>NC_140592.1:761848873-763048873 GCF_964204655.1 Triturus cristatus | reverse complement strand
GGAGCCAGTGGAGGGAACGTATTGCCGGTTTTGCTGATTGTCTATTGGATAATCCCGTCAGCAGTCTTGCTGCACTTTTCTGGACAACCTGAAGTTTAGAAATCACTGCGGCGGGGGAAGCTAGGTATAGTGCGTTCCCGTAGTCCAGCCTAGAGAGTTTGAGGAATTGTATCAGTACCTTTTTAGCCTGGGGGGGAAGAAGAGGGAGGATTTTGCGGGCCATTCTAAGAAGGCCTAAACAGGTTGCAGTAGTTTTTCTGGCTTGAGTCCTGAAATTTAGGTCCTGGTCCAGCCAATTGCCCAGACTCTTGATCTCGGTCTTAGGGGCTGGGGGAGGGCCCATGCTAGTTGGCCACATGAGACTAGGATTAAAACTGAGGTGATTGCCCAGTAATATGATCTCTGTTTTACCGCCATTGAACCTAAGCTGGGACGAGGTCATCCAATATAATATGTTCTATAGGCAGGTATGGTGACAGTTCACAATGTTGTCCGCTTGGTTGAGTGCAACCACCAGTTGCATGTCATCGGCATAGGTCACTATGCGGATTCCTGAGGGGGCTACAATGGCTGCGAGTGGGGACTTGTAAACATTATAAAGGGTTGGGCTAAGTGAGGAACCCTGAGGGACCCCACTTGTCAGGGGGGTGGGATTGGATAAGATGTTGTCCTCGAACACCTGAAAGGATCTTCCCTCCAAAAAAGAGTGTAGCCATTGGAGTACAGTGCCTGTCACTCCTATATTCCTCAGACGGTGAATCAAGATCTTATGGTTCACCGTGTCAAATGCTGCGCTTAAGTCAAGGAGGATAATGGCTTTGGATCCTCCTGAGTCCAGGATTTTTCTGCTTTCCTTTACCACTGCTAACAGGGCCGTTTCGGTGCTCTGACGAGGTCGGAACCCAGTTTGAGAGGAGTGGAGCAAGTTGTGGGTTTCGAGAATGCCCGAGAGGATATGATTGACATATTTCTCTGCCACTTTGCCTATTCCAGGCAGAAGAGATATAGGGTGATAATTGCCCAGATCTGCTTGGTCTAGGTTAGGTTTCTTAAGTAGGGCTTTGACCATGGCCCTTTTCCAGTTAGTAGGGACCATTCCTGTAATTAGTGATGCATTGATCAGGTCTGTTATATTGGGGACTATTGTGGCTGCTGCTTGTTTCAGGATATTGAAAGGCGCTGGATCCCTTGGTGATCCGCTTTTGACTGAGGACAATAAGGTGAGCAGAGTTACCTGGGGCAATGGGGGGAAAGTCTCTAAAATGTGTTCAGAGGGTAGTGGAGGTAAAGAAGTTTGCCAGATTGTTGCAGCATTGGCCAAAGGGGTCCGGTGCAATGCGAGGAATGGGCGTTTTCAATAATTTTTTAATAATGGTAAAAGTTTCTCTAGACGAGTTGGAGGCTGACAGGATCTTGCCCTCATAATAGGAGGCCTGGGTCTTTTTTGCTCCTACTTTATAAATGCGGATCGCTGTTCTATTTTCTACTTTTTTTGAGGGGAGGACATTTTTCCTCCACTGCCTTTCTTTAATCTTGCATTGTTGTTTTAGTGGCCGCAGATCAGGGGAGAACCAGGGTGAGTTATGAGATCCGCCGGTCTTTTTTATCTTGATCCTGGGGAGGACCGAATCTAGTGATTCCTCTATCCAGTTAGAGAAGTCTTCACTGGCTATATCTGGGCAAGGTTTGGGTCTGGTCTTTTCTAGTTCTTTAATCCATTTCTCTAAGGGATGCTTGGCCCAGGGGCGGCCTTGGGTCCATACAGTTTGGGTGGTGGATTTGGTGGTCAGAGGTGACCATGAAAAGGCGATCAAGAAGTGGTCTGTCCATGGGAGAGGGGTAGGATCTGACCCTTTTAGGTCCTCTAAACTAGAGAACACTGGGTCCAGAAGATGGCCTTTCACATGGGTGGCCTGCAAAATTGTTTGTGTCTGTTGGAGAGCTGCAAGGTCTCCTGTCAGCTCAACTGCCTGGGTTGCTTGTAAGTCCTCGAAATGGAGGTTAAAGTCTCCGAGGAGCGTAAAATTGGATGCTGAGCTTGCCAGATTGCCCACTGACTCCAGTAGTGATTCATTAAAGGAACCTATCGCTCCAGGGGACCGATAGATAAGGATGCCTGTGAGTGAAAGGAGAGGTGTGAATTCTAGGTTAAAGTGGGCATCCTCGCAATCTGCAACTGGGTTCCCAAGCAGACGGCACGTGTATTGATCCTTATGGATTATAGCAATCCCACCCCCTCTACCTGTGGTGCGATCTACCCTTTGCATCACAAAGCCTTGAGGCAGTGCTTGTACAATATCAGGTTCTGAGCAGGTATTTAGCCAAGTTTCCGTGAGAAACAGTAAATCGGGGTCTATGTCTTTAAGGAGCATCCATATTTCTGTGGTGTGTTTAGGGAGGGATCTGCAGTTTAATAAAAGCAGTCTGAATGGCTCTGGAAGGGTGGTGAGCCCTGGGCTGTTGGGAATAAATTTATGCCGGCAGTGTGAGCATTGATCTGGGAATTTTTTCGGGAGATGAAGTGGGTGCAGGAAGTTCCAAGGGATCTGTTGAACTGTTTTAACTGGGTGTTGGAGTACTGATACTGATTAGGGGAAAAAGATGCAGGGGTTCTGGCCCCTGGGCCCGGTCGGGCGCAGACGGGCTTGCCTTAGGCGCTCCTTCGGCGCGCCATCGGCCCGCCCGCTGCTTGCGTCCGCTGCGTGGTCGCGTCATCACGCGCCTTTGTAACGGAGGAAAATGAATTCGGGCCCAGCAACTAGACTCCTGACCCGGCGCTCCGACTACGGAAGTGTTTGTACCCCCTATGCGTCCCAGAGCACTGAACACAGCTCTGCCCCCAAAATGACAACACAGGTAAAATGAAATTAAAAAAGCTTTAAAAGATTTTGTATTTTTTTAAAGAAAAACATCCAGGAGCCTCACTCTGTGCGATTGAGTGGTCCGCCTCTGGTCCGAGTTAGCACAAATGCAGATTCCCCCATTTCCAAGTAAGCCAACCAGAGTCAAGTTCCACCACATGAGCTACTCTTGAACTATTTGATCCGATTGATCCATTTTAACCCAGACCAGAAGGGGCACCCAGATCTTCCTACCCTTCCTCTTAGCTTTCCTGCCTTTCTGCACATATAACACGTTTTCGATACTAAACATCGACAACAAGTGCCCAAGCCATTGTTGAAATGTGTGGGGGGGTGGATCTAGAAAAGCTGATGCAATACATATATGAACCACACTCATAGCATCAAACACGAAACAACAAACACAAAGTGCTGGTCGGGCCTATTTCTGCCCTTATTAAACACAGTCAGAGTAAAATCAAATTTTTAAATATTCCCAATTAATTTGGAAATTTCAATCCTGAATGCAAGGATGGACATGTACTGAACATGTGAATCAGGTCCACTCTTGGCTTTAACCAACATCGGGGGCAGTGAATACCTACCCTGATGGGTGGAAAAACAAAGCTGTTTGAAGGGTATCACGATAGAATTGACATGGGAACACAAGTAGTTGGGTTGTTTGTTTTTCTAGGGTGAAATACGAATGTACGACCTTAAACGGAGCAAAGTTTAACGTATCAGTGCAATAGCAAAGACATTTTAAAGGGTTTCAAGATAGAAGTAATGAGAAATCATGTACCTAGGCTGACTATTCTTGATGGGTATAGTATAAAGGTACATTTAAATAAACGCACACATTTTGTAAAGGCTCAAGGTAAAGATAGTGGAATACCATATATATTGACGACAAATCAGCTAGCTTCGAAAATGTGTGAATATTATGTTATACAACATTTGTGATTATGTGTTTCTACGATCATTTACAGTGACCCCTGAAGAAGGGCAAACATGCCCGAAAGCATTGGGTATTTTATCGAATAAACGCTGCCTTTCATGAACAGTGCTCTATTCGTGTTCTTTCAAGAAGTCTGTATGGACACAGTTTGAACATTAGAAGCTTGGGAAATGGCACAGACTTCCCATGTGTGGACCTAGTTGAATAAGGAAAACCATTTGAGTAAAAATCATGTCTAAAGATGTTTAAAATTGTTGAAAAACGGATTACCTCATATAAAGTATCGCCAAGGAGGCGCAATGTAGCAGTGCGATTGGGCGGGGCGACAAGGCGCCCCTTTGTAATGTGTTACCTACAGAACCCCCCATTTAGCGACTTTAGCTGGAGTGGGATATAAAACGAAGACTGTTTTGCAATGCTGTGTCTGCATAAATGCTGAGCAAAGCAGAGTTCGTCCTAACTCCAGAGACTCACAAAAGCAGAGATCTGAGTAATCAAACCTTTACTGCCATTTATCATTGTGCTTCTCTAGATCGTCCAACAGGGAAGAACACAAAACACCATAAATCCGATTAATTCTACAGTCCTTTCTCCCCACTCCACTCCATTAGAGCAACTTTGGAGAACCCTCTTGGACCTCCACATTTCCTAAACAAAAAATCCCAGACCTGTGGGTATTAAAAAAAATCCTTCTTTTTAATATCAAAATTGGCCCGTAGTCTCTCAAACGAAATTATGTTTTTTCCCTGAAAAAGATCTCCGTGTCTTGTGAGCCCCCACCCCTCCCATTTAAGCATATAGACATCCTGAAAAATTCCTGAAGGTAGAGAATTACTCAGCAATGGGGTGTAAAAGTTAAGTCTGCCTAAACCCATTGTTTTCCTCCAGATTAGAAACGCAGCACTGAGGGTCTTAAATTGACCTTTTTATAGCAACTGGGTTCAGTAGACCTTAAAAAGGAGCTCCTAGCTTTTACTCCAATTAACAGCTCATATACAGAGGTGTCATACTCTTGCACAACATTGCTTTCTGTGTTTCCATGTATAAGAGAGCAAATACATACTAAGTTGGCAGGGTATGTCCAGACGTGGGCCCCTTGCTCACTTTGCCATGGTCCAGGGAAGACATGGCTTGGCAGTTCGGGCTGGACTGTTCCCATGAGGCACAGGGTCAAGACTGATTTGCATATTGTTGTGACTGACCTGGGGTGGAGAAGTGAGCTAAAGAACAATGATGGATTCAACTCAGATCTGTGACTGGAGTTTCTAAAAAGATTCAGCGCTCAATCCATCATCTCCTTGTGTTTGCCTTGTTCGCCCTAAATTGGCATGGTATGCCCAGACGTGGGCCCCTTGCTCACTTTGCCACTGGATTCAAGCTAGCCTGGCTGATGAGGGCTGTTAGCCCGAAACTGGTCCTAGGATGCCTGTTTCTGGTCCAGGGAAGACATAGCTTGGCAGGTCGGGCTGGACTGTTTCCATGAAGCTCAGGGCCAAGACTGATTTGCATATAGCTGTGTCTGAACTGGGTGGAGAAGTGAGCTAAAGAACGATGATGGATTCAACCCAGATCTGTGACTGGGGGTGAGTGTCTGAAAAGTTTCAGCGCTCTGTCCATCATCTCCTTGTGTTTGCTTTGTTAGCCCCAAGTTGGCAGGGTATGCCCGGACGTGGGTCCCTTGCTCACTTTGCCACTGGATTCAAGCTAGCCTGGCTGATGAGGGCTTTTAGTCCAAAATCGGTCCCAGGATGTTTGTTTCTTGTCCAGGGAAGTCATGGCTTGGCAGTTCGGGATGGAATGTTCCCATGAGGCACAGGGTCAAGACTGATTTGCATATAGCTGTGTCTGAACTGGGGTGGAGAACTGAGCTAAAGAATGATGATGGATTCCATCCAAATCTGTGACTGGGGGTGAGTGTCTGAAAAGTTTCAGTGCTTCATCCATCATCTCCTTGTGTGTGCTTTGATCGCCCTAAGTTGGCAGGGTATGCCCAGACGGGGGTTTCTTGCTCACTTTGCCACTGGATTCAAGCTAGCCTGGCTGATGAGGGCTGTTAGCCTAAAACCGGTCCAAGGATGCTTGTTTCTGGTCCAGGGAAGACATGGCTTGGCAGTTTGGGCTGGACTGTTTGCATGAGGCACAGGGTAAAGACTGATTTGCATATAGCTGTGTCTGAACTGGGGTGAAGAAGTGAGCTTAAGAATGATGATGGATTCAACCCAGATCTGTGACTGGGGGTGAGTGTCTAAAAAGGTTTCAGTGCTCCGTCCATCATCTCCTTGTGTTTGCTTAGTTCGCCCTAAGTTGGCAGTGTATGCCCAGACTTGGGTCCCTTGCTCACTTCGCCACTGGATTCAAGCAAGCCTGGCTGATGAGGGCTGTTAGCCCGAAACCGGTCCCAGGATGCTTGTCTCTGGCCCAGGGAAGACATGGCTTGGCAGATAGGGCTAGACTGTTCCCATGAGGCACAGGGTCAAGACTGATTTGCATATAGCTGTGTCTTAACTGAGGTGGAGAAGGGAGCTAAGGAATGATAATGAATTCAACCCAAATCTGTGACTGGGGGTGAGTGTCTGAAAGGTTTCAGCGCTCCACCCATCATCTCCTTGTGCTTGGTTTGTTCGCCCTAATTTGGCAGGGTATACCCAGACGTGGGCCCCTTGCTCACTTTGCCACTAGATTCAAGCTAGCCTGGCTGATGAGGGCTGTTAGCCTGATACCGGTTCCCGGATGCTTGTTTCTGGTCCAGGAAACACATCGCTTGGCAGTACGGGCTGGACTGTTCCCATGAGGCACAGGGTCAAGACTGATTTGCATATAGCTGTGTCTGAACTGGGGTGGAGAAGTGAGCTAAGGAATGATGATGAATTCAACCCAGATCTGTGACTGGGGGTGAGTGTCTGAAAAGTTTCAGCACTCTATCCATCATCTCCTTGTGTTTGCTTTGTTTGTATTTTATAGCAGAACATCGCTTAAAGCCACAAATATTCTTATGAACCAATATTGCAACTCTTAGAGTCCTAGTGCTTTGTGTGGTGCGTTATTAAGGAGAAACCGAGTGACTCGAATACATTCTTCCTTGTCCCATCTATGTGTGTCTCTTGGAGACACAGAATGTCAGAGCGCAAACATTTTTGATCTTCTGCTGCTGTACGGCTTGTACCTCATTGACAAAACTGTGCATTTGTTGAACAATATAAGCATCAAGATTGTGCCAGACTGATTCCATGTACATCCTCAGGATACGTCGTTCAGTATCCCTGCTAGCCCACAGTGCGCCATCTGGACCCCTAACCTTAAAGAGTAACAAATGTGTGGGCAACCTCAGAACATGACAACCCAGATCCCCAAGGAAATCGTGGTAACAGATCTAGAACCCTTTTGTTTGGACTGTCATGCAGTAGCAAAGAAATGCACAAGAAATACTCAGCACAGCGTTTCAATATTTATTGAAGCAGGGAGATTCTTGTGTAAAATACGTGTGTTGCCATAAATGAAGCAAATCAGCCTAATTAGCATTACAAGAATGGTGAAAAAGACAAACGTCTCCACCATTGTGCTGACTGCGAATATATAACGTAGTCTTGCCTAGGGTGGGTAATCTGCCAAATCCCTGCCCTGGTGGTCTAATTCTCCATTACCTGAGTGTAGGATAGTGCCCCTCTTTGACATGCTCACCCCCACTATTTGCCTGGTAAATGATGTGATTTCGACTGAAAGTGCATTGGTTTCCTGCTAACCAGCTCCCCAGTGCCCGAGCTATTTCCCAAAAACTGTGCAATTGTTTCCCCAATTCGAAAAACCTGTAAGCCCCTAGTAGATGGTGCCTTGGTATCTAGGGCCTGGGGCACTAAAGGAGGGTCCCCCAAGGGCTGCATCACTAATTATGCCACTTTAGGGGACCCCTCACCAAGCCCATACAAGGCTGTCTTTGCAGGCTGCGTGTCTTGGTGCAGACAAAAGTGAAAAAACGGCATTTCACACATCCCTGTGTGCCATGTCGCCATGTCTCCTACCACTGCAAGCAATACTTATAATCAACCCCTACAGCAGGCCTGACAGCCCTAAGGAATGGTGCTTAGTACCACATGTGAGGGTATGCCTGCATGAACAGCTATGCCCCTGTGCTGGTCAGTTCACTTACTGCCAGTGCAAGTGAACAGGAAAGCCATTTTAAGACACGCTGAACACTGGTGAAAACGAGATCCCCAGCTTCATGATGGCTTCAATGAAGATAGGGATGGTTAGTATCAAAATCTCATATTGATGAACCCACACTGTTTTCAGTGATGGATTTATCAATATATGCATCCAGAGGGCACCTTAGAAGTACCCCCTCAAAACCTACCAGCCTCTGGTGTGCTTCCTGACTGGTCTCTGCCGGCCTGCCACCCAAGACGCTGTTCTAACCTCCTAGGGTGAGAGTCTTAGCTCTCAGAAGGCCCAGAACAAATGCCTGTCCAGGAAGAAGTTGTAACACTCCCTCCCACAGGTTTATCTGCTGATTAGCCTTAATTGGGGGGCAAGCTTCAACGATTCTGCCGCCTTCGGAATGCGGATCTGGCTCCACTCACAGTAGAGGAAGCCATCTCCATTTGTCCAGGACCCCCTTGGCGCCCGGACAGGTAGAAGAATTAGCTAGTTAGGTAGGCATGCCACCCCAAGGCTATTGCCGCCCCTATAGTGGGCAAAACTGAAGTGGACATGACGTTTCAGGAGGAGCCATCTTTGTGATGGCATATTTAGGATTTCTCAGTTATTCTCACTTCCCACAGGAACTGGTCATATAGGGGAAGTAGTGACCCCAGGGGTCAGTAGCCCATTGGCTGCTACCCTAAACTCCACTAATGCTCCTAAATTCTGTATTTAGGGGAGTCCCTGGCACCAGAGAGACAGATCCTGATGACCTGAAAATGAAGACAGACAAGAAGAGTCACACCCCTGCTACAACAGAAGATCCAGCAACTGCCTTGACGCCAACCCCACCGGCCTGCCTTCTGCCTTCACCCTTTGTCCCAAGTTGACTTGTCCTGCAGCTGCTGAGTCTCCAAAGCCCAGGATACCTGCCAGCACTTCACCCAGGAACCAGGACCTCCTGAAAAACAGGGGAAATGTTCCCTTCACCTTGCAGAAACTCCAGAAGCAAAGCCTCTGAGGCCTCCGGAACCGCCAACCCCAACATATGAAGCAACCACTGCACCTGTCGCTTCTGGCCCGAGTTGAAGTGGGCCACCAGTGCCAATAAGGTTCCATCGTGGTTTCACCCCTCGTGGACCCTCCGCCATCATCTGCTGCCTCTGCATGCAGGCCCCCTCTACAGCGACTGCTCCTGATAAGAAAACCTGACAGCTAAAGTCATGCATCCGTCGCAACCGGGCCATGGACAAGAGAAAACCAGGTGCCCCTACATCCCTGAGCATCGCAAAAGTTGAACCCCCCTGTTGGTTAAACCTAGCTGGCCACCCTGCCAAAACCTGCAACCTCTTTTTTGCAGTAACTGATTGTCAGGAATCAGCCAATCAGTGCAGCGACCATCTCCCTGAGCAGCAATAGAGGAAAGAAATACCATAGAATCAGTTGCTACCCTAGGTGGAGAAGACTATATCCACGGCGGAGATTACTGGACCGAGTAATTTTCAAGGTGCTCCAGATTTACCATCGCGGGATTTTCAAGATGGCCGCCGACGCTTGGAATCCGAGAGGTGAGCAGTCTAGTGTTCTAAGGAAGCAGAAAGACAAGTGCGCGCGAGTGATTAACGCTCCTCGCACTTCAACTGAATCTCCTGAGGCGAGAGCAGCGTCTTCCCGCCGCGCCTGTCAGTTCTGAGGTATTTCGTTTAGAGACACTTTCGGAGTCTGAAGTAAGTGTCTCAGAGAAAATTCGAAGAATTCCGTGAGTAGCGTTTTGAGTATTCAGAAGGTGAAGCACCAGAACTTTTTTGTGAGAAAACCTTTGCCGAACAATTCCAGGTTTTGAGTCAGTTTATAGAGTAATCCATCGTCCAGTCAATTGCAAGACTTTAAAAGAAAAAACGAAATTAACAAAAGTGATGCGACAACTAATCGAAGGTTCAGAGACTAAATAAGTTAATAAGCCAAGAGAATAGTGCAGAACTTGAATTGGCACTAATTATCTGAGGAGATACAAAGTCCTAAATATATATATATATATATGTATCTAGCAACCAACAGTTCCAGGAGTTTATAACAGCAGCAAGCAAGACGCAAGCGCAGTAGAGACTACCCACGACTTCTGAAAAAAGCATTAAAATAGAGAGCAGTTATCCTCCAAATAATAACAGGTAAAGAAGATTAAAGAAGTAGTGAGGGAAAGTAAAAGAAAGAACTAGTAGGAGATTGTGTTCCTAAAAAATGTTATGCTAATCTGTTACAGGTATTCCTTCAAACACAACTGAGAGCAGAGCAGAGTTGAAGGGTGAACTTAGAAGCGCCTGACTGGAGGAGTCTCTCTTTTGTCCCATTCCCCTTTCCCCCCAATTAGTGTTCTTGGTTGATATGTTAGAACACATAGACCGGAAACACTGGTAGAGGGAATTTGGGAAATAATCTTCTGCTCCTGAGGAAGTCGACTAGAAGAATCTGACAGATTGAAGTGCCTCAAAAAAGAAATAGACTTCCACCCGAGCAGAAATGACAGAAGGATTAGATTTGAAAACTTTAACAACCATACTCGAGAACATGCAAAAGCAATTACATGACACTGGAGAAGAGAATAAAGTCCTGAGAGAGGAATTACGTAGATCCAGTCAGGAGTCCTTGCAGATTAAACAAAGAATGGAGGAGTTAGTAGCTTCAGCAGGGTCTCCCTCTGGAGGGGCTACAGGTATTCCAAGTGTTCCTCAATCGGTAGGGTTATCAACTCAGGTCATACATGCAGTTTCCCCAATCATTCCTTTAGCACAACCAGAGCGTTTTGGGGGGGGATTCGCATAAAGCTCAAATCTTCCTCACTCAGTGTTCACTACATTTTTTGTGTCGCCCAGTAATATTTTCCGAAGACCAATCTAGGGTGGCATTCGTATTGTCGTATCTGACAGGTGATGCAGCAGCGTGGTCTATGCCTATAGTCAACAGAAATGATCCCATGTTATATAACTTTCAGGATTTCAAGGCCGAATTTTTAAGAATATTTGATCGCAGGACTGCAGCTCAGGCAACAGATAACGAACTGTTGGATCTACGACAAGGGAATCGTGACTTGGTGGCTTACATTGCCCACTTCAATAAATTAATAGTAGAAACGAATTGGCCAAATGAAAAAAGAGCAGCAATTTTTTATCGTGGATTGAAGGAAGAATTAAAGGATGCTTTAGCACAAGTTCCTGGTAGACCTTCGGAGATCTCAGAATTAATAGATCTAGTTTTGCAGATTGATCATCGCCTCAATGAACGAAGGTCAGAAAAGAAGAGAGATTTTCGTCCAATTCCTCCCAGGTTTGACAGAGTAAAAAGTGAAATTCATAAAACTTCAGACAACGCTCAGAACGACGAACCAATGCAAATTGGAGCAATTCGTGGTCCATTATCGAAGGAGGAGAAAGAGAAGAGAAGAACGAATCAATTGTGTCTATATTGTGGAGTGTCAGGACATTTTGTTAGGGAGTGTCCAAAGAGGCCTAAAACAGGGCCACAGGTAAAAGACAGGCTCCATCAGTAGAAGGGGTTGCTCTGATGGCAGCAGAGACTAAGTCAACTCCAACCATTCAACGAGTGGCAAATACCTTGCAAACTTCAGTTCCACACTTAGTTTTACCATTCACAATTCGGTTTCAAGACACAAGAACTTCAGAGGTTTCGGTGATGATTGACTCGGGAGCCACCGGTAATTTTTGTGACATAAACTGTGCCAAAAGATTGGGAATTCGATTTGTTAAAAAGAAGATTCTAGAAGCTGTAAGAGCTGTTGATGGAACGAATTTGTCTTCAGGCCCCATTACCCATGAAACAGAATCATTGCTCCTCATGGGATTGAATGGTCACAAGGAACAAATAACCTTCAGTTTAATTGACGCGCCCCAATTCCAATTTATCTTGGGAATACCTTGGCTTACTGAGCACAACCCCTAAATAAATTGGAGTCAACGAACTGTAGTAATGAATTCATCATACTGCACTGCAAATTGCTTTTGTGAAAATCCCAGAGGGATTGAGGAATCTCAAGTAGCTTGTTTGGTGTCAGCCCCCATCAGCATCTGTATGACAGAGACAGAGGAAATTCCTAGCGAATATCGAGACTTGGCCAAGGTGTTCGATAAAAAGGAAGCTGAAAAATTACCTCCACATAGGCCATATGACTGTCGAATAGAATTGGAACCAGGAGCGAACCTTCCTTGTAGTCGAGTCTATGCTCTAACGGAGGCAGAGAATGCTCATTTAAAAGAGTACCTAGACCAGTATTTAGCCAATGGATTCGTTCGTCCCTCACAGTCCCCAGTCTCTTCGCCCCTGTTCTTTATCCCTAAGAAGAACGGCGAACTTCGCACTTGCATAGATTATAGAGCCATTAATCAAGTCACAGTAAAAAATCGTTACCCATTACCCTTGGTGTCCGAGATGTTGGATCAAGTAAAGGAGGCTAAAATCTATACGAAATTGGATCTTAGAGGTGCTTATCACCTAGTTCGAGTGGCACCTGGAGATGAGTGGAAGACAGCGTTTCGAACTCGCTACGGATTGTTCGAATACCAAGTAATGCCTTATGGGTTATGCAATGCTCCAGCCGCATTTCAACATTTTGTGAACGACGTACTGCGCGAATTTTTGGATAGATTTGCCGTAGTATACATTGATGACATTTTGATCTTTTCAAACAACCAAGAAGATCATGTGTCCCATGTGAGAACCATCCTACGAAGGTTGTTAGAAAACAGCCTTTATGTCAAACTAGAGAAATGCGCTTTTCATGTGAACCAGGTGGAATTTTTGGGATTCATATTGTCTCCAGAAGGAGTTAGTATGGATCCAGCCAAGGTGAGAGCAGTGCAAGAATGGCCGGCCCCAAGAAGTGTAAAAGAAATCCAAAGTTTTTTGGGCTTTGCAAACTTTTATCGAAGGTTCATTTTGAATTTTTCAACTACTGTCAGCCCAATAACTCGTATGCTAAAAAAGGGAGTGACATTTGATTGGACACCAGAAGCAGATTCGGCCTTTCAATTCTTGAAGCAGTCTTTTGTCTCAGCACCCATTTTGTTACATGCAGACCCAGAGGAACCCTATTATGTCGAAGCAGATGCCTCAGATACTTCCATAGGTGGAATCTTATCCCAGCGGCATAAAAATACCGGCCAGCTACATCCAGTGGCCTTTTATTCGAAAAAATTAACTCCCGCTGAAATCAACTACTCGATCGCAGATAAAGAACTTTTGGCAGTGAAGGAAGCTTTTCGAGAATGGAGACATTACTTGATGGGTGCACGTCACAAGATTACTGTGTTTACCGACCACAGAAACCTGCAGTTTTTGAAATCGGCCCGAACCTTAACAGCACGGCAGTTAAGGTGGTCCTTGTATTTTGCGGACTACAATTTTGTGATCACCTATCGTCCAGGAATGGCAAATGGAAAAGCGGATGCTCTTTCAAGAATTGAAACAGAATCAGTGGAGAAAGCTATCAGCAAAGAACCCATCATCCCAAAAGAAAAATTCATTTTAACAATTCAATACAATGAGCTAGAAAGTGAAATTAAGAAGAACATCTCAGCTGCAGAACTGTCAGCCTGGTTAAAAGAAGCCCCAGAAAGAACTGTCAAGGAAGGATTGCCGTATCATCAAGGACTTCTTTTCATCCCAACAAAAGAAATCAGAGAGAAAATCTTGCACGCTTGCCATGATGACCCATTGGCGGGTCATAAAGGAATACAAAAGACTAAGGAACTAATCAAGAGGACCTTTTGGTGGCCAAACATGGAAACTCAGATACGACAATACGTCTCCACCTGCGAAAGGTGCGTAAAGGGAAAAACTAGTAGGTCAGCTCCACATGGGTTATTGATGCCGTTGCCCACCGCACCTCACCCATGGCATACAGTCACAATGGATCTTATAGTTGACCTTCCCCCTAGTCAAGGCAATAACACCATAATAGTATTTGTAGACACATTTTCAAAAATGGCCCACTTTGTACCACTAAAAGGTATTCCCAGTGCTTCCCAGGTGGCACGATTGTTCACACAACACATTGTGAGGGCCCATGGGATTCCAAAGGTACTAATATCAGATAGGGGAACCCAGTTTGTTTCTCATTTTTGGAGGGCATTCACTAAAAGTTTGGGAATAGACTCTCGATACTCTACGAGTTACCACCCAGAAACCGATGGGCAGACTGAGCGGGTCAACCAAGAGTTAGAACAGTACTTAAGGTTGTATCTTTTAGATCAGGAAAAAGAGTGGTCAGAATTGGTTTGGACCGCAGAATTTGCATACAACAATTCCATCCATAGTTCAACAGGGTACACACCTTTTTACTTAAATCATGGGAGGCACCCAAGTGTATTCCTAGGGAAAGAGAACGAGACAGTTCCAGCAGCAGGACAGCTAGCACAGGAATTGCAAGACTCCTTTTTTATAGCCAGAAAGAATTTAGAGAGGGCAAAAAAAAGTTACAAGATTCAGGCAGACAAGAAAAGAAAAGTAGGCCCTGTCTTTAAAAAAGGAGATAAAGTTTGGCTTTCCACTCGACATTTAAAATTGAAAGGAAATAGGAAGTTCCAACCCAGATTTATTGGCCCTTTCAAGGTAAATAAAATGGTGAACCCAGTAGCAGTTAAAATCCAATTACCTTCTCATTTAAAAATCCATCCAGTCTTTCACGTGTCATTATTAAAGAAAAATCCTCCAGATGTTAGGTTGAGTCCCACTCCGCCTCCAATTCAAATAAATTCAGAGAAAGAATTCGAGATAAATCAGATCCTAGACTCAAAGGTTAGAAAAAAGAGACTGTTCTATTTAATTGACTGGAAGGGCTTTGGTCCAGAAGAAAGATCATGGGAACCCAGCTCCAATGTCCATGCACCAAGATTAATAAAAAGGTTCCATGAGAAAAACCCTAACAAACCCAAGGGGGACAGCCTTCTGTTAGGGGGAAGTACTGTCAGGAATCAGCCAATCAGTGCAGCGACCATCTCCCTGAGCAGCAATAGAGGAAAGAAATACCATAGAATCAGTTGCTACCCTAGGTGGAGAAGACTATATCCACGGCGGAGATTACTGGACCGAGTAATTTTCAAGGTGCTCCAGATTTACCATCGCGGGATTTTCAAGATGGCCGCCGACGCTTGGAATCCGAGAGGTGAGCAGTCTAGTGTTCTAAGGAAGCAGAAAGACAAGTGCGCGCGAGTGATTAACGCTCCTCGCACTTCAACTGAATCTCCTGAGGCGAGAGCAGCGTCTTCCCGCCGCGCCTGTCAGTTCTGAGGTATTTCGTTTAGAGACACTTTCGGAGTCTGAAGTAAGTGTCTCAGAGAAAATTCGAAGAATTCCGTGAGTAGCGTTTTGAGTATTCAGAAGGTGAAGCACCAGAACTTTTTTGTGAGAAAACCTTTGCCGAACAATTCCAGGTTTTGAGTCAGTTTATAGAGTAATCCATCGTCCAGTCAATTGCAAGACTTTAAAAGAAAAAACGAAATTAACAAAAGTGATGCGACAACTAATCGAAGGTTCAGAGACTAAATAAGTTAATAAGCCAAGAGAATAGTGCAGAACTTGAATTGGCACTAATTATCTGAGGAGATACAAAGTCCTAAATATATATATATATATATGTATCTAGCAACCAACAGTTCCAGGAGTTTATACCAGCGCACTAATAAGAAACAGCAGCAAGCAAGACGCAAGCGCAGTAGAGACTACCCACGACTTCTGAAAAAAGCATTAAAATAGAGAGCAGTTATCCTCCAAATAATAACAGGTAAAGAAGATTAAAGAAGTAGTGAGGGAAAGTAAAAGAAAGAACTAGTAGGAGATTGTGTTCCTAAAAAATGTTATGCTAATCTGTTACAGGTATTCCTTCAAACACAACTGAGAGCAGAGCAGAGTTGAAGGGTGAACTTAGAAGCGCCTGACTGGAGGAGTCTCTCTTTTGTCCCATTCCCCTTTCCCCCCAATTAGTGTTCTTGGTTGATATGTTAGAACACATAGACCGGAAACACTGGTAGAGGGAATTTGGGAAATAATCTTCTGCTCCTGAGGAAGTCGACTAGAAGAATCTGACACTGATCTCCATAGAAATGTACTGGGCTCCCGATACTGTTTTGCAACCTACACCCGGCCACCCTCATGCCCTGGTGGTATACTGTTGGTGCTACCTTGGACCTTGTCCACCACTCCCCTTAACTCCTGGAGACTGGTCCTGTAAGTCGCTGTACTGTAACTGTTTCCAGAACTCTTTCTTCGGTCCATTGAATAACATTGCAAAACTCAAAAATTGTGTACATTTTGAATTGAAAAGAATTCATATTTAAAAATATACTTACCTGAATGATATTTCTCTGATACCTAAACATATATAAAGATACCTGCTATTTTTATAAATTGGTTTGGCTCTGCTTCTTTAGTCGTATGTGTCATTTATTGATAATTGTGTGTATTTGCAGATCTCGTGCACCCCTCTGTGTTTAGCCTAAGGCAGCTTGACCCCACTACCCCATAATCGGGCACTTTGGGTTTGCATAGCAAGCCCCTGTTCACTAATGAGTGAACCCCTGGACTTGTTATACATGATGTATCAGATTTTATATATATCACATAAAGAGCCAGCTTCCTACATTGGTGGTACTTGGTCAATAAGTGATTCCACAGAGGAATCAAAACTTGTTTCTAGTTAAAAAAATAAAATGTGATTTCAAATGTTTTCTAAATTGGTTCAAAATAGCTGTTAGGGCCTTGGTTGAGTCCCTTTGCAAAACAGTTTAGAAGTTAAAAAATAGTAATGTAAGTAAGGTCTTAGTAGGACTTAGCATTTTTTAAGTTCTCAAAAAGTTCCAAACTACTTTAAAAACCATGTCTGAGCAAGGGCCCTTCCAGGAACTCAACCTGACCCCCTATGAGCACCTTGGGGTACCTCAACTCAAGGAGCTCTGTATTGCATGGTAACTTGCCATGGGACCTAAACCCACAAAAGCTCATCTGCAGCAGTTGCTGGCAGAAAAGGACAAGGCCCTGGCATGTAAAGGTTCCCCCACTGGGGAAGAAGATGAGAACCCAGAGGTTGATGATGTTGACACTGACTCCAACTCTACCCCTTCAGAAAGCAATACCACCGGGAGCACTCTTGGTGGTGTCTCAGAAGAGAAAAAAACTGAAGATGCAGCTCTTCAGGAAACTACTCAGGAGGATAGCTGTAGAGGCTCAACTCCTAGCTATAGAAAAGGAAAGTATTGAGATAGGCCTAGGGCCTACCTGGTGGCAGCAACAACTTGAATATGGAGAAAGAAGTGGCTGTACTGGCTGCCGGTAAAACATCGAACATCTTTTAAGATGAGATGCATCACCTTTAAATCTCTTTATGGCAACAGTCCAGTGTTTGTCTCGTGCCGTTTCCAAAGATACACTCATTCTTGTAACTTGAGGTCTACCTACCAGAATTGTCTCACTATTCCCTCCTTCAATATGAAGAGAATTAGTGGTTCCAGATTTTCCATACTGGCCCCTAGGGTCAGGAACTCCCTTAAATCTGATATTAGAATGACCTCTTCTTACTCTAGATTTAGACAACTCCTGAAAACATGGCTTTTCAAAGAAGCATATGAGTGAACAACAAGCAGTTGTTTGTGTTCCTGTATTTAACATCAAGAAACCGGATGTTGTATGCACACTCTATAAACACCTTTTAACATAAAATAACATAACAAAGAAGTAGCTTTTGACCCTAAAATCCCCAAAGGGATTATCACTAAATACTCAGAAGGTGATGATATCACCAAATAGTTTACAGCCTTTGAAGTGGCCAGTAAAATGAGAAAGCTCAACAAAAAGTATTGGGGCTATCTTCTTCGGGAGCTGTTCTCAGGAAAGTGTAGGGATAGGCTCCTGACACTGAATGAGGCAGATGCATAGTCCTATGACCTCACGAAGGACATTGAGGGCTTTGGACTCACCAATGAGGAATACAGGATCAGGTTCAGGGAGACTCAAAAAACCCAGAGTCAGACCTGGTTAGATTTTGGAGATTTCTCAGTGAAGACAATAGGTGGCCGGTTGAAAGTTAACAGTGTGTATGATTATGATGGGCTGTAAAACTTAATTATGAAAAAGCATCTGTTAAGTAATTGTGCTCAAGAGAAGTTAAATCAGTACCTGGTAGACCTAGGTCCACTTTCTCTTGAAGAGTTGGGGAAGAAGGTAGACCACTGGTTCAACACAAGGGTCACCACAACTGCCACTGGTGGGGGTGACCATAAGAAAGAGGGCAGAACCCCCCCAGAAGAGGGTGATCACGCAAAAGATAAAAAAGAGTCTTCTAAAGGCCCCAAACACCTGCTCAGGAGAGTAGGCCCTGACACTCTACACAGTCTAAGGGTGGGTACCAGGGTAAGAGCTGGGTTTGATGTCATGAGTGTAAGGCCCTTGGACACCGAACTGGAGACCCTAGTTGTGCAAACAAAAATAATTCCTCTAGTGTACCTGCAGTAGATGCAGTGGTTAGTCTGCAGATGGGATCCCAGGTGAGCCCTGTCCATGTCAAGGAGCTCACTGAGGCAAATCTAGCTCTAGAGGGAGGGGTTGATGTAGCTGCCCTGGCTGTCTGGTCCAGTAACATGGAGAGATACAGACAACAGCCACATGTAAATTGGGTTAGAGTTGAAGCACTGAAAGACACTGGTGCTAGTGTCAACATGTTGGCTGAGCATCTGGTATCCTCAGGGCAATACTTGACTGGTGAGACCTATACAGACCTCAACACTGATAATCAGGCCAAGATACATCATATGGTGATGGTATCCTTAGAATGGGGAGGAGTAACTGGCCACAAGAGGGTGATTGTATCTTCTGTAATACCTGTACAGTGACTGCTAGGCAATGATCTGGAGTCGTCAGCATGGGCTGAGGTCGAAAGAAAGACATGTGCAGCTATGCTGGCTATACCTGAATGGGTGCATGAAAACAAGAGCACAGTGTAGATCCCAGGGTGAACAAGAAGAGCTGGAACCTGGAATAATGGCTCAACCTTCCAAGAGAAAAGGAAAGAAGTCTGAGAAACTAGTTTCTGGACAGACACCAGCTCAGGTCCCGTCTCCTCAGGGAGAAGACCTGTCAACCCCAGAGGGAACTGAGCCCCAGGAGCTTGGGCCTTACATGGTAGAGCTCCTATGCCCAGGGAGACCATCAAGGGAAGATATGTGCCAGGGACAGAGGACCTGTTCCACTCTTGAACGCCTGATACAGACATCTGCTGATCAAGTAAAGGGAGATGTCAGTGGCTCCCACAGGCCCTTGTAGGAGGAGGGACTCCTTTAAACTGAGGCCAAAGACCCAAAACCTGGTGCCACTAGGAGAGTGGTAGTGCCCCAGCAGTTTAGAGAGTTTCTCCTCAAATTGGCCCATTAGATCCCCCTATCTGGGCATCATGGCCAGGCCAAAACCTGAAGTACACTAGTTAGCCACTGTTACTGTCCAGGTATGTCCCAGAAGGTGAAGGAGTTTTGTAACTCCTGTGCCACTTGTCAAGCCAGTAGGAAGACAGGTGGCCACCCAAAGCCCCCCCTTAATTCCACTCCCAGTGGTTGGGGTCCGCTTTGAAAGGGTACATACCTGTAGTTGCATTTCCTCCTGAGGGTCCTTCAGTCTCCATAGTTGGTAGCTTGTCACCCGACTCTATGGAGAAAAACCCTAGGACTTGCTATAAACGTGATGCAAAAATTGTTCACCCTTTGCCTGTAGTCAAATGGAAGCGTAGAAGTATGGCCCAGAAGGGTAGGAAAGCAAAAATTCAGAAGACAAATGCCCCAATTGAACCTCCTGGCGGAACACCGGTCCCCTTAGGAAATAGTGTCGAAATTCCTCCCACGCAGTTGATTGAGATAGACCCCGTTAAGCTTACAGAGGTGGATATTCCCTCTGATTTGTCGAAGGCTATTTGGGATCGTATTGAACGGCTAGTTAATGGAATTTGTATGCCTATCATTAAAAGATTGATTTCTATCGAAAATAGACTTGATCTAATAGAGGGTGGTGAAATTAATTCCTCTAACAGTGTGCGACTTGTTGATAGTGTTGGGAGGGGACAATGTATGGTGGGACCTGCCAAGCCTATCTCTAGCACTAGTATAAATCCCCCAGTGCATCCCTCGCAACTAGCCCAACCTGAAAGACCTTTTGTTGGGACTGTGAATGCCCCCATTCCGCAGGTCCCATCATTGGTCGTATCTGGGGTTAATGATCCAAGTAGGGAGGGTATACGCTTGGGTGGATCTGTCCTATCTGCCCCAGTTAGAGAAAGGGGTAGTAGTGGGTCTCACGAAATACCCCCAGACAGCCTCCCATGCATAGACCTTCCCCCTGCATCTACCCCTTACGTGTGTATTCTGGCAGGGGTTCCTTCATTGAGACCAGGTCAACGTGAGGAATACACTGATTTGAAAAATAAGTGTATTCATTGGCTGAACAGGAAACGCTCTCTCCCACATGGTGTGTCAGACAAAATTCTTTTTGCAAGAAGGGTGGATTGGGTTGGGCAAAGCCAGAAGACTATCAAGGGGGATTGTATTATTATTAATTTTGGGGACACAAGAACAGGGGAGTACATTTGTAGTGAGCACTACCAAGATTGGGTCTCTAAGATAAGACCGTTACCCTTAACAAACTTTTACCCTGCCCCCTCCCTAGGTTTCCAGAAGACTAGGGCCTGCATGAGTGAACTGGCGGGGTGGCCCAGGGGGAGAATGGGCGTCCCCCTAGGCAACAGGTTTGAAATATTGTCTGGTCTAGAGGATTGTGACTGACCATTAACTACAACTCCTCAACATAACTCAACACGCATTCTAAAAGATACCGCCCCCCTAAGCTAAGGTTTGTTAATGACTGGTGCGGATCAAAGAAACCTATATGTCGAGACTTCACCAAACAATGGGAATTTAGGGGGTAACAATTTAGAATCATTGGTGGGGACACCCATGATTTTAGGCTCTTCCCTCATCCATGGGGGTTCCCCTACGTTAAATATTTCATGTACTCAAAGACCTACAATCCTAAAATTTCTATCCTGGAATATTGCAGGGTTGGGTTCAAAGCTGGCACACCCTGAATGGTCAGAGTTCATTGATATGCATGATTTATGCTTCTTCCAAGAAACTTGGGCAACAGTGCCCCTTTTCCTCTGGGATATTTATCCTTCCAGGTCATTGCGACAAAACAAGCGAAGGGCCGCCCCATGGGGGGCCTGGTAATATGGGTACGACAGGCGCTTAGGTGCAAAATCACCCAAATACCCATAAATTGTAATGACATTCTTGCCATAAAAATTACCACAGACCAAAGTCCTATCTTATGCATTTTTAATGTCTATGCAAGAGGACTGCCTGGTGGTCACTGGTCTCATGTTATAACAGCCCTGGAAAGGTCGTTGGATAATATCCAAAGGGATTGTGATTTGATGGTTGTAGGGGATTTTAATACCACGTTTGAACCGTTAGGTTATATTGACAAAATCCTAACGGTAGAGGAGGATGAACTTTGGGGTATACCCTCATTGGAGGTGGAGCCAATAAAAAAATGGTCAGATGTGGCTATTCAAATGACTGGATTGTGTATAGGACATCGGTTGAGAGCCGTTAATGGCCGTACACCCTCTGACAAGATTGGGGCAAACACATTTAATAAAGGGCGTAGAGCGAGCCGTATAGATTATGTGCTGGTAGGCCTGTCCCTGTGGCATTGTGTGAAAGACATGGCTGTAGTTACCCGAGTTGAAAGCGATCATGACCCTCTTGTCGTTTCAATGGAGGGGCTTTTGGGGGTATTAATGCCAGCCAGCCTAGTACAAGGACCCATAGATCTAGTGGTATCTAATGACACACGCCATCTGCGGTGGGAAAATGTCTCTAGATCCCAGGCTACATTGACAGAGATGAACTCTGAGCTGGACAGGGTGCTTGAAGTCTGGTCCTTAGGCGAGGGAAATCCTATCCCCCTGACCCAATTTACTGTGATGCATACAGCTCTGTTCGAGCAACTAAAATTGTTCTTCTGTAAATCTGTCAAGTATCGCCAGGATAAGAGGAAAAGGAAAAAAACCGAGGGATGGTTCTCCGACAATTGTCGTCAGTGGCGAAGAAACCTGGGGTTAGCGATAGGTGAAGGAGACCCAGGTAAAGTAAGGATGGTTCGCAATTCTTATAAACGAGCAGTTACTGAAGCCAAAAAAACCTGGGACCAAGCTAGATGGTCTGAGCTTAAAGAAGCCTGCATGTCGCGGAACCCTAAAGCATTCTAGGATACGTTTAAATGGGACCGGGGGGGGATTCCGGACCCCCCGCAGAATAATGTTGCCCACCACCAATGGGTAGAATATTTGAAACCCCAGTATGCATCCCCGGAGGATGATCAGCTTATAGGGTCCATCGAATTAACATTCTTTTCTGGAGAGGTATTTACGCTAGGTGATGTAGACAGGGCTTTGAATACCATAATTCCAGGTCGGGCTCCTGGAATAGACAACATTCCAGGTGACGTGTTTGTAAACTATAAAACATCTTGGCGGCTGTATATAAGATATTTAGCAAATGCTATTGCCTGTGGGACTCCGATCCCGGCCTCTTGAAAAGGGGCCAAGATAATACCGGTTTTTAAAAAGGGGGACAAATCAGCTGCGGCAAACTACCGACCAATAAGTCTTATTGACTCCATCCAAAAGATAATGGGGAGACTGATTCTTCATAAGATTCAGTTATGGATGGATGAGGAACACATTCTTACCCCATTGCAAGCGGGTTTCCGTCCCTTTACAAGTACCATAGACCAGGTCTTCCGTTTTATTAACATCTATTGGAAGATAGTTGTATTGGGAAAAGGAGCCCTATATGTGGTATTTGTAGACTTGAAGGCAGCCTTCGATCTGGTGCCTAGACGAAGGATGTGGGATGTCCTTAGTAAACTAGCAATCCCTGCTGATTTGTTGTCCTTGATCATCCGCTTACATGAGGATAATCATGCGCGTGTTAGGTGGGGCTCAAGGGGTGAGGTCACCGATTCCTTCCCGGTAGCCAGGGGTGTACGTCAGGGTTGTGTGCTTGCACCTACCCTGTACTCGCTCTTTGTGAATGGGGTACAAAAGGCCCTGAGTAGATTTGAGGCCTTTTGCTCATCTCGTGGCCTCATAATAAATACAGAAAAGACAACATTTATGACATTTAACAAACACAAGTCTTTTCGGGGCAAGGTATTTATTAACAACGTACCTCTTGAGAAAGTAGATGCCTTTACTTACCTGGGGGTTATGCTTCAGTCAGATATGAGCTGGTCTAAGCAAATCAATACAGCCACTCTGAAGCATAAGCAACAGGCTGGGATCCTTGCAGCTAACTTTAATACTTCGTTTTCCAAGCCAATCAGTCCATTAATGGAGATTTATGGTCTAAAAGTCCTAAGCTCTACCCTCTATGGTGCCGAACTTTGGGGGTTCCAGAATTTATCCACCATAACAGTGGCTGAAAATTAATTCTTGCGAAAGGTTATTGGTGTCCCGCAAAGTACTCCCACGTGCCCATTATTGCTCGATATGGGTAGGAAACCTATAAGGGATTTGGCAAAACTCCGCCCCCTCTTATATTGGAGAAGATTGTGGTGCACGGCCGAACTCTCACATTATGCAAAAGGTTTAAAAGATGTGATGGATACAGATCACCACCATAGGATTAAGTGGCTGGGGGAAATAAGGTCACTGCTGGTGAATTTAGGCTTGAGAGACCTCTGGGAGGATCCCCAAAATGCTTCTTTTCCCTCTAAGAAGGTATTGAAGGAGTTGTATTGGGATATGTCAATGGCTTTAATGCGAGCTAAGGGTGCCTCAAAAGTACTGTCTGGTCGGTTTCTTGAACTGAAGTCAAAGCCTGCCCTAGAAGACTACTGGGACTTCATTGAGAAACCTTTCGACAGGAAGTTATACTTTCAACTGAGGATCGGCACCCTACCAGTTAGATCATTTAATGGTAATTGGGTTGGGGTTAACATGAAAGTTTGCCCAAAATGTTCTGACAAAGATGAAACAATTAGCCATTTGTTGTTCTTCTGTCCACTATACAAAAAACCTTGCCCGAAGTGGGTTATTCCTATTTGTAAGATTCTGGGCTTTAGGAAACATGAAGAGGCCCTAAGAATACTCACCACGGATCCATCGCAGCCTATAGCAATAGCCATGGCTAAGTTCCTAGGTTGGGCTTGGTTCATTAGACTAAGGGGGTTGCCTTAGATTGTTTGATTGTTTTGGCCTCAGTAATGCCGTCAAGCTTCTTTTCGTCGTAATTCGATCAGTATAATTCTGATTGAACATGGGCTTTTAGCAAAAAGGGCAGGGGAAAGTTTCTTCTTTTTATTTTTATGTGCAATGTATTCGGCAGCTATCATGTTTAATCTGTTTTTAAATGTTTTAGAATTCAGAATATTTATTGTCTTAAAAATATTGTATGTGTGTATTTGCTTTTATGACAAAATTGTCGAATAAAGCTGTAATGAATTGAATTGATAAGAAAGGGTAGGGATTGGCATTGTCGGTCCCCTAGACCCGCCAACTGCATCAAGAAACAGATTAATACTGGTAGTAGTGGATCATGCTACTAGGTACCCTGAGGAATTTCCCCTAAGGACTGCTACTGCCCATACAGTAACTAGGGCCCTAATTTTGTATCTTTACCAGAGTGGGGTTTCCAAAAGAGGTGGTCTCAAACAGAGGTACAATCTTTATGTTTGGGTACCTAAAACCCATATGGGCAGAATGTGGAGTGACCTATAAGTTCACTACCCCTTACCACCCACAAACCAATGGTCTTGTTGAGAGATTCAACAAGACATTGAAAGGCATGACTGGTGGACTTCCTGAACAACTCAGAAGGAGATGGGATGTCTTACTACCCTGCCTGCTTTTTGCTTACAAAGAGGTGCCACAAAAGGGAGTACGGTTTCCCCCCTTTGAACTTTTGTTTGTACATCCTTTAAGGGGATCATTGCGTCTTGTAAAGGAAGGATGGGAGAGACCTCTCAGAGAAGTCAAGCAGGACATAATGGACTATGTTCTGGGCCTTCGTTCCAGGATGGCTGAGCACATGGAAAAAGCTTCCAAAATCCTTGAGGCCAGCCAAGAGCTCCAGAAGCTATGGTATGACCAAAAGGCTGCACTGTTGGAGTTCCAACCAGGGCGGAAGGTGTGGGTTTTAAAGTCTGTGGTTCCTGGGGCCTTCCAGGACAAATGAAATGGGTCCTACGCTATCCTTGAAAGAAAAGGGGAGTGGACCTTGGCAGTTGCAGGAATCTCAAGTGGGTCATCCATGCAAACCGCCTTAAACCCTATCATGATAGGGCTCAGATGACCATGTTGATGGTCACAGATGAAGATCCGAAAGCAAATAGTGAACCTCTCCCTGACCTCCTCCCCAGCAACCCTAAAGATAGCTCAGTAGAAGAAGTTTTCTTTTCAGACACCCTCTCGCAGCAACAGCAGACTGACTATAGGCAAATCCTAAATAGTATGCTGAGCTCTTCTCTTTCACCCATGGTCAAACTGTCTGGTGTACACATGATGTGGACATTGGGGACAGCCTACCTGTCAAAAACAAAATTTACAAGCAGTCTGCTCATGTCAAAGAGAGCATCAAAGCTGAAGTAAGCAAGATGCTAGAATTGGGAGTCATTGAACCCTCTGAGAGCTCCAGGGCCAGCCCAGTTGTCTTAGTCCCTGAACCTCACACCCAGGGTGGAAAGAAAGAGTGGAGGTTTTGTGTGGACTATAGGGGTCTCAATGCTATAACAAAGCCTGATGCACACCCAATTTCGAGGGATGATGAACTAATTGACAGGTTAGGGGCAGCCAAGTAACTCAGTACTTTTGATCTGATATCAGGGGGTACTGGCAGATAGGTCTGGCCCCTGGAGCAAAAGAGAAAGCAGCTTTCTAGACACCAGATGGGCATTATCAGATTACTGTTATGCCCTTGATCCAGCAAAAGGCCAGGATGAACATTTCACAATAAACACATTTCTCAAAATGGGCCCACATACACATTCAAGTTTCCTGACTGTTTTGCTGGGGGTCAAGTTTTATTTTCACCTTGATCTGGATTAGTCAATGCCTAACTAACCTTCACAAATCAACACTCTTCCTTTGGTCAATGGACCATTCATAAGTCGAGTAGTTGATGGTGATATTAACAAATTAACTAACTAACTTACAAAGCTTAATGAAATAATCACAGACTCTTGGGTAAGATTAATGGATTGTATCTAAGTCTCAATCAGAAGTGAATGCTCATTTGTACATATTCACAGTGCAAACTCCATCAATTTTGTATGGGAGAGAAAATACATTTATCAAATATATTCAATTCGCAAACACATTCAACAATTCAATTCATTGAGAGCAATAGATGAAGAGCCAAAAGACATAAGAAATCATACATTTTCAACAGATATGCAAATTTTGAGACAGAATAATAATTACCAAATGGTGAAAGGGGAAAACCCAACCCTCTGGCCAAAGGACTGGTGGAGGTCTCCTGACTTAAGAATCAGGTGACAAAGATTATAGGACAGGAGCAGGATAGGATAATACTTACTAAACTTCTCTAGAACCCCGATGCACCGGAACGCATCCCTCTCTTACCCTCTCTTCCTCCTCAATAATCTTCCGGAATCTTCAGTCTAATCAGGCTGTCTTTCAAGGGTGATTCTATTCAGTCTGTTCTCTCGTTTCTCTCCCTCACGTCTATCGCATCATCTCTAGTAATCTTCAGCAGCACTAACTTTTAATCTTTCAGACACTTCAAGTATAGTCTTCATTTCTGCTTGTCCCACCCTTAAAGTTGCGAATATTGGTAAAATATGGAATATGATTGGTCGAGACTAGGGGAGTTCACATCATACTATGCTGACAGAACCATTTTATTAAGACCCCTTTGTTTTGTAAACCCTTCCCCTTTAGCTCATCGATATCTTCCTTTCCCATATGTATTTTGTTGCGAATTAAATATCATTTTATTCAAGCTCCATTGACAAATATCACACGTTGCCATGTTCACACAGCTGCTCTTTGGCAATTATTCAACTTTCCGGGCAATAGGTCACATTACGTCTCTTTCTGGACATGCGCAATACAGATTGTCTTCCAGTGCCATTTTCTTTCATTGCCAAGGTGTACCAGCCCAAATGTACACTATTAATAAAAGAATCATAAACAGATGTTAATCTCTCAAATACATAAATTTCACTGTTCACCACTCACTTCTACTCTTTCCCATGTTACTTTCTTCTTTTTTAAGCAAAAGCATTAGCAGCGACAGCTCTCTTTAAATTAAGGTAAGCATATGCCAGACATGCTGTGCCTCAAGACCTACAGTTAGTAACTCTTGCGCATGCGTGAGAGTTTTCTCTCTCAGGCGGTTAGTCACATAGATATTTACGCGGTTCTGGTTTGCACATGCGCAAAGCGTTATTCGGTTTTAAGCGGGATTTTAGTTGCGTAGCAAATTATTATTTGTATTCAAGCGTGCATAAAGCTCTTTTCCCCATATGTGAATGTCATGTGTATGTTAATTTTCTCCTATTTACCATTTCTAGTCATTAGTACCTGTTAATGAGAGATTGATCCGGGGAAGTTTCTTTTCCTTGAATCCTTGCTCCATCAATCCCCCTCTGATGGCATTTTAGAGCCATCATAAAATACCCATCATTACCAAGTGCCAACTTTATCATTTAATCTTGGTACCTACGTTGTTTTCTACACATTATTTATTTCTCTCTTTTATGTTCATTTCTTTCATCTTACCATACAGATTGTCTCTAATTTCCTCCCCTTTTCTCTTTCTTCCCATCCTTCTAGTCTTTATTTCAATCATTGACCCAGTTCTCATTTTTCCCTTGCAACATTTATAGGTCATTACTATCATTAACATCACTAATGCTATTGAAATCACAGGGATTAATATTTTCCCTAATAAACTGCTTCCAA
Source organism: Triturus cristatus (assembly GCF_964204655.1). Lineage (NCBI taxonomy): Eukaryota > Metazoa > Chordata > Amphibia > Caudata > Salamandridae > Triturus > Triturus cristatus. The sequence continues at coordinate 763,020,906 of NC_140592.1, read as the reverse complement.
AAGTGGAAAACCAGTTACCTATTTTGGAAAGACTTTACTGAATTTTTCCTACACACCGTCCACCTCCAGTTGGGTCAAATCTTTATGAATCTTTGTAAGATTCTTGATATATCCCTCAATTCCTTTACTTTTGTCAGGGACATATGTACAGTAGTGTTGAACTTTCAACATGCCACAGACTCTGCCTTCTTTTGCCAATAGAAACGATCAACTACAATGGACAATTGACGTATCTTATGTGAATTCAATATGACTCCAACTGACAGTATCAGTGCACTGAATATATCACCTACTATTTCTGAAAAACTTGCTCTTTCATTTCTTGTTAGTTCTTTACTTATGCCATTCATTTCATTGTTCTTAGTGATGTGGTATACCTTTGGAAATACAATGGCAATGTAACAACTGCCATACCATCGTGCAGGTAACCTATAATAAGTGTTTTTACTGCACACATAATAAATGCCCGGGAATACAGGATCAGTTCCCCCTTTTAGTCCCCATCCCCCCATTATTAGGAAGGTATGTTCACATTCGCTAGTACCAAAGAAAATACTATTATACTCAGTTTTTAATCTATATAGACAGAATTTCCCCAATTTTGACAAGTCCAGGGACATTGCAGCATGAGTCTCGCCGTTCTTATAATTCCCTTCTAAAGCAGCCCATGGAGGTACATGGGACTTTTGCTCAACAGCTTTCTTTTGGAAGTCCTGCCTTCTTTCTTCTACTAAATTTAGAAAATCTTTTTCTTCATCACGCAAAAGACATGTTAAATTATTTCTTTGAGCATGTGTTATATCAATGGGATTCGTTGTTAGAAAAAATTCTCTCATGAACTCTGCATTTTTACCACTAAGTACTGGATTCATATTTCTTCTAACAGGGATTTCTGAAAATAATAAATCCATGTTACTATAATAGTATTGCAACTTACCAGTAACATAAAACAAACTGGACATAACTCTACACGTCACACCATACGTTAATGGAAGATGGTGATTGCTTACACCTTCCGAGACAGAAGTAGGTAGTTTCATGCAAACATAACAGTCACTCACATCCATTGTATCTACGTAATGATAAAGAAGTTTAGTGAATACGTTTAATGACGAATCACTACTTGATATATCATGATAATACAAGCTTTTATCCATTTGTTCTAAATCAGTAGTAGTAGTTCTCTTAGTAACCGCACTCACTCTTTCACTGGTTTTTGTGTTATTCTGATTATTAGTTACCATTAGGACAGGTATCACAACTGCTAATAATAACCACATCAATATTAGTATTGTAATAGTACATAGGCAACATTTAACACATCGTCATTTTAAGTTAGATTTCGGATGTTTAGTCACTTTTACTCCCGCCATTTTGTATCTAAAATGTATTCTTTTCTAAAAATAATTTTTGTAAAATTGTAAAAAGTAAAATCTTGGTGTGATCCTACATTTCAAAGTCTTTCAGCCTTTGGTCAGTTCCTCTTCCTTTTCGATCTTTTCTCCTTTAGATAACTCCTCAATGAATCCACCCTTTGTACAAAAGTCTTTTCTTTAAGGTGGTCTCAAATCCGTCCAATCAGATCCTTCAACAATGTTATTTTCTGGTTCTCCGTTTAGATCAAGATTTTCAAAATCTTGAAGTATAATATAGGTCCACTCTGGATCCTTATATTTTCTATTTGGTACCCTTGCTCTGTTTGACAATCTTAATGATCTTCTTCTCGTTTGTTCTTTCTCAACCTGACTTGATACCTCGTTTACTTGTTCTAGTTCATTCCCTGTTTTACTTCTTAGAAAGTATCTCAGTCTTTTCACTCCACTCGGCCAGTGATCCCTTTTTAACTCTTTTTATCTGTACTGCCTTTTCACCTTCTTCACCTATTGCAAGTTTCCTTTTATTTTCTCTTTCATTTGGTTGGACTTGTTATGAATTGTCTGCTTCTTTTTCTTCTTCTGACTGAGCTTGATCTGGATTTTCTAACGAAGATTCTTCTATCCTTTTCTCACTTTGTTCTGGTCTTTCAAGCTCTAACTGTTTCTCAGTCTCTACAGCAGTCTCTTCAGTCCCAGTAACTGGTGCCCACTCTACTTGACTTGTACTTGATTGTTGTTCTTCAGAGTCTGTTTCTCTGATTTCTTCGACTTTTTTCTTTGTTCTACCAGTTGCTGCTCTTGTCATTCAGGTGGACTTGGGACTCTTTTGTTATGACTGGCATGGATCCAATTTGGTAAGCCAGCACACTTCACTGCTGTTGTCCTAACCAATATGATTTGATGAGGTCCTTTCCACCTGGGTTCCAAACACGATTTCCTTGTATGCTTCTTTATCACAACCCAGTCTCCAGGACACAAATCATGAGCTTGATTCGGCTGTACTGTGTTTGTATCTTCTCCAACCTGGTGAGACACATAACGTACCAGATCAGCTAGTCCTTTACAATAGTCCAACACTACATCATCAGTTATATTCATCAATTTGTTTCCAGGTACAAATGCTTGTCTCATTGCTCTTCCCATGAGGATTTCATGCAGACTTAATCCTGTTCTTCGGTCAGGAATGCTTCTAAGACTCATCAATACAATGGGCAAAACATCAGGCCATTTCAGTGAAGTGGATGCACACACCTTTCCTAACCTGGATATTATTGTACCATTGAGCTGCTCAATCACTCCAGAGGCTTCTGGTCGTTGGGCACAATGTAATTTCTGTTCAATTTTGAAAGCTTCACAAATTAGTTTAATTATCTCATTATTAAAATGAGGTCCTCTATCTGATTTCAAAGGGACTGGAAATCCAAATCTAGGTATGAGCTCTCTTAACAGTAGTTTGGCAACTGTAAGACTGTCGTTCCATTTTGTGGGATAGGCTTCTACCCATCGAGAAAATAGACAAACAATGACAAGGACATACTTCAAACCGTTGCACGGTGGCAACTCAATGAAGTCTAGTTGCAATCTTGTGAATGGTCCTTCCGCCTTTCCAATTTTTTCCCAACTGACCACTGTCTTCCTCCCTGGATTTTGAAGTTGGCAGGTTAAACATCTTTGGCAGAGACTCTCTGCAACAACCCTAAACTTGGGATTAAACCACATCTGTCTGAAATGTCTAATCATGGCATCCCTCCCAAAGTGTGTAGGTCCATGATATACCCTAGCCATTTGTAACAACAAGCTATCTGGCATTATTGGTCTACCATCAGGACACACCCATACTTCATCGTCAGCCCTTCTTGTGCAACCTGTTTTGATCCAGTGTTCCTTTTCTTTCATGAGCCAATACAGCAAGGGGAACCCCTGCAGAATGAATGTAGGTAGAGATTCAGGGGAAAAGCAGAATAAATACGAAAAAAAAGTGTCTCTACCTATAAATTTCAGAACGTACATTGTATCGTCTTTTTAGTATATCAACACTTGGACTAAGACAGAAAATACAGACAATTAAAATCAAAACATAATCGAGAAACAAATTTATAAAAAAAATATATTTTTAAATTAGAACGATTTTGAAAAGATGAATTCAGTGCATTGGCTGATTTGTTATTGATACAGAAAAGACTTTCAAACTAACAATGAAAATGCTTAACAGGGTCCCAGACGTACTCAAACACTCGCTGACTTACACATTCATACTGGAATCATTCCACAACATAAACACTAAATTCACACTTTCACATATAAAAGGTGTAAATAACCCAAAGAATATTCAATGTATAGACAAAATTCAATATGTATACAAAATCATATGTACACAAAAATCTAGAATTTAGTGTTTATGGTGTAGAATGATTCCGGTATGAATGTGTAAGTCAGCGAGTGTTTGAGTACGTCTGGGACCCCGTTAAGCATTTTCATTGTTATTTTGAAAGTCTTTTCTGTATCAATAACAAATCAGCCAATGCACTGAATTCATCTTTTCAAAATCGTTCTAATTTAAAAATAATTTTTTTTTATAAATTTGTTTCTCGATTATGTTTTGAATTTAATTGTCTGTATTTTCTGTCTTAGTCCAAGTGTTGATATACTAAAAAGACGATACATTGTACGTTCTGAAATTTATAGGTAGAGACGCTTATTTTCGTATTTTTTCCTTTTCTTTCATGTCTGCCTCATGCTGTAATTGTCTAACTCCATCCCATGTTTCAAAAGCAGAGAAAACATTTGTTGGCAATTGGTAACTTCTTTTTCCATCCCTCTGTTCAAAGACATTGAATTTCTTGCACAAAATTGTGCCACTTGGTCTGCGTACCGATTACCCTGTGTCACATAATCATTTCCTGACCTATGTGCGGCACATTTGACCACTGCAATTTCTTTTGGCAACTGCAATGCTTCCAATAGTTCTTTAACATCTTTGCCATTTCTCATGGGAGATCCTGGAGAAGTCAGAAATCTCCTCTGTAGGCACAATTGGCAAAAGTCATGCACAACCCCAAAACCATATTGACTGTCCATAAATATGGTTACTCTCAATTTCTTCCCAATTTTACAAGCCTTCGTCAAAGCGAACAATTCAGCTATTTGTGCAGATTTGACTCCTCTTAGACAGGAATCTTCTATGATACCTGACACTGTGCATACAGCATAACCATAAATAAATTCTCCATTTTCTCTTCTCAAACATGACCCATCAACAAACAGTACAAAGTCTGATTCTTCTAGTGGAACATCAAGGAGATCAGGTATTGGCTTTGTACACATTTCTGTTATCTCTGTACTGGGGTGAATTTATGACATTGTTCTGCATTCTGTCTATCAACTGTTGTTTTTGTATTTGTCACCTGAGTGGGACGGGTATGCCCAGACATGGGTCCCGTGCTCCCCATACCACTGGAATCAAGCTATCCTGGCTGAAGAGGGGTGAAACCCAGAAACCGGTCCTAGGATGCTTGTTTCCAGTCCAGGGAGGACCTGGCTTGGCAGTTCGGGCTGGACTGTTCCCATGATGCACAGGGTCAAAACTGATTTACATATGGCTGGGTTCAAACTGGAATGGCATGGTGAGCAAAAAAATGATGGATTTAGGCCCAGATCTCTGTACTGGGGTGAAAGTATGACATTGTTCTGCATTCTATCTATCAACTGTTGTTTTTGTATTTGTCACCCCGAGTGGGATGGGTATGCCCAGACGTGGGTCCCGGGCTCCCCATGCCACTGGAATCAAGCTATCTTGGCTGAAGAGGGGTGAAACCCCGAAACCGGTCCTAGGATGCTTGTTTCCAGTCCAGGAGGACCTGGCTTGGCAGTTCGGGCTGGACTGTTCCCATGATGCACAGGGTCAAGACTAATTTGCATATGGCTGGGTTCAAACTAGAATGGCATGGTGAGCAAAAAAATGATGGATTTAGGCCCAGATCTCTGTACTGGGGTGAATGTATGACATTGTTCTGCATTCTGTCTATCAACTGTTGTTTTTGTGTTTGTCACCCCAAGTGGGACGGGTATGCCCAGACATGGGTCCCGTGCTCCCCATACCACTGGAATCAAGCTATCCTGGCTGAAGAGCGGTGAAACCAAGAAACCGGTCCTAGGATGCTTGTTTCCAGTCCAGGGAGGACCTGGCTTGGCAGTTCGGGCTGGACTGTTCCCATGAGGCACAGGGTCAAGACTGATTTGCATATGGCTGGGTTCAAATAGGAATGGCATAGTGAGCAAAGAAATAATGTATTTAGGCCCAGATCTTTGTACTGGGGTGAATGTATGACATTGTTCTGCATTCTGTCTATCAACTGTTGTTTTCACATTTCCGTTACATTCGATCATGATCAACTTCCTCTTTTACTTCTTCGCAATAGGAATCAGACAACAATGTTGCTGGATTCATCATGGTGCATCTTGTCACACTTACATTTTCAGCGCCCAAAATTACTCTTTCATACTTAGTTAGCCGACTAGGGGTCAAATGTTGAGGAGTTCTTGTTAAAAGGATCTCAACTGAATGTGTTACATACACCTTTATAGGATGTCCCATCACAATCGATTCACTTTGTTCCAGACTCACACAAGTAGCAGCTACTGCTTTTAAGCAGCCAGGTAATACTGCAGCCACTGGATCAAGAGTAGCAGAAAAATATGCTACTGGACGTCAAGACAATCCATGTCTCAGTTAACACTGAAAGTGCACACCCTTCCCTTTCACAACAGAACAAAGCAAACTCTTTTGTATCGTGTGGCATTCCAAATGCTGGTGCTTGACACAAACAACCTTTCAATTTTATGAATGCTTCTTCACTTTCATCATCCCACTCAATCGGATCCATCATATCTTCTCGTGTTAACCTTATTAAAGTTTTTGCAAGTAGTGAAAATTCACTTATCCATTGACAACAGTATCCAACCACTCCCAAAAACATTTGCACTTCCTTTTTAGTTTTAGGCATGCTCATTTGTGGAATCACTTTTATTCTTTCCGGTGTCACCTCTCTGACTCCTCTCTCTATCTTATGTCCAAGATACTGAGATTCTTGTTTACAAAACTGTAATTTCTCTAGAAACACCTTGTGTCCTCCTTCTGCCAAATGGTTCAGAAAAGCTATTGTGTCAGTGACACAAGCTTCTCGTGTCTTTGATTCCAGCAAATGGTCATCAGTGTACTGAACTAAGACCAAATTTTCTGGCATAACCAAAGTTTCTAAACATTTTTTCAAAATCTGATTGAATATCGACGGACTTTCTGTGTACCCTTGAGGAACTCGGCACCATGCCAAAACACGGTCTCCGAACCGGAAAGAAAAAAGATATTGGCTATCCGGATGCAGTGGAATCGAAAAAAATGCTTGGCACAAATCAATCACAGTACACCAATGGGCATCCCACGGTATCTGATAAAGAATCACTGCAGGGCTTGGTACTACAGGACAACAGGGTACTACTATTTTATTAATTTTCCTCAAATCCTGCACTATTCTATATTTTCCACTAGGCTTTATAAGTCCCATGATTGGCGAATTACAAGGACTACTCAATATTTATTTTAAAATACCCTGTTCAATCATTTGATCAATTACTGGGGCAACTCCTGCTTTTACTTCAGGGCTCACCCTGTATTGTGGTATATTTGGATATATTGCACCTTCCTTCACCACAATTTTGACTGGGTCTACCTTTGCCATTAGACCAATTTCTTTTCCTGTAAAATCCCACACATCTGACCTCACTGTATTCCTTAATTCATCGGGCAAATCACTCTCGATAAGACGTGAAAACATCACATCCACTTCAGTTACTTGTTTAGCTAGCATTATTGTGAAAGCTACATCTTCATCCGGTGTTGGGAACGCCACACCATCAGGCGTACATAGATGGTGCAGTTCATTTTGCACAATAAGTCCCTACCTAATAGGTTTACTGGACTCGAGTCACATACCACAAATCGATGCATGTCTCTGAAATTTCCAATATTCACTTCTATTGGTTTTGTGACTGGGGTCCTAATCAGCTTATTTAAGACTCCTACAACTTGGATAGTTTCTCCCGAGAGGGGTAGGTTTGGGATTTCTGCTGTAGAACGGGTAGCACCAGTATCCACTAGGAAAGTGAAGTTGTTTCTTTCAACCTTTCCATCAACAAATGGACCTGACTGATCTACCACCAAGGATGTGCCAATCATGCACTCCTTCCCTCCGTCAGGTACTGTCATTGTGACATTCCCAATTCACTCGCATCACTTTGCATCCAATATTATTAAACGGCCTGTGTATTCTTACCACTATCTCCACGGAATCCGGTGTTCACACTGTACCTCTGCACCTGAGCGTTCACATTGTTGGGCAAAGGGGCTTGTGGCACCTGTAACTGAGGAGTAACTATCTGTTGCTGTTGATTCACAACCACCTCATTCTGCATCTGCGGATTTAAAATTTGATTTACCCCATTATTCTGTTGAATATTTCTACACTCGTTCTTCCAATGTCTAAGCTTTCCACACCCATGTCAAGGATATTTCTTTTTCCCTTCTACTCTACTCATTCATCCCTTTCCCTTGCTTTCATTCGATACTTGACTATTCTGATTCTGTCTATTCATCTGATTATCATTTTGAGAACCAGAAATTGCTTCTTGGAGTTCTGCTATCCTCACTTGTGCCCACGTCATTTTCTCTTTTAACCTTTTATGCTTTGCATCAATGTCGTCACTGCAGTATTTTACATACTTCAGAAATATCACCGATCAGCTTACTTTGCCAGCAAAGCATATGCTGCTGAATCATCTGGCTAATTTCTGATCTTTACCCATAGACAAACCTATATACAAATGTCCCATATCTTTATCACCAATGTTCTCGAATCCACTATACTGCTTAAACACCTGTAGCAGCCTTTCATAGTATGCATGCACTGACTCCTGAGGTTCTTGAGTTGTTCTGTCTATTTTAACCCAATCTGTTTCTTTAGGGGGTATTTTCCCTTTCAGAAAAGTAATTACTTGATTATATTTCTTCATTACATCATCTGAAGGCGCACCTGTCTTTGCGTCTCTAGGATACTCTTCAGTTGGCCAATCAACTGTAAATGTACATTCTGTCCACAAATCTGTTGGTACCACTATGTCAAACAGACCATCCAAATCCTTCAACAAAACCTTTGAAACCTTGACAAACCTCTCTACCTGCTTGTACCATTCAATTGTTTTTTCTCTCAATCTAGGGATGTCATTTGTAAAGGACAAAATATCCTGTCTACTCCATGGAACATGAACATAACCACCACCTGGAACTTCTCTCATCGGACACATCCTTTCAACCTTTTCTACTTCTTTCAACGAAAATGAAGATACCTCTTTTGTAGCTCCTTCATCTCTTTTCTTTGTCCATCTACTTCTCCATCGATCTACATCTCCCCATTTCTTCAAAAGGTGTATCAATTCCCTTATGTGTAATCTCCTTCCTGATGCATTCAAGCTTTCTAAGTCCTTCTCAGTAAAATCTGATCTATAGGGTTTTTGTAGTACTTTTGACTTTTCTTTATCTATTCCAAATTCTAAAGCTGCTGCCACTATTTTCTCATGAAAATTCTTTGTCCTCCAAGTTTTACTTTTGCACAGAAACCACAAATCTTCATCTCCATATGAATTGAACCTAGTCTGTCAAGACTTATTGTACCAATGGTTATTTCTTCTAAATCCAGACTTAACTTGCTTACATCTATAGTTTTTGGTGGTGTTTTCTGTTTTCCTAATCCTTTTGCCCATTACTCCAGATCTTCAGGTGAAAATCCAGCAGAACTTACTGCCACTGGAGTGACAGTTGATACTTTCCTCCTTGCATCTACGGGTGAAATTCTCTTTGGGGCTTCAGTCACAGTCTCAATATTTGGGAGATCCAATAATGAAACATTCAAATCACTCTCAGTAGTTTGATCTTCAAGCATGACGATCTCCTTTCTAACACTATTCTGTGAGACCACCACATTTTGCTATTTTGGTGTACCTCGCTTATCACCATACAATGGAATAACAGGACCAATAGTTACTGGTACGGTCAGTGCTTCCGCATTTAAACCTGATTTATTTCCTGAATTATCTCTTCTTTGGAGATCAATGCATCCCTTTCTTTTGCTTGTGATGCTCGAATGACTGTTGGATCATATAGAACTTGTGGAACCAATGGAGTTCCCTTTATGGGGGCACTTGGAGTTGTATCTCTAGCACTTTCCTGATAAGGCAGAGGTTTTTTTACTAGAATATCTTCCAATAACTTATCATCGGATTCATCACCCCCTATTCCTGCCACACCTAGGTGTTTCGTTTTTTCTTTACATTTTCTTCCATCTTGGATCCTTGGCCAGCAATACTGGATACAGACCCTCTGTTACTACAGCCCTTCTCCATCTTTTTATTTGATCTCCTCGAGTGTCAAATGGGTATCTGGGTAAAAATCCACTATTGATTCTCCTGCCTCATCTGTATTTCTCCCGCTCAAATGCCTCAGCTTCCCATTCTTCCAAAGCCTCATATTGTGTTAACCTATGAGTTGGTTCTAACAAGTTCATCCTATTTCTCAAATTCTGAAGAATTCTTACATTGAATGTACCATGTTCAGGGAAAGCTAAAACACCATCATCTTTCGTATACTCCACCCAATTCTCCAACCATACACACGTATGATATACACTTTCCATCATCATAAATGAAGCAGGCGTATTAGGAGGTGGCATAAGAATTCCCTCCCTAGTTACTATGTGCGTGTCCCTCCTAAAGAAATTCTTGATCTTATCAATCAACTTCATTTTCTCATTCTTTTATCTAATTCAATTGATAAATAAAAAAAACACTCTTCCGTGTTCTCACGAAGCCTGTTAGTCAACACTCGTCCAATGCCTGCGCGACTCACACCAACAATCCAATCAGGGCTCACTACGTATTCTCTGCTTCACCCAATACCAGCATGCTACCTGTCTACTGAACAATCAGAGCTTACAACACACCCACTTGTCTGACCAACGCCAGCGTGGCTCTTATGACGTCAGTATTACTCCTTCTACTGACCCTCCATTCAGAAGGTAATACAGCAATGTCTTTTCTAGTTTTTCTTTATAAAAATTATTGTTAGTAACAACATAAAAACAGCGCTACTCTGTCTGCTCCACTAAACCAAAGATAGTTTATTCACTCACTTCAAAGAGAAAAATTCCTTCCTGTCACTACGAGTAAAAACCACTGTTTACCCTTCACTTAAGCTGGGGGAGGGCCTGCTATTTCTTTAGGGATACTCCTACTTTGGGTAAGGCCAAAGTTTCACAGGCAGGCCCTCTGCTGTCATTAACATTCTACTCTTATACGAGATAGTCCCTAATATAATACAGCCAGCCCTGCGTAGCTTCCCAGTATTATGACAACAGAAGAGTAACCTTCTGCAGTGTGATTTCCTTACCACACTCGTCTCTGTACCTGTGCTTCCAGACAACATAAAACACAACGCTAACTCTTAGTGTTAAACATATAGTCAATTAGTCAAAACAATAATTAATAATCAATGATCAATAATCACCAATCTAATCAATAATAACCATCGCTCTGCTACCAGAAAAAACTGATCCAGCGAAAGGCCAGGATGAACATTTCACAATCAACAAATTTCTCAAAATGGGCCCTCATACAAATTCATGTTTCCTGACTGTTTTGCTGGGGGTCAAGTTTTATTTTCACCTTGATCTGAATTAGTCAATGCCTAACTAACCTTCACAGATAAACACTCTTCCTTTGGTCAATGGACCATTAGTCGAGAAGTTGATGGTGATATTAACAAATTAACTAACTAACCTACAACTCTTAATGAAATAACCACAGACTCTTGGGTAAGATTTAATGGATTTTATCTAAGTCTCAATCAGAAGTGAACGCTCATTTGTAGAAATTCACAGTGCAAACACCATCAATTTTCATGGGAGAGAAAATACATTTAGCAAATATATTAAATTCGCAAACTCATTCAACAATTCAATGCATCGAGAGCGATAGATGAAGAGACAAAAGACATAAGAAATCATACATTTGCAACATATATGCAAATTTTAAGAAGACAGAATAATAACTACCAAATGGTGAAAGGGGAAAACCCAACCCTCTGGCCAAAGGACTGGTGGAGGTCTCCTGACTTAAGAAACAGGTGACAAAGATTATAGGACACGAGCAGGATAGGATAATACTTACTAAACTTCTCTAGAACCCCGACGCACCGGAACACATCCCTCTCTTACTCTCTCTCCCTCCTCGATATTCTTCCAGAATCTTCAGTCTAATTAGGCTGTCTTTCAAGGGTGAATCTTCTCAGTCTGTTCTCTCTTTTCTCTCCCTCATGCCTCTCGCATCATCTCTAGTAGTCTCCAGCAGCACTAACTTTTAATCTTTCAGACACTTCAATTATAGTCTTCATTTCTGCATGTCCCACCCTTAAAGTTGCGAATATTGGTAAATTATGGAATATGATTGGTCGAGACTACGGGAGTTAACATCATACTATGCTGACAGGGCCAATTTATTAAGACCCCTTTGTTTTGTAAACCCTTCCCCTTTAGCACATTGATGTCTTCCTTTCCCATACGTATGTTGTTGCGAATTAAATATCATGTTATTCAAGCTCCATTGACAAATATCACACAATCCCATGTTCACACAGCTGCTGTCCTTGGTCTTTGGCAGTTATTCAACTTTACGGGCAATAGGTCACATTACGTCTCTTTCCGGACATGCGCAATACAGATTTTCTTGCAGCGCCATTTTCTTTCATTGCCAAGGTATACTGGCCCAAATGTACACTATTAATAAAATAATCATAAACAGATGTTAATCTCTCAAATATATACATTTCACGGTTCACCACCCACTTCTACTCTATCCCATGTTACTTTCTTCTTCGTTAAGGAAAAGCATTAGCAGCGACAGCTCTTTTTAAATTCAGGCAAGCATATGCCAGCCACGCGGTGCCTCAAGACCTACAGTTAGTAACTCTTGCGCATGTGTGAACGTTTTCTCTCTCAGGCGGTTAGTCACATGGTTATTTACGCGGTTCTAGTTTGCACATGTGCATAGCGTTTTTCGGTTTCAAGCGGGATTTTAGTTGCGTAGCAAATTATTCTTTGTTATTCAAGCATACATAAAGCTCTTTTCCCCATACGTCAATGTCGTGTGCATGTTAATTTTCTCTTATTTACTATGTCTGTTAATGAGATTGAGCCCCAGAATACTGAGGGGAGCCCCAGAGCACTGACTTATGTTTCCGCACGCTGCACTTTGCACCCAGAGGCCCACAACGCCCAGGACGCAACGAGGCAGGGGCCGCGTCAATTTCTTTTGCGCTAGCCGGCGCTTAAAGGCAGGTCCAGGCTCCCGCAGCACGGGAGCCCTAGAGCACTGACATTTGTTTCTGCATGCCGCACTTTGCACCCGGAGGCCCAGAGGACCACAACGCCCAGGAAGCAACGCGGCAGGGACCACGTCAGTTTGTTTCGTGCCAGCCGGCGCTTAAAGGCAGGTCCAGGCTCCCACAGCACGGGACCCCCAGAGCACTGACATTTGTTTCCACACGCCGCACTTAGCACCCGGAGGCCCAGAGGACCACAATGCCAAGGAGGCAACGCGACAGGGACCGCGTCAGTTTCTTTCACGCCAGCCAGGGCTTAAAGGCAGGTACAGGCCACCGCAGAGCGGGAGCCCCAGATCACTGACATTTATTTCTGCACGCCGCACTTTGCACCCGGAGGTCCAGAGGACCACAACACCCAGGACGCAACGCGGCCGGGGCCGCGTCAGTTTCTTTCGCGCCAGCCAGTGCTTACAGGCAGGTCCAGGCTCCCGCAGCGCGGGTGTGTCCGGGCCGCGCCAGGGCGCAGCCCAGGCCAAGGGCGGGCCCGTCTGTGCCCATCAGCGACTGACAGAGACTGGGCTGGGCAACCTCTCTAACGTGTGGAAGCCAGCATGGGTAAGCGCAAAACATCTTGTTCAATTGACTTCCCAAAGACTAAAGCTAAAATCCCCCGCAACTGTGCTTCTATAATGTCCTATTTAACCAGCGCTGTTGGGGCAATCACTAAGGAGATCCATAATGTAGAAGCCCAGTTGGGGATGGGTGATGTGAACGAGGTTGTCAATATTCCCCCATTGGTAGCCGCTTGTACTTCAGGAACTGATCTTGTTACAGATATATTAGCGGGGGCCAAGACTCTATTCAAGGGAAAGTAACTATGCCGCACTCAAGCCAGGAACATCCCTTGGGGATTGATAACAACACACCTGCGATCCCTCCAACGGACCAGTTTTTAACACCCATGAGGAAAAAAAGAAAGAAAGGAGCTAAGGAAGGAGCCAACAAAAACATTTTTGCCCCCCAGGTGGTGCCTGGTAGTCACTTAAATGTCAAAGAAAGGCAAACCTCTCATTCTGGAGCTCCATCAATGGATATTTCTATGGATATTATTCTGACCCATATTGACACTTTATTTGAGACACTGAGAGTGGAATTAGTAAATTGTATGAAATAGGGGGTGGATGGAATTATGAAGAAATTGTTATATCTTGAGAACCAATGGGCGGGGGCAGGCCGTCTGAAACGCCATTCCAAAAGAGAATGAGAATGAGAATGACAAGAGTGGGAATGGCCAGTGTGAATCATCCTACACGATTAGTAATTTAAATATGGGTAGGGGGTTTGCTGCACGAGAAGAATGTGCCATTATTTCTGGTCTTGGCCCCCGGAAACCTATTGAGCTCCCTCAGGAAATCAGAAGAGATTCCAATCAGTTTGTCAATACAGAATCCCATAGGAGAGTTGATATTAAATCGATGGTTAACTTGTCCAAACCGAATGGCTTGGTGAGCCAAGTTAGGCTCCATTTGCCTCTGGAAGCCACACCATTAGTTGCGGTTCTCACTGGGGTACCCTACCTTAAGGTAAATACCAGGGAAACTACAGAAGATTTAATCCGTAAAGTTACATTTTGGTATTCGAGACACTCTGAGGGAGGTTCAATGGCGTCACTCCATATCATAATGGCCAGACACGTTGATTGGGTTGGCCACTGTCGTAAAAATATTGAGGGAGATTGTGTTGTGGTCAATTTTGACAAGAAGGATGTAGCAGGTTGGCTAAACATTGGCCCACACTTAACGCAGGAACCTTGAACATGGAACGTCCTCTGTTTGCCTTTCGCAAGAATCGAAATCTAAAGGACCATCTAGTACGAGCTGCTATTCCTAAGGCAACACCCCCATTGACACTAGATGCACACTGGGGCCTTACACCTTTGACTGGGCATGCTAAATGTGGTAAATGTAATATGTGTGATTGCACCATGGAAGGTAAAACTTTTACTTTTGGCAACACTGTTATTAAATCTAATGGTTTCTCTAATTGCAATACCTGAAACGTCATCTACTTGATTCAATGCCCCTGCCATAAAAATTACATTGAACAGACCACCCAAAAGATCAAGACCAGGATCGGACAACATCGCAGCAGGATCCGTTGCAACACCCCTAATGCGCCCTTCTTCGAACATTTTAACCATGCTGGGCATAAGGACAATGAGATCAAATGGACTGTACTGAAGACTGTTAAGCTGCCACCAAGAGGTGCAGACCTAACACAGATTCTGAACAAAGAGGAACTCAAACTCATTATATGCTTGGATACAATTTGAAATGGTCTCAACAGAAAAGAGGACTGGACAACCTTAATTTAAATCTTCGCCTTACAAACCTTATAATTGCAATCTTGTATTTAAATTTTAATTCTATAATTTCGGCTTTTTACCCTTTCAGCATTCACCCCAAACAATATTTTTGTGATTATTAATGTTGTTAAATGTTTTACTCAATGTCACAAAACTTCACCTTTAACCAGTTCTCACACGGTGCACCTCCCTACTCACCCAACATGGCTTCCAAGAATTCCATCACATCTCCGCGTTTGCACGTTTTTGGATGTCACCTTGCGTGCATGAACACGTGACCCACACGGCCCCTTCTTACTCCCGGATTCGCGAGCTCCCTTCACTAGCGATTCAGCTCGTCTTGAACATCATGACTATACGGTAAGACTACACTTATGCCCGTTCCAGGGGCTTTTCCGCCACCCGACCCGCCCATCTCCTGAGCTTCCCCTTTCCTATCTAGGCTACCCTTGTGATCGGCAAGAGGACCTACACCGCCACGGACGCCCAATTGGTATTACTCAACCACCGTCGCCACCACATCAGTAATTTTCGGAACCCACCCGCTTAGTGAGCCTCTATCTACAAACGCACAGCTAGGTGAGTTTCTGTCCTCTCAGATATCGCGTCGGCCCACCTATTGCATCCCTGCGTCTAACTCCGCACTCTCCTTCCCAGCATAAGTCTCAAACCCCCGGACCGACTCCTTCTCCGCTTTCCCCCCGCGCACTCATAATTCCGGTGAGTGTTCATTGCGCCTCACATTGCTCAGCGTACCTTGACACCGCCCCATGTCCAATTAAACGCTCGGAGCACTTCGAAACAACACTCTGGCATTTCTTCGGATTCACAGTATCAGGGCTACAATCGCATCTGGCCCACCTTAGTACCGTTCCACTGGTTGAGCTCACGGTTTAGTCCATTTCCTCCCATGTCTTCACTACGCGGTAATTCTTATCCATATCACCTCCATACAGCTATACTGCTCTTCATCACTGTTCCTTGCCTCCTTTCACCATCACTGACTGTATACGCAACTGTACTTTCCGTCTTCATCACTTCTCTCGCTTATGAGAACAGGCTGTGTCACCCTGAATCCACATGCCTTCTGCTTAATTTGAATCCTGGAATTCATAACGTTGTAAATAGCACAACCTGACAATCATCGGTTAACTGAGAAGACTGTGTGTTGTATTTTTCTCTTATTTCTGCCTAGATTCTAATGTCTTGTTTCCTGCCTCCCTCCCCGTTTTTTCCAATTACTTCACAGGCAGTGTGCTCTCAGGCTTATCATTACTTTGTCCTGATGATGATCTATGTATCTTGTTATAGATCGAAACGTCGTCGACTTGTTCAACAGCATGCACGTTAAACTCATGTGTTAAAAGTAGTGCATTACTGTTTACTTTCTAAAAAGCTTGCCCCTATTATCTGGATCGGCGTTAAGCTTGGCTGTTTCGCCTGAAAAATGTCTAAATATATGTGATTGTCTCTTATGTTTTGTTTGTCGAAGGATACAGGACTGTGTCCCATTCTATTACGCTCTTTGTAATTTCGATTAATCACGGTTAATATATTAAATCTATATGTCCGGCTGGATATTTTCACTTAATATAGCACTGATTCTGGCCTATATTCATTGTTCTTACACTTATGTATGTTTGAAGGACCAATTGTTTTTCATAATTGGGGATAAACAGCATGGTGATAATGGGGGAATTAGGGCATGGGGGTGTTTTATCCACCAAAAATATCTGAAAGGGCTAACAGTTTATTGACACCATTAGGGCCATACACAAGAGGGAATAGACAAAGATTGGATAACAGACCCACATTCATCGACGATCGCCTCTTAGTTAGCGGGACCCCTACAATCCCTCTTACCTCGTGGGGTACCAAGGGAGTTGGCCCGGTTACCAGTGGTGTGGAAACATCACACAGATTTAAATCACTAACCCAGTTAGATGGTAATGACTGACTAACCATCGTTCCCCTTACTCGGGTGCAGGAGGAGGATACACAGAGGAAGCCGATAATCGATTTGCCTCAACCACATATGTCATTTGAAGTTGGATTAGTAATAATACTTAGCTGGAATATTGCTGGGTTAAGAAACAAAATGGAGGACGTTAATTGGATTACTTTTCTAAAATATAATGATATTGTTGGGCCTCAGGAATCATGGGAAGAGGATAGTGCACCATGGTTAGTCGGCTTTACCTCTTACTATGAACCTGCTAGACCATCTGTTATGGGAAGACCAAAAAGGGGTTTGATCACCTTGATCGCTTTAAAGGTTACAGGGAGTTATCGTAAACTAGAAACAGGATTACCAAACTGTTTAGTTGTTGAAATTATACCTGTAAATTCAATCAAAGTTTTAATTGTTGATTTTTATAATTCATTTGATTGAAATACAGTCACTGAACACTTGTTTAGCCTTAAAACCTACTTAGAGGGTTGTAAGGAGAATCACCCTATACCTTATTCGGTTGTTGTTTTAGGGAATTTTAATATACATCTAAGAGTTGTTGTTTCTCTGATAGTTTAGGGCCTAATAGGTTCTCAGAGATACATTTTGAACACACATCACAAGGTGAATTTCTGGAGCAAACCATATCAGATCTGGGTCTTTCTTATCCAACTAATCTACGTGATATGGAAGAGGAAACTATACAACCATTGACTATATTTTTATAAACACTGCCCTTGATCTATATGTTAAAGACTATACCGCCATGTGGTCAACATTTAGTGACCACAATCCTATACATTTGATATTAGGGGGAGTATTGGCCTTAATTCAGAAGACAATAAATGGGAGCCCACAGCAGTAATTAAAAATACAGATCAGGGCCGTAGACTGAAATGGTGCATGGTTATCCCAGAAGATTTCTGTAATGAATTAATAGGGCCAGAAATGGAGCTGTGCTGCGACAGTGGGGCTAGAGAAAATGGGGTTTTAACTGCCTATGGTAAAATTTGTAGGCAGGTAGCAAAAGACCTCTCGTATACCCGTAAGGAATACGCAAATAGAGGAGAGAGGTGGTTTGACCATAGATGTTCAGTGGCGCATCAAAAATTAATGGCTGCTCTAAAAAACAGACCCCAAGATAAGATTCTGATTGCTGCCTGCAGGAAAGAGTATAAATTGACAACAAATACCCGTAAATCGGAGATTACAAATGATGCTTTTAATGAATTAATGTCAATTGAAGTGATAAAGAACAGCACCAAGTTCTGGAATGTTGTAAACAGAACATTCTTTTCTGATAACAAGGGCAGTTTGCTGGAGTGGAACATTGGGGACCAGGGTGATATCGAACCCAGGAGTCCAAACTATGTGGGCAAGAAATGTTCCTTGACTTTTACAGAGAAGGAAATAGCGGTGGCCATAGCCCAAATGTCAAGAAACAAAGCCCCCGGACGGGGTTCCTGCCAACCTTTATTTAACCAATATACCCCTCTGGTCTAAATTGCTAGCCAATGTTTGTAATAAAGCCTGTGAAGTTGGCATACTACAATCCTGGTCACAATCAGTAATAGTACCGGTTTTTAAAAAGGGGAAGAGAAGTGACCCGCGTTGCTATAGGCCAATTTCTTTGATAGACTCAGCCGTGAAGGTTTTAGGCAGAGCGGTTTTGGTCAAACTTACAGAGTGGCTGAATGACGCTAACATCCTCTCAAATCTTCAGTATGGATTTAGGAAAGGGAGAGGTACAATGGACCAGTGCCTAAATTTGCTCCTATTGTCTGGGAATTACACGATCGCGAAGAAGGGTTCACTCCATTTGGCTTTTATGGACCTTTCATCGGCTTTTGACCGTGTTAATAGATCCAAGTTATGGCATCTGCTACTGAAGTTAGGATTGGATAGAAATATTGTAAACGTTTTGGCGGATTTGCATCAAGATCTTAGAGCCACAGTGAGATTTGACCAAAAAGGCAAACTAAAACATAGCATCCATATTATTAAAGGAGTGAGACAGGGTTGCATTTTAGCCCCACTTTTATTCACCCTATATAATAATAACCTTGAATCAGGTTTTGCGGGTGCTAGTTTGGACATTCCCCATATAGAAGAGCGATTAATTCCGGCTCTCCTATATGCGGATGACGCTGCTTTATTAGCCAGAACGGCGAACGGCCTACAGCATCTTTTAACAACCTTTGCCACTTTTATGAAGTCTTTGAACTTAGATGTTAATTTCTCTAAGTCCAACATTATGATCATGGGGGTTAAGCTGAAGAAATGTAAGACCCATTATTGTGAAGGTAATTAACTAACACGGGTGGCGTCGTTTTTATATTTAGGAGTGTTATTTGATGAAAGGGGCACATGGATCCCACAAATGAAAGCCAAAAGAAACGTAATGGCCAGATCAACTATTGCTGTCCTAGATTTTACCCACAGATTGGGATCGAAACCTATACATGCTATGTTAAATATCTACAGGGCTAAATGCCTCGCTATTGCTAGTTATGGTTCTGATCTCTGGGGATACAGGGATGCCGGGGATGTCCAAATAGTGGAAAATACATTTCTAAGAAATTTGCTATCCATGCCACCCTCGACTTCTACCTATATCATACATCAAGAATTGGGTATAGGTTTTATATCAGACATTATAGGAATGGCTCCTCTACTTAAATTGATAGGTATTTGGACAAACCCGGAGCTTGAGATGAACCACAAAATCACTCGCGATTGTTTAACTCTCGCTTCTCCCGACTTAGACAGGAGCTGCTGCAGCGTGAATCGTTACCGCTTTCCTTCCCAAAACTAAATAGGAAGTAGAACTCGGATCGGCTCCGACGCGATTTTTCACCGGAGTTGTCCTCATTTATTTGAACTACGCCTTCTAAGAGACCACATTTGATGAGGAGCTCTGTTTCTCCACGCATGAATAATTCCTTACCAGGCCCTCCTAGACCGTCGGCTAGGTTGCCAATGCTTATTTTAATGTCCTGATGAAGACCCTGCGTGACGATTCAAAGTCGCTCTTATTGGGTTGAAACGTCGACGAAAACTGTTAGGACCAGTGCGAGACCTGTTTTTCATACAATTTTTGATTTATCCATGAAACAGTGTCATTGTTTGTCCTTGATACTGGCCCTTCCCTTGCATATTGTACATATAAAAAGTCTTTCCTGCATTCGTTCACTGTATATATTGTGCACAATTTGGTCACTTATGTCACTCTGTCACAAATTCACTGACTCACTTTACAGTTTACTACCTTGGTAATCCTGCATTTCCAATGTCATTTGTGCTCCGTTATATAAATGATGTAATTTATATATAAAAAATGACATTATATCCTTCAAAACAAGCCTGATCTTGATTTGCACTTTGAGATTGTGTGGTCAACTTGATTGATTCCCCTTTTCTCCTTGATTCATCCTTTCAACAAAGCGATTGTTTTACCTATACCCGACAGAACCACTGCTTTCTTATAATTATTAGCCAGAACGGCGAACGGCCTACAGCATCTTTTAACAACCTTTGCCACTTTTATGAAGTCTTTGAACTTAGATGTTAATTTCTCTAAGTCCAACATTATGATCATGGGGGTTAAGCTGAAGAAATGTAAGACCCATTATTGTGAAGGTAATTAACTAACACGGGTGGCGTCGTTTTTATATTTAGGAGTGTTATTTGATGAAAGGGGCACATGGATCCCACAAATGAAAGCCAAAAGAAACGTAATGGCCAGATCAACTATTGCTGTCCTAGATTTTACCCACAGATTGGGATCGAAACCTATACATGCTATGTTAAATATCTACAGGGCTAAATGCCTCGCTATTGCTAGTTATGGTTCTGATCTCTGGGGATACAGGGATGCCGGGGATGTCCAAATAGTGGAAAATACATTTCTAAGAAATTTGCTATCCATGCCACCCTCGACTTCTACCTATATCATACATCAAGAATTGGGTATAGGTTTTATATCAGACATTATAGGAATGGCTCCTCTACTTAAATTGATAGGTATTTGGACAAACCCGGAGCTTGAGATGAACCACAAAATCACTCGCGATTGTTTAACTCTTGATTTAGCTAGTAGTATCCGGTGGTTCAATTATGTAAAAAGGATTGCATTTTATTTGGGGAAACCTGAGCTATTTAGCTCCCCGGAGAAACTCCTAAAGGCGGACATGCTTTGGGTTAAAAGCATGTACACATAGATGTCACAAATCGATAGGGAGTCCATGGAATTAAGGAAACCTCTTGTGCGGGTACACCAGTTGTTATGTATATCACAGACGATTGAGCCATATTTAACTATAGTGACAAATCAGCATCATCGTTTTCTTCTGGTGCAATTTAGACTAAATCAACTACATTTGCTCCTTGCTGAACCTATGGGATGGAAAAACTTGGAGGATTTGAAAGTATGTACTTGCGATAATTTTTCCCTTCAGGACTCAATGCACTTTGTATTATTTTGTGACCACTTTTTTCACATCCGAAACCGGTTAATATTATCTATTTTAAAAGGCAAAGATTTTACCTAGGCTAGACCGGCTTTTATATATTTATAAATGTTGAACAACGTTTGGGAAATTTTTAACATAGCTAGCTTTTTGACCGTAGCTGTCAGATTAAGGAGAAAAGGAAGAATTGTTAATAATCAGCATCCCTTTTAGAAATCTTATGACATTTTTTTTTTTATGTGTATATTGATGAATTAGATCTTGGCATTGGTATTCTGTGATGAATGTGATTTTGTAATATTCTTGTAAATATTTTTACTGTGTTTTCTGTAGTATGCTTTTATGGTTTTAATTAACCGAATAAAGTGAATTTGACTGACTGACTGAGAGATTGGGTTGGAATCCTATAGTGCAGCTTATCTTGATGATATTGCTGTCTTTAGTTCCCTGTGGCAGGATCACCTGACCCACCTTGGCAAGGTCATTGAGGGTCTGAGAAGTGCAGGCCTCATTATCAAGGCAAGTAAGTGCCAGATAGGGCAGGGCACGGATGTGTACTTAGGCTACATTGTAGGTGGAGGTCAAGTTCAACCCCTACAACCCAAAATCCAAACAATTCTGCACTAGGTAGCTCCAACAACCTAGACCCAAGTTGGGGTATTGCTTGGCTTGACTGGGTGCTGCAAGAGGTTTGTAAGGGGATATGGGTCCATTGTAGCCACCCTTTCTGAACTGACCTTCAAGAAGATATTGAAGAAAGTGAACTGGACAGTGAGCTGTCAAAAGGCTTTTGACACTCTGAAGGAAGCAATGTGCTCAGCACCCATTCTAAAAGCTCCAGATTATACAAAGCAGTTCATAGTGCAGACTGATACCTCTGAACATGAGATAGGAGCGGTCCTATCCCAAACCAATGATGATGGCCATGACCAACCTGTTGCTTTCGTTTGCGGTAGGTTACTCCCCAGAGAGCAGCATTGGAGTACCGCTGAGAGGGAAGCCTTTGTTTGACCATACCAATGCAGATGACCTATCCAGGTTCTTCCACTTAGACTATGAAACGTTTCTTGGGGGATTATGTAGGAAAGTGCAAGTTTTTGACAAGTTCACCCCTACCTTTTGCCTGTTAACTGATGTGATTTTGACTGAAAGTGCACTGGGTTCGTGCTAACAAGGTCCCCTGTGTCAGAGCTCTTTCCCAAAAACTGTGCAATTATTTCTCCATTTGGCAAAACCTTAAGCTACCACTGTAAGTCCCTAGTACATGGTACCCTGGCAGCTAGGGCCTCGGGTACTAAAGGAGGGGACCCCAAAGGCTATAGCATGAATTGTGCCACCATAGGTGACCCCTCATCAAGCACATGCATGGCTGGCATTACAGGTTGCGTGTCTTGGTGTATACAAAAGTGAAACCATGACATGTCGCACATCCCTGTGTGCCATGTCTCCTACCACTGCATGTGATACTTGTAAGTCACCCCTACAGCAGGCCTGACAGCCCTAAGGCAGGGTGCTTAGTACTACATGTAAGGACATGCTTGCATGAGCAGATATACCGTTGTACTGATAAGTTTCCTTACTACCAGTGCAGGTGACCAGGGAATCCATTATAAAACATACACTGTCCACTGGTGAAAACGAGTTCCCCAGCTACATGATGGCTTCACTGAAGATAGGGATGTTTGGTATCAAACAACTCATATTAATAAACCCACATTGATTCCAGTGATGGATTTATCAATATATGCACACAGAGAGCACCTTAGAGGTGCCCCCTGAAAACCTACCAGCCTCTTGTGTGTTCCCTGATTGGTCTCTGCCAGCCTGCCACCCGACACGCTGACCTCCTAGGGTGAGCGCCTTTGCTCTCAGGAGGCCCAGAACAAAAGCCTGTCTGGGAAGTGGGTGTAACAACCCCTCCCACGGATGACCTGCTGATAAGCCTCACTTGGGGGGCAAGCTTCAAAGAAGCTGCTGCCTTTGGAATGCAAATCTGGCACCACTCACAGGAGAGGAAGCTGCCCCCTTTGTCCAGGACCGCCTTGGCAGCTGGACAGGCGGGAAAATTAGCAAGTCATGTAGACGTGCCACCCTCCAGGCTAGTATCACCCCTAGGGTGGGCTAAACTGAGATGGACATGACTTTTCAGAAGTAGCCATGTATGTGATGGCATACTTAGGAATTCTCGGACAGGGTAATGCCCACTTCAAACAGGAAATGGTCAAAAAGGGGGGGTAGTGACTCCAAGGGTCAGTAGCCCATTGGTCACTACCCTAAACACCCCTAAATTCTTATCATGGGCAGTCTCTGAAACCAGAGAAACAGATCCTGCTGACCTGAAGACGAAGACAGACGAGAAGAGTCACATCTCTGCAAGAACAAAAGCTCCAGCAACTGACTTGACGCCTACCACACCGGCCCGCTTGCTGCCTTCGCCCATTGCATAAAATGTTGACTTGTACTGCAGCGTCTATATCCCAAAGGCCTGGGACACCTACCAGCACTTCACTCAGGTACCAAGCACCCTGCAGAAAGTCCAAAAACAAAGACTAGGAGGCCTCCAGAGCTGCCAAGCCTGACACCTGACACAACAACAGCACCTATCGCTTCCGGCCTGAGTTGAAGAGAGCTACCAGTGCCAACAGGGTTTCCCAGCCCTCCAAAGCCCGAGTCCATCGTGATTTCACTCATCATGGACCCTACAACATCGCCTGCAGCCACTGCCCGCAGGCCCCCTCTAACGCAACTGCTCCATGTAAGAAAACACTACGCCTAAAATCACTTCTGCATTTGTTGCCCCCAGGCCATGGAGAAGAGGATCCCAAGTGTCCCTACGTCACAAAGCATTGCAAAACTTGAACCCCCCCATTGGTTCAACCCAACTGGCCTTCCAGCTGGAGCCTGCACCCTTTTTTCACAGTGACCTATCTCTATAGAAACCTATTGGGCTCCCAATAGTGTTTGGCACCCTGCAGCCGGCCGCACTCATGCCGCTGATGGTATACTGTTGGTGCTGCCTTGGACCTTGCTCACCACTCACCTTAACTACTAGAGATTGGTCCTGTAAGTCGCTGTACTGTGCCTGTTTGCAGAACTCTTTCTTCCTTTCATAGGATAACATTGAAGAACTCACAAACTGAACTAAGTGTCCACTTTTTTAACTGAAAAAAATGTATATTTTAAAATGTACTTACCTGAATGATTTTTCTCTGATGCCTAAACATATTTAAAGATACTTGCGGATTTTATAAATTGGTGTGGATCTCCTTTGTGAGTCGTGTCATTTATTGATCATTGTGTGTATTTGCAGATGTCTTGAACTCTTCTGTGTTAAACCTAAGGCTGCTCGACCACACTACCCACTAATAGATCACTTTGGGTTTGCATAGCAAGCCCCTATCCACTTATGAGGGAACCCCTGGACTCTTTACACGATATATCAGATTTTTGGTATATCACATTAAGAGCCAACTTCTTACACTACAGGTAAGTGTTGTCAGGCTGCCCATCTTGGTTTAGAGCTGGACATTCCTCATGTTGGTACGCAGGAATTAGCTGAGCTGGAATTCCAACATGTAGTGACCTCGCAGTGTCAGCTGAGTGATCCTATCTCTAAACAAGGAAGTGCTTCTGTTTGTATAATAAGCAACACCCATATGGCCATGTCGCAATCCCTGTTCGGCCGCAAATGTTTATTCTAGTTGTAAAGCATTGTCACCTATCAGTCAATAATGTCATTTGCTCAGTGAACTTTATCCCTTGTACTAAATGTTCAAGGTGTCGTGATAGTGTGCCTACGAAGTAGAAATGTAAGCAATGCCAACACGAAGAGTGTTATCCAGCATTGTCACACACGCAAATGTATGTCAAAAGTCACTGTGTGTAAAGAGAAGGCAACTTAAGAAACATGAGCATGTAAACAGTTGTGTTCCTCATCGGGCCTATCCTGACCACGTGACACCCACTCCTTGGACATGAGTCGATAAAAGCTATCCCTATACAAATGCTAAAATGCATGGGTCAATAAGTATAAAAATCTAAAAAAGCATCACACCTCTTTAACAGCAAAGAGCAAGGTGAACACCACTCAATAATCAATAAAAGACAGAAAAAGCTTTTTAAAAAATTTTTTGAATCAATTTAGTATAAAAAGAAAACTGAATTTAAAATAAACCCACGACTCAAAACTTCCAGAAAGTTTATGTGTTTCGAGAGGTAGACAAAACATTGATGTTTCCATCAACCACAGATGATGTTCCCACAGGCACCCATTGGGTCAAATCCATGGAGCAAACATGTTCCCACCCAATTACCTCAGCAGGCGCCAAAGAAGGAGCAGCCAGTGTGCGAGCCACAGAAGCCAAGCCAAGAACCAGATCACTAGGAGCAGAAGCCTTCAAGGAGGGCTCGTAAAATGCATTCAGAAGTAACGGCAGGCACAAAGGACAACAGTACAAGTGAGCTGTTAACAGGCTCACCAGTAGGTTAATGTCCAGATACCAAACCAGTTGCATTCCTAGGCATATGTCCAGGGCACACTCAAAAGTACACAGAAGACAGAGAAATATGGCCTGCACGCAGTGTAACCACACAGACCAAAAGGACAAGAACCAGTGTTTATTCATTTCCTGAAGCAAGGGTACGCCTAAACACTGTATCATGCATTCACAGCACATGAGCACATATGGAAGTGTCGGTTCCATTTGGCCTCTTGATGGGACTTCCATTACAAATTAGAATAAATAAAAGATAAGTCCCGACAATCATAAACAGGACCAGCGGAAGATCTCCAAAAATGCTTCACAGCATGGGGTGTATGAATGATGGGATAACTCTGAAGACTGTCTGGAAGGTACTAACCAACCATTTTCTTCATAAACTGCACCACTCCCGCACTCCCGTGGTACTAGACATATTAAAAATGTGGTGCACAAGTTCCTCAAAATGTAATGGAAAATTAGTGTGAAGTAGCGACTGTATCTCAGAAGAAGACCTCAGAAAAAGACCTTGCAACTTTAAGGTCAAACATCTGTTTTGTAGATGTTAAGGCTACATCCTTCTGGAACATTAAGGCTATCAGTCTGTTCAGAGCATCAAAGCGCACAATTGAAAGCTTTATCGATGGCGAAAGCATTGCCTCCCTAACTGTGCTGGCAGGTGGAAACAGTACTTGTGTGCACCAGGTTACAACAGCAGAAACCATCAGCAGATAGGCGATGCCAGGTTTCATGCCGTAGCAGCTCTGACCGTTCAACATCTAATAAATCCCATTTGAGAGCAATCTGAATGCCAGGCGGATCACTTCAGCTAGGCAACCCTTCACATAGCAGGAAAAAATTACCATGGATGCATTACATGCATCATGAAGCGAAACTCCCTACACACCAAGGAATGCAATAAAAAATTCTCGTAGTCAGCCCCGCTAAGAAAGACTTCAGTCTTGTCATTTCTTCAGCGATATCTAAAAGGTAAACTCCATGACTCATGCAAATATCCTTCCCCTAGCGCTTCATATCTGCCTTGATGGTGTTGTAAACAGTACTGGAAGTGGAATGTCAAAATTGGCAGTGAGATAAATCCATGGATTATCCAGTCTACTGAAGGTATTTCTGCAAAAGCAAATGGTAGTATCTCCAATTTTTCTGTGTGTTACATAATGTATGTCACATCTTTTCTTTCCATGATGGTTTGCTGTTTTGTGAGATTGTATGCAAAAAACAAGCTAGTTGCATTATAGTGTCGCCATGCTAAGCGACCGGCACGGAGTGTCTGAAGAGTCCAGCTTAGCAACATTATCGATCTAAGCTGTGACTGCCCATGTTGTAAAGAAGACATGTCTCTCTGTAAGATATCCATTGCAGACGACACAATGTTACCTAGAGAGTAATGCTAGAGCATTTTCTAAATTAGCCCTGTCAATTTTGCAAAGTCTTTCAGCAGCCTCCTGCTGGGAAACTTTCAACACTTCATTGTATATTGCATACAAGAGCTTTCGACGTGGTTTCCGAGGACCTAGTAAAAAGCCCTGTAATCCAACGTCATCAGAAAGAACGGGCAAGTGTTGTTTCAGCTGGGACAATGTTAAGATTTTTAGCCAATTAAGGCACAACTTCCCAATACTGTAAGTTGTTACCACTCCTGACTGACGTGGATCAGGCATATTGATCTTAAACCTTTCTGTGTCACCCAGGAATTGTGCATGACATCCGCTAATGTCTAAAGGTCACACTAAGCATACCCCCTCATTGGTCCCTGAAGAACTGTATGAACCATTGCAAAGCATGGAGTCTAATATTTCCTCCGTGTAATTTGTGAAGCATTGCCAGTTCGCAAAACGACCAAATGGGAAAATGTTAGGTGTATATAAATCTTTTGTCTCAGCCAGGCCAAGAAATGACATTTGCTGCACAGTTTTGTTCAGGAAAATCAGTTGATATGGTATCTGCTCTAAATAATGCCTCGTCCCCTGACCTGACGATCTTTAGTACCCTAAATTCATTTTAAATCAACCTTATCCCTCTAAAAGTCAACCCCTTGTGTGGACAACTGAAAAAGAAAAGATTCAGAATATATCAGCTTGATTTCAATGAGCATATTCTTCTTTGCTGGTGATGGTATGAGCCTATAATAATAAGACACTGGGTCAGCTAGATTGTGACCATAAAAATATGTAAACATTTGTGCAAACATGTGAGAACGACCCCGTGGTGGTGTAGGGCAGTGTTCCCATTGCATGTACTAGCTTTATGCAAAAAGTGGTGACCATGTTGAAAACAGAACATCTCATCATAATTAGTTGTACCATCATACATTTCCTCAGAGTTAAAAACAGTGGAATTCTCTAGATCTTCTAGCATCTCATGCACTGTATCTATGTCACAATCATCGGAGACATTACTAGAGGTGATAATCTCATTTAAAGAAATGCAAAGTATATATAGTATTTGCAGACGTTTCGCTGGACCAAATATATCATACAAAACCCTATTGCAAACAATTCCATCAGGAACTGGAACAGCAGTAATGTTCACCAGCAAAAGTTCTTTTCACACTTTATGTGTGATGAACAATGAGGTGTTAAACCAAGTTCACCAAGTGTACAGTAGGGCGTTCTGGGAGATAAGGTGCATTCAGAAGAAGAAAAAAGACTGTCACAAAACCAATCCAAAGAACGAAGAAAAGTAATGAAATTGTAATCCACAAGTATAGTCATGGAAGAATAAAGTATGTCTTCTTCAGTCGAAAGTAGCAAACACATAATCTACCTCAGAGAGATTGAGGTAGAGGTAGCTCAGATGGATCTGATGAGAAGTCATCAAAGTCAACAAAGTAGCCAGAGGCTGTTTGATCTATTTCTGGCAGCTCTGCAGGTTGTGTAGAACTTAGAGTTGATTTGAATTGCGGTACATTGATTTAAACACCATCTGTGTCGGATTTCCTAATGGAAATCTTTGTTTCTGTACAAGTTGTTTGTGTAGTAGTTGTTGATATAGCAGGTAGAAGAGATACTTCATTGCCAGTTGTCCCCAGCCGGGGGGGTAGAAGCTTCATCGCTGATCAAAGCTTCCATTGGCACTTCCAGTAGAGTAGTGTGAGGAGATAGGTAACTACTCAGGATCCCATGTGGGCTACTGTGTAGAATCGGCCACATAATGGGGTTTGATGAGATCTATTGACAAAAATCTCATGTTTTTGCAATCAGCAAGAGGCAGTAAAAGTACAGTTCTGGTGCCTTCAACAACCAAACAGGTACAGGCACTCTGTAAGATGGCCAAAATTCGTTCTTGTCCACATTTTTCTCACAGATCAGTTCACAGATCTTTGGCATCCAACCAGGAGTTGCAGATGCTGCCTTCACTTCACCAGTGACTGTGCATTTTACTTGAACACTGCTTTGTGCTCCCCGGAAGCCGTTCAGTTCCTGTAAAACAACCAAATGGTCATTGATGTCAAAGGGTGTTTCAGCCACCACTGGGCTGTAACTGTTGAGGTCAAGTACTTACATCGTAACCCAAAACAGGAACTCCTAGGGAGTTCAACTATACAGGGATTTTCGAGGCAGATTCTTGAGGGCTCTTTGGATCCATATAGGTGATACACCTAACTGCGATCTGAGCCTTATACCCTTGCCATTAAAGACTGCTTTAAGTCCAGAATTTTCCTCTGCACTGCCAAATTTCCTTCAGGATGGTAGGGGGAGAAGTACTGCACGGTCACACCCAATCTTCCCATGGTGTCTTTGTTAACCTTGGAGGCGAACACCGGACCCTGGTCCAAATGGATTGTGCCAATTTTGCATTACCTAATGAAGAATTTCAGATCGTTTATAACAGTTTGGGCGTCAGCGACTGCTATGGCCAGACCCATAGGAATTGAGAGCAGGAATTCACTGCAACCAAGATGAACTTGTAAGCCCCATCTGATGTTAAGGATCTGCAGTGGTCCAAGTAAACACACGCAAGAGGCTTGTTTGATATTAATAGATGTGTCCGTGGTGGACGCGCCATGGTGGAACCTGCATGTGCCGATGCTAGATCCTCTTGTGCTGCTAGGATGAAACCTAACCTGCGGTTAGAGGTTGGTATTACTCTAGCTCTGACTCCAGGAATAAGAGCTAACGGTATGTTTTACGCACTTAACTGGTACGAGTACTTTGCTGGAAAGCCTTTTAGTAGGTGGGTGTAGTAGCGAGCAGCACTGACGGCCTACATGATTTCTCTATCTATCCCCTGTACTGGAATTTATAATCGCAGCAACAGCAGCAGTTTGCACTGTTGCTTTTGCTGCATCGTCAGCCATGGGAGTCCCAACAACATGTATTTCTACTCATTGAAGACTTAAGGTGTGAATCACATGAGTCCGTTGCAAGCACTCTTTCAGCTTAGCCACTTGTCCCTAAAGTGCTTGATAATGTACCCTTTGGAATCCTTGAATGCATTCTGACTCCAATAATGTAAGTACCCTTTGGAAGACTGGACATAATACTACGAATCACACACTATGAGTGTGGAGAATCTGGGATCCGTATTCTCAAGTGCCAGAATTAGAGCTCAAAGTTCAGCCAGCTGCGCTATGCAGTCTCCAAGTGACTCAGTGTAGGTTTTCTCAGAGTTGAACTCTCCATCCTCCATGTGAACCTTTACGGCGGCACACGCTGATGAGTAGTGGTGCTTTGTCCCTACAGCAGGTTGGGCAGAACCATCCACATAGATGATGTAATCATACTGATCAAGAGGCATAACTTAATTAGGCAGACGTTACTCATTTTCGTACTGCAGATATGCTTGTGTTTGTAGTGGTAGAGTCAAATCTGTAGTCCACATATGTTGCTGTGAGAGAGTTGGCTCAATGTATCCATTGTGAATGTAATGCTTTTGCATTTGGAACGCTGGCTTTTGTGGCAGCCTCTAAGGCCAGCACTGGAGTCATAACAATTATTCATTTCCCCTGAGCCAGATTCTTTTCTGTCGGTGCAAAACGCATCTCACCATTGGTGTATAAATGTGATTTATATGCAATTGGACAGAGCGCCCCCCTAGACGGGGGTGAGGCACTTAGGACATGGGGCCTCCGTGGCCCAGACCGCCTCTTCTGATCCGGCGACATGCTGGCCAAGGGCGGTTACGGCCAGGGGCAGTTTCCTGTCGCCTCACCTCGCGAGAGGTGGGATGGGGTGGCAGGAAGTGCGCCGTGTCACAGGAGTGTTGCATCACTTGCGCCCTGTTCCGCCGCGGTGTCCAAGGGGGTATAAAGATTGCCTGCCTCTTGGCTTCTTTCTAGACATGGCCATCACCATGACGGCGTGCAGACCGGTGTCATCTTCACTGAATGTAATATAGGTATACCCTGATGCCCCTGCAATTATTCGGATCATTTCATTTCGGGGTCTGTTGATCACGCGGCTTCCCACACACAGGCTTCCTAGGGCTAACGGGAGACCTTAGGGATGACAAACTAAATCAAGAAAACAAATACATTTTCAGTTGTATCCTAAAGCTGAGCAAGTTTTTATTATAACTTAGGCTTAGCGGAAGTGAGTTCCGGAGCCTGGGTGCCAGGTAGGCAAAAGAGCACCCACCGCTTTTTTAATCTTGGTATTGCCAGGAGAGATTGATAGGTTTTTCGTAAGTCCCGTGCATTTTAGTGAGGAATAATGAATTGCTCCAAAATATGTGGTCATTGAGCATGCTTTACTTTGTGAACTATGCAGAGAGACTTAAACTCAATTCTCTTCCTTACAGGCAGCCAATGAAGGCTTCCCAGCGCCGGTCGTGCCGAATGTGATTTGGGAGTATTCAGCAAGACTCTGGCTGCTGCATTTGTATGACCTGTAGCTTTCTGGTGACATACATGGGGCTCCCAAGATAGAGTATTACCGCAATCTAAGCATGACAGGATACGTCCATGAATCACTGTTCTATGGAGATCAGTGGAAAGCCATTTCACTGTCTTTCTGAGGGCTCTTAAGAGACCAACATATGATCCCGCCAGATTCTTGGCCTGTGCTGGCATGTTGAGGTTCTTACTAAAAAGTACTCCCAGACTTTTGACCTCATCATTTGGATTAGGATGGTCGCCCAGGCATAAAGGACATGAAAAAGGAACACCAGGTTTGTTTGGTTCACGTGTGTAAATGTTTTGAAGCTAGCATGTCAGCTTGTACTGAACATAAAATTTGTGTATGTTCGGTTGTCCAATGTGTGCTTAAAAAGTCTGGACATATCAAGCAATAGAAGAGTTTTAACCCATTCTGCGTAATCTGCAATGTAAATTCTACCAAAATGTAGAAATCCCAATACGGATTGAAGTTTCTTCAATGTGTGTGGTGGTTATAAAAGTGCATACTCCTCAAAGAAGTGTGTCACCAAGGTTTTGCCTACACTTGATAGCTCATGTCTCAAAAATAGGACATTGAGATGGGCTATTTTTGTTTTTTTTACTTAAATTTGTAGCCCATGTGAGCAAATCCCAGAACTATGTGATCCACTCTTGTCAGGTGTGTAGAAAGGTGATCATCAGTCAAATATATGTCGACATAGGACAATGCCTGGTCGTCAAACTTTTGCCTGGGGTGAAAACAACGCAGGGTTGTTCTAATGCCCCTGGAGCAAACAACAGCTGTTTTTAAGGACTCAGCATGCAAATGCGGTCAACTACCTCCTTTCAGGCACCATGTTTAGCAGAAAAATCTATTTGCGATATCTAGTGTGGCTTTGTATTTTTTAAGCACTAAGTTATGCATTAGTAGCGCACTATGCATGCTTTGTACAGCGAATGTATGTGCAGCTGTGTCCAGGTGTCTAATTTAATACTAGTTGTATGACTGGTCTGGTTTCATTACTGGAAACAAAGGATTATTCGTAGGAGAGGTGCAACTTTCTATTACACCTTGGTATTTAAGTTGTGTTAGACTCTCTCTAACTTGTTTCTTAGCCTCATTTTAAATAGGATATTGTCTTAAAGGTTGTGGGGTCGACCTCACGGGTAATACATGATATGGGAGATCCCACCCCAAATGGTCACGGTATAACACAAGAGCTAGCGCTAAAGCTCACTCCTTGGCATATGAATGTTTCACTGTCTCTGGGATGAGGTTGGAAAAAGCAGGTAAAATTACTGTTTCTCCATCAGAAATTCCGGTGGCCAATCCTTTGCAGCTAAGAGAATATCATAGCCAAATGACAAATTCTCCCAAAAGAGAACATTAATGTATCTTTTTACATCCCCATCTAATTGGAGTTGCATCTTGTAAAACGATGTGGGATGCTCACCCTCGTATCTGGTGTTTCCACCTGTATATAGTCTCTCAAAGCTACTGCCAACAGACAATCCAAAAGATTCCAGTGAACTATTGTGACTTCTGCGGCGCTGTCCAGCATGGTCAGAGCCAACTCCCCGCTCAGAAACAGGGTCCTCAATACGCGTGGCATGCTGGACTTTGAGTCCAGATACCATCTTTTTAATTGAGGTTTTGACTGTTCAGGTTCATCTTCCTTTTCATTATGTAGCCAGATGAGTGTTGTGTGTCCTTCTTTGGTTTCACGTAGTACTCTGATCTACGTTCTGACTTTCCACCCCTCTCTGATCATTTTTCGGATGACTCCTAAAAGGAATAAGATGAACGTGTATCAGTATCCTGATACCTGTCAGGAGTTCTAATATTATCACGGTTAGTCAAATTATAGCACTCCTGTTAAGGAGAACTGCCCAGTGACTAAGAGGTCCATAAGGATGGCGGGCGGAAAAACACCCCGACCGCCATGGAAGCGGGAAACAACCGCCCGCCGGCACTGTGGGAAAACCGGCGGCCAAATTAGGATTAACTGCCCAAAACATCCGACCGCGGCGGAACGAGGCCAAGAAAAACCGCCCGTAGCGGGCGGAGATGGCCAAAATCCATCCGCGGCAGTCGGAATCGTGGCGGAAAAACACCAACCCGCCTCAAGTATAGCGGAGACACCGCCCTGGAAGTTAGGATATCCCCGACAGTCCTGTGGTACGTACCGCTGTCTCCGACCGCCGCTGTCGCACAATGGGATGAATGGAAGAGCCAGCGGAAGAGCTGAAGCACAGCCACCGCGGCGGACGAACCGTCAAAAATATGGCGGACAAAGCCATAACCCTACAAGAAGGCCAAAAAGTGCACACAGAAAACTAGCTATGTCCCCCAAATACACAAAACACACCCCAATGACACAAGCACATGGCAACATGAAAAATACAAATCCCAGGACAACAAACCTGTCAGCAACGCCCCAATGGGACACACCCACATAGCTGAGTATAAAACAAGCCCCTTCCCTGACCCCAATCCCTTGCAAACCTCCAGGAGAGAAGGAACACATACCCCAGCTGACAGGAGAGGCAAAGGACACAACATCACTAGCCACACCACACACAGCACCACCACCACCTCCGCACTAGCACAACCAACCCCCCTGCACAACACACACCATACACAGCACAACCACAACCACCACTCACACTCCTGCACCCACAGTCACTTTGCACAACACACACCACTGGCCACACAGAAAATGCCCAAATTCACTGAGAGTGAGTTGAAGGTAATGGTAGAAGATATAGTCAGAGTGGAACCACAGCTTTTTGGTAGCCTGGTCCAACAGACATCATTAGCCACAAGGACACAAATGTGTACAAGGATAGTCCAAAGGGTCAATGCAGTAGGGACCACCCCAAGATCAAAAATGGAGATCATGAAGCGTTGGCATGATCTGAAGAGGGTGGTCAAGGAGAGGAGGAGCAAGAACCGTGAGCTGGCTCGGAGGATTGGCGGTGGCCCTCCCATTCCACAAAAACCGTTCACACAATGGGAGGAGAAGGTGCTTGCCATACTGCATCCAGAGAGTCTCAGAGGAGTAGCCGGGGGAGTGGAGGCTGGTAAGTACAAACAAATGACTACCGCCACTCTGCCATGCACTTGCTTGCACAACTACAAAGCTACACCACCGAGGACACATACCATCCATCTGCACCACACACTCACAAAAACATGGCTCACAGATCCAACATTCACCCACTCCCATTCACCCCAAACATAGCTACCAACATAACCATGGGGGCATGTGTACAGGCAGACAGCACTACAATTCCCACCAGGCCCCCTGGCACTCAGCATCAGCAAGAGGGATCCCTCACCCCACCCCACCCAGAAGCATGTGTCAGCCATTACACAACCCACATCAAACTCACAGGTAGGTAGCCATCTTCCCGGGGAGGGTGTCTGGGGGTTGGAGGCCTGCACTACTATTACCAACATTCCCTCTGTCTCACACCTGAGCAGAATGGAGCCCTCCCCCACCCCACCCAGGAGCAGTTGGAAGCCATTGCAGTACACCAAACAAACTTACAGGTAGGTAGCCATCTTCCCTGGGAGGGTGTTTGGGGGTGGGAGGCCTGTACCACTACTCCCACCATGCCCCCTCTCCCACACCTGAGCAGGATAGAGCCCTCCCCCACCCCACCCAGGAGCATGTGTCAGCCATTACACAACCCATATCAAACTCACAGGTAGGTAGCCATCTTCCCTGGGAGGGTATCTGGGGATAGGGGGCCTGCACCACTACTCCTACCATGCCCCCTGTCTCACAGCCTAGCAAGATGGATCCCTCCCACCACCCCACCCAGAAGCATGTGTCAGCCATTACATCACCCTCATCAAACTTACAGGTAGGTAGCCATCTTCACAGAGAGGGTGTTTGTGGGTGGGAGGCCTGCACTACCACTCCCAACATTCCCTCTGTCCCACACCTGAGCAGGATGGAGCCCTCCCCCACCCCACCCAGGAGCAGTTGGAAGCCATTGCAGTACACCAAACAAACTTACAGGTAGGTAGCCATCTTCCCTGGGAGGGTGTTTGGGGGTGGGAGGCCTGTACCACTACTCCCACCAAATCCCCTCCCCCACACCTGAGCAGGATGGAGCCCTCCCCCACCCAGGAGCATGTGTCAGCCATTACAGAACCCACATCAAACTCACAGGTAGGTAGCCATCTTCCCTGGGAGGGTGTCTGGGGGTGGGGGGCCTGCACCACTACTCCCACCATGCCCCCTGTCTCACAGCCTAACAAGATGGATCCCTCCCACCACCCCACCCAGAAGCATGTGTCAGCCATTACATCACCCTCATCAAACTTACAGGTAGGTAGCCATCTTCACAGTGAGGGTGTTTGTGGATGGGAGGCCTGCACTACTACTTCCAACATTCCCTCTGTCCCACACCTGAGCTGGATGAAGCCCTCTCCCACCCCACCCAGGAGCAGTTGGAAGCCATTGCAGTACACCAACCAAACTTACAGGTAGGAAGCCAGTACGTGCACCCATCCAGTTTTAAAATAATCTAATGGTGCCATATGACAAAACCAGCCCTCTCATTGCACAAAGAGGCATACCTACCCCATTGCCAAGCACAGTGTGCATACAGGTAAGCTAAGGAAACTGTCACAGCTACCAAAGTGTGACACACCAATGCACAACTAGAAGAAAGTCAGGGCACAATCATGCACAGCACCTATTGACAGGTGCATCGCCATGGGGCCAGAGCAACAACGATCATTCGAAAAATAAGGCTGCATGTGTGGTGGTAGGAATCAAGATATGCACGTGACAGGACAAAGGGATACAGGAGATGACAACGGCCAGTCCATGGCCAGATGTGACGTCTACCAGGTCAGACAAATAAACAATGAGTTCTCAATTAAACACATGTTGTGCCAGGCCCTAGATGGCAACAAGTCCCTGTAAACCTCAATTGTGTACGGGTCGCATGGTATGCCTTGACGCTTCACACCATGGACAAGTAATGACTGTACCACTGCATCATGTCAGGAAGCCCAGTACTGCACATAGTCAACAATGTGATGATATGTCAATTGTGCAGTGTACAAAAAGTGAATGACACACATCTAACACAAAGCTTGCCGGGTGCACTGCAATGACGATTTCACATCTGACCCACAGGTGACCAAGAACGCACTGCAGAGTACAACACCAGCAACCTGCAGAGGCAGTCTCCACCCCCGGTACAAGGACTCTCGAATGTTGACTCCCAGGATTCCATGGACAATGAGCTCGAGGCCGGCCCATCTGGTGTGCCAGTGAGCAACAGGTCCCAGGACCCCATCGTCCCCCCCACCACATCTGCAGCAACAACAACTCCACAGCAGACCCCTGCTGTCAAGGCCTGTGCGGCCACCGCCACCACCTCCACCACCACCACCACCACCAGTGCTGCCTGCAACATCCTCCCTGTCTCAGAGGAGGACCAGCACACACCACCAACGGAGGAGGGCAGGGAGAGGATGCGGGTGCCCACAGTGGTGAGGCAACAGGTCCGTGGCAGCAGGGCAGGTGGGAGGGAGGGGCAGGGTCACCCAGGGACACCAGGAGGCTGGGACCCACTCACTGGAGCACATCACCAGAGTCCTGGGTGCATATGAACAGGCCCAGGGACAAACAGGCCGGTCAGACCAACTGTTGCACAAGCTCATCCTGCTGATGAGGTCCATCGACACCCGCATGGGACAAACCGTGGACCTCTTGGGCCAGCAAGTGGCGGTACTGAGGGACAGGCATGCACCACAGACAACACCTCCACCTCCCTCTGGTGGGCTGCACGATGACAGTTCACCATCCTCCCCTGCGCCCACAGAGAGAGGTGAGTCCTCAGACCCCACTGGCCCTGCAGCAGCCCCCCCCCTGCCAAACGATGAAGGGGCCCTCCTAAGAAGACCCTGGGAGTATCTGGAGGCCAAGCACCTGCCAGACGCCACCACTGCATTGACTTTTTATACTGTCCTTCCCCTCACTGCCTTGTGAATGGCATCTGTCTGTTGGACTGGGTCACCACAGCAATGTGGTGACTACTCGACTATCTCATCTACCACAACTGTCAACTCACTGATCCACCCCACCCCCCAATGGAAATGTACACCCCCCCTCGCACCTCACCATTGTAAATAAAATATCCTCACACACATGTTGGCGTGACCGCTCCGTCTTTATTGCAGGATGTACAGTCTTCAACATGATCACAATGTACCAGGAGCATGGGCTGTATGTAGGCAAGGATAAGTCGAAGGCACCTAGGGAAACACAACAGAACTGTCACTGGTCTGGGTGTGGCATCACAGACATCACACAACACCTACCATCAGGATAACCCAACATGCACATGTCACAATGGCCAACAAGTGTCAACATACACGTCCTGTAGATGTCCCCGAATGACATGTCCCAGAAACATTTCCAACCACCACTGAGTCTACAACTGGCTGATGCTACAATTCTCACATGCCCCTTCATGACAACATCCGGGTAGCTGTGCGCCATACAAATTCAATAAATAAATAAATCAATAAATCTAATCGGACAATGGGTATGTTGCACATTGACACCCACCGTCAAGTGAAGTAGCGGGTGATGAGCTGTTCACGCAGGTCAACACCTTCCTCCTCTCCACTGTCCTCATCACTGGACACGGCTTGGTTTGCAGGCTGGG
This sequence comes from Triturus cristatus, assembly GCF_964204655.1. NCBI lineage: Eukaryota > Metazoa > Chordata > Amphibia > Caudata > Salamandridae > Triturus > Triturus cristatus. Next base: position 762,982,301 of record NC_140592.1, on the reverse strand, counting down.
GCCTTGAGTCCTCACCATCATCCAGGAGCAGGGGAATCTCCTTGCGAATGGCTAGGTTGTGGAGCATGCAGCATGCCACAACAATCTGAAACACCTTCCCGGGCAAGTATGCCAGTGCACCTCGGGTCTTGTCCAGGCAATGGAAACGTGACTTGAGCAGACCAAAAGTACGCTTCACCACACGACGTGTCCTCCCATGGGCCTCATTGTAGCGGACTTCAGCCGGGGACCTGGGATTCCGCTGTGGGCTCAGCAACCAGGGACGGTTGGGATATGCAGAGTCACCTAGGTATGACAAACACAAATAGACATTGCAACCTCGATGAGGCTGAGGGTGTCAGGCTCTCCGCTTCCGTGTCCTCGGGGCTGTGTCGATGCTCTATGGGGGCCCACCTCTGAATCGCCCCAAGTATGGCCATGTAAACATACGCTGACTTTTGGGGCAATTGAGCGGGGGAAGGAAAGGGTGGGGACTGCGGGGAGGGAGACCTGTGTGGGAAGCAAGGAAACACAATGAGAATCTGCTATAACCCTTTACTCTCTCGCTCAATTCCCTGACCCTCTCAATCCCCCCCTTCCTACCTGCAAAGAAAAAGAACAATGTTCCCTCACTTTTCAGAGGAGAGGAGAGGAAGACGCCTACTAAGCGCGGTTCTGATACCCTGGCCTTTTGTGGCTAACCTTCCTGATTCCGTTCTCTTTACTCTCACTCCTGTGTGGGTAACAAAAGAGAAACACAACACATACAACAAAAAAGGAATGCGGGGAAGACACTGAAATCCAACACTATAGCAGAGTTATGTATCAGATATGATCATGTCTGTTGTTGGAACAAAGAAGAGAATCGTTAGGTATCACGTTCCTTCTCTAGGTTTTGCACCTCATATCCCATGATGCCTTGTGGTCCCCTGTAATCCAGAACCTCTGATGTAATCACATAATACAAGTTAAGGAAATGTCACACGAACTAAATGCCCAATTCGTCGTTTTCTAGGTCTCAATATTATTACATAACGTATGTACACAGTCTCGCGATGCCTGCTAAGTTATGGCCGCACTCATACATCCATACAGCGTTTGCTCACCATGTAATTCGCGGGCGCGTATTCACCCCTGTTCTGCTTGGGTTTTCGGATCAGATAGAACCCGCTCATCAGAGCCTCACTAACCCAGCCAGAACGTTACCCCCTCCCTAGAACCTATTTACAATAGTGCAACCACATATATCTACCACCTAAGGACAGGGAATTCCTACTATACATACCAAGACCTCTTATAATCGGCGGCCTCGCGATCCCATACGGATCCAGACCTCTCTGCCCATACGACAGTATCACAAGTGGCGGCCTCGCGATTCCACACAAATCCAGACCTCTCTACCCAGACGGCAGTCTCATAAGTGGCGGCCTCACGATCCCACACGAATCCAGACCTCTTTACCCAGACGGCAGTCTCAGCACAATCGGCGGCCTCGTGATCCCATACGAATCCAGACCTCTCTGCCCAGACGACAGCATCACAAGTGGCGGCCTCGCGATTCCATACGAATCCAGACCTCTCTACCCAGACGGCAGTCTCAGCACAATCGGCGGCCTCGCGATCCCCTACGAATCCAGACCTCTCTGCCCATACGACAGTATCACAAGTGGCGGCCTCGCGATCCCACACGAATCCAGACCTCTCTACCCAGGCGGCAGTCTCAGCACAAGTGGCGGCCTCGCGATCCCCTACGAATCCAGACCTCTCTGCCCATACGACAGTATCACAAGTGGCGGCCTCGCGATCCCACACGAATCCAGACCTCTCTACCCAGACGGCAGTCTCAGCACAAGTGGCGGCCTCGCGATTCCATACGAATCCAGACCTCTCTACCCAGACGGCAGTCTCAGCACAATCGGCGGCCTCGCGATCCCATACGAATCCAGCCCTCTCTACCCAGACGGCAGTCTCAGCACAAGTGGCGGCCTCGCGATTCCATACGAATCCAGACCTCTCTACCCAGACGGCAGTCTCAGCACAATCGGCGGCCTCGCGATCCCCTACGAATCCAGACCTCTCTGCCCATACGACAGTATCACAAGTGGCGGCCTCGCGATCCTATACGAATCCAGACCTCTCTACCCAGACGGCAGTCTCAGCACAATCGGCGGCCTCGCGATCCCCTACGAATCCAGACCTCTCTGCCCATACGACAGTATCACAAGTGGCGGCCTCGCGATCCTATACGAATCCAGACCTCTCTACCTAGACGGCAGTCTCATACGACAGTTCATCCTATGATCACCATAACATACAAAAAAGGGAATCAGTCTCACTATTCATCAGATCACACAAGGATTGCCAGTTCAAGCATAGCCTGTTCTCAGGTTCGAGGGGCTCCTCTTTCCCTTATTCAGTTACCACTTACCTGATCAGGGTTAACATCTGTTCATGTAGCCGCAGCTGACTAGAAGAATAGGCTACCCTCTCATACAAGAACACGCAGCACATGTTGGTTCACTACAAACTGGGTACTTTATTACTCATTACATACACAATCACATAACATTACGATATAACACATAACCTGCAAAGAAAAGTGAAAGATTAAGTTGTACACTCTAATAAGAAAGGGTCGACATCACCTTAGTAGTATGTAGCCTGCACTCAGTGGTCATCTAGGTTCCCTTCTCGTCTGTGCCTCGGCTCGCCTGGAATCACCCTTCTCCGAGTCACTGGGACCTCTTCCTTATCGGCTACTCTCTCCTCTCTGGCTATTCTGCTAGGAGAGCATCTGTCTCTCGGTTCTTCTCCGCCTTCAAGATGGCGTCTGTCTTCCCTGGAATAAGTAGTAGCTTTTCTGCTAACGGCTAGATGCCGCCTACGGACTGAACATGTAACTGCCTCAGACTTTCACTAATATAGAGGTGCGTTTCCTCATGGAAAATTCCGGCCCGTAACCTGCCGCCCACCAAATTCTTGTACCTCCCCGTACCAAGGACACGTTCCCAGCCGGCCGGCCTGATGTAGTGTCTTCGGCATGAAGAAAAATACAATCCTTCGATAAGGGCCGGCCTGAACCGGTTCTCTCCAAGCGAATAACACCTCATAACTAAAACATTACATTTGACCTAGAAGCATCCCAAGCTGCCGGAGCAGAAAGAAAGATGGAGTCTCTCCCGTTTGAGGCCTACCAGGCCTGAATTCAGCACAGCTCCATGAAATACCCTCACTACAGGACAGGTTATCCCTAATACTAACGAATCTATCCCCTAGGCTATGTGTGCAAGCCCTGATCTATGGGGAAGAGCACAGAATCATGTCGAAGTGCCTAGTAAATAGGCTCCATTCACTACTCTAACCCTTAGACTTGAATGATAAGAGACTGAAGTCACATTCCATCATTGTTCCTCACAAGAAGGCCGGGAAAATCGAGCAGAACAACCCCGCATGAAACCGTGCACGGTTTCGCCAACGGGGTAAGAAGCTGCCCAAGCGCCACTAAGTGCGCGTACGCTCCCCTGCACGGTGACGCGATCACCACCAACAGGGGAGTCACTGGAGACCGGGATTAATTTCCTGTGATGTCCTCAAACAGCGGTCGAAAGTTGTGTCCTTAGACACTCTTACCGCAACTGGAACGGAGGAAAGAAGCATCCTGCTTCCTCTAGGGCGAAGGTCAAATAATCAGCAGCGCGGGCCGGATTGCAGGGTCTTTATTTCCTGCTTCCGGACCCGCCGCTGCCTCACGCGCTACGTGCCGCACGTTGCCTGATGGGGGTTGTGGTTCCGGTCTCTCCCGCGTCGCGTTGTCTCTAGGCATAGCAGCGAGCGCGATTGCCAGATTCAAGTTCCTGACAGAACATCCCCCTTACCGGGAGCGCAAGCTGCAATCAGGTTTTTCAGGGTGCAAGCGATGAAACCTGGCTACCAACCTGGGAGAATGCACTGCCTCTCTCGGTTCCCATGAGTTCTCTTCAGGGCCGTACCCCTTCCAAGCCACCAAATACCACAACTTCCTACCTACTCTCTTGGCATCCAATATGCTCTGTACCACATATTCGAGATCCCCCTGTACTGACACAGGCGCCGGGCGTTTCTGTGTCTTACCCTGAACCGGTTTCAAAAGAGACACATGAAACACGGGATGTACGCGCAGATGGGAAGGTAGCTTCAGCCTAACCGCCACAGGGTTTATATGTTTCACCACCTGGTATGGGCCTATGTATTTCGGGTTAAACACGCTGTTCTTTTTTAATCTAATGTGTTTTGTGGATAACCAGACCCAATCACCCCTTACATACGTAGGACTGGGTCTACGCCTTTTGTCAGCCTGTGTCTTGTATCTTTCTTTGGCCTTAATCAGGTTGCCGTGTATTGCCAGAAGCGTTTTGCGCATCCGCTGAAGCCATGTATGTACCTCAGGGATGCGAGTAGAGGAGCTAGGAAGGATCAATGGTGAGAATCTAGGGTGGAACCCATAGGTGCTATAGAACGGAGTGTATAGCGTGGAGGAATGTCTGGCGCTGTTGTATGCAACTTCGGCCGCCCACAACCAATCCACCCACTCGTCAGTATTGGTTTTGACATAGCACCGAAGGAACTGTTTCAGAGTCTTGTTGAGCCTTTCGGTTTGGCCGTCTGTTTGTGGGTGGAAGCTAGTGAAAAGAGAGGTTGCCATTTGCAACTCCAAGCACCACGTTCTCCAGAATCCTGCTGTAAACTGGGCCCTCGGTCCGAGACGATATCTTTGGCAAGGCCATGGAGTCGAACTATGTGGACTAAAAACAGTTTTGCCAGTTGGCTGGCTGTGGGTGCTTGTCTACACGCTATAAAGTGGCCCATTTTGGTCAAATAGTCTACTACCACGACTATAGCGGTGTTTCCTTGATCCCTCGGTAAACCCACTATGAAGTCCACCAAAATTCGTTCCCAGGGAACTGTAGGTGTGGGCATGATTTGCAGTAGTCCTTGTGTCTGTTGGTGATCCGTTTTTGATTGAGCACACTTGTTACACTACCGTACCCCTACATCAACACATCAAGACGGACTGTTGGCTACCAGAACTGACGCAACACCTTCTCCAATGTTTTAGCGCCCCCTGGATGTCCAGCACATGGTAGATTGTGACACCATGAAAACACAGCTCGGCGTAGTTTGAGGTTAGGGAGCAGCAACTGTTGTCCCTTAATGGGGAGTCCTTGTCTGACTCGCCATTCTGGATGTGATTTGAGCCATCGTCTCCATGTGAATGTCTGTATTCCAAGTTTGGCCTCTCGTAAAAACCCTTTGGTTTGTATGGCACAAACTACTTTGGCAGGTTCAATGATGGAGTCCTTGGTTGAATTAACCTCAGGGGGAACGACTTCTTGTCTTGTCAGTGCATCTGCCTTTTTGTTCTGGGCTCCCGGCCGGTAGGTAACCACAAAATGGTATTCGGCGAAGAAGAGCATCCACCGGAGCTGACGTGGAGTGAGATGACGTGCCGCCTTCATAAACTGGAGGTTACGATGGTCGGAATACACCGTGATTTGATGGACTGCTCCCATTAGCCAGTGTCTCCATTCCAGAAAGGCGTCTCTGATAGCTAATAGCTCCTTCTCTGCTATTGTATAGTTCTGTTCCGCAGCGTTGAGTTTCCGAGACATAAAGGCTATGGGATGTAGATAGCCCGTAGATTCATGCCGTTGCAAGAGCACCACTCCTATCGCTGACTCGGAGGCATCGGCTTCTACTATGAATGGTAGAGCTGGATTGGCGTGTGTTAGAACGGGGGCTGTTACAAAAGCGTTCTTTAGAAGGTTGAAGGCCTTTTGGGTGTCCTGGGTCCATAAAAACGGGGTCTTTTTTCTGGTTAACTTAGTTAACGGAGTAACTATTTCTGAGAAGTGCCGGATGAACCGGCAATAGAAATTTGCGAAACCCAGTAGGCTCTGGATTTCCTTGACATTGTGTGGACAAGGCCATTCGAGGATGGCCTTCACCTTCCTTTCCGCCATGACTTGACCAGAAGGGGTAAGCATCACCCCAAGGAATTCCACGGTTGTGACGTGGAATTCGCACTTCGTTATCTTGCATAACAACCGATGTTTCCTTAAGGCTTGTAAGACCAGGCTTACGTGACCAACGTGTTCTTCTTCTGTGGCTGAGTAAATAAGTATGTCGTCTATATAGACCACGACGAAGAGGTCCACATATTGTCTCAGGACCCCATTGAGAAAAAACTGAAACGCCGCTGGGGCGTTACATAACCCAAAGGGCATTACCAGGCATTCGTAGAGCCCGTATCTTGTCTTGAACGCGGTCTTCCATTCGTCCCCTTCTTTTATTCGGACCAAGTGATAGGCACCCCTCTGGTCCAATTTAGTGTAGATGCCTGCTGCTCGCACTTGTTCCAAAAGCACCGGAATCAGGGAGAGTGGATAGCGATTCTTGATGGTAATTTCGTTCAATGCCCTGTAGTCAATGCAACATCTTAAGTCCCCGTTGGCCTTGGGTATAAAGAAAAGGGGAGAGGCCGCTGGTGATCTCGAGGGTCTTATAAAACCCAGCTCTAGGTATTTATCCAAATACTCACGTAGATATGTTGTTTCTGGTACAGTAAGGGCGTATATCCTCCCACAGGGTACTACCGCTCCTCGGACCAGGTCTATGCGACAATCGTAGTCTCTGTGGGGTGGTAACTTTTCTGCCTGGATATCGCAAAACACATCGTCGTAGGGCTCATAACACAACGGCAGCGCCACGTCTTTCTCGGCTGCGGTGGCTATACGTTGACTAGTGGCTAAGAGTCTCGAGGGCCGGGATAACGTTGGGGTGCAATGTTGTCTGCAATACTCTGAATTGAAACTCAACGTCTTTTGAGTCCACCTTATCGTTGGGTCGTGCTTCTGGACCCAAGGCAGGCCTAGAATAACTCCGTATTGGGGAGCGTGTATTATGCAGAACGATAATTTCTCACTATGACAGTCATCGTAGAGGAGTTCGTATTCCGGAGTGTGGTGTGTGATGGGACCGGTTTCCAACTCTTGACAATCCACTGCGTACACCTTCTCCGGAATGGATCTGGGAACCATTTATACTTTCAGGCGATGCGCCTCTTCTTTGTCCATGAAGCAACTGGTGGCTCCTGAGTCTACCATTGCCTGTATGTGCTGGTTTTCGTTGTTTATCTTGATCACCAGCGTTATAAAAAAGTGTTTTGTTGTTTCGAACTCATAAGCATCCACGGAAGGGATGGCGCATTCGCTTGAGGACTTCCCTTCCTTCTTCCTCAAGCCCTGCCGTTTCCCTCCTCTTTTTCAGTGGTTAGGGCAGCGGTTTGCCCTACTCTCCCCCTACCATACTTGGGTTTTACCGGACATTCCCAGAGGAAATGCCCCTTCTTCCCACAGTAGAGACACAATCCTTGCTTGCGGCGATGGTCTCTTTCACTGAGTGTCAATGATGCTCTTACAGTTCCGATTTCCATCGGTTCAGGTTGGGTAATCGTCTTTTCCAAAACGGAGCCACGATCACCGTACGCGGCGCCTTTCTCTTTCTTTTTGTTTTCTCCTCGGCGTTCTTTAAGTCGGTGGTCCAACCGGAATGTAAGGTCGATAAGGGCGGTACACGTGCGAGGCTGAGGGTCGATTTGGGCTAATACGTCCTTTAGCTCCTCTGAGAGCCCCTGATAGAATATAGCCGATTGTTTTGATTCCGGCCAGTCCGTTTCTGCGACGAGTCTCCGAAAGCTATTCAAATAACTAACGAACTCAGAGGACCCTTGGCAAAGTTCCAACAGGTCCCTATCTGCTGAGAACGTGTCTGCCCTTCTGTTGAATGTCTTTTTGAAGCTTTCCCGGAACTCGTCCCAATCGTACAGCTTCGGGTCATCTCTCCGCACTATGGGGACTGCCCATTGTGCGGCCTCTCCTCCCAGGTATGAAATCAAAAACACCACTCGTGCTTGATTTGTACCGAACATCTTTGGCTTGCAATTGAAGTGAAGGAGGACCTGGGTAAGGAACACTTGCACCTTCTTGATGTCTCCGTAAAACCTCTCCGGAGGTGCTAACTGGATTTGTGCTGGCATCTCTACCACTACTGACAGTGGGTGTGGAGGAACCCCAACGTGAAAGGTTTTTTTTTTAAGCCTATCCACTCGGGTATGAAGGGTTGCTGTCTCCTGACGTGACGCGGCCAGTTCCGCTTGAACCAGCGTTAAGGCCGCGACTACGTCCTCTAAGGTGGCCATACCTAACTCAACACAACCAAGAGGAGACTGATTTGTGGGCCGATTCCGTGTCCTCGGGGCTGTGTCGATGCTCTATGGGGGCCCACCTCTGAATCGACCCAAGTCTGGCCATGTAAACATACGCAGACTTTTGGGGCAATTGAGCGGGGGAAGGAAAGGGTGGGGACTGCGGGGAGGGAGACCTGTGTGGGAAACAAGGAAACACAATGAGAATCTGCTGTAACCCTTTACTCTCACGCTCAATTCCCTGACCCTCTCAATCCCCCCCCTTCCTACCTGCAAAGAAAAAGAACGATGTTCCATCACATTTCAGAGGAGAGGAGAGGAAGACGCCTACTAAGCGCGGTTCTGATACCCTGGCCTTTTGTGGCTAACCTTCCTGATTCCGTTCTCTTTACTCTCACTCCTGTGTGGGTACCAAAAGAGAAACACAACACATACAACAAAAAAGGAATGCGGGGAAGACACTGAAATCCAACACTATAGCAGAGTTATGTATCAGGTATGATCATGTCTCTTATTGGAACAAAGAAGAGAATCGTTAGGTATCACGTTCCTTCTCTAGGTTTTGCACCTCATATCCCATGATGCCTTGTGGTCCCCTGTAATCCAGAACCTCTGACGTAATCACATAATACAAGTTAAGGAAATGTCACACGAACTAAATGCCCAATTCGTCGTTTTCTAGGTCTCAATATTATTACATAATGTATGTACACAGTCTCGTGATGCCTACTGAGTTATGGCCGCACTCATACATCCATACAGCGTTTGCTCACCATGTAATTCGCGGGCGCGTATTCACCCCGCATGAAACACGGTTTCGCCAACGGGGTCAGAAGCTGCCAAAGCGCCACTAAGTGCGCGTACGCTCCCCTGCACGGTGACGCGATCACCACCAACAGGGGAGTCACTGGAGACCGGGATTAATTTCCCGTGATGTCCTCAAACAGCGGTCGAAAGTTGTGTCCTTAGACACTCTTACCGCAACTGGAAAGGAGGAAAGAAGCGTCCTGCTTCCTCTAGGGCGAAGGTCAAATAATCGGCAGCGCGGTCCGGATTGCAGGGTCTTTATTTCCTGCTTCCGGACCCGCCGCTGCCTCACGCGCTACGTGTCGCGCGTTGCCTGATGGGGGTTGTGGTTCCGGTCTCTCCCGCGTCGCGTTGTCTCTAGGCATAGCAGCGAGCGCGGTTGCTGGATTCAAGTTCCTGACAGAGGGCAGCAGATCACACACACAGCACGCCACACGACTAGGCATACTCACCCACAATCCATGCATGCACTGGAAGAAGATTAGCCATCAGCTGGGGCACTACGCTGTTCCGCAGGATGTAGGCGTCATGGGCCGAGCCTGGGAATTTGGCACACACCTGCGAGATGGTCATATCTGCCAGGCACAACACCTGCACATTGATGGAGTGGTAATGCTTGCGATTGCGGTATATGTGCTCACTTGCCTGTGGTGGCACAAGACCGACATGGGTGTAATCAATGGCCCCAACAACATTGGGGATGTGTCCAAGGGGATAGAAGTCTCCCTTCACAGCTGGCAATTCAGCACCCCTGGGGAAATGGATGTATCTGTCCTTGTATAGCATCATGGCGGACAGTACATCACGCAGCATCATGCTGAACATCAGTTGTGACATCTCACCAGTGCTGGCCACAGTCTCCTGGAATGATCCAGTGGCAAAAAAATGCAGGGCTGCCATCACCTTATAAGTAGGGGTGAAAGCTGTTGGATATGCCCTGTGGGGCTGCAGGTGGGGCTCCAACAGATCACAAAGGGTTTTCATGGTGGCTCTGGTCCAGGCGGCATTTCCGTATGATCGCAACATCCTCCATGTCTTCCAGCAGCATCAAGTGACGAGTCAAATTTGGCCTCCTCCTATTTGAGATGATAGTGGACACATGTCAATGCAATACTTCATGAGATGTGCATAGCATATCACGTTCTGGATGACACAACCACAACAATGACTGACATCTACAGTGACTAACAGACCAGCTGACATGGAGTGACACCTTCAGCTACACAAAGGGCACACATATCAACTTACACAAGACAAGTACCTTAAACACCACCTTGGTCAATGTGAATGCTCATAGGGATATGGCCACAGTTCACATGGGCACGCCTGGGAGTATAGCATCCAGCATATGTGTAACTAATCAAAACCACTGTCTCATAGCTAGCTGCTGTACCTGTCACACCTTGATATGTTATTGCAACCTGGCACACATCCACCACAGTCGGCACTGGAATGACGAATGTGTTCATGAGCAGACATGAGAAGCAATGCTAAATAGATCACCATTCATTGAGACGAGCATTGCTGTGATTGCCACTGGACCTCAACACATTGACATGTGTACATATTGTACAGTCCATAACCACACTGTCCTGCCTACACCAACATCAAATACATAAGTGACATGTGAGTGGGTACAGGCAAATCTAAGTTACACACACACAAACATGGCATGTGTAGCCATCAGTGGACTGAATTGAGCCTGAACAGGCGCATGTCTGGACAAATGTGCCTGAAATGCTTTATTTCATTTTAGACATATACCATAGGCGCTTGGCATCTAGACACTGTCACACAGGACCTAGATTCTGAAATGCGGCCATCACGCAAAGTCCCTTGTCTGTTTCCACCACAGACGCGGACCCTGCATCACGTCATGCATGACGCTGTGAAACATCACGGAACCTGTGATCTTAACTTATTATTCTTCCCGAGCAGTTACTCTTGCAAATAACCCTGCCAGAAATACAGCATACTTTTATAAACTTCAATCCTTGTTTTTAACATAGCATCTTAAAAAGGTGCCACACTTAGTGCGAGTCTGTCTTCTGTGTCTGTCTGTTTTCGCTCCTCTTCACAGATGCTACTCTCAGCAGAGCCACGCCTCACCGCAACGAGCTCCAGCTGCGGCGCAAAATACCTACTTAAACCGCATTTGGGCACCCGGCCAATGCGAAGCTCGATAGCGGTGGCATGATGCAATTTTGAAGATCGCGATAGGCGTGCTCTGCCACTGCGGAGGCGGTCATTGGATGCATTTGAAAGAGGCAGACCTGGACCACCAATTGCTGCAGCTTGGCACCTTTGAAACAACCCCAGGGGACTATATATGTGGGAGTGCGCCTCACATTGCCACTGCTCACAGAGCCTGCTGCCACCCCTCACCTGCTGCTGCCTCCAGGGACTGCTGTCTGAGACCCCTCACCTGCTGCTGCCTCCAGGGACTGCTGCCTGAGACCCCTCACCACCAAAATCCCCTGCTGTTGTCTCACATCCACAGTGATGGCAAGGACAGAGAAGATCCGTGCCAGTCCCTTCACGAGCGAGGAGCTTGAGGTCCTGTTGGACAAGGTGCTGACACAGTACCCAAGGCTATATGGTGCCCCAAATGTCGTGGTAAGTCTTCAATAGTGGTGGGGTAGGGCAGGGGGGCCCCACATGTAGTTGGACTGATGCAGTATGTGCCTGGGAGTGTGGGGTAGTGTCATGCACTGCCTGACATGCGGTCTCCAGTGGGAGGGTGTGTGTACCCAATGCCACAGCTTTCCCTCCCTGCACATGTATGTATGAGTGACCCGTGTTGTGTTGTCAGCCATACAGTGACACAAAAGTTTGTTCATACTGTAGTCAGGACAGTGATTGCTTGGCTGGATGGCTGTGCGTGCCCCTGTACTCCATATCAGTGTGAGCCCAGCTGGCCTGCACAGTCCCCGCCTACAAAGAAAAGGACAACTCACTTAACTTACAGAGTATGACATCAGTCTTTTCACATAGCACTCCAGCTATGGTCCATCTCAGCACTGTGGTTTGCACACAACTGCCCTTGTGAATGGCATTTTGTATTTGTGATATCATGTCCCTCTATGTGACCATCATGACACATTCAAATATTCACAGGACAGGGACACTGCGCAGTCTTGGACACAGTGAGTCCACCCCCAAACACAGGTTGATATGTGATGTATGTGTTGCTCAAGCCAACAATGGACTGGAGATGTGGGCAGGCTATAAGGGTGTTTCAGTGCTGGCATCCTGCATGTGTGTGAGATGTGCAGGGACTGTGTTCCCCCTCACACCTGCATGCTTTAACATCAGCTTTTCCCATGCAGGGGTATTGACCTATCGTTGGATATGTGATTATTTTGTATCTTGCTGCTATACTGATAGATGTCGGTACATGACACTGTGTCACTGATCCTTTCTCCCTCTTGTCTCCCATGCCTGCATCTCAAGGTACACCAGCGTAAGGCCGTGTGGAGGTCCATTGCAGCGAAGGTGCGAGCCCTGGGGGTCTCAAACCGACGGCGCACCCACTGCCACAAGAGATGGGACGACTGGCAAAGAATGTGGTGGAGATGACCTTGGGGCTGCTTCCTCACACTGGGCATCTGGCCCGACGCAGTATGACACCACTAATGGGGCGCATACTGGCGGTGACACAGCCTGAGCTGGATGCACGCTTGAAGGAGCATCAGCCTCAAGCCAGGGGTGAGCATTTGGGGAGTCTGACTTTGGCTGGGAGTGGCTGCCTGTGTACAGAGGCTGTGCCAGCGCTGGCCTCTGTGATGTTGGTAGTGTGATACTGTGGCATGTAAGTGGCTGCTGGCCTGGGTGGCTGTGGCATGCATTTGCCCTACCTGTACTTACAAAGGTGCTTCGGATGCTGTGCCTTCACATTCTGAGTTGTGCTCTTCTGGTTTCTTCTGCAGTGGTGTAGTCTTGGGAATCCAATGGGAGGGAACGGCAGTGTGCCCAATCTGACTATGCGTACATCAAATGCTTCCATTACGTGCACCCATATTGGGGAGGCCTACACATCTTACAGCAATGAGCAGCATTATATTGTTCCGTGGGTACGACATGGTGGGTGGCATTGGCTAATGCTCATTGTGGAATGTCATGTTGTAGTCTGGGTCTGTGTTGTCCCCTCCTGTTCCATCTAGTTCTGTCATTGGCAACAAGTAGTGTGCCATCATCATATCCCTAGGTGTACTCAGAACTAGTTCTGTGTCTGTTTGAGCAGAGCCACAAGCAGGGTGTTGTGCTGTGTGGTCATCACATGGCTCACTCATGCCTGAGTATCCTGTTTCCACGCACTGCTTGAGTCTATGTAGTGAGTTGGCACGATGTGATTGCACAGGGTGGTGTGCAACATGTAGATTTGGTCAACTTCTGTCATGCATTGCTTGCATATGTTTGTTCTGTTGCTGCCACTAACCTGACCCTACATCTCTCTCTCCCATGCAGCATCAACGGTGGTTACGGAGGAAAAGGAGACGAACACCAGTGGGGGTGAAACTAGCACCACAGCTGCCCAGGAGCCCAGTGACACAGATGTCACCAGCGCCTCAGAGGGGGACAGGAGTCTGCTGGAGGAGTCCCAGCCTTTGACGCAAAGCACCACATCATCCGATGCCAGCGGGGATGCATCCATGTTGGAGGGCACAGGGAACGGGGACTCTGCATCGACTTCCACCACACAGCGGCCATTGCCCACCCTCCCAGTCACTTCCTCTGGTGCTGCTCATGTCCGCCTCAGTAAGAGGGGAAGAGTGTCCTTCACCCCTGGCACCGCTGCCCCGGCCCCTGTCCCCCCTGCTGCCATCAGTGCTGAGTCTGTGGAGCTTTTGCACAAACTGTGTGTAGGCCAGACAGCTCTCCTCAATGCCTTCATTGACCACGACAAGATATTGGCCCAGGTGGTTGCTTTCATGGAGGGCATACATTCCGACGTGGGTGGGCTGCACCGGACAGTCCAGGCTTTGTCATCAATAGTGACGTCTGCCCTGCAACAGGCACATACTCACAGTCCAGCTCCAGTCCCTTTGTCCACCCCCCGGGCAGTGGCCACATCTGACGATAGCGACCACGGTCCACATACATCAAAGTCACGATACAGCACACAGAGCACAAAGCAGCAGCAACCCAAGCAGTCCCGGGCGCAGACACCATCCCCACAGAAGACCAAAGGCACCCCAGAGCGCAGGGAGAAAAGCCCGTCAGGCGACACCAGTGGACAATTAGCAAAGCAGCAGACCTCAGGCACACATGCCTCAGTGGCATCCCCATCCAAGGACTCTCCTGCCCCTAAAGCATCGCACAAAGATAATCGTACAGTGTCTGTGCCCACCATGGAGGTGGTGCATGACAAGGGTACACCTAGGAAGGGCTCCAAGGCAATATCACCAACGACCTCAACTCCCATTCCAAGCCCAGTGAAGCAGGGGCCGGAGGCCACTGTAGGGGTAAAACCTAATGCACAGGGGAAGGGGGTGCAGAGGCGAAGCAAGGCAAAGTGTTCCGCTGGGTCCAGCACATCACCAGAGGGGCTGCCAGCGCCTGCACCTGCTGCAGCAGTGGTGGTGAGTGTGCCTGTTGTGCCCACACCACTTCCCATTGGTTCACAGTCAGTCAAGTCATTTAGGATCCCCAAGAAGTGGAAGGGCACCCCTCTACCATCTCCCAGCCACACCGTGACTCCCGTCTGCATGACTCCACCTCCACGTGCCACTACACCACCTGGTCCAAGCAGGCCTCCAGCTTGCCAAGCCACTGATAGCTATACCTCAGCTGTTCCGCTCTCTTACCCTGTCAAGTGCCCGACAGTCCCCGAGACACAGCCAGCTCCCAGTCCGCCTGACAGCCAAGTCTGAGTGGTAGTCACCCTCACACACCTGTGTCTCACGCAGGTGGGCCTGTAGTGCACATTGTTGCCCCCTGACTGTGTTGCTGACCATGGAAAGGTACAGTCACACACATTCCCTGTGCAGCTTCTCATTAACTCACTCTGCACTTTGTCCTGCCCATTGGCCTTGTCGTTCACTGCTGTTTTGCCCTTGCCTGTGCAGCTTCTCATGGACATACTCTGCACTCTGCCCTGGCCACTGGCCTTGCTGTTTTGCCCTTGCCTGTGCAGCTTCTCATGGACATACTCTGCACTGGCCTTGTTGTTCACTGCTGTTTTGTCCTTGCCTGTGCAGCTTCTCATGGACATGCTCTGCACTCTGCCCTGGCCACTGGCCTTGTTATTCACTGCTGTTTTGCCCTTGCCTGTGCAGCTTCTCATGGACATGCTCTGCACTCTGCCCTGGCCACTGGCCTAGTTGTTCACTGCTGTTCTGCCCTTGCCTGTGCAGCTTCTCATGGACATACTCTGCCCTGGCCACTGGCCTTGCTGTTTTGGCCTTGCCTGTGCAGCTTCTCATGGACATGCTCTGCACTCTGCCCTGGCCACTGGCCTTGCTGTTTTGCCCTTGCCTGTGCAGCTTCTCGTGAACATGCTCTGCACTCTGCTCAGGCCACTGGCCTTGTTGTTCACTGCTATTTTGCCCTTGCCTGTGCAGCTTCTCATGGACATGCTCTGCACTCTGCCCTGGCCACTGGCCTTGTTGTTCACTGCTGTTTTGCCCTTGCCAGTGCAGCTTCTCATGGACATACTCTGCACTCTGCCCTGGCCTTGTTGATCACTGCTGTTTTGCCCTTGTCTGTGCAGCTTCTCATGGACATACTCTGCACTCTGCCCTGACCACTGGCCTTGCTGTTTTGCCCTTGCCTGTGCAGCTTCTCATGGACCTGCTCTGCACTCTGCCCTGGCCCCTGGCCTTGTTGTTCACTGCTGTTTTGCCCCTGCTTGTGCAGCTTCTCATGGACATACTCTGCACTCTGCCCTGGCCACTGGCCTTGTTGTTCACTGCTGTTTTGCCCTTGCCTGTGCAGCTTCTCATGGACATACTCTGCACTCTGCCCTGGCCTTGTTATTCACTGCTGGTTTGCCCTTGCCTGTGCAGCTTCTCATGGACATGCTCTGCATTTTGTGCCTTACTCTTCTCTTATCATGGTGCTTATATGTGCAATATGTGAATAAAGACAGTTGCACCAGTTGTCTATTTTGTCAGTGTCCTTACTGAATAAAGTTCTTTTGATGTGTGTAGATGGTTTACTGTGCCACATGGTCTGTGTGACAAATGCAAAAACAGCAGTTGATGGACAGAATGCAGAACAATGTCATACATTCACCCCAGTACAGAGATCTGGGCCTAAATCCATCGTTTTTTTGCTCACCATGCCATTCCAGTTTGAACCCAGCCATGTGCAACATTCCGTCCATCATCTTGTGTGTTTTGCTGTGCGCCCTATGTGGGAAGGGTATGCCCAGACGTGGGTCCCGTGCTCACTACGCCACTGGAGTCAAACTATCCTGGCTGAAGAGGGGTGAAACCCCGAAACCGGTCCTAGGATGCTTGATTCCGGTCCACGGAAGACATGGCTTGGCAGTTCGGGCTTAACTGTTCCCATGAGGCACAGGGTCAAGACTGATTTGCATATGGCCATGTCTGAACTGGGGTGGCGTGGTGAGCAAAATAACGATGGATTAAACCCAGATCTGTGACTGGGGGTGAATGTTTTGCCAATGTGCAACATTCCGTCCATCATCTTGTGTGTTTTGCTGTTCGCCCTATGTGGGAAGGGTATGCACAGACGTGGGTCCCGTGCTCACTATGCCACTGGAGTCAAGCTATCCTGGCTGAAGAGGGGTGAAACCCCGAAACCGGTCCTAGGACGCTTGATTCCTGTCCAGAGAAGACATGGCTTGGCTGTTCGGGCTGGACTGTTCCCATGAGGCACAGGGTCAACTGATTTGCATATGGCCATGTCTGAACTGGGGTGGCGTGGTGAGCAAAATAACGATGGATGAAACCCAGATCTGTGACTGGGGGTGAATGTTTTGCCAATATGCAACATTCCGTCCATCTTCTTGTGTGTTTTGCTGTTCGCCCTATGTGGGAAGGGTATGCCCAGACGTGGGTCCCGTGCTCACAACGCCACTGGAGTCAAGCTATACTGGTTGAAGAGGGGTGAAACCCCGAAACCGGTCCTAGGATGCTTGATTCCGGTCCAGGGAAGACATGGCTTGGCAGTTCGGGCTGGACTGTTCCCATGAGGCACAGGGTCAAGACTGATTTGCATATGGCCATGTCTGAACTGGGGTGGCGTGGTGAGCAAAATAACGATGGATTAAACCCAGATCTTTGACTGGTGGTGAATGTTTTGCCAATGTGCAACATTCCGTCCATCATCTTGTGTGTTTTGCTGTTCGCCCTATGTGGGAAGGGTATGCCCAGACGTGGGTCCTGTGCTCACTACGCCACTGGAGTCAAGCTATCCTGGCTGAAGGGGGTGAAACCCCGAAACCGGTCCTAGAATGCTTGATTCCGGTCCAGGGAAGACATGGCTTGGCAGTTCGGGCTGGACTGTTTACATGAGGCACAGGGTCAAGACTGATTTGCATATGGCCATGTCTGAACTGGGTTGGCGTGGTGAGAAAAATCACAATGGATTAAACCTGGATCTGTGACTGGGGGTGAATGTTTTGCCAATGTGCAACATTCCGTCCATCATCTTGTGTGTTTTACATGGTCTGTGTGGCACTTCAACATAGTCAATGTTTGGGCTCACTTGCTCTCTTTTTTTCAGGGGTGACAGGGTCTTCAGTTCTTCTTGACCCAGATACTTGTGGTGGCAATGGTGTCAATTTCGAATGGGTAGCAGTAGTCATTTACTTGATTAGTTCATGTTGGCTATATTGTACACATGTCAGGTTGGGGGGCACTGCCAGCACAGAGTGGGCCTCTGCAAACAGTATTGCAGGCAGGCTGTCCAGGGTCATCATGTGCCTACCCATTGTGGGTCTGCACTCCCTCTCTTTGTGTATGGTACACTCCTGCCATGTCCCCTACTGACATGCAGTATTGATTATGCTACTTACCAGTATGCATCTGCTCTTGGCATGTAGGGCTGCTGACATTCATATCTGTGCATAGATCGCCGCCTAGTGTTGGGTCCGGATGATTGCACATTGTTGTCCTGGAAGAGTCTTCGAAGTATCACGAGATAGGTGGCTCCTCCCCTGGACTACAGTGCGCATGGGCATCCTCTCCATCCTTAGATTGCTTTTTGCCATTGTGGCAGTGATGGAGTAGATATAGTAAGTGATGACCATGCTATACAGAAAATACTGAGTGCTGCAGCCGCGACAGGCGCCGGGGAGTAGGGTGGGCGATATGAATGTCAGCAGCCCTACATGCCAAGAACAGATGCATACTGGTAAGTAGCATAATCAGTTCGAGGCATGTGGGCTGCTGAATTCATATCTGTGCATAGAATATATAGCAGTACCCTCCCTAGCGGCGGCTACCTGTGCCAGCTGCAGCAGTCTGGAAAAGAGTTTTGAGAACAGCCTGTCCTACAGCTGCTTGCTGTCTTGAGTGTACATCTACGCAGTAGTGTTTGGTAAATGTATGTATAGTGGACCATGTGGCTGCTCTACAAATTTCGTGTAAAGGGATGTTTCCTAGGAAAGCCATGGATGCCCCTAACTTTCGTGTTGAGTGGGCTCGTGGGGGAACCGTTAATGTGCGTTTAGCTTTGTGATAGCAAATCTGAATGCATTTAACGATCCATCTGGCTATTCCTGCTTTGGAAATGGCGTTGCCTTTGTGTTGTGGAGAGAAGGCAACGAAGAGTTGTTCAGTTTTTCTAAAATCCCTTGTCCTGTCAATATAGTACATGAGAGCCCGCTTTACATCTAGTGTATGGAGCATTCTTTCCGCGACATTTTGCGGATTTTGGAAGAAAATGGGCAGTTCGATAGTTTGATTAATGTGGAACTGTGATATGACTCTGGGCATGAATTTGGGGTTGGTGCGTAGGACAACCCTGTTTGCGTGGACCTGAATGAATGGCTCCTGAATGGTTAGTGCCTGGAGTTCACTAACTCTCCGTAAGGAAGTGATGGCCACCAGGAAAGCCACTTTCCAGGTGAGGAATTGAATTTCACATGAATGGAGAGGTTCAAAGGGCGGACCCATCAGTCTGGTGAGGACCAAGTTGAGGTTCCACACTGGTGCTGGTGGGTGTCTTGGGGGAATTACTCGTTTGAGTCCCTCCAAGAAAGCTTTGATGGCAGGTACCTTGAATAAGGAGAGGTGCTGCCTGTTTTGGAGGTAGGCTGCTATCGCGGTCAAATGGATGCGTACTGAGTTGTATGCCAGATTACAGCGGTATAGGTGTAAGAGGTAGCATATGATGTTTTGAATAGATGCGTATAGTGGGTTAATGTTATTGTTGTTGCAGTAAATGACAAACCTTTTTCATTTGGCCGCATAGCAGGCTCTAGTAGTGGGTCTCCTGGCTTCTTTGATGATAGTCATACAGTCAGGTGGTAAGTTTAGGTAGCCAAATTCTAAGACCTCAGGAGCCAGATCGCCAGGTTCAGTTGCTGGGGATCTGGGTGTTGAATTTCGCCATGGTTCTGCGTTAAAAGGGCTGGTTTTATCCGCAGTCGTTGATGAGGCACCACGGAAAGTTCCAGAAAGGTGGTGTACCATGGCTGGCGTGCCCACGTTGGAGCAACTAGGATAAGGGTCAGTGAGTGTTGCCTTAGTTTGCGCGCCACCAGCGGTATTAATGGTGCTGGGGGAAAAGCGTACGCAAATCTGCCGGACCAGTTCATCCATATCGCATTGCCCGGCGACTGTGGGTGTGGGAACCTGGCGGCAAAGCTTTGGCATTTTGCGTTTTCTTTTGTGGCGAATAGGTCTATCTCTGGATGACCCCACTGCCGGAAGTACGGTTGGAGAACTGATGGGTGTAGCTCCCACTCGTGCATCTGGTGGCTGTGTCTGCTGAGCAGATCCGCCATCTGGTTGTCTTTGCCCGGGAGGTGTTCTGCCATGAGGAATATGTTCCTCTGAATGGCCCACTTCCACATGCTCTGAGCCAGATGAGACAACTGTGGAGAGTGTGTTCCTCCCTGCTTCTGTATGTAGTACATGGCAGTCATGTTGTCCGTCCGGATCAACACGACTTTGTTGCACAAGTGTACTTTGAACGCCTTCATGGCTAGGAAGATTGCCATCAGTTCTAGAAGGTTGATGTGCATCTTCTTTTGTTGTGGTGTCCATAGTCCCTGCACTGTGTAATTGAGTACATGAGCTCCCCATCCCTGGAGAGACGCGTCCGCTGTTAGTATGATTTGTGGAACAGGCTCTTGGAACGGTCGGCCCTTGCAAAGGTTTTGTGGACTCCACCAATGCAGAGAGTTGTATGCCCGACCGCTCACCAACACTAGGTCTTTTAGTTGACCGTGAGCCTGATTCCATTGACGTGCTAAGCACTCCTGAAGCGGGCGCATATGTAGTCTCGCGTGTGGGACTATGAAAATGCAGGAGGCCATCATGCCTATCAACTGCATGAATACTCGCGCAGGAAGGGAGTGCTGAGGTTGGAATTTGGAGATCAGTTGTTGCATGCTGTTGATTCTCACTAAAGTTGGCTGAGCTGTGGCAGCCAGAGTGTTGATCGTTGCGCCTAAGTACTGTTGTACGTGCGCAGGTTGGAGACTTGATTTTGGGTAATTTAGTGAGAATCCCAGACCGTGAAGAAGGTGAATGGTGTGGGACATGTGGGTGGCACATTGTTGTGCTGACTTGGCCTGAACTAGCCAGTCGTCCAGATAAGGGAAGACGTGAATGTTTTGTCTTCGCAGATGCGCGGCCACTGTTGCCAGGCACTTGGTAAAGACCCTGGGTGCGGTTGTTACTCCGAAGGGGAGAACTTTGAACTGATAGTGATTCCCTTGAATAGTGAATCTGAGGTATTTCCTGTGTGAAGGGTGTATGGGTATGTGGAAGTATGCATCCTTCAGGTCTAGCGTAGCTAGGAAATCCCCCTGACTGAGTAGTGGGAGAACCTGCTGGAGGGTGAGCATATGGAAATGCTCTGACAGAATATATAGGTTTAGGGGTCGCAGGTCTAGAATAGGTCTGAGCGAGCCGTCCTTTTTTGGGATTAAGAAGTACAGAGAGTACACCCCTGTGCCCTGCTGGTCGATGGGCACTACTTCTATTGCCCCTTTTGCGAGCATAGCAAGCACTTCCTGCTGGAGTAAATGTAAGTGTTCGGCTGACATAGGACGGTGCTTTGGTGGTATGTTGGGTGGAGTGGAGGTTAGTTCTAGACAGTACCCGTGTTGGATGATGTCCCTGACCCACCTGTCCGTGTTGATGTTCTTCCACGCGGACAGGAACAGCTGGAGTCGTCCCCCGACAGGTGTTATGTGGTCGGGGGGTAAGGAGAGGGCGTCACTGTTTGTTTTTTGGAGAGGACCTGGTGTTGCCATAGCCACGTTCTCTGCCTTTGGTGCTGGATCCACGATATCCACCCCTGTTGTTTTTGTCATAGGTGCTTTGTGTGCCACTTTTAGCATACTGCTGTTGTGACCCCTGACCCCGGGTTGTTCCTCTATGTCCAGTGCGACGAAAGGAGCCACTACGAAATTGCTGCGTTTGCAGAGCCCCCATTGATTTCGCAGTGTCAGTGTCTTTCTTTATTTTTTCTAGGGTAGTGTCAACGTCTGGGCCAAATAAGAATTCTGTGTTAACTGGTAAGTTCAGAATATTGTTTTGGATCTCGGGTTTGAAGCCTGAGATTCGTAACCAGGCATGGCGTCGTAGCATGACGCTTGTGTTTATTGCCTTAGCCTCTGTGTCAGCTGCGTCAAGGGCGCATTTTATGGATGCATTAGTGAGGAGTTGTCCTTCTCTAATGAGTAGCTCCGCTGACTCTTTATACTCCTCTGGTAGATGTTGGAGCAGTGACTCCATCGTGTCGTAATGTGACCTGTCATAACGTGCCAGGAGTGCCTGTGTATTGGCAATGCGCACGATGTTCGCTGCTTGTGCTGCAATGCGTTTGCCCGATGTTTCTAGTACTTTTGACTCCCTATCTGGGGGAGGAGCATCACCAGTCGTTTGTGAGTGGGCTCTCTTGCGAGCATTGGCAACCACCATGGAGTCTAATGGCAATTGACCCCTAATGTATTTAGGGTCACCGGGTGCAAGCTTGTATTTTTTTTCAATCCTGGGATTTAACACCCGGGCTCGTGTGGTGTCCTTGAAAATGTCTTTAGCAGGTTTGAGAACCCCTTTTAACATGAGCAGGGTTTTGACAGTTCTTTCTGAAGATGCGAAAGTGTCAAGCAGGAAGTCTTCCTTAATGGCATCAGAATGGAGTTCCACCCCATGATGAGCAGCAGCCCATTCGATGAGGGCATTAAATGCAGCTGTGTCCTCGGTAGGAGATGTTTTTATGTTATAGAGTTGCGCATCTTGAGTATGTGGCGCGACACTTGGTCTGTGGGGTCATCCCATGCCTGATCCGGGTCTTGTAGGTGCTCATCAGGATCTACGTCCCCAGGGTAGATGGAATCCTCCCCGCCATAGTCCTGTATTGCGTCCGATTCGGAGGGAGTAGGAGAAAAGGACTGGGGATCTGGATGGAAGTGTTGGAAGTGTTCTTGGAGCACTGGTTCCTGCTGCGCTGGCAGTTTGCGTTTAAGAGGAATTTTGTAGGGCTCCTCTTCCCTAACTGGCGTTATTTTGCGCTTGTGGAGCATTAACCTGCCAGTGTCGGCGTCGATAAATTGTGGCCCCGAAGACTCTTGTTCTGTAAGGCCAGAGGTGGTGGACTGTGTGTGGAGGACACGTGTCCGAATTTGAAATAGTTTCAGTGCCGATGCCGGTGGCAGCCCAAACGTAATGTTGGTGGGCTCCGAGTGCACTTTACAGGGTTTGGGTGTGTCGGGACCCGAGATAGAGTGGAGGGTTGCCCGGTCACGGATGCATCGTAAAGATGCGGAGACCTGCTGCACAGTGAACGCAGATGGTGGTTTGATGGGCCCCTTAGTAGTAGACGTCGAGGGCAGCCCCGACTTTTTTGTAGGAAGGGGGTCACTGGTCTGAAGGGATGTATCGACAGTCGACGTAGTCGAGGACTTAGTCGGCGCCGGTGCGCTTGGCGTTGACGTAGCCGGGGCGGCCATCTTGACTGTGGAGGTTATGGCCGTCGATGTCGGCGCCGAAGGTCTCGGTGCCTTGCGGTGCCCGAGGGCGTGCTTTTTCTGGGTGTCAACCGTATCCGCTGCGGTGAGCTCGGCGCCGAAGTCTCTTTGTGCGCGGTCGGAGCCGACGACTCTTTTCGGCGTCGGAGCAGTGAATGGTATCGACGCCTTCGATCCGACCACCACCAGTGTCACTTTCGTTTTTGAAGGGACTGGAGCGATGGATGGTTTTGGGTTTAACAACCCGGTCGTCTTCGGTAATAGTGGCTCTTGCAGAGTGTTCGAGGCCGGACCGGAAGGTGGGGCCGAGGAACCATGTGTTTGATCTTGGGTAAGGCCCGAAGGCGATCCCTCGACCGGAGCCTGATGACGACGTACAGTTTCGGCCTCTGTTTCGACGGATTGGCCTAGCTCTTCAGGAGAGCTGTCTTCTTCGGCCCCGTAGGCCTCGTCGAAGTCTCCTACCTCATCGACGGTTTCTTCACGTCGAAAGATCACTTCGTCGTCGTCGTCCGATCGGGAAACGTGTTCCGAAGCGGGGCTAGAGACTACTTCTTCCACGCTCTCGGCGTCCTCGTCCTCGGTGCTGAATATGTTGGTGGGAGCAGGCGCTGCTTGCTGCGCCTCCAGCCTCGCTGCCCGTCGATTCCGCAGAGTCTTCTTAGATCGGAACCGTGCACAGGCCATGCATTTCGATTCGTCGTGATCCGGCGAGAGACATTTATTACAGACGGGGTGGACGTCGATATGAGGGTACTTCGCGTGGCATAATGGACACCTCTTGAATGGAGTCCTCGATTCCATCGTCGATCGAACTTCGAAGTTCGGACCAAACTGGTCTGAAAGTTGGAAGAGGGTGCGGAGCACTAAGCTAGTAGTCGACACCGAACGGTAACTATACCGATGAAAACTAAAGGCCTTTTGGCCTAAAACTAAGTATTCCTAAGTTGAGCTAAGATAGTCACATCCGAACCCAATGGCGGAAAAAAATAATCTAAGGATGGAGAGGATGCCCATGCGCACTGTAGTCCAGGGAAGGAGCCACCTATCTCGTGATACTTCGAAGACTCTTCCAGGACAACAATGTGCAATCATCCGGACCCAACACTAGGCGGCGATCTATGCACAGATATGAATTCAGCAGCCCACATGCCTCGAACACTTCATTTTGGTGTGAGCTGTCACCTTAGTTTGTAGGTGTGTGTGCCTCCCCATGACTTCTTTTGTGCCACTGTGCTTTGTGGTGCAGTTCTTTGCCCAGGGTCAATGTCACTCAGGACATTTCCCCAATGGGTCATGTGTGATGTTCTGGTGATGTTTGTCAGTCATGGTTGCTCCTATGCAGTTCAACTGTGTGTGCTGCCCAGTCCTGTGGTCAAGTTGTTTCCACCTTTGTGTCCCAGACTTGTGCATCTATTGGCTGTTGTGTTGGATGTATGTGTGTTGTTTGTGTTATTGCTTCACTTCCCGGGTGTGCTGTTGTGTTTGTGCTGTGCTGTATGGTATTGTGTGGGTTGCTGTTCTGTCACTGATGTCTGTGTGTGTCTGGTATGCTTGGTGTGCACACACAGCTTGTTGTGCATGCAGTGCTGTGTGTGTATGTTTCCTTGTGATTGCCTGGTGTGCCTCCCCTGATGTCCAGCTGTGTTTGCTATGTTATTGTTCTGCCTGTGCATCTGCTGTTTGTTTGCTGTGGCTGTGTTGTTCTGTGGTGGTGCACTTCTTGTGTGTGTGGTGGTATGTTGTCTGTGCATTGTTCCTGAGTGATGAGGTTGTGCACTCCTGTTGTTTCTGTGCTCCCATTGCCTTTACCCTGGTGTTGTGTGCTGCTGGTGTGAGGGGGGTATGTGTGTAGATTCTTACTGGTGTTTGTCAGTCCTGAGGTGTGAGATGGGCCCGGTGTGTAGTGCTGCTGGTGTACTGCTGTGAAGTAGTTGTATGGATGAGTGGCTATTCCCAGTTTGACTTCAGGGCCTTCCTTTCATCCTTTCATCCTTGTGCCTATACATTGTTTTCCTTGCTGTCTCCCTGTGTTGTTGCACTGAGCTGTCTATGGTTTGAGTTCACTGACTGTGCCAGCCATGTATGCTTTGATGGTGTGAGGGTGTTGTGCTCTGTTCCTTGTGTTGATGTGATGTACACATGCTTGTTGTGTGTCTCCATGGCTGACCATTTGTGGGCAGCCCACTTTTGTTTCCCTATGTGTTGTGCTCCATTGCTGTTGGCATGTGGGGTGTGTATGTGTGTGTGTGTGTCCCAGTCTGTGATATGTATGTGTGACTGTGCAGGCTGTGTGTCCATTTGGATGTTGATTCCTTGTGTGTGTTCATTTGTTGCTTGTCCTCATTGATATTTCCCTGAGTGTGGTGTTGTGTGCGTTTCCCTGGCCCTGTGCTGTGTTCCTGTGCAGCCACTCCTGCATTGTGTGTCTCCATGATTGTTTGTTGTGTGGTGCAGAGTGTGTATTGCCCTGGCTTGTTGTTGTGCATGGGGTGCACAGGAGGGGCACATGGCATGTGCCTTCATGGGGTGTGCTAGTGTGTGGTGGGAGTGGGTGTGCCCCTGTGGTCTTTGTGCCCTGCCCATGCCTGGCACTGGCCCTGCCTTCAGAAAAGTAAACAAGGGCCCCCTGTACAATAGTTATGTAATTCCTAGGGCAGGGTACTATCAAGTAAGGTATAAATCCCTAGGCAAATATGATTGGACTGTCTGTAGTCTGTTGGTAAAAATATGCCCAATTAGTGCATTTAATTTCTTTGAGATATTGGAGTGCAATTCGTATAAAGTCAACTAACACTTACTATATTTAAAAACATTCATTTAATGACATATTAAAAAGCAATTCACCATACAGAATAAAATAAAATTGTTAAAATTTCTGAAATATTACACTTTTTATCTCATCACATAATAATTACAGTTACAGAAATACATATTATTTAGTGGCTGACGAGTAGATTCTTTCTCGACGCGCGTTTCGACGCAAGCTGCGTCTTCATCAGGAGGAGCCACACGTTAACGTTGTTTGTATTCTAGATACGTTTCTCACACTCTAGCAGCTATGCTTCCTTTACTTCATTAGTGGTTGATTCTAGGTAAGTGGTTTGTTCTCTAGGGATGGTAATCTCTTCTTTTTTTATGTTGTATGGTAACAGATAAAATTCAAGATATACTAATCAAGTGTATTTCGTCGTGGAATGATGACAACGACGGTCTTTTTTGTAAAGAAGCAAATGTCGTCATACAGGTAGAGCTTAAAATGGTTTTATCGGTCTAGGAACCGGCGGCGTCTCTGCGTCCTACTCGGTCTGTTGTGATGTATTCTGAATTACAAAAAAGACCGTCGTTGTCATCATTCCACGACGAAATACACTTGATTAGTATATCTTGAATTTTATCTGTTACCATACAACATAAAAAAAGAAGAGATTACCATCCCTAGAGAACAAACCACTTACCTAGAATCAACCACTAATGAAGTAAAGGAAGCATAGCTGCTAGAGTGTGAGAAACGTATCTAGAATACAAACAACGTTAACGTGTGGCTCCTCCTGATGAAGACGCAGCTTGCGTCGAAACGCGCGTCGAGAAAGAATCTACTCGTCAGCCACTAAATAATATGTATTTCTGTAACTGTAATTATTATGTGATGAGATAAAAAGTGTAATATTTCAGAAATTTTAACAATTTTATTTTATTCTGTATGGTGAATTGCTTTTTAATATGTCATTAAATGAATGTTTTTAAATATAGTAAGTGTTAGTTGACTTTATACGAATTGCACTCCAATATCTCAAAGAAATTAAATGCACTAATTGGGCATATTTTTACCAACAGACTACAGACAGTCCAATCATATTTGCCTAGGGATTTATACCTTACTGGCCCTGCCCTCTGCATTGTGCGCATGTATTTGCTTGTGTTCGCTGCTGCGGTGATGTGACCGGTACATTGCTGCATGGTTGCGGTAGCTGTGTGTCCAGGCTCCAGCGGGGTGACTTTGTGGCAGGTGGGTGATGTGTGGGTGCCCTTGTGGATGTGTCCCTGTCCCCCCTAGGGTGTCTGATGTGTATTTGGACCCTGTGTCAGGCCCTGTATTGTGTTGTTGCGTACCTGCGGCGGCATCCGCGGCGGTCCTTGAGTTCCTGGTGATGTAGCAGGTACAGCACCAGAAAGACATGTAGAGCTGGGTCCATAGCGGTCGTGACCGGGACTCTGATTTCACGCTCCGCTGTCGAACATCTGCCGTTTCTGGTTGGGCGGTGTCTCCGCTGCGGTGCGTCTGCTTGCTTGAGTCATCCTAATTTGTGGAGCGGGGCGGACGTCATTCTGCACGGCGGAGGGTCTCCATTGGCTCCCACCGCCGCGGAGGCGGGCGCACTTTGATTGCGGTGCACGTCGCATTGGCCTATGTTTGACCATACTAATATGGCGGGCGTGATGTCCGCTGCTGGCGGGAGGAAAAAGGCAATTTTCCGCACCCCCAGCGCCGCGGTGGTCCCACAGCCCTACATACTAATGGACCCCTAAGTCTTTTCTTTGTTTTTCTTATTATCCCACTTCTTGTTTCAGTCATTTGCTTAGAGGTAGCCTTTTTGCTAGGTCTGGCCCCCAAATTATCTCTACCCACCGTTGCGTACGTTTCTTTGATTATTTTAGGTAATTTGCGCTCCTGCTGTCCCGGAGCCAAATCCCGTAGTAGCTGGCATATAGCCAATGCTGCTTCTTCCCATTTAATATTACTCAACATAATGGTGGATACTGAGGCAAAATTGCCCATTAGTTTCATCCCCAAATCCAGGGCAGGGGCTGCCTCATACTCATTTTGAATCTGTTAAAGCATCTCTGGCAAAACAGCCAATGAGGGGGTACTATGAGTCCTGGTAAATACTGCAGCAACGCCTGTTTCCCATATGGTATAGTCTTCTATTGGGGGAGCCATTCCCATTGGCAAGCATATTGTAGGAATTCTGCGTCTTTCCTGGGGTCCCATATGGTTAACACTGCTTCAAGCTGGCTTGCTTTTGAGCAATGCAGAACGGAATTTCCTCCTGTCAGGAGGGAACTTTACCCATAAGAGCATTTATTAGACTGTGGACTAATGCCTGGTGTAGCCAATTGAGGTTGTGCAGCTTGAGCAGTCCTCATAGGAATGACTGTCATTAATCGCATGACGAACTGGGTCAGACATCTATATATTTCAACAAGACCTGTGCTGTTACATTGACTACATTTGGATGTGGTACATAACCGGCTAACACTTCCCATGCAACTCCCTCATTACTAAGGTGCCTTAGTCTGACTTCTGTAGTATGTGGTAGGGCGCCTACAATCCAATGTCTGTGTTCTTGGTATGTCACTGGTATCTCTAGTGCTTTGTAAGCTGTAAAGTGATTTGGAACCTCAACTGCAGTGTAATTGTATAACAGTTTTGTCTGGTCGTCTGCTTCTGAGAATGTAACCCATGAATAGAATACATCTGTCCTAAATGCTTTGTGACCCTCAACCACGAAGGTAACGTTCCCACCAGCAAGTGCGAGATCATGTTGTAGCAGTTTTTGAGTAACTGCATGTCTGCAGTTTTTAGGTATGTTACGTGTCATATGAGTATATGGAATTCAGAGAGGGTAACCACTATGGGGTAATCCTTTGAAATGTTCAAGCTTGAACAAACTACAGCTAATACATATAGTTAACCTACTCAACTGAGGAGGATTTTTCCTATCACCAAGGACATCTCCTGTTAATAGTAGGGTTCTTTGGGTATATAAAAGGAAACTACTCAAGCGATCCATTAAATAAGAGCCCAAGTTAAAATGTTGGCTGCGCCATGTCGTACAGCTTGCGCCCCATGTGTAAAACTAGGCTTTGTTTCACAACATAAAAGTCAGAATTGTGTGCCAGACTGATTCCATGCACACCCTGAGGATATGTTGTCCTGTTTTCCTGCTCGCCCACAGTGCACCATCTGGACCACTGAACTTACAGGGTTACAAATGTGTGTGTAACCTCAGAAAATAACAATCCATATTCCCCAAGGAAATCATGGTAACAGATCTAGAACCCTTTCATTTGGACTCTCATGAATACCCAAAGAAATACACAAGAAATACTAAGCAAGGCGTTTCAATATCTACCGAAGCATGGTGATTCTTGAGTAAAATATGTGCGCTGCGATAATCAGTAGAATGAAACAAATTAGCATAATATGCATTACAAGAATAGTGAAAAAGATGAACGTTTCCACCATTGTGCTAAGACAGTGAATATATGTGGGCATATAAGTACTGTGTGTAGTGTAGTCTTACCTAATGGTCCCTAACCTAGTCTTGCCTAGCGTGGGTGATCTTCCAAATTCCTGCCCGGGTGGTCTTACTCCCCATTACCTGCGGGTAAGTATCATCAGGCTGCCTGTCTTTGTGTAGAGCTGGACATCCCTCATGTTAGTATGCAGGAAACAGCTGAGCTGGAATTACAGCTTGTAGTGACCACACAGTGTCAGCTGAGTTCTCCTCTCCCTAAACAAAGAAGTGATTCTGTTTTATAATAAGCAGCACCCATGTGGTCATGTTGCAACTCCTGTTCGGCTGCAATTGTTTATTCTAGTGCAATAATGTAGATCTTTGCACAATGAACTTTATCCCTTGTTCAAGGTGTTGTGCAAGTGTGCCTATGAAGTAGAAAGTTAAGCAATGGCAATTCAAATAATGTTATCCAGCATTGTTAGGCATGCAATGTATGTCAAAGGTCATTGTGTATAAAGAGAAGGCAATTTAAGAAACATGAGCTTTCAAATGAGTATGGGGCAGCCCCTGCCCTGGATTTGGGGATGAAACTAATGGGAAATTTTGCCTCAGTATCCGCCATTATGTTGAGTAATATTAAGTGGGAAGCAGCAGCATTGGCTATATGCCAACTACTACGGGATTTGGCTCCAGGACACCAGGAGCACAAATTGCCTAAAATAATCAAAGAAACTTACGCAACGATGGGTAGAGATAATATATAGAGTTAATCTACTCAACTGAGGAGGATTTTTCCTATCACCAAGGACATCTCCTGTTAATAGTAGGGGTCTTTGGGTATATAAAAGGGCACTACTCAAGCGATCCATTGAATAAGAGCCCAAGTTAAAATGTTGGCTGCGCCATATCATTCAGCTTGCGCCCCATCTGTAAAACTGAGCTTTGTTGCACAACATAAAAGTCAGAATTGCTCTCCCCACAACTTTTCAATATCTACATGGAACCCCTCACCAAACTACTCAAAAAAGCCAAAATCTGCTTCCATCTTTATGCAGACGATACGCAGATCTACCTGGAATCCTCCTCCATCAAGGACATCCAAAGACTCAATAACATACTGAGAGACGTACAAAACTGGCTGTCTAGCAACCACCTTAAACTAAATCCGGATAAAACCGAAGTTCTTCTCATCTCGAACAAACAGGAGAACCCCCAAATTGCTGAATGGCTAAAAGCTATCGATGCGCTCAATGGGAACCTCACCCTGGCCGACTCTGTCAAATCACTAGGTATCAGGCTAGACCCGAAACTGGACATGACCGCACACATCAAGAACTCAGCTAAGAACGCCTTCCTCAACCTAAAACTACTGAACAAAATAAAACCTTTCATCCCGCCCAATGATCTCAAACAGGCCACCCAAGCACTGGTGTTGTCAAGACTAGACTATGGGAATGCAGTCCTCTCAGGAATAGCAAAATCACATCTTGCTCCCCTCAAAACAACGCTCAACGGGGCAGCCAGAATGGTCGCCGGAATCAAGAAATTTGATCACATTTCTCCGGCACTCAGAGAACTTAAATGGATCCCAGTTGAAATGCGGGCTAGCTTCAGAACAGCTTGCCTCACACACAAAGCCTTGCACACCGGCAAACCTGAATATTTGGCGGCCAAACTCAAAAAAGCCGATCAGACTAGGAACCTCAGAAGCTCAAACTCTCTTCTACTCATTCCGCTGAAAACTCGAAAACAAAAAACTGCGGCTCGATCCTTCGCCAGGAGTGCGCCCAAAATCTGGAACTCTATTACCCCCCACATCAGAACTATGACCTCTTTTGCAAAATTCAAAAGCCAGCTCAAAGTCCTGTTCCTCGACCGCTCCCTAGGGAACCAATAGGAGCAGCTAGAGTGTGGAAACAGTCACCTCTCACAGCTTCGACTCTATGTATGCAAGCCTCATAACCAAACTCGCCGCTATTCGACCTACACTATTACTGTATTTTGTGATTCTCTGCATTATAACTGTTGTAAAGCGCTCCGATACCCTGGGGTCAGGCAAGCGCTATATAAAACTTCTTAAATAAATAAATAACGTGACACTGCCACCTCCCGTCTTTTAGAGAGATTGTTCAAGACACAAATATTGACTGCGGCAATGTACAACTTAGGCATTTCGCTCATCCTAATAAATCAGCCAGCCTTTCCCCTAAAGGGCAAAAAAATACCAGACCTTTCCTAGAAAATTGGTTCTCCACTTGTGTTGTGCATCCCCCCTAACACCCTTGAGTGACCTTCCGTACCAGCCCACTCCCATCCCAAGGACCCTCTGTTCCTATGCCCTTCCCTTCTATCCCCCAACACCTATATTTCCCGCCCCCACCCCTGTCCACACCAACCATTCTAGCAACTTTTGACTTGAAAAAAGGAGAGATCAAAGAGACAAAAAAGAAACGGGGGGGAAGAGAGACCACCCAAAAAAAGTAAACGACAAAAATAGAAAGAAAAACAAGGAGAATTCCCCATAAATGCAGAAACCTGTTGTTTAGGACCACAGTCTGACTAACAGGGGAGAGCCATAGCCACTCCACCTACAGTACCAATATTTGGCAAATTCTACCACCAAGCCAGGTGATAAACCCCCTTAACACCCAGAAGATAGTTCTTACTGAAATTCTTATGCCTTGATTTCAGACATGAAAGTTCCTGTGTTGCCCTTAAAGTTAATCTTCAGACGGGCAAGGTAAATCAAAAAATGCTTCTGCACCAATAGCTTGAAACTGTTTAATGAGCTGTCTTAACCTCCATCTCCGCTCCACCGTGCCATGGCAAAAATCTGGGTGTACAAAAAGAGACTGTCCATTTCCTAAATCATAGGAGGCAGGAAAGGGAGGGGACCGAGCTCATGAAACCAAGTGTCTGGGCTTTTATGCCACTAATTACGACCCCCACTGCTGAGCCCTACCTATTGTCCACTCTCACCTCACACGAAACATTTTTGCTAACCAGGTTCAGATGCAACACATTTCACTTTTTATTGGCAAGACCAAAAGGGGGCACTAGAGGTCAGTTGTTACCAGCATGTGACTGTAACGGGCAATCGCCGCAAAATATAGAACACTTTATGTTTTTTTGTACTTTTTATTCGGTCCCAAGAAAAACCTTCCTGATCCCAATTCTAAAGAAAATGAATTTTACTCAAGTTAAACCAGATTT
Organism: Triturus cristatus; assembly: GCF_964204655.1. NCBI lineage: Eukaryota > Metazoa > Chordata > Amphibia > Caudata > Salamandridae > Triturus > Triturus cristatus. The sequence goes on along the minus strand of NC_140592.1, from coordinate 762,949,696 downwards.
AATGTTTTTACAATTACTGAATATGGACTGTACATATTTTATTGTCCGTTTTTTAAAATCCACTTTGAAATCTAGAATGGATATGGATTGTTAAACATTCTGATGGGACTGATTTTTTTTATTTTTTTATCTTGGATGTATACTTAACTCTGTGCTGTTTGTGACTTTTTATGAATTTATATTCTAAATTCGAAATAAAGTATTTTGACTGACTGACTGTCCATTAAAACTGCACCTGTCATCGGGACAGGCTGTCTCATAAATTGCTTCCCTTAATAAAATGTTCCTGAAGTACACAAGAACAGCTCTAGGGAGAATGGCACTATCTTCTGATGAATGGCTCTGTTTATTGAGCGTCAAAGGAAAGCAGTGTACCCTTTGTACCTTCAAATCTCAATACCATGTGTTCAACTCAGGAAAGGCAGCCTTGAGAAGGCCTAACATGAAGGCCCTAATGTCACTGCCCTTCATCCCATCCGCCAGCCCAAGAAATCTCCGATTATTCTGCCATTGGCGGTTCTTAAAGTCCTTGATTTTCCACATTATGTCAGAAATTTGAGATTCATGAGATTCCACCTGGCCCTTGAGCCCTCCAAGATCAGTTTCCACCAATGCCACAATGCCATCTGCTCTTTAACTGAGGATAATCTTTCACCAATTTCGACACAAGTCATACTGACTTTCTTTATTGGACCCTGCAACTTCTTGGTTGCAAGCCGAGCTCTCCAACTATCATTACGTATCTCCACTTGATGTTGCTTTATAGAGCTGTACATAAGACTCTGCAAGAGTCAATTGCCTCTTTTCCAAGGGGGACAAAGCCCCCTCCAGACCAAAAAGTTCAGGATATACCTGTTGTGTAGCAGACTAATCCCACTTCATAGGTGCCATCTGTGACCTACTTTCTTCTTCAGTTAGACAACTTTGCATTCTTTCTTTTGATTTCCAATGCCTATTTACTCACCTGACCGCAGAGCTTGGTTTTTCAGAGACTGCTTGCACTGGCCCCTGAGACAGATAAGCAAGAGTCATCGTCAGAATCACTGAGGCTTGGACGGGGACAGAGATTCTGAACCATCAGTGAGTGAAAAAAACATATCGACCCCCATCATGGGAATTGTCAGGGCATTTATCCAATCCTATATATTCCACAGGCTTGACATTAGCGATGTTATTGACACTAGAAACAGACGCTTTTAAATTGCCAATGCCACATTTCATTTCTTCAGACTTTTTAGGTTTAGCCCCTCCAGCCTCACAGAGGCAAATGGCAGAAGCCATTGTGATCACTTGCAACTGAGCCCCGATAAGACCATTGCTTTGACCCCCTAGCACATTAGAGGTTCCTGACAAACTTTGCTCAATCGTGGGTTCTTGGTCAAGGAAACGTGTTGATCATACCTTGTTTATCACTGACCTGCACCATAGTAGTCACCTCCTGGCTGTAGTGGCCTGCAGTCAGTGGAGCACTCTGAGGGCCAGATGATTTTACAGCCAGTAGATGCAAGGCGGGATCTCCAACAGGACTTCCGGCGGGGTTTAATCTGTGGTGACTGGCCGCAAGCATATCCTTCTGAATGACGTCGGCCTCCTTCAAGGCGTCACATGCTATCTCCACTGAGGCTGCAGAGATCAAGTTACTATCATGCTGAGGCCATAGAAAAAATTGAGGGTTGCGGCTGCAATCCTGCTCCTCGTGGCCCACATGCGTGAATAGCCTGGCCAGTGTGCTTTTTCCTCACTACGCCAGGCAGCCCTTCCATGATTTTACGGAGTATGGACTCTACTTACTTGCCTGCAGCTCCATTGCTGATGTGGGTCCTGTTTTAGACGGGTCTCTTCGTCTATTTATTTAAAATCCAGGAACAGCATTCTTTGGCACCATTACTGACAACGGAGCACGGCAAACACTTGGTCCGGCCTTAAGGAGCCATCTCCAGCAAAGCTCCCATTTCGACGCTCCAGCTGGCAATAGTGAAGAACGGGACACTTCCGAGACCACCAACAGTAGTGCCCGGACCTCGACCAGCTAACTCCGGCATCTCACCCCGAGAACAGTGCAGGAACAATCCCATATACCACACATGTCAAATGTGATACCTTGACGGAGTAATGCACCCACTGTGGGGGCCTGTGTTTGATCTCATGATCACAGGTTCAATTCCCGGCCGGTCCACTCAGTCTTTCATCCTACTGAGGTCGATAAAATGAGTACCATTAATTTGGGTAACAATAAACATCTGTTATTCAGTGCCAAGAGGCCCTTCTGGGTGAACATGCGCTTTACAAATACACATGTCATGTTATGCTATGGCCAGAGAGAGCCCTGCCTTTCTTTCTAGGAACGATGATCCCGAAAAGCCAGGAGAAAGTCACAAGCAGTAGCACTAAGCGGTCGCCACCTTGATTCCGTACCATACGCTAAGCATTGCTGTTGTGTGGTGCTCTTGATCAGCCAGTCATCCAGATAAGGGAAGATGTGGATGCCGCTCCTTCTGAGGTGAGCGACTACCACTGCAAGACACTTTGTAAACATCCTGGAAGCTGTGGTTCCGAAGAGCAGCCATTTTGAACTGATAATGCTGACCACTTACCACAAACCAGAGGAACCTTCGATGTGCAGGGTCGATAGCTATGTGGAAATAGGCATCCTTCAGGTAATGAGCGGTCATGAAGTTGCCTTGCTGTAGCAGTGGGATGACATCTTGGAGTGTCATCTTATTAAAATGTTCCGATAGTATGTACTTGTTGAGTGACCTGAGGTTGACACAGGGCACTAAGGACCACTTTTTTCTGGAAATGAGGAAGTACAAAGAGTACACACATTTGTCTCTGTGTTGGGGTGGTGCAAGTTCTATAGAGCCTTTGCTGAGTGATGCATGCATCTCCTCCTGATTGAGGCGCTAATTTTCTGCGGCGAGAAAGAGTCTATGTGTGGGGAGGAATGTTTGGTGGTGTTTGTGTGAGTTCTAGGCAATACCCCTCTGCTGTAATATCAAGAACCCATTGATACGGGGTGATCTCTGCCCAACAGTGCAGAAAGCCTTGTACTCTTCACCCGAAAGGTGTTGGATGGTCAGTGGGAAGGGTGAGGGAGTCACTGTTTTTCACGTACAGTTGCTTTGGGGCTGCGCCTTTTCCTCTGCCTCTACTATTGTTGCCTCTATATCTTCCCCTATAGTAACATTGGTTTGGTGGCTGCTGTTATTGCTGCTTTGGGTAGGACATAGAGGCCTCAGGGGTGGTGGCGTTGGCTCTGCCACAATATGGTGTGTCTGAAAGGAGCAGAGGGTAGTTGGTGTCTGCAAAACACCCATGAATATGGCTGTCTGTGTGTTCTTTTTGATTTTCTTCAACACCTCATCAACCTGCCATCCAAAAAGGTGTGCTCTATCAATAGGCAAGTTGAGGAGATGTTGTTGAACCTCCTGTTTAAATCCCGACACATGCAACCACATTTGTCTGCGGAGAAGGACACTAGTATTGACTGCACAGGCAGCTGTGTCTGCTGCATCTAAAGCACATCAGATGTTGGCTTTAAAAACAATTTTGCAAACAACTACGGTCTACGTTTTCTATATTGCTCAGGAGGATGCTGAACCAGATCTTCCATTTTGTCCCAGTGGGACTGGCTGTACCAAGAGAGCAGGCCCACTCAACTGGTATCCCGCCAATGTGTGGCTGACTGGGCGATGCCACGCTTCCCAGCCGCATCAAATGTCTTGCTCTCCTGGTCTGGAGAGGGGCATCACGTATACCCTGTGAATTAGCATGCTTGCACTGACTCTCTGGTATACCACCAGAGTGTCCAGTGAAAGCTGCCCCTGATATCTGAGGGGTCAGAGGGGGAGGCTTTATATTTTGTATCCACACTGGGAGTCACAGCACACACCTCAACTGGCTCTTTGAAGATGTAATGTGCTGGTTGTAGCATGCCCTTCAACATAGGAAACTATTGCACTGACCTATGAGTGGAGGAGAGGGTCTCCATGAGGAAGTCTTCCTCCTCAGGCTGTTTGTACATTTCCACCTTGTGGAACGTGGCTGCACGCTGACGCACCAATGGTACGAAGTTGTGTCATCTGGGGTTGAAGGTTTAGCTAGATAAAGTTCCAGGTATGTATCACACCGGAGCTAACACTGCGGCTTTGCATGTTCATGTTTGGAAATATCACAAAGTGACGCTACTGGGGGATAGCTTCTCGAGTAACGCCCTGACGAATGCCACGGACCCACACGGGCCAATAGAGTAGGGCAGAAACAAGTTAGCATTTGGGGCTTAGGGTCACAGGACCACTCCTTTTCTGTTTTTGTTATCCCTGTTCACCCCACCAATAAAGGGATACTTAATGCTAAAAAATACCCCTAGGAAGAGTTTGACAACCTGTTTTCTAAGTGCTCCCTGGAATACGGTCGAGCCCACCTTGACCTTTAGGAATCAGGGTAAAGCCGATAATGAAGCATGCCACTATTAGAGTGGGTGAGGGTTATACATAAAAAAGAGGCTCTCTCTTCTTTCCGCTTTATTCAGAACAGCATCTTTCTAGCATACAATAACCCTCTCAGAAATAAAACAAATCTTTGAAGATAAAAGGACCTATTTGAAATCCACTAGTTAGCCCACAGACCTCATTAAAAATCAGCTTAAAGTCGGCATTCAGTTTCAAGATTATGCCTTTGTCCTGACACAAACTGTTTCACCTTAAGTAACCAAAACTGCATGCCAATGAAGTGACCTCATGGGGGAATCCTATCTCAATGAGTTTTACTCATAATTGCTGACTAACCTCACTGGCTAGGAAGAGTATTATTATATAGATCTCAATGTAAGATTTGGGTCACACTATTCCGCTCAACCACCAGCTATTTTTAATATATTCTAACAATAGGCTCTCATTCTAATGAAGCCAGTTCTTCATATGTTAAGCCTGTAATATTAGATCTATTATAAACTATATTTCACCGAGCTCAGAAACGTGTGTTGTAGATATGCACGCCTCAGTGCATTCAGAAATGACCAATTATGATTTTATACATTCATATATGCCTAGTAATTCAGTCAAAATATCTTACGTGGATTCCCTAATAAAAGACAGGTATGCCTCTCAGTTGATATGTGCCTCAATATAACAATGCTGGCAGTATTGGGTTTTGCTGACTGTGCTCTTCACCATTAATCAAGCAAATATACTATAAATTTGGCAGCACTGAACATGAGATTTCTATACCAATTTCATACCATTATTGTTTACTTTCCGTAAAGAAATACATAAGGACTGTACACAGACTACTTTGTAACCAGAGATTTAAATAAATGGGTAAATACCCTGCAAGTCTTTTAGCTGCTGAAACCACAGGATCTTAACATCCATCCCTCCCTAAACACATGTAAGGTGGTAATTGCGGTTCATTCAGAGCATGGAAGAAATCTCTGCTTACTTTCCTATCAACAAATTTGCGATCTCTGCGAAGAGCCTTAAAATCTTTCTCCAAAGGAGACCTTTTCCTTAACAGACCTCTGCCTTCCTGATGATGCTAACTGTCCCTTTACATGCACTATTTACATTTCCAGGCATAATTATTATTGGAATCATTCTGTGCATTGAACATGAAATTAAGCACCAGTTCCACTGCACCTCATACTAGTATAGCACAGTAGTGTTCTCAGATTTTAGACCCCCTCTGTTCCATCTGGAAAACACCTTTGGAGGAACTGCACTAGCAGTAGTGATGCAACATATTTAATAGCAATTATAACAAATTGAACATCTTTACTACTATATTGTAAATGCTTTCTATGACTATGTTTGCAAACCCAACCATTTTAAAACTCATTTGTAGTTCCCTTTTCTTAATATGGCAAATATATTTTTTCTTGCTGTTAGAAACTCGTCAGCTCTGTGCGGCTTACACCTATTCTTAAAGAAATGGGTGATCAATGGTACAAATACTTTAAAAACTTATTTATTATTTATTTATGAGGTTCTTCAAGTATGGACAAGTTCTCAAGTGATGACATAGCGCTGTACAGAAGAATCAGGAGGGAATGAAGGATAATATTGTCTACACAGGGACATCAAATAAATGATCAAAATAGACATTGAATAAAGTCAACTTGTTCCAAACTGGAACAACAAGAGCAGGGCATATCTGCACAGGCAGCTTAAAGAAGACGGAATACAAGGAGTTTAAAAATGCATAAGGGACAGGAAAAATCCCTAAGTGACAGCAAAGGGCAATCCCAGGCATGGAATGCAATTATAAGGGAATGGTGTGCAAGTTAAATGCAAGTAAAGAGCATATACTGGACTGCAGACATCCTGGCAATTACAACATGGCATCAGACAAGAATCATAGGTGGTGGACACTTTGATAAGGAAATCCTTTGAAGCCTGGCTGGAATGAGCATTCTGTGGTTCAAACAATGGAAACTTACAGACTGTCTGAGTATTACTTGAATAGAACAAGTTTTCTGGATTGACATGCATTAAGCTTTCACCCCATCTGGCAGAATACCCATAAAAACAATTTCATTAATTTCCAATCTGCTGCTGTTTCTCCATTTATGTAGAACTTTCTCCAATTCTTGTTTTCGCCCCATAAACCTTTATAGTTTATAGAAAACCTTCCTGCCTTAAGGCTATAAATGCTCACCTCTTCATGAATTTGATGGCAGCCCCTGTATAGCGTTATGAGAAACTAGGCATATGAGGTCTGCACAGTACTGCATAGGAGGTAGTTATATGGGGGGGAAGTCATCTGGACTGAACTTGCATGGTATTCAGTGCAATTAACAAATGGAAAGTTTAGTATTTTTGATCCTCTATTTATTAGCAAAGGATTCTTGTGGACATTTTTCTTATAGCTCTGTTGGAGCCCATGTCCTATGTGTAGTCATCTCTCAGAAATTGAAGTGTTCCATTCTTATGTGTCTGTTTATCTGTCTTCCGTTCATCGTGGTAGGACTGATGTAATTAGATTCCTTTTCAAATGAGGGTTTTGTTGCTTGCTAAGGTAGTAGACCAAGCATTGTTTTTCATTGTAATTTGCCAGGAGCTGTAAATATGGAAATTACTTGCCTTTCAAATATGTATTTTCTGGTTATTTTCTCCTATTTTTGTAATCTAGGGCCATATGTAGGTAGACTGTGTTTTGCGATTCTCTAATTGCAATTTTTAAGGAATCGCAATTAGAGAATAGCAAAATGCAATGTAGGTAGGATTAGCAATTTTTTTTGCGAATCCCACCCATTCCTTATTTGCGATTCTCTAATTGAGAATCGCAAATAAGGAATACCTTGCCATGCATTCCTATGGGCTAAAAGGCCCATAGGAATGAATAGGAAGACATTCTCAATTTGCGATTCTCAATTAGAGAATCGCAAATTGAGAATGCAATTTCAAGGTTGCAAGGGTGTCAATAGGACACCCTGTTGCACCCCTGAAATTAGCATGGGTGCACATGTGGTGCACATACATGCCCTAAGGGCATGTGTGTGCACCACATTCCACTTTGAAAAATGCAAAAAACTGCATTATTACAAGAATTCGCAAATTACCACCAACCTGTAGTTGGTGGTAATTTGCGATTCCTTAAGGCCAAATAGCACTTTTTTGGAGGTTCCTACATTGCATTTAAGGAATCGCAAAATTTGCGATTCCTTAAATGCAATTGCAAAATAAGGAATCGCAAATTTAGCGATTCCTTATTTTGCATGCAGATTTGCCTTCCTACATTCCACTTAGCAAATTTGCGATCGCAAACGCCGAAATTCGGCGAATTTCAGCGTTTGCGATCGCAAATTTGCTTTCAACATATGGCCCCTAGTGTCTTAAATCTATGATTGTTAATCACTTCACTATTAGTTATACTAGTATTTATCCAAATCTAGTACTTCTGACTTACGTACTGAAAGACTGCTTAATAGCTTCTAAACTTTTATACCATGTTTACCATATTATTATTTGTTTAGTATATGTGAAGTTCTTCTCAAATGTGTTTTCTTCGGTGTTGGTTAAACTCGCCTTTTTGGGTGAAGCATTTTTCACATTCAGGACATTTGTATGGTCTCTCTCCTGTATGAATTCTCATATGTCCATTGAGGTAATCTTTCCGACTGAAACTTTTGTGACAGAAAATACACTGATAAGGCTTTTCACCGGTATGTGTTCTATAATGCTTGATAAGATTTCCTTTTTGAAGAAAGCTTTTCCCACAGTCTCTGCATGTATATGGCCTTGTTCTTGAATGTGACTCAATATGTCTAACAAGCTCGTCCTTGATACTGAAGCTTTTATCGCATTCTGTACATGAGTATGTTGTCTGATTTTGCTGCTTGTTTTGGACACCACTGTGAAACTGTGAATTACCGTGATCGCTTTCGAATTCAGAAGATATTTCTTCATTGGTCCTTCCATGATGCAAAATAAAATGTTGTGCATAGCTGGCGCTATTATCAGTGTGAGTGGTTTTTCCTCCACCTTGCTCCTGGTAACTTTCTGGCCACATCTGGTTTCCGGAGTTTGTTGACTTTTTAGAGCTGTGTAGTACATTTGCTTCGGTCTTCTGTGCTGTAGCTTTACAGGTGGCTTTTTCTTTGTTACATTTTATGAGCTCTCCCACTCTTTTTTTCCGCTTCATGCACAAATCACCTGCTGTATTGGAATGAGAGAGATTTGTTAACATTTTCTTATTGAACATGTTCCCTAGAGAGGATATTTCTTCCAAACAAATTATCTGAGCAGCTTTGTGTACAATGAGAACATTGCATTCTCACGTAGGATTAGAAGTTGAGATTGTGAATAAACTATTTAATTAGCTTTTTCATCAGAGTACCGCAGATAAGATTTTCTTGTGCTACGTCTTTCCAATCAAAGTGCTCAAATGTATTCATGCTGACATTCATCTCCTCCTATATATAGCACGGAAACTGATCTCATCACTGCCACAGACGACATCTCCATGATCTTAGACAGAGGAGACACAGCGGCCCTCATCCTCCTGGACATCTCCGTAGCATTTAACATGGTCTCCCACCCCATCTTCCTTCAACAAACATGCAACATTTTAATCCAAGGACCCACTCTCCAATTGCTTTGTTTCCTTCAGACTGGCAGTACCCAATCTGTCAATCTGGCACCTTTCACCGAAGAGCGCTGAAGACCTCATCTGCGGAGTTCCACAAGGATCCTTCCTGAGCCCTACCCTCTTCAACACCTACATGAGCCCCCTGGCCAGTATCACCATCATGCACAACATCAATGTCCTCTCCTTTGCCTCACGGACAAGACACACAACATCCGAAACAACTTCATGGCATGCATAGTTGAAATCGATGACTGGATGAGGAGCAACAGAAGCTTAACTCAGACAAGACCAAAGTCATAACCTTGAGCACGAGCATGTCTTCATGGGTCTCTACCAGGTGGCCGAAAGAACAAGGACCTACACCCACCACCCACACCAAGAACCTCTGGATCATCATCAAGTCCAAACTCTTCATCATCATCGCCTTGTGCTTCATATAATAAAGACACTAAGGAAGATCTTCAAGTGGTTTTCAATTGGCACCTGGAAAACTGTCACCCATGTCTAGTTGCAAGCAAGCTGGGCTATGGGAAAATCCTTTATGTCGACATCAACAAGTGACTCATCAGGAGGCTGCAGACCACACAGAACTCAACGATGCAATAAAGAACCCCTTGGCAACCAATCGATTTTCATGTAGTTAAATAATATAGGCCATGTATGAACAGAGTAATTGTGGTTTATTTTTTTATTTATTATTATTTCGTTTGACAGGTAAATCAATCAAAAAATATTATTACATAGATGAACTGCAATCACTATAGATCAATCTAGTTATTCTATATTTAGATGTTAACTTGTATATACTTTATGAATTTTATATGTGTGATATGAGATGTTATGTCTCTGCACCTTATTAGTATCTATGTATTCATAATTATGTTTTCTGTTGTTGTCTTAAACATTGTAGTGTTTATTTCTTTGGTTCATTGCATGAACGTATTTGTTATATCAGATGTGTCGTGGATTTTTCCCCCTTTTTTTGGTAATAACATTTATATGACTGATACCCTTTATGGGATAAAAACTGAAATTGATATACCTGTCAAATGAAATATTAAATAAATAAACATCGCAATTACTCTGTTCATACATGGCCTACATTGTGTAACTACATGAATATCAATTGGTTGCCAAGGGGTTCTTTATTGCATTGTTGAATTGTTCCCTGCCCTTGGAACCATGATCCTTTACCATGGGGTCCTTATTTCTTTATATTGACAATTCAGAACTTGGCAGCCATGCTCACAAGCAGCCTCCCACATCACAAACACATCTCACCTCGCCTCAAGGAGCTACAATGGTTACCAGTACACAAAAGAGCACAATTCATAATCCTCACTCACACCTTCAACATACTACATAACTCCATCCCAGCATACCATCGACAATTGCATGTACTTTAACAAACCTCCAGACAACTCTGCTTGGCTAGACTCATACTCTCACACATCCCACACATACAGAGACTCAGATACAGAGGTCTGCTTTCTTCAAGATTGCTCCTAAAGTGTGGAATGATCTGCCACCACATATGTAAGCCTCCTCCTCACTCATCGAATTCCGAAAGAAGCTGAAGACCTAGCTCTTCAAGTAATCTTCCATGACCCAGCTTGAGCTAGTGTCACACCTGCTCAGTGCCATGATACACTCCAAAGTGATAATACAGTTTTACAAATATGCATAACATAACATCACATAGCGTAACATCACAAATAAAGAATGGCGATTGTTAAGTACAAACATGTTATTTTAGATAATTGTTGTGGAGCACAAATATGTCATCTTGGTAGCTATAGGCAATGAATTTAATTGCAGATTTCTGCTAACAATCTAATTTCTTTCAGTATTTGTATAGCTCATTCAAAATTATTATTAAGAGCTGCGGATTATATTTTGTAACATTTCCTGACAAAAATAAAATGTACTCTGGTTAAGTGAGGTCTGTGTTAGTAGGTCTAACTGGACCTAAGATAGAAGAACGTGTCCTCCGCTGGCAATTTGGTCTGGTAACCTTTTAGGTTTTACACTATGTAGCTTTAGTTCCAGCTCCAGATAACTGCTTCAAGTGGTTCTAAGGTCCTAGATGTAAACCAAAAAATAATCTCAAATCGCAACAAAATTGTAATGATTTGAATTAGCAACAAAGGTAAATATTACAGAAAGTTAAATGTCACTAGCTTAAATGGTTAAAATTGTACAAATAATACAGCTTTTTTTACATTAGGGGTAGATGACAACCTTAATCACTAGACCATATGCATTGGTCATTTTGAGGACTGAAATTCTTTTGATAAGTATGAACAGTTCTAACAGCACAATGTGTGTCCGACAATTTGAAATCTGCAGAAATACCCATGGAAATCTGCCTTTTTTCACAATAAAGTAAGCATCTGTGAAAATCTTTTCAGGCTTACCCAAGTGTCAGCAGCACATAGTAACAAACTCAGGCTCTATAGTGCACTATAGTCAATCCTTGATATATTGCCCCAAAATGTGATTTCCAATTAAGATTAACAATTCGGAAACCCCATGTTCTTGACCCCACTAAAGATAGAACAAACCAACATGCCCTAAAAATGATGTTAGGGGATCCATGACACAGTTGGGAGGTGGTGGGCTAAGGATACTTTTGGGTTCTATTTTAAAGCCATGCACACCATGTTTACTTTAAGCACAGAAATGGACTGAATTAGAACTATAACATTATACTAACAAAGTGATTCTCACATGTCAAATTAAAACAGTCCATTTAGACCGTCAGTGCATGGGTATTCCAAGGCAAGGGTGCGTTGAAAAACAGGTAAACACCAAAAATATGCGAGATCGGGAGTACTGACAAACCTTCGCCAAGTACTATCCTACCTTTGTTAGAGATCAAGAGGAGGAAACACCCCCAAATTTGTGGGGGCTTTGTCAAGGGAAAAATATTTTCCCTGCAAAGAAAACAAAGAGAATATATTTTTAAAGTGCAAATTCACATTTACAAAGTATGAACAAATATAGGCTTGTTACCTTTACTGTTGCAAACATACTTTTGCAAGCAAGAAGCATAGAAGTCACAAAGGAATTCTAGAACCAATCCTGGCAAAGTGGGGCTGACAGAGTACTCATGGAATCCCCTATCTATTCTAAAAATAGAAACTTGTGCCAAACATAAGCAGGAGTAAATTTCTGATTTTTTGAGCATTTGTCATTTAATGAAACAGAGATTTATGACAAATAACTATGCGCTGTGCACTGACTGGTCCAACAATTTTCCATCACAACATGAACTCTCCTATGCACATGTACACTATCTTCCAAGGTCATGACAGCTCTGGCATACTCTTTCCCTCAGTAGTCAGTGCCATTTACCCAGAAATAAAAATCTAGGAATCAAAATGGTGAACACAGTGTGAAATAAGTATTATCCTGTCAGGCATTATCTGAAGCAGGAAGGATAGAAAAAACAGTGGACACTGATTAGTAGTGAAAGATGCCTTGAGGACTTGGTTCTGAAACACAATCCACGATTCATTTATAATTTTAAAAAAGTGCAGGGTCTACATTTTTGTTTAGGAGTTGTGTATGATATTTTGTAGCAATTGTATATAAAATGTGCATTTTGCCTTTTAGGGTAAGTCATGCTACTGTTAGTAATTTTAACAGGACCCATGTTAGAAAGATGAGATGTGCCCTTCAATGGGAAATGGGCTGGTAACCTTACAGAATTTACACCGTGTTATTTTTGTTTTTGGCTGTAAATATCTAAATTGGATGACTATTTAGAGTGATTCCAAGATGCTTTGTGTAAACCAAACAAAAGGGCTGATTAGGATGGCCCCCGTATCAGAAACGGGACCGGCCGACATGCTGTCAGTGGTCCCGTAAGAGGCATTACAATGCGATTGTCACCACGGTGGTCACAATGCCTGTGTTTTGCATTGCGACGGATGCTGCTAGCTGCAGCACCTGCCGCAATGCAAAATAGGGACACCTGACATATCCCTGCACTACTTGACAGGCCCCATGCAGTGCCTGCCACATGGTGCAGGGATATGTAGGGAGCACCATAGGTGCCCCCAGTGCCCATATCAAAGGGCCAGAGGGAAGGGGGGCCCGCCACGGGTTACAAAACTCTGTTTTTGCCTACCTTTACATGGCAGGTTACCTGACATGAACAAGCATTGGCATCGCCAATAGGTCTTGCTTTTTGGGACCTTGTAAGTATTTAGTTATGCAGCACAATATCCTTGGTGCAACAACATCAACTGTTGCATGGCTAAACACTTATAAGGTCCCAAAGGCGAGACCTATTGGCTATGCCAATGCTTGTTCTATCCCTTGATCTGGGTCAAAGTCGGATGTGCAAAAATTGTGCCAGTCCACAAAATGAGTGCGGGTGACCCCCACCGGCTCAAATTAAGCACTGCCGGGCTCTTTAGGTATTTCAACGCTCAGAAATGACAGCGACCCTGTCTTCAAAAAAGGTGGGTGGGGGGGGGGTCTGACTGTAATTGTTTGGCTTGGCACAGAGTAAACACTCTTAGTAATGAGCATTTGAAGAGCTTCGACCCAATCTGGTAATGTTTGTTTAAAAGTTATCAGTGTTGCAATCAATGACATTCTTTATAGCGAGAAGTCATCAGCTCGATCTACAACAAGACACGGTGGCTTTTGGAGCTCGTTGGAAAGAGTCTAATAAACATAAGACGCCGCTTCACCAGCCCACGGGGCACGACCGGACACAGGACTTTTATGTTGACTTTGAATAAGGGGCGAGAGAGAGATGTATGAGGGTGAGGAGTTAGAAGGAGCAAAGAAGGAAAGACAAAGGGACGAGGAGGAGAGAAACAAAAGAATACAGAGAAAAAAGGGAGGAGGGGCGATGAGAAAGTGAGAAAGGAGACAGCGGAGGCTGGAGGAGAGAGTCCGAAGAAGACAAGGCGCAGAGAAGGAGAAACCAGAGAAAGAGGAGGAGAAAAGGGAGGTAAGGAAGGAGGGAGATGGGTGGTGAAGAAAAAAGTGATGAGAAAGTGATCGGAAAATATTCTCAGTGCGTTCAAGCAGTACCAGCCATCCTAAGCTAGTTAAATGATGTGGAAATTAAATCCAACGTATAGAAGTGGAAACATAGAATGAAAAAACTATAATAAGTTATTATAAAAAAGAGTGATGGTGGTTTGGTGCACAAACATCAAAAGTATGGGTAGATGACTGTACGAAGTCGGTTAACGGACCGTAGATAATGTAAGCTAGAAAGTAAAGCGTCCCATGTCCTACTGGTCAATCTCATACGGAAAGATGGAATAGCAATTTAGAAGTAACCTCCATGTTGGGGTGACAATCACCGTGAATGTAATAGAATCATGCACTGAAATAACCCAAAATGAGTGAAAGATTATAGGTTAGTAAAAAATCAAAAGAGCCCGTATACACATACCTCCTTGAAGGTTATCAGTGAGAGTGCTTCCATCAGGAAAGTAAGGGGCATGTGAAACGGCGAGTTCTACGCGGCCAGAGGTAAAGAGAGCGATGCGTGCAAATAGAAAGAGGTTAGAGCAGAAAGCCCCGGTAACAAAAAGAAATTAAGGTGCCATGTTGGACGAGTGTGAAACGAACTGTAATACAGAGCTAATCTGTATGCAGTCGTATTTAAAAAACAACGTAAGCAAGAAATAAAGAAGATATGAAAGAGCGGGTGTTATATCATTTAAATGTAGCGAAAACAAACTCAAATCGATAAGTGACACCAAAGTGAAAAATACAAAATAATGAATAAGAATAAATAAAATAAAGTAAAAACAATGTAATGATCAGAACAAGAGAAACTGAATTGTAAATATCATGAACAAGCAATGGCCGCACGGCCGTGAAAGTGACACAGCCGCGCGGCGCAAAAGTGAAAGGAAAAAAAATTCTCGCTTGAGACAGCGCATGCGTTGGCTCAGGCAAGACCTAAAAAGCTGACGAAAGCCAGATGACAGCTGTGCACGGCGCGCGTGCTTGTGCGCGTAACAGCAAGCTGGTGGCCGGCAAAAGCCTCTGGGAAGCACTTTCAAAACCAGCTTACTAAATGTCTCGCTTGAGTCAGCGCATGCACTGGCTCAGGCGAGACCTAAACAGGCAGACAGAAAGGAACATCATAATCCCTTTGGTGGTGCCTGCCACCGTTGTAGAGATATGATTCCCCTCCAAGGGTCCGACGGATCCTTGAGCTCGTCGGAACCGTGGCGGTCGGTCTTTCTGACTGCCAACAAAACGCCCGCCATTGTAATATGGCGGGCGTGAAACCTGCTTATGATGGCGATGAGACCACCACCGACAGGCTGTCAGTGGCGGTCTTACCACCATCATAATCAGGTCCAAAATACTCAAACAATGCAACAAAATTCAAATTATTTTAATTCACATCAAAAGAAAAAGTTACAGAAATCCAAAAGTCACAACCTTAAAGGGTAAAAGTGGTGAAGAGATTATAGATTTTTTTTACGTGATGCATAGGTGTCAACCATAAAAAATACACCACATGCATTGGTCAATTTGAGTAGTGAGAATGCAGTGTTTTTTTAGACAAAGTGGCAAAGGTCCTGTAGAGATATATGAAAGCACTATCTGTACTTAACATAAAATATCAGCCTCGCAGATGGTGTCCCCGGGTGCTCGCCAAGGCAAGGGGAGGGGAGGTCTGCATGCCCCTACCCTAAATATGCACTGCCACCAAGCGTAGGGGGCCAATGTATCCCTACCCCTACATGTTTTTAGCTCGAGCCTAGCGGCAGCGCACATGCACTGCTCGCTCTACGAGGCATGCAGTAGTAAAGTATGCTGTGTAAGCATCGCCCACTCTCCGCGCATACTTTTTATTGGCTGGTGTCACTGTCCTTGGTAAATTCTGGCTTCGGATTCATTACGAGGCTTGTTAGTCCCTCCTTGTTACTGCCTTGTCTCCATTTGTTACTGCCCATGAGGACTCAATCTTTTATTGGGTCCTAACTCAGGAGCTTTCATTACCAGTTCCGAGAACTATTTACTTCATTAAGGGACATAGCACACACAGGGTGCCAGCTTCCGTAATGGCGGCCCCTTCCTAACCTAATGGGCATTTTGTTTTCTGTTTTAAAAAAAAAATGTAATGTCAAACTTTATTACGGAGCGCGGTGCCTGCTTCAGGGACACCGTGCTCCGTTTATTATTATTATTTTTTTTCATTTAATACCGCGTGCGACGCCCGCTTTGGGACACCGCGCTCATTTTGTAAAATTATTTTTTGAAATGCAATACAGAGCGAGGCGTCCAATTCAGGGACACTGCTCTCTTTCTTCTTTTTTTTTTTTGCTTTAATGAGCGCGACTCCCGCTTCATGGACACCGCGCTCTGCAATGCAATAGGTGTTGCTTTTGGTATTGTAAATGACAATGCATTTAAATTTTTTATAAAAGGCATTGCCATTTACAATGCCAATCGCTCCAAAACTCGCAATTGCGAGACCTATTGCATTGTAAATGCTTGTTTAACTTATTTCCAGGAGAGGCAACTCAGTCCTTGAGTCCTAAAATGCCCACCAACACATCTTTGTTGATGTTGTGTCAGTCAATCAGATCTTGTCTTCAGATATGTCAGATCCACGGATCCTCCTCAGTGTGAAACATGCAAAGTTTTTGAGCCTTAATGTCTCCAAAACTATTGAACGGATTTACAGCAAATCACAAAAAAGCTCTCTTTCTGGACCAAGACCAATCTTTTTGCCAAATTTGGTGTATTTACGTTTAGCAGTTTTTGTCGTATTGCTGTTCTATTGTCCTATGGAAAAATTAATGGGGAAAATGTGCATGGTGCCCCCCCCCCCTCCCTTTTTCTAGGGCCCCGCTTAACGGATAACCCCAAAACTTTCCAGGAAGGAGCTCTGTGGTGGATGAGACTTAAAAAAAAAAAAAAAAAAAAACGATTAAAAATCTGCAGAATAGCCAATTGAAATGTGCCCTCTTTTCTCACTAAAGTGAGCATTTGTGGAAATAGCGGGCTGAAACGCACAGAAGAAATAAATGCATTTATGTGACAATCTAGGGTGTAAATTGTTAAAGTGCTTGTCAATACAGAATCGAAATCACAAGCCGCAAAATGTTTGGAGTAACCTAAAATGAATAAATAAAAAAGAAAAAACATTTATCACAGAATGAAACATGGTTTGGATATAGCTGAGCAGATGTTCTCTGCATTGGAGTTTTAACATAGAAAACTCAAGAGTGGCTTTGCAGGGTTTCATTCAAGAAGAATATTGAGCTTATGTTTACAAAGCCTTTCATTAAATTTAGGAGGTTGTAAAAGCAAACCTCTATGTTCATGATTCTTTACGGAACTGTTTAAAGCACTGCTATATATAAGCAGAGATTAAAACACTACATAACAAGATACCAGGGGAAGTTGCTGAAGATAGAAGACCCCTGGTTTCTAATATATATTTGTATTTACATATAAGAAAATGTTTCGGAATGCACTGTAATGCATACCAAAATAACCACAAAGCAGCTCCAAATGCTGCAAATAGTTCTACACTGAAGGTCCAATCTGAAGAGATAAGGAGTTAATTTTCTGGGACAGACAATATAAGTTGTAAATTCCACCTAAGAGACAACTGTACTGTTAAAAGGATAAGAAAAAGTATTCCACGCCCATAGAATGCTGGAGACATCATGTAAACAAAAAGAATTATTCAAGAAAGCGTTTGAAGAAGCGAAATAAGGAACCATAAAGACTATTCTACCAGAATTTCCCCAAAACTTTAGACACTGCATTAATTTCTTTAATCTAATATTACAAAAGGAACCTAAATAAGACATTCCACTGTATTGTCAGCAGTTGCATTTGTACTGAGTGTTAACTATAAGGAAATTTTATAACATGTTTTACAATCTATGGGCCAGATGTACGACCCTTACAATTTGCGAGTCGCAAATTGCGTCATTTTGTGACTCGTAGTTTCCGAGTCGCAAACTGTAATTTACAACAGTGTCTCAGATACTTTTTGCGATTCTTGATGAGGTCGCAAACTGCATGCCTCATTGATATTCATGAGGCAGGTGCAATATGCGACCCCATTGGGAATGGCTAGCACTCCCTGGGATGGTGACTTGCTGGGGTCAGCAGACCACCATGTCTGTGACTGCTCTTTAGATAAAGCAGTTTTTTTTAATGCAGCCCTTTTTCTTTAAAGGAAAACGGGATGCATTTAAAAAACGAAAATGAAACATTTCTGTTTGGGACCACTGCCTGCTCTAAAAAAATATTTTTGCATCCATTCACAAAGGGGAAGGGGTCCCACCTGTTTGCGAGTGGCTTACCACCTGCCTGAAGTAGGTGGTAAACTGCGAGTGCTTTACGACCACAATTGCGGTCGCAAAACAATTCTACATTGAAGTACGAGTCACTATTAGGAAGGGACGCCCTTGGCACGGCCCTTCCTAATAGCGAGTCGCAAACCCTATTTTGCGAGTCAGTACTAGGTTACTGACTCGCAAAATAGGGTTTCTACATGGGGCAGACCAATTTTGGGGTCGCAAACAGGCCGAGTTCCCATTTGCGACCACAAAAAACGGTCGCACATCTGGCCCTATATGTATTGTCTAGAAAAATATCTCTCTTTATACATTATGAATGATTATGTGGAAAGGGATGTAATCAAAGTATAATTTAAAACAAGTAACATGATCTACAGCTCACATGCCTCGAACAGAAATGTTTTTGGTGACTCATTTATTTCAGGAACCTGTAGCAGCAGAGATGAGAGCAATTTTCCTGTACATATTCAGCGTTCTGTAGCCAAAGGGCACTGTCTGGTTTGCCAGTGTGCTGTCTCATAATTTGTTATCTTACTCATAGCATGTGAAGTGCACACGGCTCTTCAGAAGACACTGCAAGGGCAGGCAGTGGCCTATCTCTTATCTCCGTTGATTTGGGAAGGAAATGTTGCTCTTTTTGGTGAGTGGATGGAGTGAACTGAGGTCAAAGATCTTGGCTCCTTCTGGGTTATGTAGGAGAACGGTGCAGGGTGCCTAGTCAAATGCCGTAGACTGTCAGCTCAGACAGGAGCAGCAGGGCCGGACTGGCCGTAGCGGCACCAGGCAATCCCCCGGTGCGCCGCACGGGTGGGGGGCGGTTTTGGGCCACTGGGGGCCGATTTTGTGCCCCTGGGGCCGTTTTTGCAGCATAGCTGCAAAATCGGCTCTGTAACAAAATCGACCGAAAACCGGCCCTGGCAAAGAGCTCGACGGCACTCTGCACTTTGCCTGGGCCGGTTTTGGTTCCCAGTCCGGCCCCGAGGAGCAGGAGGGCACATGGGCCCTCATGCTCCAATCAATGAGTCTGACTGATGGACCAATGACGCGCCAGTATTGGCAGTCTGGGGAAGAAATGGGCAGCAGCAAAGGTTGGAGGCACACTGGACCTTATATTCCACAGCAGGAATGTAAGTCACACAGGCCCTTCCTTTCAAACCAGAATTGCTAGCAGCTACAGTTCTTTGTCAGGCTGAGGAGTAATCTCAAGAATCTCTTCATCCCCTCAAACTTCTCATGGCAGCTAGCTGAACTCAGGCTCTAACGGAGGAGCACTGTCTTACCTCAGTGTTGGGATATATTCCCTAACCCTCCAAGTGAGACAGACAGATGTTTCTGGCTCTTGTTTCAGCCTTCCTCTGGCCAGTTCTACAGAGCACTTATTTGCATCTTCTTATTGTCCCTCATTCTCTTTGTGAGGTGTCTGTTTCCATTCTTTTGTATTGTTAGCTCCTAAATTAGAGAACAAATCTATTTTCCGTGCTATCAGCTCCAACCAAAATCAGGTTGCAGAAACCTCTAAGGGAACATTTGCTAACTCTGTGCAATCAGGATTGATCTATAATCATTGCTTATGCCTTTTCTTCTACTATTATGTAAATTTGATAAGCTCTTTGGATAAAAGCACTATCATATGTGAAAGAATTAAGAAAAAAGTAAACCCTAAAAAACCAGAAGGGCTACTTTAAATCCAGAATCAGTAGTGGTTGGGGTCCAGCCAAATGGATTCAAAGCAGGCTTCAAACATCTGGCGTAAATAATCAGTTAAGAGTGCATTTTTGTCATTTATGTTTCAGCTCTAACATGAACTGATCTTCTTAATTTGTAGGTTGAAGCCAGGCGCTGTTTGTCCAATTAGGGTCTGCTGCTGCATGAAGGGGACGGGCAAGCAGCCCACACCTTTATGGTAGGTGTGCCATTGGTCACAGCCTTTTGTTCGGGGTTACTTCTCAGTTCACAGTCCAATCTGCTTGAACTGGTTTGGCCCAGAGAACATGGACACATAGGATTGATTGTGCTCCATTAACTTTTAATGACAAGACATACACTTGTCTTTTAAATGATTTCTGTAGGGAAGGGGGAGACAGGTAAGACCAGCGCAGAGGGACAGGCATACAAGGCAGACACAGGCTACAAACAAACCTGTTTGAACACCTTAAAACATTAGGGCACACATATATATATGGGCATCCTACCTCTCATGCACCCAAGTACAATTCCTGCATTAACTTTTATTCTCAGGCATCAGGGGAGCCATTCAAGATGGGCTACACAGATCTACATGGTAGAGCCGGTAGCCATTCTCGCTAGTGGAATGCAGATTAAAAGGCATGTTCAGCACTGGGATGCCTTAGGGTAGCTACGCGCTTTATAAATGTTTTTTTCATTCATACCCCAAAACTATCATTCAGATGCCACAAACCTGTAGTCATATCATGTCACGGTCTTGGGGATGATAATCACTCACAATAATAGAGGTATTACAATGGGTGTACCTTTTTCACCTATCAGAGACAGGTTCTGTGTTGGTGAGAAAAAGATCATAACACCTGCCAGAGGAATGATGCTACACATTTTGTGCACAGGAACATTTACCTGGTCAGTCAAAATGAAATGAGAAGGAGGATGTCACCTGGCCACTGCACCATGGGCTTTCACTGAATTCAATCAATATCTCCATTTGTTAAAAAGCATTGGCAAAGACAATAGATCTTGTCTTTGAGACCTATTGACTCTACCAATGCCTTTTGTTCATGCTATATAACATTGGCGGTGGCAGCCACATCTTTCTGCATGTACACACGTGTGACCCAGGGGCCATATTTCTTTTTACTGAAATGAGTTGGTAAATAAAAAAGCAGGAACATTTTAAAAAGAGAAAAATATCTTTTATGCCTAAAGTGGAAGGGCAGACAGCAAAATAAATAAATATTAGGACAAGGGAGGGGGCAATGGATAAGAGGGTCGGGTAATAGGTGTCGTGTAAGGGAAAAGAAGCACATGAGTGAGCAACGAATAGGGCGGGGGAGATGCATACAAGGAGAGAACACCATGAGGTCCAAGGGAGAAGAACATGGGCAACAGCAAAAAGGAGTGCAGGAGGAGAAGCACACAGGCAAGAGGGAGCAACACAGAGAGCAGGGGAGGACAGCACATACAAGAGAGAGATTAACATGGAGCAGAGGGTAGTTGAGAAAAGCACACAAGGGAGGCAGCTATAAAACACATTGGTGTAAAGTGCCTTTTTTGGATGATCACACCAAACGTTTTGCTGCAAGATGCTGTGGTAATTGATCTGAAAGTGGATTGTATGTCGGAACAATGAGTTCCTTTACAATTCCTATCTTAACAACACGGTCTCTACAGCGACCGCGTCTTAAACATGAAGTGCTTTACCACTCATTCCTTTAACACGAATTTTCGTGGTAAAGGCATGCATGGTAAAATGCTATCCGTGGATAAGTTTACCACCCCCCTCCCTCCACCCTGAGCCCTAAATACACCCCCCAACCTCCTTAAAACTACCCTGAACCCCCACCCCTAAATACTACCCCAAACTCCCTTACCCCCAAAAACTACTCCTAACCCCTGACCCCTAAAAATGTATCTGAACCCTTCCCACTCCCTAAAAACTACACGAACCCCCTCCCACCCCCAAAAAATGACCTTGAAAAACTACCCCGAATCCCTCATCCCCTAAAAACTACCCCGAATCCCTTCACCCCCTAAAAACTACCCGAACCCTCCTCCCACCCCTAAAAACTATCCCAAACACCCTCCCACCCCCTAAAAACTACCCGAATCCTTCACCCTCTAAGAACTACCCCAAATTCTTCCAACCCTAAAAACTACCCCGAACTCCCCCACCCCCTAAAATCGACTCCAAATCCTCCTACCCCCTACAAACTACCCTGACCCTCCCCGCCCCCTAAAAAATACCCCGATCCTCCCCACCCCCTAAAAACTACCCCGAACCCCTACCACAACCCCTTAAAACTACTCCAAACCCCTCTTACCCATTCTATCCTCTTCTCTTTCTTTCTTTTGTTTTTCACGCCCATCCTGAAGATTAGACCGACTTTGCCTTTACCTCGCACATGCGTGGTAAATGCAAAGTCGTTGTTCAGGCAAGCCGTTGTTCGGCTTGCAGGCTTCCGGAACTCGTGGCTCTTGCCTCGTTGTTCCGGATGTTCCCCCTGAAAGTGTGCTGGTTCCAGCTAACCAGGACCAGCACCAGTGCTCTTTCCCTTAAACTGTAAATGTGAATTGGTACACCCAATTGACAAGTACTTTTACACCCCAGTAAGGCCCTAGTATATGGTACCAGTGGTGCCCGGGGCAGGAATTTAAAAGGGGCATTAGGGTTGCAGCACGGATTGTGCCACCCTGAGATGACTCAAGTAAAACCAAAGTCTGCAGGTCTGCCATGTCAGCCCTAAACGAGCAGATTGCCTGCTCGAGTTTGCCCCTGCACACACCATGTGTGACAGCGTCACCTCATTGCATCTAATATATGTCAGTCATCCCTAGGTAGGCATCTTATAGCCCTGGAGGCAGTGTGCATTATATTACATGTGTGGAAATATATGTGCAAGCATATATTGCCCTGTGGTAGCCTTCTTAACGTAATTCTGCCGCAAGTGACCCACCCCCCAAAGGATAACATGGGCTGGAAACTGGACAACCCCAGATGTCCAGATCCATTATAAAATGGTAGATTTTCTTCATGTTTGGTATCAAACACAGTGCTTTTTAATCCCTGACATGATGGTGGTGTCAAGGTTAAGACAGCAAGTACCCAGGTGACACTTTAGACAGTGCCCACCTAGTTCAACCAGTGTTTTTATGCCTTGGCGGGCTTTTTTGAGTGTCTGCTGCCAAGACAGAGATCTGACCTCATACTGGGGAGTGTGTGGCGCTCCCAGAGGCCAGAGACAAAGCCCTGAATGTGCAGGAGGTGACACCCCGCCCACACGGGACAGCTAGTGAACGAACTATCACGGCAGTGAGCCTCAAAAAATTCACCAGTGCGATGGGACAAAGGAAGTTGTTAACCACTCAAGGACAAAGCCTCCCCCTGCCCCAGAGCACTGTTTTTCGTGGGCAGGAGGCGTACACCTCTACAAGGCTTACCACCCGTCTAGGGTGTTGCAGCTGAGGAGCACTACTGAGGATGGTTTAGGCCATCTTGAATTTAGACTAAAAATCAGTGTCTGGCTAATTTTAGTAACTTACCCCCACACAGTATATGCTCTCTACTGTGGTGGAATTGCTACAGGACTAGATGTCCATTGGCTACTATTCCTATACCAGGACTCCACAAAGAAAGATGCTAAGCTCTGTATCTGTAGCAGCCACATTGCACCAGCTGGATTGTGACTTGAACAAGGTAAGAGACTGGTTCCACAAGGAAGGTGGACCCCTCTACAACCTCCAGACTTCACAAGAACTCACATGAGCAAAAGGAACTAGTCCCCTGCAATCGGCAGGCACAAACTGCTAAATCCACAACCTTGAAGTACTGTCTGCAGAGCCGTCCCGCATGGCCGCTCAAAGTCACTGGGCAGGTAGCTTCTGGGAACTGCAGTCCCAACCCTCAGCGAGGCTCAGCTTTCTACACTATCCCCTTGGTCCACTGGAAGAAGGTTTTCTCAACCGCAGTGGTTCTGGGTACCAAGGCTTGCTGGTGGTCAGTCTGACTACTACCTGCTTTATTCGACGCTCCAAGGGGAGAGATCCAACTGCACGAATGACTAACCACCTCAGTGGCTCCACCGTGAATAGCCTGCATTTGTCTTCCCTCTCTCAAGGCATACATGTCAGCATCATGGATAGCCAAGAGCCCCACTGCACCCGAGTCCCCCAAGCCAGGTGGAGTCGATTTGACTGGAGACTCCTGATCCAGGGCCAGCTTCTTGCTTGAGTTCCAAAGGTTTTTGCTTAACACGACCCGCAAGTGCCTTTTTGCTAAGGCAGCCATTAAAGACTGCAAGCTTGATTGACAGCTTTGTTTGACAGCTAAAGTGCACCTCTGCACCCTGTTCTCCTGAGCCAGGTAAAATCGTGCTAGCTGTTGTGAACTGGTCCAGAGACTCACAAGACCTTGAGCTTGAGTGGCTTCGGTTAAACTCGCTCCCTCAGTAACCGATTGCATATATGTTTTTTTCCCATTGACTGCAACAGTAATGTTTTTACACTGCTTAAGATTCATTTATTTAATGCTTGGAAATCGATAACTCCAGTTATCATGTATATATTGATTTAGTTTTGATATCTAAAAATATATAAAAATCAAAGCTGTTTTTATAAATTGGTGTCAGATTTCTCTCGAGTTGTGTCAATTACTTATCATCCATGTTGGTGATGTGAAATGCTAAACACGTTGTTGAATTAGCCTGTCTGCTCACAACCCCTCTACCAGGATCTAGAGAAGGTGTACTACATAGTAGTCGGGGTCAATCTTTGTGTATTGTGCTAGTATTACATGGTAAGGCACCCCTATCATACCACATAACACTTTCATCTAGCAACATACATGTACTGTCATGGAGCACTAAAGCTAAATGAATAAAGTAGTTCCCGAAAGGTGAGCAGTTCAAGGACACAAGTAAAGAGGATAGGATCCATGGTAGGAGACTGAGACAAGATGGACAATGCCATCGAATTAAAAGCAAATAAATTACAATAAGTGACAATTAACCCAATCAACGGTAACCAATGGCAGATGGGCAGGCTTAAAGCCCAGTGTAAGTTCTTTGTAAGCAGACAGCAGGTTTTTTGCAACCAGAAAGTTCCGTTGTTTAGTTGACTTGAATTATAAAGGAGTGGAATCCATTGCAGCAGATGATATTTTTCAGAAGCCAAGAGCAATATGCAACCCCAAAATACCACCACATCTTTGGTATGTAAAAGCCAACCCTTTATTAGTCACTCCTGTCAGAATCACATGACAAGCACACATAAGCAGCCGCAAGGCTGCATGCAGTTCTATACAGAAGTAAACAACAAACAAATGAAACACACTGCAAGAAAATTGAAATGGGTGACCAGTCTGCCATACAGTAACAGAGGCTGGGAGCAAGCTTTAAGGATATGACTGCACAGATGGTCAAATGCCATTAAATGCAGTAGAGTTTACTCACCTCTGGGAGTACTGATGTTTCCTATGTTTTTAATCTCTTGATTCTCCAAGAAACACGTCTCCTCCTCTTCTTTAATTATGAATGAAATAACATCATGTCCTGTTGTTAGAAAGATAAACCAAATGTTAGAAATATTCCTACTAGTCCTCTACAACTGAATTAGAGCCATCTACCAAACTCGGTAAATGTGAGAGGAAAAATGGAATGAACACTTAACACAGAGGAATGAGAGTAGTTACTTATAAAGCAACATATGAAAAAGGGAAAACATTATTTATCTACTTTCATGAGAATGTAAGGTTAGAGGCCCTCGGCTCTTACCTGCGCTGGGCTTGATGGTATATTCACCTTCATCATAAGGATGCTCCATCAAAAAAGCCTTTGACTCACGCTCTTTCTTCAAACACGTGTCAGTACTTCGTATATAGCCTGGCAGACAAATATACATATTACCCACTTCACTGTAATTATTCATTACACAAATAGTGTATCTAGACATCTAATGATTATTTCAAACAAATGTTTCCAGCAATTTATTATGGATATTATCCTTTCAGAAATGTGTATCACGTGTTGGGACCACACCTATCATATACTGACCCTTTACAAATTGTAAACCTATACAAACTGCAGATGCCACAAAAATGAGAATATTGTAAGTGCTGCTGGCAGATAAAAAAAAAACAAGAACTCTTGAAGAAACTGCACCAGTACAAAAATAACATACAGTTCACATATGTAGTTTCCTCTGATGGATAACTGTGGTGTTTTGACTTAGAAGCCAATCAATCAATCAAGCTTTATTCGGTTTTTGAACAACGAAGTACATAAAAGCAGTACAATATAAATAATACATAAAAACCACAATAAAAATACATAGCCGCTTGAAATAAACATACATTAAAAAGATACACTAAGATTCAGGCATAGGGGTTCATGAGTCACTACTATTTCTAACTTTCATAGCAGATTTAAAAAAATAAACTACATTAAAAATGATATCAATAGTCAACAATTATTGTTTTTAAAAAGGAGGGCTGGATACACTTGGGTGAACTGAGCCCTTTTCAGCAAAGGAATTAAATAAACCTTAATTGATACAGCATAAAAATTACAAAACATGATAAAGTACAAGGCGTCCCAAGGAGACACACTGTTCGTAGCCACAGGCATCAAGAGTATGTGCATCATATCTGCCCCGTGGGAAAGCCATCAAATAGTTTAAAAGATCTGGCATGAATCTAAAAAGCGATCATAAATACTCTTTACATCTGAAGGATAGGGCTCTATTGTATGAACAGATTTCAGCAAAATATATCTACGCACCTGGGGCGACTGAAGGGCAGCTTTTTTTCTGATAGCAATCCCAAGCATGATATAATTATATTTTGTCCAATTACGGTCAGATTTCTCTGTGATCTCAGCGGTGTAGATCAGCCCTGCCTAGGGGCCATGGCCACGCAAGCGACTAAGATGGCCGCTTGCCGCTGAAGCTCCGTCGGACGCCCCAGCTTAATTGACATTTCCCTCGATATTCGCTCCGAAAAACTGCCCGAGATGGCTGGCTCTGGAGCACTGAACACATCCTGCATACAGCGGACTGACTCCGAGGCACAGTGGTGACTCTGTCACTAAGTTACATCACCCAGCAGAGGGGTCGGCGGAGCTGCTGCCGACGTCGCCTTGGGCCTTTCTCCTGTGCGCGAGACGGAGGGCGAGAACGTGAGGAGCAAGTTTGAGGTGAGCGGGGGCCCGTTGCTGGGATTTGTGGGCCGAGCGCACGGCGGCAGTGGTAAGACCCTTCCCATCGGCAACTGGTGCGACTTGGGTGCGGCCTAGTCAGGCAGCGCCAGACCCTCACTAGACGGGCCTGACATTTTCCCTAAGGCCGCAGCGGGACAGGGTCCTCGGTGCGCTAGAGAGACGCCCATCCATACTCAGGTGGGCGCGGAGAGCGGGGGGGCTGCTGTCAGCCCATCCCGCGACCGGCCACCCTGTGACATGGCGCCTGCTCCCTCTTACCTGGGCATTGAAAAAACGGCGGGCCCCTGGCCCACATCCTGGGAGGGCCCCTACCTCATCAGGCCTCTGGATTCTGGCCTGGAATTCACCGCTGGGCCCGACTGCTGCTGCTAACCTCCTGCCTGTCCTTGTTTTCTGCCATCCATACAAACCTCTGGCCCAACTATCAGCCAGAGAGGAGGCGGTTGCCTAAGCCCCTGGCCACACTACATGTCAACACCCCCCGGGCAGGAGACGGGGAGGCCTGGGGGAAGGCTGTGACCTGCCTGTTGCGTCACTCTGGACATATGCCTCTTCATGGCCTCTTGCCTGGTGTCCACAACACGTCAATCCTTGTTTCCTAGGGCCAGCACGGGATCACTCCTCTTGCGCCCGAGCCCCTGCCTTTCGCCCCACACCACAGGGCCACTGCAATAGTCATTATCCGTGCTTTGCTACATTTCAGCTACGCCTGCGAAGCGTCTCCACGGCATGGGCCGTAAAGACCCCAAACAGAACACCCTACCATTTGAAAAGCTCACAGACAGGGCTACCGAGGAAGGCTCCAATATGGCGGAAAGCGCTCAGGGTGTGGACCAATTGAATGAACTCCCCACTCTGTCCACATCCATCCTTCAGGAGATGAGAGCTGCCTTTAAATCCCTGGACGGGCGGTTTGACGCTCTGGAAAAGAATCTGGCGGATATGGGGACCAAAATCCAAGTACACGACAGATGCTTGGATGTGGAGGAGGCCTGCATCTCGGATGTTGAAGATAGTACTGCGCAGTCCCTAAAACATCTAGAGCGCGTCAAACACATACTCAAGGAGGTGGCGATCAAGAATGAGGACCTTGAAGCGCGCAGCAGGTGCAATAACATTCGCATTTTGGGGGTACCGGAAACCACCTCCACTGGCTGCATGGATATGTTTGTTGAGAATCTGCTGTCCGACCTGTTTGGAAAAGAGTCCTTCACCCCCGGGTTTGTGGTAGAACGTGCTCATCGTTCTTTGGGGCCACAGCCTAATGCAGGTTGCCCCCCCAGACCCATTGTTGCACGCATTATGAACTTACGAGACACAGCGCTGCGCCTCGCTAGAGAGCGTGGGGACACCATTTGGCAAGGCTCTATACTCTCCCTTTACCCGGATTTCACAGTCATGGTGCAGGACGCACAACGTAAATACAATGGGGTCAAGGCCACCCTCAGAAATCTAGGCTTAAAATATGGCATGCTGTATCCCGCCAGGCTGAGGGTGGATGTGGGGGGCCGGGCTCGCATCTTTGACACTTCTACTGAGGTGCAGGAGTTCTGCTATACGTACAAACAAAACAACACCCGGACGGGGGAGGGAGGTTGGAGTTCCTCCCCCCCACATAGCGGATCAGACGCAAGTGTTGAACTCTTCTCTGGCTCCAGCGCTGGCTGACTCTGTGGCTGGGCCCCATCTCCGTTATTATATACGGGGATAATGTTCTTCATCCTTCTGTGTTGTTGCATACAGCTGGTCGACCGACGTGGTGTTGCCACCCCCACGGTGTATGCCTTTGCATTTGTTCTTGTTATTACGAATGTACCGTTATTGGGTTTTCTCATTTCAATGTAAAGTCGATTGGTACTTTCAGTTCTACTGCTGGGTATGGTTCTGCCTCGCTTTGTTAGTAGTGAGGTTGGGTGGGGGGGAGGGTGGGTTATCTCTCACTGTTTTAACACCTAACTATGTTTGCAGATATGGTCACTGTCACAGTTTGCCTTTATTTGCAGCTGCTTGAATATGTTAGGCTTGACATATACAACTGATGGCTCGATTGGGTAACGTTGATTGTCCCTCTGGCTTATCCTTGAGGTTCTGGAATGTCAGGGGACTTAATGACAATTGCAAGAGAAGGCAGGTTGTTACCTACTTACTCAGACATAACGTGGACATTGCTTATTTACAAGAAACTCACCTACCCAAATCGGACTCTGCCCGCTTTGCAGTTAGCTGGGAAGCGCACAGGTACTTTGCTAATTACTGCAGTTACGCCGGGGGCACGGCCATCTTTATCCACAAAAGGGTTCCTTTTAGCTTCAGAATGGTGGTGGGGGACAATGAGGGCAGATACATAATTGTCACTGGCTCGCTCATGGGCCACAGCACGGCACTGGTGTGTGTGTATGGCCAAAATACTGATTCCTCTGACGTTTTCCATTCCTTACATGCCCAGTTGGTGCGGTTACAGCTTGTTCCTTGTTGGTAGGGGGGATTTCAACTCACTCCTCAACCCCAGTTTAGACAGCACCTCCACCTCACCTGACACCAAGCCTTGAGCACGTCGCGCTCTTGTAGATCTTTGTGAACAGCTATCGCTGCTAGATGTTTGGCGCCAGCGCAATCCTGCTCACACGAGTTACACACATTATTCTGGCCAACACCACACCTGGACTAGAATAGACTTCTGGCTGATCTCACCTGGCGTTGCCGGTTGGGCCCAGTCACCGGTGACACTGCCGAGGACGTACTCAGACCACTCTCTCCGGTGCTGCTTAGCCTGAAGGTCCCCCGTCCTGAGGGATTTGAGCGGCAGTGGCGATTCCTGAGCCAGGCCCTACACTATGATCTTTTTAATGTAGAGGTGCGCGAAGCCATTGAAGACTACTTCTCCACTAATACTGGGTCAGTGGACACATGGGCGGTCTTGTGGGAGGTATTTAAAGCTTGTATCAGAGGCGTCTGCATCGCAAAACATGCTGAGGTACTTAAGGATCTACGTAACACACTCCCACGTATCGAACGCAAACTCACGGACTTAGACTTCGCTCCCCAGACCCGGATGCAGCAGGCCGTCGCTTGGCTCTTTTGGTAGTTTTGGGAAACTGCGGACCGTGAACTACTATATTTGGGCAAGTATCAGACCGCTAGACGATACGGAGAGGGCGAGCGACCTGGCAGGGTGCTTGCTCAGATGCTCCGGCCCCCATACAGTAGAGCATACATCACTGAACTGTGCTTTTCCACTAACCAGACACTCACCTCCACCTCAGAAATTCGCACCGCATTCTTGGAATATTTCGCAACCCTTTACTCCACCAGGGCAGAGAGCGACACCTTGGCCCAGGAGGACTATTTGTCAGAGATTGCCCTGGTATATCTCGAAAAACCCATGGAAGACTTTTTAGCAGAACCTATCTCTGTAGCCGACATCGTCGGTGCAATTAACACCCTACACTGCTCCTCAGCCCCTAGACTTGATGGCTTCACAGGTGACTTCTACAAAACATATCAGGGCCTACTGGCACCGCAGCTGATTGAGGTCTATGCTGAGGCCCTCAAGAAACAGATATTGCCCCCACGCTCCGAGAAGCTGTTATCATCCTCCTTCCCAAGCCAGGCAAGGACCCTTCCCTATGCGGATCTTACAGACCTCTATCCCTATTAAATTTAGATTATAAAATGTATGCCAAGATCATAGCCAACCGCCTATCCCAGCTGATGGAGTTCATTATTGCACCTGGCCAATCTGGCTTCGTTCCTCACCGCTCCACTTCACTAAATCTCAGAACACTCTTCTCTGTTCTCGACAGAATTAACCCAGAGGTCCCTGCTGCCGCGATCTTTTTAGACGCGGAAAAGCTTTTGATTCCTTAGAATGGCCCTTTTTCATTTCGGTTATGCGCCGCATGGGCATGCAAAGCGGGTTTTATAGCCACCACTGCATTGCTATACAGCCGACCCACAGCGAGACTCCGTTTAAACGGCACACTATCCCGACCTTTTTCACTCTCCCGGGGCACGCAAAAAGGCTGCCCTCTGTCCCCCCTCTTGTTTATCCTGCTATGGATCCTTTAATTTGCCATTTCCAGGAAAAACATATGCATAGAGGCTTACAATTTAACACTAGCCCCCTTCTAGTTTCGTTCTATGCAGATGACACTATCTTGTATGTCAGAGATCCACAGGTTAATTTAGAGCAGCGCATTAGAGAAATACTCAGATTCTGCCATTTTTCGGGCCTCGGCATAAATTGGCACAAGTCGGTGATCTTCCCTTTGACCACAAGTACAGTCCCGTGGGAATGCGAATTCCCTGATGACTGGTGCAAAGATTCGGTTAAATATTTGGGCATTCATATCGACCTGGACACTGCACAGATCCTCCGCTTCAATTACGGACAAGCAGTCTGCGCCTTAGATTCACAAGTGGAAAGGTGGTTGCACTTGCCACTGTCAATTGCCGGCAGAGTCGCGATACTTAAAATGGTGGTGCTTCCTAAATTTTGATATCTTTTTAATAATATTCCCATACCCCTCACAAACAGTTTATTTTTAACATTGCGCACACACCTAATACGATTGGTTTGGGGAGGTAAACGCGCTCGCGTCTGCTGGCAGGGGCTTACACTCCCATACGAGAGGTGGGATATGGCGTCCCCGATCTCCAATTGTACTATTTGGTGGCCCAGTGATGCAACGCCTATGCTTTGTTCGTGCCGGACGCCCGAATCCCATTTCTCCGCCCGGAGGCGGATTTTGTCCTACCAGAACGGCTGTCCACTGTCCTGCCCAAGGGCGTTCCCAGAGACTCTAAGGATATATAGCCAGTCTCCACTACCTGTTCGGCCTGGAACAGGCTAAAGCGACTCACCGGCACCACCACATTATATTCTCCTGCACTCCCCCTCCCCAACCCCCCCTGGCTGCCCATAACAGGAGAAAAACTAGTGCAGCACATCCTAGCTAAATTCGACATCGCCAAAATGGGAGACTTTTACGCAGAAGGGCATGTCTTCTCGGTATCAGACGAAACCCGTTTCCAAGAGATCTCTTTCATGGACAGCTTCGTCCTGGGCCGAATTCGATAGGCTCTGCGTGCCACACTGCCTACTTATCCCATTGAACCTGACCCATTCATGCCACTTACATTGATTATAGAAAGCGAGACGGGTGATCATTTAATGTCTAAATTATATAAAGCATGTGCGAGCATGAGACCAGTGGACGACATCGGAGTCCGCAGAGCATGGGAGCATGACCTGGGATGCCCCATCACTGACGAGCAGTGGACAAAGTGCTACGAAGTACCGAAGGAAGTCTCCCTTAACAGTAGGCACAAATGTATCCACTTCAAATTCTTACGCCATATTTATTTTACTCCCTCCATAGCACACAGACTGGATCCGTCCAGACCACACAATTGCCAGAAATGCTCTGCCCCACATGCAGATTTTGCTCACCTCCCGTGGACATGTCCTAAACTGCAGGCTTATTGGGAACTGGTGCACAGTACATTAGGAACCATGATAAACCTAACCCTTATTCCTACACCGGAGGTGGTTTAACTAGGCTTCACAGTCAACTGCCCCAGAAAGGTCAGACGATTTGCAGCCCTCGGACTGCTGCTTGACAAGCGAGAAGTCACTATACTGTGAGGCCGTAAGTCGGTTCCCACTCTACAGAGTTGGTTACGCAGCCTCGCCTACTGTAACACTAACTGCGAGGTTTATGCAAGCACTTTGCCCTGCTCGTCCCGCCCTAAAGATATATGGGGCCCCTACCAATCATATGTAGAGACCCTACGGGGGACCACAAACTCCCAACTGGAGAGAGGCATAGTGCCAGAGGGTGTGGGTTGACGGGGCTCCCCCTGTGGACAATATGATACCAGAATATGGGGCTTCACATTTACATGTATCATGTATGCGATGGTTGGATGATTCTGTGGGGTGGGCTCGGAGATATAAGCTTGATGCAGTTGTAAAATGGCGAGTACAGGATAATCGGGGTCAAATATCGAGAATGTGATGATAATGTTTTGCAATGTCTGGTTTTCAGATGCCTATTGCCTTATGGAACATACAGTGCTTCAATCTGCTGTTGCTATTACTTGTTCATGATATTGTATATGACCGTGAACCATCATCTCTGTATATTTTAATATGTGCCGAAAATAATGTTTTTAACAAAATAAAACCCTGCCTAGGCTTTGCAAGGCCTCCTTAACATACTTGAGCCAAGGGATCTGGAAGGGAATGATCAAGGGCAAGGCAATCTTTCAATATTTCCATATTCAGCTTGATTTCCTCCCTAGACCAAATATTTATCCGGAGAAGAAGGACGAAGCATCATTATGTCTGTTACAAAACCAACTACCAATAACTCATGTGTTGCAAAATTTGAGACACTTTAGGGGGGACACCGTAGACGTCTTAAGAAAGTATTTTAGACTATCTGCAACTGGTTCAATTTGGTGTATACCCAGATCTCACTCCAATGTACGATCTTTGAGATGCATTTGGCCTGATAAATCTGCAACAGTGTCCTAATGGGTATTCTAACCATACTACTGTGTTTGCCCTTATAAAATGGCTTTTTCTCATTTACCATGGGCTCTAGCTTAAGGACGGGTCAAATAGTATTCCCAGGTAAGAGAAGGGGTAATCACCCATTACTACGGAGGCTTTACTCCGCATACCATTACTTCGCATGCGTTACAATGCATGCGATGTAACAACGCATAGCCTTTACTGCGCAAGTTGTTACATCACATGCGTTGTAACAACGCATGCGTTGTAATGGCTAACAGTCAGTCACCGCTGGTTGCAGGGTTCTTTCAGAGGGGCAAGAAGAATGCCACTTCAGGCAGAACTCCTCCCAGGAAGCGACGCTGCTAGGCTGACCCGGATGAGCGCACCTAGGAAGGTGCGCAATGACAACTGCCTCATTATGGAGGCGTCGGCAGGGTGAGAAGGAAGCGGAGAGAGCAGCGTCCCAGGCAGGGGGAGGTGACAGGGAGCGCTGGCTCAGGAATAGGGAGGTCGGCACCCGTCGTCATGGAGTGAGGGGGCCATGGGCGCCAAGGAGTCCCGCATAGGGTTCCTCACCTACGAGGAGGACATCAGGAGAGGTAAGCTGGGGGCATTGTCCTAGGGGAAGGGTCGTGCAGGGGGTAGTTTTTTTTAGGTTTTAGGGTAGAATAGTTGTGTTTATGTAGTGTAGAGTAGTGTATTTGGGTTTAGGATAGTGTTGGGGATCGTGAAGGGTAAATGTAAATGTAAATGTAGTTGAGCTTATATAGCGCACAGCTACCCGCTGTGGGTTTCCCGGCGCTTGCTTAGGGAACCCGTCCTGGTATTCCCCTGTGAGATAGCAGGGTATCCACAAGGTGAAAGTCAGGCATCCCGCCGCGAGGGGCCGTTGTGGAGATTAAGCAAGCTATTGCCCAGAGTCGCAGAGTGTGAACCCATGAGTCGAGGAGGCACCGGGGCGAGAATTATCGAGTCCATGGAATTTTTAGCCCAAGACCCGCCGAGGCAGGGAATTGAACCCTGGTCCAGGACCGATCTCAGCTTCCGGGTCTGCCGCCTCTAACCCCTGAGGGGTAGGGGCAGGGTCGTGCTGGGGGTTGTGTTTTAGGTTTTAGGGTAGTGATGTGGTTTTTCTGTAGTGTAGGGTAGTGTTTTAGGGTTTAGGGTAGTGTCGGAGGTTGTGCAAGGTAGTGTTTCAGTGTAGGGAATGGACTGGGGGTAGGGGTAGGGGCAGGGTCGTGCTGGGGGGAATGTTTTAGGGTTTAGGGTAGTGTTGTGGTGTTAGTGTAGTGTAGGTTAGTGTTTTAGGGCTTAGGGTCGTGTCGGGGTGTCATGCAGGGTAGTGTTTGGGTGTAGGGACAGGACTGGGGGTCAGGGGAGTGTTGTGCAGGGGGTAGTGTTTTAGGGTTTAGGGTAGTGCTGTGGTGTTGTGTAGTGTAGGGTAGTGTTTTAGGGTTTAGGGTAGTGTTGGAGTGTCGTGCAGGGTAGTGTTTGAGTGTAGGGAGCGGGCTGGGGGAAGGGGGAGGGTGGTCCAGGGGGTAGTGATTTAGGGTTTAGTATAGTGTAGTGGTCTTTGAGTAGTGTAGTGTAGTGTCATGTTTGGGGGTTTGGATAGTGTTTTAGAGTCTGTTAACTGTAGGGTAGTGTATTTGTATTTAGTATTTAGTGTAGTGTTGGGGTAAATGTCTGTTTTTGTTACTAGGCAAGTTTTTAGTTTGCATACAATAACACTTGCAATGTAAAGGTATGCAAACTAAAACCTTGCTTAGTAATGGTATTTGCTAAGTAAAAACTTCGTAGTAAAAATCTGCGAAGTAATGGTATGCGAAAGTAACGAGTCATATTCATGAGAGAGCCCTAGCCATGGGTAATGTGTGTGTCCCAAGAGGAAATGATTTTGTTTTAGTTGTACGAGGACCCATAATCATTACATAGGATTTGCTGATGTTAACCGACAAATCCAAGTTATCAATGAAAGCTGCAAAAGAATCCAGCAGGGCCTGCAAACCCCTTGCCATGTTGGCCATTAAAACTGCATCATCTGCATAGAGTAATAAGGGCAAGGGTCGAGACCCAACTCGTGGACAATCAGCATGGGTATCTATCAGGGCCTGCTCCAGCTTGTTTACATATAGGGTGAATAAAAAAAGGACCAAGATGCATCCCTGTCTCATTCCTCTACCAAAAGAACAAATTACTTACCTTCGGTAACGCTTTTTCTGGTGGATACAGTATCTGCCTGTGGATTCCTCACCTTGTGAATATCCCCTGCGCCAGCATTCCACGGAACTTTTCTTTCCCAGCACTCCACGTCGACGTGGGCGACGTCTTAATGCATCGGCTCCGCTCGCGACTCCGTATGACATCACCGGAGCCATAAGAGGCCCACGTTGGCGTGATGACGTCAGTTCAACCCATTTTTTCCGTGCCTTCGAGGCGAACAGGTGGACCAACGACAGACTCAAAGCATACACAGTATACAATATAAAAACACATATGCATAGTATACAAAGGAAAGGAATGCTAAATAAACAAACATTTCCTACAAATGTAGAAGAAAGTGTAAAGAACATATCACCAAGAACTATTTCATGGTATACAAAGGTGGACAACGGGGAGGCGGGTGGGCCAGTGAGGAATCCACAGGCAGATACTGTATCCACCAGAAAAAGCGTTACCGAAGGTAAGTAACTTATTCTTCTGATGGATACATCTGCCAGGGGATTCCTCACCTTGTGAATAGATTCCCACAGCAGTCCCCACTCCCGGAGGAGGGTGTCCACCTTCCTACACCAGAAAGTCTTGCAACACAGAGCGCGCGAAGTGGCCCTCCCTCCTCATCTCCGAGTCCAAGCAATAATGCTTTGCGTAAGTATGGAGGGAGGCCCAAGTCGCGGCTTTACAAATATCTGCCACAGGAACACCCCGGGCCAAAGCAGATGTAGACGATTTCGCTCTAGTCGAATGAGCTCTAATACCCTCAGGAGGGGTCTTACCAGCCAGGGCGTAGCAGATCTTGATGGCAAGGATAATCCATCTCGACAAAGAGCGCTTGTGCACTGCTCTTCCTTTTGAATGACCAACATAGCCAATGAAGAGTTGATCATCTAGACGAAAGTCTTTAGTCCTGTCCAGATAAAAACTCACAGCCCTCTTTGGATCCAGGCGATGGAGTCTTTCCTCCTCCTTGGAGGGATGAGGAGGTGGATAAAAAACAGGGAGAGTGTCGCGGCGCTCACTCGATCCTCTCCTCAGAATGACGCTGATGCTTATGTAGGGTTCCCCCTCTCATCCGTCCCCAGCCCGGATTCGTGTAAATGACCCTCGGGCTCAGGAGACAGGTGAGTGAGGGAAAGGAGAGAGTCAGATGGGATAGACACCTGTAATGAGACAAAGAGAGAGGATTTAGATGTTCCTCCTTCTCTCCGGGAGGCGATCGTAGTCCCCCCTGGTGTCCCCTGTGTTACCTGCCTCGGCCTCTCTCCCCAGGTTGGTTGAAGCTATGATCGGAGCTCTGGTTCGGATGGACAGGGACAGCACCGCTCTGGTGAGGGCGCTCTGGCTGAAAAGGACCCAAATACGTCTTTGGAGCCTCTCAACGGCGCTACCACTCGAGACCCGTGAATCCGTGGGGTCGAGGAGCGCCGGGGCGAAGAGTGCAGGTAAGGAAAACACGGGGGTCAGGAGCACTCTCCCACCGCTGATGGCGCTTCCACTCAAGGCCCAGGAATCCTTGGGGCCGAGGAGCGCCGAGGTAGCGGTCTCTGAAGGAGTGCTTCCTGCGAGGGGTCTTGGCAACTGGTGAAGAGTTCCGGAGACGGAGGGCGCAGGACGATGGTGTCCGGTGCTTCTGGAGGCGAACTCTTCAGTTGCGGAATCCGGGTTAGGCTGTGGTTCGAGGAACTCGGCTGAGTTCGTGGATGCGGGCCGTTGGTCAGCTGACGATTACGAAGGCGAATCATTGGCGCCGCCTCCCTGCGTAGTTCCGTCTTTTAAACAACCGCGCTCCCGGTCACATGGGGGGAGTTCGGTTGCTACGCCTTGTGGGAGTTGTAGTGCCGGCGGGATTCTCCCGCGATTCGGTTCCGCACCGTCCTGCCCACGCGATCATGACAGCACATCCCCCTTCCCACCGCTTCCAGCGGAGAGAGAGGAACCAGGTTTGTTCGGACCGCGGCGGTGGAAGGACGCAACCAGGTGCGTCGCATGTACAGCAGACGCAGGTTCCCAGGAGTTCTCCTCCGGCCCATACCCTTTCCACGCCAGGAGGTACCACAGCTTGCCCCTGACTAGCTTAGAGTCAAGCACTTGTCGCACCACGTATTCTTGATCGTGGTGCACCCAGACAGGGTCCGGAACTTTTCGGACCGGACAGAAAGAGGGTTTCAGCAGGGAAACGTGAAACACGGGGTGTATGCGCAGGTGATTGGGCAACCGTAGCTGTACAGCCACGGGGTTCACATGTCGCACCACCGGATACGGCCCTATGTATTTTGGTGTGAATACACTAGGTTTCTTGAACCGGATATGTCTGGTGGACAACCACACCCTGTCGCCTTTGCGATATTCCGGAGGGTCTCGGCGATGTTTGTCTGCCTGGGCTTTATAACGAGTCTTGGCTAAGTGCAGATTGTCTCTGGCTTGTTTGAGGGTTGCATGAATGGTTTTGATTCTGTCCTGCACCTCTGGAAGAGCGCTTCGGGTCCTTGGGAGAAGAAAAGGGAGAAACCGGGGGTGATGACCTGAAGTAAGAAAGAACGGTGTGTGGTACGTGGAGGAGTGTTGAGAGTTGTTGTAGGCGATCTCCGCTACCCAGAGCCAGTCCACCTATGACTCTTCGGCCTGATTGACGTAACAGCGCAGGTACTGCTTCAGGGTTTGGTTCAGTTTCTCCGTTTGGCCGTCCGTTTGAGGATGGAAGCTGGTGGATAGCGCGGAGTGTATGCCCAGTTCCTTACACCAGACCCTCCAAAAACGGGCGGTGAATTGCGATCCCCGGTCCGATATTATCCCTCGGGGAAGGCCATGTAGCCGGACCACGTGGAGCAACAGCAGCTTAGCCAGAGCTCCTGCCGAGGGTACTTGTTTGCACGCGATAAAATGCCCCATTTTTGTGAGGTAGTCGACGACGACGACTATTGCCGTGCAACCTTGGTCCTTAGGCAGACCTACGATGAAGTCTATGGAGATCTTCTCCCAAGGAAGCTTCGGGGTCGGAAGAGGCATCAGGAGGCCTTGCGCTTTACGATGATCAGTCTTCATTTGTGCGCAGACAGAGCAATTACGTACCCAGGTCAGGACATCTGGGCGAACAGACGGCCACCAGCATTGTCTTAACACCAACTCCAGAGTTTTGGTCCCTCCCGTGTGACCGGCACAGGGCACATTGTGGCACCAGTCGAAGATGAGTTTGCGGAGTCGAAGAGTAGGGAGTAACACTCGGGCGCCACACATGGGAAGGCCATCGTGGAGTCGCCATTCTTTGTGCCGCTTCAACCAGGCCGACCAGGCAAACGTCTGTATTCCTTTCCTAACGTTCTGCAGGAACGACTCGGTCTTCAGACTACCCACCACTTGTTCTGGTGACAGAATCGGTTGATCCGGGGTCTCCGCCATGAGGCTGGGAAATTCTT
Organism: Triturus cristatus; assembly: GCF_964204655.1. Classification (NCBI taxonomy): domain Eukaryota; kingdom Metazoa; phylum Chordata; class Amphibia; order Caudata; family Salamandridae; genus Triturus; species Triturus cristatus. The sequence goes on along the minus strand of NC_140592.1, from coordinate 762,910,230 downwards.
GACGCGACAAGGCGTCCGCCTTCCTGTTTTGAGCGCCCGGCCGAAAGGTAACGAGGAAGTGGTACTCCTCAAAAAAGAGCATCCACCTTTTCTGGCGGGGCGTGAGATGACGTGCAGAACGGAGGAACTGGAGATTGCGGTGATCGGTGAAGACCGTCACCTGATGTTGCGCGCCCAGCAACCAATGTCGCCATTCAAGGAACGCTTCTCGTATGGCGAGTAGTTCCTTTTCCGAGATGGTGTAGTTCAGTTCGGCCGGGCGGAGTTTTCGCGACATGAAAGCTACCGGATGGAGCTGTCCGGTATCGGGCTGCCGCTGGGATAGGATAGCGCCGACCGCTACGTTGGAGGCGTCTGCTTCCACGATGAAGGGAAGGTCGGGTTGTGCATGGCGTAAGACGGGAGCGGAGGTAAACGCCTTTTTGAGCTGCTCGAATGCTGTTTGAGCCTCAGGAGACCAGACGAATGGAACCCCTTTTCGCATTAATCGAGTGAGGGGGGTCACCAAGTGGGAGAAGTGGTGTATGAATCTCCGGTAGAAATTCGAGAAGCCAAGAAAGCTTTGGACCTCCTTCACCGACCCTGGCTGTGGCCACTCTGCTACGGCTTGCACTTTGCGATGGGTCATCACCTGCCCGGCAGGGGTCAACATCACTCCGAGGAATTCTACCGATGTTACGTGGAATTCACATTTCGTGAGTTTACAGAACAATCGATGGTCCCTCAGGGCCTGCAGTACCGATGTTACGTGGTGTATATGGTCGTGTAGATTGGAGGAAAACACGAGGATGTCGTCTATATACACCACGACGTACTTGTCCAAGAAGTCCCTCAGCACTTCGTTTAGGAAGAACTGGAAGGCAGCCGGGGCGTTACAGAGCCCGAAGGGCATGACCAGGTATTCATACAAGCCGAACCTGGTCTTGAAGGCTGTTTTCCACTCGTCCCCTCTTCGTATGCGAACTAGGTGGTATGCTCCCCGGAGATCCAATTTGGTGTAAATGTTGGCTCCCCTTACTTGTTCCAGGAGTACCGGAATCAGTGGCAGTGGGTACTGATTTTTTATGGTCAGCGCATTGAGAGCGCGATAGTCTAAACAGCATCGGAGTTCGCCGTTGGCTTTCGGGATAAAGAAGAGGGGAGACGCCGCCGGAGATCTCGAGGGACGAATGAAGCCCAGTTTCAGGAACTCGTCCAGGTATTCGCGGAGATGAGGAATGCCACCCGGGCTTGGTTGGTTAGAAAGAGTTTCGGTTTGCATTGGAAGTGCAGAAGAATCTGGGTCAAGAACACCTGCACCTTCTGTATCTCCCCATGATATCGTTCAGGGGGAGCCAGAGGCACGTGTGCGGGCATCTCTACTACCACTTGGGGTGTGGTGGTAGGGAACGTGTGTCCTGCATCAAAGGGGTTTCTTTGAAGGCGGTCAAAGCGGGCATTCAATGCCACTGTTTCCGTCCGAGACGTAGCTAACTCCGCCTGGACTAAGGCCAGAGCGGCAACCACGTCGTCTAACGAGGCCATCCCTACCTCAGCGTTATCGGGAGGAGGATAATTCGTGGGCCAATGATTCTGTCGCGGCGCTCACTCGATCCTCTCCTCAGAATGACGCTGATGCTTATGTAGGGTTCCCCCTCTCATCCGTCCCCAGCCCGGATTCGTGTAAATGACCCTCGGGCTCAGGAGACAGGTGACACAATGTGCCCTGTGCCTGTAATGAGACAAAGAGAGAGGATTTAGATGTTCCTCCTTCTCTCCGGGAGGCGATCGTAGTCCCCCCTGGTGTCCCCTGTGTTACCTGCCTCGGCCTCTCTCCCCAGGTTGGTTGAAGCTATGATCGGAGCTCTGGTTCGGATGGACAGGGACAGCACCGCTCTGGTGAGGGCGCTCTGGCTGAAAAGGACCCAAATACGTCTTTGGAGCCTCTCAACGGCGCTACCACTCGAGACCCGGGAATCCGTGGGGTCGAGGAGAGCCGGGGCGAAGAGTGCAGGTAAGGAAAACACGGGGGTCAGGAGCACTCTCCCACCGCTGATGGGGCTTCCACTCAAGGCCCAGGAATCCTTGGGGCCGAGGAGCGCCGAGGTAGCGGTCTCTGAAGGAGTGCTTCCTGCGAGGGGTCTTGGCAACTGGTGAAGAGTTCCGGAGACGGAGGGCGCAGGACGATGGTGTCCGGTGCTTCTGGAGGCGAACTCTTCAGTTGCGGAATCCGGGTTAGGCTGTGGTTCGAGGAACTCGGCTGAGTTCGTGGATGCGGGCCGTTGGTCAACTGACGATTACGAAGGCGAATCATTGGCGCCGCCTCCCTGTGTAGTTCCGTCTTTTAAACAACCGCGCTCCCGGTCACATGGGGGGGGGGGAGTTCGGTTGCTATGCCTTGTGGGAGTTGTAGTGCCGGCGGGATTCTCCCGCGATTCGGTTCCGCACCGTCCTGCCCACGCGATCATGACAGAGAGTAATAGACTGCCCCAAATGAAACGGAGTAACAACTTTTGGCAGGAAACCAGCCCTGGTCCTGAGAACCATCCTTTCAGCATGTAATGTAAGAAAAGGGGGTTTAGAACTCACCCTCCTTGCCTAGGTTATGGCGACAAGAAAGACTACCTTAAAGAACAACAGCCTCAAGAACAGCTATGTAGAGGCTCAAATGGGGACCCCATCAGAAAGGTTAAAACAAGATTAAGGTCCCACTGTGGCATTACAAAAGGAGTGGGAGGGAACATGTTTGTAAGGCCCTTGATAAACCTCAGAACAACCGGAGATTTAAATAGTGACGGTTGATCAGGAAGGCATAGAAAAGCCGATAAGGCAGATAAATAGCCCTTAACCGTGGCTACAGCACAACCCTGCTGAGCCAAGGAAAGAGCAAACTGGAGCACATTAGAAAAATGGGCTTTTAAAGGGTCAATGGACCTCTCTCCACACCATTTTACAAATTTAGGAGTAAATGGACTTGGTGGAGTGTCGCCTGGCCGATAAAATAACATCCACCACATCAGGCGGGAGAGAGAAGGAACTCAGGTTGCCCCGTTCAATCTCCAGGCATGAAGGTGTAAGCTCTGGAGGTGGGGGTGTAGAACCTGCCCCGCCGACTGCGAGAGGAGGTCTGCCCTCAGAGGGAGACGGAGCGGAGGGCACAAGGAGAGGTGGAGAAGATCTGTGTACCACACCCTTCTTGGCCAATCCGGGGCGATCAATATGACTTGGGCCCGGTCTTGGCGAATCTTCCTCAGAACCCGAGGAATCAAGGGTATGGAAGGAAACGCGTAAAGGAGTTGCGGGCCCCAACTCAACTGAAACGCGTCCCCCAACGCTCCCTGCATCGGATACTGGAGACTGCAGAATGACGGGCAGTGAGCGTTCTCGAAAGTGGCAAACAGGTCCACCCGAGGTGTCCCCCACGTCCGAAAGACGTGACGAACCACCTCCGGATGGAGCCTCCAATCGTGATCGGCGGAGAACTGCTGACTGAGACTGTCTGCACGTACGTTCAACACCCCGGCCAGAGGATTTGCCATCAGACAAATCTGATGGTCCTGAGCCCAGGACCATAGACGTAAGGCCTCTCTGCATAGACAAAGAGACCCCACTCCTCCCTGCTTGTTGACATACCACATCGCGGTAGTGTTGTCTGTCAGGACTTGAATCGACTGACCGCGAAGGGAAGGGAGGAAGGCTTTGAGCGCCAAAAGTATCGCCCGCAATTCCAGAAGGTTGATGTAAAGCAACCTTTCCTCTGGAGACCAAAGACCCTTGATCTCCAGATCCCCCAGATGAGCACCCCACCCTAAGGTGGAGGCATCCGTTATCACCGTGGCCACCGATGGAGTCAGATGGAAGGGCTTTCCTTGAGACAGATTGCCCTCCACGCTCCACCAAGATAGATCCGCTACAGCTTCTCTGGAGACCTTGATCGACTCCCTGAGATCTCCGTTGTGCTGATACCACTGCTTGCGGAGGCACCATTGGAGCGCCCTCATGTGCCAGCGTGCATGGTTGACCAACAGAATGCAGGAAGCGAACAGACCGAGCAGGCGAAGGACCTTCAGAACTGGAACAATCGCTCCATTGTGGAATAAAGGGACCATCTCCTGAATGTCGAGAATTCTTTGTGGAGGAGGAAATGCTCGACACACAGTAGTGTTCGGTACCGCCCCTATGAACAGGTTGCGTTGAGAGGGCACCAGGTGAGATTTGGGCACATTGATCGAAAAACCCAAGTCGAATAACAGCTGAGATGTTACCTGCAAATGACGCTGCACCATCTCCGGGGACTCTGCCTTCAGAAGCCAGTCGTCCAGGTAGGGGAAAACTGGAATCCCCGACCTCCTGAGATGAGCAGCCACCACTGCCATCACCTTTGTGAAGACTCGAGGTGCGGTAGTAAGACCAAACGGGAGGACCGCAAACTGGTAGTGTTGCGCCCCAACCGTAAAACGGAGGTACTCCCTGTGCGACTTCAGGATCGGGACATGAAAGTATGCGTCCTGCAAGTCGAGCGACACCATCCAGCCTCCTTGCTGCAACGCTTGAAGAACCTGCGCAAGGGTCAGCATCTTGAATTTCTCCTGTTTCAGGTAAAAGTTCAAGATTCTGAGATCCAGTATCGGACGCAATCTGCCGTCCTTTTTGGGAATCAGGAAATACCGGGAGTAGCATCCCTGACCCCTTTTTTGCTCCGGAACCACCTCTATTGCACCCTTTTGAAGCAAAGCTAGAACCTCTTTCTGCAGGAGAAGCAGATGGTCCTCCGAGCAGTAACCTTGGCAAGGAGGGTAAGGGGGAGGAAACTCCCGAAAGGGAAGGGCGTATCCAGTCTCTACGAGGTTCAAAACCCAAAGGTCTGTCGTAACAGATTTCCAACCCCGCAGAAAGTAGGACACCCGACCCCCCACAGGTCTTACATGATCCAGGATGGGGAATCTAGGGCTGCTTCCCTGAAGCCTCATTGGGAGCAGAGGAAGAAGAAGAGGGGTTGCGTCCAGAACCTCTCCGACCCCATTGTCTCCCTCTATAGGATCTATAGAGGGGATTCTGCTGTTGCTGCTGCTGCTGTTGCTGCTGAGGCTGTTGGAAGAAGCGAAAGGATGATCTTCCAAATCCTCTAAACTTCTTAAAACCAGAACCCTTAGCAGGAGCTTGAAGACCCAAAGACTTAGCCGTTAACCTGCTGTCTTTAAATCTTTGTAGGGCAGAGTCTGCCTTCTCTCCAAACAACTTCTGCCCATCAAACGGCAAATCCACTAAAGTGGCCTGAACATCCGCAGAGAATCCCGACGAACGAAGCCATGCCTGCCTTCTTGTGGCTATGGATGAGCCCATTATCCTCGCCACCGAATCTGCTGTATCCAGCCCTGATTGGATTACCTATCTGGCAGCGGCCTGAGTGTCTGCAACTACCTCCAAGAAGGACGTCTTATCGCCCTCAGACAGCTTAGGGGCTAAAGACTTCATTGAGTCCATTAAGGCATGCACGTAACGACCCAGCAAGCACGTGGCATTGGAAGACTTTAGTGCCATACTTCCTGAAGAGAAAGTCTTTTTAGCCGCCTGGTCCACCTTTTTGGACTCCCTATCTGCGGGAGACTGAGGGAAAGCCCCCGAAGCGTGCTTTGAGCAGGAAGCCTGCACAACTAGGCTCTCTGGAGACGGGTGTGTAGATAGAAAATCCGGATCCCCAGGTGCCACCCTGTATCTTCTCGCCACCTGTCTGGAAACCGCCGGAGAAGAAAGTGGTTTTCGCCATACCTCCAAAACAGGCTCCAAGATGGCCTCATTAAAAGGCAGTAAAGGCTCTGACGTGGAAGTTGGAGAGTGTAGCACCTCCGTCAGCAAGTTCGACTTATACTCTACTGAGGGTAACTGTAAATCTAACAGTTCTGCTGCCTTTTTAATAACAGTATGGTAGGGTGCCAGCTCTTGTGGAGGAGAGGATCTTGATGAGGTGTGCTCCCACTCCGGGGTCGTATCCAGGCCACTAGCCTCTTGTATTCCCTCAAATTCATCAGAGGATGTGTCTACCTCACCTTCCTCTACCTCTGCCCTATACCTTCCTTCCTCCAATACCCTTTGGGCCTCCCTTCTTGATCGAATCCGGGGAGCCGGCGTCGTCGACGTCGTACGCGGCGTCGGTGGAGCCAGAGGTATAGGAGTCGGCGGCGCCATAGACGGAGTCGGCGGCACCAGACGCGGCGCCGATGGAGTCGGCAACGACGTCGAGGAAGGCTCTGAAGCAGGACGATCCAGCCGAAGCCGTGACGGATCCCCAGACGGCGCCGGAAACTGCCACAAAGGCGCCATCGGCAGAAAGGGCATAAAGGGGGCCTGAGCGTAATGCTGCGGCACCCCTAACGACTACGCCATGGGACCCATTGGACCAGTTGGTGCTCCGGATGGGAAGGCCGCCCTATTAAAAATACCATACATAGCATTTAAGAATTGAGTAGAGTCAGTACCTGGAGCAGAAAACTGAGGATAAGGTACAGAACCTGTATCCCTCTGCGGAGTACTTGGCGGCGGCGCCGTAGTGTCCTCTACTGGAGCCGTAGAATCTTCAGGCACCGGAGTAGGCTCTTCCCCTTGTTCCTGTTCACCATCCGAAACAGGCGACTCCACTGGAACCGGAGACGACGCCGGTGACGGCGCCGGGGACTGCGCTGGAGCCCGCTTCGGCGAAGGAGATCCTCCCGGAGACTTAGAAGGAGAAGGAGAAGGTGACAAGTCCTTACTTCGACGTCGCTGGGGCGAAGCCGACCTCGACTTCCTGCTCTTTGAAGACCGGCGTCGTGAAGAATGTTTTCTTTTCTTGTGATGTTTCCTTGACTTCGACGACCTCGAAGTCGACGACTCCGGCCTCGACTTCTCCTTCTTTCTCCCTCTCTTCTCCTTACCGATCTTTGCCATAAACAGCTTCGCCTTAGGATTCATCCTCCTGCAGCATGCACAATCTTCAACATCGTGGTCCGACGAAAGGCACCACAAGCAGTCTTCATGCGGGTCCGTCATCGACATGTGGCCGCCACATTCCCTACAGGGCTTAAAGCCCGACTTCCTCGTCGAAGACATTACAGATTTCACAACAGTAACACCTTACAACTACTAAGTATCAGGAGAGTACTGGAAAAAACCGTTGTGCGTCGTTGTGGGCCTCTTATGGCTCCGGTGACGTCATACGGAGTCGCGAGCGGAGCCGATGCATTATGACGTCGCCCACGTCGACGTGGAGTGCTGGGGAAGAAAAGTTCCGTGGAATGCTGGCGCAGGGGATATTCACAAGGTGAGGAATCCACTGGCAGATGTATCCATCAGAATTAAAACAACAGGTGTGTTCCACGTTATTAGAATAGTGCACCGAGGCCAAAGTGCTAGCACGGAGATCTCTTAGAAAATATACTATATCTCGATCCACCCCTATGGATAACATTAACTGCGCAACTTGTCTCTATTAACCCTGTCAAATCCTGAGGGGAGAGACATAAAGGCTAAATTCTATTCCTCTTCTATGAGCACTTGTATAGCGCATAGCTACCAATAGGCATACCAGCGCTGTTAGTGCAGCACAGAGGCAAAAGGGGAGTTTGCTGCGATCCGTTGAAGAAGAGTCAGGTTTTCAATGATTTTTGAAAGGCAAGTTCTTTCCCAATTGAATGGAGAGAGAAAGGGAGACTGTTCCACAACTTAGCAGCACTTTATGGGATGGATTGCTCTCCTTATTTTGCTTTCTTTACAGTAATGGTCTTAACCAAATGTGCGTTCGAGAAGCGCAGCAATCTCTCGGGAATGTAGGGAAACACCAGTGGCTGAATGATCGAAGGTGCTTTGTCACGCAGTGCCCTGTGGGAGATACAGAGTGATTTGAATTTGATCCTTTCGGTCACAGGGAGCTAGTGAAGGCTGTAGAGCAAATGGCTGCCTAAGGATATTGTACAGTAACCGAGTTATGTGCTGCCTGCAAATTCTTTATTGTGGCTTTGTGTGCTCCCAAGTAAAGTGGGTAGCCGTAATCCAGGCTAGAGAGTGTGAGGGCCGGGACTGCCATCTTTTTTTAGGTGAGCCGGGAGAAGGGGTAGAATTTGCTGTAGCATCCTCAACATGCCGTTACATGTAGCAGCAATTTTCATGGCTTGGGTGTCGAACTTGAGGGACTCACCCATCCACATTCCTAGGCTCTTTATGGTTGATTTGGAGCAGGGGGGGGGAACCAAGATAACTCGGACAGCCTAAAATCATAGAAGAATTAGGATATTGCCCAGGAACATGTGCTCAGTTTTGTCTCCATTTAATTTGAGACAGGAGCTCTTCATCCACTTGGTGACTGATAAATGGATGGAACCTGAACAAGCAACTGTGTGTTTGCTTAAGACCAAACCATACTGCACACTGGAGAGGATATTATATTCCTCAGCTCACAATACTAACCTGTCCAGAAGGGCACGCCCCACCACCTTAACTACTGAGTCTATCAAGGATATGGGCCTGTAGCATTGGGGGTTGTGACGGTCCACCCTTTTCAAAATCAGGAACGATTATAGAAGTACCCCATGACTATGGAGGTACTTCAGAACTGCAGCATTCAAAGTTTGCATCAAGATTGGAGCCCAAACCTCTATATTATTATTGTATAGGTCTGGTGGTATACCGTCTGGCCCTGGGGACTTGTTCTTTGATAAACATTGTATATTCTTCTTGACCTCATCTAGTGTAAACAACAACTTGGGAGTACCTTCCACCAGGAATCCTCCATTATCATCATTAGAGTGGAGAACACTGCTATATATTCCCTCGAAATTGGAATCCCAACTATATTCTATGATGTGTGAGGTGAGTGCTGCTATATCATCTGGAGCAAATAGGGGATTTTAATAATGCTCCCAAATTTGGCGCTACATCTAAACTTGCTTGCTTCAGGTAAATTGTCCAGTGCTATATCTCTTAATGTATTCCTACGACTCACAGTTTCCACCTTATATATTTTACGTCAAGTCTTAATGAGGGCGGAATCCCTAGGTTTAGTATGTATGGCACATTTTATTATTATTATTATTATTATTATTATTATTACTGTTATTTATAGAGCGCACAGCTACCTCCAACGGAGGTGTCCCGGCGCTAGCAGAAAGAGCAGTCATAGGGCGTGCAAACACTAAATCCGGTCGAACAGCCATGTTTTCAGGTTTTTCCTGAAGATTTGTTCTGATGAAGACTTCCGCAGATGTTCTGGTTGAGAGTTCCATAGTATGGTTGTTCTAACCGAGAAGGACCTGCCACCAATCCTAGCTTTCTTAAAATGGGGGATTACCAATAGCTCCTGATGGTTTGAACGAAGTGCCCTAGTTTGGTGGTATTTCTGAAGTCTTTTCTTCAGATATAATGGGCCTGAGCCTCGAGATGCTCTAAAGGCCAAGGTTAATGCCTTAAACTCAATGCGTCTTTTTACAGGCAGCCAGTGGAGGCTCCGGAGATCTGGAGATATGTGATGGCGAAACGGAACATTCCTAATGAGTCTTGCTGCCGCGTTTTGTATAACCTGCAGCTTTCTGATCAGATATTCTGGCATTCCAAGATACAGACTGTTTGCGTAATCCAGCTGAGAGATGACCAATGCATGGACTACTGACTTTCTACAGTTGATAGGCATTAGCTTCAGGAATCTTCTCAGGGCTTTTAGCTTCCAGAAACAGGCGGTAGAGACCTGGCTTATCTGGGATTTGCCTGACAGATTGGCATCGAATTGTCAGTCATCCAGGAGGCCACTTTCAGTAAACATCTTCTGAAGTTAGTAAATGCCGCCTCCGAGTGTTCTCTAAAGGAAAACATAAGCTGAGTATCATCAGCATAGGAGATGACTTTTACCCCTAATTGTTCGATTAACGGGGCCAACGGGGCCAAATACACATTGAAAAGGGATGGACTCAGGGCCGAGCCTCGAGGTACTCCAGATATCAAGGGGCTGGAAGAGGACACATACGGATGAAGGAACACTTTCTGGGCTCGTCCTTCCAGAAAGGAACAGAACCATTTCAAGGTGGTTCCCCTTATTCCTAGTTTACTAAAATATAACATATGTTAATGTTTTCTACCTATAATCATAACTAGAAATATATATAAAATGATCTATTCTACTTGGATCCATTTTTAGTCCCTTGAGTTAATAGTTGGTAGTGCACCATTGGGAGCAATCATAACTAATGAGTTGGGCTAGATTTATACTAAGGGCATTATTATGAGTATGGTGGTCCTCAGGACTGCCGTACTTGTAGTTGCAGTCTGACCACCGCCACCACTGCAGGTCCACCTGCAGTATCTTCAGTGTGACCATCTGACCACCACAAGACCTCCATCTTCGTCGGGATCCAGGATCCCATGGTGGTGGCACAGCGGACAGGGGCAGCAATATGCTGGTGGTGCCGATGCAGCACTGCTGAGCATATTACGAGTTGCATTTCCACAGCCCTTTTCCTGGCGGTGAACCAGCCATGCATGGAGAGGCAATAATGGGGGCCCTAACAGGGCCCCCTGCCGCTCCTGGGCTTGGGGGTGCATGAGGTGGGACACACATGTAGTGCTCCCCTGGAAATGCAGCCCCGTTCCTGCACAGTGGGGCATGCACAACAAGGTGCATGCCACATCGTACAGGAATGTGCTGTAGGTGCTGTAACGGCAGGGTCTGCTGTTAAGGCTCTTCTGCGAGCCTAACACAGCCGCCACCGTAAGACCACCAGAGCACCACCTGCTCGACCTGGATTCAACTCTAAATACGGCAAGCAGATGCACCACAAATTTGGCGGTCCTCCTGCGGATGCAATGGTGACGGTGCCAAAGGAGGACCACCAAACTCGTAATCAGACCCTAAATTTGGACAACTAGATTGGGCAATATTTGGCCCTTCTTAGTTACAAAATTGCTCAAGCTCTGTCCACTTCCTTGCAAGCATTGACAGACAGTAACCTTCAATTATGCAGAAGATTCTCCATTGGATTTAGGTCGGGCTTCTGACTAGGCTACTCAAGAACATTTAGGGTCTAATTTAGAATTTGGCAGACGGAGATTAAACCGTTGATATGGTGGAGTACTTTTACCTCCATACTGAGGGTCCTCACCCACAAAATTTAGAGAAGTCCGCCAGCCCGGTGGGCATCTCGTAACATTGGCAGCGACCACTATCATGTTGGTCCCTCTTAATGTATAAAAGGTTAGGAAAACGGTTCTGTCGACATGACGGTACGTGCCCATCAAACTTTTAACATATTTTTGTATTTCCAAATACAAAATCCCAAAGCAAGATTTTGTTTTTGAAAATACAAAAAGTAATGACCCCCACATCATGGGAGTTGTCTCACAGGGTATGGAGGTAAATTGGCAGTTTTCACTGCTCCTTAACACCAGGTTTTACCCGGTAGTGATGGACAGTGAAAACTGTCCATTCGACTGCCCACTCTAAATCGGGCAGGCGGTCCAACGGCCAAACCTCCAATGGTCCTTACTCCATCGGGCCGTCGAAGCAGTCAGACCATCTGTAAATCAAGCGGGTTGACCTTCAGCTAGGCGGAGAGGATACTGTTTTGCTATTGCAATAGAGCATCCTCTCTGCCAAAATCTAAATCAGCCCCTAAGCTTTTTTCCTTACCTACTAGAGTGTAGCTTTGACAATGTACTTTGGGTACGTGGTGTTGAAAGATGAACTTCAACCACAGTTTCATCCTTCTAGCAGATGGCAACAGCGTCTCCTCAATTACTTTTCTGTATTTTCGTTAGTATCTAAAAATAAAAGACCTAACCTTCTCCTTTCATAGTCAATTCAATCCTGACATGTGCCCCAATCCTCCCCAGACAAGAAACATGCCAGTAACTTGATGCAGCCATGACCATGCTCCACAGTAGGATGGTTGCAGTAGTATATACACCTCCTTGAGTATTTCAGGAAAAGTTGCACTTTCCCCAAATATTCTATGACTGGATTTAAAATAATAGGTTTGCATTCCCATCATCCACAAAACCCTCTGCTGCCCTGAGGGCACAATTGAAGACTAAACTGTAACACTGGCTTTCTGTTAACCTCTCTGATTTGTCTCCTTCTTGCTTAGTGATTCAGATTTGAATGCCGACCTGATCTAATCAGGGTTTTGGTGGTGCAATAAACCTTCCATGCTCTGGTGCTTTTATATGTGCCATTTCAAAACTTTGTTACTGACTTTGCCTAAAAGGTTGAGTATTTGCTTTGAAAAAGCAATACTCGGCAGAAAAGATCTACAGAAGATATTGAATTTACCCTGAAATCAAGTGGATCACTATAATTTTCCACAGGTGGTGGGAGATTTTGAAAGGGACTGAATACACCTGATGAATTAATGAGTTTATCCAACTGAGCTATTTCATTTTTCTTTTGTAATCGATTTTTGAAAGCTTTCTAAAATATTTTTTCACTTTGACTTTAAGTGGTCAAGATTACAGATTACGGAAAGACAGCTATTTAACGCATTTTGATTCCAGGTTATCAAGAAACAGAGATAAACATTTTAAAGGAGAGAGTATAATGTTACCACAATGCAAATGCGAAGCTTCATAGCTGCATTTGGATGTTTTGGCATGAAAAATTACTTACCTGAGGGTACAAGCAACAATCTGTGATCCTAATTTAGATATATTTAAGATAAAATTGCAAAGCCATGTCTCTCTGTTGGTTTCCTTCATCCATATATTAAGAGTCTGCTTCGGAATGGCAAGAAACTGTGATAAATATGTGCTCACTGGACTACCACATATTTATGTTCTTCTAATTTAAATAAACTAGATGTGACTACAATACTCAAATGCAATAATGCACACAGTTCATGGTAGAACAATCTTAAAGCTGGGGTTCACTTTCCGTAAACTGCCAGTAAATATCATGGCTAGTTATTCACAAATCAGGAACAGAAAATGTTAATTCCAGACTATTTCGCACACATCTACCACAATGGTGTAATTGCTGCATTTTAAGTAGTAATAGGAGTTTAGGAACTCACTTTAAATGAGGCCCCATTGGGGCAGTTCTGTTTTGGGTCAGCCCCATCCACTTCGATTCTATTCTGTCACTAGACTTTATGCATATTGAACTGAAAGAACAAAAGTTACTTACCTGTAAACTGTGGTTCTCCAGTATTAAACTGTGGTTCTCCAGTATTGGTGTCTTTCATAGATTCACATGCTTGAATATTCCCCATCGTCGAAGTGGGAGTCCCACGGTACATAACATAGCAATGTAGTAATAACATAAGCCTATTAGGCCTAAAAGAAAGTAAAACCATAGAGTTTTCATGGATAGACAACTTGTCACCTCTATAACATATTACTGTCGTTATGTTTTAGTCCAAATCCAGCCAATCAGGTGTCCGCACCCTCTAGAACCCCCTCCCCAGAGGCTGAGGCTCTCAGATTTTCGTAGCACAAGAATGACATAATAGTCAAATACATAATTAGAGCCTCTGAGGGGAGGTGGGTGGGTCGTATGTGAATCTATGAAAGACACCAATACTGGAGAACCACAGTTTACAGGTAAGTAACTTTTGTTCTTCTCCAGTATTGGGGTGTCTTTCATAGATTCACATGCTTGAATAAGAGTAGTGAGCAGTGATATCAGAATAATACAAGGTACATAAGAATGAAAGCAATAGCATATACAGTGCAAAAGACTATATGCATATATATATATATATATATATATATATATATATATATATATATATCTATAATTTCAAGTAATTCTGTTCAGCCGTTCGGGCTGTAGCCCTGTCTAAAGGTCCTATGGAAAAATGCATGGGAAAAACGCGTTTTGGGACCCCCCTTTTATCTCAGCCCCCGCTTGACGAATCCCCCCGGGACTTTCAGGGTAGGAGCGGAGCGTAGCGCCCCACCTATTTTGAAAAATTCGCGAGGATTCGTCGACCGGCGCCAAAGTTATTCAAAATAGAATGTTGCGGATTTCCTATGGAAACGTGGTCCTAACTATAACTACCTACTGGCGACCGCCAGTAGGTAATATATATATATATATATATATATACATAAATCAATAAATAAATAAAAGTACCTTGTATACAGGAGGAGGGAAGCATCAGAGGCTCACCTTATTTAAAAAGATTACGAAGGACTGCTTGTCCCACGGCTTTGTCCGTGTTGTCTGCAGCATCCAGACAGTAGTGTCTCGTAAAGGTGTGTCTGCTGGACCATGTTGCCGCTCTACAGATGGATTGAAGAGGTACTCCAGCAAATAGCGCCGTAGAAGAAGAAACCTTCCTGGTGGAATGCGCTTTAACGTTTGAAGCAAGCGGTTTTCCTGCTTGTTGATGGCAAAAGGCAATAGTAGAAGATATCCAGCGTGCTATAGATTGGTGACCGGATGACCTTGTCGCATCCGTCCGTAGGCTACAAAGAGTTGGTCACTCTTACGAATAGTAGCTGTTTTCTGAAGATAAAATTTGAGACATCTTTTGACATCCAAAGAATGCAGAGTTTTTTCCGCAGTAGTTTGAGGATTTGGAAAAAATGTTTTTAAAACAACCGGCTCATTAAGGTGGAAATCAGATGGCACCTTAGGGATAAAGGCCGGATTGGTGCGAAGCAGGACAGAGTCTTTAGTAAATTGAAGAAAAGGTGGTTTAATGGTAAATGCTTGCAAGTCACTGACCCGGCGCGAGGATGTAAGAGCCAGGAGGAAAGAAGTCTTCCAAGTGACATATTTGAGACTGACCTTATGGATTGGCTCAAATGGCGATTTCATTAGCTGCGCCAATACAATGTTTAGATGCCAAGGTGGAGGAGGCCGACGTATCGGAGGAAACATCCGAAAAAGCCCTTTGAAAAATTGCTGAATTACTCTTGACGAGTAAAGTAAGTTAGAGCCATCTTGTCGGAATCGTTAGATTGCCGCTAGGAAAACTTTAAGGGTAGAGTATGAGAGGCCTGATTTCGCTAGGTGCAAAATGAAAGGCAAAAGTTGTTCTGGCTTGGAATGTATAGGATGTATTTTTGCATCATTGCACCATAAACAAAATCTTTTCCATTTTAGTTTATATGTTTTTACTGTTGAAGGTGCTCTAGCTTTTGCCAAGACTTCTCTGCAATCCAAAGGGATGTCTAAATTCACAAATTCAAAGTGCTCAGGTTCCAAGCCGCTAAGTGTAGAGATGCAGGATCGGGATGACAAATTTGACCGTGTTCCATGGTCAAAAGATTTGGAAGAGGAATGCATGATCGGTTCGCACTGAGACAGGAGTTGCAGTTCCGTGAACCAGATCTGTCGAGGCCATCGGGGGGCTATAAGGATGATGTGACAGGGTTCTTTCCTCATTTTCCGTAGAACCTTGGGGACTAGGGGTATTGGTGGAAAAGGCGTAAGCATATATTTTGGACCAGTTCATCAAAAAGGCATTCCCGCATGACTTTGGTTGGAGAAGCCAACTTGCGTAGAACTGGCATTTTCGGTTCAGATATGTTGCGAAAAGATCCAGATTTGGGGGACCCCATAGCTGAAAGATGTGATGCAGAGTGGGTTGGTGTAATTCCCATTCATGATTGGTTGTGGACGATCTGCTTAGGGAATCTGCAAGATTGTTCGACGCTCCCGGAACATGGACTGCTGTGAGAACGATGCGATGTTGAATCGCCCAATCCCAAATTTTTTGAGCCTGAAGGGACAACAAAATGGACCTCGTGCCTCCTTGTTTGTTGATGTAGTGCATGCACGTTGTGATCAACGTACGGATCAACACCGTGCTTCCGTGAATGATGGTTCGGAAAGCTTTCAGAGCCAGAAAAATGGCCAGTAATTCTAAAAGGTTGATGTGTTTTGTCTTTTGCTGGACAGACCACTTGCCTTTCACAGTTAAGCCTTGTAAGTGGGCGCCCCAACCCTCGAGAGATGCGTCGGTGGTAAGGGTGAATTGTGGAGAGTCCGCCAGAAAAGGACGCCCGAGGAGACATTTCTTTCATGAGTCCACCATAAAAGAGCTCTTTTTAGGCGATGAGTGACTCATACTAGTTGAAAGTTCATGAGATCTGAGCCCACAGCTTGTCCAATTCTTCCTCGACGGGTCTCATCTTCAGGCGGCAGTGAGGGACTAGAGGAATGCAAGAGGACAACATCCCGAGGAAAGATTTCAACTGTCGGACAGAAACGAACTCTTTTAGATGGATAGAAGTCACTAGCTCGCGAAGACGTTGACGTCGTTCGTGCGACACAAAAGCTTTTCCTAGACTGGTATCCAGAATGGCTCCCAAGAACAGTCTTTTTTGAGCCGGGAGCAACTGAGATTTTCCTATGTTTAGTGTGAGGCCCAGAGATTGGAAGAGGGATCTGCATAACAGAGTTTGTTTGGACGCTAGTTCGAAAGACTTTGCCTTCAGTAGGCAGTCGTCTAAGTATGGGAAGATTTGTACTCCTTGTAGACGAAGGTAAGCTGCCAACGGTGCCAGGACTTTTGTGAACACTCGGGGAGCAGAACGAAGGCCGAAAGGCAGAACTTTGAATTGAAAATCCTTTCCGGCCACCCTGAATCTGAGGAATTTTCTGTGTCTCGGCAATATGGGGAGATGAAAATAAGCGTCCTGGAGATCTAGAGTTGTCATAAATTCTCCTTGGGATAGAAATGGGAGTACTTCTTGAAGGGACAACATACGAAAAGTTTGTGTCTTTATATACTTGTTTAAAGCACGTAGATCCAAAATGGGACACCATTCTCCCGACTTTTTCTGTATGAGGAAGAACCTTGAATAGAACCCCCTGCCCTTCTGTAGCTTTGGCACCACTTCGATCGCGCCCTTTCTCAATAAAACTTTTAGCTGATTCAGAAGCTCTTGTAAGTGGGCAGGAGGGGGACCTCTTGGTGGAGTATTGGGAGGAATCTTTACAAAATCCTGTGCGTGTCCCCTGCGTACAATATCTAGAACCCATTGATCGGTAGAAATTTGTGTAGAAGTGGGAGATTCGACCTCCAAGTTTTGAAAAAACAGGAGGAACTCGCAACTGTGTGTAGAGTGAGTCATTGTTTCTTGGAGGAATCCTTTCCTCTATAAGAAGATTTTCCTCTGTATTGTCTGTAGGTGGAAGAATGTTGTTGCCTATAAGATTGTTGATTTTGAGAGCAATAGCGGGTCTGTCCTTGTCTGTATTGATTCGAATTTCCTCGAAAGGAAGAAGAGGAACCACGACCTCTTGCGCCTCGAAAAGGTTGCTTTTTGAATCGCAAGGACCCAAGGGCACAAGCCGTGTCAGTGTCCTTCTTAATTGCCTGAAGGGCATCATCTATATGCTGGCCAAAAAGTGATTCACCGTCGTAAGGCATGTCCAGTATCTTTGTTTTTACCTCCTGACGAAAAGACGTGGCCCGCAACCAGCCCTGACGCCGGAGGACCGCTGCACCAGCCAAAAGACGGAAGCCAGAAGAGGACACATCAATAGCGCAATCTATAATTTCCGAAGAAATTCTTTCTCCTTCTTGGAGAATCTTTAATGCCTCTGGTCTAGATGTTTCAGGAATAAGGTCAATTAGAGATGAAATGTCCGACCACATTTGGCGATCGTAGCGGCCCAGGATCGCTAAAGAATTTGCTGCCCGTACTGTAGCCGCCGCCATGGTGGAAAAGTTTTTCCCTATACCATCCAGCCGTCGACCTTCTCGATCTGGTGGTGCCGACAAAGGAGACGATGGGTTTCTGGATCGACGTTGGGCTGCCTGAGTAATAATGGAATCAGGCTTTGTTTGCGAAGTTAAACAAGCAGGAGAATTGGGAGGGCCCTTGCATTTTTTATCTATCCTAGGAAGGATAGCTGGAATGGAGTTAGGAGTTTGCATCAACTTAAGGCCCTCTTGCCAGATAAAATCTATACTTGGAATACAACGGACCTGCTTTTGAGGTTGATCCTTAAAATCATATAAGAAACAATCTTCCTCCCTAGTTGTCATAGGGAGGTGAAATCTCTTAGCTGCTCTTTCCATGAGCAAATGAAAACCACCAATGTCGACTGGTGGAGAATCCAAAGGAGCTGGATCAGCAGGAGATGGCGTTTGTATTTGATAGTTGTCCCAATCAGAAAGAAAGGAACCATCATCCAGCTCGCCTTCTTCTTTGTCAGCGTCATCATCCTGTTCCTCGACAATATCTTGTATGATTTGAGGAACCACAAGATGTTGATCTCTTGTCCCTGATGGAGGTGTGACTACTGGAAATAAGACTTATCGGCAATTGTGCCATAGGAAGTTGTTGAACTGGCTGTGTGTCATAAGTTGAGTAATCATCTTCATCATCTGATTCCTGACATTTTATTAGAAGCTCTGAAGGACTGCGAGCTGCCCGAAATCTATCATCTTCGTATTCCTCATTATCAGATGAAAAAAGCACTTCTGGAGGCTGCGTAGGAGTGGTAATTGGCATCAGGGTATGCCCCTAGTGGTAGCAATTCTTGAGATGGAGCCGTAGCCGTTGTTGGTGATGGTGAAATTCGCCGTTGAGACACCGTCGACGACGAAGCCACCGTCGACGACGAAGCCACTGTCGACGACAAAGCCACCGTCGACGACAAAGCCACCGTCGACGACAAAGCCACCGTCGATGACGAAGCCACCGTCGACAACTAAGCCACCGTCGACGACGAGGCCACCGTCGACGAAGCAACCGTCGACGACGTCTGCTTCTTTCTATGCTTGATTGCCATCGACGACGAAGTTAAAGGTAGCGTAGATGAAATGGGTCTCATCTTAACTGAAACCAACGTTGACGGTGAAGACGCCGACGATAGGATCATAGCTGGCTTCATAGACAAAGATGTTGACGTCGTCAATGTAGATGTGACGACGGCAGCTCTCGTCGACGGAGGAAGTTTTGAAGAGCTCGTCGACGAGAGAGGCAGTTTCTGAGGTAAAAACTGCGCAGATGGAGTCTTAGACGCCTGAGAATCAGATCTCGGGGGCGTCACGGATACAGATAGACTCCTGGGGGCAATGTTCCCTCTAATTTTTTTCCTCTGTGTGCGGCAGTGATGTGTCTCTGTGCGCTGCAGCCATAGCTGTGTGCGCCAGGAACCAGACCGCGCTTGTGCGCAGAGCCAAATATCACTCCACACGTTTGCTTTAAAAAACTGGAAAGACGGTGCATTTCCACACATACAACCCACGTTAAGGGGCTTAAGGCAGATTTGCAACGACATGACATGAATTGGTTACACAGGCAAGTACACTTTAGGTTTAGAAAAGCACAAGACTCCAACGGCTGAGGGTCCATAGACTGCCTGAAGTACATGCAGTTCTCCAGCTGAAAATGCCATTATAACGGAATGGTCAGAATGAAATTAGGGGAGAAGAAATTAGATGGGCCATGGGGAGAGCCTGCAAGCTGACAGGGATAACTGACATACTTTAGTTAGAACCTTCCAGGACTTAGTGCAATCTCATAATATCCCACATACCCTACAGTGGAGATATGCTCTACTGGTGCACCCAATACGTGGAAAACTGGGCCCATGACCTATCTACATACCACAGTCCCCAATTCTTCAATATCTACTCACCTGGAAGGAATATGGTGGGACAGATTCTGGCTTATATGCAACTCTAATTGCTAAGCTCTTCTTGCAAGCCACCTCAAATTCACTTCATAATTGGAGAGAAGTGCAATTACAGACACAATTCTTTGAGGGGGATTCGGAGGAGCCATTAGAAAAACATGATTGATGGTTAAGGGAGGCCCGTCTGAAAGATAGTTATTTTAAGATACTACATCAATGGCAGTGGACCCCCCAAAGACTCTATGCCTCCTTCTAACCCAACCTTTTTTTCTCTCCTTTTCTCTTTCATGTGTCTTGCTTCTCCTTTTGTCTCTGTCTCCTCCCATTGCTCCCCTCGTCCTCTTATTTTTGCTTTTCTCTTCTTCTGTCCTCACCTCTCGTCGCCTTACTTGTTTTTTCTCTTTTCCTACTTTTCCTTCCTTTTCTCTAGTTTTCCCTGATCCTTCAATCACACAGGTGATCTTTGTTTCAATCATCGCCTTGTCTCATCCCTTTCCCCTTATTCCATTTATCTCTCCCTCATTTTGCCCTTCTAACTCTCCTGTCCATTAGCCTTTACCTCCCTTTCACCTCTCCTAGAGGCCCTGTCCATCCCTATCACTCCTTTCCTTTTATTTCCCTACCCCTCTCTCTTTCCTCACTGTTTCCGTTCTCGCTCCTGGGAAGCATAGACTGTCAACTCGTGGAAATGAGAGTTAGTGAGAGAGACTGTGCCTAATTAAAAAAATAACAAGCACAGGGGCCCAAAGATTTTCTCAGGGGCCCGCTGCAGGAGCAGCCGAATGCTGGAGTGGCTAGACTTGTGGATAACTAATGTCTGTTTTTTCACCCCACCCCCCCAACACTGCTTGTCTCATTATCTCCCTCTCAAAGGTGCATTTTCGTTTATGCTTTCTCCTTTTTTTACAGTTTTCCTATCCCTTCTTCTTTTTCCGTCTTTATCTCGTACTCTGTCTGAAAAATGAAAAATGTGTCCCATTCCTCTAACAAGCATTAAAAATGCAATAGGTCTCGCCTTTTTTTAAGTTAAAGCCATTTGCTTTGCTATACAGTACCATTAGCAAAGCAAATGGCTTTAACTTAATCAAAACCGAGACCTATTGCAGTTTCAATGCTTGTTGTTTCTGGACCGGCACTTGTTTTTGCTCATCCAACTTCGACCTTGAGCAAGAGCAAAGAAAACACAAAAGGGATAAAGAAGGAGGAAGAGAAATTTGGAAAATCAATGACTAAGTCAGAAAACAGGGAGGAAAAAGGCCGTATAAGAGCGAAATAAAGGGACAGGGAGTTTCGGATGGTGGATGGAAGAACCATGAGGCAAAATCAAGACTTCGGTAAATTCCTGCAGCTGCACAGGGGATTTGGAAGTGCTAAAACAACACCAAGTTTGTTTTCAAACTGGACTCTTTCAGGCACTCTAATGGTGGTTTGGGAGATGGATCATGGCATGATTGTATTATTTAGCCAATGTAGGCACACACTAGCAATTAGTGATGGTGGTGTAATAAACATCTGCCATACTGTGCCAAGAAACCCTCGGGCGCACATTAGAACGAGAGTTTAAGCTATTGGCATTGTAAATGACAATGCCTTTCATTTATGTTTTAAAAACCAACAGGTAAATAAAAGCCATTGACTTTTTCAATGTCAATAGCTCAAACTCTCACAACTGCGAGACCTATTGCATTGCAAATGCTTGTTCGCTTTGCAAGTGGACGTGGTCTCATTTGAAATTTCCAGACGTGCTCACTGGACTCGTCTGCTATAATCGTCATAAAAAAAAACATATAGGAGTCCAATACAAAGACATGCTGGTTGCACACACAGGATGGAAACCGGGACCCATCGAATGCACATGCTAATACGAACACACCAGATTCATATCCTGAAACATCCAAATTATACAAAATCCACACTTTGTCGAAAATTATCAAAATTACTGTTGTTGGCATATATGAGGACAACTGTCTGCAAATGCAAGTTAAATGTAAATGAATTCCGTCAGAGATGTTACGCAAAAAACAACGTACACTTGTGAAAAGATTCTACCATTTGCATGTGATATTGCGGATATTTCAAACTTGTGCCCAAAAAACTGACAAGCCTAGATTTTTATATAAAACACCCCACTACTGTCACAAAACCCAATTAAGCCATCCTTTTAAACAGCTGATCCGGTGTGAGCACAGTAAATGATACGATTTGTAATTATTTTTCTTTAAAATCAAACAGATGTTAGGGGCGTGGCCACGACGCCGACCAAGATGGCCGCCTGACGCGGGACCTCCGACGCAACGGAGCTTCTCAATCATCCCATTTTTCCTCCGGAGAGCCCTTTCTCACCGCAGACACAAGATTTACACGTCGGAATGCAGCGCGCTTCTGGTGAGCGCTTTTTGACGCATTTTTAGGGCCGGGGTGCCCCTTTTTTCGCCGCAGTCGTTCTCTCCTCAGAGAGCGGCCGCCATTTTGTCTGTGGCGTGATGTCCGTTTTTCTGCCGGCTTGACTGCATTTGCTCTACATTGCCCTTTTTGGAGTTTCACGCCTCCTGACTGCGGTATCATCCATTCTGGGCGCTGCCATGCCACATGGATATCTTCTAGCCTGTGCTGCTCCACATGGATGGAATGAGGTAGTTCCTGATAAATGACTTTTTCTTTGTGATGTTCCTGTCTTCCTTTTTTGATTGCACTCACTGCCACTGACGGAGGACGTCTTTGACCTGGTTGGTTTCTGACCCTGCACTCTTCATTTTTGCCTAGTTGGGCACTGGCTTGTCTCTGCTCGCTCTGGAACATTTCCTTACTCACTCCACAAGCTCTCCTTGGATTATTACTCCACCTCTATGCGACTGAATCCCTTCATCTTTCCTCACAGTCGCCCTCTTGTTTACTGCTTGTTTACTGCTTGTCAACTCCTGACTGGCTTCTATGGGCAAACTACGTAATCCAAAGTTTGTCTTTACCCCTTCGGGGAACTCTCCTGTGGTAACCTCTTCACCTCATTTACCGACGGACTCTCCTACCAAGGTAGCACCAATGGCGGGAGTAACCCTCCCTCGCTCCTCCTCAACACAGCCTCCTTCAAACAAATCTTCACCTCCTTCTGCTTCATCTTCTAAACGCCTTAAGCAGGATGCCTCTTCATCAGAGAAGCCATCATCCCCTATTTCCATGGAGATGCTTTTTGAGGAAATTCGTGCCCTTCGGCCTTTTGTTGAGGAGACTAATAGTAAAATGCAGTTTCTTGAGGAGAAATGGTCATCTATCGACAACAGAGTTACAGTTGTGGAGCAACAGATTTCAGACCTTCACTCTACATCTCAGAGAGTCTCCTCCTTAGAAAAATCTGTTCTGGCGCTTCAGCAGCACACGGAGGAGTTGGAGAATAGGAATAGGAGGAACAACCTCCGTATTTATGGTTTGCCGGAAGCTTTAGAAGGGGACGACCCTGTGCTCTTTTTCTCCTCCTTTCTCCCGAAGCTTTTGGACATGCCATCCACCACCTCCCTTAATATTCAGAGAGCGCATAGACTTGGTCCTCGTTCATCCACCTCAACCAGGCCAAGGGGTGTCATTATCCTCTTTCTCAAATTCACAGATCTTCTCTCTGTCCTTTCAGCGTCCAGAGCCAAGCGTCAGATCTCCTGGTTGGGTCAGAGAGTATACCTTTCCCAAGATGTTTCAAATGCCACCGCCTCCCGTCGGAAGGAATTTTTGTCCCTGCGTGCTCCGCTGAGGTCCCTTGGTGCTAGATTTGGTTTATTTCACCCATGCCCTTTCAAAGTTACGTTACAGAATCAGACTTGGACCTTTCAGGATCCTGCTGAACTCAAAAATGTCATTCATACCCGTTCTAATTCTGCCATGGAGACCTCCTCCTCTTCTTGTGGCTGATTGTTTAACTGTTTTGCATCTTTTGATTACTTGATATGTCTAACTTTTGCTTCCCTTACAGGTCATCCATTTCTGTTCCTGCCTCTGTCTCCGTTTATTAATTCTTCGTATTAGGTTATAATATGTTTTTCTTACTCACATGTTTTTAACCTTAGACTCCCTCATATCTTTTCTAAGTTTTGTGTCCAGTTTTGTTCCTCAACACTTGCATTCTCATCCTTGGTTCGTCATAGTATGTCTTCATGTTCTCAAATGTTACTCTTTCTTTATTCATTTATCTAGATGGACCGTCTCCCCCTCATCCTGGCTCTTCGGTTATGTTCCTTTTGTTCCGGTGCGATCCGGCCTGGTCTCCCGTTCGGGGGATCTGTCTCGTTGAGTGTCGCCACTTCCCCGTTGTCCTATTTCGTACTCCCCTCAGGTATGTTCTCCTCAGTCGTCCCTTTGGGATATGTGCTGTCTCTCCTTGTACTTATTTTCCTTTCCCTTCTCCTTTATCCTTTTCTCTTCCCTGTACTGGTTGATCAATTCCGATGTCCCTTTGTTTCCATTTACCTCTTTTCCTCTCTTCTTAACCTATTTCATCGGTATTTCTTAAAGTTTTCTCTTTTTCGACTTGTCTTTTGCGTATGCCTCTTCTTCTTTATTTCTTCTGTCCTACTTGATTCTACGTTATTTGTTAATTCAAAGTTATTACATGGAATGTAAAAGGTTTTATTAACCCTATCAAGCGGCAGAGAGTTCTGTCCCATTTGGCCTCCTACAACCCAGATATTGCTCTCTTGCAAGAAACCCACCTTAATGATGTTGAATCCCTGAAGTTAAAAAGAAGTTGGGTAGGTACAGTCTTATTTTCACCCTCTGACAACAAAAAGAATGGAGTTGCTATCCTCTGTCACAAGAGGCTTAAATGTACGGTTCTGTCCCAGGAGACGGACTCTGAAGGTCGTTGGGTGCTGGCTAAATTATTGATAAACTCGATTCCTTTGACTGTGTTTAATGTTTATGGGCCTGTACGAGCAGACTGTTCTTTTTGGCCTTTGATTACAGAGAAATGTATTCAATATAAAGATGTTTCATTTGTTTTTGGAGGTGATTGCAACCAGATTGTTGACCCGTTCCTTGACCGCAAATCCACAGTCCGTTTTACACCACACAAACCCCACAAACAATTTCTTAAAACTATCTCACAATCACATCTTATTGACTCTTGGCGTCTTTCACACCCGGACACGTTGGACTATTCCTTTTTCTCTCCTCCTCATTCATCTTTCTCTCGTCTTGACTATATTTTCCTCTCTAATTCTTTATCTCAGAACGTTCTGTCTTCTTCTATTGAACCTATTGTCATCTCGGACCACGCTCCCATCGTGACAGTTTTTGATCTTCTCCCACCACAGCCTAAACCTTCCCGTTGGCGCTTTAACAGTGCACTCCTCACTGATCCCAATTTTTCTTCTTCTTTTCGCTCTTTCGTTGAGGAATTTTTCTCTCTCAATTCAGACCCTAGTACTTCTCTTCACACTCTGTGGGACTCTTTTAAAGCCTCCGCGAGGGGTTTCATTATTGACTTCGTCTCTCGGAAGAAGAAACAGTTTATTCAAAAGCGGAAATCCTCCCTGGCTCATATTAAAACTCTAGAACACCAGTTTTACACCTCTTCTGATAAAATTATGTCACCGGATCTCCTGCGAGCTAAACTAGAGTTCAACAAATTAACTACAGATAATGCTTCTTCGATTCTCCTTCGCAGTAGTGCACGGTATTACGGAGGTCGCAATAAATCTGGTAAGCTCTTGGCCAATTATCTCAAATCCCGTAAGGAACGCACTCTTATAGACTCAATATATTCCCCTGCTGGCACTCTTCTCCACAAAGACAAAGAAATCCTTGAGCAATTTCAATTGTTCTATCAGAATCTCTACACCCCAGAGTGTCCTCCCACTCCTTCCCTTATTCAGAGTTATTTTGAGAGGCTCCCTGTACCATCTAACTCTCACCTGAATTTTCCGGATCTTGATCTCGATCTCTCTCTTCAGGAACTCTCCACTGCCTTGTCGGCCCTTACTAAAGGGAAGACCCCTGGCCCTGATGGCTTTCCTGTGGAATTTTATTTGCATTTCTCAGACATCCTACTACCTAAACTTTTAGCCCTCTTTCAATCATTTTCCTCTTCTGGCAAGGCTGAAGGCACCTTTCAAGATGCCTCCATCTGTTTGATCCCCAAAGAAGGCCGCGACCACCAGTTTTGTAAAAATTACCGACCGATTTCGTTAGTCAATGTAGACTACAAAATCTTTGCCAAATTACTTGCAATGCGCTTAGACCCCCTTATGCCTCATCTCATTGGCAAAGAGCAATGTGGATTCGTTAAGGGCAGGCTTACTTCGGACAACTCTCGCCTTCTTCTTAACGTTCTAAATAAAGCCCCCTCACTTCCAACCCCTCTTGCTGCTATCTCTGTCGACGCAGAGAAGGCCTTTGACAGGGTTGACTGGTCTTTTTTGTTCGCTTCATTGCGTTGGCATGGTTTTGGTCCCAAATTTATATCCCTTGTCTCTCTCCTATACTCTGCCCCCAAGGCCTCGGTGCTTGTGAATGGACAACTTTCTCCCTCTTTTACTCTTCAGAGAGGTGTTCGCCAAGGTTGCCCTCTTTCCCCGCTTCTTTTTGTTTTATCTCTCGAGCCCTTTTTATCCTCCATTCGCAATAACACTTCCATTTCTGGTTTCCCGTATGGCTCTCATCAATTGAAACTTTCTGCCTATGCGGATGACATCTTGCTATTTATTTCTGACCCTGAATCTTCCGTCCCCCCCTTATTATCCGAGTTTCACTCCTTTTCTTTGGTTTCCGGTTATAAGATCAACTCGGACAAAACCGAAATACTCCCTCTCACCTCATCCTGTCTTCCCCATCTTTTCTCTGCTACTGGTTTTGCATGGAGTAGCTCCAAGATTAAATACCTTGGTATTCTGTTTTCTAACTCCATCTCATCCTCGGTTAAATTGAATCTCTCGGCAGTTATTTCCAGGATTGATCAGTCACTCTCAGCCTGGAATCCCTTATTTTTATCCTGGTGGGGTCGCTTGGACTCAATCAAAATGATGATCGCCCCTATTTTAATTTACACCCTCTCTATGCTACCGGTTCACATCCCCGCATCTTACTTTAAAAAAATTGATTCTCTTCTTTCTCGCTTTCTCTGGAAAGGTAAGAAATCCAGAATTTCCATTGCCTCCCTTCGTAAACCTAAATCCAATGGTGGGGTTAACTTCCCTGATTTCCGTCTTTATCATAGATCCTTCTCTTTACGTCAGGCCTCGAGATGGATCTCATCTACTCTCTCTCCTTTCACCCCCCTCTGGCTCCTCATTGAGCAGTCTTTACTACTACCCTTCTCTTTTGCCGAGGTGATGCGATTCTCTTCCAGGAATCCTTTTTCTCTTTGCCCCCTATTCAAACATACCTCTTCTCTTTTAAACCCTCTGGTTCTTCCCTCCGAGGTCACACGTACATCCTTCTTAAATTCCACTATTTGGTATAATTCTCTTATCCTTTTAAGAAATAGACCTATTTTCTGGAAAGCATGGAGGGTAAAGGGCATAATATGGGTCAACCAACTTTTTGACGGTGTATCCCCTTGCTCTTTTCCCCAATTTCAACGTTTATTTCGATGCCCTCGCTCCTTTTTGCGGAAATTCACAACCCTCATGGCAATTATTCTTGATTGTTTCTACTCTCTTCCCTCCTCATCATCATCCTCGTCGTCTCCTTCTCCTCTTCTTAATATTCTTGCTACGCTCCCTAAAGCATCTCTCATCTATAAATCTCTTGTATCTTCTAGTCCCAATCGTGTCAAATCTAAAGTGGAGCTCGCTTGGGAAACTGATTTTTCTTGTAATTGGTCAACTACTCTTTGGGATAAGCTGTGGTCCAGATCTCTAAAAATCTCCCGCTCTGCTTCTCTTACTCAATCCTTATTTTATTTGTATCACAGGCTTTACCTTTCTCCTCTTTCTTTATCCCGTTTTTCTCCCTCCTCCGACTCTAAATGTTGGACTTGTTCCTCTTCTGATGCTGACCTTTTCCACATGCTTTTTCTTTGCCCTGTTGTCTCTACCTTTTGGGGGAAAGTGTGGTCATGCCTCTCCCGTATCTTCCCTCTCCCTTCCTCTTTTACACACTCATTTCTCTTCTTGGGTAGCCTCTCTGATTCCTTGAATCTCCCTGATCATCTACACGGTCTCTTTGACCTCACGCTTGCGCTTGCCTTCCAACATATCTCCTCCAACTGGAAATCTTTAGCTTCCATCTCCTTGCAAGGTTGGTGGAATTCATTATGCCACTTTCATAGATTGGACGTTTCCTTTGCCTCCTCTTGTAAACCTGCTCGCAATGTTGATTTTTTCTGGTTGCCTCTCACCACATATTTGGACTGCTTGGCCCTAAAGAAACCTATATGTCTCAATGCAGAAAATTTTAAACCTCCTTGAACGTCTCGAACTCTCTCCTTTCCTATTCACTATATGTTTTGTTTAATATTCTTACTTGTTTTATGATGGTAATTGTGCATCGCTGACTTTTTACGACTTTTACAATTTGGATATGTGTCGTATTTTTTAGATATTGTATGGTTATTTTATTATCTTTATATCCCCCCTTTCCCTCTCCCCCTCCCCCCCTCCCTTCCTCCCCTCCCTTTATCCCCCTCAACGTTTAAAATCCTCCTAAAATGCTTTGTGGTTTCTAATACTGATATTAGCAGTGTTAAGCTTCTCAATGGTTTTTGTATTGCAATCTGTGCTGATGTCTCTTTCTTGTCATCAATTTTTTTTTTAATAAAGCTTTCAAACATAAAAAAAAATCAAACAGATGTTGCCTATTATAATTAGAAAGTACCTTCCATTAAGTTATTGCAAAAGCAGTAATTGCGTCTCCCAGATGGAGGTCAAGGGGAGCTGAGAGTCCCTCAAAGACAGCATAAAAAGATATTTAAGGTCAGAGCAGAGGTCCCGGCCCTTCACAACATAAACGCCATATGAACAGTGGACACTTGGCCTCGGAGGGGTGGTGAGGTGGGAGGGGATGCACAGGGAGATTCAAGGAAAGCAAGGGGCCTGCGAGCAGTGTTGTGGGGGGTAAGGGGAGCCACTGGAAGGTAAAGCGAGGGACGTTGTTTCAGCTAATAAGTAACAGTAAAAACACCAGCATTTGCAATGCAATAATTCGCGCAAATGCGAAATTTTGAGCTATTGGCATCGTAAATGACAATGCCTTTTCTTTTTGCTTTTGTTTTTAAAAACATAAATAAAACGCATTGTCATTTAAAATGCCAATAGCATTAGCGAGAGTTTAAGCTATTGGCACTGCTGTCTCTCTCACACACCATGCTCTCCCTAGGACACACACACACACACTGCTGTCTCTCACACTGCTGTCTCTCTCACACACCATGCTCTCCCTAGGACACACACACACTGCTGCCTCTCTCACACTGCTGTCTCTCTCACACACTATGCTCTCCCTAGGACACACCCACACACTGCTGTCTCTCACACTGCTGCCTCTCTCACACTGCTGTCTCTCTCACACACCATGCTCTCCCTAGGACACACACACACTGCTGTCTCTCACACTGCTGTCTCTCTCACACTGCTGTCTCTCTCTAGGACACACACACACACACACTGCTGTCTCTCTTACACTGCTGTCTCTCACATACACTGATGTCTCTCTCACATACACTGATGTCTTTCTCTCTTTCCCTCAAACACACACACTACCTCAGGCATACACAGCTGCCTCTCTCCCTCACCCATACACAAACAGAGGCTGCTAATGTGGAAATATGTGTTTAATACGGCGATGGCTAAATTATGAGAAACGCTTCCATGTGGCATGGCAGAGGAGCAGTGTTCTAGCAGAAAAGAATTCCATACGGACAGACCCTAAGCGCTAGATAAGAGAATTCTGCAGTCCTGTTGCTGATGGCACATCCTGTGCAGCATTCAGGTGCCCGTATTCCTAATTTTTCAATCACTTTTAGGAGTAACTGAAGAGATGTACTGTCAATAACGTATTTGCAATAAGTCAAATATCTAGTAAATAAAGAGCATTGCTTATATGGCTTTCAGAAAAACCCTGACGTAACATTTTTTGGGAGCACAATATTGATCACTTTCGGATATTAAAATATGAAAAGGTGCTTGAAACCATATTGTTGGAAGTCTGCCCTTTGGAACTTCGGCACAACAGCAACAATACAGCCAAGCGCGTTAAAAAAATAAAAACAGGAGGTACTTACTCGTCAGTTCTATGCAGAATGTGTGATGTTTGTGTCATGGAACAAACAGCATACACTAATAAAATTGCTGAATATACAGTGATACAGGCGACGGCATGACTGCACTCTTAAGTCGTTCGGCAAGTGATTGGCCTCTTATACACAGCAAGCGGGGTGTGGTTAAATTACTTCCGGTACATCAACAAAAGAGTAGAGCAAGTTTAAAAACACAGCGTGTTTTTAAACTTGCTCTACTCTTTCGTTAGAAAAGCGCGGTGCGGGGAAGACTGTGGGCTTTTGAAAAGGAAGTAGAAGTGACTTTTCTCAGAGTGCAAATGAGGGCCGGAGTGCCTTTGGTAGTCCGGGAACCATTGGGAAGGGGAGTCCAATACGACAAAGCTCATTGACATGCAAATGGTCTTTTAAAGACCCGTGAAGTACTCGGTGCGGGAAGCTGGCTCAGCCGGGCTGACACACGACTGGGGTGTGGGGGGCTGAAGCAGAAGCCCTTTAAGCACAATGGGCTTTGCACGCCTGCAAGCACCATGTCTCTCCCCCTGCCTCACGCCGGGATTTCGCGCCGCTCGCGTTTAAAAATACGGCGGCGCGAAGGGTCTTGTAGGGATGTCTCGCAGTGTGCGCGCCAAATGCAGGACACTGCGCGCTGCGGGTGACCGTCGTGCGCGCGCGCCCGCGCGCGCAGGTTAGTGGGAACAGTGCCTGGGGGGGGGGGGGAAATCACCCCTTTTGAAGTAGAAGGTTGAGTAGTGGTCTTATCTCCATGATGTTTTTTCACCACTTTAGGTCTAGGAGAAACCTTTTGAGAGTCACTTGATCTCTTCAAAGAGGGAGCAGTTTGGATTGAAGACACACTCTCCACATCTGAAAGAGGATTCTCTGAAGTCTTCAACTTCTGTAGCCACAGAAGGAGACGCCCTTCTCTATCCTTTAAAGTTTTTTGTAAGAAGGTTCTACAAATTTTACAGTCTTTTACCTGATGTTCAGGATATAAGCAATAAATACATTTCTTGTGAGGATCTTCAGAATGAAGCCTCAGTTTAGCACAACTTCCACAAGGTCTGAAGAGGGATTTCTTGGATGTAGACATCATAGAGGTAATCTTCTGAGGAGATAGGAGAAGAAAAACTGAGCAAGCTCAGAGAGACTCCCTTCACACGACGTGTGGTAGAAAATCTGAGAGCCTCAGCCTCTGGGGAGGGGGTTCTAGAGGGTGCGGACACCTGATTGGCTGGATTTGGACTAAAACATAACGACAGTAATATGTTATAGAGGTGACAAGTTGTCTATCCATGAAAACTCTATGGTTTTACTTTCTTTTAGGCCTAATAGGCTTATGTTATTACTACATTGCTATGTTATGTACCGTGGGACTCCCACTTCGACGACGGGGAATATTCAAGCATGTGAATCTATGAAAGACACCCCAATACTGGAGAATTTCCTTTTTTAGGTAAGAGGGTACTTTCCTTCCAACAATCTGGCTGAATAATGCTTCTACTCAACTGGACGCCGTTGCTAGACACCTAGGTCCTATACCTAGTGAGCCAGGCCTAAAAAGGACAGCCACTTAATTAATTGTCTGGATACTTTTTCTTTAAAAATGTTACTGGGTCTGAGGCAGATTTTAAAAGTGTGTTAAGCATACATCTGAATCTCGTATGAACGTTGGTCTAGATTGCGTCCCTAATGGGTTCTGAAGGTTTGAGGTCCATAAGCAAGTAGAGGTGAGTGTTATTACTGTGCTGTCCCTCTGCCTAGAAGGCTACCCTACCCTACTTATTCCTCAATAATAAGCACAGAGGTGACTGTATCTCATCTCTCTGTTGGAGGGATCAAGAGACTGGGGCAGACCTGAACTCTCTGGAGAAAAAACTATTTGATAGAGAAGTAGCCACAATTCTGCCAATTCTTGTTTCCTAAAGAGCAATGGATTGCCCGCTATGCCGGTATCACCTCTCTCAGCAGCGCACATTGGTTTCTCAGTGAGAACTAGTAAACGTAAACCTGCACACTTACTGATGCACTTAGCATGGAACGCCTCAGTCCACTGTACATAAAGAGTAATCCGAACAGTGTTAGGTGTGTACCTGTACCTAATAGAATATCTCAAATAACACATTATAATTATAACAGTTTCTGCCTTTCCCTGTCTGCTATGTTAAGGACTGAGTTAAACAAATATGGAGGATTGTGCTCATTCTGGTTGTTTCATTAATTTAGCCAAAAACAGGCAATTAATTATACAAGAAATGTGGTTTTGCTGATTCAACCTATATGAAGACAAAGAGTGTAACATACTGCAACAAGCATGTGGAGAATATTTGTATTACCTCGGCAAGAAAAGGCATCATGCACGATTAGTAGTGCATTCCTTAGACACAGGTAACATGAACTGCATGCCAACGATAAGAAATGCAAACCTAAGGATCTGTGTTGTTCATCAGTGGATGCACACTCCACGCTTTTCGCAGCAATAAGTGTTTTCAGTGAATGCTTCATGAAACATCGGCCGCCAGCAGCAGAGACTTTATCCAAGCAATACAGAATGACTCACACATTAAACGACCATGAGTTGGGTGAATGCTTTACCCATTGATCGAATGATACTTTCAGTCAAAGGCACAAACTTATGTTCCCCAAAGTTTGAGGCATATTCAACATTTATATGGCTAATTAAGGTTTTCCTGGGAGCATGATGTCTGGCATCCAATAACTTACTTCAATGGCAGTTCTTTCTGGTGAGATTATGGATGGAAAGGATAGAATCAGATCCTGTCACAGACCTAGCTTGGTGAAAGCAGAAAACACAAACACAGACTCCTTCCCCTAGGTCTTCATGGGGGCACATGCGGGGGAGATAATTAATGGTTTTACACCAGTATGCAGAAAGAGCATATTGTTTGGCCATTATTGGCTATGACAGGCATTCACTATATCTGTTTCAGAGAAGTGTGAGGGGTCACTGGATCCAAAGAAATGGTGGCTGGTCAATGCATGCTGCTGTCAATTTGAGAGAGGAAGAGAGAGAGAGAGAGAAAGAGAGATAGAGCGAACATGCATTAGGCAATGTGGCAGTGCCCAACAGCATTTAGTAAGTCGGAATGGGTAGGAAAGCAGAATTGCTTTGATTGAAGGACTCAGTGTGACTGATAAGTGGTGTTCCAACATTGAGGAGGCTCTTCAGTTTCTAGTGAAGCACTTTCAGGCTACAAACTAATAAAGGAGGTAGGACTGAAACCTAGCTCTGCCTAGCAACATGGGCCTACACCGACAGCTGAGATAATTGTTTGCATATATTGATTCTGTCAAGTTTTGGAGATGATGACTCCAATCTTGAAAACCCTGAAGTCATAATTTATTAGTAACCTTTTTGGCTGGCAGATCTGAAAATCAACTGGGCTTTGTTTCAAGGCGATTTACTGAAATGACAGCATCTTGGACACGATTGGTGTAGTCTTCTTCTAACAGGATGTGTTTTTGAGAGGATTAAGGTACCAATAACAAGGTGAAATATTTTTCCACCAATTTTGAATCCTTACCTAATGCATTCATTCATGGTGTGACCTCACCTACCAGCACGTGTTTGAGCCTTGACACCCGTGAGCATTGTTACTTCGTAATGATGCTTGATCAGAAGGGATGCCACTGTTCTGTATACTATCTCACATACCTTTGGTAGGATGTTTACTGATTTCTGGGTCTTTGGAAGTAGCCCAATCTCTGCAATGAAGTTGATTCTCCTCTTGAAGTGGAGGTAAAATTTCAGTATGGATGGCAGTAAAATAGTCTGCGAAAAGAGTGCATAAAGTTTACAAACACACACTGTTAGAAATGGGGTTTCAGGATGGCTAGGGTATGCACCTAAACCATGCAGAACCCACCCAAGATAACTCTTGCTCACCCCCTTGGTAGCTTGGCACAAGCAGTAAGGCTTATCCCAAAGCCAATGTGTAAAGCATTTGCACAACACACACCAGTGACACAATAAATACACCACCAAAGAGAGTCTACACAGTAGTATATAAAAAATATCTCATATATTGTATATAAACACATAGACCACAATCACATAAATCGTAAACCACATTGCCAACTAGGCAATTGTCATAATCATCACAGTTAGTGCACTAAAGTAAATACTTACCCGTATTTTAGAAAACAACACCACTGTAAATAACAGGCAGATCCTGAAAATGATACTTGCTATCCTGTCTTTACAAGGATCAAAACTACATACATCCATATATCAGGAGCAGTACTCGTGACACTGGCAACGCCAGGCACAAAACAACACATAGGTAGACTAGCATCAGACCTAATGCAGCAATTTGGTTATGGCATGTGCACGTGAATCATAATGCCTTTCACCACGAAATTACAGGCCGCAGCACCCTTGCGCTCAATTATGCATGATGCGGTAATGCGAACACCGGTAGGAACCAGGAACACTTGGGTGCCTACCACAGTCAATATGGTAACTTTACTTGGTTTCTTGAGTGCGAGCTATTCCCAAGCGGGGGCCTCATCATGGGCTCACCCCACTATGGCCACACTAGCACAGCGCTCCCCCACAAGCTAGGAATCAATGGTGAGACCTCGCTCGTCCCCAGTGTATAGAGTACAGCAGCCCGCAATCGCACTGGGCTACTGCTTCACTCAGAAAGTCCCAAAGCAATGGAGAGATCTCACTGGGTCCCCTACTTCGAGCAGCTCCAGGCTGCTGTCCCCAACCCCGGAGCGTGCAGTGTTAGTCCTCCAACATAGGCTTCCACCGGCTACTTGTTGCTGGCTTCAGTTGACCGGCTGTACAACGGTGTGCGGTGGATCAACGTGCAGTGATGTGTTAATAATTGGCACTCGTATGCCTCTAAATATGTAATTAGTATGGTATTGATGGACAGATGAGATGCAAACTCATTTATCTGGGGGCGGCCTCCTGATGGCCACACTGGGCCCAGAGATCATGAAAAGAGGAGCCATTCGGGAACCCCCGTTGTTGACAGTACAGTTTGGGCAAAGATACCTTTAAGAATGTCGACTTCCCAGATCTCCGATCTATCCAGGAATAGCTCACCAAATCTAGAGTTTTTCTATGCATTCTTTGACCTGTTCTGTTTTTCTAATTATAAAAGCGGGTTTACAAGTACCAGAAAAAAAGAAAACAGCTTGCCTGGATTAGCGACCAGCTTGCGCATAGACCTAGAAACATTGAGAGTAGGGAGACGACCGAGGCCAACAAACACAATTGGGCAAAAGAAAATAATTAAAGACTAAAACACGCCGAATGATACCACTGAAAATCCCACAAGGGTTGAAAAGCAAACAGGAACATGTTATAGAAAAAGTAAGAACGGAGGGATTTATGATAAGTGCTATAATCTATACTGACCGTAGGTATTCTTGCCTCCTTTGCTGGAAGTCTGTGGCAGGATCCAGGGTGGATTTGGAGCAAAGAGGTTGTCGTTGGCCTGCTTCTTTCCAAACAGCCTGGTCAGGGTCCCGGATTTGGGTCTTCTTCATGGCGTCAGGTGCTGTGGGCCGGACCTGGGGTGCTCCGGGTCTGCTCCTCTAGCAGGGCATGCTGCGGTACTGGGGGCGCGCGGCTCTATACTGACGGGCACAGGTGGAACGTGTTGGGCTGGCCCACGGGGGAGGAGAGCAGGGAACACCCTGCCCTCTTCCTGCAAGACTGAAACTCGCACAGGTAGGAAGGATGGCTCTCTGCCAGGGATCTACCCTGCCCTTCGAGGACTAAACTGCCCTCCTCCCGGTTAGAGCTGTCAAGAGGAGCTGCCCTGTCACTGTCTGCTGCCAGAGAGTGGACTTTGGGAGGATGACGCACCAGGGAACACCTCCTTGAAAATATTTCACAGGGTCTGCAGCACTGCCCTGCAAATTATGTCCGCAAAGCACGAACAGACGCTCCGTAGGGAGAGGGCACCACACGGGTGCTGCTGTGCAGTGTTGTCCCACAGATTCATGGAGGATAAATGTACTAAAAGCGATGTCAAAATGGCGTGTGAACAGGGGTTCTGTTATACAACTCCTGGCCCTACACACCATCGCTACTGCAGGTTGGGAATAAGGCTGTTCTTGGCGTGCTGCTGCCCTCTCACAGAGCGCCTGTCCTTTCAGAGTGTAGAAATGCCATGGCAACAGTACGGTGAAAGTAACAAAGGTGCTGCTCCGCTTTTCACCACGAAAGCCCTGGTAACAAGAGTTAAGGTAAACCGGTGCTCTTAATAATCCTGCCGGGCACAATGAGCAAAAAAACAACTGGAAACAAGAAGAGATATATATCTTACTCCTGGCGGTGATGTGTTGTCCCTCAAGTGCTCCTTTGTGGTCAGCCTGTGAGGTGCTGCTGTACGTTTGCACGTGTGCCTCTGTTTTGGTTCACTAGTGCTGCTGCACCTTGTTTCAGATCATCAGCAAGGAGCTGGACGGAGCAGCGCAAACAAGCGCCATTACTCATCAAATCTAAAAAACAGACAAGCCTGGCTTCCGGGCCGTTTGTAGCAGAGTTTAAAAACACACAGGTAGCTGTTGACTCTAAGAACCCGTCCTTCCGAGGCGGAAGGCGTGTAACGGGCATTGATGTCTGCTCTCCGCTGAGAACAGCGATCCCGCGTTGCGATTAAACGCCCAAACAGCGGACAGGTGACGCGCTCATTCCTGTCGGTTCACTCCGCTCGCCTTACCTTTCCCCTAACCACAGCCTCTCTGTAACTACAGCAACTGCCTGGGCCACATTCTTAGCTGCTATCACGGCCTTCTCACAACGAGGCATTGTTAACAAACGCAGGACATTCCATAAAAAACCAGACGCTGCAAGTGTACTGCATGCACGCTTATGGGTGAAAATATAGAGGATCATGACATGCAGTGGAGGAGCAAAGATACCATGCTCACGCATTCATCTCATGGCTTGAAGCCCGCGAGTGGTGCGCGCGCGCGCGCCACTGCGAGCATTGTGCTTTCAATTATCTCGCCCGTGTCTGGGCACGATAATTGAAACCACATGACGGCCTATTGGTGTCTATTACGCGCACCAAGCGCAGTGCAACGCTAGGTGCGAGACCTAACAAAGAAAATCCCTGGTTTCTAGTGGGATTTCTGCCCCCCGGACGGCAGATGGGGGCTGCAGCCCCCATCTGCTCCCTGGGGGGCAGAAAGACTGACATTTCTCTGGGGGTTGGGGGCATTTCCATACCCTTTTTGGGCAGCCCCCACCCCAACATCAATAAAAAAAATCCCTGCTTTCTAGTGGGCTTTTTGCCTTCCCCCCCCGGGGGGCAGATTTGGGGTTCCTGTCCCCATATGGGCAGAAAGACTGGAATTTCACTGGAAGGGGGGCATTTTCATGCCCATTTTGGGCAGCCCCCACACCAACATCAATAAAAAAAATCTCTGGTTTCTAGTAGGCGTTCTGCCCCCCCGGGGCGGCAGATTGGGGGCTACTGCCCCTGTCAGCCCCCTGGGGGGCAGAGAGACTGACATTTCTCTGGGGAGTGGGGGCATTGCCATGCCCTTTTGGGCAGCCCCCACACCAACGTCAATATACAAAATAAATCCCTGGTTTCTAGTGGGTTGGGGCAGATTGGGGGCTACTGCCCTCCAGGGGGGCCAGAAAGACTGTTGTGCCCAAAAACATATGGGGGGAGCAAAGGCCCTTGCCCAAGGGTCGCTCCCCCCTCCCTGGTGCTAGTGGGTGGATCCCTGCTTGGGGATCACCCTCCTGGGGTGATCCCTAAGCAGGGATCGACTAGGGAATGGTACCATTGGAAAGGGGAGATTCTCCCCTTTCCAACGATACCTCTCACAAGTGTTACGGTGCTCGGGGGGCTGAGATAGCCCCATGAGCACTGACATACTAAAACTGAAACTAAGTTTCAGTTTCGTTTTCAATCTAATGACGACAGCGCGCCATGCGCGCGATCGTCATTGGATTAAAAACCAGGGAAGGGCCTCAGGAGGTTGGGGAAGCTCTTCCCCACCTCCCGAGGCCCAAAAAAAATGGAAGTCCCTCTGCTGTTGACAGCAGAGGGATTTCGTGCCCCTGTCCTCATGACGGAATGGTTCGGTCATGAGCACCGAAAGGGTTAAACATGGTAAGATTTGTCTTACACCCAATCAGCACATTTGATTTACTTGTAAGCCACTAATATAGTGGTACTAAATGTAACCAGGGCCTGTAAATTAAATGCTACTAGTGGGCCTGCAGCCACTTAAGTAGCCTTGTAAAGCATTTCTCAGGTTTGCCACTGCAGGCCCTGTGTAGGTTTTGTCATGTGCTTTAGGCTAGTACTGTCATGTATACCCCTTTTTATGTCGAGCATTCGAGACCTTTTGTATATACTTTAGTATATACTTATATGTGTATGTACTTTGTGGGCTCTGGAGATCAGGCCTCGGACTTGTCTGCTTCCGCTTAGGGACTTTTTTTCTGTTCAACTGCCTCTATTTAACTGTTTTGATAAAAACGACCAGTAGAGGTCAGTAAAATACCAGAATTGCTTTCTGCTT
This sequence comes from Triturus cristatus, assembly GCF_964204655.1. Taxonomy (NCBI): domain Eukaryota; kingdom Metazoa; phylum Chordata; class Amphibia; order Caudata; family Salamandridae; genus Triturus; species Triturus cristatus. The sequence continues at coordinate 762,871,960 of NC_140592.1, read as the reverse complement.
GTTCAACTGCCTCTATTTAACTGTCTTGATAGAAAACGACCAATAGAGGTCAGTAAAATACCAGAATTGCTTTTTGCTGTGGGACTTTCTTTTTTATTTTTCGGGCAACTGCCTCTATTGAACTTTCTTGATAGAAAACGACCAGCAGAGACCAGTAAAATTCCAGAATCACTTTAGCATTCTCTAGATTCCAGTCCATAGAAATTGTCTACCACGAGCACCTGTAGCCAATAATACGTTTTTCAAATCTTGTATTTTCAGTGATATGACCACCAAAGGCCCTGGTTTTATATTAAAAACAGAGCTTTGGACAATACCATTTCCCGCTGAAAGGCAATATTTCTCTACATGTCTTCCCATACCTGGTGTGTCACGCAGTTTGGTGCTTACTTTCCCTCCATGTTAAAGAACAGTAGATGTTTCAGCACCCAGGCTAACGTGCTGCATAGCTAAATACATACAAGGTCCCAAAGGCGAGACCGATTACATTGCAAATGCTTGTAATATACATTGTCCCATCCGCACGACAATAACAGTTCTGAAACAAGTGGCCTTTTACCAAGTAGCTTGCTCCTGTCCCTTCAACGCCAGGCTTTTAGTATTCTATCATAATCCCTGTAACTGATGTACATAAACAAGCTCTCAGGCACTGCATAATTCTGTATAAGGGTCACAACTTTTTTTCATCCTTTGCCAAAGCCAGCTGAGCATGATCGCATTTGTTTGGAAAAACATTTATGACTGTTTTCAAAACATATCGATTCTAGAAGAAACCCTCGAGTGACCACTCTAGTATATAAGACCCTTATTCCCCCCTGCAAATTAGAGGAGGATTCCTTCCACGCTGACACAGAGTCCTGCATGCTAAATCTTCGACACTCAGCAGTCTGAAATTCCTTGCGGGGTGTCATCCTTGAAGCAGAGACAGGGTCCTTCATGCTCAACCATCAGATGAGGGGGCTGGTTCTTCGCTAGGGGGTTCTTGGCTAGACACATACATATATATATCTATACACATATACATGCTACACCTACATATCTAGGTTAGGTACACATGGGCAAATTACTTATGGGGCGCATTATAGGATTATGCAAATGCTACTATTTTATCTGAACTGTATATGTTCATCTTTTTAGCAGTATAGTAGAAATGTATATACTATTTAACATATTAGTACTTGCAATTTCTTTCGTATGCTTCTGTCTCCTAATTGTCGCAGCAAATATGTTTTACACAAGACTAACCCTGAACCAATAAATACTTATTGAAATGTCCTGATTATCCTCTTGTGTACGTTCTGAGAATAAGCAAGCACGAGTGACTGAGAGAAAAGTACTTTTCTGTTTTCCACGATCCCTGAGGAATCAGGGATGTCATGTTCAGTGGTTGCCAGAAACTACCTACACCACTGTAGGATACAGGGGGTGGTAGTGGCACTGTAGAGCTAGCTGGTCTAATGGCTGACATATCCTGTGGGGGTGTTCAGAAGCGGTTTGGACGCCAAGCCCTCAGTTTAGGTCATCCAAAACGTGCAGGTCCTAGGGATTCCTAGGAGCTATACGACAGTTTAAATTGCCACTTCAACATGACAAACTAAACCTTTTTGCCAGGTCTAAACCTTCCTTCTTGATACATATATGTCATCCCTAGGGTAGGCCCTAAACAGCCCGTAGGGCAGGATGAGCTGTATTTAAAAAGTTTGACATGTACATTTTTAAGTTTTACATGCCCTGGTAGTGAAAAAACACTTACATTTGTATTTCACTATTGCAAGGTCTATCTCTCCCATAGTCTAGCATTGGGTTACCTTATTACACTTAATAAATGATAACTTTTGTTTGTGAGCAAGAAGTAAACTCATGTATGATGTCTGAGGAATTGCAATTCAAAACTCTCCTTAATGGTACACTCAGATTTTAAGCCACAATTCTGAAAATGCCACTTTTAGAAAGTTAACTTTTTCTTTCCCTAACCATTTAGTTTCTGCAGCATGTTCCTGGGTCACATGGCTAGGTGCAGTTCGCAGTTGGTCTTTGTGTATTCCTCCCAGACAGCCACATAATGAACATTCTGGGTGTTGGCAGGAGGGGTCATTCTGACTTGATGAGGGACTAGAACAGTCACCTGTCACATTTGCACTTCAAAGACACGGTCGGCCTAAACTTGTGACTTTCACCCGGTCTCGCACTACCACATAACCGCAAGTGGCACTTTGTGCTTTTAGGTGCTATACTTCCCTTAAATCTTTAAAATTGCATGTCTCTGGATTTTTATCATTCCTTTGTCAAAAATTGTATAAAACTTTACTCTATATTTCTAAATTGGTATGGGATTTTTCTTGTGCTGTGTTTTGACTTTACTACACTTCGTGTGCTGTTTATATACTTAACACATTGCCTCTAAGTTAACCTTGGCTGCTTTTGTGGCAAGCTACCAGAGGGTTAAGCACTGGTTAATTTAGTGACTTTTTGTCATTCATCCTGACAAAGTTTGTGGGTGTTGATTGAGAAGGGCTTACACCCCCTCAAACAAAAACCCAATATCTCACAGCATTCTGTTTTTTAAAATAATGCCAATGCTTCCTGCTGACCTGTGTTGTGGTTATTCTTGCTCTCTTTTCTGCCTGAGTCTTGGGGAATTGTCATACATTGGGTTTCCTCACCATGTTTCCTGAATGTCATAGAAGAGTTTGCAATCACAGCACCTGTAAGTTAATGGCAGAAAGAATGTTTAGTACTCTCATAGGAAATATCTTGTTTGACTTATTTTTTCCAATCCCATTGAAAGTGTCAATCTTTTTGCATAATTGTTACTCTATTTCTATTTTAGACACATGGTAAGATGTTGAAACACAATTCCACATATATGTTTTACTATTTGCTAGAGTGACCAGAAATAACATAATAAAATACAAACTTGGAGGAAAAGGGGGGAAGGTGTAGACATACTGCAAGTGAATTCTTTGGTATGCATGTGGATCCTTCAACAATTCTATGGATTTAGTGGTTAAGGCACAAGCCACAAAACATTAAAGTGGAAATCCTACTGCATCTGACAGAAAGAATATTTGGCTTTTACTGCTCAGAGTAGCTGAACCCCTATTTTCTCATCCATGCCCTGACCCCACCTTAGGGCATAATCCATTGTATTATGCCTGGGCATCAGTCAAGCCATTAACAGGCAGGGAGACAGTGCTCAGAGCAGACTAGACACCATGGAGGTACTTAGCCACTGTAGCTTATCAGCAGACGTGTAATTTCATAGCGACAAGCGGGTACATTCCAGTTGTAGCAAGCCAGAAGTGCAAGAAATTAAAAACTGACAACAAGAAGATCTTGACATCGTAGGGAAAAATCTCAAGGTAATGTTTACAGAGAGATTCAGGCAAACTTTCAAAATATAATGGCATGGTATGACAATGTTTTACAGTATGAGTTAACATTTTTACACTTCTAATGTGGCGCTTTTTCGTTAACAGAGGTAAAATCAATTTTTCAGACATTGACCACCTGGAGAGTATGGGTAAGCCATTTTGGCCAGAAAGTGAGCCCTATATGTGTGAATGCCACTTTGCTACATCATCTCTACAGAAGGTATATCTGCATGTACAAGAAGTACTCTTTCAATTGTTAGACTAGCATGTACAGGAAGCACTTTGTCAATCAAAAAAGGCAAGGCTTACTGACCCCAGCACACAGGTTTTTCAGCTCAGTAGCAAACTACTTTATATCAAACAAATGAAATACACATAGACAGCTATTTATCCAAATTGAATGAGGAGCTATATCACACCAGTAAATAAAGGAAACTTAAAATGGTAGCCATTCATAATAACAAAACAAAAATTCTCTCTGTAAAAAAAGACTAAGCAAAATCAATGTATGACATGGACAAATACAATTTAGCATCTAGCAGAAGGATGCTAGGCACGGATCTGAGGCAACCTATTAGTAAAACAGCAAAAAAGATTACTTTCAGTAGTACTTTCTAGTATATGTAAACTAAAAGACTCCTATCCTGATATCGTTCCTCGATTCTTTTTTTTCTAAGTTAGCAATGTGATTTCCTGTAAAAGGACCATCACGTCAAATTATTTCAAGAAACTTTGGCCCAATCTCAGTGGAAGAAACTATGAATATGTTGAAAATACAGAACATATCACATGGACATGAAAAATAAAGTGAAAGCACTATTCAGAAGAGGCGTAAAAATAGGATTCCCACCCCCTTCGATCATCCAGTCAAATGATGTGCCTAGACAAAGGTCAAAAAAGCTCGTAGGGTAACAAATTAATCTAACCATCAGGTTAATAAAAGAACCAAGCAAAAAATTGCGAACTGTACATATGCTTGCCTATAAAAGTATAGGCCACTAAGAGAGGATTTGGGAATACTGAAACAGCTTCAATTTAACATATAATAAACTCATTACGGGCCAATCCAGAGAGTGCAGATGTCTGCCGTTTTGAGTCAGTAGTTCCAAATTGTTTTTCTTTTGACAGCAAGTGAAAGATGAATTGCTACACTCATATTAAAGATTATTGACAAATAATAACCACATCAAAACATCCCCTCTCAAGATGTTGTATTTTATCAGGGATGTCTAAAAGGGACTAAACTCGGGAATGTAATGCCATCCTAACTTATTGGGGACGGATTGTGAGGGAGCTGAATAACGTATTGGGAATCCAAATGGAATTGGAGCCAAAGTTTCTCCTCCTGAGAATCCCTATGGAGGTGGACATCCCGAGACACAAACTCATATTAGCCAACTTGGGGTTGGAGGTAGCCAAACGAAATATTGCTAAGTACTGGGGGGCCCCACAACTACCTACACTTCAGGAGTGGAGGGCAGGCCTGGACCTGTACATGGTAGCAGAAGAGGTGACATACAGGGCTAGGGGTTGGCCTCGGAAATTTCGAAAGATTTGGGCCCCGTGGCTAGACTACTATGGGTTGGACGTGGGGGGAGAGGAAGAAGGATGAGGATTAATCTTAGAAAGGTCGGGAGAAAAACCTTGAACGATGTACTGTTTGTTCCTGCTCTTATTTGCCAGGCGCACCGTCACTGTGAACCTTTGATTATCTGTGCCCAGGTCATTCAAGCCCAGATACAGACTAACCTGCAAAAGACAATGTGCTCTTATAACTGCCTTACAAGAATGTGGTGGATTGATATTCCTCATGCATGGTGTGCTCATGCTTTGTTTGCTGTTTTGTTTTTCGTTAAAAAACAAAATCCAAATATTTATTTAAAACAAGCATTTACAATGCAATGGTCTCGGCATTGTTAAAGTTAGAGCTATTGGCATTGCTCACGACATTATTTTTGTTTATGTTTTTGTTTTTTTTCAATGCCAATAGCTTAAACTCTCTCAAATGCGAGACCTATTGCATTTGCACCCAAACACAGAGCCACACACACACAGAGCCACCCACACATAGCCACCTACACAGAGCTATTCACATAGAGCAACCCGCACACAAATAGAGCCACCTACACACACAGTTACCCACACACAGACAGAGCAACCCACGCATAGAGCCACCTACAAAAAAGCCACCCACACAGAGCCAGACACATAGAAGCATACACATACACATACACACACACACACACACACACACATAGAGCCTCCCACACACACACAGAGCCACACAGAGTGACTTCAGCTGGGTGAGGACTGAGGAGCGGCGGCCGAGGGCCTGCCACCGCACCCTGCCCTCTGCTGCTGTCACCCGTCCCTCCGCCCTCAGAGCCAGAAACAGGAAAGAAGGACTACAGAGACAGGCAGGCTGAGTAAACAAGATACAAGATACACAAACTTAGCAGCAAGTAATATCAAACAGTATCACAATATCTGAGGCCCACGAGTTGGGGATATGAGGATATGTTAAGAATGGAAACAAATAACATTCAGATAAAATGCATCGCGACATAACATTGTGTGACAATAAAGTACTCAATGGCATACGGTCATAATGCAGCGAAATGCACACTTAGAATAAAAATACAATTGATTACATAAAAAGATGAAGCAGTATGAAAGCACTATTTCGATTAATAACACCTAGATCCTAAACAGTGAAGTTGGATGGCTTACATATTCAAGTAATGTTCACAGATAGAGAACGCAGGTAAATAAAAACCTCAATTAAGGGTCTGCTATGTGCTCCTACAAATTTGGCAGTTGAATCCGAATATCGGAGCTACTCTTGAGGAAGAGTCATGATCCTGTTGCCAGGCTATCCTCTTGTAGGCAACAGGAAATCAAACTCGCTAACCTAAGCTGAACAATATAGTTAAGACATCTAGGAACTGATGTGCCAACAGAGCCAGAAATAAAAAATAATTGGTGAAATGTGAGGAGAATCGCCACTCATCAACCCTTTGAAGTTGAAATAAAGAACATAGAGCTAGAACACGTATTTCTGGAATATTTCTATCACTAGGCATGTGAATGAGGAGTAGAAGGGTCTGGTGAATAATAGAGTTGTAAGAGGAATTCAGAGTGTCAGTAAGAAAAAGCCTGGAGCGTATAGACTAGGCCACAAATTAATAATAAATATCTACCGATAGTGACTACTATGGTCTTGGAGGGATCAGATGTAAAGATCCTCTGAGCCACCAGAACTCGTATCAATGCTGCATAAATAGATGAATTAATTTGTGCCTTCGCGAGCGAGACTGCGCAAGCACAGCCTTCGCTAGCCGAGACCTAAAAATGAGACCAAACAAGACATAAAACTATGATGTTTTATTTAATCCAGAAACATCCAAACTACGTGGTTCGAAACAATAACTTTGCCAGTGTACCAGCAATCTCCTTCCTGTGTGTTTTCCCAACCTCGTGTTACAACTAAATCTTAATTTGACATGACAGTTCAGCTCGTTGAAATCGAATCAGATCCATTCCAGGGCAGGCTCAGGGCCTCCTGCAGTGACAGACACTCTGCCAGCTCCACCCACTCCCATGGACCCGGTTTCCAGCGTGCTTCCAAGACCTAAAAATCCCCGATATGTGCACCTAAACAATACAGAATATGTTGCCCATTAATCCATAATTCACCCCAATCTGACACTCGCACAGACATCCCATTGCACTGCTTAAGTGCTCTCTCACCTGTGCCACCATGACGTGTCCTCCTGCAGTGCCACGGTGAGCCAGAGCATCTTTTACCAGGTTGCAGTGAAGAGGGTCACGCGAGCTGCGGGCAGTAGTGCTGTAGACTGACTGAAGGTGGCTGTCTGTGCTGTTAAGAGGGTTGGCCTGCCTGGTTGGTGCAGTGACCCCTTACTGCCACCGCGCTGAGCTGCTTTCTCTGTTTATGTCCCCTGAAGGCCTTGGTCCGGTCTGACATGTTCCCATTTGGGAGCTATGGTCTAGGCAGGAAGCTGGAGCTATCATGTGTGTATGTGTCGAGCTCTCTGGGGCCGCATTGGTGAGGGCTGCTTTTCACAGGGCTTGGCTCAGCAGGAATGGGGGTCATGGGTTATGATTGTTAATACTTGCAGCGCCGAGATGACCTTCGAGTGACTCACGCTATATGAAAGTTAATTAAAATAACGGCCAGCATGCGGGGACGCGCTACCGATGTCTGGTGGCCGCAAGCAGATGGGGGCTGATGGTGTTGGGGCGGTGTGCAGGGCTCGTGACACTGCATGCCGCAGAGTCTGGCAGTAGTGCTGTAGACTGACTGAAGGTGGCTGTCTGTGCTGTTAAGAGGGTTGGCCTGCCTGGTTGGGTTGGTGCAGTGACCCCTTACTGCCACCGCGCTGAGCTGCTCTCTCTGTTTATGTCCCTAGAAGGCCTTGGTCCGGTCTGACATGTTCTCATTTGGGAGATATGGTCTAGGCAGGAAGCTGAAGCTTTCATGTGTGCATGTGTCGAGCACTCTGGGGCCGCATTGGTGAGGGCTGCTTTTCACAGGGCTTGGCTCAGCAGGAATGGGGGTCCTGGGTTATGATTGTTAATATTTGCAGCGCCGAGATGCCCTTCGAGTGACTCACGCTATATGAAAGTTAATTAAAATAACGGCCAGCAGACGGGGACCCGCTACCGATGTCTGGTGGCCGCAAGCAAATGGGGGCTGATTGTGTTGGGGCGGTGTGCAGGGCTCGTGACACTGCATGCGGCAGAGTCTGGCCTGGCTTATCAGCGCTCGGATCGCTGTTTATTATAAAGCAAATGTTTATTCCATTGTAAAACGAAAGCGAAGATACCGCACCCCACTTACACTTTGCTGCAGGGGTGGCAGGCAAGCACGGCAACTCAAACCGGTGGCAATCAGTACAACTAACTCTGATTCTCCCGTAGGCCGCTGCAGCAGTCTAACGCGGGGTATTCTTAAGTCCGGGTCGGTGAGCCCCAGCCAACGTCGGCGCACTCCACAGCCCGGCTGAGGCCTCGACTCGGGTGATATGATGCTGATGCTAGTGCCGCGGCGACGGTAATTTAAATTGTGCACAGTCAGCTGTGCACTGTCTGGTAATTAATGCGGACACCAGGACGCGGAAGGCAGCTACCACTGACCAGTCTCAGTGACTGCGCGCCGATGCGCAGCACGCTTCCACTCCCCGCTTCCTGAATCCCCGACCTCACCCCCTTTCTAGGACCTGTGGTCACATGATCCCCTCTGAGTGACTCAGATCCGCCGCCGGCGTGAATTTCAATGCAGCACTGCAGCTGTAAGATACAATGTCGCAGCAGAGTGGTAAACTGCTACAATACTGAGCCTGTGCTGGTGGCAGCGCCTGGGCAGGCAAGTCTGTCAGCAGGGAGCAGCAGCAATAAGCAGGAGAGATGGCGTGCCTGGTCGCAGTCTACAGGGACAGCGAGGAGAACTTCCCGCTGTTCATCGAGGAAATCCCTGACGGTGAGTGAGGGCGATTGCAAGAGTGGGTGACCCGTGGTGCAAAGGTAGCTCGCAGAAATGCCTCGGAAAAACAGCGCGGCGTTTTCGGAATCGGGGGCGTGTTTTTCTTTCTCTCCTCTTGCCATTGGCTGGAATGTTTACATTCCAGAGGAGAGAAAGAATCGAAAAAAACACACCCCCGAATCCGAAAAGGACGGGGCTTGTTTGGAGAGACAAACCTCTTCTCCAATGGCTGACCAGCATTTAAGAGGCCAGCCAATGGAGAAGAGGAGAGAAGAAAGGCGGGTTCAAGCCCCTCTTCTCCAAATCATTAAATCTCGCGAGCGAGACTGCGCAAGCGCAGCCTTCGCTAGCCGAGACCTAAAAAGGGACTAAACTCACCAATATTGCATCCTCAAGTGAGATTTCTGATGTTTACATGCTAGATACTGGTTAGCATGCAACATAATTGGTGTGAATCAGATATCAAAGTAAACAATTAACTCCTAACTGGAAGAAATACATGTTTTTAATACACTGTCCATCACTTAAACATAGAACTCCAATCAAATGGTGACTTTCACCATTTTTGAAAGGGTTTATAATCTATGAGCAAAGTAGAGATCTTAGTACATAAACCTCAGTGCCTGCTTAGGAGATGCAATAATCAAAATGCAAACTTGTGGAGAGGGCAATATGATTTGCCCCAAACATGAACAATAATACACTTAGCAACATAACATCAACATTTTTATATAATGTTCAACAACTTTAGCTTAAACTCAACGTTCTGATATAGGGACACATAAAACAAATAATTCTTAATACAGCTAACTGCTGAAAGATGTAAAGCTATAAAACCTTGTTCTGGAAGGGCACAAGAGAATATATCTTCATGGCTTGTAATACAATCCAAAAATTTTGGATTGAGACAGTGTAAAGGCTTTACTTGGTTTCTGAAATTTCTTTGAAATGTAGACACCTCTTCCTTCATTTTCAATAACTCTAGTAGAATCAAAGAGGCATGGCAGGTGACACAAACTGTTAGATCATTACTTGCTGAACAGATGGAGATTCTATGACTCTGCAAGTTAAAGGAAACCCCCAAAGTTGAGGAATGTACTACCAGCATGACAACATCAGTATCATTGGAAATAAAGTATTGTCTACATCAACAGAATGAAGTCATCTTTCTTGCTATTTTTCTCTTCTTACCAAGAACAATGTGTCAGCTAATTCACTCCTGTTTTTCAGTTTTGTTTTGTGGATGCTTGATTCCATCTACTTAACATTTGTAATAAACTGAGAATTTCCTCTTGATACTGCTTTTCAAAATGCAACTACTAACTACTGACCATTCTTACTAACATTAAACCTTCATTCTTTAATTTTCCCAAGATGTAATATTGTTGTATCCTTATCAAAACAAAGTGAGAAAGTAAGACTAAAAGGCTTGGTAAGAACAATGATATTAGAATAAAACGAACATGCCAAACTGACCAGTGCACGAGGAGGATTAGCAACCTAATAGGCAGTGCAAAATGATTTAGTGAAGCCAAGCATACCAAGGCAGACAAAAATTAACCATATACATGAAACAGCAGGCAACAAATCATTTAATTCTTACGTCAGTAGTTATTAACCTGTGGTCTGGGGAATCCTGGAGGTCAACAAAGCCTACTCAGGGGGTCCACGACTGCTTAAAAGATTTAATAATCAATTAAGTGGACTTCGCAATCCATTTCATACTTGGCCCTGCAGATTGCCCCGACAATTGCAGAGGTGTCGACGTTGAACTATCATGACCTGTTGCAAAGGACAAAAGCGGATTTAGCGCGCTGGAGGTTGTACGCGCTGTCCTCGCAGGAATGGATAGCGGCCTTAAAAATAACGATTTTACCCAAATCTTGTATCTGTTTCAGACCCTCCCACTGCAGCTCCCAAAGGAGATGCTTCATTGGTGCAGGGGGAGGTGCTGCAATTCGTTTGGGCTGGTAATTGCCCCAGGATGAGCTGAAACCGTAGCTGGTGTTCGCCTTTGAGGGGTGGCCTGGAGGTCTTGTATGTGCTCCATTATTATCAGGCTGCACAGCTTTGGTACTTGGTGTAGTGGTCGCGACTGGAGTCCGAAAAACTGAGGTTATTTATGGACAGTGCCATAGTAGGAATAGACCTATGGAACGTTCCCTTCTTGATGCGCTCCTGTCGCCCAACAAATCTTTATCTATCATTGGTAGCTTCGCCCACTTTGCAGGCTTGGGACGCGGTGGTGAGTCGAAAAGGGGTGACATATTTTCCTTTCCCCCTCACTCCAGTGGTGGGAAATGGGGACTTTACCCCAGGCCTAGACGCTGGTTCGTTAGAGGTCTGGCAGGGGCCAGAGTTTCGTTCAGTGGGTCACTTCTAAAATGAGAACATCCCCCTACCCTTTGATTACATGCGGATAGAATTAGCAATTCTTGGAGGGGAGAGATATTGGTACACTCAGATTAGGCACTGGCTGATACAACTCGTGGTCCGAGAGGCGGCAAAATGACCTCTAACCCATTTCGAGAGATGGCTGCTACGCAAGGACACAGACAAGGGCTTAATCACAGAATAATATGGAGTATTACAGGAAAGGGAAGCTAACCTGAAGTCACCCTCACAGCTGCGGTAGACAGTTATCCACAAAAAAGTGACTAGATATCTTTTACAGAGCAAGACACACTGCATCAAACACTGGCAGTATAGAGACAGTATAGAGGCAGCGACAAACATCTTTTCATACTGGTACCTGACTCCTGAAAGACTACACCGGATGAACTCTGAAAAGAGCGATAAGTGCTGGAGGGGATGTGATTCCTGGAGAACGTTGCTACACATACTCTGGGAGTGCCCCAAGATTAATCAAATTTGAGAGGAGGTACTGCTTGATATTGACACACATTTTTATAACCAACTACCTAGGTTTCCCTCTTATATAGTGCTAGGTCCCCCTAACCCACTTACGTTACTGCTGTGATCTCGAAAAGGCAGGCACAGAGCCCTGGCACTGGGTGCGGCACATCAGTCCATGTTGGCTGTATTAGGGACGGAAAGAGGTCCGGCTAGATTAAATTGCTTGCATAGGTTTTGGCATATTTTGGGGATGGAAAGAGCAACGCAGTGACACATATCAGGAACTATGGAAGCCGTTCCTCCGACTCCTCTCAAAGAAATTCACTGAACTCCCCTGTCCTAGGTATTTGTGGCTGCTTCGCCTTACAGCGCAGATGGAGTGCCCGCTATGGGAGGGGGTGGAGGGGGGCGGTCAGTGAGATATAATACTACCCCAGACCTTCTTTTTTTTCTTATTTGGTCAACAGATTGTTGTTTAGGTACCCAGAAGGGGGAGGGCAAGTGGGAGGGGAGTTACATATAAAAGTTGATCGAGTGGTCTGATATAAATGCATAATGATGTGATTTAATGTGTCTGTAATACCTGACCCTTGGGTCCAATAAAACAAATTTCAACCTAAAAAAATAATAATATTAACAGATTAATAAAGTGTATATAAATAATCAAAGCGTGCACTTCACAATTTTACAGTGTTTTGTAAATGTGAAGGAATTGGAAATTGGAGGCAAAAAAGTAAGCTAGTATATTCAAATTGATTAGTTGTAGCAGTGTAAGTGAATCAAACAGAATATAGTATGGACGATTAGTGACCTCAATTGAATCTAGAAACGCTCCAACTTTACTATTAAGAATAACATTTTTTTATTTTTTTTATTTGTGTTTCTGAATTAAATTAAATATTTCAGCATTTGTGTAATTTTGAGGATTTCTTGTTTCTGTATTTTTGGTGTATTGTTTTGTGGGTCAAATCATCAAAAATGCTTAGGCCAAGGTACCCAGTTTCTACTAATGACTCAGGAGGGGACCCTGGATTCCAATAATGATTCAGAGGGGGTACCTGGATTCTTGTAATGAACTATGTGGGGGGGTCCTCAGAAGTCAAAGATTAGGAACCACTGCTTTAAATTAAAGACAAACAAGGAAAACGTAAACTGAAATAAAAGAAATGTCAGCCATTCTATAAATTAAAGTGACCTACAATATAGAGTGAAGAATGTACACGAAAAGCTTTACAACAGGAATAGTTTCAAGATGCCTACTGCCCAAATTGATACTTGCATGAAGATAATAATTGCATTGATTCACAGGTTTGAGTAGAGAGTACACTTTCATTGTGATACTCATTGTATAGGAGCTATAACAAATCTCAATAAGGCAAGAACACAGTCACACTACACTCATTGCCATATTTATGGCCAAGTCATGCAGTGCAGCAAGTCACCTTTCTGCGATGCACTGTGAGACAGGGAATGGGTAAGAATGCACCATCTTTAAATCAATATGATGCATTACTACCTTTTTCTCTACGCTGGCGCCCTTTTGACTGCCTAACGCCAACGCAGGCACCCGCATTGTAAGGGGTATTGTTTTTGTGCAAGAAGGAGCACCTTCCTGTGCAAAAACAATCCCCTGAGACTTTTGCCTCTTTCTGAGTGTGCTGCATTCTGCAGTACACATAGAAAGAGAAAAGAATGAGGAGAAACAAAGATATCAGTCCTCGTTACGCTTCACCTGGGGAGGCGCACCATTTTGGTGCATACCCAGGTATACCACTTCTGGTAAATCTGGAACTGCATCAAAAACCACACGAGTTGCATGGGAACACCTACGCAACGCCCATGGAAACGCTACCCGAGTACACAGTAATCCAATGTAGGGATTTGCGGAGCATTGCATCACTTGAGGTTCTTGAAGCCACTCAGGACCACGCATGGTGGCCTTGCGTGGCTTCATAAATCTCATTTTGAAGATGGGTCACTATTGCTCCACGTTGTGTGGTGCAAGAGCGACGCAAAAGGGCTTGGAAACATGCCAATCCGTATGAAAAGTGCCCAACAAACAAAACAAGGACTATTGGTTGAGGTAACGGCATAAATCCCAAAACTTCCAGGTATATATACTGCAACATTACTACCAGCTGCTAGACCACAAGGCCTTTGGCACCCACAACTCTTGTTGCTTTACCGTCTACTACAAGGTATATTGGATTGCTTATCCTGTTTGAAACTTTGTGATATTATATAGTTGTCCTATGGTATATTGTGATATTAGTGTATTCTAAAGACCTCTGCTGGACTTGTACTATTCTGTGTCACCTTATTTGTGATCCTTGTGTATTGTATATCTGTTCCTGGCATATTATCAATTCCAATCATCTTGCCATGTCTTGCCTTGTCAAGGGCTGAATGTATTAGTAATGTTTGATGAAAACTTATGACTAGACAAAGAAAATCCCAAAACTTCAACATTAAAACATACATTCTTATATGTATGGAAATACATCTACTACACCCAAGAATCAAACAAGCAAAACCCTGCCTTCTGCAAGTAAATTACAAATACACCTCTACTGCACTCCTTCCCCCTGGCTGCACATGCATAGGCTGGATGACCTGATCCATATAGTGGAAAACAATATTTTAGTTTGATTTAGCTTAGCAAAAGGTTCACTACATAAAAAACACCCAACTCTAATAAATAATAGGTCCCTATTTGACTGTTTACCTCAATTTATACAATGAACTATTTGTTTATAGCTAGGTTTCTGTAACACAAAAACACAGCCATACTTGACGAGATAAGCATACCTACCTGTTTCAGTGTAACCTCATTGTGAACAATGGTCCCATGACAGAGGGCACAGACTGAAGTAAAAAGACACAAAAGCCATGAAGCTTGTATATGTGAACTGGATGTAGGACAGTTAAAAGACTCATAGCTTCTGATACGTTACAGAGAACATTATCTTGGCATGTTGTTCTTTATAAATGAGTTTGGATTCTGGCCACTGACAGAATGCATGTAGCTTATTAATAACATCACTGAATTCCACTTTAAGCTTAAGAAAACAATAGTGGTACACAAAGAACAGTTGACAATTTTGTCCCTCCCCAAACATTTTGTGAAAGAAGAGGGTGTGAAAATCCTTGCAAAGTTGACTCCACCACTAGAGAAAGTCCAGTCCACGGCCTGTCAGGAAGAAAGTAACACAGTGGCCATCTCACCTGATGAACTGGGGTTTGACTTGCTTGAAATGGACTAGTACAATGCTCTGTGAATGGGGCTCAGTGTAGTTTCAGAGGATTCAAGGAAGAAGGTAAGTACTATCATGAGCAAGGAAGGAAAAAAGTTGTGCCGAGTAAGCTCGGAGTGTGTTTTTAAGTCCTGCAAGGAGCATTGTAAGCCCTGTGAAGTTGCAGAGAGTCTCGTGTAAGTGCTCTGACGGCAGGAGTAACTGTTTGCCAAGTAAGACTAGGGGTTTCCCAGGGTGTCGTGGGAGTGTTTCCAACCCTCCTTATTGAAGGTGTCAGTGATGACATGGCTTAGTCAATCCTTATTGTTCCTGCAGAGAAATAGAAAGGGAGAGTGCTGTGTAACTGGAATTGTGATGTGGCCATTTACTTCATGTGAAACATGCCAGTGCACTCCTTTGGAGTGACCATTAAAACAAGAAGGGCGTTGTCTGACTTGGCTTCTGGGCCCTTCTGAGCATCTCCCATTAACGCAGCTAGGTGGAAGCACCAAGACTTCTAGACATCAATTAAGAAAAGGCTGTATGGTATCATTACATCAAATTCAACCTTTAATTGTTGTACAGCCCATGTAAGTAAAAGAATACCCCTCTGCTGTGTTTACAGGGTGGCCAACCATCCTGGTTTTTGCAGGTTTGTCCTGTATTTGGGTGGCCTGTCCTGTTGCCTGCACTAACGTATAGGGAAGCGCAAAATGTGCTACTTTTTGCTGCTCACAGCTAGCTGCCTGACTAGACAACTAAAGCCACCTGGTTAGATGTCCACAAAACACTGTTTCCGCCATTTAGGTACTGTGAAAGAGATGCATATCTGGGGGAAAAAGCTGCCGCAAAGGATGGGTCTAGCACAATGCAGCCATTGAACCGCAAAAATATTATCAGATCAGGGGACTTATGTCCTGAAGTCTATTATTTTACCATATTACACTCTGTTGATTGGCCAATGAAAGAAGCACTCTCTATCCACCTTCCATCAAGGTAATATACAGTTCAGGTTTTTTTTTGTCTCATCACAACTTTAATAAGGAAAATGCTACTTAACCCAGTATGCATCTGTTCTTGGCATGTAGAACTGTAGAGTCACATGATGTGCATAGATCGCCTAGTGTTGGGTCCGGATGTTTGCACTTTGTTTTTCTTAAAAGAAGTCTTTCCAGTCACAAGGTAGTTGACTCCTCCTTTCGGTGATAGTGTGCATGGGCAACAACTCCATAGTTAGATTGTTTTTTCCACCATCGGGTTCGGATGTGAATTGTTGCGCTTCGATTCAGCACCATTTTCAGGTTACCCCCAACGCGCAATCCACTACCCTCGACAGTATTGTTTCTTGATCGCGTTTCCCATTCTCTGTGTATCGTCTACACTTGAAATCCTTTGATCGGAAGATCGTGGACGGCCGTTGGACCTACCCGCTCTGGGGTCAATAGCAGTCCACTCCATTCTTGTTATATAATCAGAAAAAGGAAGAAGTAGGCTCTCCATAGGTGCCAATAGCGAGTGTAATGAAATAGGTTCTGCCCCTTTAATCCGCCAGGATTTTTCGCGCTTTGGACTTTTAACAGTAGGTGAGCCTCACAATTAGTGACTCACCCATGGTAAACAAAAAGTAAACAGACTGCGCGAGTCTTCCGCCAGTGCCCACCTTTGCACATGTGTGAGAGCTGCGCTTGGGAGACTACCATCACGCGCAGCCTGGTAACAGCGCACAGATAGCCTGGCACAGAAGTGACTGCACGGTTAAATATTAGCCTAGGTAGGCATTATAATACTAGTGGGCACTCACAGGGAAAGTGTGGTTAACTGTCTTGTCTGCAGTGCCACTTTATCATATAAATAGGGGGGAAATCTGACTTATAGTGCAGTTTCGCTCCCCTTTGGCCTACATAGTCCAGTGAGGTATCGAACTAGGGGAAAAGATATGCACCAAGATCAAATCTGCAAGGTCCAAGAATGTATCTGTACATCATATGGGTCATCTAGAATTGTCATAATTCTCTGGCTCAGCTCAGGGTAAGAGCCCAGCCTTTTGTTACCCTGCTAGGTCAAGTTAATTACATTGCTCTCCAGCAGCAGGAAGAAAGGCCTCTCCACACAAAGGGAGCAATTAACAGTGCTTCACTCAGCACCGGAGGAGGAAGCGGTGGAGAAGAAAAGATGCATCCATAAATTAGCTGTCACACTGAACCAGGGATGGGACAGCCAGGGCCACTGAACAAAGGGCAGAGCCAGACCTCCAAAGCCAACACAGGAGGGGCCTCCTCTTTGAAGTTATGGTAGGAAAGGACCTGGCAGTTATATCAGCAAGGAGTGGAGGTTTCTAAACCCCTTGGATGGACCAGGAACCGGGACTTGACACAAGGAGCCGTTTTGAATTGATAACTGTGGGACGGAGCATGCATGGGCCCCCCTCCCCAGAGCTGAGGAGGCACAGGGATCCCAACCCCCAGGCCAGTTTTCGCACCTGGCGCACCTTGGACCCCTACTCTGGGCCCTCACCACCTAAAGAAGCTGGGGGAGTGCCATTATGCCCCACCCCAAGAAGCAAGGAAAGGAGTCCAGGACTCCAACTCCGGCCCCCCCAATGGAGATGAGGAGGGGGAGCACCGTGACATTCCCCCGAGAAGAGAAGGAGAACACGGGTCCCCATCTCTGGGCCCCCAAGGATCCAGGGAGAACCGGCGGCCACCACAAGCAAAACACCCTGCCCCCATGAAGCGGTCATAGGAGAGAAGAGCTGCCAGTTCCTGCAGCAGCTAATGAGATGCAGCTTGGATGGGAAGCCAGCCGGGGCAGCTGGGGGTGGGCTCCCCAGCTACCTCCAAAATAGTAATCCACACAAGGTGCCCAGGTGGGACCAGGCACCCTGCCGGAATAAAAGAATAAATGGTTCAGGAAAGACGCAAGCCCATGCTGTAACAGCAATGGAATGAGGCCGTAGCTGCTCATTAGCTATTCACTCTCCCAAGAGGGAGCGTCTCATAATGCCTTGCAGGGTTCGACCAGGCCCATGTTGTAAGTCACTGTTGTGGCCCCAGGATGGCAGAAGCCCCACCAATGATAAAAACAAAGTGTGGGGGCTGCAGGAGTGCAGCAGCCCCCCCAACAAAGTTTGCATTGAAGAACTGACCCTACTTATGCAGGGTCAGAAGAATTAGGACCACCGTAGGCTTTACGTGTATTTTTAGGCACTCTCAGGGTTGAAGCTTTTTCTTTACAACACCTGGGAGTGAAGCAGCTTCTGGTGCCTGGTTCTGTGGCTGCAGTTCATGTGGTCTAAGGCTGAGTATAGTAACATTGACTTGATGTAAAGTGACACCCACCTGTATGGTTATGTGCTATATTGTACATGAAGGGAGTGGGGAAAGTAATGTGATGTTTGGGGTAAAATGTAATGTTGTCAAAGTTATTTCCTCCAGCCTTGAGTATATTTTGTATAATTAATGTAGAATTAAGTAGTGGGTGTGCAATAAATGTACTTTTCCTTTTCTACAGAAAAGCATAGACTGGACAGTCATTTATTTAGTGTTATTATCTGTGTCAGCGGATGGTGATGACTAGCCCACACAAACTCCCCTGAGCAGGCCTTGGACTGCTCTGCTTTGCTACCCTGTGAGAGATAAGCGCTACCAAGGGGTGTTCTCAGTGAGGGAGATTGTGGACCCATTACTTGTACAGGCCCCACAACTAATGGCCTGTTTCCTTACAGTGAGTAGGCAAGGCTTACTCCAAGAGGTACTATGGGGGCTGAAACTTAAATACGGTATAACACAGCAATCAGACTTGATAAGCTTAAGAGGAGAGGGTTAAAGATTTAAACCCCACAAACGTGACTCCAAATCCTCTACCAGATCACCCCAAAAATCTTCGGATGTGTCAGAGCATGCAATGTATCCCCGCACACACAAGGTCTCCTGTGAAGTGATAAAGGAAATTTGGCCACCCTACTGTGTAGTGTGATATAAAGTATGCACACTCCTGTCACGTAGACATGCCATGCCGAAGGACTTTTGAGTGCTGTGTTCTAAAATTACTAGAGTGCATAGAAGGTACAACACTAGAGAAAGAGACAGGCTTCAGCAGTATGGAGAGACATTTGATACAACCTTCATAGTCACATGTCCATTGCACACTTTTAGATTTCTCACTCACCTGAAGAATGATTACTAATGTCTGATGTCTTGGAGTCTGTCACAGGGCACACGTATTCCTTTTCTTTGGCTCTTAATGAAAACACAGTGGTAACAATAAGAGGACCTGTTATCAGAGCAAATAGATTAAAATAACAGATTTTCAGTGCCTTGAGAAATAACCTATGACAGCTGCAGTGTTACAATGCAGCACCATGTGAGACAGAGGAACAAGTTGTATTACAAAAATGAAAATCAACAGGGGCATTAAAGTAAATGGCCATACAGCAAATCAACTGATCTACAACTTGGGATCCTTGTAGAGTAATGCCGGCAAGAAAGCAGTGTACACAGCGGTACCACAATAAACATAGGAAAGGTACTCCATGAAGTAATACCATAATGGCAACCAAGGGTCAAAGATATGCACAACAGAAGAGAACTATTAATAGAGGTTAAACATCATGCAGTGTACAGAGACAGACAATGTACAGTATAATTTCTTAATTTGTACTCTATCCACATCATTATTACAAATCTTGTGCCTCAGAATTCTTTGTGCAACTTCATAAAATTCCCTATATTTTGTAACATCTGGCAGTCATCATATTTGGACTTCGAACTAATGATCTCTAATATTTTAAAATAATAAAACATATTTTGTTCACTTGCTTATATGAATCTGTCTTACTGCATGAAAGCCAAGTAAACCTAAAAAAATCAGAACAGTCTCCCAAATTTTAGAAATTGCACAGCGATCACATAAAGAAAAGGGTTGCTCAGGAGTTGAAGTTCACGGAGCAGTACAATTCATCAAATGTGTCTCTTTAGGTCTTGGCTGAGACAGCACACGCTCTGCCACTTGCAATACATTTTGTTAGCTTACATGGGGCTTAAGAGCCAGCCGATTGCTTGGCACTGATTGGCTTTATTGTCACTTTCATTTTCTTGCTTCCCCTTGATCAACACGTGCTGGCATCACTTCTTCTTCATGTATTTGTCCTTCCTCTGGAGCTTGGCCTGAGTACTGTTGCCTTGTTCCACTGCAAGTCCTTCTACTGCTCAAAATTTTGGAGGTACTTTCTTTACTTTTAGTTGCTTGTCTGTCGTCCTTGCTTGACCCACTGTCATTGCTTGTCTGCCATTGTTGCTTGCCTCGCACTCCTCCTGCATTGTTGCTGTTGCCCCATCCCTACCACCCACCTCCTGTGTTGTGTTGCTTTAACCCTTCAAGGGTTGTGTTGCCTCTATTGTCCCTTCCACACCCTCCCATGTTGTGATGCTTCTCCCATCCCTCCTGCTCTCCATGATGTTACTTGCCCCCTCCCACAGGCTGTGGGGTTGCTGGCCCCCTCCTGTCCTCCTTCCACTGTCTCTCGTGTTGCTTGACCCTTCCGCCTAGCTCCTGCTATCTTGTCTTGGTGTCTCCTTCCCTGCTGTCCAATGCGTTCTTAGCCTCCCCCGCCTTCCTCCCACTGTGACTTGTGTTGGCCCAAAAAACCTGTCATAACAAAAAGAAAATGCTATGCCACGGCCTGTGCTGGCTGCGTCATAGTGCTTTTTTCCCTCAGTTTACTCTCTTTGTTTTAATTTTATTTGACCTGCGGCACCCTGTTGCGTTGTTGCTTGCCCCCACTAACCATCCCGCCCATCCGGGGTCGTCTATCACTCCCATCCCTCCACCAAAAACAATTTGACAAAGCCAAATACCTCTCTCATAGGTTTAGGTGTTTGGCGTTGTCAATGTTTTTTGTTTGCCATGTTGTACAGAACCGCAGCTGCGGGGCAGAATGGTTGAAAGTTCAAGAAAATATGCTATGACGTGACCAGTGTTAACCCCATCATAGCACTTTTTTTTCCACTTTCAACCATGCCGCACAGCAGCTGTGCTGCTGTACAACATGGCTAAAAAAACAAAAAAACATTAACAAACCCAATAGATCTTGCAATGGCAATACCTGATGACTTTGCCAGTGCTTGTTGTTACTGGAGGATAAGACCGTCTACCTCATGGACTTTGAGAGCGAGTCACACAGCCCATAACACAACTGTAGGGCAAACTTTATGAAGCACAGGTGTACTCTGGGGCTACACTTACACATCCTGTATTTTATAATGGGGAAAGAGTATTGTGGGATGAACAGTACTGTGCTTTCTGATATTTTATGGGTGACCATGCTGTTGCACAAAGAGCATAGTTCACAGACTGCTTTAAAGGGCCAACCTTTGAAGACATATTCTTTAATTTAAACAAAAGATCAGTAATACAAAGCACAGGGATGCTTACGAAAAGCTTTGTTGTTGTTGTGCATGGTTTGAACAAGGCCGTCCAGGAAAAGATAATATTGCACATTGCACAAGCATTGAAGAGCGTAATCAAGCGAAGCGTTCGACTCTGGTCTTTCCACTCCGACAGAGCAAAATTATCCAGAAGGAAGCACGCTTGGGCCGTCGTCTCAGATTACAAGCCGGGGGATGAGTCATCCTACCTATCAATTACTTATTCACTCTTCTGGAAGGTCAAATTTATGGCCCTATGGCTAGGCGAATGGCCCTTTTTAAATTAATTATCACAATGGCGGCACCTCAGTCACAAAATCGAATGCAGGGAATGCGGCTACCACTCCGAAAGTTTGGAGCACATAGCCTGCGCATGCCCAGCTCTGCTACATGACAGAAGGATCTTACTGAGAGCGGAGTGGATCAAACTAGGCGCTCGCACATGTCACCAGGCAATAATGGCAGCCATGAATCAAGAAAATATAAAACTGAACATCCGGTTCATCAAATTCATTGCCAGAGCTGCAAAAATGCTGGGGAAAGAAAAGGCACCAATTCTTTCGCCGGTTGGCCCAGCTATCTCCCTGCAACAAAAACTCTAGCGGCCGCCAGCACCCTTCAGCTAGGCCCATATGGACACCGTGTTCAGCATTTTTAAAAACCAGCTGTCATACTTACTTGTCCCCCTTCTTAGACTTTCTTAAAACCACTCCGTGACTGTTATGTTACTTAACGAGCCGGATTTGTAAAAGACCTAAATGCATATTCGGACAATTTTTACATTTATCCATTTTTATCGTTAGACTACTGCACTGCTGTTGCACTAACTAAAGTCCTTTTTTTGCTCCTTTTTAAACTTGTACATGTATACATAAGTT
This sequence comes from Triturus cristatus, assembly GCF_964204655.1. Taxonomy (NCBI): domain Eukaryota; kingdom Metazoa; phylum Chordata; class Amphibia; order Caudata; family Salamandridae; genus Triturus; species Triturus cristatus. The sequence continues at coordinate 762,849,688 of NC_140592.1, read as the reverse complement.
ATATGGTTTTAATATTGTGTTATGATTTTTAGTAATCAAACAATAAAATTTGAATTTGACATTGATTTGCTCTCAATACCCGAAAGTGCTAGGATTATTTCAACTCGCTCAATCGGTCTCATCAGAAACTCACAATGCCAATTGGACAGCCACGGGAGTTTGATATGGGTCAGATAATCTAATATTTGCTCGTCAGGGCTGCAGCCTCGGGACGCGTAGAGGTCGGCATAATAATGTCGGAATCTCTCCGCTACCTGGGCCTCCTCCAGTGGGGGGTCTCCAGGCTGTGGTCGGATTTCCGGGATCGCCATAGCGTCTCGCCGCTGCTTAAGAAGCTGCGCGAGGACCGCCCCCAGTCGATCTCCCTCGCCATATGTACGGGCTGTGGCGTATTTCCCAAGATGTTTTATTTCGGCGTCCGCCTCTGCATGGTATTCCTGGAGAGTCTGCGTCAGTTCCAGAGTGAGCGCCTCACTCTGGCCCGCCAGTAGGGAGGTCTCTAGATTCTTGATCTTACGTTCCAAATCGGCCAGTCTGTTACGAATCGATTTAAGTAACCCCGTATGTTTAGAGATGGCTACTCCCCTAATATACACCGTAAAGGCCTCCCATATAGTTCGGAAGGAGTCTACTGAACCCACATTGGCCTCAAAGTACGTCTCGATGGCCGTGGCCATATCATCCTTAAAAGCTGCGTCCAGGAGAGAGTAGGGCGGGAATCGCCATAGGAATGGGGGGGGATACGCTTTTTGGGGGAAGCGAGCACCAAGAGCAGAGGCGAATGATCAGAATACGTGCGCTGGAGGATCGAGCAAGCTTGAATATTGGGGAGCAGGTGCCTAGAGGTGAACCAGTAATCAATTCTGGTATAAACGTTATAGTACGCGGAGTAATGCGTATACCCTGACCCGGGTGCCTGCTTCACCAAGCATCGCACATATCAAGACTGGTCAAGGACAACTCCACTACTCTGGCCGATGCCGAGGGGCGCCTAGGCGGGCCTTCCGACCTATCCAACTCAGGGTCCCTCACCAAGTTAAAGTCTCCACCCCACAGGACCCATCCCATAGCGTGGGGCTGAGTCAGTACAGTGAGCTTAGCATAGAAGTCAGGATGATCGTAATTTGGGCCATATACGTTGAGGAAGAGCAACTCCATTCCCTTACCACAGCATTTGGTGAGAACAAACCATCCCTCCCTATCTGTCTCAACAGGCGACAGACGAAACTCCGTCTTTGGGTTAACCCATGTCAGGACCCCCCTAGCATTAGTAGTGAAGCCAGCTACATGCACGTTGCCCAGTAGACCCTTAGTGCGTAAGATTGGAATATCTAGGCGAAGGTGTGTCTCCTGAAGGAGGGGAATGTCAATCCTGTGTCTGTAGAGGTAGCTCAGAACTTTCCGAACTTTCCTGAAATCATTGAGGCCGCGCACATTCCATGTGAGCACCACCACAGAGTCCGGAGAGGTGTTATCACTAACATCGGCTCTATCCATCATAGGAGGGTTGCCAGTCTCGCGTCCATAACGTCAGTCTCGTTATACCAGTACGGTCATAGTGTCGTCCGTCCAAAAGCGTCACATCCGGATATACGTCCAAGAACAATCTGAACTTGATCCCATCCCCCACCCACATCAGGCCCAACCCAACCAAGTCTGTGCAAAACAACTCCCCTCTATACACCCAGCAGCATATAGGATTGAGCTTCACAGTTACACAAAAATCAATTTGGAACACAAACCCCCCCTCCCTCCACCCAGGCTTGCCCCACCCCAACTTGGCTGCGATACCATCCCACTCACCAACAAAACTGCCCCAACCTTTCCCCAACAGAGAAAATCGTCCCCAGTGTGAATCACGCAGGGGTGGATGTAGCTCGCTAAACAAAGAAAAGAGTATGGCCCTTAGTAGGCCGCACTCCGAACCCCGTCATCTAAATTGTTTGCAGCTGTGCATCATTAAGGATCGTCAGAGCACAGGGGGGAGGTAACCCCAAGACCGATACAGTTAGGGGCAACCCAGCCCTATGACCGATCCCATTGTAGGTTCAGTCCAGAACAAAAAGTCGTATAAATGCTGAGCAGGCCACGTCTGCGTAGATAGAGGGGTCCCATCTGTGGCTTGTCCATGTTCCCCTTCGAGTCAACCCCCTCCCTCGGAAAAGTAAGGACACCGAGCAACTGGCCCTCTTCCTGGAAACTAATAACATCTTGGAGGAAGAGCAATTCGGCTTCAGACCAGCACATGGGACCGAGTCAGCTTTGCTGACGGTATTGGACGATCTACGAATGAGGGCGGACAGGGGAGAATCAGCAACTCTTATCCTGCTCGACCTGTCCGCCGCTTTTCGATACGGTGAACCATGACATCCTACTGACTAGACTGCAGAACATCGGAGTCGGGGGAGCTGCGCTTGGCTGGTTTCACTCCTATCTGTCAGACAGACAGCAGGCAGTAGCAATTCCTCCGTACCAGTCAGAGTTTGCTCCTGTTCCGTTCGGAGTCCCACAGGGGTCCGCAATTAGTCCAATACTTTTTAATATTTACATGCAACCCCTGATGGGCATCATCAAGACTCACGGCATCAGCGTGATCAACTATGCGGATGACACGCAGCTGATGATCTCCCTCGATGGCACTCAGGCAGACTCACTCGAAACTTTTCACACCTGTATGCGGGAAATGGCATCTTGGCTCAAACAGAACTCCTTGCAATTCAACAGTGATAAAACTGAAATAATGCATTGCAAAGTAGGCAGAATTACCAGAAGCCTACCTTTAGACTTCTGGCCTCTGGAGCCTAGGGAGTCGTTAACCCCGGTAAAGTCAGTAAGGAACCTCGGAGTGAGCTTTAATGAAAATCTGAGTCTTGAGACCAACGTCAACAAGCAAGTAGGCAGCTGCTTCGCTCTATTAAGAGGACTGCGTAAGCTGTTGCCTCTTCTACCAACACAGGTTAGAGCCACTGTAGTAAGAAGCACTATACTTAGCCGCCTTGATTATTGTAACTCCCTACTACTGGAGTCCCCTGCCTACTTGATCTCTAGACTTCAGACCATTCAGGCAGCTGCGGCAAAACTGACTCTCTCTCGAGGGCGAAGAGCCTCCACTACCCTTGCCTTGGCAGATCTTCATTGGCTACCTGTACGTCAGAGGATCCTGTTTAAATCCCTATGCACTGTCTTTAAAGCAGTACATGGGATGGGCCCCCGTCCACTTCAAAATAAATTTAAGTGGTATGAACCCACTCGGTCCCTTCGTTCCTCCTCTTCCAGACTCATCGACACCCCAAGGGTCAGGAAAGCCACCTGTGGTGGGAGAGCCTTTAGCATAGCGGCAGCACATCTGTGGAACAGTCTACCCATTGATATCAGGAAAACAGACGAACTGATGGCCTTCCGAAAAAAGGTGAAAACCTGGCTCTTTCCCAGAACCTAACTATCCAGACTCACAAGATATCCCTCCTGCTTTTCCCTGATGAACAGAGTTCTTAGCTATGTACAAAGCGCCAGGATGCCCGTAGGGTTATAGAGCGCTTTATAAATGTCATAAATAAATAAATAAATAAATAAATAAATAAACTACGCTGGGATGCGGGGTCACCCATGAGGCTGGGAAAATCTTTCATAGAAAAGGGCAAAAATCAGCGGCCTCCCCACCCAGTGCCCCCACAGACGCACTCCCTCACAACCAGGAGTGGATCGTTCATACTTATCAGTTCATAGCATTAAAGAAAGATCAGTCCTGTTCCTCCATCAGGCTGCCTGTCGCTTCATCCAGCAAGTGTTGCTCCGGGCTGAGGTCCCTCTCTTTCGTCCAGTCCTTCAGCGCCTTCTGCAGTGCCTTCGGATTCGTAAAGATATGAGAGCGGCCCTGTCTGTTCACTCGAAGTTTCGCTGGGTAGAGCATGGCATAGTCCGCCCCCAGTTCGCGGAGCTGTCTCTTCATGGGAGCGAACAAGCGGCGGGCTTCCTGGACCCGGATCGTTTAGTCCGGGAACAAAGATATACTCGATCCCTCAAACCTCAGCGGCTGTTTCTCACAAGCGAGCTTCAGCGCGATGTCCCGGTCTCTGTAGTTGAGCAGCTTCGCAATGATAGGCCTGGGGGCAGCCCCTGGTGACGGCCTCGGACCCAGAGAGCGGTGGGCCCTCTCCACCACAAACATATTGGAGAACGATGTCTCTCCCGATAGTGTCTTCAGAAGCTTCTCTGTGAAGAGCTCCATATTTCCCGTCTGGTTAGTCTCCGGTAGGCCCGTGATGCGGAGATTGGATCTCCGAGAACGCGCTTCCAAGTCCTCTGTTTTGTCCTGCAGGACCTGCAGAACTCTGCCCAGTTGTTTGTGTTAAGTATCCAAGGCAGTCTATGCTTCCTCAGCCTCCGTCAGCCTAAGTTCTGACATGTCAAGCCTTTCAGCGTGCTTGTCCAGTCTCTTAGCCATGCAGTCCATCCGGTAGGTCAGCGCATCCATTTTGGTACCCAGAGATGTGATGCCCCCTTGTAAATTCTTTTCCATGGTTAATAGGAGACTGCGAATGTCCTTTCGGGGGTCCACGGTGGGCTGGTCCCGCTCTCTGGACCCCTCCGCGATGGAGGCATCGCTGGACTTGGACCACTTCTGTTCAAACGATATCTTCGGTTGCGCTTTGTCTACTCGCCCCATCCTGCTCTCCCAGGGGACCCTCTCATGCAAGTCTCCGAGTTCGTATGTGGGGACAGACCTCGCCCTGGCGTCGCTGCTCTCTTCTCTGGTAGATAGCGCCTCGTTCCGTCCACCCGGGCACCAGCTACACTCCCCCCGCTGGGCGGCCAGGTAGTATTAGTCTTGCGAGGGTGGGTCTCCTCTCCCTCCTTCTGCTAGGGGACTCTTCACCCCCCGGGAGGGGCGCAGCACCGCAGTCATCCAGCCAGGCAAGCCCCCGCAGCGGGAACACCAGGGTTAAAGGGGACTAGGCAGCGTGCACCATCGGCTCAACAAAATCCATAAATTGCGCTGGTACTCTGCAGCACAACCACCGGGTGGAGCGCAGAGGGGGACACAGCGCCAGTCAGCTCTGTCGCCCTCCGAGGCAATGGGGAGCCACGAGCAGGCTGCACTTTCCCCGATGCGAGATGGTGTCCTCCCTCCGATCGGCCCAAGGCTCAGCGGGACGGTCGCCGCGGGGGGGGGGGGCGCGTGGTGCGCAACCGGGAGCAGTTCAAAAAGAGACAAGCCGGTTGCAGGGTGATGACGTGCCAGAAGAGTAGTGTGGCTCTGTCCGCCCAACGGTCGTGCCCAATCCTCCGCTCTTGGGAAATGTCCGGCCCTCAGGGGCGGCACACGTGGGGGGGGGGGGGTCGGGGGAATGCTCCGCGGGAGCGCAGCGTCAAACTCCCCAAGCTCAGAAATTCCAGGCGCCCCCTCACTCACCGGGCTCTCCCGAGAGTCGTCCAAGTCCACGTGGCACTATACACTGCCACCTCCGAGGCCCGAGGGCCCACCGATTGAACGAGCCCTGCCCCCACGGGCCTCGCTCTCCACAGGCTACAGCAGCTCAGTGCCCCAGCCAGTAGGGATGCAGATGGCCGAAGGCGCTGTCGCACCAGGCAGACCTCCCGCTGTCCGGCTCTTGGAAACAGCCGAGTCGCAGGGCCCAGACACCGCCCTCTCCGTGCCTGCATCTGCGCCGCGGGATCTCGCACGGCTCCGCTCCTCGCGGTGTCAGCTCCCAGGTCCAGGACCGTAGGCTCGCTCTCCACGCCGGGGGCCAGTAGAGATGCAGTGCCACTGCCCGCCAACGCCGCACAGCTCGCAGAGTCAGGGGATCCGAGGTGCAGGATTATTAGCAGATTTTTCGACGGGTTATCGGAGCTCTCGGCTCAAGCGGCCATCTTGGTCGCGAGCTAGACCCACCCCCCCCAACTGTTCAAATATTTCTTATTAGCCCCCCAGACCTTCTACCTGTCGGATTTGGCTGCCCAAGCCAGACCAGAGTAGTCAAACTCAACTCTTACGACCTTTTAAAAAGTTTACAAACTTTATGGTTACCATTGCTTGTTTGTGGTCGAACTAAGATTAACGATTTCTTTAAAAATCTGTTTGCTCTTGAATTCTCCGGTGGATTTTGCTCATTTTAGTCTCTAAAAATTCATAAAAATATAGTCTATTTTTTAAAATTGGTGTTAGATTTGTTTTTTGGCTTTCTTATTCTGTTGTTTTATACCGGTTAATGCTTTACACTAGTTCCTTTGTTTAAGTGTTGCTGCTTTAAGCCATAGATACCCAGGGCTGAGCTTAAGGTTTTACAAATGAGCCTGACTGGACCCAAAAAACGATTTTGCGAGTGTATTGCACAGTCAATCAATCAATCAAACATTTGTAGAGCGCGCTACTCACCCGTGAGGGTCTCAAGGCGCTAAGGGGGTGGGGGAAGCAGCTACTGGTCGAACAGCCAGGTCTTGAGAAGTCTCCTGAAGGTAAGCAGGTCCTGGGTCTGACGCAGGTGGGCGGGGAGGGTGTTCCATGTCTTGGCGTCAAGGTGGGAAAATGATCTGCCACCGGTGGTCGGTCGGCGTATGCGTGGGACGGTGCCGAGGGCGAGGTTGGCGGAGCAAAGCTGGCAGTTCGGGGTGTAGAAGGACAGTCGTTTGTTGAGGTATGGTGGTCCGGAGTTGTGGAGTGCTTTGTGAGCGTGGGTGAGGAGCTTGAAGGTGATCCTCTTGTTGACCGGGAGCCAATGCAGGTCTCTCAGGTGGGTGGTGATGTGGCTGTGGCGAGGGAGTCCGAGGATGAGGCATGCGGAGGCGTTTCGTATGCGTTGGAGTCTCTTCTGGAGTGTGGCCGTGGTTCCTGCGTAGAGGGCCTTGCCATAGTCCAGCCTGCTGCTGATGAGTGCTTGGGTGACCGTCCTTCTGGTTTCGGTGGGGATCTATCTGTATTTCGGTGGGGATCAATCTGTAGCACAGTAAGACCACACAGCCATACCATATAAACAGGGCAACTGGAATTATGCGGCAGGAGAGGCCCAAATTATGTGGCAGGTTTGAGTTAATTCTGCTGCCAGAAACGCCAAATTATGCAGCATAATGTGGCACATTTTGTAACAGTATTATTTCATTATTTTGTCATTTCTACACTGATTAACACTATCTGGGCATTGGTTGCATCTCATTAGTACCAGTTTAACACCAAGATGTAGCAATAAGAGACAGAAAGGTAACCAGGGAAGTTTTGCAAAGGGCCTTCCACTAAGCGGCAACACGTGTTGCTGCATTTTTTGTAACTTTTGAAACTTTTTAGCTAAAACCTTTTGTTTGTTAAAATCTGCAGATTATGGATTATGTGGCAAATCAATAATTATGCAAAAATCACCGCAGCCGCTAAATCACGTAATTCCAATGGCCCTGCATATAATACACCCAAATCCTCACTATGGAAAATTAACACAGAAATTCAGACTTCCTGCTTTGCTCCTTTATAAATCTCTAAAGCTTTTTCTTTGAAAGATGAGAAACATCACAACAGCACATTTCAAAATCGAACACAATGAATATAAACTCTCAGAATATGCTGATGACATCATGATGTTTCTAAATAATTCCCGGCATTTGGACACTATTATAGTGAAAGAGACTGATATTTTTCCTCTATTTTGGAGTATAGACTAAACTAAGAGAATTTGGAAATTCTTTCATTGGGATAGCCTTTGCCTTAAATCCCTTTCCGGATTGGGAATTCAAATGGAACTCCTAACACATGATCTACTTTGGTATCCTCTTTTCAAGACTCACTGACATTAGTACCAACTTGAACCAAAGCAAATAAATGATGAGGTGTGAAAGACCAATGACTTGGTTACCCTTAAACTTGTCCTGATGGGGCAAACGGTACACTACCAAAATGATAGAGCAAAAATTTCAAAATCACATTACATGACTCTTTACCAATTAAGGCACAACATTCTGAATGTGAACATTGCACAAAATACACTAGGGGGCCGATTCCGATCCGGGTCGGAAGGGCACCGAACGCGTGTTTTCGGCCCGACTCATACAGCTGTACGAGCGAGCAAGTACGATGCGAGCTCCGTGAAATTTACCGACCGAGTCGTTCCTGGGTCCGAACCGCTCCGTACGTCTCGGCCGTAAGGTAACCGTGGCGTGCAATGGATGCCAGTACGATGCACGTGTCGGACAGCCGGTGCGAACCGGAGTGTCCGGCTCGCAAAACGTCCGGGAAGTTGCTTTTGGGGGTCAGCGTCGGACCCCCTGTCACCCGCAGCCCTACGACTCGGACACAGGGGGAGACCCAAGGGTCTTCCCAACAAAGGCATGTCTGGTGCGGATGGCACCGAGGCATACCCACTGTAGGGGGCGCTCTTGTGCGCGACGTACCCATTCAGTCAATGGGAGCCCATGTACGCGTCGTACGACCGCCTACCATTGACTTCTATGGGAGTCCGACCGAACCGAGTCAAGCAGCATACGGCCTTATCGTACTCGCTCGGTCGGACTGCAGGACTCCGGCTCGTCGGAAAACACTCCGGATCCGGCTCGGACGGAGAGCTTTCCGACCCGGATCGGAATCGGCCCCTAAGTAATACAATATTAGAGACAAGTGAAGTAACAGCACTGTAAAAGCGTTCTTTAGAGAGTGAGAAAATATGTTGCTAAATAGTTATAACGCTTATTAATAGATTTTCATAACAAGTTTACACATGAAATTATGTTTTATTATTCATGTACTGATGAAAACTAATAACTCTAAAGATGAGGCCTAACAGTTCTATTGCATTTAATTTCAAAGGCATTATAATTCGATTGTGGTGCAATTGTGCGATAAAATTAGCTAGGAAGTTGACATTTACAGAGGTGACCTTAATGATTTTAAGAATGTAGAAACGATTTTGGTAAAAATTGATTTTAAGAATAATTTACATGTATGGATGTTGAAAGATTGTGGCAGTAGACCATAGCTAATGCTAATCAATGTTTTGTAATAATATATTGGTGAAACATTTATTATTATTCTTTCATCATGAAATAATAATTTGATGCATTATACTTGATTCCAATTAAGTTCAACTCATTTTGAGCTGATGTATGCATTTTAAGCTTTAAACGTGTTCTTTCTTGAGCTGCAATTTTCCCATAGGAAGCATAATATTTCATTGACATATTGCAAATGTTGCTTTATTTGTTCTGTGCATGTTTCAGTATACATACAAAGGATATTTTTTCGAAGTTCATGGTGGAATGGCTCAGTGGGAAAATCAACCCTCACCCGATGCCATTGTCTGTTAATTGTATATATTTTACCGTTGACTAACCTGTGAGGACTGGAACGCCATGTCACTCACATGAAGTGCTTGGGAAATAATGCAAGAGTAACTAAATGTATTTAATGACAACATATGTAAATTATTCGAACGATGGAGTGACACCACGTCATTAAGGTGTCATTTTAAAAAAAAAAAAATTTTAACACACTTTATTGATGACCTCATTGAATGGTGCATAACATAAATCTTTAAGCCAAGTCATTTTTTAACTATAAGCAGATAGATCGGAGCAGTGAACAGATATTGTGACATTTACTTTCCCGGAACAGGCATAACCTATTACCGCATGTAACAGAATACAGATAGTATTTACGTAATTATCGTTACATTATCGGATTTGAGCATATAGTACCTTAATGCATATGACAAAGAACATCAATGTCTATCCGCTCCCCAAAACTATCCCCCCCTCCCTAACCCTCCCATTCTGGTCGTGTCTATACTGATAATGGGTAAGTCAAGCAGGTTATCATTAGTCGTATGGCCAAGGAAAATATATACACACTTGTCAAGTTGTTCTGGAGATACTTCCAGTGGCGCATGTCAAAAAAAGGGGGGGGGGAGGGGGGAGGACTCGGATCTGAGCCAACCCTGTTGTTTCACTGGGTTTGGGTCTCCCGCGTTATCGTAAAGTCCATGGAGGCCAGTTGTTGTATCATGGTTTCCCATTCTATCGAGATGGGTTTCTTTCGATGTCCCCTATCTTCCTCTCGGCGCAGAGCAATCCCCTCCGCCCGTCCCCACTGAAGCAGCTCCGCTTGCCATATAGACATTGATGGGCACCTGGGGGATTTCCATCTAGCGGTCAAGGCCCTAGCCGCCAGTATAAAAGCCAGATCTAGGAATTTCAACTGTGCCTTTTGTGTACCTGACCTTTTGCGTAATCCAACTAGGCAGTGTAGTACATCAGTGGGAACAGGGAGATGGGTGATTTTATGTAAAGTTTGGCAAACCTCCCCCCAGTAATTTGTCAGACGGGGACATGACCACATCATGTGCAGAAAGTCAGCTTCATCCACTTTGCAGCGTGGGCAGCAGTGCGGGGAATGCGGGAACATGCAATGGAGCCTCTTGGGGGTAAGGTATGCTCTATGGAGGATCATGGATTGAATAAATTTTAGCTTTGCATTCCGTGACACTCGTTTTGGATGTTCAAGCATACAGTCCCATGCTTTATCATTCAGGTCAGGATGGGCGTCCACCGACCAGCGTGTTCTAAGTGTTGTGAGGGAGGTCGCCGCATGTGTGCGGATACCGGTGTAAAGCCACCGTACTAAGTTTCCCCCAGAGCCCAAGTAGTATTGAAGGTGCACTAGGCTGTGTTTCGGCGGCTCTACGCGATGCGGCGCCCAGGTATTTTTTATAAAGTGTGTCACCGTGGCATGTAGGAAATACAGTTGGGGTGGAGTCTCGGTGGCTTGTAGAAACGAGGCGTAGTTTAGCAGGGCCCCTTCCTCAAAGAATGTCCCAATCTCCTGCACTCCACAGTCTGCCCACTCTCTCGTTCTGGCCTTAGTAAGGAGACCCTGTGGTGTTGAGATACCCAATAGAGGAATATTAGGAGAATAAGGCGCTATTATGGAGGTGTACGTTAGTGCTCTCTTCCAGCAATGGAGGGCGACCTTTAACAGAGGGGGGCAGTCCCTAGGGATTTTGGCTTTAGGTAGTAGCAGCGTGTGTAGGCCGCCCCTGTCCACTCTGTGCGGTGTAAACCCTATTTCTTGTAGGTTCCGACCCGCAACCCAGTAGGATAGCGATTGGAGCTGGCTCGCCAAGTAATATCCCCGGAAATCGGGCACTCCCAACCCCCCACTCTGGGTCCCCAACTGTAACTTCTGTAGGCCAACCCGTCGGTGACCCGTTCCCCAAATAAGGTATATGAGAAGGGTGTTAAGTGTGTTGAAAATGTGCTGTGGGAGGACCACTGGTAAATTCACAAAATAATAAAGCAAGCGGGGTAACATTACCATCTTAGAGATGGCAATCCTTCCCATGATCGAGAGTGGTAAGGAGGTCCAAACTGTAATACTAGCTCTCAGTGATGTAATGGTGCGCATGATGTTGCCTTCAATCTGATACGCTTGTGTCCTGTATATGTATACACCCAGATATTTAAAGGTGACAGGGGCCACCGGCAGCGTGTATTCTCCGAACCTCAGTTGGGAAGTGTCCGGGGTGTCGTGAAAGAAATAGGCTGTTGACTTCCCAGGGTTGATGGTTAAACCAGATAAGCGTGCAAATGTATCAAATATCTCAGGGAGCGGGGCGTTATCAGCCGAGAGGTTCCGTTGGAACAGTAAAATGTCGTCTGCATATACAGACAACAAATGGTCCGTGCCCTCCAAAGGAATGTCCAGTTTGTCCGCCGAGCCTCTCAGCGCCAATGTCAGTGGCTCTAGAGCCAGCACGAACAAGAGGGGGGAGAGGGGACACCCCTTTCTCGTGCCCCTATGGATAGCGTATTCCTCCGAAATATGTTGACCAGATCGCGCCCTGGCAGTGGGCAGCGTATAAAGTAGCCTCACCCATTTGAGGAAGGAGTCTGGGAACCCAAATCGTTTTAGTACTGCAAACAGGAAGTCCCAGGAAAGTGAATCAAAAGCCTGCCGAAGGTCTAGCGCTATACAACCGGCCAAGGGACAGTCAGCGGGAGTGGCAGTCATGACATAGTACAGTCTCCAGATGTTCAGGGAGGTGCTTCGATTCGGTAAGAAGCCGCATTGATCGTAATGAATGAGCTTATGAATGAATGGTTGGATCCGGTTAGCCAGAGCTTTGCTCAGAATTTTATATTCTGTTGCCAGCAATGACAGGGGCCTATAATTTGATCATTAAGGTGTCATAAGGAATATAAAGAAACCTCAAAGGAGGGGCAATGTCCTATTTTCTTTTCCTCTGGTGCAATGCGATGCCATACCTTTTCCCCTTCTGACAAGGCATTGCTATTCATTTTTCTTTGGGACAAAGCATTTTTTAAATTTTCCTTTCTTTGAGAGAGAACTGAACTCTTTTCCTATGATTTTATAATAATCCTTTAAATTCTATCTTGGACTATCTTTTTGCTAATGCTGCTGCATTCATGTAGTCGACCTGGAATCCTTCTTTGCCAAACAAATTGATTTTTGCTTCTTTTTGCCAATGCTCATGGACTCGCCCTTAGAGGACTTAAAAATTGATTCTTTAAGCCCTTTGCATTGAATCTTAGATAGAACTGAACAATTCATTTACATCTATGGTGGTAGAAGCCTATAATCTCGTATCTGATGTTTGTTTAAAGCCATCATATTTGGATTTGAACTTCTGACTAAATGTTTGGTCTTTAATATTTTTGGCTGAGATGCTTAAGAAATGCCTTATTTGTATCAATTTTGAAACATTAATACAATAACTATCTAAATTGCCTGAGTGTTTTATTGTGCCCTGATGTTCTTTATTTGAAACTGCATTGAATTACTCTCTTAATCGAAATGCATTGTAGCGAAAATTAGCAAATCTTTTCAGGATATCAAGTTCTGCTTCTTCTAGTATGTGCCGTAGTAGCAGAGCTTATAGTTTGTATCATACTGGTTCTACTTAACTTCTTTAGAAGACTGGGTCTCCCCATTTCGACACTTTATTTTTACAGTATGGTTGTGAGAGTAGTGTATTTGAATCTAATTTCAAACTTGTGAGTTAGTCACCAATTATTGGTCCTTACTAGGTGGCTGACGTTTGTGTATTCGCATCCTAATTCCCACCCCTCCTATCGGCGGAGAAAGATCCATCAGGCGACCATTTGCCTCTGTGGTGAGGGAAATGTTGTAATACATCTAACTGTAGGTGGCCCAGTGCAGTTAAAGGGATAGATTACTAAGTAGTGAATTGGAAGTTAAACTGGAAATATTTATACCACTTACGCTGGATAAATGATAAAACATTTCTGATCGTAAGCCTAATCTATATGTACCCTCTAAAGTAGTTCCAGTCCTTTATTAACTTAATCAAATTCTCAGTGCTTTTTATTATTGAATGTCACCTCAAAATAGTAAAGAAAAAACTCAAACTATTCAAACCTGGAAGAAGTGTGAGCTTTCCTAATTTGCGTATAAACAAGGTATCCAATCGAGGTACTAGAGAAACTGGATTCAAGTCAGAGTTACAGGGTTTCTACATACATAAATGTGCATGCAATTAATCTAATTGGAAGCAATTTACATAGTTAGTGGTTATGTTGAAACTCCAGCATGGATCCATACTTTCTTGACATAAGTTAGGCACTTCTTCTGTACAAGGATAAAATGAGATTGTCTGAAGACCATCTTTGGTGGTAAACTCCACCAAATAACTACCTAACCCTGTCATGAGTTAAACTTGAAGCCCTTCTTACAGAACCTCTACCTTAGGTAGCACTTTCCACTACCAACAACTACTAAATCCAAGTGAACTTCATCCTGGCCATGTCTACTAAGAAGATATTCAAAAAGTAAGGACATGGTATTTTCTAATAAGAGTCCAAAGAAAACATCCATTTGGTCAAACAATGACCAGAAAGAAGGCTATGCCACACATAACCCATTCTAGAACATGTGGGTTGAAAAAGGCATAAACTATCATTAATCAACTATTCTTGTAACACGTGCACCAGAGGAAAACTGAATTGTGAAATGTAGGACTGGGGAGGACATTGATATGATGATACACGAAAAGGGAGGGCAGAGGCCTGAAGAAACCTGCTGATTCTGAAGTGGGTCACTTCTGAAAACTTGGCATTAATCATTGAATGGAGACCAACAAATTGAGGAGGATGTGGGTGAAGCAGAAGTTGAACAGATGCCATTGGAGAACACAGCTTGCACACCACAACCAACTTAGTGCTGGGTCCATATAAGGTTAGAAGTTAACTTGGAGGGCTTCAGAGAGGGAAGTAACTGGCATCATGAAACAGGGACAGGAGTAGATCCTGGAGAGGCACAGCTACTTGGAGTGTTTATGGGGACACAAATTAGGGACCCCCTCCCCACAGGACATTGATCAGGGTAGACCTGTACCAACTAAGACAATCCCCTCAAAGTAGGCAGTGTTGGAGAGTCCCTCATGAGGAAAGGTGGGGTGCACCAATTCGGAAGTGCTAATCCCAAGGAATGCAGTAAGGTGATCCCAGACACAGCATGCAGTGATGCAACAGACCACACATGTTTTAATAGTATATTATGGGGCATGTATAGTTTTCAGGGGCTGCCCTTGTCTACAAGGACCAACAATGGTTTACCACTACATCATGGCAACTAATAACGACAATCCACTCCATACAATGGAAGATTGTAAAGCCTGCTTTCAAGACTTTATGATTCCAAGTCTTTGATCATGTAAGTTATACACATAGGAGGTGATTAGGATGGCGGGCGGACTTAAGTCTGCCTGCCATCCCCGTGGTGTTGAGACCGGCCGCCAGACATGTGGCCGTCCCGCACCGCGAATTAGGATGCGACCGTCGCATTTCGCAGTTTGACATTGTGGCGGGTGCTGCTGTAAGCAGCACCCCCCCCAATGCCAAATAGCCATGTTGTGCATTTCCAGGCACAACATGGCAGGCACCGCACGGTGCCTGCCACCTTGTGCATGGAAATGGTGGGGGGTACCATGGGTACCCCCCAAGTGCACACCCCACCCCCCGGGGGCCTGCAACAGGCCCCCAAAGCATATACCCACCAGCCTTTCCATGGCGGCATCGCCACTATGGAAAGGCCTCACACCGCAGACATCCTAATATGGATGGCGGTGCCTGCTAGGCACCGCCACCATATTAGTGGCGCAAGTCCGCCCAGCCGGCATTCGGAACGATTGCCGACCGGCAGAAAAGCGGTGGATGGACTTTCCATCCGCCGCGTTACCCGCCGCCATTGTAATCTGGCGGTGGGTAGATCAAATTGCGAT
This sequence comes from Triturus cristatus, assembly GCF_964204655.1. Lineage (NCBI taxonomy): Eukaryota > Metazoa > Chordata > Amphibia > Caudata > Salamandridae > Triturus > Triturus cristatus. Next base: position 762,834,452 of record NC_140592.1, on the reverse strand, counting down.
GGCGGGCGGATCGCTGTGGCAATCGCCATCGTAATCAGCCACTTAGGCCCAAAATGGAACAAGTCAGTAAGTCAGTGAAAAATGAATGTGGAATTCTGGACCTGGCAGCAGGAAACTCGACTTAAAGAAGGGACACATCTGCCAATGTAACAATGACATGCTTTGGCTGAAATGTACCACCATGCAAAAAGGGATGCCAATATGATGGTGGGGAATGTGAAGGATGCAGAAGAGAAAAAACAACTGTGGGGGGTTTTCAAAGCCCATATTTGCACAGTTTTTACCTTAGAAAGCGAGATGTAGGGTAAATATGGAAAGGGCTCATATGACAGGAGGCTGAGAGACATCTAGGCCAAACTGTCCTCCTTTCAACTCATAATCGTACAAGTAGATTATAAAGAAGGTGAGGAGGCTAGCTCCTGTTGTCTTTCAGGAGGACAGAGTGAATTTCTGGCAAGATCTGGTGCAGGGTACATTTTCTTGATAAGAAATACCATGAAGCCAACAATGGACGCCCTACAAACAAAGGAGATCGAAGTTATAGATGCACTGTCGCATATTGTTTTGAATTTCAACAGAATCAGAAGTCCTACCATGTGAAGTTGGAGAGCCAGAAGATCTAGACATTCCAAAAACAGAAGATAAAATAGATTCATCACAAAGGGGCGAAAGCAATGAAGGCTGGCTGTCACCCAAGTGCAAAAAGAACAACTGATGGACAGAATGCAGAACAATGTCATACATTCACCCCAGTATGGAGATCTGGGCCTAAATCAACGTTTTTTTGCTCCCCATGCCATTCCAGTTTGAACCTAGCCATACGCAAATCAGTCTTGACCCTATGCCCAATAGGAACAGTCCAGCCCGAACTGCAAGGCCCTCCCTGGACTGGAAACAAGCCATCCTAGGAACGGTTTCGGGGTTTCACCCGGATAGCTTGACTCCAGTGTCATGGAGAGCACGGGACCCACGTCTGGGCACACCCGTCCCACTCGGGGTGACAAATGCAAAAAGAACAATTGATGGACAGAATGCAGAACAATGTCAGCGATTTGGCCTAAATCCATCGTTCTTTTGCTCCCTAAGCCATTCCAGATTGAACCTAGCCATATGCAAATCAGTCTTGACCCCGTGCCAAATGGGAACAGTCCAGCCCGAACTGCCAGGCCAGGTCCTCCCTGGACTGGAAACAAGCATCCTAGGACCGATTTCGGTGTTTCACCCCTCATCAGCCAGGATAGCTGAAAAATGCAATTTTGTGCATTTTTCTAAGGAATTGCAAATTACCATCAACTTGAAATTGATGGTAATTTATGATTCCTTAATGCAAAGTCGCCTTCTGAAAATGCTTCTTGCAATGCATTCAGTGAACCACAAATTGCTATTCCCTAACTGCATTCGCAAAATAGGTAATCGCAAATTTTGCGATTACCAATTTTGCGTATGGCTTTGGGCTTGATGCATCCCAAAGGCTAATTACCGGTCGCAAAGGGGCTAATTCTGCGAATCGGCCCGTTTACGACTGGTAATTAGCTTGATGCATCTGCACCATAGTCTACAACAATATTGGCTCCAATACCTAAACAGGTAAGTACAAAAATCTTGAATCAAAAATATAGATTTAAAAAATAAAGATGTAAAAAATACCGATTTAAATATATATATATAAAATAAAATAATATATATTAAAAATTAATTTTAACAAAATAAATTAAGTTTAATATACATTTCTACAAAATATAACATATAAACTTAATTTGAAAAAAATAAACACAAACATAATAAATTATACATACAATAATTAATAAACTATTATCTTTAATTTATTTTAAAACTTTAAAATTATATAAAATAAAAAAATATATATACATCATTTAAAATATAAAAAAAACATTCTAGAATAAATTAAAACATTACACAATGAAAAAATAATTAAACTTAAAATGCCCAATACAATCAATGCAACAGTAGGGAAAGTGTTGGATAGCAAAATAATTAAATTTACTATTCCAACTCCAGTGAGTGCAACAGTAGGGAAAATGTTTGATAGCGGAGGGGTAAAAATTACTATTCCCGCTCCAAAGAGTGCAACAGTAGGGAAAGTGTTGGATAGCAAAGGGGTAAAAATTACTATTCCCACTTCAGTGAGAGCAACAGTAGGGAAAGTGTTGGACAGCGGAGGGGAAACAATTACTATTCCCACTCCAGAGAGTGCAACAGTAGGGAAAGTGTTGGATAGCGGATCGGTAAAATTTACTATTACCACTCCAGAGAGTGCAACAGTAGGGAAAGTGCTGGATAGCGGAGGGGTAAAAATTACTATTCCAACAGTAGAGAAAGTGTTGGATAGCGGAGAGGTGAAAAATACTATTCCAACTCCAGTGAGTGCAACAGTAGGGAAAGTGCAGGATAGCGGAGAGATAAAAATTACTATTCTCACTCCAGTGAGTGCAACAGTAGGGAAAGTGCTGGATAGCGGAGGGGTAAAAATTAGTATTCTCACTCCAGTGAATGCAACAGTAGGGAAAGTGTTGAATACCGGAGAAAAAAGTACTATTCACACTCAAACACTTAAAAAAATATTATTAATTAATTAATTATTTATTTATTTTTAAAAAACAAACAATATTTAAAAAATTTAAATAAAAAATATTAAACATATAAAAAGAACACATAATATTAATTGCATATAACAAAAACCTACAAATATTGCATAAAATAAAATAATAAATACATTTTCAAGCAAATAATTTTAAACTAGAAAATATTTACAACAAAAATTAATTAAAACATAAATGTATTTATTTTATTTCCTACCCTGTAACACCACACCAATAACAAAACACTTTTAATTACATGTATTTACATAATTAACATCATTAATAATCAATTAAAAAATATTAATTGACTACACAAACTTCAACACTATAATATCCCCAACACACACCTAAATTAAACTATAAAATAATAAAACACAATTAAAACTTATTTTAAAATTAAAAACTATTACTATTAAGAACAAATAATTACATAATTAACATGTATTTATTACCCACCCTTTACCCCTTTAAAAATAGAAACAACACACACAAAAATAAACAATTACCCAAATAAATATCAAATAATTAACATTAACAACTATAAATTAATTAAACACAAATTACTTCCCATCCTCTACTCCTATAAACACCACAACACACACCTAAATTTAATTACACAATTAACAAAATGAATTACAAATTAATTAGTTAAAATTAACAACCAATTATTAATTAATTACAAATAATGTATGTTACACGTTTAACACTATAACATCTCACTTAAACAAATATTAATAAAGTCAATTAATAAATATTAATAAATAAAAAGCAATCAATACATTTAATATAATTAAATTACTTCCCACCCTATTCCCCTATAAACCCACAACCCGCTACGGAACTAAAAACGCAAAATTCAAATAAAAATAAATTAATAAATGTAATATAATTAAATTACTTCCCACCCTACTCTCCTATAAACGCACAAACTGCTACGGAACTGAAAGCGCAGAATAAAATTAAAATAACTACTAAAAATGTAACACATATATTAAAAATACAAACAATTCTTATACAAAAAAACACATCACATACATATAAAATATATACTAAAATACATAACAATAATTAAAACGATATTTTTACCAACTATGGGGTTGATTCACAGAACTAATCTGAGACAAAATCCTAAGTCCTAAAGTTACTACTTTTGGTATTCACAGAAGGCATTTAGTAGTAGTAAAGTTAGGATTGCTAACTTTACTATTACTAAACTGAGACAAAATCCTAACTTTATGACTTTCGTAGTAGTAAAGTTACGATTCCTAACTTTACTACTAATGAAAGTCTTTTGCGGATACCGAAAGTCGTAAAGTTAGGATTTTGTCTCAGTTTAGCAGTAGTAAAGTTAGGAATCCTAACTTTAGTACTACTAAATGCATTCTGTGAATACCAAAAGTAGCAAGTTTAGGATTTTGTGTCGGATTACTTTTGTGAATCGGGCCCTATATTTTTGCAAACGATATGAAACACTTCGATATTTTTAAAATTGATATTACTTACCTTAAATCGATATTCTTGACCTCAATATTCTTGCTATCGGTATTTCTGACCCACAATATTTATGCCTCGATATTTCGGCAACTCGATATTTATGACTTGGTATTCTGTCTTTGCACCGCAAGCACTTGGGTCAGGCTGTGTTGCACTACATTGGTCTTGATGTAGCTGCCAATCAGAAGCTGCGATGCAAAGTCCTTCGTCATGATGCTTCGGTTCTGATTTAATCTTCAGCTGAGCTGGGAGGAGTAAAGCCTGACTCCAGCCAAGGGTGCAGGAACTCAGGGACACCTCTTATGGATCAGTACTCACTCCGGCAGCAGCAGAGGCAAAGGCCAGTGGCAGGGCTTAGGCATGTCCAGTTGCAGCAGGTGCGCTGGGCAGTTGCAAGGAGGCCCCTGGAAGCTTGCTGTGTCCCTGTAGCTCAAACAGGAGGTCAGCCAACGGACCCTTGGAGGCACTATGGGTAGCCTGGAAGCAAGGCGAACTGGGTCTTCAAGCAGCAGGGCAGTCTTACTGGCAGCTGAGAAGTCCTTCTTCTGAATATTCCCTAGGCCCAAGTGGCTCTGGATGTACATTATTTATAGCCGGTGCCATCCTTAGCGTCGAGGACTTCCTGTCCTACCCCTACAGCTATGTCTGGAAAGTTCTTCCCCTGCTCAAGGCTTCAAACTGTATGGAGTGACAAAAGGCAAGGCAGGCCTGGTGTCTGGTTCCATTGTGAGTGCTATAGGCAGGCCCTTTGAAGTGCAAGTGAGGCTGGGTACAGCTCCTCCCCACTCATTCCGTCAGGATGAACTCTCCTGTTTACACTTAGACTTCTCTGTCTCACTGGGGGAAGCAATACACAAACCCCAACAGCAGAGCCATTCACAATCATGGGACACAGAACAGAGGGAGAAGGCACAGATGCTTAGGACAAAAAAATTATACTTTTATAACTTAAAGTCCAACCTCACCATTAAAGAGGATGTTAAATTATAATTCAGTTGAGTGTAAACAGCATATCTCTATCTGCATCTGCTCCCAATCTAAAGTTAGCACTTATTAAATGTAACAAGACTTTAGGGGGTTTTCACTGCCAGGGCATGTACAACTCACACACGTCTTAAGTTTTAAATACAATGCATGCTCGAAGAGCCTTTAGGCCCAGCCTTAGGGGGGACTTTTAAGTATTAAAAAGGAAGGTTTAGGCCTGGTAAAAGGTTTATTTTGCCAGGTCGAAATGGTAGTTTAAAACTGCACTACAGGCTTCAGTGGCAAGCCTGAGCCATGTTTTAAAAGGCTACTTTACTGGGTGGCACACTGAGTGCTGCTGCCTATGGGTAGCATTTTATTTGCAGGCCCTGTGTACAGGTATTACCATTTACTAGGGACTTAAAGGTAAATTAGATGTACCAATCAGGTATATGACAATAGGTACCATGTTTTAGGATTAGAGCACGAGCATTTTACCACTGGTTAGCAGTGGAAAAGTGCAGAGTCTTAATGTCAACAAAAACAGGTTCAGCAACAGAAGGTAAAAATCTGGGGGTGATCCTGTGAAAAGGGCCAGGTTCAACACTGTCTGAGGATCGGGAGGCATAGTAGGAGAAGGGTGCGGACTGCAAGTCGAGAGTCACCCTGAGTTGTTCTTAGTGTACTGCCAGACTTTAGTTGAGAAAGATGGCAGGGGCCTACATACCACCTGAACCTATGTGCCAGTTGTGTGCAAGGACACAAGATTGGTCAGGAGCAAGGGTTGGTGGTCTGGTGAGATGCAAGCTACAATTACTGTGAATTTGTTTCTTTTCCAGGGGAAGAGCGGTTTCTAGGAGTTGGGAAAATTCAGCAGGAGGGAACTGTGGAGAAAATACCCGGAGGGGTATGTTGATGGTCTTATAGCAGCATTTTTCAATTTGTGGTTATTTCTCAGTTTGTGGTTTACAGTTTGGTTGGCGACACGTTTGTGGGTGGGAACTTGGCTTCAAGAGAAGCATCATAGGAGATTTGTTTATGGATGGGCAAAATAGTGTACAGTGTTATGTCGAGGTCTTGATGTTTAATGTAAAGGTGCATATTGTTCCAACCAAAAGATCTATGGTACACACATTTTAAAGGAGGGAGCAGAGATGGTAGCATCCGAAGAAACACACACGATGACAAATGAGGAGGGAAAATATACATCAGAACATGTCCATTTTACTACCAGAACTAAGACTAGTGGAGTAGCAGACTAGTGAAGTAGCAACAGAAACATTGTTTGACAAAAAGGGTGGATACAATCTGCTCAAGGGCATGAATGTGATATCAATGCTGACTTTAGTACAACTATAGGCCCCCAAGAAGTTACTACTGTGGGTTTTGGCTATGGTTGCAGGGTCTGTGGAAGGCAAGATAGTTGTAACGGAGGATTGCAACCAAGATTTAAACTTGATCCAAATTGGTTCAGGAGGCGAACAAGAGTGATAAGTGCTGAATCCAAAGAAGAGTGAACTTGGAAATGGTGGATAAGTAGCAGATGGCCAGTTCATTCTCAAGATTTACCCATACTCTCTTTTTGACTTGCCAAGTAGGGAAAAGGGCTGAAATCTTTATATGATCTATAAATTAATCAATTCATACCTAGGGCAGCATTTCACTCAAGGCTTTAAAGGGGGTCTCTAGAGATCATAACTGGAGAATGGGATGGTATTTGCTACAACATATTGCTAAAAAGGCATAAATAAGACAGACTGTTGGGAAACATCTGGAGCACAACGTACCTGAGGATATCTTGAAGGCAATATAATGGAGTGTCATGAAATCTGTGCTGAGGTGATTTCTGTGCAGCTAACGCCAAAAGAGAAAGGTTCCTACTACAAAGGGATCTTGCGAAAGTAGAAACAGCTTTAAGGTATCTGGCTCTAGTAACAGCTAGTAGATACATTATGAGGGCTGAGGGACAACTGAAGATGCTCTTGAACAACAAATCACAAAATACACTACTTTTGTCAAACCAGAGGTTCTTTGTAAAGCCTGTTAGCAAGGAGACCACTATCAACAGGGGCTATGTCTGAACTATAATGGCTCTAGGAGTAGAGCTGTTATATATAGAATGTTGTGTGGAAAGGGGGAAACTCTTTGGGGACTTCTATTAGATGGATGCGAATATTCGAAACACAGGCTGCATTACTTCAAAGAATTTAGTTTCCCAAAGTAATTCCACCCCCAAAGGGAAGCTCTAGCATCCTCTGTCATGGAATAGGATGTCCAACTAGTGGTTAGGGATTTGAATAAAGGTGGCCCTTGCCTACTTGTGATGGTTCAAAAACATGATAGATTCAACCTTTGTGCCAAGACTCCTTAGCCACTGGGAAATGCTCCTGGTAAAATTCTCTTCAATTGTATTTTAGAATGGAATACAACAGAAGAAGAACAACCATATGTAAGTTTTGATCCAGCCCCAAAACTATACATCCAGCCTCAGTACTAGGTCTCATGCAGTTACCAATTGGTCGGTGCCCAACTGTGATTAAACAGATGATTTAAAAATAAAATAAGAGAACCTGAATTTCCATGTTAAGCAGGCACGATATGCCTTTCATTTTGTGTTTCGATAATGTTACATGCAACACAGGCCTTGCTTTTATGCAAACATAATCGGTGTGCATTGAATGTATTGGGTGCAGGAATTCTCGAAGACAGGTTTATTCAATACTAATGTGGTTGTCTTTATGCAGGCTTACCTTTGTCACACACCTTTCATATATTTGTCTTACGCTCAGATTAACAAACTGAAGAAGGGATTTTTACGATGTTTTGTATTTTCAGGGTAGCTGGTGAGCTGTTTTAAAAGTGCAAAGAACCTTGCATGGTTCAGTATCAGAGCTACTGGAAAAATAATACAGCACCAGCTTCTGTGTGCTTCCTAAAATCTGCACGGAAGCAATGTTTGGTGTCCTGTGTAATCAATGAAGCATTACCAAATTCCTCGCTCCATCGACACCCATGTATGAAAACGGTATAAAAGATAAAAGTGACTGAGGCGGAGCAAAGCACAGACCGGTTGCTACAGAAATGCTGTACGAGGGGTCTCCAACTTCAGATCTAATACCACAAAAGTTTGTGGGGAGCTGTACAAGACTCAGCATACAATATTCTGATGTAAATAAACTATAAAGTAGCTAATTATAATTTAGATAGAGTTTAGTCTAAGTGCGTGATTTAGATCTTGGAGGTCTTGGCCTGCCACCGCGGCGGTCCCAAGTACTCCGTCAAATTGACGGTGGCCCGCTCGCCGTATTAGATGCAGCGGCAATAGACAGGTGACTGCCATGGTGTTGGTCTTTTCTGCTGGCTAGTTGAACTCCATCAGGACCTCGGGAGTGCGCCGAGAACATTTTGATGTTCCTGTTGTACTGGCGGTGTCCTGGCGGCAGAGTCGTGACGTAGTGGGGCAATGGTGGCACGGAGACAGTACCACTCATTTACATCTCAATACACACATGTAAGTAATGTGTACTGGCCATTGTTTTTACATATAGCATTGCACATCAACAACATACACACATCATTGACTGCACACGCACCCTCATCACAAAAGTCTACCTTAGAATCCGGCGACAACAGGGTGGCTGAGCATTGTGGTCAAGGAGCAGCAGCATAGTGAGGACCTGGAAAATGGCGTTGAAGACGGAATTGGTAGAGCGACCCCGAATAAAGGTAATCTTTCACCTCTTTTTCTTTATTACTGCCAACCCGGACTTGGAGGTTTCACCACCACAATTGCCTTGACGGAAAGGCACTTCATAATCTTGACAGCGGGAATCTCGGCGGGACTCCCTCCAACAGCCACTTCAGCCTCTGATGCGGTTGATGTGGGAGACAGATCCTGGCGGAGTGGGTGGGACAGCGGCGGTCTTCCCTCCAATGACCAGCCAACATCTCAGTCAGGCAGGTGGACCGCCACATCGGATGGCGGGAAGACCGCCAAGAAAGCGACGGCAGAACCAGTTACGCCAAGATCTAAATCAGGCCCTAAGTGATTAAAGGTGCGTGAAATATAACTGAAGGGTGTCTAATGTTCACCCATGATCCATTTTGTTTACTGACTTACTACTAATTTTGATCCTGAATGCTACACATATCATTTGTAGGAGCATATCACATAATAAAGTGTGTGTGTGTGTACATGTGTGTGTACAACCTACCAGTTTTCCTTTTTAGTTTTTTGGGGGGCTTTTAAAATATACCAGTAGTAATCCCAATAGTTTCAGGGATCACAACACAATTGAGCCAATTCTTATTCAGTCACTAGAAAATTAAAAAAGAAAAAACAATGCTGATATGCCACTCTTAAAATGGGGCTAACTCTAAGGCTTGTGACTAGTGAATAATGTTTAGTTAATTATGTTGGCCCTTATTTATGGTAATAACACTTTCTTAAGCAAATTATGTCATTAGTTAGATACCCAATCAAATGTTTTAGATATTTGTTTTGTCTGCCACAGATTGGTCTAGAATGTGGTCAATGAAAAAAGTCTATTTTGCTCAAAGTAGTTGAATATGTGTCTGATTTAGCAATAAATGTCGCGGTTAAAGTTTTAAGGTTTAAGGACCCTTCTCGGTGGACTTCGAGGAAACCCTTTGGAACTTAGGAGGTTGGAGAGCCACCCCACCCGTGGATACCGGAGTACCCGAGTTACCTATCCCAGGAGAGGTGGGTGCATAGGTCTGAAATTGTGTCGGAAACCGCCGTAGTTTTCAATGGAGGAATTCAAAGAAGAGCTGCTGCCAGGAAGGAAGAAAGTGTCCGTTGGAATCCAAGGGTGGATTCGTGATGGAAGGAACTTGAAAGCAGAGGGGACAGAGACTGGGTCACTTCTGGGTGACCAGGGGCTCAGTAGACGAATGCCCACCGATGCCGGGTGCTTTAGGTGCAAAGATCAGATGCTTGACTCTGCAGCCATAAGGATCTGGAGACGTCGAGGACAACCAGGAGCCGGATGCGAGCTGTCCCACGAAGGATGTCAAGTGCTGAGGGGTCGGTGTCCGGCTGCAGCATCAACAAGCCTTGGCAACAGCAACCCACGCAGGAAGGTCAAGCAGGTTACGGTGTTGACCAACAAGGTCCAGGGGACTCACCAAGCAATGGGGAGTCAAGGCACATCTCGAGCAACTAGGGAAGTCCAACAGAATTCAAGATGACCCTCAGGAGGACCCACAGGCCGAATGACCAGGAGTTGCGAGGGGACCTCGAGCAAGATCACAGAGTACCAGCCCACGGAGCACTCAGTGCGAGGAGGCCAGAGTTCTTTGGTGGAAATACTGCTCAGGGTCAGGACTAAACGGAGTCCAATGCACAAGCTTGGGAATCACCAACAAGCATATGCACTTGCAAAAGTACTGGCCTCAAACTCGGTGAGAGGGCAGCTCAACCTCAAGGAACGTTGGACCCCACTTCCTGTGTTGCTGAAGACTTCGGAGTGCGCAGGAGCCCAGGATCAGCAGACCGGTCAGTTGCGTTACGGTGCCTGCAAATGCAGGGGAGTGACTCTTTCACCCCAAGGGAGATTCTTCAGATGTCCATGATGCTCCACAGGTCCTGCACGGAGCCTGTATGGTGCACGGGCACAGACAAAGCTTTGGGCGGAGAGGGAGAAGAAGTCAGGCCCAGTCGAAGTCCAGCGAGGTCCAGAGTGTCCAGACGGTCAAAGTTCAGTGGTTTCTTGTTCAGAATCTTGTCCATGTCAAATCTAAGGTCCTACAGCCAGGAGAGCCCTTATGTACCCATGGGAGAGGGTTGGACAGATTCAGGGGACACTCCTAGGAGAGGGTCAGGACAGGGGGGTGGTTACACCCATATCCTTTGTCCAGTTTTGCACTAGAGCAGGAGTCAACGGCTCCCAGAACTGGTTTGAACTGGACTATGCACAGGGACACCATATTTGCCCCTCGTGCAGACTTTCAGGCACTTTGGAATTGCACCCACCCAGTTCCAATACACTAAATACTGTCTGGGAAGTGGTCACACCTCTCTGTGACAGGATGCCTATTGTGCTGCCTTCCCCTGCTCGAGCTTGGCTCAGCAGCAGGAGCGCAGAAATGTGTCTCTAGTCGGCCGCATCCATTTTGTGCTGTCCAGGTTGAGAAGTCTGGTACTGGGAAGACCAGGGACCCACGAAGCTTGCTTCTGAGGGGTGGAATCATACCTTTCACACCTACCGCTGTGGAGGTAGGATTCCAAGGTGTTTGATACCAAACACGACATGTTTTGTTTCAGCCGTTTTCGAGATAGCATTTACCGCAAGGTTATAATGCACCTCTACCTATATGTCTGGCTGAATCACAGACAACCTGGGAGAATGGTCTCCGAAGGCTGCAGAGGGGCTCTGCTCGTGCAGGGCACCCTCTCACATAAAACCCAGCACCCTGCCTTTAGGATTGTTTAGGTCTGCTATAGGAGTGACTTATAGGTTTTAAGTGTAGTGACCTATAGATATAGTAAATCTATATCTATCGTAAGTGGTGCACGCACCAGCTTACACAGGCTGCAATGGCTGACCTGTAGTTCCATTTTGAATGGCCTCTCATGGGTGTCATAATACATGCTTCAGCCCATGGGAGGCCTCTGAGGTACCTATGCCCTGGGTACATGTGTACCATATACTAGGGACTTATATGGGTACCCCAGTATCCAATCTGGAGTGTACCTAAGAACATGTCAATATATTTTAGGGAGAAAGCAGAAAGACTGGGGTCCTGATTAGCAGGGTCCCAGTCAGACTAGTCAAAAACGGTGTAACATCAAGCAAAAAGTGGGGGAAACCATGAGAAGCAGATCCTACTTTCCTACAGAAGTATTAACATTAAACTCTGGTTTGGGACATGTAAGAATGTTGAAACCTGCTACTGTATAAAGAAGGTATAGTACAATTTTAATGTTACTCATTAGGAAATTGGAAGGGGTTTGTTTTATTTTTAAGAATTTCTAAGCAGAATTGTTGCATATTTCGATACATGTTAACTGCTTTTTAATTCTGTCAGTTATTCAGTTATAGACCTTAAGACTCAATTAATTAACGAATTACATTTTTGCTTCTGTGTTCAGGCTATGTTTACCTTTATCATTCGATGTATACAATACTTATGGATTTTAACTGTATGGTTTTAGTATGTATAATTAGTTTACTTACTACAGTGGTATTTATTAGCTGTGCAATAAATTCTGAACTTAGCTATATTATTGAAAGGGTGTGTACAACAGCCGGTACAAAGACTGCAGTGTAGCGTGCATACATGCTGTAGGAAGCTGTGCAGCCATGTGTGCAACAAATTCTAAATGTTAGCAGTGCAGAAAGCGCAACTCAGAATCAAAAAAGCACCACTATTCTGTTTCCAAACCACACTACATGCAAAGCATGGGATTACTTATAAATTTAGTGCTGCATACACCAAGACCCAGATTACGAGTGAGGTGTTATTTATCGAATAAGATAAATAACAATACCACGGGGTACATTATTTATCGTGTACAATAAATAACACCTATCACAAGTTAGTAGGGAATAACATGCGTTGTTTAATTCACCAAAATCCGCTTGGTACCATAAATACCGTACAATTTCCCCTGTTAAATTTTGTCAGGTTTTACCTGCCGAAATGTAATGGCAGCTGAAGTATATAATGCATCCAATAATTATTGGATGCGTTAAATACAGGCAAACTCGTAATTCCGACTTGTGCGTGAACAGAGGTTAGGCACAGGTCAGAATTTACCGGCCCATTCATAATCAGGGCATTTGATTTCTTATAGAAGCTGGTGCACATTTCTCTTTTGTGTTAGTGCCCACCTTCTCACATAGTGTGAAGAGACAAGAGAATTCTATAGCAAACACTTCCTGGTCCTATAATTCTTCCAAAACGGTATTATCTTTTCCACAAATTGGAATGTGTTTACATTATTAGTCCTGATGATGACTTAATAATTTAAGGCTTAAGGTTGCAACAACTTTGAAACCCTAAGGAACAGACCTGAGACAGCCAAAAATTAGATCAACTCTAAGTGATAGTAATATAGAAAAGTTTTGTTGCTGACTACTCACTGAAGATTCACGGTCATTTGTTGTTGTACATACACACTACATCAATCTTTCTTCACCTTTGCAAGGGGTGATCACAAGTGAGTACTTCACACTGATTGATATAATGAGATGAGATGTCTACCTCTGCCAAAACTTATGAAATTATTTATTTGTATTGACTTAAAACCATCACTGGCTAAAGAAGGGCTAGTGGTCTGTTGTTTACATTTACTGAGTTTTGGGAAAAGCCCTATTACCTACTAAATAACAAAATATGTATCCAAGAATGGGTCCTCTTTGAACAAATGCTTGAGTATATACACTTGCTTGCATAATCATGATATGGCCCTGGTGTATAAAAAAATGTATCTGTCCCACTACAAATAAGTGACTGACTCTTAAACCTATTTAAAAGTATCTATTCTTAGCATGTTGCATAATCTGTAACACTTTCAGTATCATAAAAGATACAGTAGCCATATAAAACCAGAAGTCACAGCCTGGTGACTGATCCAATCAATGTGTTTTAATATTCGTATGCGAAAACTCACCTACAGTCACATTGTATGCACACCAGAAAATGGTAATGAAAAATAGAAAGAAGTGCAAAAATAGATGAATAATATACAAACAGTTCAACTTTGAACTGATGTCAGAAATGCGTTTGACACATTTAAAACCCACAAAAACATTGTAAACTTACCAAGTGAGATCAAGGCTTGGTGAATTTCGCTCATAACACTCTTGTAAAGTTCTTTCTGCCATACGTGTAAAAGCTTCCACTCCTCCATAGAGAAATAGGTGGAGACGTCATGTAATGTAAATGGAACCTGGAATACAAAGTTACACATTACATACTCAAGAGCTTAGATCAACAGAACAAAATGTTTAACATGGAATGGTCATTGAATGCAATTGTCTTTAAAATGCCCCTCTTAACGTTGTGGCTGTTTGTGCATATATTCTATTCCCAAAGGTGTAGCAGACAAAGCAACAAAAACAGAGATATAGAGGGAAAGACAGACAGGAGTAGTTTATAAAAAGAACGCACAGTAAGTTGAATATTCTGCAACCATGTGGTTCATATAACGCTGTCTCGAATGTATGACATTACAACGCATACATTTACAACGCATGCCTTTACAACGCAGTTTTTACATCGCAACATCCTTTACAACGCATACATTTACATTGCATGTCATTACAACAAATGTTTTTAAACTGCATTTTTAACGCATTCCATTACATCGCATTATACCTTTACAACGCAAACCATTACAACTCATACCATTACATTGCATTTAAGGTAAGTGTTGGATAGTGTAGGGGTAAAAATTACTATTCTAACTCCAGTTGGTGCAACAGTAGGGTAAGTGTTGGATAGTGTAGGGGTAAAAAATACTATCCTAACTCCAGGAGGTGCAACAGTACGGTAAGTGTTGGATAGTGTAGGGGTAAAAATTACTATTCTAACTCCAGGGGGTGCAACAGTAGGTTAAGTGTTGTTGTCAGGTTTCACCAGAGAAAACACTGAAGAGGCATAAAGTACTGCAAAAAGGCCTCGGAAGTGATTCGGACTACAATACCCATGATCCTATGCGGGGACCGCGTTGATGACATCATCGCGTACCCGGAAGGAAGTTATTTCATCTCCTCCGCGGAATCAGCGGGTGCTGGTTACTCTTGCCGCGGAGACGCCGAAGTCCGTAGAGGTCTGGTAAGGGTGCAACTTGCACCGCATTTCCTTGTTCTAATTCCTTGTTGCTCAGCGGATGCGGCAACTCTTGACGATCCGATGGTAATCTTCTGCTGCCCCGTTGGCTGAACCTAGTACCGGGTTCTTGCGGGAGAGCAGAACGAGCCCCGCTTGCTTCATTATAGTAAATAAGCTGGGTGTTGGGTTTCCTGAACTTATTCTTGTGATAGAGTAGGGAGGCGGCTGCCTTCCTTAACTCTTGAGGCGTTCTCTACTGTTTGGCGAGTCTAATACTTTTGCAGCGAGAACGCGTGGATGTAAAGGCACAAGCCGCGTTTCTGAAAGGCTTGTTTTTCCCTGGTCAATCATTGATGAGCGCACTATTGTGTATCTTCCTTTGAATTCCCATGCAAGGAGGACATTGAGAGTGCGTTATTACATCCTACTGTCGTGAACTAAAACTATCCCATTTATAGAAATTGATGACAAACAATCTGTTCTTTATATTTATGTTCTGAGACGTATCAGACACTTTGGGTACATATTCCCCTACCTAAAACTTGACTACTGAGGAGTTTTGTTATTACCCATTCCTGATTTGAAGTATCTTCGTATTTTTTCACCATATGTCTATGTGCCTATGCATTGGGCCTTCTTTGTGTTATTTCACTACAGGGGAACCTGAATTCACTCAAGTCAGCACTGCACCCCTGTTAAGCCACGCACTGCATATCCTTGAGTAGGTGTTGGCAAATGAGAAAAGAGAGAGGTTGGTGAGTCAGTGCGCACTTGGTGTGAACGTGTTGTTTCATTCATTGATGTGTATGGAGCCTTGATAACTACTATATGCTGACTAGAATACGGAGGAATTTTTCTTTACAGGTACATAAACAGAGTAATATGTATCTGTAGTCTTATCGTAGGTTCCTGGTTGTGTGTATTCACTGTGCCTTACCTGGTTGTTATTCTTTGCAGGTCTCCCTCCCCGCTGTTCCCATCCTTCCCTTCCCCCGCTTGATCACTCCATTGAGTCTGTAATACTAAACCAGACCGTGGTGTTATCAAGAGGTGGACCATAAAGAGCAACATACGACCCTGAGGATCCAAGGCTGCGACAGTTGGATAGTGTAGGGGTACTATGCATTGTAATGGTATGCGTTGTAATGACATGCTATGTAATGCCTGCGTTGTAGTGACATGCGTTGTAGTGTCATGCGTTGTAGTGACATGCAATGTAATGGCTGCGTTGTAGTGACATGCGTTGTAAAGGATGTTGTGATGTAATGACTGCATTGTAAAGGTTGTTTCCCCGCTGTCTCAGATGCTTTAAATTGCAGTGTCGATAAGCATCCGTTTTTCATTCGTTTTTTGTCTTTGCTAACTCTTCCGATGTTATTTCATTGTTTATAGCAAACACAAGGAGATGATGGACGGAGCGCTGAAACTTTTCAGACACTCACCCCAAGGTCACAGATCTGGGTTTAATCCATCATCACTTTGTTACCCCAGTTCAGACCCAGCCATATCCAAATCAGTCTTGACCCTGTGCCTCATGGGAACAGTCCAGCCCGAACTGCCAAGCCAGGACTTTTATTGTTTATAGAATTATCCACCTGAGTCTTTCATTATGTTGATGGTCTTGGATATGCTTCGTCAACAGCGCATTTACCATGTCACATCACATTTTTTATTTATGTTTCGTTATTCCCTCTCTAGTTTCTTGAGAGGCCTTTCCTTTATAGACTAGGATGCAATGGCAAACAATTGCATTAGCTATGTTTTATGCTACAACTATTTAGGTTTCTGTGCATGATTAGTTTTGGCCATGGAACACAAATTATTTTTCTGCCAGTGTTTGATCTCAAAATGTACAATTGCTGAGGTCCTTTTAAGGGTGCAAGTTTCCAAATGTGTGGAAGAGGTTAGTAAGGCAATAGTATTGTTTTTGGTGGATGTGCTCTCACTGTTTCTTCTTTAAGATTTTTTTTTTTCAATGCAAAGAGTGTTTTTTTGAGGAGGTATTCTACTGTACTCTGCTTATGCCAATTCTTTGGAATTATCTTCTTAACTCATAAATTAGTGGTCAGAATGTTGCCAGACACACCAGTTTATTTTCTTTTTTCTTAGTTGTTCTTTTCAGGAGTTTTCCAGTAGCAGTACTCGTCTTAGGATTTCTCTATAGTTTTCTTGGTATTCTCCTTGCCTCAATATTTTTCCAAACTGCCTGCATGAGGAAAGTAGTAATCTTAATTAGTACAGTTTTGTTGAATCCTGAGGTACTACCCATGTTAGGATGTCGCTCAGGTTTCTTGTATGAGCGCTTATACCCACAAATAGATATATGCAGAGCTTTAAGTGGGCCGGGTCTCACCGGTGCTGAGCACCGGCAGTTTGTTAAAGGGGGCCTCGAAACGGGTCTCTATCGGGCTCTGCTTTGTGCCCTGGCACAGGCGGTCCGTTTTTTTCCAAACTGCAGTAACTGCAGGCACATGGATGTGCGCATGCTTACACTGCTCACTTTACACTCGTGGAGAAGTTACGGCATGACGTCATGCCAGGAGAGCCTTGAAGGGGAAAGGAAATCCTTTAAAGAGTCATTTTCTCTCTGGATTTACCTTCTCTTTTTTTAAACTTAGGAGCAGCAACATTGTTGTGGTGCACAAGGGCTTTAAGTCGAAGCTTTTTCAATATTATATACAAGCCATAGTTGCTACCTATTTATCTTATGCAACTAACAACCACTAATGACAAAGCCAATAGTCGGGACTTGTTGTAGGTATGATGTTACTTGTTGTAACATATATCTGGATGCAATGACAAACAGCAAAATACAAGTCGGGCGGCACACTAAGCTAAGAACAGATTTTTAGCTAACGTGTTTTTAAGCCACGCCCTCAATTACAATGGCTACGCCCCTTTGAGAGACCCCCCAATTTTTTCACCCCACTTAAATCCCTGGATATATGTGAATCAAGAAAAACAGGACTGCGGCTACCCACGGCCCCCGCAGGGGGCCACCTCAGAGGGTGGCCCCCCTTAGTTCCATTTGGGTGTTTCTCCACCCCCACTCTCTACTACGGGACTCCAGGAGGAGTCCCCTTACAGGTTACACCAGACACGTCATGTCCGGCGCACCGGGGGATGGGGAGGGTAATTAGGCCTCCCCCATCCATTTTAGATCCTCTTTGTTGCCTGTCACGCCGTCTCGAGGGGTCGTAGGTCATCGTCCTCGTCGTCTTACAGGCGTAGGTGGTCGTGCCGAGGAGCTGCTGCGGTTTTAAGCCGTCATGTCCCTGGTCTGGTGTTGGTTGTGTGGTGAGTGAAGGGGCATTATCAGGCTCCTCCCGTCGTCCCCGATGCCTTGGGTTACATGAGGGGGAGCGGCATGGGCCGCAGGCCAGCGGCCCTGTTTTGCACGGCTTTTGTGGTGCCCTTGGGTCAAGGTTCTCTGCCATAGCTACAGGGGCAGGCGTGTGAGTCCCAGCCTGCTGTCCCGATCTCCTGTGCAGTTGAGCAATGGAGTCGTTTTGGCAGACGGAACAGAGCGGTGTATTGGGTGTTCCACAGCCCTGTCGGTGCACGGGTCCCCATTTGTGTCATGGACGCAGTGTCCTGGGGTGGAGGCTGCGGTCAGCATCGTGCGGGAGAATGAATGCTTTGTGTTTGCGGGGGCGTCGCTGTAATCTAAGCAATAGCCTCACCAGAGATGAGCTTGCGTCTGGAGAAGCCACGCAACTGCTCGTGGGGGAGTGTCAGTTATCTGTGCATAGTTCTCGCAGATACACCATATCTTATTAATTGAAATAATCGCTTTAGTTGCAAGTGGTAAGCGTGAGATTCCCTCAATTTCAGCAAATGGTCACATTGTCAGCAACAAAGCGGCCTGGGGGGGTCTGGGTGCAGTCACCAAAGATTAAACTGAACAGGCAACAGCTTGGCAGGAAAGAAGGGATGTTGAATTAATTGCCCATTTAGCTGTATGACTATTGCACAGGAGGATGTCAGCTCATGCTGGGTAGGAGGTTCTGTATCACCAACCAGAAGGGTGCCAAGTGGCAAACCCAGAAAATTGTTTTAGATATGGGTGTTTCTGGCCTTACGGCGGTGTAGATCCATTCTCAGTTAGGGGTATGCCCAGGTGAAAATTGTGTGCTACTTAAGGTTCTGATGACCAGTGCGGTTTGTGGTATCTTTTCAAGGGGAAGCGATACATTAGGCACTTAATCGCTTACAATGTAGCACATACAAGCGGGCGTTGTTTTATTGCAAGTTGCAACGGGAGATTCCCTTATTACGCCAGCAGTTGTGCACATGGCCAGCAGTACGCAGCCTGGGAAGTCTGGGGGCGAATACCACAGAGTAAACTGTAAAGGCAAAATTACTGTATGACAGGAGGGATAATGGCAAGTACACGAAGACTCTATTGCTTAATGTCACATATTCCATGGCGGGATAGTCACCAATTGACACTGGGAACCTTTGATTCTAATAGTATCATTGGTAATATACACACGACTCCGTGGTCTCGTTGGGTATGTAGTCCCACTCTGAAGTATAGAATGCAAAAGAACTGCACGTTGCACTAATTTGAGTGTGACAGGTGCAACAATTTGATCCCTGCCAAAGCAAACTAAAAGCTCTTAGGGTCAGATGCACAACATACAACCGTTAATGGGGCGTCTTGCACCAGGGTGTGGTCATTGCACGGGCAACACAGCAGATAGCCTGCTGTCAGACGAGGGTGCTTGTGGGCTAGGAGGCCAGGCAATGTAGCAGAACCAATGCTAAGGACCCCTCTTCCCCACTGGACTGCCAGAGAATGTGAGTGCAGTGGGATGTGCTATATTACAGGTATTTTCCCGCCCATACAGGGGCAGAATGGTACATTGCAGGAATCTGCATAAATCGAGTGGGGGCAAGACCTATAGAGCATCAAGGGTCACAGCTGGTTGGCAGGTATGTGGGTATCTGTGATCGAGCTTTAGTTAAGCAAGCCTGGTAGTTGGTGTAATTTGTCACTCCATATGGTGGCTGTGACTGCAATAGTGTGCGCTATGCAAGCAGTCTTGTTTGCCATGGTTTATTAATCGTAAAGGTCTTTGCACATGTCTGGTCAACTTCAACAAGGTAGGTGCACTCTGCTCCCAGGGCAGGTTACGGGTTGCTCAGTGATGCATAAAATGCCCCGTCCGCATAGCCAGAGTATATAGGCTGGTTGTGGAAGCGGTCTTCT
Organism: Triturus cristatus; assembly: GCF_964204655.1. Lineage (NCBI taxonomy): Eukaryota > Metazoa > Chordata > Amphibia > Caudata > Salamandridae > Triturus > Triturus cristatus. The sequence goes on along the minus strand of NC_140592.1, from coordinate 762,814,379 downwards.
TAGCTTGCGTGCTGCTGTTCCATAAATTGGGGAAACAGGCGTTAGGGAGCACAAAATGATAGTAGGGCTGCAACTACAGGTTGCAGGAGGGGGAGTCACATCAGCTTGCAGGGTAATATAGCGATGCTTAAGAGAGCTCCCTCCTGGGAAGCCATCACCTCCTTGCAGGTCGTGTGAGGCACTGGTACATTCCCAGAGAAGGATAACCCGCTCCATGCGCAAGTTCGCAGAGCAGGGGCTTTGGCTTCAGCAGGCATGGGCTATGCCGGGCGAACACCAAAGGTTATTTTGTAAGTTGGGGTGCACCTGGCTCAGTTGGGCTTGAATCCGTTCTTACTGGACACGAATGAGGCCCAGGAAATTGCAGGTGGCAAGTGAGAATACAGCTGTGTTGGTGGGGGGCTCTTTAGGCGATGGGGGCCGCCTCCAGAGCTGTGGCGGAGTTACAGGGCAATCTGGAAGCAGTTTGGGTACAGAAGGATACCTCTGCAAGAGCACAATAGGGGTGTCAGAGCCAAATCTCAGGAGCCTCATGGGAGGGTCCTGGAACAATGACATTGGCGCCCTGGTAGTCCTTCGGGCGGTTGTGGGCCTGAACAACCAGGGGCTTACCTTGCTATGCTCCGCCCTGAAAGGGGCGTGAGTAATAAGGGACCAATGTGTCACATGATCCAGTAAAGGGATCACCCCTATAAGGGTAGCGCTGATTGGCTTTTCCACAGTGCTTTGCTCATCAGGTGGGCAGGGCAGCATAGGTTGGTACAGCTGCCTGCCCTTGGATCGTCCGTAAGATAACCCACGTATTTGCATACTTTTGTATGGAATAAACCTGCAGCAATATTTTTTCCAAACAAAAAGTTGTGTTATGTATTTATTCATGCATACCTATTCTGCTGTGGTGTGGGTGGGGTCTTGCGCCTATAATAGAACTAATGTAAACAACCACCCTTTACACAAACGAAGCAGTCTAAAAACTCCACTCTACTTTATAAAAACCTCCCATCTGATTAAAAGAGGAATGCTCTATTGAGAAAGTTCAGGGGTATTTGAATTTGTTTTTAATTAATTTATATTGCACAACAAATGCCACAAACCTAGCTTCTCCTCTACTCTTAACAAAGCAATACATGTTTTATATAAAGCATAATGCAAAAGACAAGCAGAGGTGTGCTTGATAAATACCATAGATACGGAATGTAAAGGGAACAGGAGTCGGGTGAAACATCGAGGTCCAGGCGTGAGCATATTCAATCTTGGTTTCTTCTCTACACTTGTACCGTACGTGCATGTTTGAGCTCCCCATTGTAAATGAAAGTCCAAAATAACAGATTGTAAAGGCTGAGTTACTCACACCCGAGATGCAAGGACCTGGGAGCAGTTTTTGGAGCCAGGAAAGATGGTTATATACTCCCAAAAATAAAGTACATATGTTTTCTTCACCATTCACTAATAACGTTCCACCGTTGGGGTCCCTGTGAGTCAAAGACAACTTGCGGTATGATCTCTTTTGTTATATCACACATGAAAACTTTAATGGAAAACCACTACATCGTGGTATTACGTGCTCCATAGTTTCGCATTTATTTATAGCGGCACTTTGACCACCATGAAAGGCAGTGGCACAATTTCCGAGTTTCTCTATGAAAAAAACACCCTGCAAGCGCTATAAAAAGTTAAGAACCAAGTACTCACCGTATCAGGCTCCTGCTGAAACATGCTGCGCTGACTATCGTTTCCAGGTCAAAGATTAGACACTGAAGTGACTGTACACAGAGGAGGTATCTTAGATGTTGTGACTACTGGCCTACAGGTCTAGGGACCAGAGTAATGTAAAGGCTGTTCAAGTTATCATTAGCCTGTCTGTCTGCGCAGGCGCAACGTCAGAGACACTACTCACCAGTCACACTGTACGAGAGTCCCGCTATAGAGACAACGCAAAAAGGACATGTATCTCATTGATCGGGACATGCTTAGCAGTAGAGACACTTTAAAACGTAAGATCCGGCGGAAAGCAGCACCTGCTCTGGGACAGTCAAAGTCACCGGCGCAATATAATATGATTTGTCTTTTACTTCCGGGGAGCTGGGATTCAGTGAAAGACCCCGTTTTACTGCACGAGACCAGTGTCGCTATTCTAAGCATGGCTATGACTTGGCTAAGGTTCGCTCCTTGAGCATGCACCGGTAATCGGCGACTCGCGCGCAACGAAAGAACAATCATTCAAGCTTTGCACCAAAAGGTACCTGTGGTATTTTTAAGATTTTTTAAAAAAAAAAGAAATCTAAGATACCAGTTTACACAATAGTCCTTGCTCGCCACAGTTAATGTCTAAAACGTTTGGTGAATTTGTAAAGAACTTAATCCTAATTTGAAGTTCGTCTAACAGAATATACGCTCTTTCTTATGTATGCATGAAGTAACGCTAGGTACTTGAAGGCACATTGATGGCTGTGAGTGCAATGTATTTTTAATTATTTCATTGTTTTGCTGAAGTATGTGCATTTCATTGAAAAGTGGTCTCCTGCTCATTTTGCACGCCTCTAGTGATGTACTTGTTTCCTTTCTTTGACTTGTGCAAAATTGGAGGAAGTCCTCGCCTGGGAGGAAGAGGTTTTACTTTCTTTCTTGTTAGTGGCGGACTGAGTGAGATAGATAGAGTAAAGTGTGGGGGCGGGAGGGGGGCTGAAGGGATAAGTGAACAAATGAGCATTTTACGCACTCCTTAAGACCCTCTTTCTCCGTCCCCCTTACCAATGGCTGGGGCAGATGTTTGTCTGATCTTGTAATAATTGGAAGGTGAGGGGCATTTGCAGCATTCATTTGTTTGTAGTACCTCAATGTGTGACATTTCTTTGCTGTATGTGTGACATTTTTTGTGAGATGAGTGACACGCTTTGTTCTTTAGGGTTTTGGTAAAATGTTTTGACGTGATGCTTGCTGTTTTCGCAATGTTTAACAATGCACCGCTTGCATTCCAGACCACATATTCTCACAGAAATCCTGTGTTATCTCTCTTCCATCCCTGTTAGTTACCTTTCTTTCTTCATGCCGATCGTGTATCCACTCTATCTCCCTCCTCTTTCTTTCCTACTATACCTTCTTCTCCATCCCTTCACGGGTAGACAATCTTTTCTTCATCCCATGAGATAACTCATCATTTATTGTATTCTCCTTCTCTCTCCTACACTACACAACAGTATTTCCCTTGCGTTATCTTTAACCTCTCGTGGTCTTCTCCAGCCCCCTGACGTAATCTTCACGTCCCTCACAGCCCATGATTTCTGCCCTGCCGCTTTGGCGTTGCTCCTGTGTATTTGTGTGCGCATCTCTTGAAGCCAAACCGACTTTCTTTCCACCTCATTGTCTCTCTTTCTGTTTCCCTCTCCTGTGCATACCAAAGCCACTGCAAACTTTAATTCAATTTGGAAGACCACGTCATAGTTCTCTAAATGTAGTTGTAATATGCCTAAGGAAATAATGATGTAGCGGGCTTCAGATACGTTACTCTTATTGTCATCGTGTCTGCCGATGCTTGCCTCCTTTTGCAATGCCCCAAATTTCAGTGTGTGACAAATGTTACTTTTTCCTGAAAGCCCGACATGTCATATGATGTTCTTACACTATAACTCCGAGGCAAATTCCCACCTGTGCTGTTTTGCTCCCTTAAACCCTGTTTGGATGAAGAACACTGCTGTGTTTTTCAGTTACCTGAAACAATGACAGTTATATGGGGTAATGGCTCCTCAGTTACATTGGAAGGCCAACATGCAGCAGCAAAGACAACCCTTTCACAAGGGTGTACAGTGAAGTATTTGAGAAAGAAGGGCAGGTGATATTTTCTGTGTCTTAGAGCCATATGTACTCATTTTAGGAATAGCGATTACCTTATTGTGATTTTCTGCGAATCGCAATAAGGAAATTTCTATTCTTAATGTATGAAACACGTTGCGTTTCATTTAGCTAATCCTAATGAGGTCGCAAATAGAACTACGTCATGAATATTAATGAGGTAGGTAGCAGTTTGCAAACCAATAGGAATTGCAGGCATCACAGGGATGGTGTCCTGCAGGGGTCAACAGGCCATCTTGGCTGTGATTGCTGTTTAATAAAGTAATATGTATATATTATCTTAATGCAGGCCGATTTTGTTAAAGGACAATGGGATGCGTTTCAAAAAATAAAATGAAACTATGAAGTTTAATTTTGTTAGGAGTAGGACCACTGCCTGCTCTTAAAAAATATTTGTTTCAACATTCATAAAGGGGGAGGGATCCCGTGGGGATCCTTTCCCATTCGCAAATGGTTACCACCACCCTTGAGGTGTCAGTAAAAAATGAATGATTTGCGACCATAATTCGGTCACAAAACATTCATACAGGGCACTGTTATTCAGTATTTGGAAGAGGCACCTAAACACGCCCATTCCAAATACCGAATCACAAAACACAAATTGAGATTAGGTAAAAAGTTTCCGAATCACAATTTGTGTTTTGTACATATGAAAAAGCATTTTTGCAGATTGAAACGGCCCGATTCTGCAAATCGGGCTGTTACCTACAGCAAAAATGCTATTGTACAAATGGTCCTCAGTGTTACACAGAGATACTTTTTGGAACACCTTTTGCCATGCTACAGTTGTCATCTGTACAAAGCAGGTATAAATCAATGTTCTTCACAAAGACGGTGAGACACGCAATACAATCTGTTTCTGCTCAGTATATGCATGCAAAAAAAAATTGCAAAGCTATTGACAATAAATGAAAACGATATACATAAGATGCAGGAAATGAAAAGGACCCAATCATATGCAAGTTGACCTTGATACTTCACCAATAGAAACAGTCTAGCCTGAACTTCTATGCCATGCCAGGTCCTTTCTACCGGTTTCGATTTTGTTGAGCCTCATCAAGAGATGCACATTTTATCCTTGTGGCACTGTGAGTACAGGACCCATGTCTTGGCTTACCGGTAACACAAAATGAGATTCGCTTAGATAGAAAAGGACCAATAAGGCCAAATCGTATCTGGGGTTGCTTGTGTTCTCATCTAGAGGGAACCAGGCTTGGCAGTTTGGGTTGGAATGTTCCAATTGGCGTCGGACCATGGCACCCAGTTATATTACTGGAATAGGAACCTGTGACCTGAAAGTTGTTACACATAGATCACTGCAACAACCACTCAAACTTCTGATATATCACACTGAGTTTGGAACCTCTTGCCTCTAGGACACATAATTTCCTATAGATAAATTTGCATAGCATGTTCTCAACTTAGCCAACTTTTACCAGCTATTAAGCTCTTACCATACAACATACAATCATAGCATTCATATGAAGGACTTCAAGAATTTACGTATTTTTCACCAGTGACAAACCAAAGCCTCTACTCTGCCAGTCAACCTCACCCATGTCCTCTTGACAGACCCTATATTTTAATTGAATACGCTGCTGTCATGGTCAGAATATTTCAGGACCACTCCCCCAAATTTCACTGACTTAGATATATCTATGAGTATTAGCCCAGTTACACACAAGTTCCAGTTCTCCACAAATTTCAGAGGAGAAAGTGCATGTGCTTGCATCACTTACCAGTAAACGTCAATACTCCAAGTTCTGTTCTTTCCGCAAGACATTCTTTGCAGATGTAGCCCCGATTTTTCCTCTGGTTCTCTACAATATCCCGTCAAATAACACTTCTCTGTGTGTGGGTCTGGTTGGTACTGGCCTGTATAGTAACGGGCACACTTCTTAGACATGGAGGTAATTTAGTGGTTGCCAAAAGCACAAGCTGCTACCTCTGATTCAATCTTTGTTACATCTGGTACTCTTCTTGCAACTCCTGAGGAAGTATTCTTTAATTCATGTTCATGTGTATTTAAAACAAAACTGCATGCTGTGAGAAACTCAATTTATACAGGAATTCTTATCATAAAAAAGGCATCAATTTTCTAACCTACACTGAAAAAACCCATAAGTCACGAACTATTAAGCAAGCTATAAAGACTAGTGTTCTATTTTAGTTTTCCAGAGCTCTTTTGTTTACGTTTGCCTATTCATAGCAAATCTTGCACAACTTTTAGTTATGTTTTGGTGACAGGGCAATTGATGTTGTCTAGCTTCAATCAAGTTATACATAACAAAAGTGAAAATAAACAAGCCCCGAATACATGTGCAATCTGCTTTTGACCAGAAAGTTTAATATGAATTTAAAAGCCTAATTCTAAGTAAATTACCGTTTTATTGTGTATAAATACCACTCCTTACCAGCAAACGTAAAATCTGTCTGTTGTTATATATGTACATCTTAGCCATACACTGGTTCTGCAAGCCTTGCACTAACCTTCTGCTGCTCTGCATTAAATTCTGATACACTTATCAATAGTGATATCTTTTTCACATGTGCAACAAATTATAATACTGTCTTCTCTAAGCTTGTCTAAATCATTAGCCTCAAAGATGGTATTCCATTACACACCATTATAAAACTTAACTCATTAACCAGCAACATAAGGACATATTGACAAAGGGCAGATGCAGAGGAAGTGAGTGGTCGTAACTCAGATCTGTCCCCTCTAGAAATTCCTACCAAATCCCTAAATGTGATTTTTTTTTCTTCCTGCTATTACATACAGGCCTGTACGCAACCAGGTTCCCTCTTCATATTTGCTGATAAATTCCATTTCTACTCCCCCCACATGTTTCTTACGCTCTCACCGCACCTTCCGAGACGAGATCCCCAATGTTAGAACGTCCACTTGGTATCAAAGAACTATTTCTGTGGCCCCAGACAAAATCTGTAATTCCCTTGCCTGATTATAATTTAACCCCATTAAAAAACAATTACAAACAAGGGTGTTCAAACATACCTTTAATATTGTTTAATCTTTTCTATATGACATCTGGTTGTTATGTTTGTGTTTTACCATCTACATCACAATTCTCTGTACCATTAAACACTGACACGTTTCGATGGAGTTTCTGTTTAATAGTTTGCAACCGCAGTTTCATTCACAACCCATTGACTCCTAAACTCTGTCACCTTACACTTCTTCACAACAATGTGAAAATTGAATTTGACAAACAGTTTGATTATCGGGGTGACTATGGATGGGGTATCGATAGGGGATCATAAACAATGAGACTTTTTGATACAGTGTGGTTGCAAGGAGTGGAGAGATGAGGTTACCTTTTCCATCTGCACCCCTCTTTCATTTAGAGCATTCGACTATAGCCTACCTGATGCCTCAAATTGGAGGCAAGCTACTGGTTACGAATGGGACACTTCCAGTGTGTGACAGCCTGTTGGTGGGACTAGAGTGGACAGGTTAATTCAAGACGTGATTTTTAGGGCGCAGGGACTGGACAGTTGTAAAAGAGCAACCAGCAGGCAATTAACTGCTTGAGTGGTGCAATGAGGAAAAGAACCCCACCTGCAATGTTCTCGATCAGTGGGAACAAGGTATGCAAAAGTGGGGCAAATGGCTGTGATGTGTCGACATTCAAAGGCATCAAATAAAAACTCGAACAGAGACGTAAATCCCAAGTATGTTCTCTATTTAGGACTGTTGAAAGGCATCTCATAGTAACCATCGTGCAGTGATCATTGAATCCCTTTGGGCTAATAGGATCCTGTTAAATAAAAAGATAAATCCCCTATACTATTAATATTCCTTATTTGTCTCCATCATGCACATTACACATATAACACTTGGGTGAAGGGAGTACCTTCACACTCTCAACTAGCAATAAACAATAAGGAGTAGTACAAAGTATGCAGCTACAGTCATTTGAAAGTGACTTGGAAGAGTGGACAGACGTTCAACGGTTAAGTGTACTGTTGTTAGCAAATTAATTACAAATCTAAGCCTAAAACCACCAAGTTTCCATGCAGTATCCATCATGAAAATAACTAAAATAATGTCGCAAAAAGAAGGAGAAGAGTTAACTAGCAGAAGCTAATGCAATTTCCGAACAGAGGCCCCATTGCAAGAAGATCTGGAGGGAAACAGAGAATTACAAGACTCCTTTCTAGGTCCCTGGTGAAGTTTTCTAGCCATAGTGTTTGTCCTCGGAGTACGCACCATTGGAAGGAGAGTTCATTTGCCACTGTCAATGCCTAGCCTCAAAAGACTAGCAGTTACTTTTCCAAGTTTACCAAACATACTGCAAGCTACGGAAACCTTCATCATAGCACAGTCATTCTTACAAAATATATACATACCATTTACCCTACCTAGCTGTCCAAATTTCTTCTGCTACCTTAGCAAATACATATAGTTTAGAGACCAGGGCTGGGGAAAGTGATCAGGAAAAGACATTCATATCCCAGGACCATGTAAAACATCTGTCAGTCTCCATTAGTGAGCCTTGCAATTGAGATCTCTGCAAGCACAATGAACTTGCGAGTGGACCCAGTACAGCTGGCTTTCTCTTCCTTTTGTGTTTTGTTTTAGCCACAGTTTTAGAAGGAACATGCAGAGGTAAAGAGGCACACTATATTGATATCCCTGCAGAATACACATTCGTCAAATAATAGTTAGCATTGCCATAATATCTCATTACAAAAACATGAAATACTAGAACCTCACAGCTACACATACATATATGAAATAAACATTTTTGTCTGTAGAACTAGGTTTATGAGTGTTTGTGGCATGAACCAATTGATAAAACCCAAAGCATGAACGTTATTTTAAGTCAGCCTCACATGGTTCCTCTTGAACAAACAAGTATGATTGCCGAAGAAACTTACAATATATAAAAAGAATTCATTGGTTGAGCAAAATTGACCACAGCAGTTAAAGTTATAGGAAAAAATCAAGCTTTGCTAGTTTAATTGATAAGCCACCTTATTTTTAGGACCTGCAAAAGTTAGTAACACCAAAAGGGGAGCATGAGTATGATCAGCCCGCACACTGGTGTCAAGAAACTAGTCCTGTGCTCTGCTCACAGAACTTTTAACTCTACAGATGCTTTGAGGTTACAAGAAAATTGGTGTCTACTGCAAGTAGGCAACTTCCTTGCCCGTCCAGGAGAAAAGTGCAACCTGATTCTTGACCCATTTTAACTGCAAGGCTCACCAATCTTGGCCGACTTCAGATATGTGGAAATGATGAAGGTGTTCTTGCTGATAATTGTCTGGCTGATCCATGGTGTAGATGTAATCCCTTGACAAGGCAGCGTACACTTAAATCATGCACTCATGGTATATTTTTGAGAATGGTCTACAGTGTTGTCTTCTGTGCTTTTCTGCCTAAGGTTTCAGCATGTACTTTATTCACTGGAAAACGTTAAGTAGCATATTGCTCACCCATTCTTCTGTAAGTTGCACTGGCAATTGACAGCCCCAGGGATTGGAGATGGTAATGAAAGTCCACACATGCAAAATCATATAAATATGGGCACTTTGCTAGACACTCTGATAGAGTTGCTAGTGTTGAAGACATAATTGTGTAACCCGACGACAACTTTTGGGCCTTTGGAAAAGCCAATCTAACAGCAAAATTCTGTAGGCAGATTTGGAAAAGATGGAACTTTATAACATCATATAACATTATAGCTATTAAGCAGTGCACAACACGCTACATACATTTTCCCACACCTGATGGGTTATGTTCAATTACAAAAGTCGAATATGAGCTAAACCGCAATCACTCATAGGATCCAGGCCTCCTTCTGTTTTGTCTTGGAGACAAAAGAACTCTACCTGATAAATACTAACCAGGCTACACATAATGCTAACTTACACTTGTGAGTACTTTACATGTTTAACTTTTACACTTTTGAATAACTTTACAGGGGGGGCGTGGCCAACCAGCACTCAAAATGGCCACAGAAGAGTAGAGCTCCGCTCACCAGCTTATTAGTTTCCCCCACAAATATCCGTTCCTGCCCTGTAATTTAGTTGGCCCCGTGCTCCGGAACACCTACTGCACCGCTTACCCTGAAACTGATGACTTTCGTCAACCACGAACGGTGTTCTCGCAGCTGGCACTGCACCGCACAGAGAGAAGAGGAGGGCCCGATGACGCTGGAACTGGGCGCTACCTCGTATCACCCCTACCGCTGATAGAGTGACCTGCTGGCACCGGAGTGTGTCCCAGAGGGGTGTGGCCCCGCTTACCTTCGACGTGCCTACGGCCATTGTTCCTCCAGCGCAGGCACGAAGATTCTCCCAGGGAGGCCCCTGGCAGAGCTGGTGCTGGGCACCACATCGCGCTGCATTGAACGCTGGGCGAGGAGCCTGCTGGCGCCGGTGTGTATCCTAGAGGTGTGGCTCCCCTGCTTCCGCCGCCCTTATAACCGCTGCCCCTTCCACGGCCACTGTGATTCTCCTGTGCCAGCCCCGGGGGCGACGCTGAGGTCTGCGGGTAAACCTGCGCCACCGGGTGCAATTTGCTCATGCTGTGGGTTGCAGGGGGCCTTCTACGCAGCATCGTCTTCACCAGACTTCACGGCAGGGGGTGAGCAACGTCCCCCCCCCCCCCCCCCCCTTCTGCCTCTTTTGAACGCCGCGTCTAGCTGCTGGTGCCCACAGCCTACATCTACACCCTGGTGCCTGTAATTGAAACGTCATTGGCTTCCCCTCTCTCACAATTGGCACCATACCATCACTAACAGCCCGATTGGCGTAGGAGACTCCACAGATTTGTCAAGAGTGGTCAGCAACACGAGGGCCTTTCTAATACCACTGGGGTTACTGTGAGAGTCGTTTAGACGAAGCGACCATGGCTGCTAGGGACTATTTTGGGCAAAACAGTCACTACAAGCGGCCTCGGGCTGGCGGCATGGAAGTCCTTGTGGCGCAGTGCTAACTCAGTCTGGAGTGAAGTGGGGGCCCAAAAAACAAAACTCTGCCATTGTCTCCTGGGGTGCTCTGGGAACAAACGCATCCTTTGTGTAGCGAAGCTTGTCTGTGGGCATCAATACCTCCTTCTGCCCTTCGGCCTCCCCTGACACCCTTGATTGCAGACTTTGGTCCCAACAGGCCGCGGGTGTGACCTTCAAACCACGCCACTGCCGCCATGGCCACTGCGAAAGGGTCCAAGCACACCCACCTGCTGACACTGGCGAAATTCACTCACTTTAAGGCTGATTCCACTGAGGACAAAAATGCTGTGCCTGAAACCAAGCAGCAAGTGGATGATGAGGCCCCAACCCTGATGGATGTCACGAAAGCCATATGGGGGTTCCGATCAGCATTGGAGCACAAAATTGACACAGTGACGGCCGAGGTCCCCCTTATGCACACTGAACTACGTTACCTGGGAGACCGGGTCAAAGCAACCGGAGGTTTAAGTCTCGACGCTCCAAAATTCCACGAAAGTGCTTGAAAAAACAATCAATCGGCTTCAGGTGCAAACTCTGGAACGCAAGGCTAGGCTGGCGAACTACGAGGGGTGTGCCCGACGAAATATTGTTCGCATTTTGGTGGTTCCCGACCGAGCGGAGGGGCAAGCCATGGACCTTTTTGTTGAATAACTTTACTGTTAAGTTATTCATGAGTGTAAAATGTCATGTTTTCACCCCTGGAAAAAAGGGTGGAGCCAAACTTACAAGTGTGAGTACTGAAAAAAAACAGTAGTAAGTCCAGCACCATGCATAGCCAACCACTGCAACACCCCCCACCCCTAGCCCCATGGAAATTTATTAAGGTAAGCATTTAAAATAAAACCCCATAGAAAATAGTTTTCATTCAATTACATTTATTTAAAATTGTAAAAAAATATAAATAAGTATAAGTTATTGTTCAAAAAGATTTAAAATAGTGCATGTTTATAATTTAATTGTAAACCATTTTAATAACCTTTTTTTAATTTAACAGTAATATAACAATACATTTTATTAAATGTAACAAATTGCTTTGAATTAATTCTACAAATGAAATCACTTTCAATAATTAATGCATAGTATTTATTTTACTTTGAGTGGAATTTTATTTTTTAATTTAACCTTGAGAAATACAATTTGTATTTACTATATTTACATTAATTAAAGATTTATTTAAACATTAAGTTAGTCTTGCTATAGCATTTTTCTTTCGTTCTACATTTAAAATACATATATAAAATTAATTTACATTAATTTTTAACTTAAAAATCCTTTTTCAAACTTTTTCCAAGATTGATATTACTTTTCACTATACCTATACTATACACTTGTATGTTTTGGTATCATCTACATTTTTAGGTTAGGTCTTAATTTTTGCAGCATAGCTGTCAAAGAGACTTATTGCTAACAATAGAGTGTGCTGTGATTCAGCCCCTTTAATCTATTGCCTTTCTTCAACCAACATTATTCAGCACTTGGCTTGAGCATTGGTCAATCATGTCTTGACTCACAGTATTCATCTCTTACCTAATGCTAGTGGATATTTGAAAGTATACTTCAGTCTCAAGTAGAGTGCTTGCATTGAACTGCATGGGGGGCTAGTTCACAACTATAACCCTCTCTATCCTTTCTGATAGATCAACACTGCCTCTCTCTCTCAAGTGTTGATGCTGCATGCTTAAGCAAATCAAACCCAGACTTAATGGCTTTGCTAATTCTTGCTTTCATAGTATCCATAAATGTAAAAGCAGCTTACAATCATAGGTGGTTGTGGAGACAGAAATGCTCTCGGACACAGCACTCGTACCTTTCAATATTGATAATTAGAATGTGAAAAAATAGCTCTTTTGCAAATATTTCCAACAACATGGATAAGCTTAAGTTTGATTTCTCAAAGTCCAAGAATACAAATTCTAACATCTCTATTGGAACTTGATGTTTTTTTCTGTAGGATATGCATTTGTGACATTTCACAAGTTTAAATGTAATGGATCATCGTCCTTCAAACGGAGAAGTTAGCATTGGTCCCTCTTCGGGTAAGTCAGCAATGCACGTACATTGTTACAATGCAGGTTTGTCAAATGGATAATTAGTGTTAACATGGAATGTACAGGGCGCTCAACCATCAACTTCTGAATGGTACATTCTGAGGGAAGAAGAGTGTGTGATGAGGTAAAAAAAAAAAGAGGTTCCTCTCAACCATCAAAGGAGAAATGTTCAAATAATGCTAGTATCTCACATTTAGTAGATTTTATTTGGTGCACAGTTACAAAAACACACCCATACATGAGTTTTACCAAGAATATTGCCATGATAAATATTTTAATGCCGTGTTAATCATGAAATAGGAACATCAGACCTGATTATCCAGTCTAGGTGTAGGTTTTTGTTTGTGTTGTACGTGCTAAAAATGAACAAGGGCAAAAGATGTATAGCAGGATTAAGAAACTTTAGGATTATAAGTTTCATCAATTGCTGAGTATCTCGTTTTAGGAGGTGTTAGCCTAAATAACTGTTCTCAGGAACTTTACGTATCTGGAGACTAGCATTATATTCGTTCAATATTGTGCGGTGAATTACATTTGGAAGACATAGAGTCATAGGAGTAGATTGTTAAAACTTGGTGAATAATGGAAGGGAGGCAGAGATTCTTGAGAATGATTTTCTAATAACATTTGGTGTACTTATGAAGTGCCTTGGTTTGTATGTATGATACTTTGGCTAATTAGAATTTTTTTATATTGCAGTTTCTTATTCACTTCGTATTCTTTATTGTTTTAATGGACCGGTTTCTGAATAAACAGAATACAAACAAGAATCCCTTCCTGCATGCATATATTCCAGTGCAATTGCTAAAGTTGATACATGCTATCCAGGAACCACTCATTACAATGCGTCAGACAGGTGATACAATATAAAGCTTAGTTTTGGGGGAACTGAAGATCTTAAAACTGCTTAAAAAAGCGTGCTGAAAATTGCATTACCAGAAAGATCTGAAATAATAGTGTTTCTTAGGCAACCACATTGGGCAATCTAGACTCATGGTATTTTCTCCATCCACTTTAGGTCAGGTACCTCAGTTCAAAGTATCATTTATTTTTAGGAAACAGTAAGAGAACTACACATAAAAGGGCCTCCTTTTTCCTTTACTTTGGTAACATCTAAAAGGATTTCACAGAATAAGAATTTGATCCTACAATGATGAAGGTATGGGATTTTCTTATCTGTGTCTGTCAAAGGTTTTGTTCATAAATACCTTACTGTTTTACAATATTTGTCATCCTATAGACCACTTAGGTCTATACTTAATCTTTTGAATTGGCATGTTAAGTTATTTTTGAAGAACACTTTTCTTTGTATAGAGCTTAGGCAGTTACATTTGTGGTTTATCTACCTTTTAAATCTATGGAATGGCAATTACATTTTCTGTGGTAATGAGGCCCTAAGTTACAAATTTAGTGCAGGAGGGTCTAAGTTCACATGCCTAATGTTGCCAAAAGCGAGCATTAGTGCATTAAAGAAAATGATCTGTATGAGCGATATAAACATTTATTTTATGTGTATATATTTTGTATTTTTCCAACAACAGAAAACCTGGATTTCATGACAGACATTCAAATTATAATAAAAGAAGAAGAGGAATATTTAATGGCCAATCTGGATATGGTGAAAAAAGACAACAGTTGGCCCACAGATACTACACTCAGCATTAAAAAAGAGGAAGAACCCTGTTTCAAGACCGATCAAGGCTCTGAGGACTTTCAAAACATCAGCCCCTCCACAGGTATTGCATACAGTATAAAAGAAAAGAAAACAAATTTTGCAGACCAACAACACTTGGAGAAAAGAAGAAGGATCAGTAGCCACATTGGTAAGTAGGGTTGATTTGAATGTGTATAACCCAGCACTTTTATCGCAATTCTGGTGAAACATTTCGGATTCCCTTTATTTTGCTGCTTTCTATTAGGAGAACAGACCTTTATTGTTTTTGTATTGCTCTCACATTCTAGAGGTAGTCTATTTAAGGTCTTTTCCCGCAAATCAGTACTTAACCTGTTAATATGCATAGGTGTAAAAGGAGACGGGAAGGAGGTGATCCCCTGGTGTTTTGATAGTCCTTACCAAATGGCCACTAGAAAATCTGATGCATAAGCCACTGCTTCTTTGGTAGATTTAAGAGGTCCCTGATCCTGTGGCTAAGTGGTGTCTGTTTCATATGGCACCAATGTTTCTATGAGTCGGTTATTAAACATTCAAATGCAGAATGTAGTTTGACTGGTCTACAATAGTTTTCTGTACTGGGTAGACTGAGTCCTTCCTCTCCTCTTTTACAACACGTTTCTTGAGATTTTGTGTTTCTTATCACCTCATATAAATAAATCCCTTTTATAAATGTGCTTTGGAATAGTGGGCTTGAAATAATATATTATCTGGGAAGGATGTTAATTTTACTGCTGCCGTCTGCCAAATCAACAGCTTAGTAACGGACAGCACATCTTAAGTCGCCTTTGCTGTCAGCTAGTAGTGATAGAGAACTTGCTTTATATCACCCCTGTGATGTAGCCATTATATATATATATATATATCTCCCCCCAGATATTTTCTCTCTTGCCCATTTAAGGGGGGATATTCATGATCTTGGCTGAACCAATCTGAGCCAGATACTCACCATCTCAGAGTTCTCAAGAAAATATTTGAATCACCAAAGAGTAATATACTCAGAATCTCTAGTAATTTTGAAATAGATTTTTCCGGATTCCCTAGCGTCAAAATATCATCCACAAACAGATGTGTTTTGTGGGGAAACAAACTAGGAATTTAGAAACTTGTTATATGTAAAGATAGCCTACCCTCAGTCCTTTACTCTTTGGAGTACTGTTGTTTACAGGAGGAGAGTGTTAGCAAACAAGAGGAACATCTCAAGATAAGCATAATATGTCTGTGTCAAACCCAAAGTGTGTCATTGATCCCATCTCCTTAAATGAGTTATGCATCTTTAATAAATTGTCATTCGACACATGCAAGCCTGAGGCCTTATTGGGTGGATACGTTTTATAATAACATCCACCACTTCCTCTTCCATAATAGCCTGCTCAAGGCTTTCTCATTCTTATTGTACCAGAACTTATAGTTCTAAATCTTCTAGAAAGGATGATACATTATTGTGGTTGTTTACTCCCTTAGTATAACTTCTGGAAAAGCATTGAACTCCCACTTCTTTCCTTGAAATAATTAGTGAACCCTTCGAGTATGCCATATTTGGTATCTGTGTTCTCTCCTTGGGTAGCCTCAATCTAATATCTAAGAGTTCTCCTTTTTGTGGAGGCATTGTTAAAAAGGACTCTCTCTCACCTTTCCTTAAGTAATAAGTCATATAACTGAAGCGTGGTTTGCAATCACAATGATCTCTGCATCTACCCTATCTGACACCTTCAGTAGAGCATTCGAGCTCCAAATAATATCTTATCTAGAGTATGATTTATAGACGCTTGAAAAGAAAATATATTCTTTGTCATTATGGTGACTATTTCTCCAAAATTAAGAAGACTCATCCGGGAGAATGCTTAGCCCCATTCAGGAGAATGCTTAGCCTAGTGAATGTGACAGTCCTTCTCATAGATACTTAGCTGTTGGGAACTTATGAGAATGAATGGTTGTGCAGTGTTAAAATCCCCCATCCACGCTGCTTCCCCATTACTTTCCATCTTATAATCTTTATAAGAGAGAATAGGACTCTCTTGACTAGAATTCGAATCAATTGAGAACATTAGGTTAACTCTCTGCCTTTTAGTTTGTTTATTAGTATCACATACCTGGACTCTATATTTTTTATTATTTCTTCTATCTGAAAAGCTGGGTCTTGATAAATCACATCCTTTATTCCTCTTGTTTAGAAGTTGCAGAGGACTGGGTTTGATGCAATCTGTGGGCCATAAGCTCAGTATGTCATATCATGATCCATGAATCCAGCAAAAGTACCCATCATATTTTAAGATGCGTATTTGGGGAATTTAGGGTCATATCGATCAAGATTAGTAATTGCTATTTCCAAAACATTGCTATTTGTATCGAATAGCACTTTGAAAATTACAGTCCCTAATATATCAGAGTTAGCATTTGATGTTGAAATTCCTTAGAATTCACATTTGCAAATTTGTGATTACTAAAGAGCAACTCTCTAAATAATTAATCACAGATCAGCAAATGCCGCTTTCTGGAGCAGCATGATGACCTTACAATGAGGAAGTGAGTCTTCATTTGCTGTTTTCAGAACCCAGGTTCACATAGGAAGGCAGGCTGTCTCAACAGAGCAACTGTGACCTTGTTTGGAGGCTGTTTTTGTACAATCTGGTCAACATGTCCACAGATGGCAATGCTAAGGATGCAGAAGGGCGCAAGAGGAAGCTGAAATTCAGTGATAAAGAACTTGAGGTGCTCATTGAAGAGTGTGTTGCACACCATAGTGAGCTTTTTGGAAAGAGCTCACTGCAAGTTCCAGAAAATGAGAAGAGAAAAATTTGGACGGACATCCAGGCCAAGATCAGTGCCGTTGGTGTGACACAGCGCACTTTCGAAGAAATTCGCAAGCGCTGGTACGATCTGCGCTCACGTACCAAAGAAAAGGTGGCTAGCAGACTTGCCGAGCCACGGGGAACAGACGGAGAAAAATCCACACAGCCACCATCTACCCCTCTCGAAGACATGATTGAGGCTACGTTTCAGCCAGAAAGTGTTGTTTGGGTCTCCGACATTGATACCTCTGCCACACCCAGTACCTCCAAAGGTAAGACTTTTAATTTTTAATATATAATCATGTTTTAGGTATTTTGTACTCTTAGAAATGTATATTTACTTCGAAACTTAAAACCATGCCAGTTCACAAATTAATATTACCTTACTGATGCATTATGGGAGTTATAGTTGTAGGTCTAACAATATAGCCAGAGTATTAAAATGAAACATTTTGTAATCTTATCTAAAGGAGATACAAAATGACATCAAAGTACTTGATAATAGATGTAAAATTTCAGTTAATAAATACTTGAAGTATATGTATGAAAAAAAATTAAGTGAACTAAAATAATTATCATATATCTCACAGATTTACCTACAATTACTGATGAAAGTGAACAGGAAGAAATTCAGGACTATCAGCCAGGTATGCAGGATGATAACATCCCAACTCCCACACCCACACCACCTGCACCACCCAGACGCAGAGCAACAGCGTCTCCACTCCCTGATTTAGAGGACGAAAATGAGTGCGTAACAACAGACATGCCTACAACTCATTATGCCACAAGATCTAAACAAAGGCATCCGTCCTTTCTTCCAAGCTGACATAATGCCATCAGAAGGCATAACGTTGGTGTTATAAGGGCTTCTAAGGAAGTAGAAAATACTGCTTTGTTTGAAAGTGTCCGTTTTTATTGGTGGAGTGCCTGTGATGTAAAAGTTTAAGTCAGTAAATACAGTGTTGATGAATAAAAACATTTCAGAAATTAAGGATGGCAAAAGAAGCTAAACACTAGTGTTTAGGGGCAAAAAGCTGCTGCTGAAAACTATAAGGAAATTACAAATGCTGGTAAATACAGTAATGCAACATGATAAACCAACACACCAACGACCATCATCAACCCATAGGCAGATTGGATGATTTCACAAGATCTGTGCCTTGGCTGACAAGTGCTATAGAAACCTTATCTTGCCGCACAGTCACCATACAGGCTGAGATGGCACATTGCAGTAGCATGTGGTTTAGTACAAGCCACTAGTGCTATAATACATTTGTAATGTCAAAGATGACAATGTCGCTTTGGCACTGCATGTTTGTTGACAATTTAACACAATTTACCTGTAGTATAGAAGATAATTATAATTTACAAGCCTAACTGTCATTATTTACTAACTTTAAAAATTATTTGTGTAGTCTCTTAACGTTGTTCTCTGCCATCTTCTGCCCTTGAGTCATCTCTAGGGTGATGAGGTTGGATTGGTTGCTCCTTTTCATCCAACCCGGATCAGAAGGAATAAGGAGTATTCCCCTAGATGTGGCAATGCTGCGGCGTATAGCCATGTTGCTACAATTTTGCAGCAGATGTCTGGTCTGTATTGGAGTACTTCACCATCCTTGTGAAGATATCTAAAGCAAATTTTCAGTAGTCCAAAAGTGCTCTCTGTCACATTTCTTGTTAATTTAAATGCAGCATCGTAGTGGCTCTCACTTGCAGAAGTAGAATTCATATAAGGTGTTAAAATAAAGGATCGCAAAGCATAAGTTCTGTCACCTACAATTAAAATGTTACAATAAGTGTAGTGACAAATTAGAACTACATCTCCACTTTATACTAAGACAAATAGATAAATATTTGCCAAGTAAATATCCTTCACCAAATTCTACTCTAAGCAGGCATGCGTAAAGTCCAATATTGTGAACAGTGAAAGAATTGCATGTGCTTTCTGGGAATCTGGCCACAATATCCGTAATCAAATTAGAGACACTGCACACCACTTGGATGTTTAATGAATGAGTATGCTTATGATTTGTAAAGATGCACCCCTTCTCTAATGAAGGACTTTTTGGAACGTGTCCATAAATACAGCCCATGACATGGGAATTGAGCTATCTGATAAAGAGTTAATTTTGTAAGCTGACATTTCTGTGCCGTATTGGGAAATGTAATGTTATCATTAATCATAATGAGCAATGCATCCAGAAATGCTTGAAAAAAACATGAAAGTGCACTTTGGGAAACCCACCCAGCTACAGCCTGGTAGCTTCATGAGGTGCATGAGGTGCAGGGAACATAATACCTGCACAAGGGTTGGGATAGAAATTGTTGAGCAAGTGTTTCTCTCTAGCCGAGGATTCATTTCAGCAATTAAATATTAGATAAGGGCACTACTTAATCTGTACTTCTCAAAGATTTCCTCCTTTTTTTGAACAAACATAGTAATCCAAATTCTAAATATGCGCTCTTGTTTCCTCCTCCTTTTCTGCAAACCTGCCAGTACCTTAACCTTCTCGCAATGCAAAATGCAGATGCACTCTGGGGCTTTTTTATACAGTTTTATAATGTTGAATAAGGGCTTCTCTCCATCTTTTAAACAGAAGCCATCCATCTCTCTGATCTGCTACATGTGGCCTTCCAACTTCCGTTCATCATCACTAGAACTGGTTCTCTGTATGGTACAGTATTTATGGAAGGGGCAGTCCCACTATCTTGCAAATTCCACTTCTCAGCCATCTTCAATTCCTTCTGCTCTGGACTACCGCTACTTTGCTCGCACAGTGACATATGTGACATGCGTTGCTCTCCCAGGCTAAAGATGGCTCAACGTGGCCATCAACGGCTTTCTCAGACAGTTTGCCTGTCCTAACGAGCCCAGACAGTTCTTCGGAACACATCCGCTCTTCTCCCTCATTGTATCTGCATAAGCAATCCTCTTAGTGGTAGGTTCTGAGTTGCTAAATATCAGCTTGTGAAAAGGTCATTAGGAAGTGGTTTCGGGACAAGGTCACCTTCACACCTTTCACATTGCTCCAGTGATAGTGAAATGTCTATCTTCTCCTAAGGCTTTTGCATGGATGCTGGATAGAATGCAATGGATAGTGCCCTGGCCTTAAAAGGTTACCAATTGCCAAGTAAGAATTTGCATTTTCCAGTGATACTCCAGGCGGATGTGCGGTTGATTGGACAGATTAGGTCAGGTGCTTAGACATAAAGACCAGACCAGAAAAAAGTAGCAGTCTTGCCTCTCAAACACCTTTCTTCTAACAGAGCAATTGAGATTAATGAGCTCAAAGACCATGCTTTTTAGTCCCTGAAGGCTATGTTTTGGAGGGAGGGGGTGATGATGGAATTTGGAATTGACTTTGTACCTGTGTCCAGGGACAGCTGTGGTAATCACAGAAACAGCTCTTCTCTCATCCAAAATTAATCAAATGTCATGCATTTGCATTGTAGTATGCTAGCATTACTGTATTTGTATTCATCTGCATGCCCAGAGGTAAGCAAGTAAACCAAGCATCTGGTTTCAATGTGTTGTCCCCAGTAAGGGCGTTCAGTGTGTGCCACAACCAGACAGTGGTGTTAACCTCCAATAAAATCTTGTTCACCTAGCCCAAATCTTTGTGACATGACACTGCCTCGAGCTTCACATGGAACTATCCAGTTGTAGGCAAGTGAACCCAGTGTCCTCATTAAAGGAGTCCTGCAGTGTGCCATCCCTGGTAAGGCTCCGCAAAAGTCTTTCGTGCTAAAAACTAACACTGTGTCATCCTCCAATAGGGATTCTCTACTACCCAGTTTTGGGTTTTCTACAATCTCCATTCCTTTTTTTCCAAAACATTATAATAGTGCTGAGAAGGGCAGCAAACAAACCAGGCTGAGAAAAACAATTACATGATGCCCATAATCCCAGGCACTGTCCCCAAAAAAGTATTCAAAATTTAATGACCGACATTGACTTACGGTATGTCCAATAAGAATGGCAGTGTTCTTGAGTAGGTCATCCCCCACTCCAAACAATTTCAAAGTGCAGTTGCAAGCTCATACCACTTACAGGCAGAGATCAGTTAATCAGGTGTGTTGAACTGTGCTTGTCCATGTTTTGCGCCTTATATCAAAGTTTTATGACATAGGCGATAATTATCTATTCATTCATAGAGACCAGAGTTCCAGCTGATAATTGATACGTATAATGCAAGTCCAAAATGTCTGGATCTGGACTGGTGAATATCCTACAGGTATCAACAGTTCTTCATACCCCTAGGCCCTAGTACATTTTAACGTATTGCCACTTACTTTCTGCAGGATTTATAACATTTTGTAATACATTTCAAGTCCCTCCCATTGTAGCTCTGGAGGTATAGTGAGTGCTAATCAGAATCTGATGCAGATTGTATCTAGATTATCATCTGTTGTAATTTGTTGAGTATGTCTAGTGCTCCATACCACTGACGAGGTCACAAAGCACTTCTTTTTGCATCAGATTCCTGGACATGAATCTGAGTGCATGCTTGACAGGGTGTTGTAGTTTGATTTATATGGAAAGTGATACGTGAAGTGCCTGAAGTTCAAAGACATGTTTCAAACGTGGTATGGGAAACCTCACTGTGAATAAGCATGAGAGGTTGCAGATAATTTAAGGGCAAATTTGCAGATGCCTACGTTTTGAAAGTATTTATATAATTACTTTCTGTATAGTCATCTGTATCATGGATATGTTTTCCCCTTTGATGCATTTCGAACCCTGACTCTGTCCAAACTTCTAACTTACCAGAACCATGTAACCCTCTAAGTAGATGCATAACTAAACATTTTAAATACGCAAAAACCAGATATGTCTTCACTGGGCCAGTCATCATTTTACATGTTAATTCAAGTTATTGATGGAGCGGTTGCACACGGTCTTTCTTTAAATATATAATGAACAATAATAATGAACAAACAACTAGGTCAGACAAAAGTTAAATACAATTGGAAATATCTTGTCAATTGAGCTAACATATGTCACTTGAACATTCATTTATCTTTTTATTTCTTTAGTAGTGTATTTTCATCAGTTTATGGCTTCTCATTATTGTTTTATATCAGGTGATCCTGTTATCAGATCTATGTTTTCGCTAAATGGTAGGCATGAAGAATATACCAATTTCCTGGCTGAGCCTTGGCGCAAGAAGAGACACACAGGTTAGTAATTGCCATTGTCCTAAGATAAAGTTTAAATGTATTTAAGCTAATCCATTGGGTTGTGCTCAGCTTGTAACAGCCTCTAGGTTATTTACAGTCTCCTGTAAAGAACAGTACACCAGTGAATGAAGAATGGGGGAAGCGGCCTAAGCAAATCTTTTACATCTTATCATTTTCTGAATTTCTTGTTTGTTCTTCCATCTTTGCATCACCTAGACAGATGCCAGTGTTTGTAATTTAGTGACACGTGGCTTGCAGATGGACATGCTTA
Source organism: Triturus cristatus (assembly GCF_964204655.1). Taxonomy (NCBI): domain Eukaryota; kingdom Metazoa; phylum Chordata; class Amphibia; order Caudata; family Salamandridae; genus Triturus; species Triturus cristatus. The sequence goes on along the minus strand of NC_140592.1, from coordinate 762,791,583 downwards.
TTGATCATGGTGCTTTATTTGACCACAATGAGATTGTTGGTGTCTCATCTTTAGTATGAGGCCCTGATATCCTATCAGTTTTCTGTACCAATTGCCTTTGGCATAAGGCCAAAAGACCCACAAGTTAAATGCCAATCGCATGCAAGGTAAGAAAACCAAAAATAAAAATAAACCATCATTGACAAAGTTTTAGCTGGCCTTTAGCTTTGCCGCTGCTTGTTGCTGATGCAGAAGAGCAACCGAAAACATAAAAAAAGACAAAGTAGACGTTCCCAGCGTGATGATGTATATGCATGCAAGCATCACTGTGTATGCGTCATCACACTGCAGCAGCCATTTTATTATTCTTATTAACTTTTAATTTTCAGTTCCAGTATGGGGGACTCCCATCTTGGAGCAGTAAATAAAAAATATATATAAAAAGTGCATTAAATCACATGGTATAGAAAGGTGTGGTCCAGTTGTGAATTGCAGCTGCCGGGCCCTCCAAAAAAAAAGAGAAATGCAATGCATGGTTAGCGGGTTGGGGGAAGGAGGGGAGAAATTGACTAGCTTGGGGCAGAACAAAAGAAACTGTGCAGGATGGGGCAGGGGCTTGGAAAGCGACAGACAAGCTGAGGGAATCAACATGGAAAGCGGAGAAGGGGATGTGAGTGGTGAAGAAGCATACTGGGCACATAGAGATAAAGGAAAAAAAAGCAGTTACCTGTTAACAGCCATGGAAGGATACAACTCATCCAGTTAAAAGGATCATAAGTAGCTGTGCTCTGGGGGAGGGGCAAGCACAAGAGAGAGAGAAAGCCATCGAATAAGCAAGCAAATGAGATTGACAAAGGAAGCCAACCAGTGATAAGCAATGAGCTGACCCAAAGCCCACTCTAAATATTAGTACAGTACACAGCAGGTCTTTTAACCTCTTGAGTGCCCATGACGAGATGGTCTCGTCATGGGCCGCGGTTGCGCTGTGCCCATGACGAGACTATCTCGTCATGAGCCCCGCCCGCTAATGAAACGCCCGGCACAGGGCGAAAGGGCGGGGCACTCAAGGGGTTGAGAAGAATAGTGAATCGCAGACAGTGGCTGCTGTTCCTCACTGTAAAGGATGTGTGTGAGACTAAATATACAGGTAAATACCCGTTTAACCACAGTGAGTTAGTTATTCTCAGTTTGCAAATATTTTGCTTCTAGCATGCCAACCTGAAATTCCTTTAAAAATGTTGTGCATTCCTCTGTTCATGCCCTATCTGAGAAGGTGGGCGTTAGCAGGTTCTGTGCACTTAATATTTCATGGACATGCACCCAAAACTCAAAAATCCCATTAGGACTTGAAGTTTGTGAAGTGTGTTTGAAGGTTTTACCATTGCACGTTTTTCTAGCAGGTCAGGCACCAACCATTTCCCCTTTCTGGATAATTTGTAGCCCAAAAAGATGACATTTAGGTGTGCTATTTTCAGTTTTTGAAAGTTGTGTCTTTCTTAGCTTAAGTTTTGATTATTTAATCTACCGTTCAAAGATGTTTCTGTATGTCTCCATTTGTGTGCTATATAGATCATCGACATATGATGAATCATCTTGTAAGACCACCATAGTTCCGGATTTAAACATACATCAACTATTTCTAAGCGAGTGAACACCAATTGTGAGCCCTCAAATAACCATGCCATAAAATTTTGAGATTATGGAGCTACACGTTAGCTAAAAAAAAATTAAGGGGTCGTGGCCAAGATGACAGCGGAGTAGCTACGTTTCTTTGGAGCTCCGCTCGCCAAGGCCGAAAATTACCATCCATTAGCCATCCCTGGACCCCAAACACAGCAGAAAGTTTTTCGTGCCCTAGAGGGAACATACTGAGGGGTCAGAGTGAGTTGTGGGCAGCGGCGGAGTCAGGTCCGTGACGGCGACGCCCTATATCACCGACCTGGTGAAGGAGCTAAAGTGAGGAAGGGGGCTGGTCGGCGGGCCTCTCTCAGACACGGAGCAGGTGAAGACAGAAAGTGAGCTACAGCGCCCCACAGAGTACAGAATCGGGGGCGTCTGCTGGCAAGAAGCCTCTGAGGCGTCCGGACCGAGTGTCTGAGGGAGCAGCCTACCGTGACGGGCTCTGCCCGGACACACTGACTCGGCGTGCGGCCTAGGTGAGGGCCCGGGACGCCACCTGTTCCAGCTGGGGAGCAGCGACATGGAGAGATGGCTGACTGGCTCGCCCCGTCACTGTCTGAAGGAGGGCTCGGGAGCTGCTTCTACAGGTGAGAACCTCTGGACTGGGTGCGAACCGATACGAGCGCCAGCCAGGCCCGGGGCGTTGGAGGTGGCCGCATTCCGAGTAGAGCGGGGAAAGCGAGCCGACACAGGGGTCACCCTGAGGTGCTCCCCTGGGAATAAGACGGACCGGAACCGGTCAATTCGGCGCAGCGGTAGGCCCAAGCCCTTTCTTAGTGGCAGAATAAACAAAGGGGCTAAGAAGCAACCCGGACTGGGATTAGGGGAAGTGTAAGCCCCCCATTGATTGTCAGCTTTTGTGGTTGAATGAGCGCTAAGCTGGGGGAGAGAGACTAGCCCAGCCACCCCTGGTGCGGAGATGCTCTGGATACATTTGCGGAGCTCCAGCTCTGCACTGAGACCAGGAACGGGCTTACCAGACACTGCAGCCCGGGGCTGATGGCGAGAGGTCAAATCCTGGGACTGGGGCATGATTCCTTCCACTATTCGGCAAGCGATCTTCAGATAACCGGTATAGAAAGGCTACCACCTAGTGCTAAAGGGACACTGCGACACTCACTAGACTCCCTTCGGGCCTGAAGGTGAATTAGCCACCAGAAGCGACGACAAATAAAGAAGTTGTCTGCGGATCCACCCGGTGATGTGAGAGTCTTGATCAGGCCGGTCCAATGGACCAGCTGGCTGGCTACCTACCGAAGTCGTTGGGTAGAGATGACTACACCCCAGGCAAGAAAGGATCAGACGATCAAGGATCTCCTCCAGAATCCGGGTGCCAAAAAGACGGAGGGATGCGGGCCTGAGCAGCAAAGAACCCAGTCCCAGGAGAAAGATATGGAACCAACTAAGGAACATTCAGAGGAACAAATTACCCGCTGATTCCTGGAGCAACTTGTTGGGACTCTCAGAGAACACTTCGCAGGTTTGAGGCAGGAGATCTACTCCGATATCAAGCAGCTCCGGGTAGAGACCCAGGAAATTGGGGAACGAGTTGACTCTGGAAAAAAATGGAGACCGCAGGGAGGAAGAGATCACTGAACAGACCCGGGAGTAGTTGGAGCTCAGAGAGCGAAACGAGGAGCTCTTCCTCCGCCTCGAGGACCTTGAAAACCGTTTAAGGAGATCTAACATCCGCATCAAAGGCGTTTGTTCCTCTTTGTGTGGAAAGGGGAAGCTGGAGGACTGGGTGACTTTCTTCTTTCGACATGTCACACCGGAGTTAGGGGACAAAGACATCATCCTGGATCGAACGCACTGCGCTGGACAACCAGTCAAAGACCTAGGCCAACAACAAGATATCCTCACATATCTCTACTCATTTCAGCAGAAGGAGATCTTTATGGCTGCAACTAGGGACAAAGCGACCATTGCCTTCGAGGGACTCCAAGTTGGAATCTACCAGGACCTGTTGCCACTCACTCTCCAAAGACGTAAAGCTCTGAGGCCAGCCACAACCTTCCTTCGCGATAAGGGAAATCGCTACCGCTGAGGACATCCTTTCCGGGTCTCCTTCATCTGGAACAAAGAGCTTCAGTCAGTCAGGTCACTAAAAGAAGCACAGGTGGTGCTAGGCCTTGACATGGATGGGAATGACCCTGCCGAGCTGTCAACGGAGGATGCCTCCGCAAGTGGACCGCTTCAGGCAGGAAGAAGACGGGGGACCATACGAGGAAAACCTTCTAAACACTTTGCGACAGAGAGGAAGAAAGAAAGAGAGGCGCTTCTCCGCCAGTTACAAAACCAATACGAAGCTGTAGAAACTTTGACTGAATGAGCACATATGCAGCAGTTGCTTCTGCCCTCGGACCACAGAACCCAACAAGAGGCATCTAGGAAAAAAGGAATCGGTCTTGGTGGAGAGGGCTCATTCCTATCGTCGAGCTGACCAACGATAGAACACATGGACCCATGCACAACAGTGCTCTCTACAGCAAGGTGATGGTGCTCTCCATATGTTTGCTAAGTTATCTGTCTTCCCTCTATTTTCTCTCTCCTTCTTCCTCCTTCTCTATATTTAGTGCTTATGGTGGTGGTTACAGCAAACGGGGGCCACAACACTCAGATGGTTGGGGTTACATGGAAATAGGGAGGGAGCTGAAATAAGAACGAAGGGCGATTGGACCCAGGGGAGGGGGAGGCATCCCTACTTGGAGAAGTTCGATGTCCACATTCATGGGTCATGATACCATACTTTGCATGTCCTTTCATTCACCGAATGGGGCGGGGACAAAAGTGACAACAATCAATGAGCTGGGCTTCCCTGGGGATGGGGAGAAAAGGGCACCCCAGGCTCGTTGGCCTGCTGCCATATGGGTACTGGCTTAGTTGTGAGTGGAGGGGACTGGCTCTGTAGCCTACACAACCCGAGACAAGAAGCAGTGCGCATCCTCATGGCTGCCCACATGTCGACTCCTAAGGTCAAGGTAATAAGCCTTAACGTTCGAGGACTTAATACGCCCGTCAAGCGACACGTGCTTATTGCCATGCTTACAGAGACCCACTGCGACATATGCTTATTGCAAGAGAATACTTGCTACGTGCCGATTGGAAACGTCTCTGGTCCAAGTGGTACGACAGACAATACTTCTCCTCAACCATGGGGAAAAGAGCTGGGGTGGCTATTCTCATATCTATGCAATTACCAGGAACAATATTGGGGGTACATGCCGAAACACCAGGCAGAACGCTGGTGCTGTGCATTTTACTGGCCCCCACACATACACCATAGCTCCCATTTACAGTCCTAATGAACACCATGAGGACTTCCTCCGAGACGCACTGAACGCCATTTTAGACTCCCAGGACAAGGATTTAATATTGGGGAGACTTTAACATAGTGCCAGATTCTCAGCTAGATAGGTCTGTGGTATGAATTAGCCACTTGGGATCTCTTTCTGATCCTATGCTCCAGAGGCTGGGGGAAGTGGGGCTGATTGATGTTTGGAGAAACCGTTACCCTACCGCCCAAGAATATACTGGGTCACGGGATATACCAAAGAGGCCACAATAGGAACGGCTGAATTGTCAGGCCACTCTCCGATAACGCTGGTGTTACACTTACCCAGAGGGCCTCCTCGCCAGAGGGCGTGGAGACTCAACCTCAAACTGCTCACTTACGATTCCAATATTCCTGACATACGGGCAGCTACACAAGATTACTTGACAATCAATGATAATGGCTCGATCCCGCTTTGAAGGCAGTCATTAGGGGTCAGTTCTTGTCCATTGTGGTGGAATTGAACAAAGAAAGGAAGGACAAAAGGAGGTTGCTTGGGAACCAGGTCAGGGAAGTGGAGGGGGCACACCGACACACGGGCGCAGTTCAGACTAGAAGACAACTTAATACTGTTTGGAAGCAGTTTAGGGAGCTGGACGGTGACCGTGCGGAGTATGCCCTCCTGCGCACTAAGCAGCGCCACTATGAGGGGGGAAACAAAGCCGGGAAACTTTTAGCACATCTATTGAGGGCCCAGATGAATTTGCGCTGCACTGCGAGTATAAGAACACCCAGAGGAGAAATCCTCCAGAGCTATGCCGCTATTTGCAGCAGAATTTGAAGCTTTCTACACTACTCTATACACGGCAGAACAACTGGACTTGGCAGTGAGTGAGGACCATGTACGCCAGGCACCAGTGACATCCCTTCCCCCCACTGATGCGGAAGCTATGGATGCGGACATTCGCCCAGAATAGGTTCTGCGTGCTATCCAGAGACTCACAGCAGGGAAAGTGCCAGTGGGAGACGGTTTCCCCAGTAGATTTCTACATAGCTTTTGAACCTGAGCTTACTCCGCTTCTTGTGCGACTTTTTAATGCGTTCGGCGAAACAGGAACCTTAACCCCCACAATGTCTATAGGGAGGTGGTAGTTCTTCTGAAACCCGGTAAAGACCCGCTGGAATGCGCCTCTTACCGCCTGATATCCTTACTGAATGTTGGTTTCATTTTTTTTACTAGCATCCTGGTGGCCTGCCTCGCTCCACATTTGCAGGGTCTAGTGGACCCGGACCAATCCGGCTTTATTCCCGAACGCAATTGCAGTGACGGGACGAGGCGGCTCTGTCACCTAATAGATAAAACTCAGCGCACTCAGCAGCCTACGCTACTTCTATCGGTCGATGCCGAGAAGGCATTTGACGGGGTACACTGGCCATATCTGAGACACGCCCTGCGTAGATTTGGGATTGGAGAGCGATACCCGAATTGGGTAAACTGTATATACAAGGCCCTGGAAGCGCGCATTAGAGTAAACGGTGTAGTTTCTCGCCCTGTTGTGATAGGGAGGGCCACACCCTAGGGTTGCCCGCTTGCACCCTTGCTCTTTGCGCTCTATATGGAGCAGCTTGCCGAAAGAGTCAGAAACCTCCAGACGATCTCTGGGATCCGGATGTGAGACAGGGAACACAAAACATCTCTGTACGCGGACGACGTGGTGCTCTTCCTTATGCAACCATTGCTTTACCTGCCCCCATTTTTTAAAGAAGTCACAACATTCAGCGAGATCTTGGGATTTAAAATCAACCCGTAGAAGACACTGGCTCTTAGTCTGACCTTCCCTGGGGTAGAGCAAGAACAACTGAGGCAGAAATTCCCATTCGCTTGGGATCAGGGGGGCATTTCTTATTTGGGACTGGAGCTATATCAAACGATGGAAAAGACAGCCAAGGTGAACTATGCAACCTTACTAGATGATACTCGTCGTGAGCTCCTCACCTGGAAGAAACATGCAATGTCATGGCTCGGCAGGCTAGCGGCCATCAAAATGACCCTTCTGCCTCGCATCTTATATGTGATGCAGACTCTCCCACTATACCCCCATGTCGAATTTTAGCGCAGTTGCAACACCTTATTGGGAACTTTATTTAGGAAGGAAAGAGAGCCCGTATGGTGCAGCACCAAACATACCTGAAACAGGCTGATGGGGGTCTGCCGGTCCCAAACCTGGAGAGATATTTTCAAGGAGCACAATTAAGATACATGATTGAGTGGTGGAAATTAGAAACATTGGTGCTTCATCGACCGTGCAATCTCAGGGATGCACATATGGAAGGTTACCTGGCTTCCTAGACAGCACAGACTTGCTGGAGTGTATATCTCGCCAATACTCTGAGCGACCATTGGAGTATGGGATAGAGTCCAGGAGGCCTGTTGTCTCTCGACCCCCGTATCTCCACTGACCCCTTTTATTGGCAACCCAGATTTCCCCCCAGCGATGGAAGGGACCAGGTACTTGAAGTGGCAAGAAGCTAATTGTAAAAGAATTGGTGACTTATTTGATGAGACAGGGATTATGGACTTCACCGGGCTGGTGTCAGGCTTTGGAACCCCTACAGATGCATATTGGCAGTACTTGGCGATCCGCCACTGGGTGACACAACCTCAGGTGCAACCCCACGCTAGCTGCCCCCTTACTAAATTTGAGCTTTGGTACATAACATGCACTTCCAACAAGCGCCTGCTGTCAGACATTTACTCTTTCCTGAATAAGCCGAAGTACACAGCTAAGACCCCAGCGCAGCATAGGTGGGAATTGGAGATAAACTATGAATTTTCCCCTATGGAGTGGCAGGATGTAATCCACAGGGCCAGAGCCTCCTCCTGCAGTACAGCGGGTAATGAAATGTTCTTAAAGATAGCTCATTACTGGTACTATACCCAAATCAGAACTGCGAGATGGAAACCTGGTGGAAGCGAATTGTGTTGGCGCAACTGTGGGCAACCGGACGCACTTACTCATATTCTTTGGGAGTGTCCGAAAATACAATCATACTGGGACGCAATCATGCAAGACATCTACTCCATCCACCACACAGAAATACCCAGACTTCCCAGCTTTATCCTGTTAGGACTTCCGAACTCTCTTCCTATCCTCTTAAATCATGTAGGGGGCGGGTAGTCACCCATGTTAGACGCCACTGAACAAGCGCTGCTGTCCCACTGGGGAATGGACGAGGTCCCAACCAAACTAGATTGACTGTACAAGGTCTGGGAGATACAGGGCATGGAGAAAATCACAGCGGGCCCTGTCTCTCGCCATACCCAGATTTGATAAAACATGGGCCACCACTGTCGAGTTCCTCTCCTCAGAATTTAGGGAACTCACCTGCCTCATATATCTCCGAGTACTCCGACTCCCCACCACACAATCCCTCACAGAAGTCCACCCCAAAGTACGGAAATAACTCCCCCCCCCCCCCCCCCATGTGTCCACGGGCTAGCCGCACGAAACAAAAGACTCTCTTTGAGCCCAATAATCTCTATTGTTCCGTATCTATACTCTCATCTCGGTCTTTTCCCCTCCTTTTCTGAATTGTTCAATTCTTATTGCACCCCACCGGCCGTTGGATGTTGGTGGAGGCTAATGTTCATGAATACATCTTTGAAAATCAATGAAAAGATTTAGACCATAAAAAACAATTAGGCATTTCAAGATTGTATGTGGTTCATATTTTGCGTGGACTAGATTTGTCATGTGATCAGTGCTCTGCACATTTTGGACTGCATGTGTTCTGGTATGACTAATGAGGTAAATGCAAACAAGTACTGATCTGTGAGTACCATCTGGTTTAGAAACCTGGTTGTTGTGAAGTTCTTGAAGAGTGGCAAGGAATGTTCTGCTCTTGGTATAGAACTTCTCATTTTTGTTAATAAGTTACTTAGCTGTGAATTAACAGAATATATGGGTTAAAGTACCCCAAATTGATATTTTAAGGATATTGCAAGTCTCTGTGGAGTTTCATGACCATGTTTAGGAATGAGGCTGTGTTGCTTTATAAGCTTATAGAACTCTGTGGTGACTTGCAATATCCTTATCATGTATGGCCGGGTACATTGTTGCTTATAAAATATGATCGCACTAGCACCTTTCCCACAAAGCACTTAACTCCTTGGTGCATAGCTCTTTCATTTGAATGTGAGAGCATGTTTCCAAACTTGAAGAATAAAAATCGAATCTTCAGTGCTAAATTAAGCATATATTGGTTGCAAAAAGATATCAGAATCAGTTTAATACAAATAAAAATGTTTTAAAGGTGCCGAAGCACAGGATGTAGAGAAACATGCAAAAAGATTATAACCTTTTGATAATTACCCTTAAAGTGCTTTCTGCTTGTCACTGTACAGCTTAAAAGCTAGAAAAAACAAAAGAAAGAAAGCAATGTTTCATTTTCCTTCTTTAAACAGCTGCTTTAATTATTGAAGTGACCTGCCTTTCCCCTCATCTGGTGGCATCAGAACTCAACTGTAATAAGTTATTACAGCTGAACGGCTACATCATTTCTTTAAATAGGCGACTGTGTGAGTCACAAGTGGCCTAATATAAAGAAAATATAGAGAGGGTTTTATACAGGAATGCAGAATCTCCTGTATTATATTGTCCTGTGGTTCATTCTGCAGCGATATAAAATGTGGTTTGGCCTTTTATTCCAGTGACTGGCATATCACTATACCTATTTCTAACCCCTAGTGTTTGATTTTTTTTCCCACTCACTCCCACTGAATCATTCATTTCAGTATTGTACACACACAGAATTGTGACACATCACATTACTTTTTATTAATAATTTTTTTGGGGGGGAAATGAGGAAATGGGGTGTATTATTTGGTGTGGTTGTGCAACCGCACTGTGTAATACACTTACAAACCACTTTAGGACCAGTAGGGTTTTTTTGCTAACTCCTGTACTCAACCCTGGGTAGAGGTGACTGAGCAGCAAAGCTTACACAAAGGAACACGTGTAAATCATTAAATGGCACCAAAAAAATTGAAGATAAAATGACTGAAATACTAAAGAAATCCAACAACAATTTATAAAAATAGACTGTATTTTTGTGTATTTTTTACACCACAACGTAAAAGATCCACCAAGGGCTTCCAGAGATATAGATTTTACAAAGTAGAGTAAATATGCACACTTTACGCAACTGCCAAGAAGCATTGGCAAATGTAACAAATTTGACACAAACGTTTTGAGCAAAAACTTTGACTATTTGTATTGCAGTCGGTTAGAGTTAATTTGTCAGCCAACTCTGGCAGGGGGACCAGCCAGGTCCTCAGAAACAATTACCTTGGTCTAAGAAGCAGTCTTCAGTAAGTTCCAGGCACTTTTATTCCTTTGCTATGGGTTCCTGTGGAAATGGTCCTGATGCAAGTGATACAGGATGCTGAAGATCCTTAAGGATGCTGTAGATGCGATGCAGTCAATGGCGTCTTCCTGCAGCTACCCCTCGGTCAATGGAGGTAGTGAGGCAGTCCTCCCCATGGGATCGACTTCCCTCGAAGTCCAGTCACCACTGGGCTACCAGTCTCTCGGTATTGCGGTCACAGCCAAAGCGTTCTATGGTGATAACTCGTCTTCTGGGCAACAAAGCTGCACTTTGACGACTCTCCCTGGTCCAGCGGACGCAGGTGCAGCTTTGAGCGTTGGGTCCTGGTCTCTGCACAGTAGAGGTTGGTGGCAGTGTAAAGATTCTGGGCTACCAACTTGCCCCAGCAGGCTTCTTCAGCTGTTGTGGTCCTGTGCTGTGAACAGGAGGTCAGTCAACTCTCCTTTGGCATCGCTTTTTTCTGCTGGCTTGGCAGTTCGGACTGGACGATTCCCATGAGGAACAGGGTCAAGACTGATTTGCATGTGGCTGGGTCTAAACTGGGACGGCGAAGTATTCTAAACAATGATGATGGAGTCAACCCAGATCTAATAGTGACTGGGGTGAGTGTCTGAAAAGTTTCAGCGCTCCGTCATTGTCTCCTTGTGTTTGTTGTGCAAATGTAATGCCCATTTCAATTGAAGACGTGTTGTCTGGAATGGCAGGGTGCTACCACACCATGCTCACTCCACTTTACCCCACTGCACTGTACTCAGCACTAGTCCACACTCCACCACTGCACACTACTCTGCTCCACTAAACACTACATGCCTCCACACTGCGTCACTGCATTCTACATTTATTAACATTTTACATTTATATAGCGCTGGCTAGACCCGGAGGTATCAGAGAACTTTACATGAGGTTCCACATTGTTACAAAGTTACATCAGTTACAAGTTATATCAGTTGTTAGAAACATTTAAAGAGCATAGAAGACCAGAGAAGTGGAGAGTAGAAGGGTAAGGAGGATAAGGAGGATAAGGAAGAAGGGTAGGAGGGAGATAGGGTGGAGAGACAATGGAAAGGGGAGGAAGGAGCCACAGCAGGGAGACGAAGAGGAAACTGTGCCCAATGTCCAGCTGGGTAGCTGATGGTCGAGGGGGAAACCCGAGCCAAACTCCTCTATAGCTGTCTAGCAGCTCCACTGGGCATCAGCCATGTTGCTCAGGTCTCAGTGTTCAGAAAAAGCAGTTTAGAATCGAATCATGGGCTACAGTTGTATAGTCAGGTAGCGGAAGAACATGTCCCCACTAGGGGGCAGAGGTAAAAAGGAACAAGGGAGGGGGAGTAATCCAGAGAAGGAGCTGGGGCTGCCTTTAGGCTGCCGAGGGAACGAAGGCAGAGGCGGCTGCCATATTAAAGTCAGGCACATCATGTCCATGCCTCTGTGGAACCCTGTGTGGGGCCTAGCGAAGCCCAGCTCGTGCCCACCTTGGATCAGATGTGGTGGCTGTTGGAGCTTGCAGTGGATGGAGACAGAGTCAGGGCCCTCATAGGGGATGTCGAGTGCTACTGTAGTGTATGGGGGATCGTGGACAATGGACGGCGCCTGACATGGGTAGATCCCACGTACCCCGACTCAGCGGCATGGCGGTCTCCGGCTTAGTCACGCTTCAACAGTCACTGAGGTATCCTCAAAGGTCCACCGTTCCGGTGCTGGCCGCCAGGGCTCCGGTCGGGTCCTCCAGGATGTGGAACGACGGCAGCAGGGAATTGCCCCCTTGCTGAGATCGGACGAGACGTTGATCCTCCGGGAAATAAGGCGAAGAAATGCCTAACAAGCCCACGTCGGGTTGCCAGCTAACGGGCCGGGTCTAGGAGTAGCAGCGAGAGAGGCTGCGAGAAGGGCTGCACTGTGTGGCGCCGGAACTCCAATGGCGCTGACTACCACTGCCGGACAGCCGGGCTCCGGATGCAGTGCCAGAGACTGCAGAATGACACCGGAGAACAAGTGGTGCCGTAGAGTATTGCCCCCCTGTTGAGAACGGGTGAGACGTCGGTTCTCGAGGGGTGGAGGGGAAAGACCCACCGTTCAGGTGCTGGCTGCCTGGGCTCCGGTCGGGTCCTCCGGGATGAGGAACGACAGCAGCAGGCATCCGTGCCAGGGGCAGCAAAATAGCGCCAGGGAGCAAATGGGCCTGGTAAAAATTGCCCCCTTGCTGAAGTCGGACGAGACGATGATCCTCCGGGGGAGGAGGACAAGACCCACCCTTCAGGAGCAGGTCGCCGGGGCTACGGTCGGGTCCTCCGGGATGCGGATCGATAATAGCGGGCAGGGTCTCATCGCCGAACTCCTCTGGCCAGCGGGAGAGACCATACAAATGGCGCCTCCATACGGGGTCCCCACTGGCGCCAGGAGACCACAATTTTCGAACATCAGGAGGTTGGCAGGCAACGGATCGGAGGATCCCACAGTCTTGGATCACACGGCTTGTCGCAGTGGATATCTGCCATCCAGCAGCAGATTGGCCACAGAGCAGGCGATCAGCCGAGCGGTGTCGAAGTGTGGGCAGTGTAGGACGGGAGCAGCCGCGGTGGTCGATCCAGCAGTAAGATAGATGCTAGGAACCACTGCAGCAGTAATTTTCAGTAGTGGTGCGTAGTCCTGTCCTGGCGCAGGTGAGGGAGGGCCGGTGTGGTGGTTTTTCAGGGATAAACTACCAAATTGGTAATCCCAAAACCGGGAGGTCCTCGGGAGGGTCCGACACGGTGGCCATCTTGCGCATTCTACTCTGCAACATTAACTCTACGCCACATCACTCTATGCCTCTCTACTCTGCATCACTACACCAATGCACTCTACCTCACTGATCTACTATGCACCTCTGCACTCTTCACCACCCCACTCTATGCCACTCTAATCTACTGTGCGCCACTGCAGTCTGTCACTGCACTTAACGCTTCTGTACTCTGCACCACTCTGTTATATGCCAAAGCGTTTTAATTTATTCACCACTGTACTCTTCGCCACTACACTCTACACCATTCCAGTCTAGGCCACTCCACTCTATGCCAGTAAACTCTACTCCACTACTGTATGCCACTGCACTCTATGGTCTTTTGAAACTAAATTGCTTTCCTGGCATTGTAATGGATCTTCCATTTAAGGCCAACATAAGACTTAAATCTTTTGAAAGCTGAATATTTCCCGGTGGGGAAGGGGAGGAGCCTTGAGGGGGGCGGGGCAAATGTAATACACTTTGTCCAAGCAATATTTGTTATCATTCTTTTGGAAATACAATGACTGGAAGGCAAATCTAAACTGTGCTTGATGCCAACCTGGATATGTGAGAATTAAACTATGTAATGAGCACAATACAAGTATGGTAAAGAGTAGGCTCCAATACAAAGCAAATATCTATTTACCTTGCATAACTGGGCATCAATGTATTCCAGGCGCAGGTTAAACAACAATGGTGCCAGTACAGCCAGTAGTACTAACTATTATAGAGGACATTTTCTTTTAGTCTGACAGCCACTCAATGTTTCTTGGACATTGTTTGGATGTGAGCTTATATATCAGATTGAAGTTCTTCAGTTTGTTTCACAATATCTGCCTGTCAACCCTCTTCAAAACTGGTGTCTAATTCATGAAGAGTAGTGAGTTCTTCCCCATAGCTGCTCTGGTTGACATCATGTGATGTGGAATGAAGCTTTCTAAAGCATGTGTGTGGTACTGGTAACACATTTTGTTCAGAAAATCAATTTGACAGGTGTGATAGAGATCTTAAAAAATATTTTGCTGCAGGGCTGAACTTTAAGAATGACCTTCAGCTGCAAGGGTCTTTTCAATAGGGCAACCTTGCAGATAGTTTCCAAACCTGCCAGCCAACACTTTGCATAAGCTTTAGTTTAGCCATCCAGTCCTGACATGAGATATTTTCATAAAATGTGTCAATTCTTCTAAATTCTTCGTTATTAGCCATGTGTAATGAGACCGTATTCCTCCCACCGAAACGTCAAACCTTAAGGCCTCGGTAAGCAATCGTTCGAAATTTACCACTCATAGATACTGATTAAGTGCCAAAAAATCTAAATCTGAATTTGTGTGTATCACACCTTTCAAAAGCCAGAAGTTCTTCAGATTGTTTAACTTCAAAGTATCCAATATTAAAATCCATCTAGAAACAAATATTTATATTTGTTTTTTTTATCATTTTAGTTCCTGTTCTAGGTTCCTAGTTTTCTGCTCATCTAGTTTTGAAATGTGTTGTGAGAGAAAAGATCAGATTTTCCTGCACACTTCTTTGTTTACTATGTGATACATTAGCAGAGGGATTTGTTGTTTAACTTCACACTGCACCTTGGTTGGCATGACTGTAGAATCAACATTCTTAGGTGGAAATAATTGGAATTGCAGCCAGGAGCTCAATATCTTGTATTGTGCAATGGCAATTATAAAATGAGTCGGAGCATCTGGAGACTCCAGCTTATTACATAAAAACTGTGCACGGATCTTATGAGATGTCATGCCTGCATCTTGCTACAACATTACATCGTTATGAGGTCCTTTATTTTTCACTTTAAAAAATTGGGACGTGCCAGAGAGTAACCTTGTGGACATTGTGCGTCAATGAGGCATAGGGAATAATAGTAGCTTCATCCTGAGATTTATTAGCATCGTTCTGTAGTTCATTTGGTTGCAATTCTTGCATGGAGTCATTCCCAGTTAAAAATAATACCAGCAGTACTCTCTTAAAGGTTCAGCTATAGCCTCTACCAGTCGGTGATGTAGTGCTAGACCCAGCAGCAGTCAAAGATTTTACTTTCAGAGCCAAAGTCAATTTAGGAGGAAGACAAACCGGTCTACGAGCTCCATTAAGGCCTTCGGTGCATGCCACTGGAAAATAATTTAGAGAATAATGTTAAATCCTTTGACAAATAAGGGTATGCTTCATAAAATCGAGAAGTCCTAAAATCATTCTTTTCCTTGGCCTTCATCAGTAACCCCGTTTATGTGGTGCATTCGGACTCCTCCGCAATGCAGGTGACTGAGCTCTATCGGTATTAATAGTAACAGAAACTGGTTTTGTAGGAATTAAAATTAAGTATTGACAATTTTCCAAGGTGGGGCAGTCAGTGTTTTATGGGCTCTGCCCGATCTAATCAGCAATGTTATGTCTGCAGTTGCTGTAGCTGTTTTCTTAGATCCGCTTGATAGAGACACTCTTGCCTAAGGAGATGTGTGTGAATCTGGCAGTGCCCATTGCTGACAGTTAAACAGTCCAGCAGCAATGCCAGCACCAATTAACTAGGCACTGGGGGGTAGGGAGCTGCGAGCCCTAGAACTGCTCACTTCCTCTCTTCACTTCCCCTTCTGCGCTAAAGTAGCACAATTGGAATACAATGGTGGGTTTACAAACTATCTATTAGGGGAAGAGGCTGGAAACAATGTGATCGAGCTCATCACTGCCAGGACTGATTTAAATTATGGGCCAGGAAGTAAGGAGCTCTAAGCACCTAGGTAGGTCTCTTGGCTTCTCTGCTTCTACTGTGATAAGTAAGAAATGGCGATCTCACAGCCCAGCAATGAGGCAGGAATCTTTGCAGCCATTACCTACACTCTTCAATCAGAGACTAGCTGAAAATGTATGTGACTGGTCAACATGGAGGAGCGGGGAACTATTGTGAGTGAGCCACGGTGCATAGAAAATTGAAAATTCATGCGACATAATGTCTCAGAAACGTCACTCACAAAATGGAGATCTTTACATATTTTCAACCAGAATTCAACTTTGCAGTGCACACAACGGTAGGATGCCAAAAGGAAAGCTAAATTGGCTCCATTAAACTCACCAATGTGGAAATGTCTCTGACACAATTGATAAAATTCACCAGACGAAGGAAGATATGATTTAGGTCAAAATCACACCAGTAGAGTAGGTTGAAGGTGTACCACCGACTGTTTACAATGAATGAGGCCACTTTGGAAACTGCTGTGGAAAATCTCATTTGGATAGAGAGGAAGAGCTAGGAAACAATCCAAACTAATTTTGGAATGTGCTGTAAACCCAAGAATCCACAGTGGAGAATCTTGAAAATGTATGTAGTCTGTGGTATGACTACTCCTAGATAGGGAGACCTGATGTCCACCTTGAAGACAATATTTGCTTGTTTGCTGATGGATAGGTTCCCTTCCCTCTCCTCTCTGCTCTGTTTCAGCAGACATCAAGATTTTCTTAAGAAACCAAAGTGAGGTCCTGAGAGAGTAAACAAAATGGATGCACAGTCACAGCGACACTGAGAAATCCAAATGATTGAGAACAAGCCTTAAAAGGCAGAATATATGGGGAGTGAACACACACTTGTTTTCCTCAACTTCGGCTATGAAACACAACAGAAAAAGGCAGGCTGGCCATTAGAATGAAGGTAGTAGAGTTAGGAATTCCAAGGCACTTAATGAATCTAGGACATTTAGACTTTTTTAGGTAAAAAGTAGCTATATAGGCATGAGTAGACATACAGATGCCTTCTTAGACCAGTTTGCGTAAAACAGGACCAGAAAGTGCTTTAGAGGCATGCTTTAATACTGGGTGTGAATTTGATGTCAGAAAATATTCAGTTGTGAAGACATTTGAATATTTCATTATCCTTAAGTTCGGGTTATGGATCTGAGGCTCTCAGTTAGGTTTAGTTAAGTGTAATGTTTGACTAAGCCATAATTTGTTTCTTCTGAGATACTTTGTGTATGCCCCTTGCTTAGTGTTGTGGAGTACTGGGGCAATTGACATAGATCAGCATATTCCCCATGCCCTACCCATCTGTAATAAATCTGCTTTTCACAAAAAGGACACACCCAAACCCTGCACTCCCACTCTGGCAAGCTAATTTACCACTGCACCTTTAAAATAATACACGTTTGCACAGCACTCCCACTCTGGAGGCAAAAGACAAATGCAGGCGCTTTGAAATAACACACACAAGTTTATTAATGAACAGCAGGCCAAATATATCAGCAAATGCAGATTCTCAGGTATCAAACACTTTTAATTGAACAAGTAAAATAAAATGCAGGGACTCTCTCTCTTTTAGAATAAGGCTTGGGGTTTATTACACAATGCTCTCTAAACAAAGGCTGTCTCAGATGCCAAATGCACAAGATTTAAATATATGTAGCAAACTATAATCTAAATGCACAGCCGGGGCTCATAGCTCAGCAACCAGGGTCTACACTTCGAGATAGACGCGTCCGCCCTCGCTCGAATTCCAAACTCCCAGTTTCTCAGTCTGCAACCCTCAGCTTTAAACACACTAGAAGATTCACGAAATACCTCCTCACAGCACCAGAGGAATTTTACCAGAACTGGCCAAGTTCCAAGCAAGCATCCCCATGGTAGTAAGGAGCTCTCACGTCCCTTCCTCCATTCTCACATCTTCCAGCCTCTATCTTAACGAAGCTCCCACAAGGCCTTATAGAGTACATTAAACAAAACAATCGCTAGACAAACAGAAAGACCTTGAATGTGAATAACCCAAACAACTTGCAAGCACTGCTGTGCACGCAGAGAAATAAGGCACAGTCAGACATGAGGCCATGTCAAAGCCAATAGTCAAAGTCAGAAAACAAAATGACATGAGGCCATGTCAAGGCCAATAGTAAGAACTCATCATTAAGCAACACCGAGCACATGTGTGCACCGTTGCTCACAACATTGCACTTCGAAATCAAAGAGTACATTCCACACCTCTCTCCCTCTCACGCTTTCAAATGCAGATCCCACACCTTCTATTCTTGGCAAGACCATTCTACTCCGTGACAGCTCCCACTGAAAGAGAGCAAGATTACAAGAAAGAAGAGAAGCAGGCATATGCGGGACCGTCTCATATATCCAGGCTAGGGTAAAATAACACACTAAAGTCAGTTAAAATGGTGGTAGTTGAAGGTCATCATAGGGTGCCAAACCACAAGAGTGGCTCTTTCATTACATTATCCCAACCAGTTACCTACTTTTGGTTTTAACCATTCAATTAGGAGGAGGCTCAGCGATCTCTTCAGATTTGCAGCAGTCCAGCCACCACAGTACTACTTGGACGGTGAGACTAGATTACCCGCCCTATTTAGGTTGGTGCTTCTGCTAGTTTTGTGTAACTGCGAGGAACCACCAGCATGGCAGTGGGCGAGGGACAGCCTGCCATGTTACCATAGGACGGGCTGGTCGAAATTGTGCATTTTCACCTAAGTCAGCTGAAACACTTTCAGTAGCAAATCTCCCCTGACACAACAAAGTCTAGGGTGGACTGACCTCTTTTTGGTCGTTGGAGGAGGAGCCTCCACCACTCTAGTACCTCCAGCTGGAATACAAACTGCTAAAATAGTATGTGTTTAATTAATTGAGGGTTAGGGCCAAAGCTGTTGAAGGAGCATCTTTGGCAATTTTTATTTTTGGGGGAATAAAGACTTTAAATTTGTATTGTGTGTTTTTTTAACTGTCTGAACTTTTTGAAACTTTGTTGGGACATGCTGGGACAAGTCTCTTCTTGTAAGTGCTCGAACAGTCTGCACGTACACGAGAGGGGAACAATCTGTGAACTAAGTGAATGATGTTCTTGTGTGCCACATAAGATGCATGTATTGCTTACAAACTGATGTCAAATTGATGTCTGATGCAGAGTAACCAAGATCTGAGTTGTAGAAAGCTGAGTTTTTGTTGCAGTACCCCACCAACGTTTTACCTGGAATCTGGTGCAACTTTGACTGAAGGTGTGCAGGGTTCCTGCTAACTAGCACCCCAGCACCAGTGTTTTCCCTAAACTTGTACCATTGTTCCACAGTTGGCACAACATTACCCCCCTGTAAGTCCCTAGTAAATGGTACCCCTGGTACCTAGTTCATTGGGACTAAAGAGGGTCCACTAGGGCTGCAGCATGTGCCATGCCAACAGACATTGCATGAGATAAAGGTAAGCCACCCCTACAGCAGGCCTGACAGCCCGAAGGCTGTGTGCACTATATCCCATGTGTAGACCTATCTGTATGAGCAGATATGACCCAGCTATGTCTATGTCAGTAAACAGACATAATATTGAGTTGTTAATGTCGACTTGCATTAATATCGAGTCCAAAATATTGTGATACAAAAATATCGACTGTCAGAATATCGTGGTCAAGAATATCGAGTTTAAGGTAAGTAATATCATTTTTTTAAATATCGAAGTCATTAATATCATTTGCAAAAATATTGTTGTTAAAAATTTCGTTGTTTTAGTTAGTGTTATGTATTTTAGTATGTATTTTGAATGTATGTGTTCTATTTTTTTGTCTAAGTCTTGCATAAGTTTTTTTATATATGTGTTAAATTTTTAGAAGTTACGAAATGTTTTCAAAGTACATTAATTACTTTTTGCGTCTTAGTTCTGTAGCGGGTTGTGGGTTTATAGGGGAATAGGGTGGGAAGTAATTTAATTATAATTAATTAATTCATATTTTTTATTAATTACAATTTATGTATTTAATATTTTAGGTTGTTAATTGGTTAATTATTAATAATTATTTGGAAATTATGTTAATTGTGTAATTGTTTTAGGAGCGGGTTGTGGGTTTATAGGGGGAGTAGAGGGGGAAGTAATTTAAATTTTAATTGATTTATATTTTTTATTAATGATTTATGTATTTAATATTTTATATTATTATTTATTGATTGGTTATTAAAATTAATTAATTGATTATGTTAATTGTCATCTTTTTTAGGAGCGGGTTGTGGGTTTATAGGGGAGTAGGGTGGGAAGTAATTTAATTTTAATGAATTCATATTTTTATTAAATAATTGTGTATGTAATATTTTATATTAATTGTGGAAATTAATTTATTATTTATTTATTAATTGGTGATTAATAATTATTAATTAATTGTTAATTATGTTAATTGTGTCATTTTCTTAGTAGCGGGTTGTGGATTGATGGGGAGTAGGGTGGAAAGTAATTTAATTTGAATATATGTTTTGTATAATATTTATTTAAAGTTATTTTATAGTGTAAATTGTGTGAAATAATGTATTAATTGTTTTTAATTTGCTTGTTAATTGTTATTTAGTAATTAATTAATTGTTCATTATTTATGTTAATTGTGTCATGTTTTACGACATAGGTGGTGTCATTTATAGTGGAATATGATGGGAGGTACATTATCTTAATTAATTATTTGTTATTTAATGTTAATTAATTTGCTGGAGTGGCAAAAGTAATTTTGACCCCTACGCTATCCAACACTTTCCTTAGTGTTGCTATCCCTGGAGTGGGAATAGTAATTTTTACCCCTACGCTATCCAACACTTTCCCTACTTTTGCACTCCCTGGAGTGGGAATAGTAAATTATTCCCCTCTTCTATCCAACACTTTCCTTACTGTTGCACTTGCTGGAGTGGGAATAGTAAATTATTCCCCTCCCCTATCCAACACTTTCCCTACTGTTGCACTCATTGGATTGGGAATAGTAAATTATTCCCCTCTGCTATCCAACACTTTCTCTACTGTTGCACTAGCTTGAGTGGGAATAGTAATTTTATCTCCTCCGCTATCCAACACTTTCCCTACTGTTGGACTCTTTGGAGTGGGAATAGTAAATTTTATCCCCTCTGCTATCCAACATTTTCCCTAATGTTGCACTTGCTGGAGTGGGAATAGTAAATTATTCCCCTCCCCTATCCAACACTTTCCCTACTGTTGCACTTGCTGGAGTGGGAATAGTAAATTATTCCCCTCCGCTATCCAACACTTTCCCTACTGTTGCACTCCCTGTAGTTGGAATAGTAATTTTTACCCCTACGCTATCCAACACTTTCCCTACTTTTGCACTCCCTGGAGTGGGAATAGTAAATTATTCCCCTCTGCTATCCAACACTTTCACTACTGTTGCACTTGCTGGAGTGGGAATAGTAAATTATTCCCTTCTCCAACACTTTCCCTACTGTTACACTCCCTGGAGTGGGAATAGTAAATTATTCCCCTCCGCTATCCAACACTTTCCCTACTGTTGCATTCATAGGAGTGAGAATAGTAAATTATTCCCTTCCGCTATCCAACACTTTCCCTACTGTTGCATTCATTGGAGTGGGAATAGTAAATTATTCTCTTCCACTATCCAACACTTTCCCTACTGTTGCTCTTGCTGGAGTGGGAATAGTAATTATTACCCCTACGCTATCCAACACTTTCCCTACTGTTGCTATCTCTGGAGTGGGAATAGTGATTTGTACCCCTACGCTATCCAACACTTTCCCTACTGTTACACTCCCTGGAGTGGGAATAGTAAATTATTCCCCTCCGCTATCCAACACTTTCCCTACTGTTGCATTCATAGGAGTGAGAATAGTAAATTATTCCCTTCCGCTATCCAACACTTTCCCTACTGTTGCATTCATTGGAGTGGGAATAGTAAATTATTCTCTTCCACTATCCAACACTTTCCCTACTGTTGCTCTTGCTGATTGGGAATAGTAATTATTACCCCTACGCTATCCAACACTTTCCCTACTGTTGCTATCTCTGGAGTGGGAATAGTTATTTGTACCCCTACGCTATCCAACACTTTCCCTACTGTTGCACTCCCTGGAGTGGGAATAGTAAATTTTTCCCCTCTGCTACCCAACACTTTCCCTACTGTTGTACTTGCTGGAGTGTGAATAGTAATTTATTCCCCTTCCCTATCCAACACTTTCCTTACTGTTGCACACGTTGTAGAGTGAATAGTAAATTAATCCCCTCTGCTATCCAACACTTTCCCCCTTGCATTCCCTGGGGTGGGAAAGTAATTTTATCCCCTCCGCTATCCAACATTATCCCTACTATTGCAGTTAATGTATTGCAAAATGTTGTTTTAAATGAAAATGAATATTTTGTTATTTTAATTTATTATATATATTATGTTACAGGTGTAATTATACATATTATATGTGTGTTTATTTATAATTTTTAATATGTTTTTAACATTTTATAATGTATTAAAATAATTATTTATTAATTTTATGTAAAGATATATATATATATATATATATATCACACGCTGCAAACTTCTTCAAAGAAGGACTCGCACTCAGGGAAAACCAAGATTTATTCACCACGGTAACGCGTTTCGACAGACAAGCTGTCTTGCTCACACAAAGTCGTGTACATTTCAAAGGAATCTTTATAGGTACAAACATGAAAGAAGGACTACTGTTTGTCAAATGGTCTCGACCTACAAATGTGGCGGCCATGTCTGAATGTCCAAAAACGAATAATACGTTATGTGTTATACTCAATAGATCAGTTGGAATAGACAAAACAGGCATACATTGAATGTAAAATATGTACAATGGTATTTCGTTATTGTAGACCCATAATCCTCTAACTGTAATCATATTCTGTCAAAAAGTGAGTCTGATCGAATCAGTATAATTACTTAAGACGGCCAATAGTGCTCGACAAAATTAAGATAAACACACAGATCACATATAGTCAGGTGATCAAACTTATATCTAGAGCGGGGATAAATCAGACTTAATACCTTTGTTTTTGCATCAATATACTGGCGGCTTAGTGCCCCTAATGTATTAGGCTGATTACCCACTAAATAGAATTGTGCCTGACTTCATAATATATTACAGAGGACTGATCAATATTGACAACTTGACTATGGTTGTCAGCAAACATGAGTAGTACACAGTTCTAACCGTTTTAAAGATTCAAGAAATGCAAGGAAGAAACAATTGATATAGTGCACAACACAACGATTCAGGATAAGGAAAAAGTAATATATATAGTAATCTTATCTGGGAAAGACCCATGGATTGCGGAAGAAAAGGGTAGGGTAGCAGGAACGGAAGAAACAATCCACAACTGGAATAACCCTTCCTTTCTTCCTGTGTAAAAATATCAAACATGAAAGAAAAATATGTAAAATCACATATTAAAATATATCGGCACATACTATTACATCATAGTAAGTACTTCAATATAAAAGCAACAACAGAATGAATGCTAGCAGCTTTATACACAGACAGCTAAAGTGTAATATAGGTCTAATTATCCCGTAAGTGGGTGTTTAATTCTTCATCAAGATTATGCCCCTTAGGATACTTAGTTTCCAGTTCAATGATCCATCTAGATTCTCTTTTCCGTAACAATAATGTTCTGTTGCCTCCCCTGGGACCAGTATGTACTTGGTCGATCACAAAGTAGCTGAGTAATGAGCTATTAGATAGGTGGAACAATTCAAAGTGTCTGGCAATGGGATAGTGGGTATCTTTTTTGTTTATAGCCCGCATGTGTTCTAGCACACGTTTTTTAGCCATCAATGTAGTGCTTCCCACATACCACTTTTGACATGGACAGACCAAGACATAAACACAGTATGTAGAGCTACACGTTAGAAATTGTTTGATACTCTTGGGGGACCTGTGACCTGGAATTTGTATAGTTTTCTTCATGCTACTGTTACGACAGGCTTTGCAGTGCCCGCAAGGGAAAAAACCTTTAAGATTATGTTCACTTGAGGGTTTCCTAGATGTAATGTCGTTGTGTATTAAGATATCTCTGATGTTACGGACTTTTCTGTAGGTAATTCTAGGTCTACGCTCCATTGTTTTCCCTATGATTGAGTCGCTGGTCAAAATATCCCATTTGTCAACCAGTATTTTGTGTATTTGGTTGGAGTTAGTGTTGTAGGTAAGAATTACTCTACCTGTTTCTTGGATGTTGTCATTTTTGTCAGTGCTAATTTGTGTCTGGGGATTTAATGTCTGGGTGCGATCAATTTCATCTACTCCAGCCGCCAGTATATTGATGCAAAAACAAAGGTATTAAGTCTGATTTATCCCCGCTCTAGATATAAGTTTGATCACCTGACTATATGTGATCTGTGTGTTTATCTTAATTTTGTCGAGCACTATTGGCCGTCTTAAGTAATTATACTGATTCGATCAGACTCACTTTTTGACAGAATATGATTACAGTTAGAGGATTATGGGTCTACAATAACGAAATACCATTGTACATATTTTACATTCAATGTATGCCTGTTTTGTCTATTCCAACTGATCTATTGAGTATAACACATAACGTATTATTCGTTTTTGGACATTCAGACATGGCCGCCACATTTGTAGGTCGAGACCATTTGACAAACAGTAGTCCTTCTTTCATGTTTGTACCTATAAAGATTCCTTTGAAATGTACACGACTTTGTGTGAGCAAGACAGCTTGTCTGTCGAAACGCGTTACCGTGGTGAATAAATCTTGGTTTTCCCTGAGTGCGAGTGCGAGGGAGACCTGCCCGGTTTGACTCGCCACCTGTCTACGGGCCACAGACTTTGGAAACTTGGTCGTTTGGAAAGATATATATATATATATATATATATATATATATATATATATATATATATATATATATATATATATATATATATATATATATATATATATATATATATATATATATATATATATATATATATATTCGTCAAACGGCCCCAAGGGAGAGCGCGCTATCGCATAGCGGGTGCCAGTGTCGAGGACGGGCCAGTCCTCGATTCAATTTTTCACCAATTTCCTCAAAGAAGGAAACACTGCACACCAAGGAAGTTATATGCTTTCGGATTTTATTCTTTTGTGCAAGTTATCACCAACTCCACCACCAACGCGTTTCAACCACAATCGGTCTTGCTCACGGTATGTGAGTCCTTTTTCAATGTTCTTTATTTATAGTGATACCCATATTAGCCATTAGGAGGAATTATGGGAGTTGTAGTTTCTATTCACATATATCCTTTAACATGTTTGCGATATGTTGATGTTATGCCAATATCTCATTTTGGGGATTTGATTACATCTGCATCATCTGAATATTTACATTGTGTCCATGTAAATGGTGAGTCCACATATAATGTTTTATGTTACATTGGCATGTCGTTTATTTTATTCCTTGGTTCAAATATTTGATGCCAAAATGATCGCTAAGTGCCTTTTTATCCGCCGAGTTTAGGCTTAGTGCCCATGTGGCCATGTTATGTTTAGATACTTGCAGATGTGGGTGGTTCAAGTTATTGCCCCTTCATCATTAGTCCAATGTCAGATCATGTCGTGCAGTAGGCTATAGATGGCTGTGTAATTCTTCATCGCCGTTGAGGCCAAAAGGGGCCTTCGTCTTAAAGCGTATGATCATCTTGCTTTCCAATCTTCTTAGTTTCAGTGTTCTGTTTCCTCCACGTTCGTTTTTCGGAACTGTTGTTAATCCGAAATATTTTATGGTCTGTTTCATGTTCTCTTTGTGAATCTTGAGATGTTTCACAATAGCATAGTTTGTATCATCATTTTGTACTGCCCTCAGATGTTCCAAGATTCTTTTCTTCAGAGGGCAGATAGTACTGCCTATGTACCATAGTCCGCATCCACAGACAATGACATACACTACGTATGTGGATTCACAGGTGATCCTTTCAGAGATGTTAAATTTATTACCCATGAAATCCACTGTTTCCTTCATATTTATGCCGTGTTTGCATGCTTTGCACGTATTACAACGTACAAAGCCTGTTTGTTTGGTCTCCAGCCAGTTTTTGGATTTGCTGGTAGTCATCATATGGCTCTTGACTAGTTTGTCTTTTAAGGAGGGTGCTTTCCGATATGAGACATTTGGATAGTTCCCAATTTTTTGACCAATGTCTGGATCCTTCCTCAGGACATCCCAGTGTCTTTTTAGGATGTCTATTATTTGGTAGTTTTCTTTGCTGTATGTAAGGATTACTCTAATCGCGGCATTCTCTTCTTGTAGTTCTTTTGTATTTTTCAAAGTCTGTGCTCTGGGAATTGCTCTTGCTCTTGCTTGACCCAGTCTTATGTCTTTCTCGTTGTATCCTCTTTGTTGGAATCTCATTGCTGTTTCTTCGAAAGTTCTTTCCATTACCAAGTCATCTGAGCAGTTGCGTCTCATACGCAAGAATTCTCCGTACGGAATACTCTTCTTTAGTTGTGGAGGATGAAAACTTTCACCGTGTAGAATGCTGTTGGTTGCTGTTGGTTTTCTGTATAGTCTCGTCTTTATTTCTTCATTTTCTATGTAAACCGTTACATCTAAGAACTGAATTTCTTGATCGCTGATGTTATGGGTGAATTGTAGACCAATTTCATTTGTGTTCAGAATGTTCATGTATTCTTCAAATTCACTCAGACTGCCACTCCAAATGAGGAAAAGGTCGTCGATGTAACGTAACCATAGTTCTGTTTTGGAAGTATATGTTTCATTTCTCTCATCCCAGGCTATCAGCTTCTCCCACCACCCCATTGTGAGATTGGCGTAGCTAGGAGAAAATGAAACTCCCATAGCAGTGCCACACTGCTGGGAGTATATTTGGCCATCAAAAATGAAGATATTGTTGTAGAGACAAAGCTCGATCATTTCCATGAGCATTGTTGTATGTTTGAATTGTCGTATGCTACGTTGTTTCAAAAAATACTCAACAGCTTGTAATCCAACGCTATGTTTGATGGAAGTATACAATGATACTACGTCGATTGTTACGAGATAGTATCCTTTGTGCCAGCCAAGATCACTTAGGATTCTTAAAAAATCCCCCGTGTCTTTTATATAAGATGTTAAGTTGGTTTCACTGACGAAACGCGTAACGAGTGACTAAATAAACAGTCTATTCTCCTTCCCGAGTGCGAGTCCTTCTGTGAAGAAGACGCTGTGTGTTCATTAAACTACCGGGAGACCTGCTCGGTTTTTACTCGCCACCTGCCCATGGGACACGGATTCCAGGAAACAAGGTCATTTTTTGGTGAATATATATATATATATATATATATATATATATATATATATATATATATATATATATATATATATATATATATATATATATTTTATATGTATGTTTTTTTTTACATTATGGTGCCGATTCTGATCCTGTAAAACCCGGGCACGAATGGTCGTACGGAGCGTTTTCTCCGTACGACTCGTACCCAGGAATTCCACCTTACAAACCAGCAAGTACGATTCGTACAGAAATACCATTTCCGTACGAATCGTAAAAAAACACGTACGGCTAAAAAATACATACAATTCTGATCCTGGACAGCGCGTACTGGGGTGGCGTAGTGGGCAAAAGAACGATGGATTTAACCCAGATCTCTTGACTGGGGGAGAATGTCTGCATTGTCAGCATTCCGTCCATCATTTGTTTGTTGTAACGCTTTTCGCCCTGAGTGGGATGGGTATTCCCAGACGTGGAACTCGTGCTCACTACGCCACTGGAGTCAAGCTATCCTGGCTGATGACGGCTGATAGCCAGAAACCGGTCCTAGGATGCTTGATTCCGGTCCAGGGAAGACATGGCTTGGCAGTTCGGGCTGGACTGTTCCCATGAGGCACAGGGTCAAGACTGATTTGCATATGGCCATGTCTGAACTGGGGTGGCGTAGTGGGCAAAAGAACGATGGATTTAACCCAGATCTCTTGACTGGGGGAGAATGTCTGCATTGTCAGCATTCCGTCCATCATTTGTTTGTTGTAACGCTCCGCACGGAGTCAGGCAGCGTTTTACGGACCAGCAAGTACGATTCGTACCTACAGCACTCCGCACGGCTATATTTTTACGGGAGCCAAAAAGTGCCGGAAAAGCTAAGTACGCTGCGATGCATGACGAAAAGGGGGCCCGCTACGCGACGTACACGCCATCACCCACATCGTACGTGTCATCATGTATGGTGCATACCCCAACATTGCATATGTACGGACCGTACCCCCCCACCCGTGTATGTCCGCACCGTACCCCAGGCGTACCCCCCCACTGTCCGTACATACGCGAGGGTTGGGGTACGGTGCGGACGTACAGGGGGGTGGGGGGGTATGGTCCGTACATACGGGGGTGGGGGGTACGGTGTGGATGTACGGGGGTGGGGGGTACGGTGCAGATTTACGCGGGAGGGATGGGAGGCTGGGGGGGCCGTACTACTCGTACCCCGGGCACAAGTGTACTCGGGGTAGGGGTCTTACAAAGTTTGCTCCGTACGGGGCCTTTTCCATGCGCTTGTGTTTTCGGACGGGCGGTACGGATCGTACTTCCGCGCTCGGACTTCAGTTTTACGATTTGTATGTAAAACTATCCGGGGACGTCTCGTAGACTTTTCCCGAGGCGATTGGTATGTATTTTTCACGTACGAATCGTACTTCGCCGTTTGTACGGGATCTGTTTTAACGGATCGGAATCGGCACCTATATCTATTACTTATAATTTTTACCATTTTCTAATAATTGTAAATGTTTTTTTATTATGTGTATTTAATTTATTTTACATTATTTTTTTATACATTTAAAAAAAATGATATTTTAGTACTTACCATTATAAAGATAGGATGTCGATATTTTTGACAACAATATTTATGTCCCAATATTTATGTACCACGATATTTGTGTAGTTGATATAATGTCATTGATCCGTCTACGTCCATTCTTAGACAAGTAAACAGGGAAGCTATAACGAGTGCATGGACTGGACACTCGTCATTATGAGTTTCCCAGTTCCATGATGCCTTCACTGTACCCCAAGATGTTTGGTACCAAACATCTCGTCCTAATAAACCCGCACTGATGCCAGTGTTGGATTTATTAATAAATGCACCCAGAGAGCACCTTGGAGGTGCCCCCCTGAAACCCTGCCAACTCCTAGTGTGGTTACTGACTGGTCTGAGCCAGCCTGTCACCACTAGACATGTTTCTGGCCTCCTTGGTTGAGTGCCTTCACTCACAGAGTCTGGGAAAAAAGCCTGCTGTGGGTGGAGGTATTCACACCTCGTCCAAGCAGGAACTGCTTTCTAAGGCAGGAAGCTTCAAAGGCCAGGCCGCATTTGAAATTCAACCCAGGGCCTCTCCAACTAGTGGAAGATGCCAATCCCCCTGTCCTAACCCCACTTTTTGGCGGAAGGACAGGTGGGAAAATTCGTTAGATTAGAAGGTGTGCCTACACCTAGCCAGCACCACCCCTAAGGTAGGGCAGTTGATGTGGACCCCACTTTTTAGAATTCTCCATCTTGTATTGGAGAGAATTAGCTTATTAGAATCGGAGTTATGGTCATATAGAGTATGTATTCACAGTAAGGTTTGTAGCCCATTGGCAACTACCTGGTATTCCCCTTAACGCCCCTAAATTGAGTATTTAGGTGGCACCCCCTGATCCAGAACTTCAGATTTGACTGAATTAAAGAAGAAGAGGACAAAGAAGGGCTGCTGAACCTGAGAACTGAGTGCCTGCTGGAAAGTGTTGGTGCAAACCCCTTCCTGCCACTTCAAGGCTTGACAATCAAGGTGAACTGTCTCGACCTGCTACTGTTTGGCCTGTAAGGACTGCCAGCCTTTGCAAACTGCCCAGGATCTCCCACAGAGTAGAAGAGCTACTCGCCTGCAGACTGCAGGCACCCAAAGAGCCAAGTCCAGTCCACAGACTTGCCGCTCCTTGGACCGACCGGCGTAGCAACCTACCAGGAAGAAGTACTCCTGTTCTGGAAGGTCAGATCTGTCTCCCCCTCGAGTGTGGAGGCACCAGGACCGACCGGAGCCGTGCAGTACCAAGCCCTGGGGTACCGGACACTCTGCAACCAAGACTGACAACGAGGAGTCCAGTCAGGACTCCAATTGTACCAGAGCCCAGCAGCCGCAGAGAGTCATCAGAACCCCTGAGACCCACTTCAAGAGTAGCCCAGCAGTCCTGAATTTGCCCCTGCCAGCTGGTGGCCACTGACCGCGAGGAGCACCTTTACACACCGGGGCTGGACAACCTAACTGCTCTGCACCCTGCCAGCCTAGCCTGAGTAACAACAAACCGGCTGCGCTCCCTTGTCCCTAAGTCCCACGTGACCATAGCCCCTGTTTGGGAGCTCTCAGACTTGTTTGCAAGTCCCCTTGTGGAGCCTGTTTTTAGAGGGCCCGCCTTCCCCGCAGCGCACCAGCTACCAACTCCACCTGCTATCTGCTCCCGGCAGAATTTGGGACCACCCCGTCGACCTGTTGGTAGGACATTGAACATTGAACCTTGGCTTCCTGCAACCCTTAACCCAGAAGGTGAATCCCTACAACTGTCTTTGCTGTGCGCTTTACCTACCTGCTTTTTCTTCCCATAGAACTGTATGATGCATAATTGCGTACAATGTTTAACTTTTTGCTTAACTTTGAGAATTCATAAGAATACCTCTGAATGTATCTCCTGGTTCGAAAATTTATATAAAACAAATTATTTTTCTAACTTGGTCTTGGATTTATTCTTTGAGTGTGTGTCTCATTATTGCCTCTATGAGTTTAACAAAAGCTTAGCACTACCCTCTGAGTAGCCTAAGTGCTCGCCTACACTACCACAAATAGAGCGTTAGTATTATCTACTTTTGCCTCTGTAAGCCAATTGTGGACTCACTGGACTCTTTGCACAGTGTACTTCTTTTAAGTGCGTGATAATTTAGATCCAATGTTACCCACTGGAATCTTGTGCAGCCAGTGGTGCTGAAAGTAGGTGTATGGGAAATGCCTCTGCACCCCCAGAAAACTTCAAAGAGTGTAGAAAAACAATGCACAATAAAGGGACCTTCAAATGTTTGAATTTGATGTATCTTCAAAGACGCTCTGTCGAGTATCCCCAAGCCTTCGGTGAGGTGGCATTATTGTTGAGAACCCCCACTCTAAAAACTGTGCCAGCACCACTGGTTCCAGAGTCAGATGATATGCCATTTAAATATATGATAGGTAATTAAGATTAATGTTAATAAAGCGATTGGGGAAGCCCTTTTACATAATTGTATCTAGAGTATTGCTAATGATATCTGTATGACAATTGTGTTTATGCGTAAGCAACATATTTTGGGGTATGTGAATCTATAAATCCCAAATGTATTCAAAATGCTGTATTTTATTATCTCCCATTCAGGGGTCAACATGGCAGATCGGAAAAGGAAGGCTAAGTTCACTGGACGAGAGCTGGAAGTGCTGGTAGATGCCATCATCCCAAATGAGTCCCAGCTCTTTGGTATCCAGTCGCACCGAACACCAATATCTGTGAAAAATAAAATATGGAGCAGAATACTAGCACAAGTAAATTCGGTTGCAGCAGTGAGAAGGAATAAAGAAGACTGTAAGAAGAAATGGTATGATTTAAAAAGAAGAATAAAGGACAAAATTACACAGGCCACAGACCATAGCAGAGGCGCATGTGGTATTTCACCCCAAGGACTGGAATTCAGTGCTATCCAAGAAAAGGTCTTAGCCACAATGGAAGTAGGTGCTAATGAAGGCACTGATGGATTAGACACCACAGCTGAAACTAGAGGTGAGTTATGTACATGTGTCTTTCCATTCAGTAGTGTTGCCTATGATGGACATGCATGGATACATGTTTTTTGACATACATGCACTTCTTCATTTTTCAGATGAACAACAATCGGATGGTGATTTTTTGGAAGATGAAGAGACCGAGGAACAAAGCACAGTGCCAAACGTGGCAGAGACGGACACAAATGTCTTTGATGAAGTTCCTTTAGCGTGCCCTACTGCACCAAGACATGAACTTTACCCTCCCTTGGACACCGAGGTACAGTTGCTCACAATGACTCAAAGACAGTGTGATTTGATGGAGTCTTTAAATCACAGAATCAGTAGACATAGTGTCATGACGCGGAGAAGTAACGCTGCATTATGTCTTGAAGTCCGTCGTCTTTCAAATGCTGTAGGGGCCATGGCAGCTGCAGTGGAAAAACACTCTGTGAAAACAGATGCCCTGCATAATACTTTACTTGAGGCCTGCAGAAGTAATGCCCAAGCTATTGGTGGGATCATTGAAATAATAAAGGCCAAAAATCAGTATGGACTAGAAGAGGTTGCTGACTATGTGCCTTCTTCTAGCGGAGTTGCATTGAATGTGCCTCCATTCTCCATTTCTCAGCCACGCCAAGGCCATAGCCAACAACCACAACTCAATGAGGCTTTCAGTGAAAACAGAAAAAAATATCCTAGTAATTCCTAAGTTGGTTGGCAGGATGTTGTCACTTGACAAGCCTTCTTAATTTGTATTTTTTTTAAATAATGTATTGCATGCACACATTTAAAAGCAGAAAGGTAACATATGTATATCTATGAAACCTTGCTTTGCCAACAAAATGATGTCTTATTGTTTTCTACCCTTCAAACAGTGATGTAGCAGTGGTAAGAAACATAAAGAACATTTGTATTCATTACAACATGTAGATAAACAAATTGTTCCACAAAATCACAATGGATTTCTCTTCTTTTGTTAATGAGCAAAACATCTTTTTGTACTTCCTGTGTTGTAATTGTCACCATCAATCCCTATATTTTGTACAGTAACTCTAGGTATTGATATATGTCATAGGATAGCCACATTACGGAACATGCAATGCATGACCAGGATGCTGCAAACGTTTCCTGGTTTGTACATCATAGCCATGTTATGGACCATATAATACATGCAATATAACAAAAGAGAGAGAAAGGGATTTCACAACTAAGTTGTAAGGGGTACTCCCAGTCCCCTGAGGTACACAAAATAAACAAAGAAGGGGGTATCCTTAAATGAGAGAAGGTAAAGACCTTCTGTCTGTTAGAGAGTTCTCAGAGAAGTAAAAAGAGAAAATATTTCTTTTTTATGAAACCCCTCACTCACCAACCTGGTTGGTGACATGCTTCATCATCGGGGTCCACCCGAGCAGTCGAATACCACTCGGGTGTGCTTCCACGCCTGATTACAGCGGAGCAGGTTTGTTATTATATCAGTACGTGTAAGTGACGTGTGTGAGTGAGTGAAATAAAGTTAAAAGTAATCCTACTGTACTCCCTAACAAATTTAATATGGAGCAGCAGGGTCACGATTAAAAAAGTGGTGAAGTGTAATACTAATGTAGGTTTAATTTGACCTAAAGTATTATCCAAATATTGACGGTCTACATGTTTCAACCTTAGAGTATAATCACAGGTTTTCGTCAGGACCTATCGACACACCGGGCGGTCTACACGCACTAAGGTGCATCCAACCCTGGAGCGTCTGTGTGCCACCTACATATACTTGCGAAGGTGGTAAAAAGGGTTCTGTGTACAGATGAACCTGAAAAAAGCACATACAGTTCTGGGCAATCAGAAAATGATCCATTTAAAATTAGAATGAACAGTGCCCATTTCCGTGTGAACTCTCATTTGTGCGCATATAATCACCTCATTCTGAGTTATGCGCCCCATGTAATTACCATTGGTTGTTGGAACCGAGCATTCGTTCCATATTATGCGAGATTAGCATCAACCCACTAAATCATTGTGGAAATCGTGGGTGTTTTACGGCTACACAGCAATTGTGAGTATACATGATGTGTGATTCTATAGAGCGGACAAAGACGCACGTGAAAAAAACTCTATTTGTGACATGCGTGCGCTAAGGAAATTATTTAAAAACAGAACACGGTGGAAAAAGGAAACGACTCAAGACTCACTCGCGATTCTTACTCGAATCGTGTCATGGGCTCATAAGGGAGACAGACGGTGCTGCATTACTGTTGGACAAGAAACACAAAACACGGGCGGCAATGGTCAGAACACTTAACTCTAAGTGCCTCACGTGTGCGTGGCCACCAGCTCTTCCCTACATACTCTTACCTCAGCTCACCGACTGCCTGCCACAAACCTGCTGTGCTTCCCCCAGGCGCCCGGATGTTACTGAATGGGCAGCAAGGCTTCAACTAAATACTCCTCACTTCCTGGTCACATGACTAGTGGGCGTGGCCTGGAGTGAGGAGACAATTTTTAAAGCGACAGGTCGATTTCTGCCGGTGAATGGCTAGTCATAAAACTGTATGTGCTTTTTTCAGGTTCATCTGTACACAGAGGACTCCTTGAACCCTTTTTACCACCTTCGCAAGTATATGTAGGTGGCACACAGACGCTCCAGGGTTGGATGCACCTTAGTGCGTGTAGACCGCCCGGTGTGTCGATAGGTCCTGACGAAAACCTGTGATTATACTCTAAGGTTGAAACATGTAGACCGTCAATATTTGGATAATACTTTAGGTCAAATTAAACCTACATTAGTATTACACTTCACCACTTTTTTAATCGTGACCCTGCTGCTCCATATTAAATTTGTTAGGGAGTACAGTAGGATTACTTTTAACTTTATTTCACTCACTCACACACGTCACTTACACGTACTGATATAATAACAAACCTGCTCCGCTGTAATCAGGCGTGGAAGCACACCCGAGTGGTATTCGACTGCTCGGGTGGACCCCGATGATGAAGCATGTCACCAACCAGGTTGGTGAGTGAGGGGTTTCATAAAAAAGAAATATTTTCTCTTTTTACTTCTCTGAGAACTCTCTAACAGACAGAAGGTCTTTACCTTCTCTCATTTAAGGATACCCCCTTCTTTGTTTATTTTGTGTACCTCAGGGGACTGGGAGTACCCCTTACAACTTAGTTGTGAAATCCCTTTCTCTCTCTTTTGTTATATTGTATTCAGGCAGCGCACAGCTGTGAGAGATTACCCATTATTTATTCAGACACGGCTCAGGATGGGGGAAAACCCAGGACTCACTTACTCCACAGAGGATGTTGATGCCATTCTGGCAGAATCTTCTTTGTTCGCTGATACCAACATCTCGCAGACAATCTCCCAGACCACTGACTGGGATTCACTCTCAGAAAACAAGAGGAACAGAATCAGAACTATTTTACATGGCACAATTCTGACAGAATATCTAAGGACGAATATGGCACCCAAAGGTCTCCTAGTTACTAATGCCCCACGAATTTTTCTAGATGACCCAGTTTTTAGAAGGGATTGGGCCCAGATAGCGTGGCACTGTACACGAGACTGGATAGTGCTGATAGTTAAAACCGCCAAAAGACTATCAGACGCTATGCTTATCGAAATACAGCTCACTGAGACACACATTAAAACCACCATCATGGGTTATAAGAAAAAACTAGAAGAAATTAACAAAGAACTCAACGAATACAAAGAAAACCTGACATAACAAAAGATCCAGAAATTCCAAAAAGATCTTAAACAGTTTTCATTTGTAAAAACTTATCCGTACTCAGACCCAGACTTCATTCCCCCCCCTAGGACTGACAGGAATTCAGATCAGTCGAGTAATGACTCATCCGATAGTAGTACCTCCAGCACGAACAGTGGTAGGTACAGAAACAAGGGCAGATCAAGACCATTCAGTGGTTGGCCCACCGTAAATCCACCAATGATGGGGGGACCACCCGTCCTTTTCAATCCACATCAGCAATATCCCATGTACGGTTGGCAACCACCTTTCATGCAACCCTCTTTCCCACAAAATATGTTTAGGCCGCCTTTTTTAGGGAGAGGCAGGAGGGGAAGAGGACGAAGGAAGCCGCAAAATCAACAGGTTCATTGGGAAGAAGACGAGGGGGCAGTGGGACACAACACGAGGAGCAGGACCAAGGAACCCCAGGCAGGGACGAGCAGCAACAGAGCCTAGTCACAAACCTGTCGAAAAAAGAGCTCACATCGGCAGAAAAACAAGTTTTGGAAAAGGGACTGGGCTTTGTCCCGACACCCAAACTAGATAAGTTCAATCTACACTGTGAACTTGCCACTTTCTTCCGTAAACTAAGACTAAAAGCGTTCTTTGCTACTAAAAGTAACGACATACCAATTGTTGACACTAATGAGACGGGCCTACGACTCAAATCTAGTTTTACACCACCACCACACATGGTCCCTGGTGAAATAAGCACCTTTGAACAAGCGGTCTTCAACGAAATCGAGAGATTACCAGACAAGAAGCCGTTTTTCAATCTCAACAAAGATTGCAAGATTGCTTTAGAGGGTCTTAAGAACTGTGAGGACATCGTAATAAAACAAGCTGACAAGGGTGGAGGGGTGGTCATACTGGATAAAGCAATGTATCAAGCAGAATGTTTGAGACTGTTATCTGACAGGAGAAATTACCTCCCACTCCCCTCTGATCCATCTAATGACCTAAAATGTGACATCAGTTCATTGGTTAACTCAGCAGCCTGTAACAATGAGATCTCCAAAATGGAGGCAGATTACTTGACAACCAGGGAAGGCAAAATTCCTTACTTTTACATCCTCCCCAAAATGCACAAAGATAAGTTCCCACCACCAGGGAGGCCCATTGTCTCTGGGATTGGTTCACTCCTGGAGCCACTATCACGATTTTGTGACTTCTTTTTCAAGACTATGGTCCAACAATCGGAAACATATCTCCAGGATACCAAAAGTCTTCTGTCATTACTTAAAACAATCCAGGTTGACGAACACACCATCCTCGTCAGCCTGGATATTGAAAGTCTCTACACCAGCATCCCTCAGGATGCGACCCTAAACGTGCTTGAGCAGTCACTCGAGAACTCAGAATGGTCCCATAGAACCCCCAAGGGGTTTATCATCGACTGCGCCACTCTAGCCCTGAAACTGAATTTTTTTGAGTTCGAGGGTACCCTGTATTTACAAACAGGCGGTACTTCTATGGGTAGTACCTTCGCTCCTAGTGTGGCAGGACTCTATGTCTACGACTTTGAGAAGAAGTTCATCCTGACCACATCCAACCCCTTCTCTAGAAACATAACACTATGGCGCAGGTACATCGACGATGTACTCCTAGTATGGAATGGACCCCAGAATGTTCTCAATGAATTTTTCTTATGGATAAATACCTGCGATGACCATCTCAGATTTACTCACTGTAGTGACACCCAGTCCTTAGTCTTTCTGGACGTTGTGATCACTATAGAGAACGGGGCCCTTGAAACCCGCACACACTACAAACCGACTGCGAAAAACAATTTACTTAGGTTTGATAGCTTCCACCCTAGGCCCCTCAGGGAAAACCTCCCTTTCGGACAATACCTCAGAATTAGGAGAAACTGTAGCAAGAGCTCTGACTTCCGCTCCCAAGCTAATGACCTGTCACTCAAATTGTCAGACAGAGGATATCCCGAAAAGATATTGGCAACTTGCAAAAAACGGGCTGCTAATCAGAACCGTGAGGCACTGTTGGAACCCAATCTGAAACAAGTGACGGACACGCCTCTTACGTGCGTCACCACATACAGTACTATCTCGAACCAGGTCACAAGGACAATCAACAAACACTGGAACATCCTGAATACAGGCAATCTAAAATGGGAAAAACCCTTGTTCTCTTTCAAGAGAGCAAGGAGTATTAAAGATGCATTGGTACACACCAGACCAAAACAACCAGAAACACCAACAAGATGTACTGTCCTTAATAAATGGGGACTACCTAACATTACAGGTCATTTTCCATGCGGTGACTGTAGCGTGTGCCATCTCACCACAGCCACAAAAACACTATCCCTAGAACCTGGCAGAGAATGGTCACAAAGAAAACATACAAACTGTAACACCACTAATGCAGTATATTTAATTACCTGCCCGTGTGAACTTCGTTACATAGGGATGACAACAAGGAAAGTGAAGCAGAGGATCTGTGAGCACAGGAGCACTATTAGATGCAAAAAACAAACCACGCGTCTAACAGAACACTTTCTTCAACACAATCACACACCCAACGATATGCGTTGGACGATAATTGAAACTGTGACTGGTACTAACACACAGAAATTTCTGTATGAAAAAGAACAACGCTGGATACACAGATTGTCCACCCACAAACATGGTATGAACGATTGCATACCTTGGAACTCTGTGCTGAACAAATAACCTCATTGTGCCTTGTAATTTTAACTGAATTACTGTTTTCCTCTCTGTAGCATTCCTCCTACGTGTGGAAGGTCCTATTCCATGTAAATATATGTTTAATAATCACTCTTGACTCCCTTTATTTTCTCACCTATGACTAGCCATTCACCGGCAGAAATCGACCTGTCGCTTTAAAAATTGTCTCCTCACTCCAGGCCACGCCCACTAGTCATGTGACCAGGAAGTGAGGAGTATTTAGTTGAAGCCTTGCTGCCCATTCAGTAACATCCGGGCGCCTGGGGGAAGCACAGCAGGTTTGTGGCAGGCAGTCGGTGAGCTGAGGTAAGAGTATGTAGGGAAGAGCTGGTGGCCACGCACACGTGAGGCACTTAGAGTTAAGTGTTCTGACCATTGCCGCCCGTGTTTTGTGTTTCTTGTCCAACAGTAATGCAGCACCGTCTGTCTCCCTTATGAGCCCATGACACGATTCGAGTAAGAATCGCGAGTGAGTCTTGAGTCGTTTCCTTTTTCCACCGTGTTCTGTTTTTAAATAATTTCCTTAGCGCACGCATGTCACAAATAGAGTTTTTTTCACGTGCGTCTTTGTCCGCTCTATAGAATCACACATCATGTATACTCACAATTGCTGTGTAGCCGTAAAACACCCACGATTTCCACAATGATTTAGTGGGTTGATGCTAATCTCGCATAATATGGAACGAATGCTCGGTTCCAACAACCAATGGTAATTACATGGGGCGCATAACTCAGAATGAGGTGATTATATGCGCACAAATGAGAGTTCACACGGAAATGGGCACTGTTCATTCTAATTTTAAATGGATCATTTTCTGATTGCCCAGAACTGTATGTGCTTTTTTCAGGTTCATCTGTACACAGAGGACTCCTTGAACCCTTTTTACCACCTTCGCAAGTATATGTAGGTGGCACACAGACGCTCCAGGGTTGGATGCACCTTAGTGCGTGTAGACCGCCCGGTGTGTCGATAGGTCCTGACGAAAACCTGTGATTATACTCTAAGGTTGAAACATGTAGACCGTCAATATTTGGATAATACTTTAGGTCAAATTAAACCTACATTAGTATTACACTTCACCACTTTTTTAATCGTGACCCTGCTGCTCCATATTAAATTTGTTAGGGAGTACAGTAGGATTACTTTTAACTTTATTTCACTCACTCACACACGTCACTTACACGTACTGATATAATAACAAACCTGCTCCGCTGTAATCAGGCGTGGAAGCACACCCGAGTGGTATTCGACTGCTCGGGTGGACCCCGATGATGAAGCATGTCACCAACCAGGTTGGTGAGTGAGGGGTTTCATAAAAAAGAAATATTTTCTCTTTTTACTTCTCTGAGAACTCTCTAACAGACAGAAGGTCTTTATTCCATATAATACATGACCATAGCATGACAAGCTTTTCCTGACTTGTACATCATGGGTCCTAATATCTATAGGCGAAAATTCTGCTATTCTGCAGTCTGAATTCCCTCTCGATTTTCTTTTTGTCTCTACGTTCCCATTGCTGAATCTTGTGTCTACCCAATCTAGGGATGCAGGTTGAACAACCACAGTTTCACTTGGCAAGCACCGTCAGCCGACGTAACGTTGGTGACCTTAATAGCTTTATCTGTGCACTTTAGTACATAGCAAATAAGTGACAGTTAACTTAGTATAACCTAAAATCTAGCTTATTTCGTGTTGCCTTGATGCGAGGGATATTGCTGTTCTGCTTAATGTAGCAGACTCAGGGTAGCAGGCTTAACAGCGCGCAATCACCATTGCAGATCATCTGAATTTTTAAGAATTTAGCCATATTCTAGTTGTGGAAGATATGGTCATGGGCTTGTGGGGGGAACAATGTGTACATAAATGCTATTCTAGCCCCCAAGGAATTTTAGGGAAGATGCCACTCCATAAAACGCTGTTTTTACCATACTCAGTTCTCTGTTAATTATTAGAAAATGTGTGGGCTTCCAGTCACTTCCTGCAAATTAAGGCAGTCTTTGGTTGGGACGTACCTTTGCGGGAACCCCTTGGAAGGAATCTGTAGCACACACATGTTGCAGATAGTCATTTATCTAGGTGAGGATGACTTAAGTGTTCCAATTTCATCATGTCCAAACAAGCATGTTAAGGACACATTGCTCATAATAAAATCTGTTTTTTTTAAAAAAAGGACACATTGCTCCTCCAGTTGATAGACAGCCAGAATTTGTTCTGAGGTCATGTTGAATAGGTTCAGCCAGTTTCTGTAAATCTACTCCTTTCCTCTTTTTTTCAATGCAAATGAAACCTGCCTTCATCTGTTGACTCCTTTTTCTCTGGTCACAGAACGGCCACATTGCTGCATGTTGTTAATTCCTGTTCATGATGAGAACAAATGCTATGGCAGTAATAACTGCTTTTCCAGCTTCTTAATAATACGACTACAGTATCTTTAAACACATTTTGAAAGTGTGGCAATCTGATATCTAAGTACAGTTCTGTAAACTCCTTACAATTTGCAATTGCTCTGCGGTATTCTCACTCATTTTCTTGCTTCTTATTCAATGCCTTCCGTGTCTCAGCTTGTCTATCTTGTGTTTGTCCCTCCCCTGAAGCATAGGTACTTTACCATCCTTGTGACTGGCTGGCATCAATCCTTCCACAGCTTACTTTTAGGGAACTACATTTTCTTTTTTTTACTTAAGCCCTCTGATCACCCCCAAATGTTTATGCTGATACTTCTGGTTTTTCAACTCTGACATGCAGTGGGCCCCGCTGGCCAGGCCCCAATGCGTCTGCTCTGATCCCTCAAAGCATACAGGCAATTGGCTAATACTAGACAACCATATTTAACTTACCTGTAAGTCCTTGGTATATGGTACAAAGTGTACCTGTGGATAGTAAGTTAAAAGTCACTAGTGGAATGTATCACCTAATTGTGTCACCACTGCAGTGACAAAGTGAAAAAGCGGTTCTAGATCTGCCACTCCAACCTAGTCGGGCAGCTTTCAAACCACCAACCCAGCAAGGCAAAATCAACTCTTTGGCCAATGTAAAACCGTCTTTTTTAATATTTATCAGCCACCTCTAGGGAAGGCCTTAGTATCCCACGAGGCAGGTTACTAAATATTAAACTTTGTATGTCCTGACAATGACAGCTGTGGCCCGATTGGCTAATATAGAGTTTCACTAGCCCACGCACTATGCTGACTTTTGGACCACCAAACCTAGTACTCTAAGGTATCAAATTAGTCGTTACATTACAGCCAACTTAGTGCTGAGTTCAGATTTAATGTAATTTTTAATACAAAGGTGACTTTAGAAAGTCGCCAATTTCTTGCCCCAAACTTCTTGCAGCTATGTCTGATTAACTGGACTAGCTGTCATCCGAGTCAGCCTGCTGCCCTCCTATTAAGAGGTGTAAAGTACTCCCAGGAAGGGGAATAAAAGATCTGCTCGAGGGAGGAGGTATGACCTCCTTTTGCCAGTATCACCCAAGGCCAGTTGCCATTGATGGCCCAGTTTCAAAGGGGTTAAAGCCTCTTGACAGGCAAATGTCAGTCACACGTTAGCCTGCCTGTTCATTTGTTTAGGTAGTCGAGCTGGTATCTCCTGCAGAAGGGGGAAAACCAGGAGGGTGGCTCATTGTACTGGACAAATCTCAGAGGTGTGCTCATGACTCTGTCCCAGCGAATAAAGGTCACACTATCTTGGGTTTGGGCTAGAGAGATGCACTGTGGGATTGTTTATTGCTAACCCGATACAAAATGATGAAAAATTAGGTAGAGTTTCCCGGTGCAAATTGTAGCCCTATTGGCTAGTGAGTCCTCCTCCCTTCCCCCCCCCCCCCCCCCCCAAACTCGAAATTGGCAAAAAAGTGGCACCCCTGGCCTCCAGCCTCAGAGCACTGTTTCATTTGCGAAGAATAGAAGAATTGCACCTGTTGAGACTTTAGACCCCAGAAAGAAAGGCGGAACCAAAGAAGACTGCACCTACTGAAGCAAGACAGGTCTTCAGAAAGAGAAAGGCTGCTCCTGTTGTTGAACCCATGAAGAGAGACCGCAAGGGATGGACCTGCTCCCACTCATGTCATAGACCAGTGAGTGGACTCCAAGGGCTAGTTAGCTAGTCTACTGTTAAGCTTCAGGGACACAAAAGGTAAAGAAGCCCTGCACCTGCACAGTTCCCAGGTCACCATTTTGTCCTACTCCACTGGTATAGCTAAGAAATCGAGTACTAGCCCTGAAGAGATCCCTCTCAGGTCCTGGTCCCTCGGCTAGTGCTAGTGTGTACTCACCACAGGACTGCAACTTGTAAGCCAAAGCCAAAGATAACGTTTTTTGAACACACAGTGTGAGACTCTGAGTTTAATGCTACATGCTGGTGTTTGGGTAGCCTCACACGCCATCTTGAAACCAGGCTTTCACTGGACCCCTTGAGTTCGCCGATCCATTGATGTGGAACCTAAGGCAGGACTCCAGCTGCAGGAATCCCGCTAGCACAGGCAGGCAACAGAAAGTACCAGAAAAATTGGAAGATATAATCTTGATCGAGAACAACCTGGCGCCCGCATCCAACCATAAATGCAGTTGGTCTGAAACGTTGACTTTGCCCCAGATGCTTGCATTCGAGACTCATAGACTACTGCTAAGAGTGAAAAGATGTGATTTGCCATCTTTTTAAAACTTTTCCAAACTTTTCGGAGTGAAAAGCAGTGATTTATGAAAAGCCTACAAAATCATAACTTTGGTTCCGTTCATCTGATTGTTATGGTTTTTCTGTCTATTTAAAGATAAAAATCTATTCTATTTTCATAAATAGGAGTGGGGTTTTTATTGTGTTGTGTTTCTTACCTTTTGACTGTTTTGGTACTGATAAATGCTGTACCATTAGTCCTTTGAGTGAAGCCTGGCTTCTCTGTGCTACAGCTACCCAACGCTGAGTTAAGGTTTGAATTAACGAAATCTAACTGGATCTGATACTGATTAGCAACATTATTACATTGTGAGGTCTCACAACCACCCCAACTAATAATCCACTTTTCTCACACAAATTCAGAATGCAGAATTTGACATCTCCACCATTTTTTAACCAGCCCTGGTAAACCCATAATAAGATGGAGCAAATGGAAAAAATATTTATCAATTACACTAGGGTTTATGGAACCAACCTAAGTGCGGAACGTAAATACTACTGCATTGTCTAAACGGGTCAAGAGTCTTAGAAACATTACTTTTTTGAAATCCAGAAGAAAAGGGAACCTGAAATGACTATGGGACTTCCATAGTCAAACTGGATAAATATTATCTTCCACAAGTTAGAAATATAAAAAAAAGTTATCACTTTAGGAATGGACAAATCTGTTGAGGAATATATAACTAGCTAAAGGAAATTCAGAGGCTCTACTGAGAAAGGGATAAGGGACCAATTTGTGCCTCAAGTCTGTTAGTGACAAGAAAAGGGAGGAACAAAGGATGAAAGATCAACCACCTCTAAAGTAAGTCATTGCAGTAACCAAAAAAGTAGAATAAATGGTTAAGTGTGAGAATGAGTTAAATAGTGATACTAGTAAGCAAATCCTCTATCCAACAAAGTAGAATAAGCAGTATGTGAGATGAAAAAGAAGTCTTATGCTAGAGAAAACAAAAGTAATTTCACAGGAGAGCGTTCTCGTTGTGGAGGCAGGGCCATAAAGCCAATGCAAAAGATTGTCCTGCTTTGCGAGTATATTGTAATTTGTGCAGGAAAAATGCCTCTTTTTACAAATATCGTAGAAACAAATCCAAGAGGGAACAACACTACAATGTGAAAGAAGTTTTACATGAAATAGTTTTTCAGATTGATGGAGTGGCTAGAGACCACCCATGTGATACTGTGAGGGCTGAAGTTGTTGAAGTTCTCATGAGGTTTTATTCCTGTTACGTTATGTTAGACAGATGTTTAACCAGGTATGTATGGCGGAATTCCATAAAAAATGTTGGGATATTTTAATGCCTGTTTCGATCTTGGCGATAGATATGTGATTGGTAAAGTGCATGTGCCATACTAAGGTGATGATTTGATAGGATGGCTTCATCAGAAACTATTTAAATCCAGATGCCAATCCTCAAGTGCAGGTTCAAGAAGTTGAGTACCATAATACTGATTTTTGGAACAGAGTTTGGGTGACTTACTGTTT
This sequence comes from Triturus cristatus, assembly GCF_964204655.1. Taxonomy (NCBI): domain Eukaryota; kingdom Metazoa; phylum Chordata; class Amphibia; order Caudata; family Salamandridae; genus Triturus; species Triturus cristatus. The sequence continues at coordinate 762,747,345 of NC_140592.1, read as the reverse complement.
ACAAACACAAGATAAAGTAAAAATATGTTGTGCCTGTTTGCGAAAGTGAGGCGTGCTCCAGTGAGCATGCAAGAGATTGTAAGCAGTGATTTCCTGCGGCTGACTACTGTGTGGATAATAGAACCCATAGAGGGCACTGCTTGGTTGGTGCCGATAGTCGTCACCAAGGTCTCAAATGATGAAATTTGTCTCCGTGTAGATCGCAGAGCTTTGAATCGAGAGTTGATTGTAGATACATACCTTCCTCACAACATTTACAAAATAGTCAGCACACCTGTTGGGACCAAGTATTTTACAATGCTTCATTTAATTTCAGCCTTACATCAGATAGATTTGGATGTTAGCTTACACAAGTTGACCACTTTCATCACTACCATTGAGTGTTTAAGTTCAAGAGGATGCTAATTAGGCTAATACCGGCAGCCTCTTTACATAGAGTGATTAACAAATTATTGAATGGAATCACAGCTGTTCATTGTTATCAAGATGATCTCCTGATGTTTCGGTGAAAGGTGCGTGAACATGATGAAAGGGTGTGTTTAATATTTTGTAGATTGATGCTAGCAGGATTAACTCTAAAATAAGGGAACTGCAAAGAGGTGCTGTATTGAACTGTTCAGGACATCATAGTAGTGGAGAAAGAGTGGAAATTAGAATTAGAAAAGGATTCGGATTTGACTATAGAGATGTCACAATCCGGTAAGTTAGAGAGGTTAGACAAGACTCATGATTCACAAGTGAATAGTTACGATTAAAAAAAAAATAAGATCAAACAGTGACTAGATGTATGTTTTTGTTATTATAATAAATTAATAATATTGAATTAGAGATAACAGAAATTAGGGATGAATCAGATAGTTTGATCAGAGTTGCAGAACATATACTGGCACAATTGAAGAAGTGATAAAGGAAATTTTACACAGAAGAAAGTGTTAGTAATAAAAAATGCGGTCAACGTATATGTACAAAATAGTAACTTACGTGATGTAGATGATGCTATGAAGACTAAACTAGAAGTAGGGGTAGCAAAAGAGGAAATTCTACTGGCAATACTTTCTCATCTATCTTAGCCCCCATATTAATCTATTGAAGGTGTGGACTATGGGCAGGGGTTCCAGCTTCATGGAATTCGATCACTATCACACTGTTCTTTAAAAAAACAGCGAATAAGTGCAGTTCATATCGACCCATATCTTTGATTAAAGCAGATGCCAAAATATACTCCAAAGTGTTGGCTGGTAGATTATCCTGAGTGATAAGCAGACTGATTGGCTCTGACCAACAGGGTTTGATGCAGTCTGCAATATCTCTGAAGAAATTAACGCCACTGCTATGTTTGATGCCACCAATACTATGGGATTCCAGGCCGGTATAATTTTACTTGAGGCAGAAAAGGCATTTGATCGAGGTTCAAGGAGATTTGAATGGGTTATTATGAATCAAAAAACAATTATGAGCAAATACAGGTAATTTATACAACTTCTAGAGCTAGAATAGTAGTCTGGGCCAGATTTCAGATTAGTTGAATATCACTGGGGTACTCAAAAAGATGTCCTATACCTACTTTACAATTGTTTTAGAGCCATATTTTAGACACCTGCTCCGAATCCAAGTATAGGGCCAGATGACATAAATGGTGTAAAGATCAAGGTTCCCTCCTCTGCAAATGATGTGGCAGTTTATTTTCCCAAAATATTTAGACCATGTACATAATTAAGATGACAGTTGAACAATTTGGTAGTGTTTCAGGGTATAAACTCAACTCAGATTAAACACAAATTATTATAAATTGTGTTCATTTCAAGCCCGATCATCATTTAAGTAAAGTAGCTAGTTATTTGGATGTTAAGGTTACTAGTCAATTTGATCAAATTATACATCTCAATTATGAATCTCTCTTGAAGGAATATATTCTTAAATCTTGAAATGGACATAAATTACTCTATAACACTGGTCAGTAGGTGTAACATAATTAAGTTATACTACTGAAATCTCTATTTTAATCAACCCCACTGCTTGTACCAATTTTTTTTTATTTGAATCCGCAATTGGCCAGTTTTTATGGATTCATTAAAGACCATAAAAGGTGATTAGATTTCTTAAATTCCATGTGTTAAAAGGGGGGTGGGCATTGCCAGCTTTCAAGTCCTACTTCTGGGCATCAATGTTACAAAAAAAGTACTATTTAATATTTGACCATTCAAATTTGATCTACTTGAAAATGTACCAGATGGGTTTAGGACTTTCTGTAGGTAGAACGTTTCTCAAATATTTTGATGCTAGCTATTACAAAAAGGTTACAATTCAAACTAGTTAGATTTGCATAAGCGTTCTGGAAAGCGTTATGCCATACCTTTCAAATTTCCAGAATCAAAGTCTAAACTCCTACACTCTTCGTTCCCTGACACTTTTGATGATTCTGATTGCTGTATCTCGGCAGTGTGTGGTGTAATTAGTACAGTACAACTTATAAAAGAAGGGATATTCTGCCAGTTTCTTGATTTATCGGAGGGGTATTCACTAACTAAGCACAATTTCTATATGTAAATGCAAATAAGGGACTCATTTAATAAAACTGGAATTTCTAATATAGGCAATACCTTTATTGGAATTATTACAGGAGCACAATAAGGTGATGGGTACAAGGAGATTTTATTGTACGTACAGTCAATTATTTGATGGGCTAAATAAGATTGCCTGAAAATGGTCAGAGAACTTCGGTAATTCAATAAGTGAACAGGATATGTTAAAGACATTCAGCATGGACATATAACATTTAAATGTGTTAATTTAAGATTGCGACAGTTGAAAGTGATTTATTGCATTATACTGCGGATAAATTATTCAATGTAAAATTTTAGCACACAGCAGATGCCCAAGTTGTACAGTAGAACCAGTGGACAATTGACATGTTTATTAATTGCCCATGCTTGTTCACTTTTTGGTTTCACATTGCTAGGACACTATCCAAAATGTTTAACTACGATGTGATGGTCACTGGCTGATTTATTATGCTATGGAAAGATATTCATTTCCATAACGGTGACTCTTGGGACTGCTCCTTTTGTGGGCCAGATTGGCCATCTCCATGCTGCTCGAGCCATCTCTTTGCTGCTTCATTGAGACCTAGACTACTTTTGGGGCCAGTGAAAAGGAGTGCTTTCCAACCCGCCTGCACGCCTTTAGTCTTGCCAGAAAGAGCAGCATAGAAAGCATTCCATTTCCAGTCTATGTTTCACCGCCAAAAAGTGTGGGTGCAGATTTTGCACAACCATTGCATAGCCTGGAAATATCATCACCTTACTGTTCTTGACAACAGCGTGGCCTTTCTTCCCTGGTTTGTATCCATTGTAAGTCTTGGCGCAGTCTCTGGTGGCAGTGGTGGTGTGGGAAACCTGTGTGCCCCCACTCTAGAGGGCTCTTCTAGGTGTGTCCAGCTTTTGTGTTCGGCACCCCAGCGAGGCACTCCATTAGTTCTCGAACAGCCTCAAGGCAGGAGCTTCAGTCCAACAGTGGCCAAATGAGAACCTCTCTCTCCACAGCCTCTGCAAAAGCTCCACTCCTGGCGTCTCGGACTCCGTACAAGAGAGCCCACAAGACTCCCCTGTGATTTAGCATCAGTAACGCAGGGCCTAGAATGCCACCGGTGTCTACATCTCAGGCTAGGCAAGATGTCACCATGGCAGCCATTACTCTGGCTTCTCAGGATGTGGTTTTCATGGCAAAGATAGTGCCACTAAGGACGGGAAAGAATGCTGCATCATCTCACGGCACAGGATATATGTTGATGGTGCTGTGGAATGCAGTATTAGTACAGGATTCTGTATTTACTGGTGGAGCTCACTGCAGTCCGGCTGCATCTACCATCTTGTCAGCCATGATGACTGTGGCTTGTATTTTTTGCCTCAGATCTGATGTGCATCCGTTTAAATTGACAAAATGTTTCACCCCAGTACAATAACAACACTGGTAATAAGAATAATGGCCCGACATTAGCCAAGTCCCGTTTTCTGTACCAAAGGATGTATATATTTTTTTTAATCTCACCCTTGGCAATGTTCTAGAGCAGTTCCAATCTTGGGTCTACTTTTAAAGTAGCTTGTCCAGACGTGTTTATTTTTTCCCACGTTACCCCTTGTGCTATTTTGCTAACCCTGTTAAGTATATGGATACATGCACACCTACCTACCTATCCCCCTTCCCCCTTCTCTCTATTACACTTGTTTTTTTTCTCTTCTCTTTCCAGGCCAGTGTGTCTGGTAACCTCTGAATTCTGCTACATGTATATTGCTATATTACCTAGTGGCAAGGGCGAAATAAAACAATGCAAATATTTTTCATTTTGTATGAAACAACGTAATCTAAAATTGGTTTAGTTGCTACATTATGCTTTTATCGAAGGCTAAAATGTGTTACCTCAAGGAACTAAACCAGCCGGGTCAACCCATATCCTCTTGGCTAACAATAATTATGAAAAGGAAATCTGAATGTTAATCATCTTGACATATACTCAGGAAAGCCCTTCAAGATTTGCTGGATTGAAAGTCCCCTTCAGGACTACTATGAATGGGATGTAGTCTGCCAGACATAGTCAGCAGTGAAGTGTTGTCGCTCAAGAAAATTGAGAGATCCATTGGAGGACTAGAACAAAGCTCCAGCGACTGCAGAAAAGACGCAACATCAGTGGCCTTTGAGATGCTCCAACCCAGGGTAAGCTTTTAATTTCTGCAGTTCTCTACCATAAGCTCCCATGTGTGGACGAAATAACAGGTTTATTTATTTTGCATGTTGAGATTTCAACCATAAATGCCGTACATGTAGGCATGAGCGGTACATAATGTAAACTGCAGTTATGGCAAAGAACATAAACCGGAGAAATTGTTTAAAGCAGTTGTACATAGATACTGATTATTGAGAGATGATCAGTGAGTAGATACAAAACATAAACTACATGACACATCCCCAAAATTGATTTGTTACACTTTGGTTGTGCTGGAGCACCAGTAGGGAGGAGTGAGGTCCATAAGAACATTTACGTTTAAAGGTAACTTTGTTCTCTGTGAGAAATGCAAAATCTGCTCAACCACATGCACCCAGGAGTCTGCCTCGTTTTTGCCCATTCAGTAGGAAGATCCATAGCAACTATTATACATGGCTCTTACGTTTTCATCATTTGCCATAGGATATCATTGGTTTTAATAGACCTCTTTAGTAAGTATTTCTCCCAGTGTCTTTATATTTGTGTGCTAGTTACACTGTATTTTTTCTTCTGCAATTTCCCTAGGGTAAGTCTTGCACTTGGCTTAATTTCGAAAAAGGTAAGTGCCACAGTCCTTCTCAGGAGACCACTGCAACTTGTTCCACCCATTGCCGCTACAAGCGCTGCCAATGAGAGTATTAACCACCACACACCAACAAGTGCGACGATTCAGACTATTCAAGGCCAACCAGAGGTATAAGAATGGTGTGGGTGGCTGGTTTTATTCATTTTAATGTACATTAAATGATTAAACATCTGTTGTTGTGTTCATCCCAAAATCAGACAAACAGCGCCACCATGTGGCAGACTGTCATAAGAGCCAGTGTTGAGAACTAAGTGCCGGTGCTGAGCACCGGAAACCACCAGCTCAAATTAAGCACTGCTTACACACCACATTATATCCTCGCCGTAGGGTTGCAATATAAGCACTGACCTTTCTACTGAAGTTGAATTCAGAACGTAGTCATGGCGTGCAAAAAAAGGCCATTTTGAATCCCATTCTCCTGCTGTCTTTATAGAACCACAAGAGTCTAGGGACACCTGTGCCTCACTTGGCCGATGTGCAGAGTGGACGAGACTAGCCATATTTTTGGCTTATTTACGGAGGTCCGAGAAGACAAAATATTCCACTTTTCCTCAGGAAGACAGTTCCTCAAAGTAGCTGCAGGATGGAGTAGAACTCTTACACTATTTTGACTGCACTTCAAGTCTGGAACCCGCAGGGTATTTTTCTCTCTTGTATAAATGAAGGGTGGATATGCATTTTCTGCAGTGATTTTCAGGTCAAACTGCAGTGCAGAGCATTCCTCTTTTTCTATTTTATAATTTGAGATAGCACATTATCACCTGGTTTTGGGAGATCAAATTATGTCTTTTAAAATGAAGACCAAGAATCTGGACAGGTCTAGGACAGATATCATTTAGCAGGCTTGATCACAAAGCTATACTTTTATGCCCTTACAAAAACAGGGGTGCTTGGCTTCACATCTCAGATTCAGTGAAACAATAGAACAGAAGGTGCCTGAATTGAAAAGGAGTGGCTCTCAATGTTAACTTCCGGTGTCTGGACATTTCCAACAGGAAACGATTAGTCGAATGGGAGAAAAGGAAGATAACAATTTTGTTAGAAAAGAAAGCACCTCCCTGAATAGCCTATGTTCAACTACAAGTCCTTGACCTAACCTAGTTATGAGCAGTCAGCAATCTGAGCACTGCGGAGACACTGTGAAGGACATCTCCATTGCCATATTTTCTAACTAGTTTCAAGTTAATTTATTTTTTTGTTTGATTAATTAAAATCTTACAAAAGTAGCTAAAATATCACCAAGATTAAAAAGTATAAAACAATTAATCATATAAAGTTTTATATCCAGATATTAAGTGTATATAATATATTTTAACACCAGCCATTAGTAAATTCAGATAAAAGCCTCCAGCTTTTTTCCAACAGCACATAAACATTTTACAAATGCAGAGTTCATTAATAAATCTTCAGAGTTTAAACATGCTATCAAGGCTTGCCTACATGTCCTTACTCCACGGTTATTGAATAATCTCTTAAGAATGGTTTTTCTTTCGCATTCTAGTTCCGGGCAAAGTCACAATAAGTGTGTAATATACTCTTGTCCTGATTTATATAACCGGCATGGATTATCCTCTTCTGTTTTCTTCCATGGGGGTAAGTGACATAATCCTGGCAAACAACCAAATCGAGCATTGATAAAGATATGTTTGTTCTTCTTTGACCACGATGTTTCAAGATATTCTTGAACCTTTTTTCCCTTGAATCCATTTATAATTGGCCATACATGCTTTCTTTTTACAAGTATATCGTTATCCTTCATCAAGGAAAGATGGTTAGTAAGTTTATTAATTGTTTTTTTGAAGCTTTCATGTGCATTGTTCCAAATCGGTGTTACACCGAATTCTTCTATCGCTGTATTTAGATAGGACCAAACATGTGATTTCCTATTGTCTTTTACTTCTTGCCACAGCAGCCGATACATTTCGTTATCTTGATCATTTTTTATTCTATTCCACACTTTAAGCGCTTGCCCTTTCCTTGCATATAGCTGGTTTTTTAACCCAAATTCCAGCCTCACCTGCGCTTGTGATGCATTCTTAGGCAGGGAGAATAACATTTTATAAGTTTTTGCAACCACACTATTAATGATCTCCGCATCCTTCCCATTTAGTGCCTCACTACCGTGAGTTGGTAATAGTTTTGCAGCGATCACTTTTAAAAAGGGGCGATAAGACAAGTCACATATGGATATCTGTAGTGTCCTAAATGCCGCAACCAGGATATTTGCTTTCCTTGTGATATCGTTTTTTTTGTGGTAGGAAATTTCCATTGTCATTTTAAAAATAACACCAAGATATTTATAGGAAACAACTTGTTCTAATTCATTCTCTTCCAAATACCATTTGTATTTGTATTTAAGTCGCATGTTTTTTGTAATAACCATTACTTTGGTCTTTGCTTAATTTATTACCATACCATTTTCCTTTGCATACTTTGAGATACAATCGATTAGTCGTTGCAATCCAACTTTGGTTTGACTTAAGAGTATAGCATTGTCTGCATACAACAAGTTGGATATTTGTTTATCTGCTAACTTTGGAGGATGTGCATTAGCTTCATTCAAAACCATAGATCAGCTAAAAATAAATTAAAAAGCAGGGGGGCCAAGACGCACCCTTGTTTTACTCCACTAGACGTGGGGATTTCTTTTGTTAGTGTTCGTCCGTCACCAATCCTCACCCTGATCCAAGTATCAGAGTGCAAAAGCTTAATCATGTTTAGCAATGTGTCAGGAATCCCTTGTTTTTTAAGTTTTGTCCTCAAAAGTTGTCTATCAACACATTCGAACGCCAATTTGAAATCCACAAAACACAAATATAATTTTTGTTTAGCTAAAATTGCCTTATCCATTAGTACAGATAATATTAATATATTTGTAGAGGTTCCAAGACCTTTGATAAAGCCTGTTTGATTCGGGGGCAACACTTGCTTTTCCTTTACCCAATCTGTTAGAATTACTAAAAGAATCCCAGCAAACAGTTTTGCATCAGTATCTTGAAGGGTAATTAAACTGTAATTCTCCGGCGATTGCCACTTTCCTTTCTTAAAAATAGGAGATATTAATGAACCTCTCCAAGATTTCGGAATTAATCCACTCTGAACCACGTCATTAAAAACATCAGTTAGGTATGCGGACCAAAAATCTGGTTCTTCTTTGTAGAATGCAATCGAGATACCGTTGGGACCTGGTGCCCCATCTTTTTGTTTCTTTATCAACTTGGTAACTTGTGATTTAGTTATATAGATTTCATAATCACATTCTAGATCTGATTTAACCATCTTTTTCTGTGTGTTATCTTGAATATTAACTGTAGTCTCTGGATTTAGATGTTTTATAAGAAATGTAATCCATTCGTCTTCAGTTAGGGCAGATCCTACCGCAGATTTATTAGGTCTAGCTAGACCATTAATCAATCTCCAAAACTCCCTTGAGTTCGTTTGAGTGCTCGCGTGAAAGATTTTTGTCCACAAATCTTGACTAGCTTTGTTTTTTTCATTCCAAATTAATTTCCTCAGATTATAGTTAGTATTTTTTAGTTTTACCAATATATCTTCATTATAAGGAGACTTTGTTAGCTGTTTCCTAAGTCTGTTACGGGTTTGTCTAATTTTTCTCACCGTATACGGGAGGTTGATGTTGGTTGATGTTGTTTCAGTCTGGGTCGTTTGTTTTTTATGTACACATGAAGTAATTTCATGAGACTTCACTATTTTTGTGTAAAGTTTTCCCATTGCTCGATTACAGTCCTCCTGGTTATATCTTTAAAACACTCTATAACTTAAGTTTTGTGCTTTTTCCTTTATATCATCCGCATTATTTGATTTCCATATAAGTTTCCTATAATTGATGGTACATGTCTGACCTTGTGTTGTCAAATACTTTTGTGGTTTTGGACAGGCCAGTTTTATATTCATTATTTATTGGCTGTGGTCACTATCAGGCACTTTGTTCAGATGATCGGAAATTACTTTGTTGAAGGTATATAATGACACCATTGTATAATCGATTCGTGAATTACAATTTTGTGAGTGGAATGTCCAAGCCGGTGGTATGTCCATTGGAAATCTACCATTCAATATTCTTAGTCCCAATGCTTCCATATGCATCAAAAAGTTTCTCCCCGTTCTATTTTGTTTGATATTTATTCTAGGTTATGTTGTTTGTTCAGGGATTGTCCATTGATGGTTTTGGGACTAAATATAGTTGTCCCGTAAGAAGGATATTAACAAGTTCATATTAAAATCACCTGTTACAATATAATCTGCCAAAGACTCTTCCAAAATTTGCTCCAGTAAAAAACTATTAAGAGCAGCACACATATCTTTCCTACAGGTCTGGTTTGGGGGAATATATATGTTAATTAAAATTAAGGTTTTTGGAATCTTACCTTTGCCAGATATGTATCGCAACTTTACTGCAAGGAGATTCAAATTATTCGTGACTAGCTGGTCGTGATTAACTTTCAGATCAATCAATATGAATATTGCTAGCCTCCCACATGGACGACCAAATTTGTGGTTTTTGATTGCAGGTTCAAAGTATCCTTTATATCGTTGTAGCATAAATGGGTCCATTGCCCATGTTTCCTGCAATAGTATAATATGACTGGAATTTGATAATGCGTCTATTTGGGCATCTTTTAGTTTTTTACATATCCCATTTATATTCCGTGAGCACATCCTTATTATAAAACTGTCCGTAATCTGTTTTTCTAATACTGCCTGTGATGTGTTCTGTCAATCTACTTTTATATATATATATATATATATAGTTTATATATTTTCTAACTAGACATAGTGGGACTCACTAAACATGTGAGATCTCTAAAGCCAGGTGGATTGATCTGCTGTACACAGGCTGTGCAATTTCTTACCGGAAGAACAACTCTGTTATCTGCAGCCTTATCTTGAAATATTTCTGAAACCCAAAAGATAGCTATGTTGCTTTAAACTCAAACGTGTATGTACTACAACTTGTGGAATGACTGTGACCTGAACCAGTAAGATCGCTTGAACCTTAGTGATTGATCTCTAATGTCAGGGAGGTAAGGTCTGTGTGGCCTTTGGCTAAGCTCTGCTAGCTGCGGTTAGAAAATATAATATGAAAAACACTATTGACTATGTCCAAGACTGCTAAAAGGCATGTTTTTTGTGCATAGAGATGATGCAGACATCCCGTTGAAAGACTGCTTTGAAAGCACCAAATGGTCCATTATATAGCACATGTCCATATGCTCATTACTACTACAAGAACAGGAATCCTCTGGAACTGACAATGATACAGTTCACACTCACTGTTAGCCAATGTGAATTAGTCAGTATACTGGAGAAATTTACGTTGCTGTTCACTGAGCCAGGGAATCGTCTGAAAACAAAACATCATCTAGTACCTGACTCTATGCTATAGCCAATTGCCAAACCACACCATAGAATTACTTTGTACATGTGATGGCAAAAGAACAACGAGCAGAATAAACCAAAAGAAGATAGGAGTCACTTAGAATGGCTCCACACTCCCTGATCTCACCCACTGTAGTGACATGAAAGGCCTAGTAATCTGAAAACCTGAGAATATGTGTGGACATGCATCTATCACATCACACCATCAAAAAGAACGGCTGGTCAACCAGGGTTGATCAATGTCACTGATGGCATCCTCATCATCCCAGTACCTAACAGGAACATCGTCAGCATCTCTTTGTAACCCTTTAACACCTAAATAACTAATGACTTACCATACATAAAGGAATGTAGATTTCTTGAAAAAATAAACTAGAATGCTTAGGATATGCGTATTTCAGCCACTGGGATAAATGCAGACCCACAAAAGTGGCAAGGCATCAAACCAGTATTCCCCCCCTCAAGTAGATTCCAATGCATTGCCAAATGTTATGGGCAACTCATCTGCTACTCTGTCATGATGTCTGAGCCTCTCTGAGATGTTGTTAAGAAACACAGTAGTATGGACAGCCAACATGAAGAAGCCAACCAGAGTGCAGACCACCAAGAATGTACAGCTAGACAACATTATAATGGCATACCTCAACCTCTGTCACCTCATTGACTTATCAGACAAGAGCCCAAACGACTGGAACCCTCCCTGCTCAAAAAAGATCTAGCAAGGAAAGGCAGAATCATCACTTATGCCAACCAGGCCCAAGCACTTCCACATATACCTGTGAGGCCACCCCTTTTCAACACTTCGCAAATCGAAGTTCTTATTTTAATAATTAATTATTACAGAGCGCAGCCACTATCAAGTTTCACTACCTTGTTGTCAGTTGTTTTAATAATAAACATAGCACCAGTCTGTGTATCTAGTCAAAACAGTAGTCATCCAAGTACAAAAAAGAGCAGGACGACAAAGATAATCTTGATTATGTTGACACGTAGTGAATGTTGTTGATGCAGACAGCCGACCTGTGTTTCGCCGTATAAACGACTTCTTTAAGGCTCGAAAAACAGTAGAGAGATCATCGTAACACAAATCCTCGGGAACCCTCAATAGTATGGGATATGCCACAGGAATAGCGATGAGCCAGATACTTTGATTTTTCAGTTGCAGAGTAGGACTTATAGTGTGTAGAAGGTCTGAACGACGGAAACGCTTGTATAACAGTGCAACGAGCCACAAAACTTCATTAGTAAATATAGTGGTACAGCATCAAGTTCCTGCTATACAAAGCAGGGCATATTGAAGCGCGTCTTGCTTCAACCGGAGAAGTCCTTGACTAGATACACAGAATGGTGCTATGTTTATTATTAAAACAACTGACAACAAGGTCAGTAGTGAAACTTGATAGTGGCTGTGCTCTGTAATTAATTAATTGTTGTTACGTGTATGGGAAAAGGTTTTCCATACACGAAAACACTGGGTGAGTTGCACAGTGCTGTACATGGAGCACGCCCATTTACAGATTGTTACACTTGGATTTTTGGTAAACAGTACGGAGATGCTGACCGGTGCTTTCTCACCACTGCCATTCATGCTGTAATTGTTCCTATTTTAATGTTCGTAGGCATATCCATGTGTACAGTTTGAGAAGAACATACTTCTAAGAGGTGGAAGAGTGAAAAGAAATGTTCGAGGCATATGAGCTGCAGATCACACACTTAGGATAGTAGATCGCCATCTGGTGTTGGGCTCGGATGCTTGCAGGTTGTTGTTGTCTTCGGAATAAGTCTTAGGTCACAAGATAGGTGACTCCTCCCTTGGACTACAGTGCGCATGGGCATCCACTCCATCCTCAGATTGTTTTTTTCCGCCTTTGGGTTCGGATGTAACTTTTCCAACTCCGGTTGAAAATCTCAAAAACAAGCTTTTCGAAGCGAAAAAACTTCTACAACTGCATCAAAGCACCTTCACTCGACATCGAATGCATCGGCTGGATCCCAGACGTCGACGCAGGCTGCTGGGCCTATCCACGCCGTGAGGCCTACGGCTCATGGAAAGGACGCCGTTTAAAAAATGCCCCCACTGTGGAGCACAATTCCGAGGAACTTCAAATCATCGCAGAAGCAGACGACTCAGACTACCCCATTACTCCGGGGCAACGCGTGAGTACCACATCCCCTGCCCCAAAACCTAAGGCATTGGTCAAGACTTCGCCAGCTGGCCTCAGTCGAGACCGAAAACATGCTTCAGAAGCCCCTCCTCCGGGCTCGGCTCCGAAGAAACATAAGCCTTCTGGTGGCTTGGGCCCGAGTAAGCCGCATGTCATTGTACCCCCGGCACCGAAGACAAAAGACCCCTCGGCACCGAAAACATTGAGGCCCATAGATAAACCGGCACCGAAAGACTCAACTTCGGCACCGAAACCTTCATCGGCACCGAAACCACAGGCTAAGGACTATAATACACCTCCTAAAGCCAAAGACTCTACCGATCAACCAAAACCTTGATCGGAACCGAAAAAATCGGCGCCAAAATCTGTTCCGGAAGAACAAGAACTTTTCCATCCACATCCAACACAAAAAAGGATCTATATTAATCCAAAGACTGGACATGTCACTGCAGTGCCATGTAAGAAACGGAAACTGGACACAACACCTGCCCCAGTTCCTATAAAAAAGAAGGACTCGGCAATATCACCTATTCCTCCTTCCTCTCCCATACAACCTTCTACCCCACCCCCTCTGCCTACACCACCCTTACCTCTACCATTTCCATTACATACACCACCTCCACAGGATGATGACGATGACCTAGGGGGAGGGGGTGATCCTTCTAATACTAATGATCCGTTCACTGATCCAGATACCGTACCATTGGATGATTGGGCATACCCTCTACCAGATATACCTGACCCTACACCATATCCCTCCAAAACATCACCTCCAGATGACCACCTGGGGTTTGGACAACTAGTAAACAGAGCAGCACTTTACCATGGCGTCACCATGCACTCTGATGCACCCGAGGAAGACTTCCTCTTAGACACTTTTGAACAGTCTCAGAAGTTGGTACAAATTTTATCTATGCTTAAAGGGGTGATAAAACACACCACAGAAGTATTTAAAGACCCCGTCTGTGCCAGGGTGCTTAACCCAAGAATTGAGAAAAAATATAGACCAGCCCCAGAGGATCCTTGTTACATCAAAGGGCAGCTCCCTCTGGATTCTTTGGTTGTTTCCAACGCAAGGAAACGTGCCAACTCCCAAACCACGGGAGATACACCACCCCCGGACAAAGAATCCAAACTATTAGAAGCCTCGGGCAAACGGGTAGCAGCACAAGTTGCTAATCATTGGCGTATTGCCAACACCCAAACCCTATTAGCACGCTACGATAGGGCTCACTACGATCAGTTGGAGAATCTGCTACAACACCTGCCAGACCAATACAAGACCCAGGCAAATGACCTTATACAAGAGGGAAAACTTATCTCAAATGCGTCAATTAAATGTGCACTTGACGCCGCAGACACCGCCTCTCGAGCACTAAACACAAGTGTACTCCTTAGACGCCACGCCTGGCTACGAATTTCAGGCTTTAAGCCAGAAGCACAAAGTACCATACTTAGCCAACCTTTTAACCAAGAACAGCTGTTTGGGCCAGCAGTTGACACTGCACTCGAAAAAATGAAAAAAGACACAGAGACTGCTAAGTCCATGGGAGCATTGCAGTCTCCACAACCACGCGGCTCCTTTCGACGCTCCTTCTACAGAGGAGCCTCTAAGAATATCAGAGCAGACACCTCCTCTACGTTCAAAACCTCTACACAAACATCTCCTAGTAGAGGATATTTTAGAGGAGGATATAGAGGAAACAACAGCAAGGGACAAGGTCGAGGCAATACCAACACTCGTACCTCCCCCACCACAAAACAGTGACTTTCCTCCACTCCCCCCAGACCATTCCACTCCAGTTAGGGGAAGAATCAATCAGTTCCTACCTGTCTGGAACTCCATCACAACAGACAAGTGGGTAAGACAAATTATCCAGTATGGTTACTGCCTGGAACTCACCACTACCCCTCCACACATACTACCCAAGCAGCGTTCCATGTCACCAGACCATCTTACGCTCCTCAAACAAGAAGTTCTCTCATTGCTTCAAAAACAGGCAAGAGAACCAGATCCCTTACAACATCAGGGTACAGGGGTATACTCATTGTACTTCCTAATCCCCAAAAAGGACAAGACTTTAAGACCAATACTCGACCTCAGACTCTTAAATCTGTACATATACTCCGATCATTTCCATATGATCACTCTTCAACAAGTGCTCCCACTACTACAACAAGGCGATTTCCTTGCCACACTAGATCTCAAGGATGCTTATTTCCACATTCCCATACATCCTGCTCACAGGAAGTACCTAAGGTGTGTGGTGGACGAACAACACTATCAGTTTACAGTCCTTCCATTCGGGGTAACAACTGCGCCCAGAGTATTCACCAAATGTCTAGCAGTAGTAGCAGCGCATCTCAGAAGACAACAAATTCATGTCTTCCCGTATCTAGACGACTGGCTAATAAAAGCCAACTCATTCAACAAATGCGTTCTACACACTCGCCGAACTATTCAAATCTTACACAACTTGGGGTTCACAATAAACTACCCCAAATCTCATCTCCAACCCTCCCACATACATCAATATCTGGAAGCCACCATAAATACCTCCAAAGCCCTAGCATATCCCAGCCCAGCCAGGATAGCCAATATACAAGCTCTCATCGTAAAATTTCAAACCCATCACTCTCTTCCAGCAAGAGTGTTCATGCAACTGATAGGCATGATGGCGTCATGCATCTTCATTGTGCCCTTGCAAGAGTGTCTAGCATGTCAGTGGAATCAGGCTCACGGACAACTAACAGATCTGGCGTTGGTGGACAGCCGCACACATCGCTCTCTGAAATGGTGGAACACAATAAACCTGTCCAAAGGGCGGCCGTTCCTCGAGCCTCTTCCACAAATATTGTTAACAACGGACGCATCACTCACGGGGTGGGGAGCCCATCTCCTAGGACACACCACTCAGGGCAAATGGACCACTCAACAAAAAGTGCTCCATATCAATTACCTGGAACTACTGGCAGTATTCCTAGCACTGAAATCATTCCAAATACATCTCCAAAACAAAACTGTCCTCATCCGGACGGACAACATGACAGCCATGTATTATATAAAAAAACAAGGAGGCACACATTCTCTCCAGCTGTCCCAGCTAGCACAGAACATTTGGAGATGGGCCATTCCCCAGAACATATACCTGCTTGCAGAACACCTTCCAGGGGTTCACAATCAGATTGCCGACCTGTTAAGTCGACAGACTCAACAGATCCACGAAAGGGGAATTACATCCACAAGTCCTACTCCCCTTTTTCCAAAAATGGGGCCAACCAGACATAGATCTGTTCGCCACACACGAAAACGCAAAATGCCCAACCTTCGCCGCCAGGTTTCCCCACCCACAGTCCAAGGGCAATGCGATATGGATAAACTGGTCAGGCAGATTTTCGTACGCTTTTCCGCCTCTCCCACTCATTCCATTCGTGGTACGCAAGCTCAGGCAACAGTCTCTCAAACTGATCCTAGTAGCCCCCACATGGGCACGCCAGCCCTGGTTCAGAACACTGCTGGAACTCTCTCTACTTCCACACCAAAAACTGCATCTCTCCCCGTCCTTACTAACCCAGAAACATGGAGAAATAAGACACCCAGATCCAGGTCAACTGAATCTAGCGATCTGGCTCCTGAAGTCCTAGATTTCGGTTACTTCAACCTACCACCAGACTGTATGAATATTATAAAAGAGGCCAGACGACCTACCACTAGAGCCTGCTACGCTGCAAAATGGAAAAGACTTGCCATTTACTGCAATAACAATGATATACGCCCACTGGATGCACCCATACAGAACATCATTTGCTACTTACTACACTTACAAAGATGTAATTCAGTGTACTCATCCATACGTCTCCACCTAGCAGCATTAGCAGCCTACTTGCAAAATCGTCAACACTTGTCACTATTTAGAGTACCTGCGATCAAAGCCTTCATGGAAGGCCTTAAGAGGATTATTCCTCCCAGATTACCACCCTCTCCAGTGTGGAATCTAAACATTGTTCTTACAAGGCTCATGGGACCCCCTTTTGAACCTCTGCATAAATGCGAACTACAGTTCCTCACATGGAAAGTGGCTTTTCTTATTGCTATCACATCCCTTAGACGGGTAAGTGAGATCCAGGCTTTAACCATACAAGAACCATTCCTACAATTACACCGCAACAAAGTGGTTCTTAGAACAAATCCGAAATTCCTGCCAAAAGTCATATCTCCGTTCCATCTTAACCAATCAGTAGAGCTACCAGTGTTCTTCCCAAATCCGGACTCGGTAGCTGAAAGAGCTCTTCATACCTTAGACGTTAAAAGAGCCCTACTTTACTACATTGACAGAACCAAAGCATTCCGCAAAACCAAGCAATTGTTTGTTGCTTTCTCTCCACCACATAAAGGCAACCCCATTTCCAAATACGGGATAGCCAGGTGGATAGTTAAATGTATCCAAATATGCTACCACAAGGCTAAACGCACACTAACAGTTCCCCCTAGAGCGCATTCCACACGCAAAATAGGGGCTTCCATGGCATTCTTAGGAAACAGTCCCTTAGAAGATATTTGTAAGGCAGCCACATGGTCTACAACACACACCTTCTCTAAACATTACTGTGTTGACGTGCAGGCAAAACAACAAGCTTCTGTAGGTCAGGCTGTCCTTAAAACTTTATTCCAAACTGCTGCAACTGATACAGGTGACCACCGCTAGGGGAGACACTGCTATATAGTCTATCCTAAGTGTATGATCTGCAGCTCATATGCCTCGAACGGAATATGCTGCTTACCAGTATAAATCTGTTCTTGGCATGTAGAGCTGCAGAGCCACACACGCCCACCCACCTCCCCGGGACCTGTATCTGTTCCAGCATAGTCTTACTTAGACATTACACATGAACATCTCTCTCTCTTTTTACAAACTCCATCATTTCCCATCATGGCGAAAAACAATCTGAGGATGGAGTGGATGCCCATGCGCACTGTAGTCCAAGGGAGGAGTCACCTATCTCGTGACCAAAGACTTCTTCCGAAGACAACAACAACCTGCAAGCATCCGAGCCCAACACCAGATGGCGATCTACTATCCTAAGTGTGTGGCTCTGCAGCTCTACATGCCAAGAACAGATGCATACTGGTAAGTAGCATATTCCTAACACGACGAGTCGATCCAAGGTTATATCTGGGCTCAAAGAGATCGTGAACGAGCCAAACCCTGAAAATATTTGCCATTCAAATCATGCAACAAACTTAATGTAAAAATATTATGAAATCTCTTCAGAATTCAAACAACTACATTTCTCTGCCATGTGGAAGACTGCCACCTTTGGAATCTGAATATATCACTGTGGTGTGAGGCATTTACTAGAAGTGATTGTTTTTAAACATTTATGTAAAAACGTTCAAGTCTCCTGTCTTGTCAACAATGTCCCTGGTGCACAAAGGTTTAGAGGTGGGCAAGGCAAATAATGCTTTTTCCGCTTTTCACGCCTTTCCAATGCCAACAAACTGGAAACTGTTAAATTGGGGAGAAGAAAACCAATTTACTTCTTAACACTAAGAAAAAGCAAACTGCAGCAATTCGCGCGATAATAAAAACAAGCCATTGTCAATTGCTGAGAGAAGAGTAGAACAAAACACTCAATTGGAGCTTTATATTTGACACCATGATGGTGCAGAGATTTCCTACTGAAGAGGGACTGAGCTGGTGTTGCAGAGCGATTCTTCTAGTACAAATTACTGGGATTTAAAAAAGTGTGTTTTTATTGGGCACAATAAGGGCATGGTTTATACATAAATACAGGTTGGGAGGAGGGGGGGCAAGCCAAACCAAGACCAATTTGTGTGAGCAAAAGGCCGCTTTATTGAAACATGTGCATATTACAGTTAATAACAGTGGCAACTGCCTTACAAAACTAAAACCTCACTATACATCGAATAACTGACCCCCCCCCCCCGCCCCTACGATCCCCTCAGGCGTTTCCCCACCCTGCCTTTAACATAACAACATTACACAGTATTGCAGTTAAAACGTATGCCCTCCAATAAAACCGAAATTCCCTAACTGCCTTTCTGCAACTGCAACTAACAAATGTCTACCCTGAAACTTAGCCTACCTGCCTACCCTTTCCCTGCCCCTGCTCACAAACTTCCAACACTTATCCTAAAACTTCTTCCAACCCTGGCCAACTTTTTAAAACCCCGCCAGCACCTGTTCCAAGCGACAATATACAAAAAACACCTGTCCTCAACAAACCTAGCCTAAGGAACCATAAAGACCCCAATGACCCACCTGATGGCCAAATTCTTAAAAAGAGGGATGTGGGCAGAAAGGATTTACTAACTACACTACCCTGCTCCCAGCCACCAGGTCACCAAACCTAAAATGGTGCCTGGGAGCACCCCGCGAAAGCCCTTATGTAAATTGGGCTCTACTTGGGCTGCAACCTGCCCAGATTGACAAAATGGCTGTTATTCGGCCAGCCCAGCCCCTCCCAATCTGCCCGGGGGCAGACCTCACTGTGTTTGGCTGCCCCCCAACCCCCCTTGGGAGGGAGGGGGGCAAGCCAAACCGAGACCAACTTTTTAAAACCCTGCCACCCAGGAAAAAAGGTTGGCCGGCTACTCCGCCTACCCTTTTTCTGACCCCCTTCTTCTTAGGCTCTACCTTCCTGAGTGGCTTTGAACATGGAGTGTCCTAGCCAACACCTCCCTTATTTCCAAGAGTTAAAGATCCATGCCCATCCATGAAAGGTGAACGCCATTCCCTCTGAAAAACTCAACCGTGTCAAAACAGATTTCACTGTGAGCAATCCTGCCAAAATCTAGCTTTCTACAAAAACGAACCATCTCCATGTTGAGCTTCCTCCGGGTCCTGTCTACCGCCCTTGGATTGATTGCCCCACGCCAGACCCTACGGGGAACAAACTCCGTCCAAACAACTAAGCAGCCTGACCATTGCTTTTCGATCAGGGCCAAGTCCCTCTTCATACTCCTCCTCAGAACTATACCCTTCTCATTTTCACCTAGGTGAAAACCTAAAATGCCCGGACAGCTGTCTGCTACCAACACTCCATTCAGGCAAGGAATCAAATCTTTCCATAGCATGCCCCCTTTACCC
Source organism: Triturus cristatus (assembly GCF_964204655.1). NCBI lineage: Eukaryota > Metazoa > Chordata > Amphibia > Caudata > Salamandridae > Triturus > Triturus cristatus. The sequence continues at coordinate 762,727,323 of NC_140592.1, read as the reverse complement.
TTCCACTACACTTTGAAAAGCCTTTAATTAAATCCCAAGTTCTCTCCGAAATAACTCTTGCGGGCTTGGATCTGAGCCCACTTCGTGAAGGAATGCCCCACTACCCAAATTGTCATTTTCATGGAAGGGGGCTGGACACCGAACCTGAAATGAGAAAAACTGCATGAACTCATGCATTGTGAGCAACCAAGCTAATACCCCCGACATTGCTGCACAGATAACGCTTGTAAAAATCTGATGACCACCTTCCCAGCCGCATGATGTCCCTCTGCCCCCACCCCCTGTTGTTCACCTCAGATGCCGCACCGATTCTGAATGAGTGTGTCCTAAAATCAGCACCATCGATTCCTAGTTCCTTCAGTGCTTTCCTCAGCATGGCTGGCAGCTGGAACGCTGTGACCTTGCTCCCATTAGCATGAGCGAACACTGACCCCTCGATCCTTTTGGATGCTGCCCACCAACGTGCCTCTCACCTGCAAGATGAGTATATGAGGAAGCGCACACCTAAGTAAACCTATTAGCAGACTGTGCTTATGAGAAACAAGGGTGCTGCAGTGTAGCGCTTGCTGTCCAATCAAGCGTAAACAATAAGACAAGAAGTTACACAACCAACGGGGTCATGAACACTGCGCACTGTTCCTGAAAGGTGACTACCCTTTTAAAATATACATAGACAGTCAAAATCTTTTTTGAAGGATTAAAGCACGCAATTATAGTTCAAACATATCTGTTTAGTGCTGTAATCATATTCTTGCATATGAAACAATCACAAGAAAATGTACATGAAATTTATACAAATGTCAGTAATGGAATCATAACATGGGATAACAACATAATTGTAGCGTCAAAACACAATTTTGCATTTTACAAGTGAAATTTTTAGGATCATGCCCGATGCATTTCAGGACTAGCACGTCCCTTCTTCAGGGGAAACCTATAAAGTAAAAAACTTACATTAATAAAATGGTATGTGTAGGTGGGTAACAGACACCAAGAGATCACCATGGTGTGTAAAGAAGTCAAAAGTGCACTGTAATAGTGGTTCATGAGTTAGAATAGCATGAATATTCAATCTTCAACGATGCAGCATGTGTAATGCCAAAGGGAAAAACCATTGTGAGTGTGAACAAAAAATGGTGAGACCGAAATGAAAGACGGTGCCCAGTTTACTGGTGTTCACGGTGATGGTGAAACAGTGATGGGAACAAATAGTGTTAAAGGGATAGTAAACACGAAGAATGAGCTGAAAAATGTGTGTTTGGCCGGGTTCAATAAAGTTAACGTGGAATGGTACCACTATTGGGTTGAGGGGGGAAAAAACACGGAATCAAACGCTCACCGATCATAAGAATAAAAATATGAGCAACCTTCGTGAGATGGAGGCTGTGGAAATAATAGTGAGCGATTATAAAAATATCCAGAAACATTATTGAACTCTCACATGTCAACACGATTTGTTCTCACCGATGGAAAGCAACTGCTACCGGGTATGAAATATTCTGAAAAGTAAGACATAAAGAATCACCGCTAATTGTGGAGCCAAGATAAACACCGCGTTCGAAGAATGAAGGTATAAAATGTATAAAAAATGTACTGCGGCGACATGCAATAGAGCCGCTTACCTGAAAAATGCTGGAAAAGAGACCAAACGCTACGCCATTACTGCAACCAGAGTTACGGGGCGGTACAGATAAAGCATGGCGTAAATGGATATAGAAAGAGGACTCGAACGAGACGTAGAGAGTCAGACATGTTGGACTAGTGTGCCATATAATAGAAAGAAGTCCATATTGATAAATGCATGAATAGATAATCATTGAACCACAAAATGTGTGATAAAAAAAGGGAATGGAAGTGGAAGCTGAAACGTTAAATGGATCAGAGTCTCCAAATAATGCAGAAGACCCTGTGGCAGACACAAAAAATATAAAAAATATAAGGGTGTGTGAATACAATGAGAAGTGCAAAAAACGAAACCATGTGTATGATGGGAATAATGAATTGCCAAGCAAATAGGCAGTGGATAATGGAAAGGTTATAGATATACCATTGAAGAGTCACTGAAAGTTGATCAAAGGAAGAACAATATGAAAAAGATGGATAGCGAAATATGTCAGCATAGATAGTGATAGATATTGGACCCGCCACCCAAGAAACATGTGTGTTTGAGGAACCATTGTCAAGACCTTGTATGATGAGTTACAGTACATCACAGAAAACAACTTGTATCATAACTGTAGGAGAGTAGGGTCTGCTATCCTATGGTCACCCCAAATTTTTGCTTTTTGCTTCACTGGTTTTTGACATATTGAGGCTGTGGGCCTGCCAATCAGACCCCCAGCCTGCTGTTCTCTCTACTAAATTAAAACTATGCACCCTAGGTGCATAACCAATTGGAAGTGGATCACCCTGTCAGCCCCTGTACCAGTGTACACTAGGTACCCAGGGCATTGGTGTACCCAAGGCCTGCCAGGGGCTGAAGCATGTATTATGCCACCCCAGGCTTGGCCTAACAATCTGACACAACTGGCTGATCACTCAGCTGGGGTAAGTTGGTGTAATCACCTCTTACTTAGGTGTAGTATACCTATACCTAACCTTAAATGGGACACATGGTAACCTATAAGTCACTCCTATGGCAGGCCTTAACAATCCTGAAGGCAGAGTGCTTGGTTCCATGTGAGATGGTGCTCTGGCATGAGCTGAGCCTGTCTGCAGTGGTCGGAACAACTTCCTTCTACTGTTTCCAGATATCGTCATACCATATACTCTTAAGTGCATTATGAACCTCGCGGTTAAATGCTATCTTTGGTTTGGCTTTATCAAAACATGTCGAGTAAGGTGTCATACGAATTGGAATACTAACCCCTCGCCAATTCTGGCGACGGGGTTAGCATTCCACCCTTCCAGAGGGACACGACATGTACAGTACCTGAAACCCGGGTAAAATCAGACATAGCCTCAGCTCCACAAAATGGATGCTGCCACCACAGACACAAGTCTGCCCTCCTGCTGCTGGGAGTCCTTCCAGCTTGGGAGGTGTGGACAAAGGGTTTCCTGCCAGGGGAGGTGCGTGCACCACCCCAGACAGGGTTTTGTGTATTGGTCAGGTAGGGCTTGAAAGAAACCAGACATGCCTGTGGCTCACAAGGAGCCTCGGTGCATATGCCAGTTCAAACCGGTCCTGGGGCACACCAGTCCCGGGCCTGGGGCGAGCTGGACAAAGGATTGGGGGTGTAACCACCCCCCTTCCTGGTCCCACCCATAGGGAGGGACCTAGCAGGTAGTCCGGCCCCTAGAATCCGCTTAAAGGTAGGAGCTGTGTCCTAAGACTTCAGACATCCTGGAATCAACTTAACACTAAGAAGAAGACGGGAACTTCGACGCTCTGCTGCACAGAGGACTGAAGCAAATCTCCCCTGTGGTCAGGGAGTGACCACCTTGCTAACGCAAGCACCATCCAGCGAATCAACGTCTGCTTTGCCGCCGCCTCCCGCCGGAGCCCGAGCCCAGAGACTGACCAGACCTGGACCTCCAGACCTCTCGCCGCCCGATCCACAGTCCCTGAAAAGAGGAGACCCGTGGAGGCACCGAGACACGTGGAGCCAGCCATCTTGGAACGACTACGACAAGCTGACAAGTGCAACAACCGAGGCTCCCTCCAAGTTGTGCTTTGGGATCTGAGAAGCCCAACACCCGAGCAGCATTTGCACCAAAGGTGAGCCCTCCAGCATCTCCACGATCTGTGTGGGGCCCTTCTGCATTTTGCCACTCGACGCGCCTAACCGGTTGCTGGCCCGCTGGCTAGTGGCCATCTTGGCGACGAACTTCACGAAATACACCGCTGGTCTGGTTGCTCCAGACTGGCCCTTGCTCCCCTCCAAAGGAGCAGTCCCTCTGACCTTGCTGGTCAGAACCATCAGCTTATTTCCTTTCCTACAACAATTGCTTTTGCCAAGGCTTGTTTGCTTCGATCAAGTCGCTGACACCGCCGACAGCGAGAGCCTGCGTGGGACAGCTCGTGAACCGACTCCTGGACGTCGTCGACCTTCAGGGACCACGTGGCTGCAGAGACAAGCTACACCTTTCTTCCTGTTTGCACCCGACATCGCCTGGTACCCACCTGGTGCCACGCCGGTCACTGGCTAGTGACTGTGAACACTGTCCCCTCTGCTTACAGGTCTTCAACATCTCCGATCCACTCTTGGATCCACCGCATCTCTTCCAGACCGACCGCCTGCAGCATCTTTATCCACAGGCTCCACGGCACAGATAGAAGAAACCCGACGCACTTCGAGGCCTATGCACCCGCTTCCTGTGGGTGAGGTAAAGCTGGCACTCCGGTGCCCAAGTGTAGAGAATCATCTCTAGTGTCTGTGTTTCCAATCTTAAGTTCCTAGGTCATCCGGAAGATTCCTTTTGCAGTAACTTTGTACTTTTTACGCACCCATTGAAACCTATGGGAGCCCGCGTGTGACTATTTGCTCTGCACACGCAACCCGTGGACCTCCTGGTCACTAACTGAAGTTAGCTCCTTGTAGGCCCAGCGATTCTAGAGGCCCTAGGCCTTTTCCCTTTTCTGTTCGTGGTACTTATACCACTATTTTAGTATATGGTTCGAGTGGCCACCAGGGCCTATCCATATAAAGTGCAACTTCTGTGTATTCTACTGTAATCTTGTTTGACGATTTGTGCTCCTGTGCTCATAAAGAGACTAGGGGTTAGTTTGAGAAATAAATACATATATATTTTGAATATATATCTGTGTGGTGTCCTTTCATTGGTATAAAAGGGGGTTGCATTTGGTAAAACAGCTGGCTTAACACGTTTCAAGAGTTTAGCCTCAAAGACTGCTTAGCCTACGCTACCACTAGGGCAGCTAGTCCGAAAAGGTTGACTTACAACCACACCATAAGGGTTGCTTGGCATGGTACAAGGTGATCACTTTAACTAGTGAGCATCATATACCAGGCCAACTTCTCACATTGGTGAGCAGCGGTTGGATTTGAGCTTGCTGTGTTTTACCATTGTAATCTCTTGGTTACCAATTGAAAGATCACATAGGTACCTGTAGGTACATATAAAACAAGATTAGATATACATAAGTTCTACTGAACTTAGTTGTTGTAGAGCAAAGGGAGTAGCACACCCTGACTACAACTACTAGATAGGTTTAGTAGGAAAACCCAAGTGTAGGTAGATTGCAACACATCCACCCACACTTAAGAGCAATGGCTGGGGCAGAGGGGTCCAAGGTACCCATCTCTGTTGAGAGTGACCCCCAGAGGGCACCATCCATCTTTGCTACCCTAAATCAGAATGAGCTCAGGCATTTGGCAACTCTTAGAGGCCTTAAACAGCCCAAGAACCCTACCTCTGCTGAGCTCAGAGAACTCTTACAGAATGATGAAAATCAGAGAGAACTCGAGAAAGCTTCCCAGTTAGCCCCCTTAGGGACAGGAACAGGAGGCCCCCCTTCTGAAGATGCCACAGAGGTACCCCCTTCCAATAGTCACCCCTTAGATGGGATGCCTACCACAGAGGAAGAAAGTGATGGGGATACAGATGTGAGTGGGGATGAAGGGAGAACTAGCCCAGTGCCAAGTGTTATACTTGGCCCAGCTAAACTAAGGCTATTGGGGACTGACAGTGGGTACACCCCATTGGATCTCCCCAGTGGACTTAACACAGGGCTTGGAAGGCAAAGGAATCGCTCAGGTGACTCCAATGCTTCCCATGGCTCTAGAGGCTCTCAAGGTCACTCCAGAAGGAGACTGACCACCCCTCAGAGGAGGGAACATGAGGCCAGAATGCAGGAAGCCCAGCTGAGGATCAGGAAGCAGGAGCTAGAAGTAGCCCTGATGGAAGAAAAACTGAACAAGGCTAGGCAACCTAGAGAGAGTGGGTCTATACCCACTGGTGGCAGCATTGTCCCTAAGGACAAAGATAGGGTCTTTGATAATAGGAACCTGTCTAAGGTTGTGCCCCCCTACAAAAGTGGGGATGACATCCACAAGTGGATAACTGCTCTTGAGAGAGCCTACAAAGTACAGCAGGTTCCTGAAGACCAGTGGGCAGCAATCCTCTGGCTCTCCTTTGAAGGAAGAGGCAGAGACAGACTCCTCACTGTTAGAGAAGAGGATGTCAGAAACTACAGAGTCCTGAAGAGTGTTCTGGTAGATGGGTTAGGCTTAACCACTGAACAGTACAGGTTAATGTTCAGAGACACCCAAAAGACCCAGACTCAGGACTGGTCTGAATATGTTGAATGTGCCACTAAGGCTTTGGAGGGTTGGTTGCTGGGAAGTAAGGTATCTGATTTTACAGGATTGTATAATTTGATGATGAGAGAACAGATTTTAAATAACTGTCAAAACCAGCAACTGCATCAACACTTGGTTGACTCTGATCTGACCTCTCCCCAAGAATTGGGAAAGAAGGCAGACAAATGGGTCAGAACCAGGGTTAAGCAAAAGAACCAGAACCAGGGCCAAGGGGGTGATCAGAAGAAAACAGACCAAAAGGGTGGAGATCAGAAATCTAAAGACCAGAAGTCTTCAACAGGGCCCCAAACTACTGCTAAGGAGGGTGGGTCCCAACAACAGTCCAAAAAGAAGAAAGAAGGTCAAAAGAAACCCTGGTGCAATCATTGCAAAAATACAACTCACTGGACTAGTGATTGCAAAAAGGGTGGAGCCCCCAACACTGTTGCCCCTAAGGCACCTGCTCCCAATACTACTGTTAGCAGTGTTGGTCCCCAGACAAAGGGTGTAGTGGGAATCACTATGGGAACTGAAGGAGATTCTGACTTAGACAGAACCCTGACACAGGCAGTCTTGATCTGTGATGGGGACATTGATTTGTCCCTGACTGTGAGCCCCAGTAACCTGGGCAAGTACAGACAGACTCCTTTAATTAATGACAAAGTGGCTCAAGCCTACAGGGACACATGTGCCAGTGTCACTATGGTGACACCAGGCTTTGTGGACCCTGGACAGTACATACCAGGTGAGAACTACCTGGTGACCAATGCCAGCAATGCCACTACCTCACATAGTGTGGCAGTTGTTAACTTCTCATGGGGAGGGGTAACTGGCCTCAAAAGGGTTGTGGTTAGTGCAGACCTCCCAGTAGAATGTTTGTTGGGCAATGACCTAGAGAGTTCTCTATGGTCAGAAGTGGAGTACAGGACTCATGCAGAGATGTTAGGTATATCATCACATGTCCTTGCTGTGACCAGGTCACAGGCCAAAAAGTGCCTCACTGAACCTCAGGTCTTGGATCCTGGAACAATGGACCAAGCACCTACCAAGAAGAAGAACAGGAGGGTCAAGGCTGTGCCTTCCCCCCTGCCTCAGAGTGATGATCAGCCTTCCCAGGAAGCTGATCTAGAGGACCCTGAAGGAACTGTCCCTGAAGAGCTTGAACCTGATCAGGTTGAGTTTCTGGGGACAGGGGGACCTTCAAGGGCTGACTTGAGGCAGGCTCAGTTATCCTGTCCCTCTCTTGAACCCCTCAGACAGCTGGCTGCTGCTGAGGCTGCTGGGAATGCTCAAGGTACCCATAAAGTGTATTGGGATGAAGGGCTCCTTTATTCAGAGGCTAGAGACCCCAAGCCTGGTGCCACCAGGAGGTTGGTCATACCTCTGCAATTTAGGGGCTTCCTTCTTACCTTGGCCCATGATATTCCTTTAGCAGGACACTTAGGCCAGAACAAGACTTGGGACAGGCTTGTCCCTCACTTTCACTGGCCTCATATGAATGAAGATACAAAGGAGTTTTGTCGCTCCTGTGTGACCTGCCAAGCCAGTGGCAAATCAGGTGGCACAACAAAGGCCCCCCTAATACTACTACCTGTGGTGGGGGTCCCCTTTGAAAGAGTGGGAATAGACATAGTGGGTCCCATGGATCCTCCCACTGCATCTGGGCACAGATTTATACTGGTGGTAGTGGATCATGCCACCAGGTATCCAGAGGCAATTCCCCTTAGGACCACTACAGCTCCTGTTGTGGCCAGGGCCCTGCTGGGAGTATTCTCCAGAGTGGGGTTTCCTAAGGAGGTAGTATCTGACAGAGGTACCAACTTTATGTCAGGATACTTGACAGCTATGTGGAAGGAATGTGGTGTCAACTACAAGTTCACCACCCCTTATCACCCACAATGCAATGGGCTTGTTGAGAGATTCAACAAGACCCTAAAGGGTATGATCAAAGGATTACCTGAAAAGCTCAGGCGAAGATGGGACATCCTTCTACCCTGCCTTCTGTTTGCTTACAGAGAGGTCCCACAAAAAGGAGTTGGCTACAGCCCCTTTGAATTGTTGTTTGGGCACCCTGTGAGAGGCCCACTGTGTTTGGTGAAGGAAGGATGGGAGTTACCTCTCAAAAAGCCTAAGCTAGACATAGTGGACTATGTACTTGGTCTCCGCTCCAGGATGGCTGAGTATATGGAGAAGGCATCCAAAAACCTTGAGGCAAGCCAGGCCTTACAGAAAGCTGGGCATGACCAAAAGGCTGTCTTGGTTGAGTTTCAGCCAGGACAGAAGGTATGGGTGTTGGAGCCAGTGGCCCCAGCAGCACTCCAAGACAAATGGTCTGGACCCCATACAATCCTGGAAAAGAAGGGAGAGGTCACCTACTTGGTAGACCTAGGAACTCCCAGGAGTCCCCACAGGGTACTCCATGTTAACAGGCTTAAAGCATATGTTGACAGGGCAGACATGGGCTTGCTCATGGCTACAGATGAGGGACAGGAGGAAGAGAGTGACCCTCTCCCAGACCTGTTGTCTCAGAACCCTGAAGATGGCTCAGTTGAAGGAGTGACCCTTGGAGGCAACCTCACTGCCCATCAGCAGACTGAATGTAGACAGGTTCTACAATCATTTTCACATATGTTTTCCTTGATACCTAGTCAAACTGACTGGTGTACCCATGTGGTGGACACTGGTGACAGTCTGCCTGTAAAGAACAAGCTTTACAGACAACCTGACCACGTCAGGGACTGTATAAAGGCTGAGGTACATAAAATGCTGGAATTAGGTGTCATTGAACCCTCAGAGAGCCCCTGGGCTAGCCCAGTGGTTCTGGTCCCCAAACCTCACACCAAAGATGGCAAGAGAGAGATGAGGTTCTGTGTGGACTACGGGGGTCTCAATGCTGTCACCAGGACAGATGCACACCCTATTCCAAGGGCAGATGAGCTCATAGACAAACTAGCTTCTGCAAAGTTTTTGAGCACATTTGACTTAACAGCTGGCTATTGGCAAATCAGATTAGCTGAGGAGTCTAAGGCCAAAACAGCATTCTCAACCCCAGGTGGGCACTACCAGTTTGTGGTGATGCCCTTTGGTCTGAAGAATGCACCTGCCACCTTCCAAAGGCTGGTGAACCAAGTCCTTACTGGGTTGGATGACTTTTGCGCAGCATATCTGGATGACATTGCTGTCTTTAGCTCCACCTGGGAGGATCACCTGATCCACCTGAAGAAGGCTCTTGAGGCTCTGCAAAGGGCAGGCCTCACTATCAAGGCTACTAAGTGCCAGATAGGGCAGAGTAAGGTTGTATATTTGGGCCACCTTGTGGGTGGAGGCCAAGTTCAACCACTGGAGAGTAAGATACAATCCATCAAGGACTGGTCCCCTCCAACCACCCAGACTCAAGTTCGAGCTTTCTTGGGCTTGACTGGGTACTACAGGAAGTTTGTTAAGAACTATGGGTCCATTGTGACTCCTCTTAATGATCTGACATCCAAGAAGATGCCCAAAAAGGTTCAGTGGACAGTAAGCTGTCAAAAGGCATTTGATGACCTGAAGGAGGCCATGTGCTCTGCACCTATCCTGAAAAGTCCTGACTACTCCAAAGAGTTTATTGTCCAAACAGATGCTTCTGAGTTGGGTGTGGGAGCTGTGCTGTCACAACTTAATGTAGATGGTCAAGACCAACCCATTGCTTTTATTAGCAGAAGGTTGACCCCCAGAGAGAAGAATTGGTCAGCTATTGAGAGGGAGGCCTTTGCTGTGGTGTGGGCCCTGAAGAAGCTGAGGCCATACTTGTTTGGCACTCACTTCAAGATTCAGACCGACCATAAGCCCCTCTTGTGGCTAAATCAGATGAAGGGTGAAAACCCCAAACTGCTTAGGTGGTCCATTTCCCTACAGGGGATGGACTTTACAGTGGAGCACCGGCCAGGTACTGACCATGGGAATGCAGATGGTCTCTCCAGGTACTTCCACTTAGGACATGAAGACGAGACTGGTCAAGGCTAGTTTAATGTCCCAGCGTTTGGGGGGGGGTTGTGTAGGAGAGTAGGGTCTGCTATCCTATGGTCACCCCAAATTTTTGCTTTTTGCTTCACTGGTTTTTGACATATTGAGGCTGTGGGCCTGCCAATCAGACCCCCAGCCTGCTGTTCTCTCTACTAAATTAAAACTATGCACCCTAGGTGCATAACCAATTGGAAGTGGATCACCCTGTCAGCCCCTGTACCAGTGTACACTAGGTACCCAGGGCATTGGTGTACCCAAGGCCTGCCAGGGGCTGAAGCATGTATTATGCCACCCCAGGCTTGGCCTAACAATCTGACACAACTGGCTGATCACTCAGCTGGGGTAAGTTGGTGTAATCACCTCTTACTTAGGTGTAGTATACCTATACCTAACCTTAAATGGGACACATGGTAACCTATAAGTCACTCCTATGGCAGGCCTTAACAATCCTGAAGGCAGAGTGCTTGGTTCCATGTGAGATGGTGCTCTGGCATGAGCTGAGCCTGTCTGCAGTGGTCGGAACAACTTCCTTCTACTGTTTCCAGATATCGTCATACCATATACTCTTAAGTGCATTATGAACCTCGCGGTTAAATGCTATCTTTGGTTTGGCTTTATCAAAACATGTCGAGTAAGGTGTCATACGAATTGGAATACTAACCCCTCGCCAATTCTGGCGACGGGGTTAGCATTCCACCCTTCCAGAGGGACACGACATGTACAGTACCTGAAACCCGGGTAAAATCAGACATAGCCTCAGCTCCACAAAATGGATGCTGCCACCACAGACACAAGTCTGCCCTCCTGCTGCTGGGAGTCCTTCCAGCTTGGGAGGTGTGGACAAAGGGTTTCCTGCCAGGGGAGGTGCGTGCACCACCCCAGACAGGGTTTTGTGTATTGGTCAGGTAGGGCTTGAAAGAAACCAGACATGCCTGTGGCTCACAAGGAGCCTCGGTGCATATGCCAGTTCAAACCGGTCCTGGGGCACACCAGTCCCGGGCCTGGGGCGAGCTGGACAAAGGATTGGGGGTGTAACCACCCCCCTTCCTGGTCCCACCCATAGGGAGGGACCTAGCAGGTAGTCCGGCCCCTAGAATCCGCTTAAAGGTAGGAGCTGTGTCCTAAGACTTCAGACATCCTGGAATCAACTTAACACTAAGAAGAAGACGGGAACTTCGACGCTCTGCTGCACAGAGGACTAAAGCAAATCTCCCCTGTGGTCAGGGAGTGACCACCTTGCTAACGCAAGCACCATCCAGCGAATCAACGTCTGCTTTGCCGCCGCCTCCCGCCGGAGCCCGAGCCCAGAGACTGACAAGACCTGGACCTCCAGACCTCTCGCCGCCCGATCCACAGTCCCTGAAAAGAGGAGACCCGTGGAGGCACCGAGACACGTGGAGCCAGCCATCTTGGAACGACTACGACAAGCTGACAAGTGCAACAACCGAGGCTCCCTCCAAGTTGTGCTTTGGGATCTGAGAAGCCCAACACCCGAGCAGCATTTGCACCAAAGGTGAGCCCTCCAGCATCTCCACGATCTGCGTGGGGCCCTTCTGCATTTTGCCACTCGACGCGCCTAACCGGTTGCTGGCCCGCTGGCTAGTGGCCATCTTGGCGACGAACTTCACGAAATACACCGCTGGTCTGGTTGCTCCAGACTGGCCCTTGCTCCCCTCCAAAGGAGCAGTCCCTCTGACCTTGCTGGTCAGAACCATCAGCTTATTTCCTTTCCTACAACAATTGCTTTTGCCAAGGCTTGTTTGCTTCGATCAAGTCGCCGACACCGCCGACAGCGAGAGCCTGCGTGGGACAGCTCGTGAACCGACTCCTGGACGTCGTCGACCTTCAGGGACCACGTGGCTGCAGAGACAAGCTACACCTTTCTTCCTGTTTGCACCCGACATCGCCTGGTACCCACCTGGTGCCACGCCGGTCACTGGCTAGTGACTGTGAACACTGTCCCCTCTGCTTACAGGTCTTCAACATCTCCGATCCACTCTTGGATCCACCGCATCTCTTCCAGACCGACCGCCTGCAGCATCTTTATCCACAGGCTCCACGGCACAGATAGAAGAAACCCGACGCACTTCGAGGCCTATGCACCCGCTTCCTGTGGGTGAGGTAAAGCTGGCACTCCGGTGCCCAAGTGTAGAGAATCATCTCTAGTGTCTGTGTTTCCAATCTTAAGTTCCTAGGTCATCCGGAAGATTCCTTTTGCAGTAACTTTGTACTTTTTACGCACCCATTGAAACCTATGGGAGCACGCGTGTGACTATTTGCTCTGCACACGCAACCCGTGGACCTCCTGGTCACTAACTGAAGTTAGCTCCTTGTAGGCCCAGCGATTCTAGAGGCCCTAGGCCTTTTCCCTTTTCTGTTCGTGGTACTTATACCACTATTTTAGTATATGGTTCGAGTGGCCACCAGGGCCTATCCATATAAAGTGCAACTTCTGTGTATTCTACTGTAATCTTGTTTGACGATTTGTGCTCCTGTGCTCATAAAGAGACTAGGGGTTAGTTTGAGAAATAAATACATATATATTTTGAATATATATCTGTGTGGTGTCCTTTCATTGGTATAAAAGGGGGTTGCATTTGGTAAAACAGCTGGCTTAACACGTTTCAAGAGTTTAGCCTCAAAGACTGCTTAGCCTACGCTACCACTAGGGCAGCTAGTCCGAAAAGGTTGACTTACAACCACACCATAAGGGTTGCTTGGCATGGTACAAGGTGATCACTTTAACTAGTGAGCATCATATACCAGGCCAACTTCTCACATTGGTGAGCAGCGGTTGGATTTGAGCTTGCTGTGTTTTACCATTGTAATCTCTTGGTTACCAATTGAAAGATCACATAGGTACCTGTAGGTACATATAAAACAAGATTAGATATACATAAGTTCTACTGAACTTAGTTGTTGTAGAGCAAAGGGAGTAGCACACCCTGACTACAACTACTAGATAGGTTTAGTAGGAAAACCCAAGTGTAGGTAGATTGCAACACATCCACCCACACTTAAGAGCAATGGCTGGGGCAGAGGGGTCCAAGGTACCCATCTCTGTTGAGAGTGACCCCCAGAGGGCACCATCCATCTTTGCTACCCTAAATCAGAATGAGCTCAGGCATTTGGCAACTCTTAGAGGCCTTAAACAGCCCAAGAACCCTACCTCTGCTGAGCTCAGAGAACTCTTACAGAATGATGAAAATCAGAGAGAACTCGAGAAAGCTTCCCAGTTAGCCCCCTTAGGGACAGGAACAGGAGGCCCCCCTTCTGAAGATGCCACAGAGGTACCCCCTTCCAATAGTCACCCCTTAGATGGGATGCCTACCACAGAGGAAGAAAGTGATGGGGATACAGATGTGAGTGGGGATGAAGGGAGAACTAGCCCAGTGCCAAGTGTTATACTTGGCCCAGCTAAACTAAGGCTATTGGGGACTGACAGTGGGTACACCCCATTGGATCTCCCCAGTGGACTTAACACAGGGCTTGGAAGGCAAAGGAATCGCTCAGGTGACTCCAATGCTTCCCATGGCTCTAGAGGCTCTCAAGGTCACTCCAGAAGGAGACTGACCACCCCTCAGAGGAGGGAACATGAGGCCAGAATGCAGGAAGCCCAGCTGAGGATCAGGAAGCAGGAGCTAGAAGTAGCCCTGATGGAAGAAAAACTGAACAAGGCTAGGCAACCTAGAGAGAGTGGGTCTATACCCACTGGTGGCAGCATTGTCCCTAAGGACAAAGATAGGGTCTTTGATAATAGGAACCTGTCTAAGGTTGTGCCCCCCTACAAAAGTGGGGATGACATCCACAAGTGGATAACTGCTCTTGAGAGAGCCTACAAAGTACAGCAGGTTCCTGAAGACCAGTGGGCAGCAATCCTCTGGCTCTCCTTTGAAGGAAGAGGCAGAGACAGACTCCTCACTGTTAGAGAAGAGGATGTCAGAAACTACAGAGTCCTAAAGAGTGTTCTGGTAGATGGGTTAGGCTTAACCACTGAACAGTACAGGTTAATGTTCAGAGACACCCAAAAGACCCAGACTCAGGACTGGTCTGAATATGTTGAATGTGCCACTAAGGCTTTGGAGGGTTGGTTGCTGGGAAGTAAGGTATCTGATTTTACAGGATTGTATAATTTGATGATGAGAGAACAGATTTTAAATAACTGTCAAAACCAGCAACTGCATCAACACTTGGTTGACTCTGATCTGACCTCTCCCCAAGAATTGGGAAAGAAGGCAGACAAATGGGTCAGAACCAGGGTTAAGCAAAAGAACCAGAACCAGGGCCAAGGGGGTGATCAGAAGAAAACAGACCAAAAGGGTGGAGATCAGAAATCTAAAGACCAGAAGTCTTCAACAGGGCCCCAAACTACTGCTAAGGAGGGTGGGTCCCAACAACAGTCCAAAAAGAAGAAAGAAGGTCAAAAGAAACCCTGGTGCAATCATTGCAAAAATACAACTCACTGGACTAGTGATTGCAAAAAGGGTGGAGCCCCCAACACTGTTGCCCCTAAGGCACCTGCTCCCAATACTACTGTTAGCAGTGTTGGTCCCCAGACAAAGGGTGTAGTGGGAATCACTATGGGAACTGAAGGAGATTCTGACTTAGACAGAACCCTGACACAGGCAGTCTTGATCTGTGATGGGGACATTGATTTGTCCCTGACTGTGAGCCCCAGTAACCTGGGCAAGTACAGACAGACTCCTTTAATTAATGACAAAGTGGCTCAAGCCTACAGGGACACATGTGCCAGTGTCACTATGGTGACACCAGGCTTTGTGGACCCTGGACAGTACATACCAGGTGAGAACTACCTGGTGACCAATGCCAGCAATGCCACTACCTCACATAGTGTGGCAGTTGTTAACTTCTCATGGGGAGGGGTAACTGGCCTCAAAAGGGTTGTGGTTAGTGCAGACCTCCCAGTAGAATGTTTGTTGGGCAATGACCTAGAGAGTTCTCTATGGTCAGAAGTGGAGTACAGGACTCATGCAGAGATGTTAGGTATATCATCACATGTCCTTGCTGTGACCAGGTCACAGGCCAAAAAGTGCCTCACTGAACCTCAGGTCTTGGATCCTGGAACAATGGACCAAGCACCTACCAAGAAGAAGAACAGGAGGGTCAAGGCTGTGCCTTCCCCCCTGCCTCAGAGTGATGATCAGCCTTCCCAGGAAGCTGATCTAGAGGACCCTGAAGGAACTGTCCCTGAAGAGCTTGAACCTGATCAGGTTGAGTTTCTGGGGACAGGGGGACCTTCAAGGGCTGACTTGAGGCAGGCTCAGTTATCCTGTCCCTCTCTTGAACCCCTCAGACAGCTGGCTGCTGCTGAGGCTGCTGGGAATGCTCAAGGTACCCATAAAGTGTATTGGGATGAAGGGCTCCTTTATTCAGAGGCTAGAGACCCCAAGCCTGGTGCCACCAGGAGGTTGGTCATACCTCTGCAATTTAGGGGCTTCCTTCTTACCTTGGCCCATGATATTCCTTTAGCAGGACACTTAGGCCAGAACAAGACTTGGGACAGGCTTGTCCCTCACTTTCACTGGCCTCATATGAATGAAGATACAAAGGAGTTTTGTCGCTCCTGTGTGACCTGCCAAGCCAGTGGCAAATCAGGTGGCACAACAAAGGCCCCCCTAATACCACTACCTGTGGTGGGGGTCCCCTTTGAAAGAGTGGGAATAGACATAGTGGGTCCCATGGATCCTCCCACTGCATCTGGGCACAGATTTATACTGGTGGTAGTGGATCATGCCACCAGGTATCCAGAGGCAATTCCCCTTAGGACCACTACAGCTCCTGTTGTGGCCAGGGCCCTGCTGGGAGTATTCTCCAGAGTGGGGTTTCCTAAGGAGGTAGTATCTGACAGAGGTACCAACTTTATGTCAGGATACTTGACAGCTATGTGGAAGGAATGTGGTGTCAACTACAAGTTCACCACCCCTTATCACCCACAATGCAATGGGCTTGTTGAGAGATTCAACAAGACCCTAAAAGGTATGATCAAAGGATTACCTGAAAAGCTCAGGCGAAGATGGGACATCCTTCTACCCTGCCTTCTGTTTGCTTACAGAGAGGTCCCACAAAAAGGAGTTGGCTACAGCCCCTTTGAATTGTTGTTTGGGCACCCTGTGAGAGGCCCACTGTGTTTGGTGAAGGAAGGATGGGAGTTACCTCTCAAAAAGCCTAAGCTAGACATAGTGGACTATGTACTTGGTCTCCGCTCCAGGATGGCTGAGTATATGGAGAAGGCATCCAAAAACCTTGAGGCAAGCCAGGCCTTACAGAAAGCTTGGCATGACCAAAAGGCTGTCTTGGTTGAGTTTCAGCCAGGACAGAAGGTATGGGTGTTGGAGCCAGTGGCCCCAGCAGCACTCCAAGACAAATGGCCTGGACCCCATACAATCCTGGAAAAGAAGGGAGAGGTCACCTACTTGGTAGACCTAGGAACTCCCAGGAGTCCCCACAGGGTACTCCATGTTAACAGGCTTAAAGCATATGTTGACAGGGCAGACATGGGCTTGCTCATGGCTACAGATGAGGGACAGGAGGAAGAGAGTGACCCTCTCCCAGACCTGTTGTCTCAGAACCCTGAAGATGGCTCAGTTGAAGGAGTGACCCTTGGAGGCAACCTCACTGCCCATCAGCAGACTGAATGTAGACAGGTTCTACAATCATTTTCACATATGTTTTCCTTGATACCTAGTCAAACTGACTGGTGTACCCATGTGGTGGACACTGGTGACAGTCTGCCTGTAAAGAACAAGCTTTACAGACAACCTGACCACGTCAGGGACTGTATAAAGGCTGAGGTACATAAAATGCTGGAATTAGGTGTCATTGAACCCTCAGAGAGCCCCTGGGCTAGCCCAGTGGTTCTGGTCCCCAAACCTCACACCAAAGATGGCAAGAGAGAGATGAGGTTCTGTGTGGACTACGGGGGTCTCAATGCTGTCACCAGGACAGATGCACACCCTATTCCAAGGGCAGATGAGCTCATAGACAAACTAGCTTCTGCAAAGTTTTTGAGCACATTTGACTTAACAGCTGGCTATTGGCAAATCAGATTAGCTGAGGAGTCTAAGGCCAAAACAGCATTCTCAACCCCAGGTGGGCACTACCAGTTTGTGGTGATGCCCTTTGGTCTGAAGAATGCACCTGCCACCTTCCAAAGGCTGGTGAACCAAGTCCTTACTGGGTTGGATGACTTTTGCGCAGCATATCTGGATGACATTGCTGTCTTTAGCTCCACCTGGGAGGATCACCTGATCCACCTGAAGAAGGCTCTTGAGGCTCTGCAAAGGGCAGGCCTCACTATCAAGGCTACTAAGTGCCAGATAGGGCAGAGTAAGGTTGTATATTTGGGCCACCTTGTGGGTGGAGGCCAAGTTCAACCACTGGAGAGTAAGATACAATCCATCAAGGACTGGTCCCCTCCAACCACCCAGACTCAAGTTCGAGCTTTCTTGGGCTTGACTGGGTACTACAGGAAGTTTGTTAAGAACTATGGGTCCATTGTGACTCCTCTTAATGATCTGACATCCAAGAAGATGCCCAAAAAGGTTCAGTGGACAGTAAGCTGTCAAAAGGCATTTGATGACCTGAAGGAGGCCATGTGCTCTGCACCTATCCTGAAAAGTCCTGACTACTCCAAAGAGTTTATTGTCCAAACAGATGCTTCTGAGTTGGGTGTGGGAGCTGTGCTGTCACAACTTAATGTAGATGGTCAAGACCAACCCATTGCTTTTATTAGCAGAAGGTTGACCCCCAGAGAGAAGAATTGGTCAGCTATTGAGAGGGAGGCCTTTGCTGTGGTGTGGGCCCTGAAGAAGCTGAGGCCATACTTGTTTGGCACTCACTTCAAGATTCAGACCGACCATAAGCCCCTCTTGTGGCTAAATCAGATGAAGGGTGAAAACCCCAAACTGCTTAGGTGGTCCATTTCCCTACAGGGGATGGACTTTACAGTGGAGCACCGGCCAGGTACTGACCATGGGAATGCAGATGGTCTCTCCAGGTACTTCCACTTAGGACATGAAGACGAGACTGGTCAAGGCTAGTTTAATGTCCCAGCGTTTGGGGGGGGGGGGGTTGTGTAGGAGAGTAGGGTCTGCTATCCTATGGTCACCCCAAATTTTTGCTTTTTGCTTCACTGGTTTTTGACATATTGAGGCTGTGGGCCTGCCAATCAGACCCCCAGCCTGCTGTTCTCTCTACTAAATTAAAACTATGCACCCTAGGTGCATAACCAATTGGAAGTGGATCACCCTGTCAGCCCCTGTACCAGTGTACCCTAGGTACCCAGGGCATTGGTGTACCCAAGGCCTGCCAGGGGCTGAAGCATGTATTATGCCACCCCAGGCTTGGCCTAACAATCTGACACAACTGGCTGATCACTCAGCTGGGGTAAGTTGGTGTAATCACCTCTTACTTAGGTGTAGTATACCTATACCTAACCTTAAATGGGACACATGGTAACCTATAAGTCACTCCTATGGCAGGCCTTAACAATCCTGAAGGCAGAGTGCTTGGTTCCATGTGAGATGGTGCTCTGGCATGAGCTGAGCCTGTCTGCAGTGGTCGGAAGAACTTCCTTCTACTGTTTCCAGATATCGTCATACCATATACTCTTAAGTGCATTATGAACCTCGCGGTTAAATGCTATCTTTGGTTTGGCTTTATCAAAACATGTCGAGTAAGGTGTCATACGAATTGGAATACTAACCCCTCGCCAATTCTGGCGACGGGGTTAGCATTCCACCCTTCCAGAGGGACACGACATGTACAGTACCTGAAACCCGGGTAAAATCAGACATAGCCTCAGCTCCACAAAATGGATGCTGCCACCACAGACACAAGTCTGCCCTCCTGCTGCTGGGAGTCCTTCCAGCTTGGGAGGTGTGGACAAAGGGTTTCCTGCCAGGGGAGGTGCGTGCACCACCCCAGACAGGGTTTTGTGTATTGGTCAGGTAGGGCTTGAAAGAAACCAGACATGCCTGTGGCTCACAAGGAGCCTCGGTGCATATGCCAGTTCAAACCGGTCCTGGGGCACACCAGTCCCGGGCCTGGGGCGAGCTGGACAAAGGATTGGGGGTGTAACCACCCCCCTTCCTGGTCCCACCCATAGGGAGGGACCTAGCAGGTAGTCCGGCCCCTAGAATCCGCTTAAAGGTAGGAGCTGTGTCCTAAGACTTCAGACATCCTGGAATCAACTTAACACTAAGAAGAAGACGGGAACTTCGACGCTCTGCTGCACAGAGGACTAAAGCAAATCTCCCCTGTGGTCAGGGAGTGACCACCTTGCTAACGCAAGCACCATCCAGCGAATCAACGTCTGCTTTGCCGCCGCCTCCCGCCGGAGCCCGAGCCCAGAGACTGACAAGACCTGGACCTCCAGACCTCTCGCCGCCCGATCCACAGTCCCTGAAAAGAGGAGACCCGTGGAGGCACCGAGACACGTGGAGCCAGCCATCTTGGAACGACTACGACAAGCTGACAAGTGCAACAACCGAGGCTCCCTCCAAGTTGTGCTTTGGGATCTGAGAAGCCCAACACCCGAGCAGCATTTGCACCAAAGGTGAGCCCTCCAGCATCTCCACGATCTGCGTGGGGCCCTTCTGCATTTTGCCACTCGACGCGCCTAACCGGTTGCTGGCCCGCTGGCTAGTGGCCATCTTGGCGACGAACTTCACGAAATACACCGCTGGTCTGGTTGCTCCAGACTGGCCCTTGCTCCCCTCCAAAGGAGCAGTCCCTCTGACCTTGCTGGTCAGAACCATCAGCTTATTTCCTTTCCTACAACAATTGCTTTTGCCAAGGCTTGTTTGCTTCGATCAAGTCGCCGACACCGCCGACAGCGAGAACCTGCGTGGGACAGCTCGTGAACCGACTCCTGGACGTCGTCGACCTTCAGGGACCACGTGGCTGCAGAGACAAGCTACACCTTTCTTCCTGTTTGCACCCGACATCGCCTGGTACCCACCTGGTGCCACGCCGGTCACTGGCTAGTGACTGTGAACACTGTCCCCTCTGCTTACAGGTCTTCAACATCTCCGATCCACTCTTGGATCCACCGCATCTCTTCCAGACCGACCGCCTGCAGCATATTTATCCACAGGCTCCACGGCACAGATAGAAGAAACCCGACGCACTTCGAGGCCTATGCACCCGCTTCCTGTGGGTGAGGTAAAGCTGGCACTCCGGTGCCCAAGTGTAGAGAATCATCTCTAGTGTCTGTGTTTCCAATCTTAAGTTCCTAGGTCATCCGGAAGATTCCTTTTGCAGTAACTTTGTACTTTTTACGCACCCATTGAAACCTATGGGAGCACGCGTGTGACTATTTGCTCTGCACACGCAACCCGTGGACCTCCTGGTCACTAACTGAAGTTAGCTCCTTGTAGGCCCAGCGATTCTAGAGGCCCTAGGCCTTTTCCCTTTTCTGTTCGTGGTACTTATACCACTATTTTAGTATATGGTTCGAGTGGCCACCAGGGCCTATCCATATAAAGTGCAACTTCTGTGTATTCTACTGTAATCTTGTTTGACGATTTGTGCTCCTGTGCTCATAAAGAGACTAGGGGTTAGTTTGAGAAATAAATACATATATATTTTGAATATATATCTGTGTGGTGTCCTTTCATTGGTATAAAAGGGGGTTGCATTTGGTAAAACAGCTGGCTTAACACGTTTCAAGAGTTTAGCCTCAAAGACTGCTTAGCCTACGCTACCACTAGGGCAGCTAGTCCGAAAAGGTTGACTTACAACCACACCATAAGGGTTGCTTGGCATGGTACAAGGTGATCACTTTAACTAGTGAGCATCATATACCAGGCCAACTTCTCACATTGGTGAGCAGCGGTTGGATTTGAGCTTGCTGTGTTTTACCATTGTAATCTCTTGGTTACCAATTGAAAGATCACATAGGTACCTGTAGGTACATATAAAACAAGATTAGATATACATAAGTTCTACTGAACTTACTTGTTGTAGAGCAAAGGGAGTAGCACACCCTGACTACAACTACTAGATAGGTTTAGTAGGAAAACCCAAGTGTAGGTAGATTGCAACACATCCACCCACACTTAAAAGCAATGGCTGGGGCAGAGGGGTCCAAGGTACCCATCTCTGTTGAGAGTGACCCCCAGAGGGCACCATCCATCTTTGCTACCCTAAATCAGAATGAGCTCAGGCATTTGGCAACTCTTAGAGGCCTTAAACAGCCCAAGAACCCTACCTCTGCTGAGCTCAGAGAACTCTTACAGAATGATGAAAATCAGAGAGAACTCGAGAAAGCTTCCCAGTTAGCCCCCTTAGGGACAGGAACAGGAGGCCCCCCTTCTGAAGATGCCACAGAGGTACCCCCTTCCAATAGTCACCCCTTAGATGGGATGCCTACCACAGAGGAAGAAAGTGATGGGGATACAGATGTGAGTGGGGATGAAGGGAGAACTAGCCCAGTGCCAAGTGTTATACTTGGCCCAGCTAAACTAAGGCTATTGGGGACTGACAGTGGGTACACCCCATTGGATCTCCCCAGTGGACTTAACACAGGGCTTGGAAGGCAAAGGAATCGCTCAGGTGACTCCAATGCTTCCCATGGCTCTAGAGGCTCTCAAGGTCACTCCAGAAGGAGACTGACCACCCCTCAGAGGAGGGAACATGAGGCCAGAATGCAGGAAGCCCAGCTGAGGATCAGGAAGCAGGAGCTAGAAGTAGCCCTGATGGAAGAAAAACTGAACAAGGCTAGGCAACCTCCACTGGTGGCAGCATTGTCCCTAAGGACAAAGATAGGGTCTTTGATAATAGGAACCTGTCTAAGGTTGTGCCCCCCTACAAAAGTGGGGATGACATCCACAAGTGGATAACTGCTCTTGAGAGAGCCTACAAAGTACAGCAGGTTCCTGAAGACCAGTGGGCAGCAATCCTCTGGCTCTCCTTTGAAGGAAGAGGCAGAGACAGACTCCTCACTGTTAGAGAAGAGGATGTCAGAAACTACAGAGTCCTGAAGAGTGTTCTGGTAGATGGGTTAGGCTTAACCACTGAACAGTACAGGTTAATGTTCAGAGACACCCAAAAGACCCAGACTCAGGACTGGTCTGAATATGTTGAATGTGCCACTAAGGCTTTGGAGGGTTGGTTGCTGGGAAGTAAGGTATCTGATTTTACAGGATTGTATAATTTGATGATGAGAGAACAGATTTTAAATAACTGTCAAAACCAGCAACTGCATCAACACTTGGTTGACTCTGATCTGACCTCTCCCCAAGAATTGGGAAAGAAGGCAGACAAATGGGTCAGAACCAGGGTTAAGCAAAAGAACCAGAACCAGGGCCAAGGGGGTGATCAGAAGAAAACAGACCAAAAGGGTGGAGATCAGAAATCTAAAGACCAGAAGTCTTCAACAGGGCCCCAAACTACTGCTAAGGAGGGTGGGTCCCAACAACAGTCCAAAAAGAAGAAAGAAGGTCAAAAGAAACCCTGGTGCAATCATTGCAAAAATACAACTCACTGGACTAGTGATTGCAAAAAGGGTGGAGCCCCCAACACTGTTGCCCCTAAGGCACCTGCTCCCAATACTACTGTTAGCAGTGTTGGTCCCCAGACAAAGGGTGTAGTGGGAATCACTATGGGAACTGAAGGAGATTCTGACTTAGACAGAACCCTGACACAGGCAGTCTTGATCTGTGATGGGGACATTGATTTGTCCCTGACTGTGAGCCCCAGTAACCTGGGCAAGTACAGACAGACTCCTTTAATTAATGACAAAGTGGCTCAAGCCTACAGGGACACATGTGCCAGTGTCACTATGGTGACACCAGGCTTTGTGGACCCTGGACAGTACATACCAGGTGAGAACTACCTGGTGACCAATGCCAGCAATGCCACTACCTCACATAGTGTGGCAGTTGTTAACTTCTCATGGGGAGGGGTAACTGGCCTCAAAAGGGTTGTGGTTAGTGCAGACCTCCCAGTAGAATGTTTGTTGGGCAATGACCTAGAGAGTTCTCTATGGTCAGAAGTGGAGTACAGGACTCATGCAGAGATGTTAGGTATATCATCACATGTCCTTGCTGTGACCAGGTCACAGGCCAAAAAGTGCCTCACTGAACCTCAGGTCTTGGATCCTGGAACAATGGACCAAGCACCTACCAAGAAGAAGAACAGGAGGGTCAAGGCTGTGCCTTCCCCCCTGCCTCAGAGTGATGATCAGCCTTCCCAGGAAGCTGATCTAGAGGACCCTGAAGGAACTGTCCCTGAAGAGCTTGAACCTGATCAGGTTGAGTTTCTGGGGACAGGGGGACCTTCAAGGGCTGACTTGAGGCAGGCTCAGTTATCCTGTCCCTCTCTTGAACCCCTCAGACAGCTGGCTGCTGCTGAGGCTGCTGGGAATGCTCAAGGTACCCATAAAGTGTATTGGGATGAAGAGCTCCTTTATTCAGAGGCTAGAGACCCCAAGCCTGGTGCCACCAGGAGGTTGGTCATACCTCTGCAATTTAGGGGCTTCCTTCTTACCTTGGCCCATGATATTCCTTTAGCAGGACACTTAGGCCAGAACAAGACTTGGGACAGGCTTGTCCCTCACTTTCACTGGCCTCATATGAATGAAGATACAAAGGAGTTTTGTCGCTCCTGTGTGACCTGCCAAGCCAGTGGCAAATCAGGTGGCACAACAAAGGCCCCCCTAATACCACTACCTGTGGTGGGGGTCCCCTTTGAAAGAGTGGGAATAGACATAGTGGGTCCCATGGATCCTCCCACTGCATCTGGGCACAGATTTATACTGGTGGTAGTGGATCATGCCACCAGGTATCCAGAGGCAATTCCCCTTAGGACCACTACAGCTCCTGTTGTGGCCAGGGCCCTGCTGGGAGTATTCTCCAGAGTGGGGTTTCCTAAGGAGGTAGTATCTGACAGAGGTACCAACTTTATGTCAGGATACTTGACAGCTATGTGGAAGGAATGTGGTGTCAACTACAAGTTCACCACCCCTTATCACCCACAATGCAATGGGCTTGTTGAGAGATTCAACAAGACCCTAAAGGGTATGATCAAAGGATTACCTGAAAAGCTCAGGCGAAGATGGGACATCCTTCTACCCTGCCTTCTGTTTGCTTACAGAGAGGTCCCACAAAAAGGAGTTGGCTACAGCCCCTTTGAATTGTTGTTTGGGCACCCTGTGAGAGGCCCACTGTGTTTGGTGAAGGAAGGATGGGAGTTACCTCTCAAAAAGCCTAAGCTAGACATAGTGGACTATGTACTTGGTCTCCGCTCCAGGATGGCTGAGTATATGGAGAAGGCATCCAAAAACCTTGAGGCAAGCCAGGCCTTACAGAAAGCTTGGCATGACCAAAAGGCTGTCTTGGTTGAGTTTCAGCCAGGACAGAAGGTATGGGTGTTGGAGCCAGTGGCCCCAGCAGCACTCCAAGACAAATGGCCTGGACCCCATACAATCCTGGAAAAGAAGGGAGAGGTCACCTACTTGGTAGACCTAGGAACTCCCAGGAGTCCCCACAGGGTACTCCATGTTAACAGGCTTAAAGCATATGTTGACAGGGCAGACATGGGCTTGCTCATGGCTACAGATGAGGGACAGGAGGAAGAGAGTGACCCTCTCCCAGACCTGTTGTCTCAGAACCCTGAAGATGGCTCAGTTGAAGGAGTGACCCTTGGAGGCAAGGCAACCTCACTGCCCATCAGCAGACTGAATGTAGACAGGTTCTACAATCATTTTCACATATGTTTTCCTTGATACCTAGTCAAACTGACTGGTGTACCCATGTGGTGGACACTGGTGACAGTCTGCCTGTAAAGAACAAGCTTTACAGACAACCTGACCACGTCAGGGACTGTATAAAGGCTGAGGTACATAAAATGCTGGAATTAGGTGTCATTGAACCCTCAGAGAGCCCCTGGGCTAGCCCAGTGGTTCTGGTCCCCAAACCTCACACCAAAGATGGCAAGAGAGAGATGAGGTTCTGTGTGGACTACAGGGGTCTCAATGCTGTCACCAGGACAGATGCACACCCTATTCCAAGGGCAGATGAGCTCATAGACAAACTAGCTTCTGCAACGTTTTTGAGCACATTTGACTTAACAGCTGGCTATTGGCAAATCAGATTAGCTGAGGAGTCTAAGGCCAAAACAGCATTCTCAACCCCAGGTGGGCACTACCAGTTTGTGGTGATGCCCTTTGGTCTGAAGAATGCACCTGCCACCTTCCAAAGGCTGGTGAACCAAGTCCTTACTGGGTTGGATGACTTTTGCGCAGCATATCTGGATGACATTGCTGTCTTTAGCTCCACCTGGGAGGATCACCTGATCCACCTGAAGAAGGCTCTTGAGGCTCTGCAAAGGGCAGGCCTCACTATCAAGGCTACTAAGTGCCAGATAGGGCAGAGTAAGGTTGTATATTTGGGCCACCTTGTGGGTGGAGGCCAAGTTCAACCACTGGAGAGTAAGATACAATCCATCAAGGACTGGTCCCCTCCAACCACCCAGACTCAAGTTCGAGCTTTCTTGGGCTTGACTGGGTACTACAGGAAGTTTGTTAAGAACTATGGGTCCATTGTGACTCCTCTTAATGATCTGACATCCAAGAAGATGCCCAAAAAGGTTCAGTGGACAGTAAGCTGTCAAAAGGCATTTGATGACCTGAAGGAGGCCATGTGCTCTGCACCTATCCTGAAAAGTCCTGACTACTCCAAAGAGTTTATTGTCCAAACAGATGCTTCTGAGTTGGGTGTGGGAGCTGTGCTGTCACAACTTAATGTAGATGGTCAAGACCAACCCATTGCTTTTATTAGCAGAAGGTTGACCCCCAGAGAGAAGAATTGGTCAGCTATTGAGAGGGAGGCCTTTGCTGTGGTGTGGGCCCTGAAGAAGCTGAGGCCATACTTGTTTGGCACTCACTTCAAGATTCAGACCGACCATAAGCCCCTCTTGTGGCTAAATCAGATGAAGGGTGAAAACCCCAAACTGCTTAGGTGGTCCATTTCCCTACAGGGGATGGACTTTACAGTGGAGCACCGGCCAGGTACTGACCATGGGAATGCAGATGGTCTCTCCAGGTACTTCCACTTAGGACATGAAGACGAGACTGGTCAAGGCTAGTTTAATGTCCCAGCGTTTGGGGGGGGGGTTGTGTAGGAGAGTAGGGTCTGCTATCCTATGGTCACCCCAAATTTTTGCTTTTTGCTTCACTGGTTTTTGACATATTGAGGCTGTGGGCCTGCCAATCAGACCCCCAGCCTGCTGTTCTCTCTACTAAATTAAAACTATGCACCCTAGGTGCATAACCAATTGGAAGTGGATCACCCTGTCAGCCCCTGTACCAGTGTACACTAGGTACCCAGGGCATTGGTGTACCCAAGGCCTGCCAGGGGCTGAAGCATGTATTATGCCACCCCAGGCTTGGCCTAACAATCTGACACAACTGGCTGATCACTCAGCTGGGGTAAGTTGGTGTAATCACCTCTTACTTAGGTGTAGTATACCTATACCTAACCTTAAATGGGACACATGGTAACCTATAAGTCACTCCTATGGCAGGCCTTAACAATCCTGAAGGCAGAGTGCTTGGTTCCATGTGAGATGGTGCTCTGGCATGAGCTGAGCCTGTCTGCAGTGGTCGGAAGAACTTCCTTCTACTGTTTCCAGATATCGTCATACCATATACTCTTAAGTGCATTATGAACCTCGCGGTTAAATGCTATCTTTGGTTTGGCTTTATCAAAACATGTCGAGTAAGGTGTCATACGAATTGGAATACTAACCCCTCGCCAATTCTGGCGACGGGGTTAGCATTCCACCCTTCCAGAGGGACACGACATGTACAGTACCTGAAACCCGGGTAAAATCAGACATAGCCTCAGCTCCACAAAATGGATGCTGCCACCACAGACACAAGTCTGCCCTCCTGCTGCTGGGAGTCCTTCCAGCTTGGGAGGTGTGGACAAAGGGTTTCCTGCCAGGGGAGGTGCGTGCACCACCCCAGACAGGGTTTTGTGTATTGGTCAGGTAGGGCTTGAAAGAAACCAGACATGCCTGTGGCTCACAAGGAGCCTCGGTGCATATGCCAGTTCAAACCGGTCCTGGGGCACACCAGTCCCGGGGCGAGCTGGACAAAGGATTGGGGGTGTAACCACCCCCCTTCCTGGTCCCACCCATAGGGAGGGACCTAGCAGGTAGTCCGGCCCCTAGAATCCGCTTAAAGGTAGGAGCTGTGTCCTAAGACTTCAGACATCCTGGAATCAACTTAACACTAAGAAGAAGACGGGAACTTCGACGCTCTGCTGCACAGAGGACTGAAGCAAATCTCCCCTGTGGTCAGGGAGTGACCACCTTGCTAACGCAAGCACCATCCAGCGAATCAACGTCTGCTTTGCCGCCGCCTCCCGCCGGAGCCCGAGCCCAGAGACTGACAAGACCTGGACCTCCAGACCTCTCGCCGCCCGATCCACAGTCCCTGAAAAGAGGAGACCCGTGGAGGCACCGAGACACGTGGAGCCAGCCATCTTGGAACGACTACGACAAGCTGACAAGTGCAACAACCGAGGCTCCCTCCAAGTTGTGCTTTGGGATCTGAGAAGCCCAACACCCGAGCAGCATTTGCACCAAAGGTGAGCCCTCCAGCATCTCCACGATCTGCGTGGGGCCCTTCTGCATTTTGCCACTCGACGCGCCTAACCGGTTGCTGGCCCGCTGGCTAGTGGCCATCTTGGCGACGAACTTCACGAAATACACCGCTGGTCTGGTTGCTCCAGACTGGCCCTTGCTCCCCTCCAAAGGAGCAGTCCCTCTGACCTTGCTGGTCAGAACCATCAGCTTATTTCCTTTCCTACAACAATTGCTTTTGCCAAGGCGTGTTTGCTTCGATCAAGTCGCCGACACCGCCGACAGCGAGAGCCTGCGTGGGACAGCTCGTGAACCGACTCCTGGACGTCGTCAACCTTCAGGGACCACGTGGCTGCAGAGACAAGCTACACCTTTCTTCCTGTTTGCACCCGACATCGCCTGGTACCCACCTGGTGCCACGCCGGTCACTGGCTAGTGACTGTGAACACTGTCCCCTCTGCTTACAGGTCTTCAACATCTCCGATCCACTCTTGGATCCACCGCATCTCTTCCAGACCGACCGCCTGCAGCATCTTTATCCACAGGCTCCACGGCACAGATAGAAGAAACCCGACGCACTTCGAGGCCTATGCACCCGCTTCCTGTGGGTGAGGTAAAGCTGGCACTCCGGTGCCCAAGTGTAGAGAATCATCTCTAGTGTCTGTGTTTCCAATCTTAAGTTCCTAGGTCATCCGGAAGATTCCTTTTGCAGTAACTTTGTACTTTTTACGCACCCATTGAAACCTATGGGAGCACGCGTGTGACTATTTGCTCTGCACACGCAACCCGTGGACCTCCTGGTCACTAACTGAAGTTAGCTCCTTGTAGGCCCAGCGATTCTAGAGGCCCTAGGCCTTTTCCCTTTTCTGTTCGTGGTACTTATACCACTATTTTAGTATATGGTTCGAGTGGCCACCAGGGCCTATCCATATAAAGTGAAACTTCTGTGTATTCTACTGTAATCTTGTTTGACGATTTGTGCTCCTGTGCTCATAAAGAGACTAGGGGTTACTTTGAGAAATAAATACATATATATTTTGAATATATATCTGTGTGGTGTCCTTTCATTGGTATAAAAGGGGGTTGCATTTGGTAAAACAGCTGGCTTAACACGTTTCAAGAGTTTAGCCTCAAAGACTGCTTAGCCTACGCTACCACTAGGGCAGCTAGTCCGAAAAGGTTGACTTACAACCACACCATAAGGGTTGCTTGGCATGGTACAAGGTGATCACTTTAACTAGTGAGCATCATATACCAGGCCAACTTCTCACAATAACGGTCATTGAGGCCTAAAGGAAACAAGGTTTGCAAAGTGTTAATCCAATAAATCTCTCTTTGGAGCCAACGTTTAGTGGTGTCAGTACCTGGTCTAACCGTGAGTCTTTCAACTATTTGAAAGCGTAATTGCACTATAGTGTGTTGGGCATTTTCCCAATGTGTGGCAAGACTAGATGTGGTAGATTTGGTGCGAATTTTGCTTTTATGCTCGGAAATACGAATCTTCAGCTTGGGTTCTGTTTTCCCAACATAGGCTTTACCGCAGGGACATTTTATACAGTAGATGACGTGTGGAGTTACAGTCACTAGTGTGAAGAAGTTTTATCTTTTTGCCGGTAACAGGGTGGGTGAGACTGTCACCTATGATAACATTGTTGCAGTGGATGCAGTTGTGGCATTTTTTGGTGCCTAATTGTTCCGCCAAAGCGGGAAAGGCTTGCGGCGTCGATAATAATGACCGTAAATTTCTCCCTTTTGAGTATGCGAAGAGTGGTTTTTCTTGAAAGAGACCGTTGAATTCATCCTCATTTTGAAGTAATTCCCACCGATTCATAAAAATCTTCTTGATAGCTGTTGAGATAGTGGAGTATGAGGAGATGAAAACCATTCTGGAAGTCGACATGGATTGTTGTTTTTGTTGAAGTAATGATGACCTAGGTTTAGACTGTGCCTTCATGAGGCATTCATGGAGGATGTTCTCTGGATAACCTCTTGCAAGGAATTTTTGTTTGGATTCAGAAATTTTTTGTGAGCTCACAACTGGATCTGAACAAATTCGCCGTATGCGGATGAATTGAGAGAGAGGTAAGTTGTTGATAAGGCTTCTGAGATGAAAACTGGAGAAAGCCAAGATGCTATTACGATCTGTGGGTTTAGTATAAACCGATGTATCAAAGGTATTATTGACTGATTTGTGGATTTGGACGTCCAGAAAATGAATAGTGTCCACCTGAATATTATAAGTCAGGTGGATATGAGGATTGATACCATTCAAGGAATTGATCATGGATACTAGCGCTTGTTCGGTGTCAGACCATAAAAGGAAAATATCGTCAATATACCGACAATACAAAGGTATGTTTTTCCACCAGTTGGAATTGAAACTCATATTGAGACATGTAGGTGTTAGCATACGAAGGTGCTCCAGAAAAGCCCAAGTTCCATTTGACTGAACATAAAACTGATTTTGCCATTCGAAATAGCTATTGTAGAGACAAAATTTAAGCAATTGAAGAATAAAAATTCTGTCAATGTCCATGTGTTCAAGTTGCAAAACTGCCCATTCGACTGCCTCTAATCCAGCTGAATGTGGAATGGATGTATATAAGGCGGTAACATCTATTGTGCAAAGCAAAATAGGGGTATGCTTATCAATGACCACAGTTGAAAGTTTCTGAAGAAAATGTGTAGTGTCCTTAAGATAAGACTGCCAATTTTGTACAAAGTGCTGTAGATAATAATCCCAAAACTTTTCAGGAACAGTGCGCAGTGTTCATGACCCCGTTGGTTGTGTAACTTCTTGTCTCACCTGCAAGGACAAGTGATTTGAGGAATGGAAGCTTGCAGTGACACCCATTTCCCTAAACGCCTCTGATCAGTTTTTGATTTTTCAACCAAATATGTACCCCTTCACTACGCGGAACCACACCCTCCCACATAATCCCCCCACCCTTTCCGTTCCCCAACAATTCAGATACCCTAAAAGCACCAAAAAACATCCACACCATTAATGTGGAAAATAAGCAAGTCTCAAAGCTGTCCGTGCAAATTGTTGGCAGTACCTGTATTACCTTGCCCAGCAGCTGCCACGACAAAGACTTCCTAACCTGTCTCGTCTGGCCTTGTTCCCTGGCCCAACCTTTTAGCATTCTGGTACCTAATTCACTTGCTGACGGCGAGTAGCCCCATAACAGCTTACCAACAAAGCCGGTCCCCGCTAACTTCCCTGCAATTGTAACTCTAGATAAACCTTTCTCAATCATATCCAATATGAATTTGATGACATCCTCCTTTCTTTGCTCTTTATTAAAACACCACTGGGCGCCTGAGAGCAAAAACTCTCTCCACGCTAAATTGTAAGCTATCCTAGTAGACTTTGCCAGCGACCCTAACACCAGTTGTTGCATCCTGTGTTGCCTATGTACCACAACTGCTGCGGCATGGGTGTCGGGGTCCTGTCGGTGTCCTTGGCTAGCCCACGGAATCTCCCCCACTGCGAATGAGACAAAGCATCCGCTATGTCATTGTCCACATCCGGGATGTGCAGAGCTCTAAACGGCTTCAACACCTGTTCGTCCCTTGCTGACTGGCGGTTCACTATCTCTACTACTGCCATATTGTCTACTCTGAAGGTCACCATCTTGTGTGCCAGTTTTTTTCCCCAGAATGTCGCTGCCACTACTCCAAGAATGCAATGTTCATACCCCCTTCTCTCCATTCTGCAGGCCACTGCTCAGCGTGCCACTTTCCTTGCCAGAAAAAGCCAAAATCCTTACTGCCCGCTGCGTCTGACAAAATCTGTACATCCCAGACCATGTTCTCCTCCCTTGCAAGTAGAATTCCGTTGAAAGCCTGCAAGAACACCCTCCACATTCTCAAGTCTTCTTTCACACTTGCTGAAAGTCGCACATCATGTTGAGGCAGTCTTTGACCCCCCAGTGCCCTACCCAACCTCCTGCAAAAGGTCCTCCCAACTCTCACAACCCTGCATACAAAATTAAGATGTACTAGCAGCACCTGAATCTCCTTGACTGTCACTTTTTCCAGAGCTAGCATCTCATTGAGCAATTCTAAAAAAAATGTTTTTTGTCCTGTGGCAAGCGCGCCTGCATTATCCTGGAATTGATTTCTATTCCTAGAAAAGACAGAGCCGTGATGGGGCTCATTGTCTTCTCGGGAGACAACGGCACCCCTAGTTCCCTCATTAGCTCTTTGAAGTTTTCCAGGGCCACCTGGCACTCGGTGGAGCCATAGGTGCCCACAAAGAAAAAATCATCCCATAATGTGTCACCAACTGGTGACCCTGCGTTTTGAGAACAGCCACTGCATAAAAGTGCTAAAGCACTCAAATAATGCGCATGACATAGAACAGCCCATCGGTAATGTCTTGTACACGTACCATTTCCCGTTGAAATGAATACCCAGAAGATCCCAATCATCTGGATGGACTGGAAGCAAACAGAAAGCTGATATTATGTTGCCTTTTGCCGTTGCGCCCACCGTCACAACCAGTGACATGGCCACGTCAACTGACGAATATGAAACAGTAACTTCCTTCTCGTCAATGAAATCATTCACTGAGCTCCCTTCTGGCCATGACAAGTGTTCAAGAACTGCCCTGGTTCCTTCTTTGGCACTACCCCAATGGGTGACGCAATCAAATTTTCAAGAGGCCAGTCCGTAAAGGGGCCCACCTTCCTCCCCTCCCTCACTTCCTTATTTAGATTTTCCTGCACTATTTGTGTATGCTCCCTCGCTGACTGCAAATTCTCAGCCCACCTTCTGTGCCTCGGTCCCCCATACCCTAATCTAAAACCCGATCTGAAGCCCTCCCTCAACACTTCTGCAGCCTTCTGGTTCTCATAACCCTGTAAGGCCGCCTCCAACTTATCTGACCTAACTGACATATGAGCCCATTGGCCCAGCCCCTTGAACTCCCCAAGCCCCCCATGTTCCTGTAAACTGTTGCTGTTGCTGCCCCTCTGCATTGTCTCCTCCCTGCTGCCACTGCTGAGCTCCCTGCTGGTGCCCCCCCTGCCCCAAAGCAGTTAAGCAACGGATGCCTACCCCCGCACTTGGAGCACTCATGTCGAAATTTACAGAATTCCCAAGTGCAGAAACCTTTGTTAAAGTCCCAACAGGACCCTCCCGACACTGTCTGCCCTCTCCCAGTACCTCCCACCCCTCCCCGGGTGGGCTTCCCCTGAACGGGCCGGTACACTATTGGGAGCCTACTGGCAGTGAAAATTGTCCTGCCCGCTCTGGACGCCCCAATAGTGTGCTGCCATAAATCTGCATCCAGTTCCCCCCATATCGCTCGGGATCCCAAGCCATGCGTGCTCGAAACTCCTCGTTGTATTGCGCCCACGCATATCCACCCCATGTAAAAGTTTGAGCATTTCAACATACTCTCCCTTCCATATGCCCTCTTTAGTCGCCAGCATCATATTTTCTCCCAGCGGTTTAGTAACCCCCATATAAGGTAGCTTTTTAATCTTCAATTCTTTACTCTACTTTACCTTTTTTCTCAGCAGTTGTTTCCTCCCCTTTATCTGCTTTCTCCGTGCTTTTATTACACTCAGTCTTGGTTGTGGCCGTCTTACCGTTGTCTTCCATGCCCACGCCAATGTCCAGCACATACTTACCCCTCCTCAACCTACCCTTCTCCCTCTCCCTGTCCTCATCCCCCCGTCCCAATTGAGACCATCTCTGGCTCCCCCCCCCCTTTCCTTGTGATTTACCTGGCTCTAAGGAGGCTGCCCGTGTTGTTGCAGTCCGCCTCGCCATTGGGCCCGTGGTCTGTACCGACTTTGCTGGCCTCTCTGCAGGCTCCGACGCCCATCGTGTAACCTGTAAAATAGTATGAGACACATTACTCTGTCCCCCCACCCCTTCTCCTTTCTCTCTCAATTTGCCATCTTCAAGGCTTTCCTCGTCAAAGTCTAACTCTTCGCGCCATTCGGAAATCTCCCCTTGCTGGCCCCTAGTGGGCCTTCTACTCCTTGTCTCGGGGGTGCCGACTGCACCCGCCCGTATTCCACCGCACCCTTTGATTGCGTATTCCCGTGTTCCTGTCACCCTGCGGATCGCTGAGGTCCGTCAGGTGTTGGGGCCAGCGAGAACGCTCGAGGCCTACATTTGCCAACCGCGACAGGGTTCCCCGCCAGTAACTGGTGCGCCACTCGAGGATCCGCCCTCCCTTCTTCTCGGCACCAACGAGCCGCTCCCAGCTCTGCCAAGTCCCCACCTCGATACTGATCTTCCACCTGAAACATAAACGACAGGTCTGGTGTGCTGGGCCTATGCAACCCATCCCCTAGCTCCCTTCTTCTCTTCCTACTTACCCCCAAAGTGTTCTCTGTCCACCGCCGTCATACCCTGAATAAATCCTCCACCTCCCGGTCACTGTCCCCCTCTCCCTCACTCCATTCCAGCCCGGCTGTAACACCTGCGTATAACTGGCCCTGCACCTGCCCCAGGGGTCCCACTACTCTGCCTTATACTGCCCTTCTTTATACCCCCTTGCCCCCCTTTCTTCTGCGTCAAACCCTTTGCTTCCAACCCCACAGATCCTCCCTGCGCCAAATATGCATCTACCTGCCCCAATCTATTTAGACCCCTCACCTCCTCATTCCACTAGGTGAAGATATCCAAACCCTCAATGCGTGGCTGCCCCTTGCTGGCTCAAGCTCCCCTGGGAATTCTTCCTTCTCCTCCCCTGACTCAAAGAGGGCCTGTACTCCACGCCCCCTGCCCGTACTCTTCCCTAATCTCCTCTCCAAGGATCCGCTCCCCCAATATAAGAAACCTGCCCCTGCTGGTCCCCACTGAGGGCCAGCTCATCCCCAGACACTTTGAAAATTTCCCTGAGATAGGAAAACTCTCCCGGTCCCTCCCGACCCCCTACCTCCTGCTCCTGCCAAATCTGGGACCCCTGCTCCCTTATAGGCGTACTGCCGCTTCGCTCCATTACCCACCCCTCTCACTCCTCCCTCTCAAGTCGTCCCGCTGCTCCGGGGACCTCGGGCTCACTCGCCCGTTTTCCCGAGCAGTTAGGACGTCCTTCTGGCTTTCCGCTGGTGGAGCGTTTGACGCCCTCCTCTGGCCTACACGGGCCCTGGCCCCACGCATCCTCGCCAGAGCCTCAGTGAGCACACGAGGCTCCGGCGCATCAGCAGAAGCAGGGGCCACTCTCCGAGCATAAGAGCGGCCCCGTGAACTTACCACCCTGATTTTCGCCTGCTTTGGGGAGGTGCAGGCCGCGACGGTGGCCCCTACCCCGGCTGAGGCGCACCGGTCGGGGGGGGGGGGGGGGGGGGTGAAGCCCCAGCCGCCTCCGGCAACAAAAAGTCCAGATGCCCCGCTTCACTCACCAAGCAGACCGCCTCCAGAACCCGGTAATCCTGCATTTTATTCCTACGAATATCCTGCAAAACTAACACTACAAAAAGATTTTACTAACTACACTACCCTGCTCCTAGCCACCGGGTCACCAAACCTAAAGTGGTGGCCGGGAGCACCACGTGCAAGCCCTTATGTAAATTGGGCTCTACTTGGGCTACAACCTGCCCCAAATTGACAAAGGGGCCGTTATTCGGCCAGCCCCGCCCCTCCCAATCTGCGGGGGGCAGACTTCACTGCGTTTGGCTGCCCCCCTTTGCAGATAATTTCTCACTTTGGCTCAGGGTGCTCGATTTAGAGGGACACCCCAGAATATAATCATTTATTTTTGCCTCAGCCCGCTAGCTCTTTTTCGGTCTAACCACACACTACAATCATGATCTTCTTCATTTCACTCCACTCCATTCCTTCTCCCTTTTGCACTTCCCCCTTTCATGGCCTCTCACCTATAATTTAGCAACTGAATATGTGTTTCAGGTGAGGGGTAGAGGACGTGATCTGTGAAAATAAAGTCTCACACCACTCCCCACACACGAAAATCGCCCAAGCCGCATTCTTGGCAAATGCCAGCGCTTCATGTACTCTCCCTGCACTCACTAGCCTGAGGAGGCCTTGCAGGTCAGGATCCACCTAGACGAACTGGCGGAACAAAACTTGAGGGTGGAGACCTCCTGCAAGGCATGTGGAGGGGCCCCCTCCAGACTCAATCTGGAGCTCTCCGGCCAGAGTATTGTGCTGAGGGGCTCGAGGGTCCAAGAGGGCCTCACATGGAGCCCTAGCCAGACATCTTCTTGCTTGAGCCACAGTCCGGTTGCAAGGGCTCACCCACTGCTAAGTCTTCAGCACAGAGGTTTTAAGGCATAGGCAAAGTGGGCAATTAAACCCAATTGGTCGCACACTGCTACACCTACCAGTCGTGTTCCCCCAATGAAAATGGTCCCTGAAGGTCAGCGTCGGCGGATACACCTATGCTCGAGTGTGAATGCAAGTATGCGTGGCGTGTGCCATCCCTGGACACGTGTTTCGAGGTAGTTGCCTCTCGTCAGCAGAGAGCAGGAAAATGAGTGTGGGGTTGCTGTGTAAGCTGCTAAAATCGTTATCAGGTCTAGTACCTCTCGTAGCGCGCAGGTGCGTAACCAAAGTCCGTCGACTTCACCGGCTCAGAAGAGCCTGAATAAAATTAAACCCAATTGGTCGCACACTGCTACACCTACCAGTCGTGTTCCCCCAATGAAAATGGTCCCTGAAGGTCAGCGTCGGCGGATACACCTATGCTCGAGTGTGAATGCAAGTATGCGTGGCGTGTGCCATCCCTGGACACGTGTTTCGAGGTAGTTGCCTCTCGTCAGCAGGGAGCAGGAAAATGAGTGTGGGGTTGCTGTGTAAGCTGCTAAAATCGTTATCAGGTCTAGTACCTCTCGTAGCGCGCAGGTGCGTAACCAAAGTCCGTCGACTTCACCGGCTCAGAAGAGCCTGAATAAAATTAAACCCAATTGGTCGCACACTGCTACACCTACCAGTCGTGTTCCCCCAATGAAAATGGTCCCTGAAGGTCAGCGTCGGCGGATACACCTATGCTCGAGTGTGAATGCAAGTATGCGTGGCGTGTGCCATCCCTGGACACGTGTTTCGAGGTAGTTGCCTCTCGTCAGCAGGGAGCAGGAAAATGAGTGTGGGGTTGCTGTGTAAGCTGCTAAAATCGTTATCAGGTCTAGTACCTCTCGTAGCGCGCAGGTGCGTAACCAAAGTCCGTCGACTTCACCGGCTCAGAAGAGCCTGAATAAAATTAAACCCAATTGGTCGCACACTGCTACACCTACCAGTCGTGTTCCCCCAATGAAAATGGTCCCTGAAGGTCAGCGTCGGCGGATACACCTATGCTCGAGTGTGAATGCAAGTATGCGTGGCGTGTGCCATCCCTGGACACGTGTTTCGAGGTAGTTGCCTCTCGTCAGCAGGGAGCAGGAAAATGAGTGTGGGGTTGCTGTGTAAGCTGCTAAAATCGTTATCAGGTCTAGTACCTCTCGTAGCGCGCAGGTGCGTAACCAAAGTCCGTCGACTTCACCGGCTCAGAAGAGCCTGAATAAAATTAAACCCAATTGGTCGCACACTGCTACACCTACCAGTCGTGTTCCCCCAATGAAAATGGTCCCTGAAGGTCAGCGTCGGCGGATACACCTATGCTCGAGTGTGAATGCAAGTATGCGTGGCGTGTGCCATCCCTGGACACGTGTTTCGAGGTAGTTGCCTCTCGTCAGCAGGGAGCAGGAAAATGAGTGTGGGGTTGCTGTGTAAGCTGCTAAAATCGTTATCAGGTCTAGTACCTCTCGTAGCGCGCAGGTGCGTAACCAAAGTCCGTCGACTTCACCGGCTCAGAAGAGCCTGAATAAAATTAAACCCAATTGGTCGCACACTGCTACACCTACCAGTCGTGTTCCCCCAATGAAAATGGTCCCTGAAGGTCAGCGTCGGCGGATACACCTATGCTCGAGTGTGAATGCAAGTATGCGTGGCGTGTGCCATCCCTGGACACGTGTTTCGAGGTAGTTGCCTCTCGTCAGCAGGGAGCAGGAAAATGAGTGTGGGGTTGCTGTGTAAGCTGCTAAAATCGTTATCAGGTCTAGTACCTCTCGTAGCGCGCAGGTGCGTAACCAAAGTCCGTCGACTTCACCGGCTCAGAAGAGCCTGAATAAAATTAAACCCAATTGGTCGCACACTGCTAAACCTACCAGTCGTGTTCCCCCAATGAAAATGGTCCCTGAAGGTCAGCGTCGGCGGATACACCTATGCTCGAGTGTGAATGCAAGTATGCGTGGCGTGTGCCATCCCTGGACACGTGTTTCGAGGTAGTTGCCTCTCGTCAGCAGGGAGCAGGAAAATGAGTGTGGGGTTGCTGTGTAAGCTGCTAAAATCGTTATCAGGTCTAGTACCTCTCGTAGCGCGCAGGTGCGTAACCAAAGTCCGTCGACTTCACCGGCTCAGAAGAGCCTGAATAAAATTAAACCCAATTGGTCGCACACTGCTACACCTACCAGTCGTGTTCCCCCAATGAAAATGGTCCCTGAAGGTCAGCGTTGGCGGATACACCTATGCTCGAGTGTGAATGCAAGTATGCGTGGCGTGTGCCATCCCTGGACACGTGTTTCGAGGTAGTTGCCTCTCGTCAGCAGGGAGCAGGAAAATGAGTGTGGGGTTGCTGTGTAAGCTGCTAAAATCGTTATCAGGTCTAGTACCTCTCGTAGCGCGCAGGTGCGTAACCAAAGTCCGTCGACTTCACCGGCTCAGAAGAGCCTGAATAAAATTAAACCCAATTGGTCGCACACTGCTACACCTACCAGTCGTGTTCCCCCAATGAAAATGGTCCCTGAAGGTCAGCGTCGGCGGATACACCTATGCTCGAGTGTGAATGCAAGTATGCGTGGCGTGTGCCATCCCTGGACACGTGTTTCGAGGTAGTTGCCTCTCGTCAGCAGGGAGCAGGAAAATGAGTGTGGGGTTGCTGTGTAAGCTGCTAAAATCGTTATCAGGTCTAGTACCTCTCGTAGCGCGCAGGTGCGTAACCAAAGTCCGTCGACTTCACCGGCTCAGAAGAACCTGAATAAAATTAAACCCAATTGGTCGCACACTGCTACACCTACCAGTCGTGTTCCCCCAATGAAAATGGTCCCTGAAGGTCAGCGTCGGCGGATACACCTATGCTCGAGTGTGAATGCAAGTATGCGTGGCGTGTGCCATCCCTGGACACGTGTTTCGAGGTAGTTGCCTCTCGTCAGCAGGGAGCAGCAAAATGAGTGTGGGGTTGCTGTGTAAGCTGCTAAAATCGTTATCAGGTCTAGTACCTCTCGTAGCGCGCAGGTGCGTAACCAAAGTCCGTCGACTTCACCGGCTCAGAAGAGCCTGAATAAAATTAAACCCAATTGGTCGCACACTGCTACACCTACCAGTCGTGTTCCCCCAATGAAAATGGTCCCTGAAGGTCAGCGTCGGCGGATACACCTATGCTCGAGTGTGAATGCAAGTATGCGTGGCGTGTGCCATCCCTGGACACGTGTTTCGAGGTAGTTGCCTCTCGTCAGCAGGGAGCAGGAAAATGAGTGTGGGGTTGCTGTGTAAGCTGCTAAAATCGTTATCAGGTCTAGTACCTCTCGTAGCGCGCAGGTGCGTAACCAAAGTCCGTCGACTTCACCGGCTCAGAAGAGCCTGAATAAAATTAAACCCAATTGGTCGCACACTGCTACACCTACCAGTCGTGTTCCCCCAATGAAAATGGTCCCTGAAGGTCAGCGTCGGCGGATACACCTATGCTCGAGTGTGAATGCAAGTATGCGTGGCGTGTGCCATCCCTGGACACGTGTTTCGAGGTAGTTGCCTCTCGTCAGCAGGGAGCAGGAAAATGAGTGTGGGGTTGCTGTGTAAGCTGCTAAAATCGTTATCAGGTCTAGTACCTCTCGTAGCGCGCAGGTGCGTAACCAAAGTCCGTCGACTTCACCGGCTCAGAAGAGCCTGAATAAAATTAAACCCAATTGGTCGCACACTGCTGACTTACCAGTCGTGTTCCCCCAATGAAAATGGTCCCTGAAGGTCAGCGTCGGCGGATACACCTATGCTCGAGTGTGAATGCAAGTATGCGTGGCGTGTGCCATCCCTGGACACGTGTTTCGAGGTAGTTGCCTCTCGTCAGCAGGGAGCAGGAAAATGAGTGTGGGGTTGCTGTGTAAGCTGCTAAAATCGTTATCAGGTCTAGTACCTCTCGTAGCGCGCAGGTGCGTAACCAAAGTCCGTCGACTTCACCGGCTCAGAAGAGTTCATTGGGGGAACACGACTGGTAGGTGTAGCAGTGTGCGACCAATTGGGTTTAACTTTATATTCAGGCTCTCTTGAGCCGGTGGAGTCGACGGACTTTGGTTACGCACCTGCGCGCTACGAGAGGTACTAGACCTGATAACGATTTTAGCAGCTTACACAGCAACCCCACACTCATTTTCCTGCTCCCTGCTGACGAGAGGCAACTACCTCGAAACACGTGTCCAGGGATGGCACACGCCACGCATACTTGCATTCACACTCTAGCATAGGTGTATCCACCGACGCTGACCTTCAGGGACCATTTTCATTGGGGGAACACGACTGGTAGGTGTAGCAGTGTGCGACCAATTGGGTTTAACTTTATATTCAGGCTCTCTTGAGCCGGTGGAGTCGACGGACTTTGGTTACGCACCTGCGCGCTACGAGAGGTACTAGACCTGATAACGATTTTAGCAGCTTACACAGCAACCCCACACTCATTTTCCTGCTCCCTGCTGACGAGAGGCAACTACCTCGAAACACGTGTCCAGGGATGGCACACGCCACGCATACTTGCATTCACACTCTAGCATAGGTGTATCCACCGACGCTGACCTTCAGGGACCATTTTCATTGGGGGAACACGACTGGTAGGTGTAGCAGTGTGCGACCAATTGGGTTTAACTTTATATTCAGGCTCTCTTGAGCCGGTGGAGTCGACGGACTTTGGTTACGCACCTGCGCGCTACGAGAGGTACTAGACCTGATAACGATTTTAGCAGCTTACACAGCAACCCCACACTCATTTTCCTGCTCCCTGCTGACGAGAGGCAACTACCTCGAAAAACGTGTCCAGGGATGGCACACGCCACGCATACTTGCATTCACACTCGAGCATAGGTGTATCCACCGACGCTGACCTTCAGGGACCATTTTCATTGGGGGAACACGACTGGTAGGTGTAGCAGTGTGCGACCAATTGGGTTTAACTTTATATTCAGGCTCTCTTGAGCCGGTGGAGTCGACGGACTTTGGTTACGCACCTGCGCGCTACGAGAGGTACTAGACCTGATAACGATTTTAGCAGCTTACACAGCAACCCCACACTCATTTTCCTGCTCCCTGCTGACGAGAGGCAACTACCTCGAAACACGTGTCCAGGGATGGCACACGCCACGCATACTTGCATTCACACTCTAGCATAGGTGTATCCACCGACGCTGACCTTCAGGGACCATTTTCATTGGGGGAACACGACTGGTAGGTGTAGCAGTGTGCGACCAATTGGGTTTAACTTTATATTCAGGCTCTCTTGAGCCGGTGGAGTCGACGGACTTTGGTTACGCACCTGCGCGCTACGAGAGGTACTAGACCTGATAACGATTTTAGCAGCTTACACAGCAACCCCACACTCATTTTCCTGCTCCCTGCTGACGAGAGGCAACTACCTCGAAACACGTGTCCAGGGATGGCACACGCCACGCATACTTGCATTCACACTCTAGCATAGGTGTATCCACCGACGCTGACCTTCAGGGACCATTTTCATTGGGGGAACACGACTGGTAGGTGTAGCAGTGTGCGACCAATTGGGTTTAACTTTATATTCAGGCTCTCTTGAGCCGGTGGAGTCGACGGACTTTGGTTACGCACCTGCGCGCTACGAGAGGTACTAGACCTGATAACGATTTTAGCAGCTTACACAGCAACCCCACACTCATTTTCCTGCTCCCTGCTGACGAGAGGCAACTACCTCGAAACACGTGTCCAGGGATGGCACACGCCACGCATACTTGCATTCACACTCTAGCATAGGTGTATCCACCGACGCTGACCTTCAGGGACCATTTTCATTGGGGGAACACGACTGGTAGGTGTAGCAGTGTGCGACCAATTGGGTTTAACTTTATATTCAGGCTCTCTTGAGCCGGTGGAGTCGACGGACTTTGGTTACGCACCTGCGCGCTACGAGAGGTACTAGACCTGATAACGATTTTAGCAGCTTACACAGCAACCCCACACTCATTTTCCTGCTCCCTGCTGACGAGAGGCAACTACCTCGAAACACGTGTCCAGGGATGGCACACGCCACGCATACTTGCATTCACACTCTAGCATAGGTGTATCCACCGACGCTGACCTTCAGGGACCATTTTCATTGGGGGAACACGACTGGTAGGTGTAGCAGTGTGCGACCAATTGGGTTTAACTTTATATTCAGGCTCTCTTGAGCCGGTGGAGTCGACGGACTTTGGTTACGCACCTGCGCGCTACGAGAGGTACTAGACCTGATAACGATTTTAGCAGCTTACACAGCAACCCCACACTCATTTTCCTGCTCCCTGCTGACGAGAGGCAACTACCTCGAAACACGTGTCCAGGGATGGCACACGCCACGCATACTTGCATTCACACTCTAGCATAGGTGTATCCACCGACGCTGACCTTCAGGGACCATTTTCATTGGGGGAACACGACTGGTAGGTGTAGCAGTGTGCGACCAATTGGGTTTAACTTTATATTCAGGCTCTCTTGAGCCGGTGGAGTCGACGGACTTTGGTTACGCACCTGCGCGCTACGAGAGGTACTAGACCTGATAACGATTTTAGCAGCTTACACAGCAACCCCACACTCATTTTCCTGCTCCCTGCTGACGAGAGGCAACTACCTCGAAACACGTGTCCAGGGATGGCACACGCCACGCATACTTGCATTCACACTCTAGCATAGGTGTATCCACCGACGCTGACCTTCAGGGACCATTTTCATTGGGGGAACACGACTGGTAGGTGTAGCAGTGTGCGACCAATTGGGTTTAACTTTATATTCAGGCTCTCTTGAGCCGGTGGAGTCGACGGACTTTGGTTACGCACCTGCGCGCTACGAGAGGTACTAGACCTGATAACGATTTTAGCAGCTTACACAGCAACCCCACACTCATTTTCCTGCTCCCTGCTGACGAGAGGCAACTACCTCGAAACACGTGTCCAGGGATGGCACACGCCACGCATACTTGCATTCACACTCTAGCATAGGTGTATCCACCGACGCTGACCTTCAGGGACCATTTTCATTGGGGGAACACGACTGGTAGGTGTAGCAGTGTGCGACCAATTGGGTTTAACTTTATATTCAGGCTCTCTTGAGCCGGTGGAGTCGACGGACTTTGGTTACGCACCTGCGCGCTACGAGAGGTACTAGACCTGATAACGATTTTAGCAGCTTACACAGCAACCCCACACTCATTTTCCTGCTCCCTGCTGACGAGAGGCAACTACCTCGAAACACGTGTCCAGGGATGGCACACGCCACGCATACTTGCATTCACACTCTAGCATAGGTGTATCCACCGACGCTGACCTTCAGGGACCATTTTCATTGGGGGAACACGACTGGTAGGTGTAGCAGTGTGCGACCAATTGGGTTTAACTTTATATTCAGGCTCTCTTGAGCCGGTGGAGTCGACGGACTTTGGTTACGCACCTGCGCGCTACGAGAGGTACTAGACCTGATAACGATTTTAGCAGCTTACACAGCAACCCCACACTCATTTTCCTGCTCCCTGCTGACGAGAGGCAACTACCTCGAAACACGTGTCCAGGGATGGCACACGCCACGCATACTTGCATTCACACTCTAGCATAGGTGTATCCACCGACGCTGACCTTCAGGGACCATTTTCATTGGGGGAACACGACTGGTAGGTGTAGCAGTGTGCGACCAATTGGGTTTAACTTTATATTCAGGCTCTCTTGAGCCGGTGGAGTCGACGGACTTTGGTTACGCACCTGCGCGCTACGAGAGGTACTAGACCTGATAACGATTTTAGCAGCTTACACAGCAACCCCACACTCATTTTCCTGCTCCCTGCTGACGAGAGGCAACTACCTCGAAACACGTGTCCAGGGATGGCACACGCCACGCATACTTGCATTCACACTCTAGCATAGGTGTATCCACCGACGCTGACCTTCAGGGACCATTTTCATTGGGGGAACACGACTGGTAGGTGTAGCAGTGTGCGACCAATTGGGTTTAACTTTATATTCAGGCTCTCTTGAGCCGGTGGAGTCGACGGACTTTGGTTACGCACCTGCGCGCTACGAGAGGTACTAGACCTGATAACGATTTTAGCAGCTTACACAGCAACCCCACACTCATTTTCCTGCTCCCTGCTGACGAGAGGCAACTACCTCGAAACACGTGTCCAGGGATGGCACACGCCACGCATACTTGCATTCACACTCTAGCATAGGTGTATCCACCGACGCTGACCTTCAGGGACCATTTTCATTGGGGGAACACGACTGGTAGGTGTAGCAGTGTGCGACCAATTGGGTTTAACTTTATATTCAGGCTCTCTTGAGCCGGTGGAGTCGACGGACTTTGGTTACGCACCTGCGCGCTACGAGAGGTACTAGACCTGATAACGATTTTAGCAGCTTACACAGCAACCCCACACTCATTTTCCTGCTCCCTGCTGACGAGAGGCAACTACCTCGAAACACGTGTCCAGGGATGGCACACGCCACGCATACTTGCATTCACACTCTAGCATAGGTGTATCCACCGACGCTGACCTTCAGGGACCATTTTCATTGGGGGAACACGACTGGTAGGTGTAGCAGTGTGCGACCAATTGGGTTTAACTTTATATTCAGGCTCTCTTGAGCCGGTGGAGTCGACGGACTTTGGTTACGCACCTGCGCGCTACGAGAGGTATTAGACCTGATAACGATTTTAGCAGCTTACACAGCAACCCCACACTCATTTTCCTGCTCCCTGCTGACGAGAGGCAACTACCTCGAAACACGTGTCCAGGGATGGCACACGCCACGCATACTTGCAT
The DNA here is from genome assembly GCF_964204655.1 of Triturus cristatus. Classification (NCBI taxonomy): domain Eukaryota; kingdom Metazoa; phylum Chordata; class Amphibia; order Caudata; family Salamandridae; genus Triturus; species Triturus cristatus. The sequence continues at coordinate 762,682,413 of NC_140592.1, read as the reverse complement.
TCACACTCTAGCATAGGTGTATCCACCGACGCTGACCTTCAGGGACCATTTTCATTGGGGGAACACGACTGGTAGGTGTAGCAGTGTGCGACCAATTGGGTTTAACTTTATATTCAGGCTCTCTTGAGCCGGTGGAGTCGACGGACTTTGGTTACGCACCTGCGCGCTACGAGAGGTACTAGACCTGATAACGATTTTAGCAGCTTACACAGCAACCCCACACTCATTTTCCTGCTCCCTGCTGACGAGAGGCAACTACCTCGAAACACGTGTCCAGGGATGGCACACGCCACGCATACTTGCATTCACACTCTAGCATAGGTGTATCCACCGACGCTGACCTTCAGGGACCATTTTCATTGGGGGAACACGACTGGTAGGTGTAGCAGTGTGCGACCAATTGGGTTTAACTTTATATTCAGGCTCTCTTGAGCCGGTGGAGTCGACGGACTTTGGTTACGCACCTGCGCGCTACGAGAGGTACTAGACCTGATAACGATTTTAGCAGCTTACACAGCAACCCCACACTCATTTTCCTGCTCCCTGCTGACGAGAGGCAACTACCTCGAAACACGTGTCCAGGGATGGCACACGCCACGCATACTTGCATTCACACTCTAGCATAGGTGTATCCACCGACGCTGACCTTCAGGGACCATTTTCATTGGGGGAACACGACTGGTAGGTGTAGCAGTGTGCGACCAATTGGGTTTAGCAAAGTGGGCAATTGCCCAAGTCCCCCACCTGCCAAGGGCCCGGAGAAAGTGAACTTTTTGTCTGACATGTAGTTTTATACGTCAGCCTCTATCCTCTATGGCTAACGATACCTCTGAATCTCTTTGCCCACTGTTAACGTAAGTATTTTTGGGGTCGCTGGAAAAAACATATTTCAACTGTTTTTGTATGACCCACTTTCTGAAAGATTGTTTATCAGTCATCACGTGGGCATGAATTAGATGAAAATGGGTAGTAAATAAACAAACTTGCTCAGAGCAAGGGACCGCAAAAATCCTTAAACTCCAGCAATAGCGAGATGATCATCCTGTGTAAATATGCAATATATTTTAGTCCAACCCTAATCGCATCAACTTTCCATAAACTGTAATATTGAGTGAAAATGCAACTTGAATACATGTAACTCTATTTTTATCTGAACTTAGAGTTTATCTGTTTGTATCTTTTATGTGATTTATGTACTCTGATGTCCATATGTGTTCTATTGTAAAGCGCTCTGACAACTTCGGGTAAAGTTCGCGCTCTATAAAAACGCATACATTCATTAAAATAAGCTGACACTGTACTTCTGGTGTAAAAAATACCTTTCACCCTGAGTTAATTATCGCCCCCAAGACCACTTACGCGGTCATACGGGACCTCTAACTTGATTTAAACCCATGTGTTTTGACATTAACCCAGGGAATTACTCTTCGGGCGCTACAACGAGTGGTCAGTGGTAGTAAGCGCTATACAAATCCAATGACAATTACATCTCTTGACCTCTTAGTTTGCTCAGACACGGAACTCCTGCCTGCCCGTTTCCGAGTTCCCTGCTGCGGGAGTGCGCCCCGTTGCGCTGCTGTCATTGAGTGTGTCACTCTGACCAGTGTATCCGTCTCTACGCTTGCGCTATGAACCCAAAGAGGTCTACTTCCTCCGTTTCTTTTCTCCTTCCTGTAGCTCGTGCACACAAAAGTGTAAGCAGAGTGTTAGGTGTCTTTTGTCCTCGTACTTATCGGACGATGACTTGTAACCTGGAAAATACGAGCAGCCGAGAAATGTTCCGACAGGATTCAGATAAGGTGCGTGGTGACCTCGCAGGGGAGCTGGTCAGTTCTGTCTTTGTGATTAAGAATTTAAATACATGCGCGTTTTTTGTGTACATATGCAAATGTTGCTCACCCTTGTTTGTCCCGGGGCCTCGCGACTTCTTTTTTCTCCAGCGCCAAGAGGTCGTATCTTGAGGTGAACGTGCGCTATTGATAGATAGGCTTCCTGTGGCCATTATGATAGTACTTGGAGTGGATGAAGGAGAGGAGCCGTGGACATACCCGAGCATGAGCAAAACATTTGAGAGACGCAGATTGACCGAGTTTCAGCTGATTATGTTTAGGGGATCTGTTAATTACCTTTTTGGGTTAGCTGTAAGAACGTATAATAAGAATCAAACAAACTCTTAAAAATAGTGAAGCCTTAGTTATATACTAAGCAAATTAAATGGGTACCCATTTAGTTAAACGTGTGGCCCAATTAGAAATTCAAAAGCGATCAATAGAATGAAAAGCAAAACAATTATACAAAGCGAAATTCCTCTTTTAGCGGTGCAATTTTGGACTAATCTTCCTTCTCGCAGCCATGCCCAATAGCAACAAATTAATGTGCCCTCGATTTCGCCAAGACTTCCTCTAGCCAGCTAGTTTTCAGCATGGATCTGATGGCAGCAACTTGCTCTTGCTTAGGAGCTAGCGTAATCTTTCGTTGTGCACCTACCGCCAGCCGTCTCAAGTGGCCTAGGGTGAAGAAAAATCCTACTTGTCAGTTTACACAAAGAGACCCCTTAGTTTCATCAAATAGTGCATTGTCACCCCTCCCTGCCCCACAAATATCTCCCTTTTCAAAAAGTTGCCTTCAGAACATTTTGATTGGTTCTTAAAATTGCCCACTGCAGTGTGTGACGTAGTCGCCATATAGCTTGAGCTGTATTAACTCACACAAAGCTAGCTTTGTCCCACCCTGCTTGCCGGTGATTGCATCCTTGGTCCTCGCTGGCAGGAAGACAGTGTCTAAGGCTGTGGGGACAGTTGCCCCAAGGGTGCAAGGTAAAGAGGCCTGGCATTGGATGGTCTTGAAGAATTGTTGTTAACATGGAAACAACCCCTCCCGCCTCATACATGGGTAAAATATATAGCACACCAAAACCGCTGTAGCCAGACACCCATGTTCCATTTCCCAATGTTTTCTCCCTTCCTTTGTGTCCCAGTAGGCTCGAGGGCCAGTGGCCTGCACTTCGGCATTCTGTCATCTATACAAACAAGCATTGGCATTGCCAATAGATCTCGCCTTTGGGACCTTATAAGTGTTTAGCCATGCAACAGTTGATGATCTTGCACCAAGGATATTGTGCTGCATAACTAAATACTTATAAGGTTTCCAAAGCGAGACCTATTGGCTATGCCAATGCTTGTTGAAATAGGGTACATAAATGAATGGGGTAATGCTGCAACTCTGTGCTCTTTTGAACAGGGGTAAAATAACCCACGTAAGTGATGTGTTCAGCCTTCACCACAGCTGTATATTTCACATTAGTCCCGAGGATTCACTGCACAGTCCCCATGTGCGACTTGTGAGGGGCAGGCTCCAGCCTGGATGCTGCAGGACTACTATTGCAAACGTATTTTCTGCCACCGACCGCGCGCTCTGATAACTCGGAAATCTGAAGGATGCAGGCAGCGCTAGCGTTCCCGAGGAGCTAAGGCAGGAAGGAGGGGGCGGGGCCGTTCTAAATGGGATCCTGTCCCGGCATAAAACGTGGGCGGCCGTGGTTTAGATAACACAGGCCCTGCTGCGTTAACCTCGGTTCGGTGTGAGTCAATGAAAGGAGTGGAGCTACTCTTCTGACGGAGCGGTGAAAGGACAACTAAAAGAGTCAGGACTGACAGGAAGTGAAGTACTAAACCAAACGTTAGCTAAACCAATAGAAACAAAGAATAAAGAAATAAACTGCAGAGAACGAGAGGGAAAAGAAAAGAGAAGCGACGGATGGAAGCTAAGTTAAGTGTCCAGGAAAAGAGGCGAACTAAAGTGGAAAGTTTGTAATCAGGAAAGGGTGCGTACAAATAATTGAACGCGAGGCTCCGAGAACAGAGGGTGTAAGAAAGATGGCAAAATGAGTGTGATATGAACAAGCAAAAAGACAGACAAAGAAAGATTCGAGGGAGAGAAAGAGGAAAGGAGGAAACGTGTGACAGGGATATGAAGGCAGCGTAAAGAGCAAGCAATAGTTCACTTTAACAAAATATCAAAGGAAATAAATGAGAGATAAACATTAAAAAGAGAAAGAGAGCAAAAGCATCACGAGACAGCAGGAGAGGGATAGTAAGAGCAAAAATATAGACAAGCGCTAGTAATGTTGCCAGTTGTGGGTGTGCTGGCAGAGGAGGCTGGGTCTGCGCAGCAAAGCGGCCGTGCGGCCGCGAAATTGAAAGTGATCGTGATCAAAGCGGCCGTGCGGCCGCGAAAGTGAAAGTAAGCGCGGCGCGCGCGCCCGCGCACATGCACTGTAGCTTTAGGCCACGGCAGCACTTTGTAAAGCCCAGATATAAAATGTCTCTTCGAGCCTTTGGCTCGCGAGACCTAAAAACACTCTAATGAAACTCAACCCGGATCTTCCACAACACCACGGTGGCCGGCGGGTGGGGTTGAAGCAAATAATTGCACCTGTTCACGTGTTTGACTTGTATTACGGCAAGGCTAATCTCTGATCTAAAATTGATTTAAGCACGTGACTGGACAGTCCTAGCACATGACCGCATAGGTCTTGAATTATATGGCTGAAGCGAGCCCAGCCAGAGGACACTAGGTCCATTGGGCTCAAACCCCCCAATTGGTAATTGACTCAAACTGTAGAGATTTGTGATTAGTTATTTATATGAAATTCTCTAATTAGTGCGTTGGTGTAGAAATATTATTTACCTTATCAATTTCCGAAACTGTTTATGGTACTACATTGTTTTTTCCTTTTTACTACTGCATATTTTATTAATGAACAAAATGTTTTTCTGTTTTTGGACTGTTTTGTGAAAGTTATTGATTATGTACTTTTGAAAAACAAACATTTTTAATAAGGAATTGTAATAAAAGAAATATGAATTTTACATTTCTAATTGGAGAACCTATGTGATGGTTTTAATTAACTGAACAAATAAATTAATATATTACTAGCCTGACCCGCATCGCCGGTCCTCTGTATATCCCCTTCCCAGAGCCTTTTTGTCTTTTTAGGATACGCCTGGCTTACAAGAATCACTGATAAACTTGTCTACAGCATAGGCCACAATCATCAATGCCATATAAGATGCCTAAAGCCTGTTTCTAGCTGGTGGATGGAGCGTGAAGCAGGGTTATACAGGTTCAATATTGTCGCCCCCCCCCCCCAGTGAGCCTTGGGCACCGATAGGCCACAGGTTGCATGGCAGATAATATTTGGTGTCTCATAGACAGCATAAAGATTTCCTTATTCTGTTTTTGACCTTTTCAACTTCTGCCACTCCGTCCTCTCATTAAGTTCTGTGGCACTCAAGTACACCCCTCTCACTCTCTTGTTAGTTTTTGAGAATCCAGTTACCATCACAACCCTCTGGGAACACACAAAAAGAAACCATAAAGTTGGCTTAAAGAGAGCAAGCGTGATGCTGACTTATGTGCTTGATATCTGGCTCACTTTTGCTTTTAGGCATTGTTGGACTATTTGCCGTCTTTGAGATACCCTCCATCCTGCTGCAGTGTGGAGACTATTGAACAATGCATGGTCAACAATGACAGCAGAAGTCTGCTTGGTTTTCCTTCTTGTAGCTTGGAGGGAGGAGAAGCTCTAACTGTCCTTGGTTGTAGGTCGTCCTCATAGATCTGCCCCGTAGATTCTCGGGGGGCCTGGGCAAAGGGCTGAAATAGGCTTGGATAAGATCCAGGACCCTGCTGCACAGTGAACAATTGATAGATACACCAGACCTCCAAGGGCACCCAACGATGCTGTGGCAACGTGGGCTCCCTGGCACTAGAAGATATCATTGGGGATACGGGGGGTGGGTCCAGGTGTCGTTTTTGCGCCAGAATCTGTGTAAACTGGCAGAGCAGACTAAGTAGGTCAAAACCAAGGTCTCCGCAGTTGAGGATGATGTTGCGACTCTTAAAAAGCAATGAGGCAGCTGAAGCAGACTGCAACACCCTGAGCAGAGACCCGGCGACGTGGAGGCAGATCCAGGAGAAACAACCTCCAGCTGGTCTGGTTTCCAGAGGGCCCTGAGGACAGTGACCTATGACCCCCTGGGTCAGTGGGTGTTTATCATGAGGTTCTTGGAAGGCAGACCATGGTCCATAGCAAGCATATATGTCCAACTCATACTTGTTGAAGATACTTTGCTGGAATTAGCTGCGTTACTGCAAAAGACCCAACCAGGAGTATTGCTGCTGGGTGGAGATTTTAACTCTGTTTACGACTTTACCTTGGATACTACTAGCTCCTTCTCACATGTTAGGTACTTAGCTTCAAGAGTTGGGCACAGTCACTGGACGTAGGTAATATCTGGAGGCTTATGCACCCCTAGGATAACAGGTACACATACTACTCATATAAACACCATACCCAATCCAAGTCTGGACTTTTTCCTTGCCTCAACTGGATTGCTCCCGGAGGTCACGGATTCCAGGCTCCTCCCTAGGTGCTTATCGGATCACTCCCCTATTTAGATGGTCATGTGGTGCCTCAAGAGTGAAAACTGGGAAAATACCTGGCTCCTAGCAGAGGAAGAATATCAAGAAATGGTCAGGGAGGTAATTGTTCAATTCTTCTCTTCTGATGTCATGGTATGGTAGTCACTGTAAACATAAGAGGAGAAATTATCTCCTATGACACGGAACGTAAAAAAAGAAAAACAGGGGGAATACACTTCCATTGAACGATAAATTGCAGACTTTTAAGAGAACGATGCCCGGGCACCTGGGGCACCGGTATCTTTAACCTTAGAAATGACTAGAGAGGCCCTGAAACTGCATTAAGGGAACAGGCCAAAATAGCTATTCTGGCCTCCAAATGCAGAATATTTGGAGCCGGAGACAAGGCGGACAAGCTAATATATTGGCTTGGCAACCAGGAGATTGAAGCTAGATCCATCCCTTGCATCCTTGACTCAAAACAAGGCAGAGTGACTGATTTCCAGGAGGTTGTAAATGCTTTAGCTGAATATTACACAAAGTTATATGCAAACAAGGATACAGTTCCCCAGGCTTTTACTGACCCATCATCAAGGATCTCAACTTGCCAAGATTGCTGCCCGTGGACAGTGTGGCATTGAAATTCTGGGGGATACCAATGGCATGCCTTCTGACAAAACTCAGGGACAAAGGGTTTCCCTACGGAATTATTCAAGCGCTAATCCTCTCATCTCGTCCCACAGTTAAAACTGTTGTATGAAAAGGCACTTCAGGTCGGAATCTTCCCATATGACCTTAGAGGGACTACCATTGTGGTCCTACACAAAGCAAACCCACCGAGGGAGTGCCTCTCTTACAGGCCCATTTCTCTGATAAATACTGAAGCAAAGATCCTGGCTAAAGATTGGTGGAGGTGGCCTGAACTTTGGTTCACTGGGACCAAAATAGCTAAATGTCTGACAGGGGGACACAGCATTGTATCTGACATCTGTAGGTGGCTCTTGATTTGGCGCAACGTGCCATTGAACCACAGGAACTCCTCTCAATCAATTTCGAGAAGTCGTTAGACTTTCCTTTCAATCAATTTCCAGAAAGTGTTCGAATCTATTAAATGGTCTTTCTTGTACGGGGTCATTGAGGATATGAATATGGGCCCAGAGTTTAGGGCGTATATAATGCTTTTGTATGAGAGCCCATGTGCGGTTGTTAGAGTAAATGAGGTACTGTTGGCTCCTTTCTGATGGAAGGAGGCACAAGGCAGAGCTGACCCCATCTCCTCTTCTGTTCGCTCCAGAGATGGAGCCATTGGCAGAATGGTTGGACGTAAAGCTCCGGTATGGGGCCTGCACCTGTATCCGGACCACGAAGATCTCATCAGCCTATATACAGATGATGCACTGTTGTATGTAACACGCCCTGATCACTCGATTCTCCCCACCTTATGCACATCTTCAAAATATATGGATACGGCTCTGGCCTCTGTTAACTGGGACAAATAAGTGATCTTCCCTATAACTGGCTCGCCAAGCACTATGGGAGTTGCCACAAACGGCCGTCTGAAGGGCGTCCCCAGTTTTAAATATTTGGATTTCCATGTTTCCCTAGATCAGACGAGGTGCTGGGAGCTTAACACTGTTCCCATGTTGTCCCAACTAGAAGCACAATTTGGGGTTTTGGGTGGACTGCTTTCATTGATGGGCAGTGCAGCCCTATTTGAAATGATTGCTTGACCCCACCTGTTAAATGTGCTCCAACACTACACATACTCTCTCGTAAAGAATTTCTTTAACTCCCTGTAATTTACTATCACAAATTACATATGAACAGGAAGGACACAGAGGGTATCCTTTAACAAATGTATGTAGTCGCCACATGACATGGGATTGGGGTTTTCTTAACATTAGAGGTTACTGTTAGGCAGCGCAATTGCTGCCTTTTAATGACTGGTGGTTTGTAGACAGGGCAGACTCAGCAATACGTCTGGAGGTTGAGGTTGCAGGAGTCCCGCTACTCCTGTCACAGTTCTATAGTTATAGACTAAACAAAGACCTGCCTTTGGCCACCAGAATCACTTTAGATTGCTGGTCCCGGGCACTCGGGGAGATGAAATGTCATAGCCAGACTACAAAAGTGATCCCCCCATGGCACAGGAAGTGGCCACCAGAGGTCTACCGATGGCAGGGCTTCTTGGGCTGGGATATTGGAATTGGAATTTCTAGGAAGGGGGTATTTGTGAGCCCTCACAAATTAAATCATTTGGTCAACTGCAGGTGGAGTGACACAATTTTTTAGTTACCTTCTGATAGGATATGCGCTAAGTATTGGGAAAGAGCGTTTAAAAAAGATCCCGGACTTCAATCTACTAAAGTCCTAACTGATGCTGGAGCATATGGGCAAAAAAGCTATTTCTAGATTGTATAGACCTCTAATTGTAAATATGCTGGATACAATGCTGACCCTTTGGGAGTGATGAGAGCTTAATCTGGGCCCCCTGAAGGATGAGGATTGGGCCGAAGCTAACCTGGTAGCCAGATGCCCGCAAATCCAGCAAGGGTCCCTCTTATTTAGTTTAAATCCTTTCACATAGTTTGTTTCACACCTGCACAAAATAGGTAAAAGTTCTGATCCAATCTGCACATGGTGTGGATGCAATATGGGCTATTTTATGCACATGGTATGGGAATATCCACGGATATGCGGATACTGGGCCAGTATACATGAGGTATTCAGATCGGTGGTGGGGTTGAGCATCTCTGTCAAACCCAAAATGTCAACATTGGGAATAAGGTCTGGGTAGGATGGGAATTAGGCGGGTAAGAAAGAGGGTGCACTGGGCCTCTTAATTGCTAAAAAAGAGATCACCAGAGTACGGCGGGCACAGGCAGCTCCGTTGGTGGTTTTGGTCTAATGATCACTGTAAAGAGCTAAAGCTAAATCTTTAATACTTTCTATTGTGAACACTGACTATCAACGTATAGCCATGAACAAATTAAGGGGAGTGAAGAGGTGCTGCAGAGCATGGGCTAACCCTCTTCTGACACCGAACTTTACACAAACTATAGAGCCCAAGGAAGGTTTCTTAGAACTGGTCCAATCGAGTTGGGCTCTATAGTTTGTATCAATGTATATCATCATGACATAAAACGCCATAAAAATGACATAAAATAAAATGAAAACAGTATCATACTGGGATGTATGGACAGACCACACCATCATCCAATTCACCATCACAGGTCCCCCCGCACCTCTGCCAAACCACCTAGCACCTCTCACCGAAACTGGAGCAAAGTATCAGAGCCAATGGACCGATGTCCTCAACTCCTCCCACCCAGACACCTGAAACAACCTGTAACAGGCTGTCAAGAACTTCTCTGCCTGGATCACTGACTGCGTCGACTAGAGTCACCCCCATCAAGACCCATTACCCAAGAGGCCCTCCAAACAGGCCAGCTGGTATACCACAGAACTGAGAACATTATTTGAAAGAAGGTGGCGTACCAATAAGGACACCAAAGACCAAACCTCCTTCAAAACATCACTCAACCAGTACTACCTACTCCTGAAAAAGACGAAACGAAGCACCCTTGCCAATCGCATCAAGGCCAGTTCCAACCGCAGTAAGGCATATTTCAACATTGTCAGAGTTCTCCAGCCCCTCAGCCTCCAAAAACATAATCACCCCCTCCCTGGAACTCTGCGACACCCTGAAGGACTTCTTCCATGACAAGATCTCCGACATCTACAAACACTTCGAGCCTCAAACCACCACCACCGACAGCCTTAGCCTCATCCCCATCACAGATGCAAAACCTGACCACCCACTTGTCACCAAGGACTAGCTCACCACACAAAACACCACAGCCATCATGAAGTCGGTCCACTCAGTATCACCTACACACTCCTGTCCCCAAATCTCGGGAAGCAAGTCGATCAGTAACAAAATCAGCACCATTTTCAATTCCACGGTTACTTTTCCCGAGGAATTGAAACACGCTGGAGTCAAACCCCTTCTCAAGAAACCATCTGTTGACCCCAGCATACTCAGTTCTGTCCCATCTACTCCCCTTTCCCACCAAGGGCCATAAAAAGTCATCAACCACCAATTCACACAACACCTGGAGAACAGCAATCTTCTGGACATCTCCCAGTCTGACTTCCACACCAACCACAGCACCAAAACCACCCTCATTGCTGCCACCAAGCTCATCGGAACCCTACTGGACTGTGGAGAAATGGCACCCCTGATCTTCCTCGACCTCTCAGCACCATCCGACAACATATCCCACCACACTCTGATCAAGAAGCTCCACCACATCAGAATTCAAGGACATGCCCTTGGATGGTTCGCCTCCTTCCTCACTGGAGGAAACCAGAGAATCTGCCTTCCTCCCTTCACCTCTGAACACAAGATACTCATCTGCGTCGTCCCTCAAGGCTCTTCCCTCAGTCCCACCCTGGTCAACACCTACATAACCTCCCCCCCACAGCTATCATCGTCAGAACCCATAGACTAAACATAATTTCGAATGCCAATGACACCAAGCACACCCTCTCACTATCAAAAGAGCCCTCCACCACATGGGCCAACTTCCACAGTTGTGTGATGAGCATCACCGACTGGATGAGAGGCAACTGCCTAAACTCAACACAGACAAGACAGACGTACTGATCTTCAGGAACAACACCTGCCATGGAACGACTGCTGGTGGCCTTCTGAACTAGGACCCTCACCTGCTCCGCACAGACCACGGCTGCGACCTTGGCATCATCCTGGACAGCAAGCTCACAATGAAAAACCATACCAACGCAGTCTCCTCCACCTGCTTCCTCACTGTATGCATTCTCTGCAAGATCTTCAAGTGGTTCCCGGTCAATGCCAGATGAACCATCACCCAAGCCCTGGTCACCAGCCGTCTCGACTACGGCAATGCACTCTATGCAGTAATCACCTCGCACCTCCTGAAGAGACTACAGATCATACAGAACTCAGCAGCCAGACTCATCCGCTACCTCCCTAAGCGGAACCATATAACCCCCCTCTCAGGAAGCTCTACTGGCCCCCCCCCATTCAGAGGAGATGTCATTTCAAGATGCTGATTCACACATACATGGCTCTGCACAACCTAGGACCAGTATACATCAACCACCGCCTGAACTTTCAACAACCTTCCAGACACCTGTGCTCCGCCTCCCTTCACCTCATTCACACCCCTCACATTCGTCAACTACAGTGGAGGTCGTTCCTTCTCCTACCCTGCGGCCAGGTCCTAGAACCAACTCCGCCTCCGGACCTCACCCTCTCTGCTGGAATTCAGGAAAGGGCTCAATACCTGGCTGTTCGGCTGAAGCCTCCGCAGCGAGATCCTCAGCGCCTAGATACCCTCACAGGTGATTAGCTGTGCTATACAACTCTTGATTGATTGATTGATGTTTGTGTGTGGAAAAATGGGATGCATCACTGACTATTATTTACCAATTAATCCATAAGTAAATTATGAATATTAGTAATGAGGTCAGTACGGCATTTGATAAAGTGGCATTGCCAATGGCTGCATAATCCATATTCATGTTCACTGAATGCAAGATCCCGTTGGCACAGTGACCCTCTTAGGTGGTAACATGTATATCTGATAGAGACTACTAGCCGCAGATTCCTTCACGTAGAATTATCCCCAGGTGTGAGACTGGATCCGGAAACTTTTTGCCACAGCATCCCTGCGTGCCAGGGGGCGGGGCGACACCACGCGACTCTGCCTAGGCGTCATCCTTGTACGTGATGTCTGCGAGGTCACATAAGCCCCACCCCTGCGCGCCTACGTCAGTTTTTTCCTTTTTCGTGTGCAACGCGGATCCGGCCTTGCTACGGGCCTGTTTTGGGCCCTTTTTTCTTCATCATTGTCTTCTCTTGGTGGAACAGTGTGCGAATGCCTTCGGGCTTCAAAGCTTGCACGTCGTGTGGGCGTCTTATGTCGGCGACGGACCCTCATCGCATTTGTATGTGGTGTTTGGGGGAGGATCACGGCACCATGGATTGTGAGGCGTGCCAACAGTTGAAGTCAAAGTCGCGGCGGGAGCGCCGCATGAAACTTCTCTCGGCACGTCTCTCCAGGTCGACCTCCTCCCCTCGATCAGCAGACGGCTTCAGATACGGCCGTGATCGTCATCATCGCCCTTCCCTGATGTCGCAAGAGCGACGCTCACCGGTGGGTAAGTGTCGCAGTTTGTCCCCGGGGGCCGGGTTTTGGCCTGCCGGGGCTTGGACTCTCTGCGGGTGATGCGGCCCCACGTGTCCTCCTACCCACCGTTTCCCGGTGATGGAGCTTCGATAGTCCAGATGGAGACATACGCGGTGGCTTTGCAGGCCTCGCTGGAGTCTCCTCCTCCTCCTTCCCCTCCTGGGGCATCAGCGGTTCCCTTGCCTTGCGCGGGGCCTTCCGCGGCGCCGCCGTTGGCTCCGGCCCCAGCGCCGACTGGGTCGGATCCAGACTTGCAGGATGCGGTGCTGTTGGGGTGCGGCTCCTCTGGGGTCCCTCCTTCACACCACGGCATCTCTGCCTCGCCGCAAACTCCTGCGGGAGTCCCTGTGGTGTCGCGTGAGGTCGCCGGGGCTCGGGTCGCATCCCCGAGCCCCTCGCGGTTCCTTGACAAGGTGTCTAAGGCCGAGGTGACGCCGCTACGGCGCCGGCAGCTGCTGGACTGGGCGGCGCCAGAGGGGTCGGTGGACTCTCCTCGTCCCGCTTCGGGTCGAGGTTGGGCGTGCACCCCTCACCCTCCTCCGGGACTTTCTCATCCCTCCACGCAGGCGGCTGCCTTGTCAGAGGACGAGTCGAAGGTTGGGTCGGCCTTGGTGGCGCCGCATGGCTCGCCGGACCACCTCTGTCGTATACTGGGCCGAGGCTGGCGGAGGGCTTCGTGTCACTCCCCTGGTCCTTCTCGTCCCTCCACGCAGGCGGCTGCCTCAGCGGAGGTAGAGTCGGCGCCATTCCAACGCCGCCCCCTGTCCACTGCGACTCCAGCCCCGCTCCCGTCCCCGGCGCAGTGTGACTTCGAGGAGCCCTATCCAGCGTCTCCTTCGGCGCAGGCTGGCGTTACCCCTCTGCCTCAGGCGACGGACTCTACGGCTCCTGACGGGCGTCGAGTTGCGGATTAGTCTTCGGACGCTCTCGCTTCCCCGGAGGCTGCCTGCATATTGGTGTCGTCCTCCCCGGAGACTGGCCGCCGAGTGGTGTCTTTTTCACCGGCATCGTCGAAGGGTGGCTCCCTGCCGTTTCTGAGGCCGTGGTGTTCACCGGAGGAGGGGTAGGTCCCCCATTCCTTCGGCTCCTCCTACCTTCCAGGTCTGGCCCCTGCCCGTTCCGCTTGGCTAGGGGGACGGCCGCCTTAGTCTGCAGCCGTCGCCCACAGAGGAGCTGCTTTCTCCGCCGCTGGGCCCTACAGAGGCAGGTGCGGCCTTTGCTCACGCGGTGTCCACGGCTGTGGATATTCTGCGCATGGGTGACCCGATTGCTCATTTTCCAACGGATCATCTCTTGGAGGTTCTACACCAGGGCTCTGGTGGGAGGGAGCTCTTGCTTCCCTTTGAGTGTTCGCTCCTTTCGTCCCTGACGGGGCTTGGGGGATCCGGTGCCTCAGCACCTTCTACACCGGCACCTTCCGGCTCCGCGTGTCCCTGCGTGTCTTTCCCTCCACCCCTCTGCCGCCAGTCCTCTTTTGCGGACTGCCTTTCCCTCCCTGCCGCTGCTGTTGACTCCGCCCTCCTGGGAGGCCCACTGGCTAGACTCTTGGGGGTGCTACATTTTACCTCGACCAGCGTGGCCCTGCGGGTCCTGAACACCTTGTGTGTCCTGGCTAGGGCCTCCTCTTGTCTGTGGGACTCGGTTGAGTCTTTGGGGTCTGCAGCTTCTCAGGAGACTGTTCAGGTGGACTTACGGCATCATGCGTTGGATGGCAGGGAGCTAGCGGCGTTTATCCTTCACTCTGCTCTGGACATCTCGGAGGTGCTGGGCAGGGCCATGGCTTCCTCCGTCTCCATGCTTTGCTTCGGGACGGCGTCTTCCCCGAAAATATTCGGGAACGGCTCATTAATCTTCCATTTGATGGTAGCCATGCCCCAGCTGACTCCGCCATCCAAAGGTTCCTGGCGGGGCTCCGTCCTCCGCCTCCCCCTTATACTCTTCCTCCTCCTCCTTCTCCTCCTCAGTGATTAAGGAGTTGAGCTGGTTCTGGTCCTTTCTTGGGACAATCGCTCTTGCGGTGGAGTGTGTTTTCTGGCCATTGAGTCCTCCTTGTGGGGACTTTGGCAATGTTGGCTGCTGGACGGCCCTTGTTCGCTGTGTTTCTTGCTAGAACTGTTACGCAGACTTGGCCCAGGGATTAGGCCTTCTGTTTTTCCTTGGGCTGATTGTCAAGCCGTTCGCGGGGTGTTTTCCCTGTGGCTCTTTTGTTTTTTCCTCTGTTGCGGAAGTTCTTCCAAAGAAGGTTCCCATGTCTTGGGACTTAACGTAGGACTTAACGTACCCTATGTGGGGTAGTGGTAGCTGTTATACAGCTTGCGCTCTGCTGGGGAGTTCTGGTGGCCCTTTGGTGCCTGTTCTCCGTGGCATTTCTGTACGTTGCTTTGCTTCTTGAGGGCTTGTGCGCGGCCCCTTGTGGGGGTGTGTCCGGCCCTTTTCCTCTTCTCCCTGCTTGGGATAATTATGTGCCCTCCCTTGTCAGGTGTTGCCCACTCGGACTTCCTGGGGCCCTGGGCTGTTTTTTCTGTTCTGGCGGCTTGTTTGTTAGTGCCACTCTGGTTGGCCTGTTGCCTTCCATCTGGTGTGGCTTAGCCTTCTTTTCCCTCATTTCCTTGGGCCCTCTGGGCTCTCCCCCTGGCTTTGGAAGGAAGCTTATTACCTTGAAGGGGTGTGGGGGTACTTCAGCCTCTCTGGCCTGGCCCTTGGTTCCTCTATCGTGATTGTGCGCCCCCCCTTTTTTCTTCTTCCCCCATCCCTCTGGGGTCGGTGGTGTTCTGCTTGTGGGGGGCTCCTCTTTCCTGGGAGGGGTCGGGTTATTGCCTGGTCCGCAGGTCTGGTCCCCTGTGTGACCCTCTGTCCTGTTATGGCTGGGGGGGTCCTTTCGCAGACCCTCCTTCCCCGTGGGTATTGCTAGGATATCTATTCTACGTGAAGGAATCTGCGGCTAGTAGTCTCTATCAGATGTACGAGTTACTTACCTTCGGTAACGATGTATCTGGTAGAGACGATTCTAGCCGCAGATTCCTTCACGGCCCGGCCTTCCTCCCCGTTCTGCGAGGACCTGTGGGTTGGTCTCTGTACTCGCCTCCTGGTGGGGGGCTGTGTCTCTTGTGAGTGCATTCCTTTCCTCTTGGCGGGTTGCTCCGTCTTGTTGCTGTTCCTTCCACCCTTTGGTTCTCTTGAGGATGGGGTTATGGTGCGGTGCTCCTGTGCCCCGCTTCTTGGGCTGCTCCAGGTTTGGGGGGGGGTTTACCTTCAATCTCTGCCCTCCCTCCCATCCTCTTTCTGCTGGGGGTCCCTGCCCCTCTGCCGTCCTCTGTCTGGGGGGTCACCTGGCCGTGGTCTACCCTTGTTCCTTGGAGTATGGTTGTGTGGGGGTGGCTTGGAGGGTGGTTGTTGTTGTTGTTGTTGTCCTGTCTGTTCTGGGGCTGGTTCCCCTTCCCTATTTCCGGGTGGGGGTTGTAGGCCTGCTACAGATGTCCTGCCTTTACATATGTTCCCTGTCTCCAGGGGAGGGGGGGGAAGGCGGTTACATGCTGGCTGGGTGGCTGCTCGGGGCTCTGCTCTGTTCTTTATTCCGCCCCTGCCTTTGGAGGCTGCAGTGTTGCACCGCTCCTTATGGTGTCGCTTGTCTCCATTCTTTGTTTCTACTCTTTCGCACATTGTTCCCCTGCTCCCACAGTTTGCCTGGTGGCTCCGTGTTGCGGCGCGGAAAAGTTCTCCAACGAAAACTGACGTAGGCGCGCCGGGGTGGGGCTTATGTGACCTCGCTGACGTCACGTACGCGGACGACACCTAGGCGGAGTCGCATGGTGTCGCCCCGCCCCCTGGCGTGCAGGGATGCTGTGGCAAAAAGTTTCCGGATCCAGTCTCACGCCTGGGGATAATTGTACTTGAAGGAATCTGCGGCTAGAATCGTCTCTGCCAGATATATCGTTACCGAAGGTAAGTAACTCGTACATCAAGGCTGGTGTGAGGCAATCATGTTAAGGAGAAAGAAAGAACAATGATATTTCTTACATTTAATCCTGTGCAATTTACGTTTTTGCAGGATATACTTACATTCCATGATATTGCTGCCTGTTTCTCTGAGGAGGAGTGGAAGCTCTTAAATGAATGGCAGGAGGAACTCTACAACAATGTGATGAAGGAAATTGAACAAACCTTGATCTCACTGGGTATGATTTCTTGTTATTTCTGGGAGTTGTAAATTCTTTTAACAGGAGCAGCACATCTGTTTTTCTTTTCTTACAGCACATTTTCATAAAATCTATTATGTCTGTTTTGAAGACTTTTAAGAGCACAGAAGTGTAGGTGGCTCTCTTGTGAAATTCAAAAGTGTCAGGTGGGCGTATCCCTGTAATTTGTACTCAACAGATGTCCTCCTCCCCACCCTCATTCCAAACACCAGCCAGGATCTACAGTCTTTCTGATATATACTCCGGCCTATTTGACAACATGGTGGGGAGACTTTAAACCAATGATTATTGATCGGCCGGGGCGCGGGTTCCATGATGCATCACACCACATATGCTTTTTAAAGTGGAGTCCAATTTCGGACCAAAAAGCTCACCCTATGCGGAGTTAATGGATTTTTATAAGCGTGTTTATGAGGGGACCATGTAACAAACTTCAATATTTTTTTAGGGTTGCAGTTCCACACTTCTGCTTTTCAGAGGTCTGTTTCATTAGAACTCGAGCGAGCCCTGCAAGCCTGTAGACCATTCCGAAGGTCAGTTAGTTCCGTCTGGTGTTTCTGGGGGCTTACCCCACACATGTCCGTTCCAAAAGGTTGAATTGACATAGTTAGATCATGTATTTCTTTCTAGTCCTCAAACACCTACTGGTAAATGCAGTTTTCGCACCTAGGGCATCTCCCATGCCTGGTCAGCGAACACCTGTTATTGGCGGTATTCACCTCTCCTTGTACCGGTCTTGGAGTTCGGTTAGGACAGAGGAGCGGTCTTGACAAGGGGTGAGACAGATTTACTATAAAAAACTGCAAGAATTCATAGATACATTTGGCTTTTTTTTAAGTTTAGAAAGCTTTATTGAATATAATAATCCAAGTAAAACATCAATACAAAAAAGAAACAGTATGCAGTGAAAGAACACAATAAAATACAATTGAACTCTTATAAGATATAAAGAGTGCCATAAGGGTACTAGGGAATATACTTAGGGAAGAAGCTTTTAAAGAGATTATATTTAATGGGCAGGGAGGGGCAGGAGGAGGGAAAGAAAGAAGGTAGGGGAAGGAAAGGAGAAAGGCAATCAATATACAGAGTAAATATCTTATAAGTAACGTAAACTAATAAATGTATATAAAAAGAACAACTATGTACTGAGCATGAGAAAAGAAGGTTACAAAAACAAAATATTCAAGTAACAATTCGAGAGAGAAAATTGGTTAAAGGCAACCATAGCAAGTCTTTTTTGATCAGAAGAGGTACAGTGGTAGCAAAAGCACGATCAAGCCTATGGTGGTGGCACAATAAGTTCCACCAGGCATTATATGAAATTTTTGAAGTGTCTTTCCAATTGGTAGTAATTATCTGTAGAGAAATGGCTATAAACAAATCTATAAATTTACGCACATTACAGTGAACATTCCATATAGGTGCGGCACCACCCAGAAAAATATGGACAATCTCAAAGGGGTGGTCAGTAGCTAATATTTCATTTAATTTTGAACAAATACGAGACCAAAGGGATTTAACTAACGGGCAATGAAAGAACATATGAAAAAAATCACTATCAGCATAAGAGCATGACCAACATTTTTTAGAGTCAGTTAATTTGTAATTATATAAATCGGAAGGGGTAAAAAAAAGCCTATTGTAAAAAAAGTGCAAAGTCTGTGTGGTGCTAGCAGAGCGGGAAACAGTGTGCAATTTAGACCACAAGGAGTTCCAAACCTGAAGGGGAAACTCTTGAGCTAGATCCTTTTCCCAGGAGAGTTCAAGTTTAGATTTGATTCTTTCAGCGGAGGGGCGGGAAAGAAGTCTATAGATAGCAGCAGCTTTGAGAGGAATAGAGAAGTCTGGTAATGGGGGAAGGGTTGTTTCAGTAATGTGCAGAGAAGCACTTTGAGAGATAATGAAGGCCAAAGAGTTTTTAAGCTCAAGGTACTGAGAGGAGTATGCAGTGGAAAGATGAAAGGAGGCACGAATGTCAGAGAGGTCACGCAAGGTATTATTGCTAAGTAAATGATCGTAAGTAATAATGCCTTTATCAATCCATTCTTTCCAGAAAAGTGCTCTGCGATTAATCTGTAAAGATTTGTTATACCAAATTGGAGTTGAGAAAAGAAACTCTGACTGCGAGAGGGAGGAGCGAAACACTGAGAGAGCAAGTGCTCTGGAGTGCTTAAAGATGGGGGTGAGAAAACGCTGCGGGGGATGAGATATACGGGTAGCCGTAATAAATGTGAAGGGTGAAAGTTGCGCAAGTTCTATAGAGCTCCAAGCTGTGAGGGGAGGATCAGATGAATCAGATAGAAACGGCCAGATTTGTTTTAAAGTAAAGGCCGAATGGAATCGAGTGAGGTTGGGGAAGTTAACTCCACCTAAATCTTTAGGTTGCTGAAGACGAGAGAGAGAGATCCTAGCTTTGCGTTTATTCCATAAGAATGTTGTGAAAATACGGTTGATTGTTTTAAAAAAGTAGAGTGGAAGAGAAATTGGAAGCATTGAAAGATAAAAATTAACGATAGGAAGAAGCATCATTTTAATAGTGGCTAGCCTCCCCCACCAGGATAAGAAAAGGGGAGACCAACTATCTATAAGGGAAGAGAGCTTTCTAACTATATCCTTCTGATTAAGCTTAACAGTTTCTCTAATATCCATTACAAAGAAATTGTCCGACTCTTTCTGGCACTTACTGAATACATACAGGACCAGCCAATTACCCATACGTGTGCACAGGATCTCATTTTCAGTTTCTCTAATAGTGTTTGCATAGAGAATACCTAAGCATTTAATGTAACCAGAGTTCCAGTCGAAGCCGGAGCCCTGAAACATATGAGGAAGGCAGAATTTGTTCAGAGATAGAACCTCAGATTTATCTATATTAGGTTTATATCCAGAAACCAGAGAATATTCTTGTAACAAGGAAAAGAGTGAAGGTAAAGAAGTGATCGGATTAGAAATATACAATAAAATATCATCAGCATAGGCAGTAAACTTAATATCAATATTCTGAAATGTGAAACCAGTATATGATGGTGAACGTCAAATTTTTTCTAAAAAGGGTTCTAACGCAAGAATAAAAAGAAGAGGGGAGAGAGGACAACCTTGTCTAGTGCCTCTATGCAAAGAGAAATAGTGGGATTGAGATCCGTTAACCCAGATAGAAGTAGAGGGAGCAGAGTATAACAATTGAATTAATTTAAAAATGGGAGGGCTAAAGCCATGCCACTTCAATGCACCAAACATTAAGTCCCAGCACACTCTGTCGAATGCTTTCTCAGCGTCCAATGTAATGGCGGCAACTGGGGAATCCATCTTTGAGGCAAGGTGAATAATGTTAAGGAAAGTTCTCGAATTGTCAGTAATGGACCTGCCTTTAACAAACCCAGATTGATAAATGTTGGTAAGGTTAGGAATGACTTTATTAATACGTCAGGCCAAAACTTTAGCATACATTTTACAATCAGTGTTAATTAAGGAAATAGGTCGATAATTTTTGCAGAGGGAGGGGTCTTTATCCTTTTTAGGAATTAAACATAACATTGCCTGTGTGAAAGAACCTTTGGATTCTCCTTGTGCAAGAAAATAAGTAATCAAAGAAAGTAGATGTGATAACAGGATATCCTTAAAGTGAAGATAGAAACGAACCGTGAAACCATCTGGGCCAGGAGTTTTATCTTTGGGAAGAAGAGTAATAGCATTAAGTATTTCTTTTTCAGAAAGGGGAGCATCTAGAGAAGAAAGATCAGTAAAACGGTCAGAAGACCTGGGAATAGACTGAAAGAAAGAGTCAATTTGGGCAGGAGAAGGAACGGATTCTGGAGTATAAAGTGAAGAATAATGTTGAACAAAGCAGTCGAGGATTTTGTCATCAGTGTATTGATGATTCCCATGTGGATCAATAACAGTTATTATTTTGGATTTTTGTTTTTTAATTTTAAGATAAGTAGCGAGAGATTTGCCAGCCTTATTGCGTCCTCCGTACATTTTGGCATGAAAATTGAGAAGGTTATAACATGCAGAGTCCCAAGAGTGCTTGTTATATTGCATTTTTGCTTTAATGAGAGAAGAGAGTGTTTCTGAGGAACTCTTGGTAAAGTAAGGATGCTCTAGATCTTTAATCTGTTTTAGAATTTGAGCTGCTTTTTTCTTTTTTCGGGATACAAAATCAATAATAAATCCTCTAGCAGCAGCCTTGAAAGCATCCCACATAAAATGAAAATGAGAAGTAGAATGAAGATTGTTTGTAAAGAAATCCTCTGCAAAGAGCGTAAATTGCGGGTCTAGGAGGAGCGAGTTATTAAAGCGCCAGCGCCGAGAGGTGGGAGTAGGTGAGGGAAAATCCATATCAACAATAACAGGGGCATGGTCGGATATTAGAATAGAGCCTATTTCTGAATTAGTCATAAATTGGCGGGCATGTTGGGTGAGAAAAATATAATCAATACGGGAGTGTGAGGCGTGCACTGGAGAAAAAAAGGAAAATTCTAAAGTATCAGGGTGAGAAAGTCTCCATGAATCTATAAGACCTCTAGAAGAGATGGCTTTAAAAAAGGACTTTTGCATCTTATTAGGAACATATCTGGTTAGTGACTTACGTTCTAGAAAGGGATCCATAAGTTGGTTACAATCACCGCCCACAATCAGATCATCACACGCATGAGAAGACAGAAGCATAGAAAAGTCCCTCCAGAAGGTTAAATCGATACCATTAGGGCCATAAACATTACAGAAGGAAAATTGTGTATTATTAACAGTGACATCTAAAAATAACCATCTACCAGAGCTATCATGGAGCTCATTATGCAACTGAACAGGCAATGATTTATGAAACAAAATAATAACACCATTTTTACTGTTCACTGCCAGAGAGCAAAAAGCCTCTCCAACCCATTGTTTACGTAGTGAAGACAAATCTTGTGAGTTAAGGTGAGTTTCTTGTAACAGTGCAACATGACATTTCAATCTTGCTAAATGAGATAAAACATGTTGTTTTTTAACAGGGTTCCGAATACCTTTAACATTCCAGGAAATAACACGAAGACCGTTCATTTCAAGAAGTAAAATAAGAATAAGCAGAAGGAGATATAGAATTTAAAACAGAGTTGAAAATGAGAGAAAAAATGAAAATAGATGTTGAATAAATGTAATACAGAAAGGATAGCCAAAAACGAAGAAGCTAAAGCAAGTGTCCACCACGGAGAAAGTGACAGAAATAAAGAAGAAAAACAATGGAGTACCATAGGCAGAAATAAGCAAGAGGAAAATGTAGAGTGGGGTAGGTAGTGTAAATATTGCCAGAAAAATAGAGATGAGAGGGATAAAAAGGAATGGAGAAGGGGGGAGAAAGGGAGAGGAAAGAGGAAAGAGTAAAAAGGAGGATAAGGGGGAACAAAGACCCCCAAAAAGCAGCCAAAGGAGGATGGCAAAAAGCCAATGAGCTTTAGCCATAAGGAACAGTTGAACAAAAAACATTAATGTGGGAGGGGGGCAATGAAGAACAAGACAGCCGCACTAAGAAGAGACACCTAAGAGAACAGACTGCCACAAAAAAAATTAAAAATTAAAAACTGTGAAGTAAGAGTCTAGAACTTATGGCAATCAAATAGGGCAAAAGAAGGAACTTACCAAACATCTAGGAAAAGAAAACAGCAACGGAATGGAATGCACAATGTATACAGCAGGACGGTACAAAAGGTGACCTTGACAACAACATCACATAGGGGAGACCTGCAAGACAAAAGAAGGGGTGAACAAAGGAAGCGTAAGAACTATACTATACATACTAGAATAAAATTAGAACAAAACTCAATATTCAGACATTAACAAAAAACAGTTAGGGTTTGCTCAATTCCATGAGTTCTCCTTTGTGAGTGTGAATAAACTTCCGCAGATCAGCGGATCCTCAAAACTAAAGGTTCTGTCCTTATAGGTCACTTTGAAAAAACAAGGATGAATTAAACCGTAGCGTGCATTCATGGATCTCAATGAAGGTCTCAGGTCCAAAAATTCCTTTCGACGAGAGGCAGTAGGTTTAGAGATGTCTTGAGTGAAAAAGACTTTGTGGCCAGACCAAATCATATGCTTATGTTGCTTAGCAGCTTGAAGAATCGTCATGAGATCTGAGTATAAAAGGAAATATGCAATGATTCCTCGAGGTTTAGAGGCGGAAGTTGTATTCTTTGGCCCCAAACGATGGGCACATTGTATGTTGAAGTCTGAAGATTTTGGTAGGCCAACAATTTGTAGAACTTGAGATTTCAAGAATTGGATCATGTCCGACCCTTCCGAACCTTCCGGAATACCATAAATGCGCAAGTTGTTGCGCCTATTTTGATTTTCTAAATCTTCCGCAACCCTCTTGAGTTGGCTGACTTCTTTGGTGAGAGTGTCGACTTTGGCGACCACATCCTGGGCATCACTGATCCTCTGCTCCACATCGGAAAGTCTTGTATCCAGGCTGGACCACTTGTCATCTAACCTTTGAAGTGTGGTAACGGTGTCTGTCATAAAAGGACGGATAAGACGCAGCTCCTCCATGATATCTTCAAGAGTAAGAGGCAGCGGAGACTTAGTAGGGAAGGGCGGATCTTTTTTGGTACGTTTGACAGAAGAGACATTTGCATCCTTCCGAACTCCGGAGGAGCCTCCATGAGGTTTGTTTGAATGTGCAGTGTCCATATTGAAGGTGTCACCGCAGATAATGACAGAAAATTACAAATGAAGACAGCAGGCAGAATAGCAATAGTGATGACGAAGCAGTAGTAAGAGGAAATGTAGTGCAAAAAAATGAAAAAAAAAAAAATGACAATTCCCCAACACCGCACAGCAATGGGTAGCGTTGAAATTTGGGTTGCTTGAAACGCGCCTCAGAGAAAGAGCGAATTGTCAATAAGCGTGGAACCAGCGACACCAGCAGCACCAAAGTGACCACATAATAGAGAAGAAGATCATGCGTTTGTAGCAAACTGGGGACATCACTTGAGGAATGCACACAATAGTCTCTCCTCAATAGTTGTTGGGAGTTTTGACACTAAAATACGGTAAAGGCATTGAAGGAATCCAACAGCAAACCAAAACCACCAAGAAAAGATTGCATGACACGAAAAAGGTAGCCTCCACTTTAATGGCGTCAAATTATAACCAGGAGTAGGCAAGAGAACATAATTGCAGCAAAAGGGGAAAAAAAACGCTGCATAGTAGACAAAATGGCGGCCGCTGACTGAGGGAAACAGAATTCAGCAAAAAAAAATGTCAAAAAGACCGCATTTCGGTCTGAAAACTTGCCAAATTATTCCCTGCCATCTCCGACGTCGAAATCCATCGTTTTCACGAAGTTCACCTGCGCTAGTGGGATTCCCTCGTATTCAAATCGGCTTGGTCGAACGGAGCTCTTCACGTGGCGGCCATCTTGTTTCGCCGCGCCGCGCGCACACCGATACATTTGGCTTTGATACATGAAATGTGATTAGAAAGCTTCAGTATCAAGTTCGGAGATTGGTCATGTGTGCTCTTACAGGCTTTCGGACACTGATACAAAAGGTTGTTTGTAATTGTGTTCCAGCAGCACAGGCCATTCCACAAATATGAGGGTGACTGTTTCTGCCCTCCGGCCTGTAACACACTTGTACATTATTGTATACGAGCTAAGAAACTCCGTAATCTTCAACAAACTACTTGCTTACTGATTGTGAGAAGCCACGTTTTGTTTTGCTGCCCCCCACCTCTTTCCCAGCCTTACAATTTAAATGTGGAAGGTATGATTGAAAGTCTGAACGCACCACTTTCTTGGAATGTAAACACAAGAGTGTAGGGCTTTAAGGGGGTTTGTTTAAAAACTACCGCCAGTGAGAGGAGGGATGGAGAAAGGATTTTAATGTTGTATTATCATTATACACGAGTGAATCTTGAAAGCTATGCTGGTTTTACTATTGTTACTAAACCATGTAATTAAGGAAATGAATGCTCTATCTAATGTTAGCCTAACTTGTGTACAATAAAAACATCGTTGGCACGTGCACTGTATTTTAGCTGTGGTACATGTTGAAAGCTTAAATTTCCGAGACTGAACATGGGTCTCTGTGTAATGTGCTTTAGGCGTAAAATAGGTGTGCAGTGCAGGCCTGGACAAGATCTAGTCGGTGGTTTCTTTTTTTTTTTTTTTTTTAATTATTTTTATTGAAAAAAGCAAAAGACCACGGCATCCTGATAAAGAAATACCATACAGTAATCCTCCACAATACACATATCACAAACTTCAATATTACAGCGCAGTACAGTGTCATAACATTGGGGTGGTTTCTTGTTTTGTTCAGTGTAACTGATGCTCCAAACACAAGTATGAGCAAAATCATGTGTTACAAAAATTTCAATAGGACGCAACCAGAGGTTGGATGTATTAGTTTGTTATTGTGCAATGATACAACTATCATCATTGGCCAGAGTAATGGGGCCGAATAAGATCTATGTCAAGATGTGACATCATACGCATGTGGTGGTGACTTACTTGAACTATATCCACATTAGTGCTATGGCTTAATGTACAGTTGAGGGGTTTGTGTTCAAATGAGGATATATAAGTCTACACTTAGGGGGAACTTGACACACCGAAATGCTGAATAGTCAAAAGTAGCAAAGCTGATACTAAGTGTAAGACTAAATTTACACATGAGTAAATCTTCACGTGTAAATGTACCTTTTTGAATAGGGCCTTAGAAGTCCATAGGCAGAGACTGCACAGGTGACCGTGTGTGTCATGATTCTCCTGAATGCAGCTGAAAAAGAAAACAGACCGCCTTGAGCAAGCAGTAAATCATGAAACGCAATGATTGTGGGTCCATTAACTTGTATCATAGTGTGTTGTTGTCCGGTATCTTTATGTGCATTGTGTATATTTAACAGTGTGTGTAGTAAGTTGATGCTGCATTTACGTCTATGTAAGCCGTGTTGAACACAATCCACCTGAATCCACGCATTACTATGGCCCTTTTCCCTTAACCAAATAGTTAAGATTGCAGTATGCAAAGTGTCTGCACACACTTTCCTATATAGTGTACAAGAGAAACAAAGGAGAAACAAAAGGAGTAGTACAACTCAGGAATACACGTGTATTGTGTGGTCCTTTAGTTTAAATATGTGAGTGACACAGCAGCGTTGTAAGCAAATTAAACTCCAGCAATGTCTATATTTGCCATGTCCCTGCTGTTTGTTTAAATTGAAAATCCAAATAAAAAATATCTAAGCCAAGAATTTATATTGATTAGTACTTAATTGAGAATAATAAAGATTACATATACCAGAATGCCTTGATAACGAGATGTGTCTGTTTTATTCCATGATGTTCGCCAGGTTAACACTCTGCCTGCATCTAAGCATTTAAATTGCAACTGTAGATTAATTTCTCTCTTTGTATTTTCAATTCAGGTCCTCGTATTGCCAGCTCTGTGTTTTCACTGAGAGTTAAAGCAAAGAAGGATATGTACTATGTGGAAAGCTCTCATTCCGTGCGCAGATCCCGTGCTAAACCGTGCCAAGGTAGGTGAGAAATTTACGCAGTGACGTAGCTAGGCCATAAGCCGCCCCTGGCGGCCCCTGCGTTTGCTGCCACGCGATGGCCGCAGGTAAGAGTGGCGGAGGCCGCCCCCCAAAAACTCGTGCCACCGCGGGTGGACCACCCCCCCACACCACTGAATGTAAGTGCTTATGAGATGCAAAGCTGCACCCCCGCCTCCACGCCCCCCTCACCATCCCTCCATTACCCTCCAAACCTTCCCACACACGATAAGGTAACTCAAACTCCAGGTGACAAACACATTTGAGTGCTGACTCAGTATTTCACCATGCCAGGTTGATGAACTCCGTGTTACTGAGGGGTATTAACACTTGTTTAAAGCTGTATGAAGCCGCAGAACTGTGTTACTGGGTTCGGTATAGATAGAAAATATATGAACACCAGGCTTATAGTCGCCAATATAGCCATGAAGGTAGCAACACTATAAGCTTTTGTTTGCCAAAAGGATTTGTAGAATTAAAAACTGGGGTAGCTCCTCCATTAGGGCGGAGGAGTGTGGCCCCACTGCTTTCTCGCAGTGCGAGAAGCAGAAACATAAAATGGTATTTTAAATACCATTTCATGTTTCAGCATCTCGCGCTACAAGAAAGCTGAACGGTATGCCTGGTTGGGGGCGGGAGGGTATGCCTGGTTGGGGGCGGGCGGGTTGTGAAGGAGTGGCTTGCCCGCTGTTGTGGGCCCTGACTGTTTGGTCCAAAGCAGTCATGCGCACTCTACATTTTCTCTATGTAGGCTGAAAATGGCCTCCCTACAGGCGCCCAGCTGGGCGCCGTCCGCACAAATCACAACGCTGCCATTGCAGCATTGTGATTGGCGAAGGGGAGGGGAGGAAGGATGCCTGCTTCCTGTTCTTCTGAAGCAGCAGGAAAACGTGGGACCCGGCCAACAGCGGAGGCAGCACGGGACCTGATGAGGTAAGTTTTATTTTTAAATTAATCCCCCCCCCGCGAACTCACCACCCGCGAGCCGCGACTGATTAAAGACAATAGAAGTGAATGCACTCAATAATATTTAAGCCTTTGTAAACGTGAAGGGGAGCAGCTCGTCATATTGTGCTAGAGATAGGTACTCAAAGGTCTGCCAAATCTGTATTTGCTCTAAGTTTAAAAAAAAGTATGTCGATCCAGCACCCTTTTGTAGTGGCGTGCATCATCATTGGCTTTGCTCCTGCTATTATCAGGTGCTTGAATCCGTATTCTGCTCACAGCGAAATTGAGGAAGGTCATAAGGAAGTACCTTTCCTAGCATGTAATGCCGACTAGAGAAACGTATCAGTAATTCTCCCGTACTGTGGTGGTTCTCTAAAACAACTACACATATTTGCGGTTATAGGATGTAAGACTAGGCTAAAGGTGGGTGGCTAAACATTTTTTTTTTTTTAATTAAATATTTTTATTGGCATTTTATTGTTTATTATCTTACAATCCACATTTCGTGCCATTTGCAATAGTAATACATTCAATATGACATGTTTTCCATGAGTAGGGTATAGGAGTAGAACAGCAGTAACCATATACATGTTCAGTTAATTACTCATATTTCCTTTCTTCAGCATCTTACATTTCTGAATATTGTATTTTTCTTCTCTGTAATTTAATCTCATGCTCCTGGCGTAACAATGGTTTGTGTGGGGAGTACGTCGCATTGGCTGCCAATATCTTATTCCCATGTCGCTCTATGCACTGTATACCTTTCTTTTTTTTTTAACAAAAAGTCCATAAACAAAGAAAGAAAAAAACCAACTACTTCAACCTGGGGTCAACGCTCAGTCGATCTACAGTTTCCTATTCTGTGCGAGTGTCCAGTCTAGCCGTATAGCACGAACTCCCGGGGCCAGGGTGGAGGGATCTCTTTCGAAATCGACTATCTCAGTCACTTGTTTGCATTGTCTACTTGGTATAACATGTATCTGACAGCCTGCTAAGCAGGCTCTTGACTAGCATTGGCCTCCCCTTCTGCTACAGGCAGAGGGTCCTCGCTATGGGAATCTGCATCCCCTCTTCCTCTTGTGTCCCGTGCCCTTAATATTTCGGCCCATGGTTCAGCCAGTGGTTTACGCCTTTTAGTAATTTTGTCCTCTTGCACCAGAGCCCGTTCTTCTGCCCTAGCCCAAATCGATACATCCCTCTCCCAATCAGGTATTTTGAGGCCCACATTTGCTCCCCATCTGAGGGCAATTTGCCAATTCGCCAGTAGCAAAACTGGGTCGGTAAACCTATCCTATTCAGTTCGTTTTAGGCCTCGGGAATAGTCAGAGCAGGCAAACTTCCGGGCAGCATCCCTTTGTGCATGCCAGGACTCCGTTTATGGTCTCTACAATAGTTTCTAGTACGTCTGAAGTACCGGACAGTTCCATATCATGTGTGCAAAATTGGCATCTAGTTCTGTGCATCTGGCACATTTCTGATCCTCTTTCCCGTACATGATGTTTAGCCTGTGTGGTGTGAGGTATGTCATGTGAATTATATTAAACTGTATGGGTTTGAAATTAGCGTTCCTCGATATCTTCTTTGGGCTCCCTAAGACTTTTTTCCATTCCGCCCCAGTCAATGGCCTCCCAACCAGGTCCTCCCATTTCTCCTGTACATGGGCCAGGTGCATCTCCGTCAACTCCATTATTGCTGCATAGAGCCATTTCAGTAAGTGTGTCGCTGATCCCAAAGTCACCATTGCTTGGAGGGCTGTGTGCGTGGTCGGCTTGTGTGTGTGTCTACCCCATAGTACAGCCAGTGTCACCCAGACAGCGTGTTAGTTAAAGAACTGCCCTGGCGATAATTCGTGATATTCCAGGAATTCCGCTAATGGGATTAATTCTCCTTCCTGGTAGCAGTCCGGTACTGTGGTCACTCCTGCCTTCGTCCATCCCTGCAACTGGTCCTGAGTGAAGGGGGGGGCATCCCCATCCATGGTAATCCCAGCATTGGCAGGTCGGGTGCGTAAAGTGGTGTTCCCGCCACTTGTTTTGTACATCTGTCCCAACACGCCAATGCTACTACAAGCGGTACTCCCATATTTTTAATATTGTATTTGGGGTTTAAGATACTAGTGAGTAATGACCCTCGGGAGGACTGTTTGGAAGTGCCAATGTCTCTAACCCCTTCCTTTCCAGCCATTGGGCCAGCCACTGAAGCTGTGGCGCTAAGTAGTACGCTTCAAAGTCTGGGGTACCTCAAGAATTTTAGGGAGACCCTATTTGGACCCCCATCCTAAACCAATTCCCTCAGTAAGGCATCCATATCTCTGAACCACTTTTTTGGGAACACCACTGGGAGGTTCACAAAGTAATATAGGAGCCTTGGCAGCACCACCATTTTGGAGAGTGCTATTTTGGCCATGAACGGGAGTTTAAGTGACCTCCAGAAGGTCACATTTGCCCTTCGTGCTCTAATGGCTTTGCCCAGGTTCTCCTCTAGCAGGTCTATTTGTTTGTGGAACACCTGAATGCCTCGGTATTTAAAGGAGTTCGGTGTCCATGTGGGTCCTACTGGGAGGTCTAGTGGTCTTGCCAGTGAGGGCCTCGCTGGGAAAATATGGGTCTTCCGGGTGTTAACTCGGAGCCCTAACAGTCCTGCCAATTCCTCTAAGACCTGCATCGACTTCACTATGCCCCGTGTTACATCTTGTATGTATAGCAGAATATCATCTGCATAGAACAATATTATATGCCCTGTTCCATCTAGTTTTATTCCACGGTCTGAAGCGTTCTGCTAGCGGTTCCGTCGCCAGTGCAGAGAGCAGCGGCGATAGAAGACAGCCCTGTCGGGTTCCTCTATATATGGATGCGGACACCACTCCGCCCGTGCTTACCCAGCAGTTGGGTCCGAGTACCACAAGGCGACCCAGCGCAGCCATTCATCTCCCAGCCCCATTCTTTTCAGCACCTGTAGCAAGAAGTTCCATCTTAGTGAATTGAAAGCCTTTTCTTAGTCTACCACCATCACCACAGCATCAGGGAACTTCGCCAGCTCTTTATGGAATACATGATATAGCCTTCTCAGGTTGTTAGGAGTCGACCTTGTTGGGATAAACCCGTTTTGGTCTGTGTGGACCAGTCGCTGCATTTGCAGCAGAAGTCTAGTTGCTAACACTTTGCTAAGTATTTTAAAGTCGAGATTCAGCATTGACAGCGGAAGAAAGTCCTCCGTGCCCCCGGAGTCTGATTCGGATTTGGGCAGTAGGACCACCAGCACTTCCCTAGAGGAGACTGGGAGATGGTCCGCCTGTAGGGCAACTGCATACATTTTCTCTAGTCGTGGGGCCAAAACGTTTACATTAGTGTGATAAAATTTGGCCGGGAGGCCGTCCCGCCCTGGAGTTTTTCTTCTAGTCATTTCCTTAATTGCTGCGCTGAGTTCCTGTGCGGTAATCACCATTTCCAAGCTTTTCTGTGAGGCCTGATCTAGCCCTTGCAGTCCCAGGCCCCCCAGGTATGCTATCATCTTTTCTACCTGCACCTCGCCCGGTCTCCCATATAGATCAACATAGTATCCTCTGAATATATCATTTATATCTTTAGAAGAGAAAATCGCCTGTCCTGCGGGCGCTAAGATACTAGGTATCGGGGACCCCCTGCCTTCTGGGTGAATTAGCTAGGCTAATAATTTCCCCACTTTTCCTCCCTCCACGCTTTTCCTGCCTCTCTTGATATGTTTGGGCATCAAACACTCTCAGCCGTTTCCAGGTTTCGTTGTATTTGCTCTTTACATCAGAGAGACGTTTCTTGGCCTCTACTCCTGCACCTACTTCCCTGTCTATTGGCAGCATTTGGTCTTCTAAGGATCTGAGTTCTTGGTTAATCTCCCTTCTGGCCCCCACTGTCTGTCCCATGCATTTTCCCCTTGCCACCACTTTAAAGGCATCACATTCTATCAGGGTGGAGCTCGCCTTTCCTTGGTTTGTGGCAAAATAAGATGATATTGCCCCTTACAGCTGCTGTCTGAAGCAGTCATCCCCAAGCAGGTTGGGGTCTAATCTCCATAGTGGGATGGGGGCCATTTCGGGTGGTCGGAGAAAATCTTAGGAGAGGACTGTGGTCAGATATGGATCACCCCAGGTACTCTGCCCCCGACAGTGTGGGTGCCAGTTTACTGGAGCAGAGAGACCTATCTAGCCTGGTATGCAGGCCGTATAATGGGGAGTAGAATGAGTATTCCCTCTTCCGTTTGTTTTGTTTTCCCACCAGGAGGTCCACTCCCTCAGGCCCTTGGCTGTCATGGCTGCAATAGTACCCCACTGACGTGGGTGGATCTATCCATTTCCAGATCAAATACACAATTATAATCCCCCCCAGGATCAGGTAGTTGGATGCTACTTCTGACAGTGGTTTGGAGGTTTTCAGCAGAAAGGGAATTTGATCCTGGTTCGGGGCATAGATACTTCCCAGTGGTATCTCTCCCTTTCGAACTCCCCTTTACCAAAACATATCTCCCATCTGGGTCAATAATCTTATGTGTTGCGTGGAAGGGGGTGCCAGGCTTGACCCACACAAGTGCCCCTCTAGCGTAAGCTGAGTATGATGTTGCTTATAATTGACCTCGCCATCTGTGCTTTAGTCTTGCGACTTCCTCCTTCGTGAGATGGGTTTCCTGGAGCATCACAATTTGTGCACCCCTGTTTCGTATATAATTAAGGATGCTATAACGTTTTGAGGGTGAGCCCATGCCCCGAATATTCCAAGTTAACAGTTGAAACTCTAAGGCTGCATTATGACTGTTAGCCATGGTCTAAGTCAGCCATCAACACCCTCCCTCCCTTCTCCGGCACCAAACCCTCATCTTTGTTACATGCAGTGGACCCCATCCCTCGAGCAGACTGGCAACGGCCAGCTGCCCAAACCTGTTAATGAACATCAGATAGAATGCTGCCTTTGGTTCCTTTGGCGGTTCACTCTGGTGGGGATGGGGGAGTCAAGTAACTTCAAAAGGGCGTTGGTTCCGTCCGGTACCACATATTGTGCTAGGTCCGACCTGCGCCCACTTACGGGGAACATATCAAACCATGTCCACAGGTCTCAGCTTCCCTCCCATCTTGTCGTCCATGTGTTCATGACATTAAATTATTTAATCAGCTGTTTGCGGGGTGACTTTTGGAAAGTCTGAGTCATTGCCTGTGTTATCATCCGAGTCCGATGACTGTGCCAGGTGTTCTGAAGAGGAATCCACGTGTTGCCTGATTTTTGAGGTGACAGCAATCGCGCTAACGCCTGTAGTGCGGCTTCCCTTTCTTGTTGGGTCTGGGAGGTTGTGGGCCTCTGCAGTGCTTTCGATTTCTTGGGGCGACATTGTCTAGTTTTAGCTATGTGTTTCTCTCCTAGGGGCCCGATTGTGGCTTGGGCAGGGGTGTGCCTTTTTTGTAGGCCTTACAGTCAGGTCCATGTTTCTTCAGGTGAGTTACAGAAGTGCGTGGTGCCGTCCAGGATGATCCAGAGTTTCTCTGGGAATACCAGTGAGCACTGTAGGTCTGCTTCCCTGAGGGCCTTTTTGGCCTCTATGAATGATGCTCGCTGCGCCTGCACTCTGGCTGTAAAATCTGGGAACATTATTACTTTACTGTTGCCATAACATATGGGCCATGAGTTCATGCTTGCTGCAGGTTAGCGTCCCTTTCCCTGTAGTGTAGGAGTTTAGCAACCACTGGCCAAGGGGGCCTTGATGCAGGAGCACGCCCTGGGACTCGGTGCGCCCTCTCCAAGGTGAAGAATTTCGATAGGGAATCGGGAGGCATTCCTTCTCTCAGCCGTTTTTTTAGGAACAACATGTCCATGCCCTCTGTTCCCTCCGGGATGCTCACGATCCTGATATTGTTACATCTATTTTGCCCGTCTGCGTCTTCAGCCCGCCTTCCCAGTTCTGCCCCTCTTGAGGTGAGGTCATCCAGTCAAGAGGCCCCCTGCTTCTGTTCTGGTATGAGTTCGGTGACTGAGTTTTCAACTTCTTTTACCCTGTCGGCCAACTTGCGGTGTTCCGCCTGCAGCAATCCTAATACCACAGATACTGCCCCTATGTCTTGCTGCAACACCACTCTTTTGTCTTTCGCCGCTAGTACCTTGTCTAGATGGAGGTGCAAGGATGTTTCTTTGTCCTCAGGCTCTCCATTATCTTTTTCAGTGTGTAGTTAGGAGGGTTCCCGTGTGCTGGGCTGAGTTTTTCCGGATTTGCTCTTCGATCGCAGCATCTTGCCTTCCTTTATCATGAATATTGCTGGGTACGAAAATTACTAGTGTTCACAGGTCCAAACATGTCTCATTGTGGAAGCCTAAACCCGGGTTCTGGCAGTTCGCTTCGTTTGTGCCTTCCAAGATTATTTGGGCCCGGGTCACCATGACTCATCAATCAATGTTAGCACTCAATTGTGCAAGTCCTAGTTCTCACCTCCACCTTCTCTCTACTAACTGTTCTACCGCTATTTCAGACCTTGTGTGTCCTTTCCTCCCTGGCCTTAGTGCACTTCCCTTGCCAGTGCCACCACACCCTCAGTAGACCCCTCTTGTCCTGTCTTATTCCTGCGCCACTCCCTCAGCTTGGCTCACCTGTTTTCTTCCCCAGGGTCGGTGGGCTGCTCGTGTTCTCTGTCAAGGCCTGCCTATCTCCTGATCGGGCCAGGTTTTTGTCAGTCTGGCCTTATTGCGCCTCGCTAGGGCGCCAGTCTCCAGCCCAGGTGCAGTCAGATGTTCACCTTTGTCATGCACTGCAGGAGGTTCCTTACTTTTCCTCCCAGCTGTTATGGAGTCGTCTGATTTCCCCCCAGGACTTTCTGGTGTCTCTTTCTCGCTGCAGGCCCTCTGGGAGTCGTTTGGGCTCGTGTAGGCTGCTTCTTCCCTTTTCCCCCGGTCACCTTTGCTTTGCCCGGGATCACTTCCCTCTTCCTGGTGAAGCAGTTGTTTACCCTCTCTGTGTGGCTCTCCCTCTTTAGGGCCGTGCTCTTAAGTTGTTTCCTCTGGCCCCTCCTGCATGTAGGCTCTTGCTCAGGGATCCGAGCTCCCCCGGTCAGGGTCGCTTCTCCTTCAGTGCCTTCTTCTGGGCCTATGAGGCCCTTATGGTTCCAGGGCACCGCTGCCGGGCTGCACTTGGCCGGGACTCCTCTCTC
Source organism: Triturus cristatus (assembly GCF_964204655.1). Lineage (NCBI taxonomy): Eukaryota > Metazoa > Chordata > Amphibia > Caudata > Salamandridae > Triturus > Triturus cristatus. The sequence goes on along the minus strand of NC_140592.1, from coordinate 762,647,908 downwards.
AGGTCCGGCTCTATGTGTTTGCATCTGGCCGAGGGTGAGCTTCCTCCCTCCCATTTTCTTCTTGCTATCTTCGCTTCGCACAGGATCACTTGACTCATCGGGGGGGCAGTCGATTGCACTCTGCGCCGCTGTCCCTCTTCAGGGCCGCGATCTAAACCTGTTTCCTCTGGCCCCCTCTGCATGCAGGCTCTTGCCCAGGAATCCGGGCTCCCCCGGTCATGGTTGCTTCTTCTTCGGGGCCTACTTCCAGGCCTACGGGGCCCTTGTGGTTCTAGGGCACCGCTGCCAGATTACACTAGGCCCGGACTCCCCTCTCAGATCCCACTCTGTTTGTTCGCATCTAACCGAGGATGAGTCTTTCTTTCCTTCCACCCTCCTATGACTCCGCAATCCTCCCAAAGGGCCTTGCTCTCCAGGTCTTCGCCTCACCTTCCGGTTTCTCACTTACGAGTTGCCGCAGCCCAGAGCCACTCCGGCTTGGTTCAGGCGCTGCCCCGTGGGAGCCGCCTTCCTCCTACTGCAAGTCCAGTATCTTGAGGCCTGCAGCTCAGCTTCTGCGCACATCGCGTTTCCTCTGAGCCCTCTGGCGCCAGGGGCTTCCTTCCTTGATTTTTCCACTGCCAATGTGCAGTGAATTAATTTCCGACTTGCGAATTGCCACAGCCCGACGCCACACCAACTTGGTTCGGGCGTGGCCCCGTGGGAGCCGCCTTTCTCCTACTGCAAGTCCGGCATCTTGGGGACTGCTGCTCGGCTCCAGCGCATTTAGCTTTTCCACTGAGCCCTCTGGCGCCAGGGGCTCCCTTCCCTGATTCATCTACTGCAGATGTGCAGGGAATACGTTTCTGCCCAGTCAGTGGGCTTCAGTGTCGCCCTGGAGCGGAGAATTGCTGGATATTTACAGGACAGGGAAGCGCTGTTAAGCGACTGCCATGTTGGTGCTCCCGGCCACGCCCGTGGGTGACTAAACTTAAATCTCACCTTTCTATCACAATATTAAAAACAAGCATTGGCAAAGCCAATATGTTTCGCCTATACAAGAGCTATTGTCAATGTGCTTTGCCATGTTGTACACTAGTGTAGCAGCTGGTCTGCATGGCTAAATGTATTGGCATGGAGTGTCCTAGAGCGGAGTGGGGGGGGGGGTGTTGAGTGTCCTAGAGTGGAGTGGGGGGGGAGTTGAGTGTCCTAGAGTGGAGTGGGGGGATTTGAGTGTCGTAGATTGGATTTGTTGGAGCAGTGTGTCATAAAGTGGTGTAGGGGGAGTAGAGTATCATAGAGTTGAGTAGAGGGGAGAAGAGTTCAGTGGTAGACTGTGTTGTAGAGTACAGTGTTGTAGAGTGCAGTGTCAGAGTGGAGTGGCGTAGAGTGGATGATTGGATTGGAGTAGTTTGGGGCGGATTGATTGAGGTAGTGTGGGTTGGATGGATTAAAATGGGTGGATTGGAGCGGGGTGGATTAGATTGGTTTGGCATGGGTGGAGTGGAGTGATAGGAGTGGGGTGGATTGGATTGGGGTGGGGTGGGGTGGATTGGATTGGGGTGGGGTGGGGTGGGGTGGATTGGATTAGAGTAGGGTGGTTTGCAGTGGGGTGAATTAGAATGAAGTGGGGTGAATTTGACTTGGTTGGAGTGGGGTGGACTGGACTGGCGGCAGGTGGATTGGACTGGAGTGGGGTGGCCTGGGCTGGATTGGGGTGGTTTGGATTGGGATGGATTGGATTGGATTGGAGTGGAGTGGAGTGGATTGGAGTGTGATGAGATGTATGGATTGGATTGAGTGGGATGGATTAAATTGGTGTGGGGTGGATTGGATTGTGGAAAAGTGGGGTGGAGTAGAGTGGTAAGGATTGGACTGCTGTGGAGTGGGGTGGATTTGAGTGGGGCAGACTGGATTAGATTAGAGTGGGGTGGATTGAAATCAGATGGGGTGGATTGGGGTGGGGTGGAGTGGAGTGTGGTGGATTGGAGTGAGGTGAAGTGGATTGAGTGAGGTGGATTGGAGTGGGGTAGACTAGAGTGAGGTGGGATGCAGTGGGGTGGATTGGAGTGGAGTAGATTGGATTGAAATGGGGTGAATTGGATTGGAGGAGGTGAGGTGGATTAGATTGACTGGGTTGGATTGGAATGAGGTGGATTGGATTGCAGTGGGGTGAAATGGATTGGGGTGGGTAGATTGGAGTGAGGTGGATTGGATTGGGTGGGGTGGATTGGAGTGGAGTGGGGTGGGGTGGACTAGAGTGGAGTGGGTTATATTGGATTTGGGTGGATAGGATTGGAGTTGGGTGCATTGGATTGGATTGGGATTAGGTGGATTGGATTGGGATGAGGTGGGTTGGATTGAGGGGAGGTGGATTGGATTGGAGTGCGGTGGGGTGGTTTGGAGTGGTGCGGACTGAAGTGAGGCAGATTGTTTTGTATTGGACTGGGTCTTACTGGAGTGGGGCAGATTGTTTTGGATTGGAGTGGGGCAGATATTTAGGTTGGAGTGGGCTGGATTGGGAAGGATTAGAGTGGGGTGAATTAGGATTGAGTAGGTGGATTGGGGTGACGTGGATTGGAGTGGGGCAGGTTGTTTTGGATTGGAGTGGGGCAATTCTTTTGGATTAGGGTAGTGTAGGATGATTGATTTGGATTGGAGTGAGGCCGATTAGTGGGGCAGTAGAGTGGGGTAGATTGTTTTGGAATGAAGTGCGGCAGATTGGAGTGGGCAGATCCAAAACAATCTGCCCCACTCCATTCTGCCCCACTTCATCTAAAACAATGTGCCCCACTCCAATCCAAACACTGTGATCCTCTTGCAAACAAGTCCTCCTCCTCACAAGGTGCAGCCACAGCGTCTTCCCTCCAGACACAACAGACATATTGGGATAGAGCAACACTGCAGCTCTTCTTCATGGTTTGAGGGCCAAAGGGTATCTCCAGCTTGGTGAGGGAAGACAAGAACTGGCCAAATGCTAACCTTGGAACACAAGTATCTCTACTCCACTGGTACGGAACTCCACTTTGGATTGAAGAGCAATCCTGAAACAACTTACTGGTCAAGGGGACCAGTACTTCTATTTAAAGCTGACCATCGACCCCCTTCAGACTGTTCAGATTCTAGGAGCTCCTCCGTTTATAGCCTGCATCCGTTTTTTTCAGTGCAAGGGACAACAGGCCCTTCCTGAGCTTTTTTTTTTTTTTTTTTTTTTAGGGACAAGGCAGCAGACAAGATCTCTTATAGGTGCAACTTAGGCGGGCGGGGGGATGGAGAGTTCAGAGGAGAATTCTCTGACAGAGGTATATTGGCAAGATTCAAACAAAAGAGGCCCTGAACCACCTGCCAGAGTACCACTACATCCCCTTGGGAAAGGAATGCACAAATAGGGGCTTATCAGGACACCTGTAGCATGAGCAGTGTCACACAAGCCTCATTCATTTTATGTTGAACACATATGTGTAATCTAAAAGGGCACTGCAATACACAAGAGTGCATTGCCGCATATGTGTATCTCAGCATTGGACAGTAAAAGGCTGTTATAATTGTTGTACATTTATGTGTTATTTGCTCTAATGGAACCCCTTATTTCGTGTGAATTTTCATAATGTTAATTCAAGTTAAATGACTTATATGTATGCCTGCATTAATGTTTTTCTTCAAATGGATTAATTCTGTGGTGTGATTGTTTCCCCTTCCAATACATGTTTCATTCTGATTACTCTTTATGGCTACTTTCATTGACCGATAATTACCGGATTGGGAGAGCACCAGCAGGCCATCTATGCCCGTAAAGATGTCTCATGCGGTCTGGTTTCAGATGGCATGTTGCTGTTCTTCCAGTCCAATCATTAGCAGTCAATAAAAGCATATACATAGAACTATTTAAATAAGGTTTTTCAGAAGCCACCTACTCTCTGGCCAGTTACATATTGGTTTTCTTACCCTAGAGTATATGTACTCTCAGGATTCAGCCTGGTTGCATACTCGCCTTGAAAAAGCCCTAGGCTCCCTTGTCATTCTAGGGCGATGCAAGTGTTGGTTGAACCTCTACAAACTAAAAAAAAAATGTTTTTTTATGGACTGTATAGCCTTAACAATTAACTTAGATTGGATCAAACATAGTGGACCTTTGCATTATGATTTAGATATGAACTTCCCGAGAACCACATTAACTATCAACTATCAATTTGTAATACTGTTTTGAGTTTTGGGGATATTTATTCACAGAAACATGTGTTTGCTGTTGTCTACCATTTGTGAAGAACTCAGATAAAATAGATTTTTACCTCCTATTGGATCTTTCTCATTATAGCTGATGAATATCTCTACATTAAATTAATGTTTTTTCTCTATATACTACTTGATTAATATAAGACCTGCTGGGAGTAATTATTATTTAATCTGTGTTAAATTATCCCAGTCTCAAAACAGTATTGTTGAATCACCTTGTGAGAGGTGTGGGTCCTGCCTAAACTAAATACGGCAAAATAGGGTGCTTTGGATTTTAAGACCCCTTCTGATAGCACACTACTCATATCAATTTGTAATGTTTACTGTGTATGTGTATCCTGTCAATATTCATAATTCAGTGGTGCCCTGACCACCAAACACAGTTTCCTCGCGCTAAATAAAGTTGGGGCAAGTGCTGTGTTTACATTGGTTGAGCGTCTGCTGGTTCTGCCTGTGTAAACGTCTGACTTGGTCCCATTCTATGAAGGAGCTGCCTGGTCACAATTGCAGATGTCCCACCCTATTAACAGTGGAGTGCTCGCCAGTTGTTTTTGTTACCCGTGTTCACCAGAGAATGGGCGTCATATGTAGGGATAAAACTCCCTTTGCGTTGTGTCAGTTTGTTTTTTGTGTTGAGAAAACACATTCCTTCTTTGGGAATTGATTATTTAAATACAAAAAATGTTGCCACACAGACGCTTTAGACATGGGGTCCGTTGGGCTAACCACTGTGGTGAAGGCAGCCACCATGACGGCTGCTAAAATCACAGCACACGGATTCCCACCTGGCAGGTGGGAATCTCTAAATGGGGTGAATGGTCCTCCAACAGGGTGATGGAGGCCATAGCTCTAATGAAGTCCACAATTTTTATACTCCATTCACAACACATATAATGTGAACACTCCCTTTACACATATCCCCCATACATAAAAGTAAAATACCATGTTAGAGGAAATTGGCAGAACCTTTTACACTGGCGTGGCCTTTAGGAATTTCCACATGAAGGGAATGGGTAGGGACCTGTCTATTCAATAGAGGTTACACAGCCATCATCATAAAGCCTGGATGAAGAGGACCATCACCATTATTTTTAAGAGGGTGCACTTCAGGTGCCCCCTCAACCTCCAAAATCCCCCTCTGCTGTCTGTCCATTTAACAAAGAGACAATCAGAGAGTATGCATGATTGTCAGAAACACTTGGGGGTGGGAGGCGTCATAAACACAGAGACTGTATTGTGACAATGACACTGGGTACGGGAGCAGATTGTCTAGCTCCCTGCAAGACCTTTCCACCCCATCTCACTGCCTTCTCAAATTACACTGCTCCTCATTTGGAGAAGCACAATCTTCTATTTGGGCAAAATGAATGGAAAGACAGTTTGCATTCCCATAAACAAACCCTGCCTTATACTCAGTAGAACGTCCACGCTGGGGAAAAGGCCACCAGTCACATGAGGTTTTTCGTCTGCCTACACTTCAAATGTTACCCAAACAAGTAAGGCCTGAATATTCTAAATGCCCTCACGATCAATAAGCCTGCAACAGCGCAAGCTCAGCATCCGCTCTTGCGACAGAGATTGTATACAGCAAGGAGCTCATAGCTCGCCCATTGCTTATCATTCTTTGGTGTCATTGTCACTCTTATTTTCTGCATCCTAATTGAGCAGCACGTGGCAGCTTCACTTCATCTTCTTTCCTTTGGAGCACAGACCAAGTACAGATTGCTTCATCTTCATTATTGTCCTTCCGCAGCTCGTGCAGTGATGGAGGTACCATTTTTATTCCTACTTACCCTATCAGAAATGCTTCAAGACTTACACCATACTTTAAACAATTCATGCAAAAGCATTTTTTTCCTTTCATTATCTTCACACGAATACTTTATACTGTCCGTTTTGCTGTATGTCTTTACCAGATGCTTCTTCCTCTTGTTAGGTCGAACATCAGCGCGCATGCGCTGTCTGCAAGACCTGTTATGTTCACTATACTGATTGTAATCCTGCTTCCTGCTTACTATAGGATGATTCCAGTGTCCCTCTACTTTGCAGCCATCTAATTGGTTGCCAACCCGAAACATCACTTCTGTTTTGTTGCTCCGAAGCACCACTCAACTACAGAATGATTTCTGTTCATTAGTGGCCGTACGTTTTTATCAGGTGCTATTTCTTGTATCTCCTCTCCCATTCCCCCTGCCCTCCATTTTTCATGATTTTCTTTTCATGTGCCCCTTAGCTGTTGCAGCACGGCACACCGTGCTTTCGAGGCTCCATTTTAAATTATTTTTGATATGCCGGCAAGCATTTCTTTCTAGGCTCCACTTTTAATTATTTGTTTTTATGTGAAGCCAAGCAGTTACAGCGCGGCACACTGCTGTTTCAATGCTCTTGCGACACCCATTTTACAAGCACCGTTCTCTTGCTTTTCACAACGAGGCTGTTTAAAAACAACCTTGCCTTCCTTTTGGCACATGAGAAACACAAAGACTTTGCTCCTCTGACTTCGGGTGCCACCGTGCCTTTCTCCCAACAGTTGCCTGCATTCCGGTTGCTCCATTTCTGGATCGAAGAGGCGGCCGGCTTGTTCACCATAAGTTACTCTAATATCCTTAAAGGGAGCGCATGCATGTTTGTCTAATAAATCTCTGATGTTATTAGAGCGCCAAGTAGTATCCTCAGACAAAGCAGAGCTCAACAAAGGTACCTCTTTGCCCACTAGTACTGCTAGCTAGGATATAACTAAACCAATTGCTCATTTTTAAATTTTCTCCAGAAGGTTGGAGTCGGGCATATTTTATTTAGTTTATTTATTTTCATTTAGAGATAGGGCACCTTTTATATACATGCTCGCTTTAATGTTTCACCATCGTAGTGGCTGAAAAACCTAGACGGTAGCATGTGTATGCTTGTGTAAACTAACTTTGTTTCAGGATATTTCTTTTCTTTTCATACTTTGGCCAGTCGTCATTGCTAATTATAATGAGTCACCTCTGCCAGTCACATAAAAGTAGTAAACTTGCCCCGTCCCCTTTCATGAGCCATGTTGTTCATTCAAATCACGGCTAATGGGCCACTCTTCGAACAATGTCAGCCCACAAATATTTGGGGCATTTAGTGGCCATTTTCCACCTTCTTCACAGAGAAATAGCGCACATGTGTTGATGCTTTGAAAATCTGACTGGAAGAGCCAGGAGCTGTTACTTTGGAACTGTGACTTCTAAAATATCATGTATATTATTTTTTTAACTTGCCAGTTATGCATCTGCCTTAATAAAAATGCAGCAATAGTTTAGATTATACTAATCAGCCTTAAAGTGATTTTTCCCTTCTGTTTGATATGTCAGGCTTTTATTATAAGCAGGCAATACTGGCTATATCTGATTGCCCTATTTCTTTGGCTGTAAAAATTACTGGCTATATCGATGAACATACCTCTGCCCAAGGACTAGAAGGTGGTGGCTCTAGATGGTTGGGAAACAGATTCTCTTTTTTTTTATTCAATACAAGGGCTTACTATATCGATATTTGCAAAACGTAAATAAAAATCTGACTTGTCTCCTTTCCAATTAGGGGTGAAGTAATTAATGGAGAATTCAGCCTTCTTTTAGACGTCTCCGAAGAGCGCTGGGATGTTTCCTGTGGGTCCAGCTATGACTCACAAGCTCTCTTGGCAATCTGTGGACTTTTCAGTAGCTTCTGAACCATACATGGGAAACGGATGTTTACTTGTGTTTGCTCTTTGTATCCCTTTCATTGTGAAGGTACTGTGAATGTCCCTTTTCAGTATCTCCAGCTGCTTCCCATTCGATTCCTCTCTCTGTCCACTCCCCCCGTTACAGAGATATATGACCCTTTATGTTCTCGAAATTATACTTGATCAGAAATCAATAAGAACTTAATTTCATTTGCTGACCATGTATTAATCCCCTTGCTTCCTCTCAACACAGGTGTTGTTCAGGTGTTGTTCAAAATGCTCATGGAGTTTTGCAATTATGTATATTTGATTCGTGCCTTGCTGCACACGTGTTTTAACTGGTGTTTACATTTCTTTTCTTCTTAAGTTGTTTTCGAACAACTGTGTTTTGCGGTGGCAGAGAAAATTAACAATGTGTTTAGCTTAGAATTATAACAATAACATTAAGAACAATAAAATTGAAAACACCAGATACAACACATATGTAGCAACACATTAGTCAACTATTGGTACATGTATACAAAAATTTCCAGAAACTGCTTGCACATTTTGCTTATGGGGGCTTAGTTTACATGTTCGTGTAGGGTACATCCATCTGGGCCTTGTGTTTCGAAGAGGCACAGACTCTATAAACCTGCTCCTACCTATTGTTTTTTTTCCATCAAAAGGCAAAGCTATACACACAGTTCCACAACACACAATTCAACTCCACCCATTTCCAATCCACACCACATAATCTAACACCAAACCACATAATTCAACTCGACAACACAATTACTCAACATACCACATACATCCAATCTACACTAGGCCAAGAGCGCGAAAATGTCAAAATTTCCGCTTTCCGCAGCTTGGCGATAATTTGTTTCTTGCTCGCGCTGTAAAATAATACATTCTCGCGCGCACGCGATCACCTTACCTGAATCCCTGCGTTCGCCGACAAGTTTTCTTGATCCGGTCGCGTTCTCCATGAGATGTTGGATTGTTTTTAGCCATTTGCGCTGTCTCGCGACAGTTCGCGCCCGCAGTGACGTCATGCGTCGCACGATCACGTCTTTCTTCTCGCGATCATGCACCGCGAGACAACTCAAAACAAGATGGCCGCGCCCACGAGCAACCACATGGGTAAGTTGGCGACCCGCAACCATGCAGAAAATCTCGCGAACATGCGGGAAAAAAACTCCAGTCCTCTACTTAGGGAGTCTGTGACTGTTTAAAAAAAATTAAATAGCTGAATATTAAAGAATACACACAAAAACAACATTGAAATTGAAAGTTACAAAATGCTCTGAAAATATGAAGGAATTGGAAAATGGAGGCCTGATTCATAGGAACAGTGTATGTATAACAGAAATAATATATAATGGACAATTGGTGGCCACACTTCACACCATTGTGTATGCACCAACAAAAAGAGAGCATGCATTAGGTGCAAATAAGACAAAGCAATATGTCTATCATATTGTCTTGTCTTTTAGGAATCAAACCAAGGGCCTCATTAGGATGTTTTGTGGACCGCTACCAAGAGGCCATCGTGGCGGTCCGTCTGACATCCAGTGTATCGGTCTGACCGCCAGACTAAGGTACAGGCGGGCAAAGCGATTTGGGCGGGGGGAAAAGCCGCCACCTCTGACAGGCTCAAGGAGCCCGTCAGTGCGGCGGTAGTAGCCTAATCCCTACAATGGAGGCGGTGCCTGCGGAGGCACCTTTGTAGGGGTTAGGATGTCTAGTTCCCTCAGTTTTTACAAGGTGGTCCCACAGCCATGTAAAGGCAGACGGAAAGGGACTTTGAGGGCCCCTAGCAGGGCCCCCATCTCCCGTGTGCCTCCGCTATGGAGTCAGGGGGGCACATGTGGTGCCTCCCCAAACATCCATCCACTGTGTGCCAGGCCACATGGTGCCTGGCACACGGTGCATGGATGTTTGTTGACAGGCATTTTACTATTGCGGCTTGTGCTGTGGCCCTTTTCTGACACCAGCAAAAGCCGCAATAGTAAACGGCTTGCTTTTGACTGCCTTCACAGCGGTCAGATCGTAATATGGTGGGTAGAGCCACAGACTGCATGTCGGGCGATCTCTATCCCACAGTGATGGCGGTCAGGCGCTCATCCGACCGCCATCATAATGAGGGCCCAAATTTTGAAACTCTCCAACCCTCCCATTAAAATTAAAAGTTCAAAAATGGAATATTCTTTGCTTTGCGAATTAAAAAAATATTTTAGAATTTGTGTGTTGTTAAATTCATACTTGTGCCTGTTTTTTTGTGCATTGTCTTGAGGTCCAAATTCCAGCAATTGCTAAGGTTAAGGTCCCCATCTTCCACTCAGTGGGGTCCATAGATATCAAAGGGTTAAGGACCGCTGACCTAGAGCCATGCCGGATTTTCAGGATAACCGTGTTCTCTGTAATGCGTTTCATTTAAATCCATTGTGTCATGGATGTCTTGAAAATGTGGAGGTCTGGATCTTAATGAGAGAAGACTGAGAATTGGAGTAAGGGTCCCATAGGACCATTTTGTCATTTAAGATTCTAAATCGTTAACTTGAATCATTCATTTTCAGGTGAAATTATTTCTACTCCTGATGAGTCACTCACAGGATATCCAGAAGGGACTCAGTATATGACAGAGGCTCCCGATGCAGACAGTGGGCAAAGCAATGATTGTACAGGTGAGAAGAATTGACTGTGTGTGTGGTGTGTGTGTGTGTATGGTGTGTGTGTGTGTGTTTGTAAGCTGTGGTGATTCAAATGTGCACTCTTCACCTACGCATCAAATACTAAAAATGCCATAAAATATATACATATGCTAGTGATTGTGATTAAAAGAGCAAATTTCCTAATGTACAAATGACTTCCACATCTGCTCAATTTTTAGAGTCGGAAATACCATAAATTAACATAGTATCATCATCACAGAGTCTGAATGAGGTAACTTTGCTACTCTGTATATTGATGGATAATTGTAGCCCAATATCAAAATCTGAAAAAGACAAACCTCTTTCTTTTATAGAGAAGATGACATAATAACTACTTTTTAAATGGCTATAGGATTTGTTCTCTACAAAGAAGATATGTGAGTTCCCAAGGATAGGCCGCCTGCCTTAAAAACCACATTCTAATGATACAGTGTTCTTGATTGGACTCTGTAGTTATAGTTCAATGTTTTATCAGGGTTGAGGAATTGTATTAATATTTAGTTGTTCAAGGAATGGGGTTCTTCAGTAATCTACTTGTCCTGTTAAAAAAAATCCTCAGTGAAGTGAGTTTGCAAGTTATTGCAGAAGTCTCATTATATGTGATCTCTCACAAGTAGCCTCTTAGAGCTCATATTACATCAGGGTTTGGCTTCTAGCAAAGCTCTGATTTTGACACCTTTCTGCAAATCTACATACAGGGCTGGCAGCAGTTGGCCAGCTGTAGTTTGCTCCAAGGTCGTAATGGCCTACGAGTCTGTGTGCACCAACAAACTAACAACTTTAAGAGTATTGTCCAACTCCTCTCCAAACTCATCACACACTGCAAAAGTTTGAAAACTTACTCCTGAGAAGGTCAGGATAAACACTTTTTCCAGGGAGAGGTAAAAAAAGAGGGTGTAAGGAAGGTAAATTTGAAATCGCTCAGCAGATTTTCTTAAAGCATATGTATGCGTGTACATTTACTTACGGACTGCACACAAGTTTGGGATGAGCACGGTTTGCAATCCTACTTCTGTAAACGCGTGTAAATTCCCGAAGTTGTTAAATCTTAACCAATGCAGGGACATCTATGTACATGTGCACTTTTGTGATATTTTGGTGAAGAATCAGGCCTCAAATGTATTTCCATGTTGGCCACAATAGTTTTATACTGATTCGTTATTATTCATTTTTTTTTTTTTTTTTTTAAATATTGCCATGCATCAGTATGTTTTACTAAACGATTCCCCAGAAGAATGTTACCTAAAGTTGCACAGTAGTTTAGCAACACTTTTTCCAAGCTACAATTGTTTTGTACATTTAATTTTGAAGAACATCACCAATTTTACTTTCATGCATATGCATCTATTTACATATTATTAGGGAGAATTCTGGGGGTGTAAAAAAAAAACGAACTCTTTTGCAAACTGTATGTGTTTGCATACAGGAACCACTGTCAACAATGCAAGCAGAGCTAACTACATTTCCTTAGCATGCTCGGCCCAATAGTAAAGACTTTGCAATAATGAATTGTATGCACAGGTTTGACCCACTTGTACATATGCATATAAAGCTTCTCTTTCACAGATTCATATTGTGGTACTGTAAAATGGCAGTCAAAGAGATTGTACCATAGGGGTTGGACCTCCTTTCCCAGTGGATAAAATGTGTAATCCTGGATCGCAAACAATATGTCTTGGGTGATAGGAATTCCACTCTCCTTGTACATAACTTTGTCTCATAGACCAATCCACCAAGTATTTTCCAAAGAAATGTATGTCCACTTAACTTTGGCGAAGGGGCCTTGTGGTTTGAGGACACTACCAAGAGTTGTATTTCATGTTGACACCCTCATAAAGTGTTTGTTGCCCACAGCACTGCAAAAAAGGCATATCTGAGCTATGCATTTGATTGACAGAATCCTGCTAATTACAGATTTAGATTTGTGTATTCAGTTTTGAATGTTTTTTTGGTTGAGCCTACCAGATTTGGCTGCAAAAGACATTGTCGGGTTATCAAGAACATACAGGGGCTTGAAGCCTACCCATTGCTTACCATTGGTTGGCCTTACTGTTGCGTTCATTTGCTTGCCTCTCCTCCCCACACCCGCACTCCATGTTACTTCTGCCCCCCTCCCTCTGTGCCCCCCTTCTATTGCCCGTTGCTTCTCCTCACCTGTACATTTTGCTTCTGCCCCATCCGTGTCTTCCATTTTGTTCAACCCCCACCTCATTGCTTCCCGCATCTGCACCCTCTGTGTTGTTTTACCCCCTCTGCTTTTGTTGCTTCCCCCAGCAGCCCCTTTCATGTTGCCCTACCTGCGCCCTCCTCGTTGCTCTCACCAGCCACGCCCTCTATGTTGCTACATTCACACGTGCTTCAGAACACTTGCATTTCTGTTTTTTGTGTTTGGTTTGTCGAGCCAACTCAGATTGGCAAATAAAAAGGGGGAGATGGGCACCCACTTCATTTTGTAGGCGTGCCTGCGTTGTTTGCGTCTACAAGGTGACGCGGTTGGCTGCATCATAGGCCTTTCTCTTTTTTTCTTTCTTAGCTATGATGGACCACATCTGGGATGGTTGACTTGTAGCTAAAACATTGACAGACCTACATACTTTAAAAAATGCTTGTTTTAGTGGGAGCTCTGATAGAGTAAGTCAGGGATTGGCCTGCGCTGGGAAACAGCGTTTATAAAGCTGTAAACACAACGCGGTAGTTTACAACGCAGTCGTTACAATGATCGCGTTGTTACCACGCGTGCCATTACATCGCAAGTCGTATCAACGACTTGCTGTAGGAGGTGTGCAACACCAGGGAATGTGTTAGATTTTAAATCCGACACCTTCCCTGCTGTTGCACAAACTGGAGTAGGAATAGTAATTGATACTATTCCTAAGTCCAGCGCGCCCCCTACAGCAAGTCGTTGATATGACTTGCGAAATAATGGCACGCGTGGTACCAAAACGCGGTCGTTGTAACGACCGCGTTGTAAACTACCGTGTTGTGAATGCATGTGTTGTAACATGCTATATTCGTCTGCGCTTAGCGGGAAGGGCTGCATACCTGTCAACCCACAAAGTGCCACCACATGGCACACAATATCAGCTCCCATCACACGGTGAGGAGACTATATCACAAAGTGGCAGGGAAAACCATCTGAAAGCCACTATAAATAGTGGATTTCCAGCTAATTTTCCGAGGCTTTGAACTGCCAATGTCAATTAAGGGGTGTGAAAACAGGGTATGCCGAGACGTGGGTCCCTTGCTCACTTTGCCACTGGATTCAAGCTAGACTGGCTGATGAGGGGTGTTACGCCGTAACCAGTCCCAGGATGCTTGTTATCGGTCCAGGAAAGATCTGGCTTGGTAGATCGAACTGGACTGTTCCCATGAGGCACAGGGTCAAGACTGATTTGCATATGGTTGGACCTAAACTAGGGTGGCGAAGTGAGCTAAAGAACGATGTTGGATTCAACGCAGATCTAGTAGTTACTGGGGGTGAGTGTCTGGAAAGTTTCAGCACTCTGTCCATCTTGGGGGCAGAGTGGGATTCAAAAGTGCCTCTTAGGTACGTAGGTGCTTCTCAGTACGAGGCCCCGCCCCTCAAAAGCCCCACCCCCTCCTCACACAGTGAGGCTTGTTTTCAAATTGGGAGGTATTGGGCAGAGCTGTGGAAACTGGAGGTTGTGCTGTTTCATTTCGGATGTTCAGAAGTCGATTATTAGGGTTCCCGAACCTGCAGCAGGATTTGAAGATCTTGATACTGGTAGCTACAATGCATGACATCCTAAGCACAGGTTTTAGGTAATGTACGGCACAAGTCACAGTATGCATACTGTGCATGTCTACTATACACAGAGCATGACCATAGTCCAGGCTTGTTGTGTATTGGCACAGGCCTCAGCTCCATGATTTTCAATCTGTACATCACCTAGAGAGCACCTGAGGCCAGTCCTTTTGCATCATATGAACAAGCCATTTCACACAGGGGTACTGCAGACAGTGTGCAGTGCCTTTTGTGCATGTGTATAATTATACTTTGCATTTACCTTATATTTGACTTTGCCCTCAAGAACATGTCCTTTGTATACGATGTACAGAGTATAGCATAATACCCTGGTCTGTATGCTTGTGCATGGTGAAACTGCCTTCTTGGGACTTGATTTTTTTGTAATTGATAGATAGCATGGAGATGTAATAAAAAGATAGCATATAATATTCTTGATTGTTAGGTTCAGTAACAATATTATGTGATTCATTTTGTCCAGTGGTTCAATGAAACTTGCGTCTCCACCCCCCTGCAAAGTGCATAGAGGGGGGCCCCTATGCTCCGGACCCGGTCAGGAGCTTTCAGGGCCGCCTTTGCACAGTACCGGAGGAGGCCTCCTAGAGCTCACCCCCCACCACCCCGCATCGCGGGGACTACAGGGGCCATTGTTACACCACTGATTTTGTCCCTCTATGTAATGTCTGTTTTGCACTTTTTTTCCTTAGGTTACTTTGTCTGTTTTCTAAGCTAAGTTCTATATTTGAGAGCAGCACCCAATTGTATGTAATATTTGTGTGTATAACCAGCAGGTCCAATGATCTCACCTGCGGTTTCCATTGAAGAGAATATTCAGCAAAAATGCCCTGTTAAGAATGAACCTGAACCTCGAGAAACCATCATGGGTAAGTGAAGGTCATGGGCATCTAGCTATGGGCAGAGAACGGTAAGAGACCGGTGCTATAACTATGACCTCTCCATCTAAGAAGTTAATGCTACCTTCATTACTGTCATCCTCTACCTCCTCCAGCCAGCCCCTTTTCTGCTCCCAATTATTCCAACTCCCACATGGTGCTCCTTATCCTCTCTACTGCATTTTGTGCACCAAACATCAGTCTCTTCGAAGTCAGTCAGTCTTCTTGCTGATAGGAAAGGTTAAATAATAAGGATTAGAATAAAGCAATACTAAGGCCAGAGGTTTAACAATAGCTTTGATGAGCACAATTGTTGTGAAGCCTTTTTTCTAGGTACTGGAGTAGTGTTGTTACTGGACAGTATCAACGGCAGGTATTACAATTTACTACTGTTTCCAAACGTATGGTGTTTTAGTGCTTTAACTGGGTAAATAAGCTGCTTCCTTAGAAGCAAGACCACTGTCTCATTGTCAGTGAAATTGCTCTCCCTCCCTCGCAGCTCCACCATCAAGTGAGGCCTTCCCCCAAGCCCCTGCACTCTCAAGTGCTGGTGTTCGAGGCCCTCCTCCACCTGCAGGTTTTACCTGCACCTCATCCCTGGTGGTCCAGTGGACCTCTGTCTCCTTTCTCTCGCTCCGCTCTTTCTCCGTTTTCACTTGTTTTTCACTGATTTCAATCTCCCCCTTTTACTCTCCTTCTGTGTCTTTCCTCCGTTTTCTCTAATTTTTTACTGATTTCAATCTACCCGTTTCACTCCTCCTCTGTGTCTCTCCTCCTTTTTTCACTCATTTTTTACTGATTTCAATCTCCCCCTTTCACTCCCCCTGTCTTTTCCTCAGTTTTCACTCGTTTTTACCGATTTCAATCTCCCCCTTTCACTCCCCCTCTGTGTCTTTCCTCAGTTTTCACTCGTTTTTCACTGATTTAATCTTCCCCTCTCACTCTCCTTCTGTGTCTTTCCCCCACTTTTCTTGCACCTTTCACTGCCTCATTTTCACTCTTTCCTCTCTTTTTGCCTTTTCTGCCCGTTTTTCCCTGCCGCAGGTGCCCCCATGGCCCTTCCCCCCAGCACGACCAATGCGACCGGCCCAATCCAGCTCCCCTCCCAGCTGTCCAACCCTCTCCGCCCCCTACTTAATGGCAGCCGCTGCGGACACAGGCAGTGGGCGCACCGCTGGCGCGCCAAAGGCAGACCAAAGGCAAGCCTGACCGCAACCAGCACCAGGAACCCTGGACCTCCTCAATGCTAACGCTATGACCCAGCGGCACTCCACGCTCTCAACCCAGGACGCAACAACAACTGCAAGCTACCAGCACCAGCCGACACCCACAGACCCTTCAGCTGTCACCGCTGCCGGCACACCTGCAGCACCGCCAAGACCACGGACTCGGCGCAACCCGTCCGCAAGACCACCCGCAAGACCACAACCCCACCGAAGACCCTGCAATGCATCCTCCTGAACGTCCGATCCCTCCACAAACATGCCACCGAAATCTGGGACCTCCTCGACAGCACCACCCCGGACATAGCATTCTTCACCGAAACATGGACCAACACCACCTCAGGACCGGACATCGCCATTCCCCAAGGGTACAAGATCTCCAGGAAGGACCTCCCCACCCTCCCGGGAGGAGGAATCACCATCGTCCACAAATCCAACCTCCACCTGAGCACACTCCCTGGTGAGCCCACAGACCTGATGGAACACCTTCACTTCAAGATACTGGCCAGCCCTACCACCACCCTCCGAGGAACCCTCATTTACCGACCCCCTGGACCCCAAGGACTTTTCGCCAACTCCATCACAGACATCATCTCCCCGCATGCCATCGCTTCCACCAGCTACACCCTACTGGGAGACCTCAACTTCCACCTCAACAACCTACTGGACCCCAGCACCACGTCCCTCCTGGAAAACCTCCACAACATTGGACTCCGCCAGATCGTAACCGAACCCAGGCACTCAGCAGGACCCACCCTCGACCCCCTCTTTACAACAGGTAACTCCATCGCCTTCAGCTACACCACCGAACTCCCATGGACTGACCATTGATGCGTCCACTTCACCCTCAGAACACCCACCATCTACAGACACCTGCACCTGCTCCCACGAAGAAACTGAACCAGAATCACCGACGACCAGCTAACCTCATCACTCAGCAACTCCACCCCAACCATCGCAGAAAATGACGAACCCAACACCACAGCCCGAACCCTGCACAGATGGATCTCCGACAGTGCCAACACCATAGCCCCCCTCAAGAAAAACAACAACACCCACGCCAAGAAAGCCAGATGGGGAGGAGGAGCCTAGCGCGCAACCAAGATGGCCGCGTAGGTGCGAGGCTCCTGAGGACCTCCGCGACCTCCTACATATATCCTGACAATATCCTGTCCTAGATGAGGGGACTGTGTTGGTGAGCCCGAGCTGAGGTGGCACCCGCTTTCCGCTTCCAAATTGGACCTCGGACTCTGGCGGTAGCACCGATTGAGATTTCCGGCCTTCTCCACGCCGGACCCCGGATTGGAGTTGTGGGGGGATCCGGAGGCAAAGTCAACAACAGCGGCGGGCTGGGCGCGGCGGCTCGCGTACCCCGCACTTTCACTTTCGCTTTTGCACCCTCCTTGCTGTTTCGGCGAGGTTGGGTTGCGGGGCACTGTGAGGTAGTGTGGCCCCGTTGGGGTGCCCTGCTGACCCGCCGGCTGTGACTTGCCCCGTGGCCCTGTGGTGACCCCCCCCCGGATCCCGTGAACCGGCTTGCCCGCCCTTTACGACGTGCCTGGCACGGCCGTGGGACTGGAACCATGTCCACAAAGCAAGATGGAGATCGGGCAAAGGTGAAATCGACCCGACGTGGCGCAGTCCCCCAGTCTAACAGTATGGACCGCTACACCCTCCAGAAGGGATCTCCCGAGGTGCCACGTAGGTCCCCTGAGGGCCCGACTGATGCTCCTGCTCTGCCCGCGGACCTGACCCTGCGAGACGTGATGGGCGCCATCGCTGAGATGAAGGCCTTGGTGGACCAGCGCTTTGATACACTGGCGCAGAAAATCGACTCGGTCCTTGTGGATGTTGGCCTGGTAAGGGCCGATTTATCCAAGACTAATGACCGGGTTGATTCGTTGGCCCACACCACATCGGGCCTCACGACGGATGTGGCAGCCCTCCAAAAGGAGGTGCGCCGGCTTGGCCAGGCGAGCACGCTGATGGATCGTCGCCTGGAGGATTCTGAGGGTCGGGCCCGGAGGAACAATGTCCGTATTCTCGGGGTGCCTGAGGGACGGGAGGAGGCGGCGGCGGATCTATTCGTGGAGGACTTGATTCTCACCCACCTCCAGCCCCGGGGACTGAGTAAATTCTTCGCGGTGGAGCGGGCCCACAGGGTTCCCGGGGGAAGGCCTAAGCCCGGAGCCCCCCCGAGGCCTCTCATCGCCCGGATTTTCAACTTCCGAGATAGAGACGCTATCCTGCAATCCTCCAGATTACAGGGGCCGGTCAGACTCGACAATATGGATATAAATTTTTATCCTGACTTCACCCCAGCGGTCCAAAAGCAGAGACTAAGCTTTCTCGGAGTCAAACGTCGTCTACGGGACCTAAATCTCAAGTACGCTATGCTTTTCCCGGCTAAGCTGCGGGTGGAGTTGGATGGCCGTACGCACTTTTTTGATCGTCCCGAAGCAGCCGGGGACTGGTTAGATACTTTGCCTGGGGATCGGGATCGGGGGGGTGGGGGGGGGAGCGGTGGGGGGAGAGGGCCCGCCGGATCAGGACTGAGGGACTAATAATATGCCTCGCTCTG
Source organism: Triturus cristatus (assembly GCF_964204655.1). Lineage (NCBI taxonomy): Eukaryota > Metazoa > Chordata > Amphibia > Caudata > Salamandridae > Triturus > Triturus cristatus. The sequence goes on along the minus strand of NC_140592.1, from coordinate 762,628,846 downwards.
GACAAAATTGATGTCACTTTTGACTGTTCACCTGTTCGAGTAAGTCTCCTCCTGTGGAGGTCGTGTGGGGTCTCTTGGGGGTTCTCCCTCCTCCTCTGGGGGTTTAGTTAGTTTCACCATCTATGGGGCGACAGGCACACTGCACTTTGGGGGGGCTGTTTGGGCTCATGCAGGGGTGCAGGGAGGGGGGAGTTCTGTTGGGGGGGGGGGAGTTGGGGTGGGGTGTTGTTGTTCGTTTTTACCACAAGGCAAACCCTTTTCTGTATTGTTTTTAAGGTGCTCTCCGGGGGACGATTGATGGCTCCTGTGTGCTATGGGGGGTAGGGAGTTGACTTTGTTGTCTTGGAACGTTAATGGACTGGGGGATAGGATCAAGCGAGGTGTGGTCCTGCAGTATTTGAAACGAATCTCACCCGATGTAGTCTTTCTGCAGGAGACACACCTTATTGGAAACTCTTTCTGTGCCATGAATCGGCGTGGCTATCGTTTGGTGGCCCATTCGGGCTTCACGTCGGGTTCACGGGGTGTGGGCATTATGGTGAAGAACTCGCTCCCATTGGAAATTGATGAGGTGCGCCATGATGATAGGGGGCGCTATGTTGTTTTGATGGGGAGAATGGAAGGCAAAGTGGTGGTTTTTGTATCGGTATACGTCCCACCGGGGTTGCAGGCGACCACTTTTGCAGACCTGGGGCGCCTCCTCCTGGGCCTTCCGGGGGGACTCCTAGTGGTTGGGGGGGACTTCAATGCGGTGGTTTCTGGGACTCTGGATCGTCACCCCCCTAGGGACCTCCCCCGGGCCCAGGCGTGGCTACCTGGCCTCTTGGATACACTGGGATTGGTGGACTGCTGGCGCTTAAAACATCCCACGCAGCAGCAGTACACTTTCCACTCGGGGGCACATGGTAGCCTCTCACGGCTTGATCATGTCCTTGTCCCGGCGGCCTATGCTGGGAGTGTGGGGGAGGTGCGCCATCTGGCGCGGGGTATTTCAGATCACTCCCCGCTCCTGTTCCATTTTGATGTCCTTCCGAGGGGTGAGGGCAGGGTAGTTCCCATCAACGCCTGGTACCTGCGCGACCCCACCATTCGCGCTGCTGTGATTAAATCCCTGCAGCGATACTTTGATGAGAATGTGGGGTCTGCCCCTTCGGCTATCTCCTTGTGGGAAGCCTTCAAGACAGTTCTTAGAGGAGAGGCCCTGTCCCTCATTTCCCATGCCCGGAGGCGCGAGCGGGAGGAGGTTACCCGGGTGGAGGCCGAAATTGCTGAATTGGAGGGTGATTTAGAGGGCGGAGTGACGGATGCTGCACTGCATGTCCTACAACTTAAGCAGGCGGCCTACAGGGCCCTCGTTACGGAGGCGGCCAGGGGCCTCAGTAGGGAGCAGCAGGGGCGACTGTATGATGTGGGTGATAAGGCGGGCAAACTGATAGCGTGGTTGGATAAAAAGGAGAGAGTGAATCGTGTGGTCCCGCTGATTGAGAGGACGGATGGTGTGAGTGTCACCGAGCCAGAAGAAATTGTCTCCTGTTTCGCGGATTATTTCCGCGAGGTGTATTCTCCGGTCTCTCCTTGCTCGGAGGAGGACTCCCATTCCCTGCTTAGGGATATTGCGCTGCCTTCCCTCTCGGAGGAGGACAGGGTGTCGCTTGATGCCGCTCCTACATCCGAAGAAATTGCCCTCGCCATACGTTCGGTTGCCTCTGGCAAGGCCATGGGCCCAAATGGCATCCCTATCGAGTTATATAAGCTGCGACCGGATGTATTGGCGCCCCACCTCCGCGCGATGTTCCTGGCGGCCCACTCGCTGGGCTCCCTCCCGCCGGACCAGCGTCTGGCTACTATCGTGGTGATCCACAAGGAGGGGAGGCCTCGGGACCGGGTCACATCCTATCGGCCTATCTCGCTTTTGAATGCGGAGCCCAAAATTCTCGCCAAGGTGCTGGCCAATCGGCTGGTCGGAGTGGTGGGCGACCTGGTTCACCAAGACCAGTCCGGCTTTATCCCCCATCGCAATACAGCCCTTAATCTGCGGCGCTTGCACGGGGTGCTCGCACGTGTCCCATTCGTGCGGGAGCCGGCCATTTTGGCGTCCTTAGACGCCACTATGGCGTTTGACACGCTTGAGTGGCCATACATTTGGGCGATGCTGGCGAAGTTTGGATTCGGCCCGGGCTTCATCAGTTGGGTCAAATTGTTGTATTCGGGCCCATTGGCGCAGGTGGTGGTGAATGGAAGAGTTTCGGCCACATTCGAGCTGGGCCGGGGCACGCGACAGGGCTGCCCCTTGTCGCCTCTCCTGTTTGCGCTGGCCTTGGAGCCCCTGGCGGAGTGGCTGCGGTGGCACCCCTCCATCCGTGGACTCCGTTGGACCCCCGAATATGAGGACCGTGTGTCCCTATACGCTGACGACATCCTCTTGTACCTAGCCTCCCCACGTAAGTCACTCATAGTCCTGGTTGATGTTTTACGTTCATTCGGCCGGAACTCAGGCCTTGTCATCAACTGGGCTAAATCATGCGTGTATGTGCTCTCTGGGGAGGCTCCTGTCCTTCCGCGGGGTTGTCCGATTCAGATTGCCTCTCAGGGGTTTCGATACCTGGGTGTCTACATTACTCTGGACCCAGAGGCTCGCTACGAGCGGAACTTGCTTCCCCCTCTCCAGCGCTTGAAGGAGGACGTCGTGCGCTGGCGGCGCCTGCCGCTTTCGCCGCTCGGCCGGGCGGCGTTGTTTAAGATGATGTCGTTGCCACGTTTCTTATACGCTCTCCAGAACACTATGGACCCAGTCCCAGCGCGCTACTTCCGTGAGGTGGAGAGTTTACAGCGCCGCCTGTTCTGGGACGGGAGGCCGCGCATTGCCCTGGCGAAGTTGACGCTCCCGTGGTATGACGGGGGGATAGCCCTCCCGGACATTAAACGGTATTACTGGGCCTCCCAACTAGCTGCAATTAACCATGGCCTCTATGGGCCCGCCTTGAACCCGGAGTTTGAGATGGACAAGATGCTACTGCCCGGTGGCGACTACAATCGAGCGCTCTACTCTGGCGCGCCCGACGCTCGCTTGACGGGACCTACGCGTGTCATGGTCAGAGTATGGCATGCGGCTAATGCAGCTATGGGGTGGAAGGACCGTTTGACCCGGGCGTCACCGCTGTATGCGTCTGAGAAGCTGGGCTCTCTCTGGACCTCGAAGGGCTTCGCGAAATGGGACATGATAGGCATTAGTAAAGTGGGGGATCTCTGGTCGAGGGGAGGATTTAAAACATTCGAGATGCTGCAGACGGAGTTTCAGTTGCAGGGTAGTGAATACTTTCGATACCTGCAGATCCGTCATGCACTGGGCTCCGTCTTCCCAGACGTCGCCTCCATCCCGGAGTCTTCCCCCCTGGAGGATAGAGTGCTAGATGGCCACGTCCCAGATAGTACGATCTCCCTTATTTATAAAAAACTGATTAATGATCGATCGGGCTTGCTGATTGGCCTTCGCGAGGCTTGGGTTGCCGACGGTCTGGAATTGGACGACGAGGACTGGATCTCCGCGGTGGCCTCTCCGAAGGAGGTGGCTATACCGGCTCGCCTTCGCTTCGTCCAGCTCAAAATACTCCACCGGGTCTACATGACGGGGCCAAGGCTTCAGCGCATGGGCTACGCTGTGGATGGTTTGTGTAAGCGTGGTTGTGGTGCCGTGGCGACCTTCCTGCACATTTTATGGGAATGCCCGGAGGTGGAGCGACTCTGGCGCGGTGTGCACGAGGTCCTGCGAGTGGTTACGCGTGTTGCGCTGCTGCCGGAAGCGAGGAGATGCCTGTTGAATGTGTGGGAACCAACTGACTACTCGGCTCCGCAAACGTGGTGGGTGACTCTGGGATATATGATTGCTAAGCGTGACATTGCGCAACTGTGGGGATCCCAGAACCCCCCGACGGTGTCGGCCTGGAAGGAGCACATGGACTGGTGCATGTTTCGAGAAAAGGTGGTGTATGTGGCGAGGGGTAAGCCTGCGACATGGGTGAAAGTGTGGGGCCCCTGGAACGCCTACCGTGGGAGTATTTGTGCGCCACCATTGCTGCCTGCTGCCTCACCAGCCCCGTCCCCTTAGCTGACCCCTTCCCCTAGCCCCGAGCACAGGTTCCCCCAGTCCTCGCTCTGTTTCCCTTCCCCTCTTTGGACTCCTCTAATAGTTGGGGTTCCTCATTGGGGAGCACATGCTGTTACTTTCGACTGTAGGGTAGCCTTGTGGGTGTTGTTTTTTTGTTGTTTGTATAAAATGAAACCGCACTGTGACGTATTATGGTTGTGGCCCATGATGTTGATGACTCCTGCTTATGCTCCTTTGTAATGCCAAGGGTTCTATGAACGTGTGCCATATGTTTCTGCCATTCCTAGCGGCCGGCCGGAAGGTTGTGGGCCCATAATTGTATATTCTTGAGATTTGTAATAAACGGTTTCAAAAAAAAAAAAAAAAAGAAAGCCAGATGGTTCACCACCGAACTTCGAGAGTCCAGACGCACTTAACGCCGTCTTGAAAAGGCCTGGAGCAACACTAACTCCACAGATGTCTACAACAACTACAGAGCCGCCAACAGCGCCCACCACCAACTCATCAGTAAAACTAGGGGAAAAAAAAGCGATTGAAGATAGAATCTCCTCTCACGCATACAACAGCAAAGAACTCTTCAACATCATCAAGGAGTTCGCCCAACCCACCAGCGAGTCCACCGACATCCCTCCCTCACAAGACCTCTGCGACAAACTCAGCACCTTTTTCCACCACAAACTTCGACGAAGATAACCAACACACTGAACCCTCACCAACCACCCCGACACCCTGAAGCCAGCGATTGACAACTGATCAGCCCTCACCACCGAAGACACACTGAAGACGATGAAGTCAATCCACTCCGGGGCCCCCTCGGACCCCTGCCCCCACCACATTGTCAACAGAGCCGCCGGCACCATCGCACCCATGCTCTGCCACTCCATCAACCGCTACCTGGCAACCGCCACGTTCCCCGATGACTGTAAACAAGCCGAGGTCAACCCCCTCCTGAAGAAACCCTCGGCGGACCCCACCAACCTCAGAAACTACAGACCCATCTCCCTGCTCCCGTTCCCAGCGAAAGTCATTGAGAAAGCCATCAACAGCCAACTCGCCACAATCATCAAAGAGCACAACATCCTCGACTCCTCCCAATCCGGCTTCAGAAAAAAACAGAGTACGGATACCACCCTCCTCGCTGCAACAGACGACATCCGCAACCTACTGGACAAAGGAGAAACAGCAGCCCTCATCCTCCTTAACCTCTCAGCAGTGTTCAACACAGTCTCTCACCGCACCCTAATACACGGACTCCACAGCGCAGGGATCCAAGACAAGGCCCTCAACTGGATCTGCTCCTTCCTCTCCGGCAGAATGCAGCGGGTCAGACTCCCCCCATTCCTCTCTGACCCTACACCTACCACCTGCGGAATCCCCCAGGGGTCCTCCCTCAGCCCTACACTCTTCAATGTCTACATGGCTCCGCTCGCCCCCATCGTCAGAACCTACGGACTCAACATTGTGTCATACGCAGATGACACCCAACTCATCCTCTCCCTATCCAACGAACCCAATACCGCCAGACCCAATTTTCGAGAAGGCATGGAAGCCGTCGCCACATGGATGAAAAACAGCTGCCTACAACTAAATACCAACAAAACAGAAGTACTCATCATGGGCCCAGACGCATGGAACGACACCTGGTGGCCCCCCGCCCTTGGAAGCCTGCCCACCCCCACGGACCACGCACGCAACCTGGGAATCATCCTGGACTCCGAGCTCAAAATGGAACGCCAGATCAACTCCGTCGCGTCCTCCTGCTTCCACACCCTCCGCCTCCTACGTAAGACCTTCAAATGGATCCCCCTCGAACACAGAAAGACCGTCACTCACGCCCTGGTCACCAGCAGACTCAACTATTGCAACGCACTCTATGCCGGAATAAACAAAAACCTCACCTGCAACCTACAGAACATCCAGAACGCCGCCGCAAGACTGGTCCTCGACCTGCCAAGACACTGCCACATCTCCCAGCACCTGCGCACACTCCACTGGCTCCCCATCGAAGCTAGAGTCACCTTCAAGATGCTCACCCACGCCCACAAGGCCCTCCACGACACCAGACCAGCATACCTGAACAGCCGACTCAAATTCCATGCACCCCATAGGACCCTACGATCTGCCCAGCTCTCCTATGCTGTGGTCCCCCGCACCAGAAAGACCAGATCGGGAGGCCGCTCATTCTCCTTCCTCGCAGCCCGAGCCAGGAACGCCCTGCCGCTCCACCTCAGATAGACCACATCGCTCCCCATCTTCGCAAGAAACCTCAAAACTTGGCTCTTCGACAGACCCTCCCCCTTGATGGACTGGAGGCTGCTAACAACCGCCGCACCCCTCCCCCCCCCCCCCCCCTCCAGCGCCTTGAGAGCCTTACGGGTGAGTAGTCGCGCTTAACAAACATCTGATTGATTGATTGATTGAATTAGTGACTCCCAAAGGATATTGAGTTGAGCAGGCAAGTATTTTGAAACTCGCAAACTGCATACCATATATTATTAAACTCAATACACTGATTGTCTAGTCACAGCTATATGTTTAAAAAGAAATTAGTCTTTTACTTAAACATAGGAAAAAGTAGGGCAGTTAAAATTATGGGAAGCAAACAGAAAATCATAAGGTCCAAGCTCTTTCTGGGCAGAGCTGTATCCCCAAAGACCTTATGGAGCTGATTTGTTAAAGCACTACAAAACTAAAAGTATTTATTTATTTATTTACGTATTATTATTTGTTTTATAGAGCGCGAACCAGACCCATGAGGGTATCAGAGCGCTTTACAGTAATAAGGGTGGTGTACAAAGCGATGGGAAGGAAGGGATCAATTGGGTAAAATAGGGAATATATGATGCAAGAAAAACACGTAGTCTAAAGTTCCGGCTACATGTGGGAAGAAATCAAAACAGGTAGATACATTGTACAAGAAGGCACATAGTCTCACTCTTAGGGGGATGCCCAGGAGCACAGGAATAGGTATCGTCCATGGAAAGGTAATAATGTAACGTGTTCATTAGGCGAGGTATTTACACATTAAGAAGGTTTTGGTCTCCTTCTTAAAGTGTGCCAAGGACGGAAGTCTTCTGATGGCGGTTGGGAAAGAGTTCCAGATCCTCGGCGCAGCCCCAGTGAATGCCCGATTGTAGGTTTTTTCCTTCCGGAAGCGTGCAGGTTGCAGTAGTAGGTCTTTGGCAGATCGGGAGTTTCTGGGTCCTCCTGATATCACGAGTTTTTGTGCGAGAAATGAAGGGGAGTTGTTATAAAGAGCTTTGTGAGTAATGCAGGCCAGTTTAAATTGGATTCTGGCCTCTAGGGGAAGCCAGTTCAGCGCTTTGAGGTGGGGAGAGATGTGGTCGAATTTCCTTGAGCCGGTTAGTAGTCTGTTGAGGCAGGCTTTCAGAGGGGCCAGAGATTTCTTGGGTAGCCCTGCAAGAGTCGAGCATCCATATTCTAATCTGGAGATGACCTGTGCCTGTACTGCCGTTTTAAGGTCGGACACATCGAGGAAGGGTTTCTTAGGTAACACAGCTGGAATCTGGCCGTTTTGGCCATCAAGTTTATATGGCCAAGCATGTTCAGGCTGCCGTCTAGGGTTATTCCAAGGGATTTCGCAGAGTCAACAATGGTAGGAGGGCAGTTTAGTGCTGAGATGGTCTTGATCCATTCCTGGATGTCTGGATTGGGTTTGGGTGGAGAGATCAGAAGAAATTCAGTTTTATTTGCGTTGAGTTTAAGCTGGTTGGCGGTGAGGCAGTGGACTGTCAGCATCAAGGCCTCATTCAGGGAGAAAATGTCCTCAGGGGAAGAGATTTTTATGTAGATTTGTGTATCGTCGGCGTACATAAGGTAGGAGATATTCGCAGAACGTAGAACCTCGTGAGAGGTTCATGGTAGAAGTTGAAGAGGGTAGGGGAGAGGGTTGATCATTTGGGAACTCGAACCGGAGAGGGGGCAGATAGATTACCGTTGATGAGGACTCTCTGTGAGCGGTTTTGGAGGAAGGATCTAAACCATTCAAGGACTGTGCCATCCAACCCCAGCCTGAGTTTGAACCGTTCAAGGAGAAATTGATGGTTAACCGTATCGAAGGCAGAGGAAAGGCCTAGGAGGATTAGGAGACAGGTTTTGCCTTGGTCGAGGGCTTGGAGAGCGTCATCTACAATGTGGAGGAGGGTGGTTTCCGTGCTGTGTCCCGATCTGAACCCGGATTGTAAGTCATCTAACAGGTAAAATTTGTTGATGTGTAGGCTCAGTTGCTGTTGCACACATTTTTCCAGAACTTTGGCTAGGAGTGGGATGTTAGATATCGGTCTATAGTTATCAGCGGAAGCAGGGTGCAGCGTGTTTTTTTTTTAGGATGGGGACAACTTGGCCAGCCTTGAGCGAATCAGGAATTGAGCCATGGAGGAGGGAGGCGTTGATTATTGAGGTCCAGGAAGGGATGATAGCCTGAGAGGCTGCAGCTAGGCAGTTGGATGGGAGAGGATCATTGAAGTGATTGTTCGGGTTTAAGGAGGCAAGAATTTTCGAGATAGAGTGTTCGTCATAGATTTTAAAATTGGACCAGTGCGCTAGGTTTTTGGGTGAGGTTTGGGAGGACAACGCGGAGAGAAGAGGTGGAGCTGGCAGATTTTGATTTTGGTGGTGAGTTGCGGATTTGAGTTTGTTACCTAGGGCAGAGATTTTGTCACAGAAGAAGGAAGAGAATTCCTCACTTGTTATTAGGGGTTTAGGTGTTTCTTTGGAGGTTTTCGCTAGGTCGGTTTTTGGCGTTCTCCAGTTCCGTTCTGAAGAATTCTTTTTTTGAGTGGAGGATTTTCTTATTGTAGGCATTTCTGGCCTGGCGGAGAAGTTTTAGATGTGCTGCTGAAGGGTTTTGTTTCCAGTTACGTTCAGTCTGTTGAAGGGATCTCCTCTCCTTGTTGAGGGATCCGCTGAACCAGGGGTTTCTGTCTTTGATCTGGGTTCCTTTTAATTTTAGTGGTGCCAGGTCGTCAAGAATGTCGGATATGGTTGAGGAGTAATGATCCGCTATGTTGTCAACCGAAGTGCACTGAGGGGTGGTGGGGAGGTCGGTCTCACAACGCTCTGCCAGTTTCACATGATCAAGGTTCTTGGTGTCTCTAACCCATCATTTGGGAATCATGGGTTGAGGTGTCCATGTCTTGTGGGTGCTGGGCAGGAGGAAGGTGATGGCGTGGTGATCAGACCAATCACAAGGGTGAGTAGAGATAAGTTTGACCGCTGATTCTTTAGCAATGATCCAGTCTAAGGTGGCACCTTTCAAATGAGTAGGGAGGGAGCAGGCTTGGGTAAGGGCTTGATCGGCCAAGAAGTCTCTAAAGGCATTGACCTGAGGATCCTTAGGGTCATTCCAATGCAAGTTGAAGTCGCCAAGGAAAATGTCATTAGAGTTTGGAGAAATCTTGGCTGTGATGATATCCATGAGGAGGTCTGTAAAGGTGTCGTTCTTGCCTGGGGGGTGGTAAAAGATGTGAAGTTTGTACAGTTGTGAAGTGTTGTTGGAGATGGAGAGTGTGAGGTATTTGCAGGAGTCTGTAGGGTCCACCGGCAGTTCCGTAACAAGGAAGTTAGAGCGGTAGATGCAGGCAATGACCCCACCTTTTTTCTTTGAGTGCCTGTCCATCCTTACGATGTTATAGTTGGGTGGGACTAAGAGGTCTAGGTAGGGCGATGAGGATTCCTTGAGCCAAGATTCAGTCAAAATCGCTAGGTCCGATTTATGTCTCAGGATGAGGTCGGAGATATCAGATACATGTTTTACTGCTGACCGGCAGTTTTAGGAGGCCGGCTAGGGAGGGGCCGGAGTGAGTGTCAAGGGTAGAGGCAGAGATGGGGACTCTAGCAAGGTTGCTATTTACCACCCCTCTGGTGCAGAGGGTAGCAGATCTGTTAGGGTTAGATGCAACCGTGTCGATAGGGAGTGCTTCCCTCAGGTCTGAGGGGCATGGGGTAGCCAAGGCAGAGTTGTAACCACTGAGGAGGTCAGCCACTTCTTCCTCCGAGAGTTCTGAGGGATTAAGCGTGCCAGGGGTGGGATTGTAGGTATGGAGGAGAGCAAGAATTTCCTCCTCCGAGAGGTGGCAGGGTTGCTTGCGGGGGTGCAGGTGTCTCAGGGAAAGTGGTAGGGGGAGAAGGAGGGGCTTTGTGACGGAGATGTGGGTCGCGTTCTGCGAGAGCCAGAGATTGGAGAAGGAGAGTTCGGTGATGTGAAGAAGGTGCTTTAGATCCAGAATGTATTTGTGGATGCCCAGTGTTAGTTCTGTAGCTCTGCAGTGAATATTATCAATGTCTCTAAGAGAGGTAGGTTATGGCCCGCAGGGGGCCAGTTGCAAGGGAGCGGTCCTGATAGTGTGTGATGGCAGCCTAGAGGTGGGTTTAGGCGGGCAGAGGGCCGGTTGCAGGCGTACTATTTTGACGGCGTGAGGGGGGCTAGGTCGATCGGTGTCATTATGAGAGGGAAAGTCTTGTTGGCAGGGGGCCGAAAAGGGGAGAGCTATTTCGTCTGACTGGGTGTGTGGCCTAGAGGTGGGGCTAACTCGACCAAAGTTCTGGGCCATATTAGGCATTTCCATACCAGTGTGGTGGGCCCTAGTAGGAGTTTCCGTAACCCAGAGTGTAGGAAGATTCTGCAGGCAGAAGGTTGAGGGTTTAGACATGCTTCTGAGGGTATGTGCTGGATGCGTGATAGCGGGGCTGGGTTGGCATGTGAGGTGGGCCCTAGGGGGAGTTTCAGAGGCCAACGGAGCGGGGATCGCTTGAAGGTCTAGGTTCGGTGGAGTGGGCACGCAGTGGTTGGCATGCTTAGGTGACAGGGTGTCAGGACCGGGATGACCAGTGACGAGGTCACTGGCAGGAGTGTATGGTGCGTGGCAAAGGCACACTAGGCGGATTGGGCGAGAGGTGGAGCGGCGTGAGCGTGGACTGGGACGGGTTGTGAACATGTTTTTTCAGGAGGGTGAAGAGGTCTGCAAATTTGATGAGGTTTTTGGGAGGCCCTTGAATTAGGATAATGCCGCTGTTGTATAGTGTGATGGTGAGGTCAGCACGCAGGGTTGCAGATGGAGTGATTGAGTGTTTTTTTCCGTGAGGGATGTTCCTGGCTTCCTGTACTTTGAGGAGGCTCGAAAAGGCATTGCGCCAGAGGGGCGTTTTCCTGGAATATAAGATGAGGTCGTTGATGACAGTGCCCTGGTTCATGCAGAGACGATGGTCAGATATCAGGGTCTCTGGATGACTTTTCAGGGTGGAGTGTTTAAGGGATGTGGAGGCGGATTTGGAGAGATTAGGAGGATAGATAACGGTATAGTAATTATCTCCAGTGGAGGTCAAGCAGGGCTCTGCCATGTTGGGGAGAGTGATGGAATTGCCAACCCAGCGTTTGGTTTGCGTCGTGAACTATATACGTAGGTCTGCCTTACTATCGAGGGTTGCTTACGTAGAGTGCAGCCGAGTCCAGGTGGGCCAGCTGAGTGAGCAGCTAAAGGCAAGTGCAAGGGCTGTTAGACATATGCCCATGTCCGGGTGGGGGTATACCAGGTCACAATCAGTAGAGTAGGTTGAAAGGGCGGAAGAACAAAGCCCATACTAAGATGGCCACTGTAAAGGTCTTCTTTCTGTTATTGTAGGTAGCTTCAGGCCCAGTCCTCTTTCTATTGTTATGAAAGCAAGTCTCAGACCTCTTTCACTTACTATGAGTAGGGCAAGTGAGGACAGCTTCTATTGTGTGATTCAAGCGTCATCAAAGAGGATAAAGGTTCAGATGGCCGTCTCAGACAGTTACAATCCTAGGGTGTATACAGAAGTTGCGATAAAAACAAAGCGAGCGTCACACAAGTGGCACATATAGAGATCACCCCTACAGTCATAATAGCCAGCGTGGCGCTCACCTTCCAATAAAACAGGAAGGCTTGTCGGCGTTTTTTTCAAGCAGGCGAGCCGGGATCCGAAGTTAGGGAATCAGGTGAGATGCCCTGCAAGGCACGCCCCGCTTCCAATTAGTAATTCGGAAGGAATTTTTCGTCAGGACGCCCGCAGCAACCAATGACCGGCTCTTTCCTGGGGCGCCGTGAGGGAGACGCCATCAGAGGCGAGCGGACGGCGGGCCCAACACCGGCATCCAGCTCCGACGTCAAACCGCAATTACAGGCAGGCGGGAAGCGGGCTGGCTGTACATTGGAACGCCGTGATGAAAAGCGGGCGGACGGCGGGCCCAACACCGGCATCCAGCCCCGGTGCCAAACCGCAACTCCAGGCAGGCGGGAAGCGGGCCGGCTCCACACTGGAGCGCCGTGATGCAAAGCGGCATCAGAGGCAGGCGGAGGGGAGGCTCGACACCGGCATCCAGCCCCGGTCCCACACGGCATCACAGGGAGGCGGGCTCAAGCCGGCATCAAGTATTGGACCAAGACCTCTCGAGATGCTCAGAGCTCGGCACAGTAGGCAGGCGGAAGATGGGTGCAAACAGGCAACAGAGGCAGGCGCAAACACCAGCCCCCAAACTCGGCTTCCACTCCGGCTAAGGACGTCGCGGCAAGCTCCCCACTCGGGCACCACTGACGTTCAGCTGGACGATCCCTCCGGCAGTACAGTCGGTCCGCTCCAACAGCAGGGCGCTGCCGCGACTCTGCGAGCGGCAGCCAAGACAGTCGGCGACGGAGGGAATGTGACCCTCTCCCAGAGATCTTCGAAAAAGGTAAGCCCAACTTGTTGCTCCGGGATCGCAGCTTGCAGTGTTTCTGTAGAGTGTTGCAGCGAGAGGTGGATGGCAGGGCTATCCGGGGATAGATACCGATTTGTTGATCCCCAACCCGGGAGCTCTGAAGCAGAGCTCCTACCTGGCAGCCATCTTATCTTGAAAAAAATTCCAAAAAGGAGTATGCTATTAGTCTTTGGGGAGAGGCTTGGGTATCTTTGGCAGACTGGATAAACTCGGGTTTACTATGACCTGTTAATAGGACAGAGGTCCCAGATACAATTCATTAAGTTGGCTAAAATACTTCTTCTCTTTGACCTTAGCTTCTCAGTGGGCATAATGGAAAGACAAATAACTCTGTTTGTTTGATCCCAGATGACTGCATTTCTAGTAAAATGGCAAAAAGTTTCAGGTAACCCAAAAGTCCACCTTCCAACATGAACAAGGGTAACATCTAAACTTAAAACTTGGGGTTCCAGGGGCAATGCTCCCAAAGTCTTGGTTTTGGAAGATGGATTATTATAAAGGGTAAGTATGCACTTACCACTAGCAATAGGGCTACAAACACAATATAAGGACCAGATGAATTATTCCCTTGCTCACCCCTTGGTAGCTGGCAATTGTCAGACAGGCTTAACTTAGGAGACACGTCTGTAGAGCATTTACAAACACCAATACATTAAATAGGTAAGAGACAACACACAATAACAAGCATTAGCATAGCCAACAAGTCTTGCCTTTGGGACCTTATAAGTATTTAATTATGCAGCACAATATCCTTGGTGCAGCATTAACTGTTGCATGGCCAAACACTTATAATGTCCCTAAGGCGAGACCTATTGGCTATGCCAATGCTTGTTTAAACACCCTGTGAGTGCAACAGATCTATCTGGGCAGTTGTTGTGAAATATACTCTGCACTTTATACTCTATGCCCGGACGTAAGTTGATTTTCCTGATGCATTGATATTTGCACTTTGCAATTTGTCAAACTGAGAAGAAAAATAATGAAAAAAGAATAAAACTCTGAAGAAGCTATAACTTAGAGTGCTCTCTGTCTGTGGAGTGCTGCCTTCCTGTGTTCCTCGGATACGGCGGTGGTGAATACGAAGGGTAATGCAGGGTACCAAGATCCTGTAAAACGTGGTGTCGGACCACAAAGGACAAGCGCCCGAACACAGAGCGGCTTCCTGCTTTCCGGCAGTATTGTGGTGAATTCCTTAACAGCGGCTGCTTCCGGGACCGAGACCGCAAGATCATTGATGAGTGAGGCTGATTCTCAGCATCTGACAAGGTAGGAGACTGCGGGTGTGAGAGAGTTGTTGGTCTCCCGAGGTGGTACCTTTGGAGGGGTGGGGGCACCTGGAGGACTGACCACTGCATCCTCCCCCGCAGAGCTTCCTGCCACCTTTGTCGTGACTACAGCTCAGCTTGCCTTGAAACGGGGACTCCGCGGTTCTCGGATCTTGTGGTTCGGTTTCCCAAGATACGGACAAGGAGCAGTGAGAAAGAGAGCAGATTCCAATCAAATGATGCCCGAATCTTATGAGAGTTAACAGACATGAGAGTCACGTTCCAGAAAATAATGAATTATTTTCAGTGCCATTAACTTGTATTTTGTGAATTTCTAACGCTAAAGAAGTACGAACTGTGTAGACTGAGAGGAAGAGAGATGACGGATAGGTGGAGCAAACGAGAACAGTTACTGAAAGAAATGTTCGAAAATGAAGGAGAATTAACATTAATGCAGAGTAGGACACGCTCCACTAATTCTGGCACTGCAAGTACATCGAAGCAACAAATGAAGGAGCTCGAGCAGGCCGGAATCATGGAAATAAACAAATGGTGGGAAAGTGACACTTTAAACCAGCGCGACCAGTGCTGACAGCCATCTGTTTCCAATTAACGCGACTGCAAGACGCTGCCGCGATAATTGGAAACAGATGGCGCTGCTGCTCACTCCCGAGAACCCTAGGCCAGGGGACAGAGAAGGCGGGACATGCACCCGCCTTGGACCAGTTGCGTGCTTTCTTTCTTAGAAAGACGCATGCAAAGGCCAATTGCGGGTGATAAAAAATAAAGCACATGCACAAGTATGTGTTTAAAAGCCCTTACTAAAAGCTTTGCAGAGCAGCGCATGCGCGCTGGCTCAGGTGAAACCTAAAAATCCAACACCAAAATGACAAAAATTCAATGTAGGGAAAAGGAGATATGAATTTTCAAAGAATTCGCACTTTCTAGTACTTAAAAACAAATAGTGCCAAATTGGAACATCTGGTCGCGATTGACCGGAACAAAGTCAAAGTTTGAGGCCAACCAAGATGGAACCCTGGTTGGATACACTAAGCGGGAGGCCAAAATTTAACCTTCGCACTCGGAAACATTTCTGGAGGAATTTCTCTCGACGTTGAGCAGGCCTCTCCATCAGGCCGGATTTGCAGCATTTTTGTCGGCTTGGTTCAGCGGGAGCACCCTGTCAACTGCTTTAAGTCTTGAGCTCTGAAGCTTTTAGCAGGACAAACCTGAATTCCAGGGTGGGTCACGGTTCGACGTAGTCGGCTTGTCTCTCGACGTCAGGTCGGTCACCTTATGGACCTTTTTCACAAACCTTCTCAAAAGTTCTCCTAACTAACTTCAAGAGGTGCTTCCTGAAGTTCCTTTTGGTGGTTCCACATTCTCTGAGTTGCTCCTCGGAAGTTGGGACTACAGTTCCTACAATGCACGTGGACAAATCCTCTAAAGTTCAGATGAAAGCGGTCAGCTAGGGTCTTCTTGCTGGAGATTATGCCAGTGGAGCTCTTTTAACCTGTTGCTTTCGGGGATTCCACTCTTTCTCTTTTTGAAGCAAGGCAAAGTCCTTAGGGATGTAGTTCCTTAGTGTGCAGCAGGTGCAGTCATTCAGAGTACAGTCCTCTTGATTCAGGCTAGGGTTCCAGGAGTGCAGCCCTCCCTCTTCTTGTACTTTCAGGCATGGAATCTGAGTTGCTGTGCAGCTTGCCCATGTTTATCCAATATTCTGGGGCGACTAGCGTGGGGCGGGGGGGCACTCCTGACCAATGGGGTACACCCAAAAGTATGACGGATTCCTCCAAAGTGTGGCATATTCTTGTCCCACAAAGCACTGTACTTTTAAAATTCAAGATGTATAAACTTTCTGCTTTGGGTTAAGACCTGGCTAGGCCAACCTACTGGTGTGGCTCATTTGCCTTAACACTCCCATTCCAGACCTCCTGAAAATTAAATTCCTGGGGTTCCTATCTGGCTGGGGGGGTACAGGAAGAGAGGCTAGGCATGGCTCGCATCCCTATTGTCCTGCTCTCTTTGAAGACCAGTTTGTTTAGCCTTCCCCCTTCCTGGCCTGTTCTCTGCAGCTGCAGATCTCCCCCTACCAGACATCCTTTGTCTCCATGCAGGCCACTTATCACCTCCTCAGAGCAATTTGGCTAAGCCTTTCAAGAGCTGGCAAATCAGGAGAGGCTGCTAGAAGGCTGCATTTTGCCTCACAGAAAAGAAAGTTCTATAACTTCTTTTTTTGTACTAGTTATGATAAATTCAACAGTGGCAAGTTGATGGATGTATCATTAATAAGCCTATGAAGCTAAAATGGTACAATGAGGAAAAACAAAATTGGTAGTCTTCACTACCTCCAGGGCATATACATTTTTTTAAATGTCCCTGCTTATTTTTACATGGCACCCTACCCTGGGGCGATTTGTATGTCAAAATAAGATGGTTTAGTACGTTGGAAGTACCTTTAAATCCAAAGTTGAATTTGCATATCATTTCAATTTAAAAGCAGCTTGCAAAGCAGAGCTGACTTTTAAAATGACCACAGCCACCACAACAGTGAACACTTAAGTGCATCAAATCTGCTGGTCATCTAAACGTACGTGCCCTTCAATATGCGAGGGTCTTACATGTAGGTTGTCATTACCAATTGTAATTACACCTAATTACCATATACCTTTTAATTAGAGCACTGGCCATGGGCCTTGTTAGCAGAGCCGAGGGCACAGTCAAAGTCGGTTACTACCAGTACCATTCAAAAACATTTGGGGTGATCAGGGTGAAAAGGAATACTTTCTCATACAGCCTTCCCACTGAACGAAAGGTGATGGGTAACTAACCTACAACCTGATAGTCCTCATCAGCTAAGTGGAAAAACCTGGAAAGTCCATCCGCATTCGCTTGGGCAGTCCCAGGTCTGTGATCCACTGTGAAGTCCATCCCCTGTAGGGGACTGGACCACTTTAACCGCTTTGGATTCTCCCCCCTCATCTGCATAAGCTATCCGAGAGGTATGTGGTCAGTTTGAACATGAAAGTGAGTGCTAAACAGGTATGGTCTCAACTTCTTCAGGGACCAAACCACAGCAAAGCCTCCCTCTAAATGGCACTCCATCTTTGCTCTCTGGGGAGAAGTCGCCTTCTAATGAAGGCAACTGGCTAATCAAGGCACTCCTCATTTATTTGTGCCAATGCTGCCCCAATTCCTTGCTCTGAAGCATATGTCTGAACCACAAATTCCTGGTGAGGTTCAGGGCAACAAGGATTACTTTCTCACACTTGGTGTCCCAGTAACCTGTCTACCAGCGGTCCTGTAGGTGTAATCCATGGCAGGACACAATTCCTGTGGGGGAAGACCAAATGAGATACAAACTGTGCTCACAGACAGCTAGTGCTGGAGTTGGACCAGCTTCAAAAGTAGGTCCTCTAGAGGTACTAGTACTAAAACTATAAGAGTATTTATCTTAAAATACTCTCATTGCAGTCCAGATGTTTGGATGATGGGGGCATCCATGGAACACTGGGCATCCTTTATACAAAGCAACTCTCCCAATACACCAGTTGGAACTGTGCCACTGGGATATAAGGCTATGATTTAACTGTGCCTTCAACTAATATAATTTCTGAAACCATAAGGTCTACAAAGAATACTCAAATGGTTCAGAAAATATTGCTTTGGACTTTTGTCAGCAACACACTGCTCTAAGTCTTTGGTCTAAGGGAAACAACCTCCGTGACCTTCTCAGCTGAAGGCTAGTAAATGTTGTTTTTTTTAAGTTGGGGATAGTACAGGGCATGTCCGGGTTGATGCATATTTACCAAGCTCACTGTCCTGGACTGCAGTTTCTGGACTCATATGTTTTGGCTGTGTTATGATTGGTTGGGCTGCCAAGCCTTTTGGCTTACTGGCTTGGGGCTGCACCTTGCTTTTTGCCCTTTTGGTGAACAATGTTACACCCCTCCTCACAACTTAATTTCACAATCTAGTTTTGCAGGTCACATTTTTTCCATCAAAGTAGCTTCATGGTATGTTCTGAAGCTGGGACAGAAAAAAGGCATTTGCTTTAACTATGCAGATGAAAAGAGTTATGTTTTCATGGGCCATTGGCATCAAAAGGTAATTTCACTGTCTCCCAAAGCCAAAATGTAAAGTTCCCCTGCTTGTGTCTGCTGCTTCCATGTGCTTTTTTGAAAGGAATTGTTAGCTTGGGCTGTTGACTGCTGAGTATTTACTGTAGGAATTAAAAATGTTCACATAGGTTTATGAATTTTATCACAGGTAATCAAGACATAAAATAATTTCAAACCTCTATCATTTAACTTATACATGGACAAACCATAAGCTAAGACTCCTGAATGCAGATGGTCAAATAAACGTGTTGTATATTTAATCCGGGAATAGAATATGCGTAGACAAGAATAGATATGTACTAACAATGTCCTGTATCACTCGACATAACATGTAGTGGATGTATTAAAGAATAAAGCAATTCCGTTTTTTGTTTTTTTTTAAAAGTCTTCAAGGTTAAAATTGTGCACCAAAAAAGCTTACTTCAGACATGCTGGATCAGGTAAATTCTCCTAAACAATAACGTTTCATAGTCCATTTTAAAACAAAAACAAACATTGGGGGCACTTGCTTCAAATTTGTGCCTTATGCATGGTAAGGGACTCGAGTTTGATAGGTTGAAGATTACTTTTAAGGCCCTACACTGAACAAAGTCGTCAACGTAATTCAGATTCCTTGAAAATGTAGAGTATAATGATTTCTTCATCTTTACATTGAAGAAAGCAGAAGATTTAAACTTGGCAAAGAGGGCGGTCGTTTGTTTGCTTTGAGAAGTTGTCCGCCAAATGCAAAGTCATGGGACTCTATTATTCTCAGAAATGGGATTATAAAACAGTAATGAATGATGCCCAACTGCTGTTTTGTCCAGTAATATTGTATCATCTGCATACATGAGGAATGTAAAAGACAATCTGGATATGAGAGTAACCCCAGAAATAGTGAAGATTTTTAATCAATACCTCCTTTAATGTGTGGATTTCATAAAAATTGAAGACCAACCCTCACCCAACATCCTAGGTCGCATACTTCATCATCTGGTTTGCCTCAGCCATCCGACATTCCCAGGGGGACAGTTAGACTCCCAATTATTTTTGGTAATACTTGGGGTGGAGATATGTGTATATCCTTATGTTTATTATGACATCAAACACAAGTCGTTTAAAATCTATATAGATAATCCAAAGTGATATTTGTTGTCATATTCAAAGGGGATATTAGAAGGAAAATTAGCATAGGAATGTTGAGGAATGCCATTCATTTAGCATCTCCTTGGTCAACATGTTTCAGCTTTTTTGTGGCCCCATATGGGGTCCACAGCCCTCTTCAGGACTGGGATGCCGGAATATAGGATGGCCCAATATTGTCCTTCGTTCTGTAGCAGTTAGAATTGGTACACGTACACACACACACACACGTGTACACACACACACACACCCCTCTCATTAAAAGGTAGAGTCTTCTTTGTTAAGGAACCCAGGATATAAGATAATTTAAATCAGGAGGCAGTATACTAAATAATCATTCGGGCAGGATGCTTTCTTGACTGTGATTACAGAAGGCTCCCTCTGTGCTTCCCTTCATTGGACCTGCTGCATATCTTGAGTACGTTTCCCTAACGAACAATACGCAACCTTTCGTCCTCCCGTCTAGATTGCCTTTTTTTATTTTGTAGTATCTGACTGGGAGGACACAGTTCTTGCACTCCCCCACTCCTCTCGGTCCCACCCTCTTGATAACCAGTACACAAAGAATGACACAGTTTGGCCAGCCCGCTTCATAAAGAGGACCTTACTTTAGGAAAGCACCAGACTTAAATTGGGTGCGAGATGCATTACAGCAAAGAAGGGAATGTACAACCTTGCTAGAGCAAAGCTGTTTGGTGGAATGTTGAACTATACAATTATTTGTTATAAGGCTTTGTAACCAGTAATCATCTTTAATGGAAATAAACAAAGCAAGGATTTTAAGTACTCAAGACAAAATAGCATGTTGCTGTTAGAGTGAATCCCTAAAGCCTAATAAAAAGTTATTTTTTTCCAAATTTCCTTAAAATTTGGCACCAACTAGAAATGGCACCCTAAGGAAGTACCCTTTAATTCCCTTGTGCAACACAAGCCTACTGGAAATCAAATGTTCGTTGTCTTCTAAAATACAAGGGCAATTAAAATGTATCACCCTACCTGGGTTCACTTTACAAATGTGCATCTTACGGAGGAATATTTACTTAACCAGTGGGCTTGTGCTGATCTTATGCGTAGCAATGGATCCTCTCAGCTGCACCTCTACCAGTTTGGTATTCTCAGTTGCGATTGGACGTAACTGATCATGCTTCAAAATAAAAACTCCTACTTAATATTTTATCCTCATTTGGAAGACAAACAAGGATTGCTGGGTTCAGTCTTTGAGCAATAGTTTTTCCCTGTCAAGAGTGAAAAGCTTCTTGAGATCTTCTGGATGCTTGGTAACTTAAATTAGTGTTTTTTGGTATTCTCTTTCTGCAAGGAACCGTGTTAATCTGACATCATCCTGTGTAAAAACAGTGTGGTGCACACAGCATAATGACACTTTTACACACAATCTAGGTTGTAGTGGTGTTGGCTGTCCAGGGTGCAGAAGGCACATCTAAATGAAGGTTCAAATATACAGTCAAATGAAAGAATATATACGCTGTAGGTAAGATGGTGAATTTCTAACTTTTTTTTTTATTTCTGTTTAAGATTTAATAACCGAACATGGGGTTGTCACACCTATCGATGCGTTGCTCAATAAAGAAGAAACAGACACCTTTTGCTTCGACAGGCATGAACCTGAGGGAGTAGGTAACTCCAGATGTATTAAAGGTGAGACTATAGTGCTGACTTGTGGAGTCAGCTAATTCTGTGCCTTAATGTTGCATTTTTAACATCACGCAGTATTAGTTAAAACGTAGACTGAAAGCAATTTTTGGGAGGGACTTTGCATTGAGTTTAAGTTAACACTGAGCATAAACATTCGAAATCGAAGTAGTCAAACATCAGAGACAAAAAAAAAACAAATTGTACTGAAAACTGTTTTGTGGTGCTTAATTAACAAAATATATTTATATATAAAGTTTCACAGATTGAAATTTCTTTACAGCGCATTCAGTGTGCATTTCTGTGGTAGCATACAGTCACTTGTGACAGCACTTGTTCTGTCCGTACTCAAGCACTGATGCAACTGCTCAGCGCACAATTATGTCGGGTCTGGTGACTCATTGGACTAATGCATCCACTGCAAGGGCCTATGTTCGACCTCATGGTCACAGGTTCAAATCCCGGCGGGTTCACTCAGCCTTTCATCCATCTGAGGTCTATAAAAGGGGTACCATTGAGTTGGGTAACAATAAAACCTCTGTTATTCAGTGCCAAGATACCCCTTTAGGGGGTGAACAACTACACGTTATGTTATTATGTGACGATATTCACTCTGCACCGCTTTTTCGCACTCTGCTATGAGAACATATACCGGCACTTGTGCAAAGCGCACCATTGAGTTTCAGCACGCACTCTGAACGGCTGTAAGGGCACTTGCTGTGCACTGGAGTGACACTGAGCTGCACTGCCACCCTAGATGACCCCAGTCAGAGCACCCTGCCCTGCCCAGTTTTAGCCCAGGGTGTGGCATGATAGAGCAGTTCACACGGGAATTACAGACAGGAGCTTATTTAGGGTCAGAGACAGGAGCTCATTTAGGGTCAGAGACAGGAGCTAACCCAGGGAGAGCTCATTCAGAAAAAGAGACAGTCAAGAGTTCATTCAGAGTTATAGAGAGTCTGGAGCTCAGTCGGTGTTAAAGAGTGTGATAATCTTGTTCAGGCGCTCCCTCGGGGTTAGATACATCCCGTCGCACATTTGAGTGCACACTCATGGGTTAAAGACATTCAAGAGATCACTCAAGCCCACTAAGGGATAGAGAGTCAGGAACTGATTCAGGACGAGCGACAAATGGTAGCTCATTCAGGTGCTCAGTTAGGCGTAGACAGTCAGCAGAACATTCAGGTGCTCATTCATGAGTAAGGCAAGAGATCACATTGGGATAAAAACAGTCGAGAGCCCGCTCAGGTATAAGTCAGGAACTGTTAGTAGACCATGGCAGAAAAGAAACAGGGGAAGTGTGCTTGCATAGAGACACCGATATGCCTAAAACACGCTTCTCTTGCTTCAAACGTCACCTTCAGCCAGGCATGTGGACAAGCAGAAATGCAGAACCTATGTGATACTTTACAGAATCACATAGCTGCTTGTATTGTTAGCACCCCAGTTTGCCAAAAGGACACGTATTGCCGCAGCATCTCAAATCAAGACAAAAGTGTTGCACAGAATAAGTACTAATTTTACAGTGAATCCAGGATTTGTCAATAAAGGGGCTCCAAGAGGGTGCACAAAGGAAACAATTTGTACACTGATGACAAAATTGTGAATTGTATTATATTTCCATTTAAATAACAGAACATGTCATTATCAAACAAGTCGATGAATTTCAAATTAAAGAAGAGACTGATAGCTATTGCCTGGACCATCATGAATCTGAGGGAAGAGGAAGCAACAGCTTCACTATTGGTGAGTAAATGGGGCTGACTTTTAAAATGTTTTGCTTTTATGTGATCAATCAATTAATCACAGTATTTGTAGAGCGCGCAGCTACTCAGAGACTGTCCCGGCGCTAGCAGATTCACTGACCAGCTAAAGCTAAAACCGATTACTGATATGATGATTCCAAGAGCCAGATCTTAAGGTTGCGTTTGAAGGAGAGTACATTCTTCATCGCCTGTTGATGAACTGTGAGAGCGTTCCAGTCCCTGGTGGCAAGAAAAGAAAAGAAGTTGCCACCGGGACTACCGCCAACAAAGCGTCAGAGCAGCGAAGGGTTCTTGCTGGTTGGGAAGGGATAATCCTATTGGCCAGGTACCAAGGACCACCCAGTTAAAAGGCCATATGAGCCCCCTGAACCAAACTCTTGTCTTTAAGAGATAAGGACGGATATAGTCTCCTCTAGGGAGTTTGAATAAGACCTGAGCAGTGGCATTCTGGACCAACTGGAGTCTTCTGAGCTGATATGCTGATAGACCACAGTAGAAAGAGTTGGCATAGTTAAGCCGAGAAGTGATAAGTGTATGTATTACCATTTTCCGACACTGAACTGGAATCAAGTACATACATTTCTTTAGGGATTTCAGAAGTCCAAAACAGGAGCGCATAACAACATCTATATGTGGAGCAAATTAGGTTTTTATTTTAAACTTCACCCCTAAATTACGTGCAATCGTGGCTGGAGCTGGCGGGGGCGGGACAAAACTGGGCCAAAATTCACGATCCCAGGTGGGGGAAAGGGTGTATGCCGAATAGCAGAATTTCAGTTCTACTCGCATATCACTGTAGATTACTGAGACGCATCCAATGAAATACGGCCATTAGGCATAACTTAAATCTGCTGAAAGCATTAGGTAACTTTCTGTTGAAAGTGAAGAGGATCTTGGAACAAATTTACCCTCAGGCCCGCTTGGGGGGAGAGACTGGGTGGTTTCCCAAATACAGATTGCAGGGGATTGTTTCCTTTTTTAGGCATCATGGTTGCCCTTTCTTAACCCAGGTATTGGGACCTCAATATCGTCCCCATGATTGCTTGGGCGCTGAGAGACATCAACGATTGATCTAAGTTGCTGTTAACGATTGCAGGCCGTGAGGCCCTCTCCAAGATGGTGGCTCTATTACGCTTCCTTTATGTGCTACAGCATTATCCCTACATCATACCATCCACCTTCTTTACTGAACTGCAGTTGCACATTATTACTTTTCTGTGGACTGTGAAGACCCCATGGTGTCTTTTGTGAAGTGCCACGACTCCCCATTTGATGCAGGCTTAGGGTGGCCAACATTCTGCTATACTACTGGGCCTCGCAATCGGTCAACATGGACGACTGGTTCAGGGTGGATAGGGGAGATCTGGCTCACCGGATGGAATTAGCTCTCCTTCACCCCTATACTCTGCTCTCCTTACTTTACACCCGGGAGCTTCTGCGTTCCCTCCAGGCGGTTATGCAGGTCCCCATTCGCTGTCGGTATTTGGCACTATGCCACATTAAATGGTACAGCATTCTTATGGAGCCAGCCTTCTTGGGCATGGGACGCAGCTGGCTGAGACTGCAAGGTTGGTAGGATTTCGGCTGTGTGATCTGATTGGTATCTCCACCATGGGAAATGAACTAGGCGAGGAATTTAGCATCCACTGCTCCCATTTTTGCTGCTACCTTCAGCTGCGGCATGCACAGACTTGCTTCACAGATAGGCTGAGGGCACACCCAGAACTCAGCCAGATTGAATGTAAATTAGTAACTGACAAGCTATGTGGTGGAGTCATCCCTCGACTTTACAAGTCTCTTGTTATTAATACGCCCGACCCCCAGGGGACATACAGTGCTCAATGGGATGAGGATGTAGGGGCCATTTAGGATAAAGGGGTGGAGGTGTAAATGGGCTCGAGAATGCAATTTCTATGTGCCCCGCTTGATTCAGTTTTGATATTTCCCTAGGACATATTACTCTCCTGAATGACTTTGGCATAGGGTCAGGCCGGTGACGTGGCGTGTTTACTATGTTCAACTCTAGGTACCATTTACCATACTATTTGGACTTGTCCAGAGGCGCAGGCGTACTGGATGGCCTTCATCAGGCATAGTGGCAGGTAGTAAGAATTCCCCTAGTGCTTAATCCCAAGATAGTTTTATTGGGAATTATAGAATTGGTGGGTGAATCCAGAGCTGTCTGCTCTCTGATCCGCCACAACGTATATTGTGGCCAAGAGAGACCTTGCCAGGCATTGAAGTTAAGCACAGGCTCTGTCCATATATGCGTGGATCTGTGGCATGGACTCCTGCATAGCACTTGAAAGACTGGTGTATAAAGCGCAGGGGTCCCCCAGAAACATGACCAAATATGGGGGTATGCCCTGGAGATACGGGTCACATTGGTTGAGACTGGGGACGTTTTCTGATGTAAAGTGCATACATGCTATTGCTTCAGCGATATCTGCCATGTTTGTTGCAAAATGTAACTCTGCGTTTCTTCTGTGCACTTGCAGGTGCTTTATCTGTGGCCCAGGTGGCTTGAACCTGGCGTTTTATTGATGTTGTCAAATAAACTAAATTCAATGAAATGTGTTATTTAAAAAAAGAGTATGGAGGATCTCCACGTCATTAGCGAAGAACACAATTTGCACGCCGAAAGATTCAACCAATACAGCCAAAGGTGCCATGTATATATTGAACAACGTCGGACTCGGCCGAGCCATGACAGACACCAAACCGTAACAGTTTAGGATCCGAGGCATTGGTGCCATCCAGACCGGTTGACTTCTGTTACAAAGATATGAATGAAACCAAACCAGCGAGGCACCACTAATGCCTTTGTTTTCTAGCCGCTGCAAAAGAATAGGGTGAGACACCATATCGAAAGCCGAAAATAGACCTAAAAGTAGCAACATGACCGGTTTCCCTTGATCTACTGCAAGCTTAATAGTGTCAGTATCTCCATTAAGGTTGATTCAGTGCTAAAGCCAGGGTGGAAACCTGATTGAGAAGGATGCAGCAAC
Organism: Triturus cristatus; assembly: GCF_964204655.1. Taxonomy (NCBI): domain Eukaryota; kingdom Metazoa; phylum Chordata; class Amphibia; order Caudata; family Salamandridae; genus Triturus; species Triturus cristatus. The sequence continues at coordinate 762,603,072 of NC_140592.1, read as the reverse complement.
TGGAATTGTTCAAAATATTTAGATGGTTGACGATTGATCAACTTCTCCAATATCTTAGCAAAAGCCAGCAGTAGGGAGATAGGTCTAAAGTTAGCCTGAATCGATCTGTCTGCAGATGGATTTTTCAATAAGGGAATCAGTTTTGTCCCGCCCCCGCCAGCTCCAGCCACCATTGCCTCTCCCCCCAAACGGGCCTGAGGGTAAATTTGTTCCAAGATCCTCTTCACTTTCAACAGAAAGTTACCTAATGCTTTCAGCAGATTTAAGTTATGCCTAATGGCTGTATTTCATTGGATGCGTCTCAGTAATCTACAGTGATATGCGAGTAGAACTGAAATTCTGCTATTCGGCGTACACCCTTTCCCCCACCTGGGATCGTGAATTCTGGCCCAGTTTTGTCCCGCCCCCGCCAGCTACAGCCACCATTGCACGTAATTTAGGGGTGAAGTTTAAAATAAAAACCTAATTTGCTCCACACATAGATGTTGTTATGCTCTCCTGTTTTGGACTTCTGAAATCCCTAAAGAAATTTCTGTACTTGAAATCAAATAGGACCATAGTAGATCGAAAATAGGACCATAGTAGATCGAAAGGAGCTATTTAGAAGAGAGGTGAGGATAGAATTGATGCCTGCGCAGCTAGTAACTACGATATGCGGTGGAGGTCATCAGGCGAGCCAGACCTGCACGCTCTTAGGGCTTGTTCAAACTCCTTCAGCAAAATGGAAGCAAACTCCTGCAAAGAGCAGGACAAGGTCTTTAATGGGGTCCCAATCAAGCCCATTAATGTCAAGGGGCAATCTGGCGTGACTGTGTTAAGTGTGTCCACAATGTCCCTAATTTTGTTACCAAAAAGCCCAAAAGCTGTGAACACAACTTAGGGGATGCATCCAACGGCTTTCGTAGAGCATCAAAGTGGGTGAATTTTTTGACAGTCTTAAAGATGTATCTCGATTTGATGACAGATTCAGCAATATGGATGTCAAAGAAGTCTGCTTGTGCCCTCTTGATCGATCAATAATTGTTTAGCACTTTTTGAATTGTTCCTTGTCTAGAGGTAGGTAGTTCTTTCTCCACCCTCTTTCCAAATATTTACTATGCTTACACAACTTCCTGAGTTCCTCATTAAACCAGGAAGCAGAATGAAGTCTGCTCTTGGAAAATACAGATCTCTCCTTAATAAGAGCAACAGTGTTTGCCATCTGCAACAGGCAAGCAGTAAATGCCAGATTATCAGACTCAAGATCACTGCTCATGGGTGGGACATTATACCCAAGAGTAGAACTTAGTTCTGAACTGGAGACTTCAGCCCAATTCCTGTAGGGTAGCGAAGTACTAATCCTTCGACCTAGAGGGCCCTGTTCTGCCTTCCATTGAAAATGAATAATAGCATGATCTGTGCGATCGCTCATTTTAATATCCGTTACAACAACCTGTGAATTTGAAAAGAGAGGGCTGAGGACATGGCCTGCGGAGTGAGTGGGCTGGTTTACGAATTGCCTCATATTTCATGATGCCATATTTTTAAGTAATAGTTGACCATGTGGGTGTGAGACCCTATCCAGATGTAGATTCAAGTCCCCTAGGACCGTAACATTTGAACATTTCAAAATGTATTTGGATAGACACTCATCCAGAGATGACAAAAAACTTCCAGCATAACCAGGGGGTCGATATACTAATACCTCGGCCAAAGATTTATTAGTTGATAATGTTAAGCAAAAGCCAAGTGATTTTGGTCGCTAGAGCTCCGTTAGGTCAGCAAAACACAGCTATAGGATTGCTTAAAACCAACAGCTACACGCCGCCTCTTTTTCTTATGTCACAATGAAGTATAGAGTATCCCTCAGAGATTACTAATGCTACATCAGGGGCCGAGCTATCCGACATAAAAGTTTCAGTAAGGAAAATCATATCTAGTTGTTCCTCCATGAGTAGGTCAAAGAGGTGCAAAGCATTTTTGTGAAGGGAGAGCACATTGCCTATCGCTGCCCACAACTGATGCTAACCTCACCGGGTAGGGGACACACTTGAAAGATTTGACTGTTCAAGTTATGTGGGCTCCCCATCAACAGGGTCTCCACCTCCACATCAACTACCTGGAACTGCTGGCCATCCAGCTAGATCTCAAGTCGTTCTTCTCTCACATTCAGCACAAGGTGGTTCTCATTTGCACAGAAAAAATAACCGTCATGTTCTACCTACAGAAGCAGGGCAGCACTCTCTCCACAGATGTCTGTATTGACTTAGGGCATTTGGCAGAGGGCACGCCATCACAGAGTCCATCTACTGACAAAATACCTACCAAGAGTGGACAACAACTTTGGAGACTTGCTCAGCAGAATGCAGCAACAAGTCCACGAGTGGGAACTCCACTCGCAAGGCATACTCCTACAATTCCATAATTGGGTGTTCCCCAACGTAGATCTTTTTGCTACCGCTGAAAATGCCCAATCGTTACCTCAAGGTACCCACAGCCCATGGGCAATGCACTATGGATGTACTGGTCAGGGATATTTGCCTGTGCTTTTCCGCCTCTTCTACTTCTACCATTCGTGGCTCAGAGGCTTTGGCAAACATTCCTCACTCTCATCCTGGTGGCCCCCACCTGGGCCAGAAAGCCCTGGTTCACCACTCTCCTCCATCTGTCCCTAGTGCCTCACAAGAAGCTGCCCACCCAGTGGGATCTTCTCATGCAGAGCCACGGCATGCTCAGACACCGGAACTCCAAGCAGCTAAATCTTGCTATTTGGCTCCTGAGGTCTTAGCATTTGGATACAACAACCTACCTCCAGAGAATATGTCCATCCTTACGGAGGCCAGCAGACGCATACGAGAGCCTGCTATGCAGCTAAATGGAAGAGGTTTGTGCACTACTGAAGTCCCTGGCATATCAATCCTCTCAAGGCCTAGCTTTTAAGAACCTGCATGGAGTTGTTCCTCAATTTCTGAAGAAGCATCTGATTTGGTACGCGCCTTCCAGAAATCTAAGATCGGCTCACAATAAACTCTTACAAACCCGACGGATCAAGAAAGCAAGATGGGGCGGAAGAAGCTTTCTGTATTGGGACGGTTAAAACATGGAACTCACTCGACGGATCAAGAAAGCAAGATGGGGCGGACAAAGCTTTCTGTTGGGGACGGTTAAAACATGGATCTCACTTCCAGCCAGCATAAAGAATAGCCCTACACTGTCAGTGTTTAGGAAATCATTAAAAACCTGGCTCTTTGCCAATTAACTAGCTCACTACAGCTCCTTTGGCACCTTACTGAAGTAGCTGGCATAAGCGCCTAGACGCCCTAGGGCATTCGGGTGCTATATAAAAGCTAAAATCAAATCAAGGCAACAGACCAAGATATTGTCTATTATCTGCTTCACTTGCAAAAGTCAGGCATCGCTTATACTTCCGTTAGACTTCACTTAGCCACTATTGCTGCTTCCCTTCAGAAAAGGGAACACACTTCCTTCTTCTAAGTTTCAGTCAATCAGGCCTTCATGGAATCGTTCCACTCAGGGTGCCCCCATGTGGAATCTCAACATAGTTCTCACCAGACTTATTGGCCCTTCTTTTGAACCACTCCACTCATGCCCATAGCACTACCTTTCCTGGAAAGTAGCCTGCATAGTAGCTATCACCTCCCTCAGGTGGAGGAGCGAGCTTCAGGCACTTACCCATAAAGAACCTTTCTTCCAAGTTCACAACAATAGGGTAGTCCATAGGACAAACCACAGACTTCTCCCCAAGGTGGTCTCTTCTTTCCACCTCAATCACATTATCGAACTCCCGGTGTACTTTCCACATCTAGAGTCAGTAGCAGAGAGGGCTCTTCAGATGTCAAAAGGGCAATCCTGTATTACATTGAAGGACAAAACCCATCCATAAGAAACAACAGCTATTTGTCTTTTTTTTCAAAGCCACACAAGGGCCTTGCTCTCTTTAAAGTGTGAATAGCACAGTGGTTTGTCAAATGTATCCAGACCTGTTACGCCAAAGCCAAACAATCTTTGCCTGACCCACTCAGACCTCACTCTACCAGCAAAAATGGTGCCTCTGTGGCTTTCTTAGGTGTCATCCTTATAGCTGCAACTGCAAAGCAGCTACCTGGTCTACTCCACTTTCACCAAGCATTCCTGTGTGGATGTCTCAGCATGTCAACAAGCCAGGTTGTACTCCGTACACTCTTTCAGACCTCTGCAACATCCTCCGTCTAGCCACTGCTTAGGGGAGATGCACAGCATGTGTATCCACAGGTGCACATGCCAGGAACGGAAAATGTTCCTTACCCTGTAAGCATCTGTATGTGGCTTGTAGTGCCGTAGATTCCCATGCGTCCTCCCTCCCCCTATATTCTTCGCTTGGTCATCTTCTGTATCTCTACACTCCATTTCTATCCTCACTCTCCATGATGAGAAATAATCTAACAATGGAACCTGTGCTCATGTGCATTACCAGTAATTGGTGAAGTTGCTATACCTCGTGACTCATAGACTTCTTTAAACTAAAATAAGTTGCACACTGTCGAGACCAACACTAGATAGCAGGAGTATGCACAACATGTGAATCTACTGGACTGCATGCCACGAACATATGCTTACAGGGTAAGTAACATTTTGCTTATGAAGTACACACAGCATTTTTAGTATGTTTTCACTGTCAATCTTTTGACATTTAAGAGTTAACTGACTGCCTGACTGGATTGAGCATTGCAATAGTAAGCCTCACATAGGAAATGGAGGGATTTTTAACACAGCAGAAAAATGTTCCACAGCGTGCTGCGATAAAGGCCTCTGCTTGGCTTTGTTAAGCTGGTGGTCCCCTTACTGGTGTACATTTTGTGCAGCCAGGTGTGCTTTTCTCCCAGGGAGCTTGGCAAATGTACATTCCTGTAACCCCCTGGAGGTTGCCCCATTAGGTGTCTTTGTTGACATCAGAGCTGTGTTCTGATGTCACAGCCTTCACCACCACTGAAGTGTACCCAATTAGTGAAGTGGCTAATGCATTTTCTACCTAGGCAGAACCTGGTGTTGGTGATAGCACGTTTTGTAGTCAGGACTGAGAGGGCTGCCTACTTGCGTCCCTAGTAAAGTTCTTTTCAGTCTTCCCTATAGCTATTCCCTCTAGGTCTGCTGCCACAGACCACACAACATTACAGTGCTGTTTGATATGTTCAAGAACTACAGCACAGAAGAAGCGGAATGTAAGTTATGAGAAAGTTGAGCACGCAGGTCAGTTGAAAATGGCTCTCTTGGGAACCATTTTGCCTCATGACTCCAAAAATCTATTACTAACATACCTGACATAGCGCTATTTATGAATTTGCTTTCTGATGGTGAGCAATTGTGGTGCTAGGCATATGAGCTTCAATCTCTAAATAGACCATCTGATTAAACATCATGTACAACGTGTACTTGTTTGTGCAACAGCTATCAGTACATTAATAATCTGGACTGTAATTTAATTCTTTGACCCCAGATGTATTCAGAATAACAGTTATGTACACATATTCTCTACTGATACGCATGTAGATTGCTAATTCTAATGACAGTCTCTTATTTCAATCCAACAGGTGATCCAAGCATAAACAGAAAAAAGAAAGGTGGACGCTGTACAACGTATTCAGGGAAATCTTCCTTATGTAAATCTTCTTCTGGAAAAAACAACACAGTGGTGCTTCAAAGCTCTAACAAGGAAGCAAACTCTAGGAGCTATGACTGGACAGAAAGCAATCCGAACATCACAGGAGAGAAAAGTGATCAAAATGAGAGTAATTTCAGCAGTCCAGTACATCTAGGTTTACACCATGATGATGACTATGAAAATAATCTGAGAATTTTACAGTTTTCTGAAGAAATGTCAAATACTCAGGGAAGGGACACATATAGTTCAGTCAGTAAAATCAGCAGTCTGAAGAGAAAATGTACTAAGCTTATGAGAACAAATTCAAGAGCAAGGCCATACGCATGTCCTGAATGTGAGAAAACTTTTGTTTGGAAGAGCCATTTTATCATGCACCACAGAATACATTCGGGGGAAAAACCATTCATGTGTACATTTTGTCCCAAAAAATTCAACCGGCAAAGTACTCTGGATCAACACATAAGGCTGCATACAGGAGAGAGACCATATAAATGCACAACATGCAAGATGAGCTTCATTCGGAATTGTGACCTTAGATATCATTGTAAGAAAGAACAACATGCCATTTAAGAAACTGAACTAATAGAAAATAAACAAAGAATGAACACCTAGTCCTAACGAATAAGGATTTTTTTCCAGGAAGATATTGTTAAAACTAGAATTGTGGTGCAAATCAGACTATACAAATAGTATGCTGATGACAGTGGTACATACAGATTATTGTTGGTGATGAAAGACCATTATTGGGGAAAGGTAGGCTTTCAGTTAAACCACTTTTGAAGGAATCTTTTCTGATGTTTCATACGTCATTGGGATATTAGTTGGAGCCTCTTACACCTGCATGCAAGGCACAGGTTTTAATTACACTCAAATTCTAGACTATTGTGTCCGTCACTGAAGAGGTATCAAGGGTATAATGAAGTAAAACACACAAGATGATGGACGGAATGTTGCACATTGGCAAAACATTCACCTCCAGTCACAGATCTGGGGTTAAGCCATCGTTATTTTGCTCACCACACCACCCCAGTTCAGACATGGCCATATGCAAATCAGTCTTGACCCTGTGCCTCATGGGAACAGTCCAGCCCAAACTGCCAAGCCATGTCTTCCCTGGACTGGAATCAAGCATCCTAGGACCGGTTTCGGCCAGGATAGCTTGGCTCCAGTGGATTAGTGAGCACGGGACCCACGTCTGGGCATACCCTTCCCACATTTGTCACCCCGAATGGCTGAAGAGGGGTGAAACCCCCAAACCGGTCCTAGGATGCTTGCTTCCAGTCCAGGGAGGGCCTGGCTTGGCAGTTCGGGCTGGACTGTTCCCATGAGGCACAGGGTCAAGACTGATTTGCATATGGCTGGGTTCAAACTGGAATAGCATGGTGAGCAAAAAAAACGATGGCTTTAGGCCCAGATCTCTGTACTGGGGTGAATGTATGACATTGTTCTGCATTCTGTCCATCAACTGTTGTTTTGTCTAATGAAGTAAAAACAACAAGGTGATAGAAGGAATGCTTGAATTAATCTCCGCCACGGGTGAGCACTCGTGGCCACATTCCAGGCAATCATTTTTTCGCCTACTGTGATATTCTGGACAGTTAACCACCTTATGCAAATCAGTCTTGGTCCTGCTCCAGTAGGAACAGTCCATCCTGAATTACCAGGCCAAGTGCCATCTAGATGAGAGGACAAGCAATCCCAGACCAGTTTCAACCTACTTGGGTCTCGTCAATAAGGTATAGCTTAAATCCTATGGCACAGTGAGCTCTGGACACATGTCTGGGTATGTCTGTCTCACTTAGGGCGTCTACTGCAAAAACAGCACGGTGATGGAAGGAATGTTTGAATTAATCTTGGCTACTGGTGAGTGCTTGGGGTAACGTGAAACCCCCTTAAAAGTTTAGAGGGGGACACCTGAGCATCACCTGTGTAAGCTTTTAAAGAGATTTCTTTTGTGCCTAATAAGTTATCAAAATATTATGTAGGCTTGGTGGACCTTAGAGTGCCTCTCAAAATGGTGAAAGCTAGCACAGTCGGCATTAGAAGGGACATAGGTGCACAGTTCTGGAGTATTCTTCATGAATCTAGAGTAGGAAATGGTGGATCTGATTTCAAGAGCTTTAAACATACATGTACTGTGCTCAAGAACTAGTTCACATAAATCACAAAGTGGCATTTGCTCACCTGTAATGTGTTTCATTGAAACAATCCAGTTGACTGTCAGCCTCCAGCTAATTAATTCCCTGTGCTGGCCCAAACTAGAAAGATACGTTTTCCTGTTGTTACAAAACCCAAGACTACAAACCAGTTTTCACACGGCAATGAGGCCATAGCAATGTGAAATTTAATGGTTCAATCAGAAGAAAAAAGAACCAGCGAACCTAAATGGCAACTTGTTGAAGACTCTGAGAACTAAGCATCTTCCCCTCATGGATTCGGACAGGAAGTATAGCATCAAAATAGTGTCTCAGTGCAACACGTTCAAAGAGAGCTCCATAGTACTGCGCATTCTCTCTTTGTAACTAATGAATAGGACACATTACAACGCAAACTTTAACAACGCATGCCTTTACAATGCTGTTTTTACATCGCAACATCCATTACAACGCATGCCATCACAACACATTTTTAGAAACTGCACTTACAACGTATTCCATTACAACGCACACCATTATAACGCATACCATTACTTACAACACATAATACTTTTAGGGCAACAGTAGTGTAAATGTTGGATAATGTTGGGGTAAAAATTACTATTCCCACTCCAGTGAGTGCAACAGTAGGGTATGTGTTGGATAGTGTAGGGGTGAAAATGACTATTTCCACTACAGTGAGTGCAACAGTAGGGTAAGTGTTGGATAGTGTATGGGTAAAAATTACCATTCCCACTCCAGTGAGTGCAACAGGAGGGTAAGTGTTGGATAGTGTAGGGGTAAAAATTACTGTTTCTCATTACTTACCTTATAGTGCGCTGTAAAGGCATGCGTTGTAGTATCATGCGTTGTAATGGCATGCGTTGTAGTGACATGCGTTGTAATGGCTGTGTTGTAATGACAATTGATGTAAAAGAAGTAGCGTTGTAATGACTATGTTGTAAAGGTAGTGCGTTGTAATGACTGCGTTGTAATGGTTGCTTCCTGTAACTAATCTGCCCAAGCATGTAGCCCGTTTTATATAACAGCATTTTGTAACTCCAACCAGAGACTTTCTTCTGCTGGCTGCTACTCATCTCACTGCAGGCAAGCAGCAGCAAATCCTCCTCATCCACCTTTATCCTTGCTGCAACTTCAGTTGGTAAACACCCACAGCTCCTTTCACTTGTTCAATGCTCTTGTCTCAGCCAACCTTTCCAGCTATGCGCACAGTGTAATTTGCAATTATTCCCCAGATATCATCACTACAGTGTACAATTTAGGAGATCACTAGAAACAATATCTAAAACTTAACATTCTAGAACCCGTAGTCAGACATAATAACCAGTGGATCAACGTTCTCATTTGAGTCAGGGTTCTTGCTCGCCTTATTTGATCTGCCTACACTCAGCAGAACTCAGTGTTCATGTGCTTCTAGATGGGTTTTCGGGGGTCCAGGGAGTTCACATGCGTGTTTGTTCAGTTATTGCAGTGACACTACGTGTCCCTGCCAGTATGATTTCAATTTAAGATTACCTGTCTACCTCACACAGTCTTAAAGCAAGTATTCTCTTTTTTGTTGAAAATATAAAATTCCTTGGTTGTTGGGTTTGCAGGGACCACATAGTGAAGACTAGCCTATGCTGGTGGTGAATTTTAGAAAAAGTCTCTACTTCAAACCTCAATCTTTGGGGCAGCGAGTGTAGCGTTGTTAGTGCCTAAAGGATTGGCAACAGTAGGGTATTAAACCAAACACCCCATCTTACAGCTTGGACCCTTGAATCCTGGTGGTGCTTAACAGGTCGGATGGAGCTTTGCCACCGTGTTGCGAATGGATCAAGGAACAAAAGAACATGCCATAAATATCATCAAATGTCAGGTCCGATACTTGCAGTCAATGACGAGAAGTTGTAGAAGTTTCTAAAACCTTTATTTGTCTTAAAGGTTTAGTATGGTTTTGTCATCTTTATTCCAGTTAGTCAAGATTACAGAAATGTCAAGTAAAAGATGAATTAGTGAAAGCATAAATCAAACAAAGTGTTCCGTAAAGGAGATTTGTCACTAAGCTAACAAAAGGACCTAACGTACCCTGTACAAAGAAAACCCCTGAAGGGATCCTTCTAGAAAAGAGCAAGATTTAGGAGCATAGTTAAAAAGACTAGAACTTCCCACAAAGAGTCCTTCTGGAAACTCAGCCGAGTTCCCCACAGCTGTAGCAACAACTGTTGAAAATGTCAGTGGTAGTGAAATAATTCCTGCAGTAGCATTGATCAAAGAGAATCAAGACAAAGGAAAGTAAAGCCACTGTTAGCAGTAGCCTCCAGCAACAACAGAGCAACTCTCCCATAGTGGAGTCATAAGGGTCTCCTCTCCATTAACCAGGAACACAATTATAATATAAATCATACAATAATGTAACGAAAATTAGTTGGTGTACGATGCGCTTCGCCAGTAAAAACATCTCATCCGATGGTGTCGTCAACATCCGTTACTTCTTCTTCCAAATCCCATGGTAAACATGCACATAAACATTTATAACGAGCATTGATACATGAAGGATAATGTCATGAGAACCTTCTTACCTAAGCTAATAGCTGCGTTCAGTGTTCCATTGTGAATACAAAGGGCTAGTCAAATGTAATGAAACAATTCTATCAACGGTGTCCTGGTTAAGTATGCATAAAATATCTCTAAATTATTATTCATTTTAGCTGTCTATTCATTATGAATCTGCAGCATGGTTCATTGTTATACTAGAGTGATCTAATATGGCGTGATGAAACAAAGTTGCAATCTTGAAGTCAGCATATTCTTTAGCAGGATGCTTGTGCTAGGCAAAAGTCTAAATAAATGTCTATTTAGCTGTGAGCAAGTCGAAAGAAATCATAGCTTGGGCCTAGTCACAGAAGTACATTAGGAAAAAAAGGCTAGTACAATTTTCTTTCTTTACGTTATTTTTCATACATATTTGAAGCAAGCACATTCTTCTGACTTGTGATTTACTTATGCATTATTTTTAGCAGAGTTAAAGTGCACTCTAGAATAATTATTTACACATTTAAAGCAGGCACATTTTGACTACATTTTATTTTCTATTTGAACACAGTTCTGCAATATTTAAACACATTTTAAGGTGCAATTTTAATATGATATACAAGTCGTATTTTACTTTTGAAATGTCATTACTTGCAATCCCTCCCTTCTGATGATTTTTAAATCATCACACCACTTTGTTTCACATGCAAATTCAGTTTAAAAAGCACTTTCATCCTCAGATGTCTCTCATCTTTTTCTCTTGATCCGCCTTCTGTATTTTAACGACTTCATGTAATCGTCATTCATTATGCTATGTAATCCCAAGTCCTTTTCGTATTTTTTCTTCTGAAAAGGTTCCTGTCGTTTGTGCATGCAATATTTCCAATTTGGATACAGAATGTAAAAAAATATTAGACAAAGTTCTACTATTACTATTGGCATTAATATCGCCTTCAGTATACTCTTCTGAGTTGATAAAAGTCAATTTTCAATGGTGCTCAGTCCTTTCCCAAAATTCTCATACAAACTGGGTGTTTCCAATTCATGTAATTCGGGTTCTAAACCTGAAATGTGCTTTGCAATTTGCAAGTTGCGGGCTCCTGCGCAGCGGGAGACCCGTGATCTTTTTATGCGCCTCCGGGCACTCTATGCCGGACGTGGGCCCCTACTGGTGCAGTTTTTCCTGGGAGCTGGAGTCCCCCGTGGCAACGGGCAGCTGGCGGCAGCAGGAAGAGGCAAGTTGCCGGCTATTCCCTTGCTTTGGTCTTGTATGTATGCACAGCAGTGGGTTAATTTCAGCATGTGACAGACTCCTCCATTCTCTGCGAGCGATCTGTCTAAAGCAAGACGGTTCTGAAAAACCATGGACCTTATAGCAATTAGTTCTGTGTTAATCAAGAGCAAAGCTCAAGTACTAGTTGCAATCTTGTTGACTACATTTGCTAACATTCTGATCCTTTCATCATTCAGAAAGACTCCTACAGGTGGTATCACTGCTTCAAATATATCTCCAACCAAATCAGTTCCTCTCACTGGTACATCTTTGGAATTAGTATACATAAATAGCATGTTCCCTACCAATAAGCAGGTAATAGAAAATAAGCATTTTGTCCGCAAATTTAATAAACTCGTGGAATTGTATTTTCGTCCCCCTGTAATATTTGCCATGTTCCCCCCTGCCAATTCGAATGTGTGTTCACAACTACTGATCACTAAATGTCTTGTCCGTTTTGGTGTTAATCTTTTATAAAAGCAAACCTTACTCTTGTGTCGACTGTCCAATCTGAGTTTAGGGTGAACCATCTTCTGTATAAATTCATTTTCTTCCTTTTTCCACACACTCTCTAAAACGTCTCCCTTTCTGTCTGTAGCTTTTATTGTATTCTTGTGTCTTTCCTCTGAAGCCATTATGTAAGCCTTTTCAACAGGTCGCATTAAGCAAGTTAGAATATTTTTGTAAGCTTTTACACTATCTACAGGTGTATGCGGTAAGTAATAGTACCAAGCTGTGTCCGTCATTTTTGCTTGCGGTTGCACATTCATGCTTTCCATTAAAGGCACTCTAGATAAAATGAAATCATAACTGGAATAAAAGTATTAGAAATGTTCTAATTTATAAACTAGTGAAAGCAAAATTCTACAAGACACTGCTTCGGACAAAGTATTATGATAGTATGTACCTTCCTCAGAAACAGAAGTGAAGAAGACATAGCAATCTTTAGCATCCATAGCATTAGTGTATTCCTGAACTAATCTAGAGTATACATTGGTAGAGTGATCTTCCTTCTTGTAACTCACAAATATTTTAGTAGACATATTATCCCTAACATTGTGTACGTGTGTATTAGTGGCATTTGTGCTTTGCGGCTCTGAATCATGTCTTCGGTAAAACCCTATTAATACTATTGTGATCATTATAACTGTTATTACAAAAACCACACCCATGATTTATTTACACTTATTTCTAATGCAACACATCATCCTGAGTCAATATTTGGTTAGCTTGCGGTAGAGGATTAGTAGGCGATCTTCTCTCAGCAGTTAAGTTGCTTGTTATTTTATTTGTTTTTTCCTAAGTTACTCAGTTCCCTAATAAACAATTCTTAACCCGACTCCATGTTCTTCTAAAATGTTATCCTATTCTTCTATAACTTTCATCTCGGACCTAGTTCCGTCTTCTGTAAAACACAGAGATTAAATGACAAACATCTAATAGGCACAAGTCACAGTTTTTCTTTCAATTTAAGTTCGTTTTTATTTTTCAGAAACGTTGTTCAGATTTCAATGGCTCTGCAGTTCAAGGGGGTTCTAACAGTTCAGGATTTATGTTGCACAGAGCTTCTAAGGTAACATTTAGTGCTTCATATATGTAGTAAGACCATGCAGGCGCTGAATACCTTCTGCAAGTTGCTCGAGTCCACTTGGATCTCCTTAGGACCTGATAATCTAGATTTAGGTTACCTTCATCTTCTGTTTCACTTTCTTCATGTACCGTCTCAGGAATCTGGGCTGTTGGTGAGCTTCCCTTTAGTCTTTCTTTTCCAAGACTTCTTGGCCACTCTGCTTGGCGACTGACTCCTTTTGACCCAGAGCTTGTTCCTTCCCCAAGGTCATGTTCGTTTTCAGTACGCCGTTCAATTTCTCTTTGGTTCTTGTCAGAGATTCCAATGCCACTTTGCGTAACTTCAGGCACTTGTACCTGTCTCTTAGCCTGGAAATCTTTACCCCTTTCTTCTCCTTGTGCTTCTCTCTGTATCGGGACAGGTGCTGGTGCTTCAGGTCTAGGTGGTCTCTCCATTGGTAATGCGACTACTAAAGCTCTTTTCTCAGGATCAAAGACCAAAGACACTTCTTCTGGATTCCTCACTATCTTGGTGTGTGAGGCATGTATCCAGTTCGGGATTCCACCACAATTTACAGCAGAGTTTGTTGTCAGTATGACTTGGAAGGGGCCTTTCCATCTGGTTTCAAGACAAGTCTTCTGAACGTGCTTCTTGATTACGACCCAATCACCAGGATTGAGGTTGTGGCACTGGTCTTGGTGGGGGTCTTGAATGGCAGCTGACACCAGATAAGAGACTGAACGAACCACATCAGCCCCTGTCTTGCAGGAGTCCAATATCATATCCGCTGTGATATTCACAAGTGCACTTGTAGGCCCAGCAGGCAACCTCATTTCCCTTCCCATTAGGATTTCATGAGGAGATAATCCTGTCTTTCTGTCTGGTATACTTTGAACACTCATCAGCACCAAAGGTAAAGAGTTTGGCCATTCAGTGAAGTTGAAGTACAATTTTTCACCAATCTAGATTTGATGGTTCCGTTCATTTCTTCGACTATACCTGACGCTTCTGGTCTGTAACTGCAATGTAGCTTTTGTTCAAGCTGTAGATCAGCACATAAGATGTTCATCACTTCATTGTTATAGTGTGTTCCTCGCCTGACTCAAGAAGGACAGGCATCCTGAATCTCGTAACGAGTTCACGTAATAACAGTTTACCTACAGTCAGACTGTCATTTCTCCTTGTTAGGTAGGCTTCCACCCATCTCGAGAAAACGCAGACAATCACCAGGATATATCTCAACCCATTGTGACAGGCATCCTAATAAAATCTATCTGTAATCTGTTAAAGGGGCCCCTTGATCTTGTTACATGTGTGCTTCTAATTTGTGTTTTCCTCCCTGCATTTAGCAGTTGACATGTAACATTTTGTTGATAAATCTCATCAGCAATCATTCATAATCTGGGATTGTACCAGCTTTTTCAAAATGTTCTCACCATGGTGTCTCTCCCTAAATGTGTGTAACCATGGTAGTAGCGTGTCATTGGAAACAATAAGCTATCAGGCAGCACAGGTCTTCCATCTGCTGATATGCAAATGTCATTCACGTTCTTTATACATCCTGACTTGATCCACCCATTCTGTTCTGCTTCAGATACATTTTCCTGTACCCTTTTCAGTTCTTTCCAAGTGTCCGCAATTTCCATTACCATTGCAAAAGAGCTGTCTTCCTCAGATTCGCATGTGAACGCTCCATTAAATGTGTAAGCTAGCAATGCACAATACCTAGTCCTCGTATCGGTTTTCCATTGCAACGTACTTGCTGACGATTTGATGACCGGGCCATTTTACTACAGCAATTTCACTTGATAACTGGATTGTTTCAAGCAAACTTTTAACATGATGTCCATTCTGGATTTGAGTACCTGTGGAAGTAAGAAACCCTCTCTGCGACCATAATTGCCCAAAGTAATGCACCACACCAAACCCATACTGGCTGTAAGTAAAGATTGTGACTCTCATTTGTGCAGTTACACTGCAAGCTTGTGTGAGGGTAATTAACTTGCTATTTGTGTGGAGAAAACAGACTGACGCCAGGAGGCTTCTGTCGCATCATTTATGGTGTGCACGGCTTATGCTGCTTTTAGTGTGCCTCCATTTCCTCCCAGACATGAACCATCAATAGGACATGGTCAGGCTCATTTAATGGTTCATCCTTAATATCAGGCCTTGGTTTAGTGCATAGTTCAGTGATACTTGTGAAGAATTTCAATCATGACTGCCTATTTTTCACTCTGCTCATTTACAGGTAGCAATGTAGATGAGTTTAGCATATTGCAACGCTTTAGCATAATATTTTCAGAAGCCAATAAAAAAAATTCGGAGCATGTCAGTTTATTGTGGTAAGGTATTGGGGGTCTTAGTTTTGGTCAACAATAGCTCCACAGAGTGCAGGACCATGACAATCAAAGGATATTTTATTAAAGGATATATTTAAGTACAACAACACTTGAAAGCCGGAATTTATTTGATGCATCTTTAATCTACATATACTTCCTTCCTTTATGCATCTATATACCTTCCATGTACTTGAATCTATATTTTTATTGCTTCTCTGCTAATTCAGCATATCCAATGCACTTCCCTATTTCTCACCCTATACCTCTCTCAATATATCTTCTACATCAACTCTGACTCATCTCAAACCTCCTTCTACTACTCTTTCCAATGCACTACCCTATTTCTCACCCTATACCTCTATCGATATATCCTTTACCTCCACTCTCTCATTCATCCCAAACCCCATAACACTACTATGATCCCCCAAAAAACCTTTCTAAAGTCTTCCCTACTCTACCCCTCCTTGCATCATCTCATACCTCTTTTACTATACCGATCCCCCTAAACAAGCCTTTCTAAACCCTTCCCTCTTACTCTTCCCCTCCACATCCCTTTTACTCATCCCAAGCCTCCTCCTACTACTATGACCTCCCCCAAAAAAGTCTAAATCCTTCCCTCTTCTATCCCTCCACTATCCTTTTCAATCCAAATAACAGAGTAGCATGTCCACTCATATTTCACTATACTAATCCTTTATAGGTTCCAGAGAAGCGCGCTACTCGCCGAAAAAGCACTTCAATACCTCAACAGGGGTAGAAAGCGCTATATAAATGCAAACCTTTTTCCCTCCGCTATCCTTCTGAATTCAAATAACTGACTAATATCCACCACTCAAATTGCTTTCATATTTCAATATACTAATTCAACACTCATCCTTTATGGGTTCCGGAGTAGGGTGATACTCGCAGATGAAAGCGATTCGACACCTTGCCAGGGGAAGTAAGCTCTATATAAATGCAATTACAAAACAATATAATACAATATCCCATCACTATGTTCTCACTCTTTTCCAGACTACCACTTACCATAGCAACCGCCTTCAGGCAGCTGGGAAGACCTTACACTACAGGATCAAGTGTAGTAGAAAAATAAGCTGCATGTCTTCAGGCTCCACAATGAAATTTGTCAAAACTGAGAGCACACACCCATCTCTGTCACTACAAAACAGAGTAAATTCTTTTGTAATATCAGGCATTCCCAGAGCTGGGGCACAACATAATTTTTCTTTCAGATCTAGGAACGCTTTTGTGCATTCGTTGTCCCATGGAAGCTGATCAGACACATCTCGGTGTGTCAACCTCAGTAGAGGTTTTGCTATCAAGGAAAAGTTTGGTATCTACAGTCTACAGTAGCCATCCATTCCCAAAAACATCCTGACTTCCTTTTGTGTTCTCGGCAGATTCATCTGTAAGATGGCTTCCACTCTCTCTGGTGACACCTTTCTGACTCTCTTCATGATCATGTGTCCTAGATATTGAACTTCTTTTTGACAGTACTGTAGTTTCCCTGGAGACGTTTTGTGTCTATTTTCTGGCAGGTACTTCAAGAGTGTAATGGTGTCGCTTTTACAGGCATTGCATGTTTCTGATGCTACTAGTAGGTCGACTATATACTGAACACGGGTAGACTCACATGGCATTTGCAAAGAGTGCAGATTTCTTTTTAGAATCTGGTTTAACATTGATGGACTCTTTGTATACCCTTGAGGGACACAACACCACGTTATTGTCTTATGCTGGAGTGTAAATGAAAACAAATCTGTGCTATCTTTGTGCAAAGGCACTGAAAAGAAAGCCCGGCATAAATCAATGACAGTTAACCATTCTGCAATACAGGAAATTTGGTAAAGTATAGTGGCAGGATTCGGTACCTCGGGTCAACAGGCCACCACTATCTCATTAATTTGTCGCAAATCTTGGACAATCCTATATTTGCCGTTGGGTTTCTGTGAACGCATTATAGGTGAATTACATGGGCTTCCAATTAACTCTCAATATGCCTTTCTGAAACATGTCGTCAATCATTGGGTTTATTGTTGCAATAGTCTCTTGAGTCAGATGATAGGGTGGTGTTCAAGGGTAAACAGCATTTGGCTTTAATTTGATCTGGATAGGTTCTACACCTATTATAAGTCCAATATCTTTCCCTGTGAAATACCAAACCTCAGCATTTACAGTATCTCTTCTGGTAACTCAGAAATTGTCAGTAAAGGGAACATCCCAATGTCGGCATTCTGTCTGATCATTTTAAAATCTACATCCTCATTATGGGTCTGGAAGGCCACACCGTTTGGTGTCCAAAATATTGTACAATTTAATTTGCACAACAAATCTGTCCTAACAGATTTACTAGACTTGTATTACAACCAGCAAAACAGCTTCTCTTTAAATGTTAATATTTTTACAGGGAAGTCTACTGAAATCGGATTTAGCATTTGTTTGTTTGTAACCCCAACTATTTGGATTGTTTTCCCGGAGAGGGGTAAGTCTGGTATTTCCACTGTCCTGACAGTGGAACGGGAGGCTCCTATGTCGATCAAAAATGACCCATCGTGACCATAAATATTTTTACAGGGAAGTCTACTGAAATCAGATTTAGCATTTGTTTGTTTGTAACCCCAACTATTTGGATTGTTTTCCCAGAGAGGGGTAAGTCTGGTATTTCCACTGTCCTGACAGTGGAACGGGAGGCTCCTATGTCGATCAAAAATGACCCATCGTGACCATAAATATTTATGTCCACACAAGGGCCACTCTGATCTACCTCTAAGACGGTGCCAAGTGCTCAATCTTTCGCCTCTCTCGGGCACCGTCATTGGGAATTATCGGAAGCAAATCTATCAGATTCAAACAAAGGAAATTGTGCTAAGGCATTCTGGCTTTAGTTTTGAAACTGTGGCATAGCATTCTGAAACTGGTTTGCATTGAACTTCGGCATTCGATTTAAACTAAACACGGGATTCCTCATTTGTGAAGAAGCAGGGAGCATCTTTTGAGCTTGATTTTGCATAGGAGTTTGCATCTGTTGCATAGATATTCTTGGAACATGTATACCTTGTGAATTCAACCCTTTGGCAGAGTATGACCCCTCTCTGTTGTTTTAAGTTTACCTTGTGAATTCTGCATAATTCTCCAGCATTTTCAGGATGAAATTGACATTCCCGTCTCCAGTGCCACACCCTATGACAAGCAGTAACTATTTTCAGTAAAGCAATTTCCATTCCGGATCCCATACCCATGGGAACACCTCTACCTCTGCCATGGGATATATTAATTCCACCTTGATTTCCTGAAAATCGAGCTTGTGGTGCAACAACTCCCTGCATTGTTTCCTGATTTCCTGTAAAAGATGGGTTCTGAGAACCGTTGTGTGCTACTTTTGTCTGAGCCAGCATGAATTTCTCCATTATTTTTCTCTGCTTCATGTCAATTCATCACTACAGTATTTTGCATAACGCAGGACTTCGTATACCAACTTGGTTTGCCCATAGATCACGCTTTGGATGATGTGGGCACTAATTTCAGGCTTCAATCTCAATCTCAAAACAAACTGAGACACAACAATTCCCATATCCTTTTTCTCAGGAGAATACCTGCAATAACCTCTCATAGTACTCATGGACTGTCTTTTTCGACTCTTGTGTGGTTCTTTTAATCTTTAACTAGTCAGTGTCCTTTGGTGGTATTCTCCCTTTCAAAATGGTGACAACTGCTTCATATTTCTCCATCACCACTGGCAATGGTGCATTTGTCCTTTCTTCCTAGCTGGTTCTCCTTTAGGCCATTGTACTGTGGTTTTACATTCTGCCCATAAATCAGCTGGTAATACAATGTCAAAGAACGTATTGAAATCTATCTACAACACCTTGGGCATACCACTGCACCGACTTGTCACTCAACTTTGGAAAATTATTCATGAATGCTGTCAAGTTACCTCTATTCCATGGCACATGTAGATAAGTTCCTCTAGCTATTTCCTTCAGAGCATAGGCTGTTGCCTTGTCCTCATTGGGCTCATCCAGTTTTCACACTATAGCTGCTTCCCTCTTTTTCTTTTCATGTTTTCCTGTCCATCTAAGTTCTAGCTTTTCCATATTCCTCCATCTTCGTATGCATTTTGTCAATTCGATTAGGTGCAAACGCATTCCTGTAACCCTCTTATTTTCTATAGCCTGATCATCCAATTCAACCCTATAGCTCTGATGCAAGTTCACTTTCCTTGCTACCCCTGCCAGTCTGTCATGTACCAGAGCAGCTCTTTGAGCAATCTCCTTACACAGGTAGATTAACTAATTCCTCTGCTATTGATCTACTTCATCAAACTCCAGGCATCCTTTAGTTATTTCCTCTAACTCTGTCTTCAATTTATGAATGTCAAATGGTCTGTCTTTCCTGGTTTCAAAATTCCCTTGGGAGATATGTGACTTCTATCGTCTTCTGTCTTGTGATTTCCTCAAACCACGCTGGTGAATAACCCTCATCATTGCACTCAAGTCACTGGATGCTAAGGGAGTCGTAAAGACTAGGGTCCCTCCTCCATCTACCAAAGCCTGCAAAGTTTATGGAGGTCTCCACAAAACCAATGGTGAATTTGAGTTGTTAGTAAATTTCTAACCACTGATGAGGTTAAGACATCCGGCATCCTTCAACCTGGAGTGAGGCTCTTGCAACCACGCAAGGTGCATCTGAAACATTCTCATTTGGAGATAAAGCAGGTGGTCGTCTCACAACTGATGGACCAATCTGTAGAACCTGTAAAGGTTGTTCAATAGGAAGTAGACCTGAACCAACTGGGGCAGAAGCTATGGTCTGTGTAGCTTTTGCACCTATCTCTCCTGGGTCAGAGAAACCAGTAGGCGGTGGTGGTCAGGAAGACAACATCTAATATTTCATCTCCCGAATCTGTATCTGACTCATCCCCCTCTTGTCTAGCTGTAGCCTTATTCTTTTTCGCACCTTCTGATGTAAGAACCGGATGTAATCTTGCTCCTTCAATAATGCCCTTCCTCCATCTACGCTGTTCTTCATCCCATCGAGCATTTGCATAATTTTGCATTGTTCTTCCACTCTAAAATGTCTCCTTTTTCCTTGCAACTCTTTCCCAGGCATTAAAAGCGTCAAACTGCATGGGTCGAGGTGATGGCTTCATCTCATACAATTTTCCCTTCAAATGATATAGGATTCTGGTATTACATGTCCCAGACCTATTAAAACTCAAAGCACCCTCTTTTTCTGTACTCCTACTCCATTGTCAAAGTCACAAACATGAGCTTAAACCATGTTTGCGTAGAGCAGTGGTTCCCAAACTTTTGACTCCTGAGGACCCCCATTGAGTCACTACTGGAAGCCGGGGACCCCCAAGCAATTTGTAGGATTTAAATTTCAAACATTAAAACAGTAATTCGAAAAAAATTAACACACGTGTGCACACACAACAAATACTCAGATTACTAATGATTTTAGGTGCATATTTACAAGCCCCTATCACCATGGGAACATCACTTTTTGAGACGTTCCCTTGGCGATAGGGGCTTCGCCTTATTTACAAGGCACCGTTACGCTGCCTTGTAAATAAGACCCCGTTTCACCCAATGCTTAGCGTGAAAGGGGTGGGCAGTGGGTGCTGCGGTGGGCGTTTCCCCTGCAACACCCATTGATTTTGATGCGGCCCCCTATTTACAAGGGCAGCGTAAATGGGAGGCAGTGCCAAAATTAAGACCAGGGAAAACCTGGTATTAAATTGGCGAAACGAGGAGAAATGCTTCATTTCTCCTCGTTTTTGCAAAACGCCTTGGATTGTTTATGTTCAGGAAGGTGACCCTCTCTGCACATCAACAATCTTTAAAAAAAAAAAAAAATGACATTTTGTAACTTCCATATGTGCTGCATTAAGCAGCACACATGGTGACAAAGTGACAAAACGACAATTCAAGATTTTTTTATGTGCAGGAAGGGGGACCTTCCTGTACATAAACAATCTTCCTCTGTTAAGTGTAGCGCTAGTGCAGGAGAAACGCAGGGCTGCACCATATTTACAAGAATATGGTGCAGCCCTGCGTTTCTGAAGTGGCGGAGTGTGTTGTTAAGCCAAGGAGGCTAACAACACTCTCCGCCACTTCTTTTGTATTTTATATTGAAAGAATTTGCAAGAAAACGAAAAAAGTTAATGGGAAGGTTGGTGCTGCATCTCCGTGACTAACTTTTCAATGTTTGGTTTTATTTCGCAGTACGAGGCTCCTGCTCCTGCCAGGGCCAGACTGGAAATCCAAAGCAGCCCTGGCAAATGATTTCAGACCAGTACCCATACGGCGCACACCAAGTGCAGTGAGTGAGCCTTACCACTACAAAGGGGTCTTTGGGAGACTCTCCCCCCAAAACATTTGGGAAACAATGGTGCAGTCTACAACACATTTATCATTATATATTGAATCGTATTAGCTTTTAAAGAATAGTAAATTAAGACCTGACTATGCACCAGAATACGACAATTTCATTTTTTATAGCATCTCTCATACCATTGTAGGATGTCAGAGCACTTTACATCACACACATATAGAGACAGTGTAAATCAGTGTATAGAAAATGTTACATAAAGCAAAGGGGACTACAAGGTGTGGAATTCACATGTCATTCATACTGGTAGGCATTTTTAAAGAGTGCTTGGTCTGGAGAAGCACAAACTCAGGATTCAGAACATAACAGTGGTTAGCATTGACTTTAACAATAAAAATGTATTTCCACCCAAATAAACCTTTTTAGCAGCATCAGGATAATGAAAGACTGGGAAAAAACATAAGTCACTAACTTGTACCTTGCAGTTTGCAAGCAGCTGTTTGATAGTTTATAGGTCACTGTGCTAGATTACGATTGTCACCTATGAACTGCACAGTAACAAATACGCATGTAAAATACTGTTTTTTTAAATGCATGGTACACGTTCTTTGCAGTAGGCATATTAACCCTCTGTGCTACATTAGATTAGTCAAAGCTGCCACTGGACAAAACTCTCATCTCTCTCCTGCAGGGACATTAATCACTGGTGTTATCTTGACACTTTTATTGTTCTTTGAAAACTGCTAATTAAACAAGATACTTTGCAGTGCTTTCAAAACTGCTGCCTGCGGTCCCCCTAGGAATGTGTTAGGGACCCCTGGGGGTCCGCGGACCACAGTTTGGGAAACATTGGCGTAGAGGAATAGTGGCATCCCCTCTTAACTAATTTCTTAAAATCCTTAAGTATTTCATGTTGACAATTTTGTAAAACAATTTCACGTTAAGCCAAATGTTTAATTCCCCAATCAAAAGTCAGCTTTTAATTCCATGCGACACCATACCAAATTCAAACACAGTACTCAAGTTTTACAAGACCCAATCACAGCGAGGCAAAAAAATAAAACACTAGCCAAAGGCAGAGCGGAAGCACACCAACCGTCTAATTCCATCGAAAAACACTATGACGTACGACATACAATCTCACTCCTCACAGCAGTCGCCCTCTTTCACAATTTTCCCTCGCCTTCATACGCCACTTTCAAATAACTTCTTTATATAACTTCTTGTTTGCTCTACTAAAAGAAATAAAGTATTACAACCACTCAAGAGTTTATCACACGCGAAAGTGAGTTCTCGACCAGTGAAAAATCACACAGATCAATGCAGTTTCCCCAGTTTACCCAATAAGGTTCCCCTAACTTTGTGATTATCCTGAGATCTTTCAACTTCAACAAGCCTAAAATAAACTTCTTCGTAAACTTCTTGACTCCGCTAACATTCACTCGAACATCCCAAAGAAAATACACTTGCAACTGCTATTGCTCACTGCCATATTTTCACCCTATTTAATACGCACACCTTCAAAACCATAACTGCCTTCAAATTCTGATCGGGTACTACTTTTATTGCTCCATTCGGTGTGTGAACCATATCCTTTGCTACCAAAAACTGCTAGCACCTAAAGGATTGGCAAAATAGGGTATTAAACCAAACAGCCCAATTTACAGCTTGGACCCTTGAATACAGATGGTACTTGACAGGTCGAATGGACCTTTGTCACTGTGTCGCAAATAGAGCAAGGAACAAAGGAACATGCCACTTAGTAGGTTTAATGCCAGGTTTGTATCCCTTAAAAGCATATTTGCATCCTTTGTAGGATAGGCAAAGTCAAGGCGGGCTCTATTTTCATTCGGAAATGCTGTGCTGCACGGAGTAAACCAGTTCCACTCCACAGACTTTCTGTTATAGCGAAATGGTGCTCCCTTCCACGCCCGAGCAGCCGTGCAGAAAAATTAATCATCAAAATGACCTGAAGCATTGAAGGGGCACTCGACGGCGCTCCCAACCATCCGGTCTCTTTGCCTCGCTGCAGCTCGCCTCTCTCTTGCAATTCTTTATTTCATGCCGATGCGTTTCGAGGCTGACCGAGGAGAGTTAAGAATGAAAGCTGGATGGCTGGATTGCTGCAGATTGCCCTCCCGAAGATCCAGGGCATTTGTTTGAACAAAATTATCCACACGGCAGTCCGGTCGTGGGGAGGTGCACAAGAGGCTGTGATGGAAACTATTCCTTGACCGTGCAGCACAGTGATCCGAAAAACAAAGAAACTTTTCTCTACATTCAAAGTCCTACAAAGCAAAAAACACATGCATTTTAATATTAATTACTGACAGGAGCCCACTTAGGGGAAACTTTTGCTCGTCATGGAACTACTTGTCTCAGCATGCCACTAAACTGCACTATGCAAAGCCTATTAAGGAAAACAAATAATGATGCATGCGGAAATAAACATAAAAGCGAGCCTTTCCTGTGGTAATTTTTGCAAGGCTATGAGGAAGATGCTTTCTGCATCGAAACGCGTCAGGCTACAAACTTTCTTTTTTGTTTTGCAGAGAGGAGTTAAGAATGAAAGCTGGATTGCTGCCGAGTGCCCTCCCGAAGCTCCAGGTCATTTGTTTGAACAATATATATATATATATATATATATTCACTGAAAAAACCATAGGTTTCACACGTTATAGTTAGGAATTAGCATTTAAAAAACCTTGCAAATTCACTTAAAAAACCATAGGTTTCACACATGTTATAGTTAGCCGGACATTTCACTCGTGAAAAACCATTGAAATTCCCCCGTTATAGTTAGTACAGGCAACTATAACTCACGCGACCGCAATCCTCTGCTGATGACGTCAGATATTACATCACTGTATTTAGACACTTATTTACCCATGTCTTCTTCCATTAATTTTTAGCTATACATATATTACAAATATTTTTTTTTCAGAAAGACACATATGTCATCAGTGATGTAATATCTGACGTCATCAGAAGAGGATTGCGGTCGCGTGAGTTATAGTTGCCTGCACTAACTATAACGGGGGAATTTCAATGGTTTTTCACGAGTGAAATGTCCAGCTAACTATAAAATGTGTGAAACCTATGGTTTTTTAAGTGAATTTGCAAGGTTTTTTAAATGCTAATTCCTAACTATAACGTGTGTGAAACCTATGGTTTTTTCAGTGAATTTGTACGTTTTTTAAAATGCTAAGTTATGTATGTATTTTAATTGTTTTTTTTAAGGTTTTTCACCGTGCGCGCGCTGTGGGCACGCGGTGCGCTTCGCGCACCGCGTGCCCACGTTACGCAGTTCGCGGAATTTTTCCGTTTCTATCATAAACGCACGCTACGCGTACTCCGTGATTTTTCGCAAAAAAAGTAAAGGAAATTTTGGCCCTTGGGGGTCCTTCTGGGACCCCCTGACAAAGGCTAGGGGGTCAGGAACTGTCCACCCTGCCCCCTTTTCACGTTCTCCACCTCTGTTTTTCACCCCCTCAGACTGCGAGAGACAAAATGGCGGCCGACACTTCCTGGTTTCGACTGATTCGAATGTTTACTAAGATCTAACAACCAATCAGAATCGCGCTCGCGCACGGAGCGCGCCTATAGATATATATATGCATTTAAATGCTATTTTCTCAGGAAATACTGAACAGATTTACACCAGACCTGCAAAAGGCACATCCCTGACCTGAGGACTACCTCTCTGCCAAATTTCAAGTAATTCTGTTGAGCCCTTCGGGCTGTAGCTTGGACTAAAGGTCCTATGGAAAAATGCATGGGGAAAACGCATTTTGGGACCCCCCCTTTTTCTCAACCCCCGCTTGACGAATCCCCCCGAGACTTTCAGGGAAGGAGCGGAGCGGAGCGCCCCACCAATTTTGAAAATTTCGCGAGGATTCGTCAATCGGCGCCAAAGTTATTCCAAATAGAATGTTGCGGATTTCCTATGGAAACACGATCCTAACTATAACTATCTACTGGCGAGAGCATTTTTTGTTTTGCTTATAACTTTGGCGTCGTTTGATGAATCTTCATGAAATTTTCCAAACTAATTCTTTGTTCATATCAGCTCCTATGTTGAAAGGTTGGGGGTGATTTGTCAAGGGGGGGCGAGAAAAAAGGGGGTCCCAAAACGTGTTTGCTCCATGTTAATTTCCATAGGAAACTTTAGACAAGGCTACAGGGTGAACGGAATTACCCCAAATTTGGCAGGGAAAAGGATCTTGGTCTAGAAAGCACGCTTTTGTTTATTTGGTGTAAATCCATTCAGTAGTTTTGGAGAAATATCAAAATTTGCAGATATCAATATTTGGGAATTCTGCCATCTGATTGGCTGAGGCGTTACGAGCACGAGCTTCATGCTTATTGGCTGCGAGCGGTGCAAGCGGTTGCGACTAGGAAGTTTTGCAGCCATTTTGTGATTACGTTGAAACGAATAAGGGGGAAAAAGGGCGAAGAGAGTAGGAAACAGGAGGATAGGAGCACTATAACCTCTGTGGGGGAGTGCGAAGCTAAGTAGTCACTCCTACCGGACTGAAAGTGCGGTGTTGCTCAGAGTGACATGGTGCTGAGATGAGATGCTGCTACACTCGGGTATGAAACTGAGAGCCTAAACCATGAGGTCATTGCTGTAAAGTGATGTGCTCTGGTCTTTGTAGCATACCTGTGGAAGTAGTGTTAGTAGGCGTTTATACTACAGGGAGTGGGAAGCAAACTACTGACCTCTACCGTGTGTTTATACTATACCGGAAGTGGGAAGCGAAGTACTCACGCCTACCGGTGTGAAGACTCGGGGATCAAACTGAGCGGATTGTTGTAAAGTGATGGGCTCTGGGCGCTGTAGCATACTGGCCGCTGTAGTATAACTGTGTAAGTAGTGTTAGTATGCGTTTATACTATACAGGGAGTGGGAAGCGAACTACTCACCCCTACTGGTCTGAAGACTCGGGGATTAAACCGTGAGCTCATTGCTGTAAATTGATGTGCTATGGGTGCTGTAGCATACCTGTGGAAGTAGTGTTAGTTTGCGTTTATACAATACAGGGAGTGGGAAGCAAACTACTCACCCCTACCAGCCTCAAGACCCGTGGCTGAAACCATGAGCTCATTGCTGTAAAGCCATGTGCTCTGTGTAGTATTCCAATGTAAGTCATAGTAGAATGTTAGTATGTAATGCTACTATAATGTAAGTATGTAATGTTAGAACGTAGGGCTGTCATGAGGGCAGTCTTGAGGAGTTTGTACACGGTGCTGGAGAAGACAGTTGCCTTGCTGTCTGGTCCTGTTGGTGGCTGTTTAAGCGGTCTTCTTTTCCTGCAATAAATCTACTTATCGGATCCACTGCTGTCTTCCTCTTCACTACATAAATTTGGCATCATGGCCCTATGTAGCACCACCTCCCAGGCGCAGGTCATACAATGTCCCGGGGTGTGCATCCGCGGGACATTTATGTTGCTATTACAGGGCGGGAGCATTGCTTCCACCCTGTGATAGTAAATTCTTGTTTGCCTCGTTGAAGCGAGAGGAGGAAAACCTGTATCGCTTCAATAAAGCGGATCCGGATGGTAAAAATGGAGAAAAAAAAAATGAAGCGTGGTATCACCCGTTCATTTAAATGAGCCCACTGGTGGGTAATGTTCCGGGGCCAATCCTATTATTATATTGCGGGGTATCTGCAGCACTGGGGACCTTAATCTCACATCTAAATTAGGCGTGGGAGGGCACAGAGACGTTTCGCTTCTAGGGGATCGACACCTCCCCGGATATTGTTTACGAATCGTTCGGGGGGCTTCAAGGCCAACTCAAGACCGGGGATTGGCAACCTCCGGGGCTTTACTTAAATATGCAGGGTGGGCCTCGACAGTCCTTGAAGCCTCGGAGGAAGTAGGCAGTGCCTTATTGGTTCTGTAAACACACGGGCAGTACTCATGGTGTTATAAAGTAATACACTCATAGAACCCTTGCAGTTGTAGAATTAACCAGGCTTCATTTATGTAATAGTCTGTTGGTTTATATTTGGTAGGTGCACCGCAAAATTACAAATGTTTTCCCTCATAATGTCCTATCAACCGCCGATTTTCACAATAAACCACAGACAAGTGTTGTCAGAAAAAAAAGACCCATACACTCACTTATTTATTGGTAAAAAAATAACTTTTATTAAAACAACACAAATAAATGGAAACGTAACTTTATTCGAACAACAGTTAAACATGAAAGAAGTGGGTGGGACTCCTCCGGAAGCAGCATACAAAACCTGCAAGAGAAAAAAGAAACATAAGTATGTGTGCCATATCCAAGAGAAAAAGAAAGGTAGTCAGAATGAAAGGAAGAAAGTGAGAATGGGACAGTGAGCTAGTGGATGGAAGGGAGAAGGGGAGGGAGAGTCAAAAGAACAGAGGGAGGAGGAGACAGAGCGTTGGCCTACTGCACCCAGCCCTCACTGTTAACCTCCCATCACCCGTGTGTCTGGGATGCTGGGGTCCGCGAGAAACAGTGTGGTCCAGCAAGTCTTTAAAATTAAACAGAGATATGAATGAGGCCAGAGATTATATTATTATCTATGGCAACATCGCTTGTCTGCACCTGTGCACTCAGGCTGCTGGACCCCAGGCCCTTCCCCTGCACTGTGCTCAAATGCACCTCCTGCGCACCGAGACTTCACTGCTCACCTGCCACAACCGGTGTGTCCAACGACGTGCAGTTGCGAGCTTCGACTCCAGGGTGCATCTCAGGGTGGCACAGCAGGTCTCCGGTCTGGGACGGTGTCTTGATACCACGATGGAAGGCGTCAGAAAGGCCAGAGCATCAGCACCGGTTGAGCACCTGCTGCGGGCTTTTTCGTGCAACTAACTAGTGTCTGAAAAGGGAGAAATAATATAATGGTGGTAACGTCTTAAGGTAAATGAAGGTTTATTTCAAACTTAAGAGAGAACACCAGTTGAGTGCATCCTTCCTTCTTGAAGTACGATCTACCAACTGTTAGTGGTAATCTTGGTTCAAAGAGGAGTTGGAGTGCACGAGAATAGACAGGGGTAAATAATAATATGATATGCCAACGTTCACATACAAAGGAACAGAGCGCATGCTAGAAGCTTAATGTGCGCGTGCAATGCTGTGGCGCAAGCCTGTGTGCATGTATACTTAGTAGTCAGCTCACTACAGTGCCCCAAAAGCCAACGCCACATGTCTGTACGGCAGCGCTGCCCGCTGGCTAAGGCCTACAGTACGGTCCAGCAGGTCCTTAAAATGAGACAGAGATGTGACTGAATGTGGTCAGAGATCACATCATTACGCATGGCAACATCGCTTGTTTGCACCTGTGCACCCAGGCGGATGCACCCCATCCCTCCCGCCGCACTAAATTGCAGCCCATGTGCACCCAGGCCCCACTGCTCACCTGCTGTCATTGATGTGTGTCCAAACACGACGGCCAGCAGGGTTCACAATTCAGATGTAGTTTTGATTGTCAGGATGATGTACACCTCATGGATCCTTTTTTTTTATTCCGCATTGTGATATGCGAGGTGGATGCGGCCAGATCACCTGAAGCAGTGTAGAAGAACTGGGACATGTGGCGTCGTCGTTATCCTATTAATAAGTACACAAAGTGGGCTGGGCTTGCGTACGCCAGGCCAGCATAGGGGTGTGAATAATTATTCCGGGGACCTGGGCGTTGTTCAGTTCCTGCCTGGGCAGGAAGTGTACTTATGTGTGTGTCCCTGTTGAAGTTTTGACGTCGTACATTCCGCAATTTACAATAATGTAGCATTTACCAGGAGGGCGACAACTATCGCTAATGAGATGCTGTCCGAAAACATTGAATGGACAACATCACATGTCCTTGTCAAGCTTGTGGATATGCGCAGACACGCATGTCAGTGGTGTGCGGTATTATTGAAAGTGTTGCTATCGCGAAGCGCACACATGTGAATGTGCTCGGATGGAGGGAGGATCAGCAGTGAGGCTACATCATACACAGTGATAATGCTCATTACAGTCAAGCAATGCATGTCAAACGTGAATCTGAAAGTCTCACATATGACACACTACTATACTGGTAAAGCCTGACAACAGAGCATACTGCAACATAAATCTACACATTACTCTTTACTGTTTGTCACATGTGATCTAGGATGAGAACTCTGCCCGTGGTTGATGATACCCCTTCGAGCCACCAATACCCAGGCTGAAAGTCAGCACAATAATGCGCGCACACACACACCAGGGGCATCGTGTAACACACATTTGTTTTTTGATGTAACGTTTCAGATGCATGGCTATCACACGTGGAAGACTACTGTACAGAGCATGATTATTGATCAAGATGATCGTTGCATGTTGTGTGTACTATAAGATATGTGTACGCAGCAAAAAAGTTTTCAAAAAAGCTCTGTAAGCAGAAGAGGTGTCTCTCATCAAACGGCTTTTTTTCAAGGTCACATGGCAATCGCGCAAGGAGGCCACACCCGACGCGATTTTGAGAAAATATATTTACCATAATATAAGTTTATTACAGTTAGAAATATATAAATGTGGAAAATATTTTAGATCTTTGCTTGCTCTCATATACACTTTAAACTTATTTAGATATAGTTTTGAGACATAAAAAAAATAAATGAGGGACTGGCGTACCCTGTGTGATACCATATATCTATGACGTAACACAGGGCCTGGCAACGTGCACTCGTACAGAACACGCAGCCGGCGCGACCCTATACGTAGGTTACGTAACGCACATATTGGTACCGCTCAGCCGTCGCATACCAAACTAGGAGCTGGCGTGACCTTATACATGTATGATGTTAGGCGGGACACGGTGCTACGAAGCTGTCAGATACAAAATGCGCATCCTTAACGAGTTTCACAATATCGCGGATAGGATTCCCGTGGTGATGGAGCTTGGTACACTACCGGAACGGGAGTCTAGTTTTCTAAAAAAAATATATATATATATTTATACATACTTTTTTTTGAAGATATAAAAAATTACATAATTTTTCAAATAAAAAAAAAAAAGCATAATAGAGTTCCAAAATATTTTTAAACAAATAGAAAAAATATAGGTTTTATAAATATTAAAATATGAAATTAACATTTAAAAAACCTTTGAAATTCAGTGAAAAAACATAGGTTTTACAGACCTTATAGTTAGGAATTAGCATTTAAAAAACCTTGGAAATTCACTGAAAAAACCATAGGTTTCAGGGACTTTATAGTTAGTTGGACATTTGACTCATATAAAACCAGAGAAATTCACCCGTTATAGTTAGTTGAGCTAACTATAACTCGCGCGCCCGCAATGCACTGGTGATGAAGTCACTGACCATGCCATGAGTGATGTAATATGTGACATCATCACCAGTGCATTGTGGCCGCGTGAGTTATAGTTATCTCAACTAACTATAACGGGCACATTTCTCTGGTTTTATATGAGTCAAATGTCCAACTAACTATAACGTCCCTGAAACCTATGGTTTTTTCAGTGAAAAAAAAAAAATATATATATATATATATATATCTCCTCCATGTCAAAGCGTAAATTTGCAGTTGTAGATGTAGCTCATGTTGTGGTCTCTGAGGAATCCAGAAACAGTTTTATTCCCATATTTCCTGGCTTTGTCTATCTGTGGACAGAATTAATTTGATCACTTCCATTTCTGCCTTTAACAAATGTTAGCAAAACACCAAGGCAGTGTGAGGCGATAAGTACCATTCAGTGACCAAAGGCATCCTTCATTAGGATTTCGAGTCCTACCCCAGTAAGTGGGCCAAGGTCATTACCACTACATTGCACAATCAGGAGGTTTAGATGCTGGCAATCCGTAATGCTTTCAATCAATTGATGCCAATTTAATCCTCTCTGGCCAACCCAAGTAATGTCCACATTACGTAAACCCAAGTCCCTGTCAACGCTACTCTTTATAGAACACTGTCTAGACCAAAACACAAAGCTATGACCCACAATCCACACTGTAACCATTTTGAAGGCAAGTAAGAGTAGCACACAGGAGAAGGCTGGAGCTGAATGAGACAGTTTTCAAAATTAAAGGCAGTTAAAATAGAGGACAGCATCTAATACAAAAACAAATTTGATTCAATTGCGTGCATGTGTAGGTAGCGAAACTTAGGTAGTGATTTTGAGGAACAATGTTACTAGATCTGTGATTGGCTTTGGAATTTTTTTTTTTTTTAATGCGATTTGTGATATGCTTTTATTTCTAATCAGCCACTCTTGCTATAGTTAAATTTGAAGCTAGAAAGCTGCTCACACAAATTGCTGTGAACGTTTGACATACTGTTACAAGAAAGAGAGGGTTTCAAAGGCGGTTGCCATGGAAACCAAGCTCAGGCAGGCAGTGTGGGGGGATGGGTACTGAAGAGAATGTACTTTCAAACGTAAAAGTAGAGTGGATTAGACACATTGCTTATTATGGAGGAGTTATTTTCTGAATCAGTACTAGATTATGAAGTTAAATGTAGGTGCAAAGTGATAGTAGTGTAATGTTCAGTGGTTTAACAGATTCCCACATAGATTTGCGAATCCACAGCAAAGTTACACGGAGGCAACGCCAAGCAGCGGCAGAGGATTTGTGGGAAAAACAACCAACCAAATCGGGCTTCTTCACAGGAAATATGGAAAGGGTTGAAGAAATACTGACCATTTAGAAGTGGTATAACAAAAAAGAAAGATGAAAGGAAGCCGGTTATTTGTTAACTAGAGCAGCATAAGTAACAGCACATGGTGAGGGTTAGCCATTTTACCAGCTTTTCTACTGAGAGAGGAGGTGGTTTACAATCATTCGAACAGGCAGTATTTTTATAGCGCAATTATCACCCAGGTGGGTATCCAGACGCTGAGATTTGAAGGCCATTCATCGAAGAGCCAGGTTTTGAGTCCCCTTCTGAAGTTAGAGAGCGATGATGCGTTTTTGAGGTGTAGGGAGAGGTCATTCCAGGACTTGGCGGTGAGGTAGGAGAAAGAATGACCTCTACTGTGGTTTCAGCGGCTGAGGGGTATATGTGTAAGGGCGAGGGAGGCGGAGTGCAGATATCAGGCAGGTTGGTGGAAAGTCAGGCTGTGGTTGATATAGGCTGGTCCAAGATTATGGAGAGCTCTGCATGCGTGGGTGAGTATTTTGAACAAGTATCTTCTGGACGGGGAGCCAGTGTACACCTTTGAGATGGGGGTGATGCTGGTCTGTTTGGGAGGTTGGACGGGAGATTTCAAATGATAAACAGATGTTACCAGACATAGAAATAAAACTGAGCGAACAGCAAAGAGCTTTTAAAGGTATGTTAATTTGGTTGTATACTATAAAAGTATATTTAGAAACAAAATATTGATTGTATGTGAGCTGACAGAAAATGTATAACTTCTGGACACTATGCTAGAAAGGAAAATAGAAGGCTGCTTAGATGAGAACATTAAAAATACGATGAGCAGGAAAGAAGAAAGAGGAGCCGGTATACTGAATGAATATACATTTTATTATGTCAATATAAAAGAATGTGTTAGAAAATAGATGTGATTGCTTGCTTATAGAATGTAGTTTATTAGTATAATCTGCCTACACTCATATAGTCAGGAAGGCACTTACAATCCCAGTTAAACTCCTACAAAAATACTTATGTACCCATCTCACAAATAGCCAGACAGTGACTGCTACACTCACACACACACATAAGAGCATTCACACACTCACCTGTATGTCCAGGTTTGAGTACTAGTTTGGCTTTACAGTCTGGGAGGACATTACATCCGCAGAATGCAATATATACCACAGGAACAGTTTTAAGAGAACTACTTCAGCACTCTTAAGAAGGTAGAACCCGGATTGTGCTGACCTTAGAATCAGGGTCATTAAGGGTACTGGCTCTGAGAAGGAGGGGAATGAGTAGAGAAATGACTGGGCAAAGATTCCAGAGGAGAATGGGAATTCACCAGAGAGAGTTCCCTACTGAATTCGATGCATGAAGTAGTGTCTCATTCCAAACCCAGTCCCCTGAGGAGTTCAAGGACCGACAGACTGAGAGGGACCGGAGGCTACAGCAGGCCCAGGTGGCTGCATAGGAGAGAAAAGCGGAGGCTGAGAGAGCCTTGGAGGAGAAAAGGGTCTTGTTGGCTCATAAAGCGACTGCCAAGGAGGTGGACTTGAAGGCCAAATAGCTGTTAGTCTAGCAAAAATGCTGTGAGCAAAAGAACTGTGTCTCGTGCATAATAAAGTGTCCATATTAAGCCTGGGCAGAGAACTTCACGGAGCTCGCGGAGTGCAGAAAACTCTGCTTCGTGATCGCAAATGGTAAGTTTGCTACGCGACCTGCCACTCGGGTAGAATTTCTACCCGAGCGGCAGGAATACCAGCACAAACTGCAGTTCGCAGTGCACTCAGCCACTCGTGGAACTTCGCTGAGTTTTTTTTGTAACTTCTCAAACTGCGCCCAGGCCTGGTCCATATGCCCCAAGACCTGGTGCCTGATTATAATGAGGGGGTTATATAGACAGGTTGTTTAAGGCATATGAAGTAGCTCTAGATGTACAGAGGATCTCGGAGGAAAATTGGGGAGCTGGCCTTCTGAGTCATATTCCTAGTGATAGAAAGGACGTCGTAGTGGCCCTAGAGAAGAGGTTGAGGGTATCCCATCATGAAGGAGGCCCTTGTCAGTAAGTATGAATTAATCCCAGAGAAGTGCAGGTTGAAATATAGTGGCAGTCAGAAAGTGTGTAATCAGTTTTGTGGGGTACTTGTTTGTAAAACGTACTGTTGTTTTTTACAAAGCTTTTTCTTTTTTATGTTTAAATATATTTAATGCAAAAACAACAGTTGATGGACAGAAGGCAGAACAATGTCATACATTCACCCCAGTACAGAGATCTGGGCCTAAATCCATCATTTTTGTGCTCGCCATGCCATTCCAGTTTGAACCCAGCCACATGCAAATCAGTCTTGACCCTGTGCCTCATGGGAACAGTCCAGCCCGAACTGCCAAGCCAGGTCCTCCCTAGACTGGAAACAAGCACCCTATGACCTGTATCGGGGTTTTACCCTTCTTCAGCCAGGATAGCTTGATTCCAGTGGCATGGAGAGCACGGGACCCACATCTGGGCATACCCATCTCACTCGGGGTGACAAATGCAAAAACAACAGGTAGACAGAATGCACAACAAATCAAAACATTTACCCCCCAGTCAAGAGATCTGGGTTAAATCCATCATTCTTTTGCTCACCATGCCACCCCAGTTTAGACCTGGCCATATGCAAATCAATCTTGACCATGTGCCTCATGGGAACAGTCCAGCCCGAACTGCCAAGCCAGGTCCTCCCTGGACTGGAAACAAGTATCCTAGGACCGGTTTCAGGGTTTCACCCCTCTTCAGCCAGGATAGCTGGATTCCAGTGGCACAGTGATACCAGGACCCACATCTGGGCATACCTAGCGCACTTAGGGCGAGAAAGCAAAAGGCACACAATTGATGGACGGAATGCAGAACAAATCAAAACAAGCATCCCCAGTCAAGAGATCTAGGTTAAATCCATTATTCTTTTGCTCACCATGCCACCCCAGTTTAGACCTGGCCATATGCAAATCAGTCTTGACCCTGTGCTTCATGGGAACAGTCCAGCCCGAACTGCCAAGCCAGATCCTCCCAGGACTGAAAACAAGCATCCTAGGACCAGTTTCGGGGTTTCACCACACATCAGCCAGGATGCTTGAAACCACTGGCACAGTGAGCCCGGGACCCACATCTGGGCATACCCGGTGCACTTAGGGCGAGAAAGCAAAAGACACAATTGATGGACGGAATGCACAACAATGGCATGGGGAGCAAAACAACTATGGATTTAGGCCCAGATCTCTGTACTGGGGTGAATGTATGACATTGTTCTGCATTCTGTCCATCAATTGTCCTCTTTGCATTTGTCACCCCGAGTGGGACGGGTGTACCCAGGCGTGGGTCCCATGCTCTCCATGCCATAGGAGTCAAGCTATCCGGGCTGATGAGGGGTGAAACCCCAAAACCGATCCTAGGATGCTTGTTTCCAGTCCAGGAAGGGCCTGGCAGTTTGGGCTAGACTGTTCCCATTGGGTGCAGGGTCAAGACTGATTTGCATATGGCTGTGTTCAAACTGGAATGGCACGGGGAGCAAACAAACAATAGACTTAGGCCAAGATCTCTATACTGGGGTGAATGTATGATCTTGTTCTGCATTCTGTCCATCAATTGTGTTTTTGCATTTGTCACCCCGAGTGGGACGGGAATGCCCAGACGTGGGTCCCGTGCTCTCCATGCCACAGGAGTCAAGCTATCCGGGCTGATGAGGGGTGAAACCCCAAAAACAATCCTAGGATGCTTGTTTCCAGTCCAGGAAGGGCCTGGCAGTTTGGGCTGGACTGTTCCCATTGGGCGCAGGGTCAAGACAGATTTACATTTGGCTGGGTTAAAAATGGAATGGCATGGGGAGCAAAAGAAACAATTGATTTAGGCCCAGATCTCTGTACTGGGGTAAATGTATGACATTGTGTTGCATTCTGTCCATCAATTGTTCTTTTTGCATGTTCATTATTATAGCCAATAAAAAAAATGGTGTAACAAATAAGTTGGTGCTGGGAGAATAGAAGAACAAAATCGTAGTCAATTATGAACTCATAATGACAGTACGAGATGGTCAATACTTAAGGCTTACAGCATAAAAAAAGAAACAGTACGTACATTCAATCTACATAAGATCGTAAGAATTATAAAACCTCAAACTAGGACATGCATATCACATATGCAGAATGTCTGCTGCTTGGCATCCACACTTGGGACAGCTAGTTTTAGCTGGATAAAGGTTAGCACCCCACTTCTGAAGTTTTTCTGCTGTAAAGCAAAGCATACAGACAGTCTTGAATGGCTGTAATTTTAACTTGAACAAGTGCACAGCTCCCTCAACCATTTTTAAGGCCCAATACATTTCTGATGGCAAGAACTCTTAAGAAAGCACTTCACTCCATTTAGCTGCCAGACAGGTGCTGTTGTCACTCCTGTGCTCGCACAGCCATTAGTAAATAATATTAATCAGTGATTTCCGACTGGTTTTGAGGATGGTTGTCAAAATAGCGGGTGCTTCCAAATTAGTTGATACCTTGCCCTCAGTGTGGAAATAGTCCCTCAGCAGTAAGTATTTTAAAAAGTGCTGGCACAGGAGATGAAACTCAGTTTGTAACTCAGTAAAAGTGCAAAAACCATTCACGTCAAACAGGTGCCCAACCGTCAATATGCCAAATCTGTGCCATGCTTTACAGACAATCATGAATCCCCCCGGGAAAAGCTGTGTTGTCCCAAAGTAGTGTATTCTCATGTATTAGCTTTATAGAGTATTTGGCACAAATTTATCACTAGATAATTATAGTGACCCAAACAAACTTAAACCTTACCCGCTTGTAGTATTTGGAGTTTGTCATTCTATAGAAAAAAAGCCTACTCTTGCATCCCAATGCTAAACAGTAACCGAGTGCAGATAAGTCTGATTCCACTTGAGCTAGTAGATTGTGCAGACAGCCTGCAATAGCTGCCCAGAAATAGAAGTTAAAATCTGGCAGCTGTAGCCCCCCCCCCCTTGCCGGTATAGTAACTTCCATAAGATTATAGAGGAGCTTGCCTGCCTGTAACCCAAAATAAAACTGTTTAAAGCACCTTCTAGCTTCTTAAAAAAATATTTGGAACCCTTAATAGTATAGCACGAAAAAGATACACAAATTTAGAAAGAACATTAATCTTTATAACGTTGCAGTGACCTATAATGCTTATGATCAGTCTACTCCAAAAATGCAATTTTAAAATAACAGATTGAATTAATGGCTCATAATTCCTCTTAAAAATCTAATCAATCTAAGCACATAATTTGACTCCCAAATACGTTACTATTCCCGATATTGGGGTAACCGGCTCGTGACTCAAAAACAGTTGAGCCTTATAACCAAATACCGACCCAAATTTTTCAGCCTCCTCTACTGTGCAGGTGATAGCAATTTGTGATTCTGCAAAAAATATTGCCACATCATCAGCATATGCACAGACCTTGCCTTAGCAGTCCCCAGAGACTATAGGCCGGATCCTGGTATTATTCTGCAGCGACTGTAAAAAGGGCTCTATATATAGCACAAATAAAAGACGGGAGAGTGAGCACCCCTGCTAAGTACCTTGCTCAATCTTAAAGGCTGGTGATGATATGCCAGCATTTACCATTTTAGCAGGCGGGAAGTTATACAAAGCATGTACCCATTTGCAAAATCGATCACCGAGCCCATAAACCCCCATTATTTTCCAAAAACAATCTCAGTTACTCGATCAAAGGCCTTCTCGGTCTCTAATATAATCATTGCGAGCTTTGCACCCATACTCTCTGCTACACCGACAGCAGCAATTGCAGTGTTAATATGAATTGTGGTATCCCCACCAGGAATAAAACCATGCTGTTGTTTGAAGATGAGGTCTGGTGATAGAGAGGCAAGCTGCATGGCTAGCACTTTGGATTTTTTTTAGCATCTGCATTAATGAGAGACATGTGTCGATACAAATCCATCTCTTTTGGTGGTTTGCCCCATTTTACAAATGTTGCTATATTGGTCATGTTACAAATGTCCAGGACTTTGTCAACATCATCAATATACTGTGCTACTCATAGAAGTGGAGAAATTATAATATCCTTGAATGTCATATAGAACTCTAAAGAAATGAAATCCCCGCCTGCTGCTTTGTCCAAGGGCAGAGCTGTAATGGCAGCACTAACTCCCCAGCAGTGATATCCATCTGCAAAATTCTGCCTGAAATTACTCCACCTTCAGCAACCTACTACCTTTGACATAAGTGGTTACTTCCAACATACGAGAGATTCGAGGTGGTTTATATAAATCTTCATAACATAGAAAGAACTGCTCAGCAATGGCTTGAGTTAGAGTATGAACCGATCCATCGCTCCCTTTAATACTCTGGATCAGGCACTCAGCCTTACTATTGAAGATTTAATGAGCCAGTACTCATTCGACCTGGTCCCCATATTAATTTTGGAGAGCTTTGCTTTTTGGAGTAAGTAATGGCAGTCATTTCCCCTAACATTTTGACCTAACTTTTGATCGCTTGTTAATGGGCTGAACATACAGAGCGTGTTTGTTAGGACTCTTACCCCTAATAGCTGCTGCATGGGATACTTCTCGCTGTAAAATCACCTGGGCCAGTTGATTGACATTATTTGGAATGCCCCTATTTTGCCTGTGGATAAACTGTCATGATGCCCCTTATATAAGCTTTCAGAGAATACTCTATTCCAACATAGGTGTAGCTGTACCGAAGATGTCCTCCAAAAATCCAGACAGAGAACTTGTAACAACCTTGCAGTATATTCCAAGTTAGTAAGAAGTCTAGGAAACAAAAACCAACACTGTCAACCTCCCCATCCCTAATGGTCTTATACATAAAAACATAGGGTTATGGTCTACTGACACCTTAGGGTATACTTCAATTTCAACTTCTCTGAGAATTTCAAACTTAAGAACAAATCATGTCTAGCTAAGAATAGTGCTTATGTGGAGAGGAGTAATACGTACACTCTAGCAAATGATACAGTGCCCCCCAGGCATCAGTGAGCCCATGTAACTGAATAAGCTCCGAGATGGATGCTCTTGTCTTGACCATACATGGCGAAGCAAGATGATTGGTTCAATCTATAGTATAATCAATTGCCCAATTAATGTCTCCCATTATCAACATTTCACCAGACCAATCTAATAATTCCATACAAAGCATATTCAACATCTACATTTACATCTACATTTGGCCCCACAGATAATGAATTTCTGGCCATACACCCTAAATTGAGCAATCGCCCATCTGGCACTAGCATCAGATGCAAAGCGCAGAGTCTTAAATCGCAAGCTCTTTGCTACCAATATAGCAACCCCTCGTACGAGACCAGTTTGAGCCATATGTATAACTAGTTTGTAGCCATGTTGTTTAGTTAAATGCTGATCTTTGTAAACCAAGTGTGTCAGTTACCGCAATTATATGTGGGCTTTCATTTATTGGAAGAATTCAGTCCAGATACATTCCAGCACATGCACTGTGGTCCACTCATTATTGTGTTGATTCCACGCTTAACCAACCCACCCTACCCTACCCTGAACCACCATGCCCCTGTACACCTCAATCGAATCGTAATCCATCCTGTTTAATCTGATTAAATAGACTGATTTTCAGCCCCTTAAATCCTCCACCTGACGAATGCCAAACTTTGAATCCGTGTGTCTTAGCAATGAACCTCTCTCCCACCCCAAACGATCCCCTACCTGGTATAGGAACACGCACCGCCCCCTATCTCTGGCAGGGGAAACCTCCCCCACACTTGGGCTGTTAAGATGCTTTTTTTTTAACCGTTTTATCGTTGAAGTTTTTTTCAAAGAGAACTGGGAAGAATTAACTGTCGTCAGACTGTGAAAAACATCAAGGTTCAACCGGAAGTTAAGAAAACAATTACATATTTCTGCTGACAGTAGTTTGGACATGGATGTGAATAGAAACGCGGTACTTGCTACTTTAAGCTTTTTTCCTCAGTGACGTTTGGAATGGTACATGTAATACATTGTTCCATGAAAGAAAGTACAGACTCATCTGTGTCTGTTCCAAATGTAGGTGCATCTTATCCACAACAGCATATAAATATGTGAAGCACCTCTTGCTTATTACTCTTTTATTTAAAAGAAGTCAGGCTTTTTTTGTTGCAGATGAAGAACAACATATTTTCGAATCCATAGTTACAGCTCCTGAAAACATTTGCCGGTTCCAAAGAGCAAAGTTCTACGGGTGTCTTGAATTTGACACCTTTATTGTTAGTTTGTTGCTGTCAAAAGTCTTGTAAGCCATCATATGGATATTCTGCACAGCTCAAGTTGGTGTTCTTAAATTTCTCCATCCTTTAATTAGTGAGATACACATAGAATGCAGTTTGTTTTTTGTACAATCTTTATGATTGGTTTATTCCCCCACTGTTCATTGATGATTCTTTCAACAGTAGATCACTTTTGGTGTACGAGTAAAGAACCTGAGAACAGAAAAAAGGGAAAATACACCCACAGAAGACATTTGTACATTAAGAAGCATGTGGTGTTTGCACAATGCTTAAGCATCTCACTTAAATGCTTGAAGGCTGGTGCTATTATAATGACTTCAGATGGTGGTGGTTCTCCCAAAGGTACTGTACAGATGGACTGTCCTGCTGCACCTACTTTGTCCTGCATGATTTAGTTGTGGCCCTGTTCTGGAATTGTTTTAGTGCTTCCATATAGTTTTCCCACTGACACACCCAGCCAAACACTAATGCACCCAGTAACACACCCAGGCATACACTGGTGCACACACTGACACACCCACTCTCACAGCGATACAGACACATGAAAAACACAGTAAGCTTTGTGTTTAACCAGATGGTGGTTCTAACATGAACCATTTGTTTTCTAGAAGGTTTAACAGTTTAAAAAAAAAAGAAACATTTTAACCAAAAAGTGAACAGGGTAGTAAAAAGGGTAACAATGGGGAAATGCAAAGAAGCAACTGGCTTCAGTTCTCAAAAAACATTATGTGGTCACTGGAAGCACAGAAAAAACCTAACAGCGATGCTTCTTCACTGTATTCAAGAATGCACCCACAAAAGACATTTTTATAGCGAAAAGCATGTGGCATTTCACACAGTGAATAACCATGTCACTCAATTCTTGAGCTGGTATTGTAACGACTGCAGCTGATGATGATTCTACCACGGCTGCTGTAGGGGTCGACTGTCCAGCTGCACCTGCTTTCGGCCACATCATCTGGTTGTAGACCCTTACATGAATTGTTTTTAGGTGCTTCCACATGGAACTTGTCCCGTGTGAATACTTTTTTGCAGTGCCCCAGGATAACAGTGTGCCGCAAATATTGCACTGCACATATTTTGCTGCTACCTTCTTTTTCCCAGATGGTATAGTAAAGTGCTTCCACACATCACTTTCTTTAATGCAAGGTGGTGTGTCTTACTCCTTATTCCCAACACAATGTGGATGCTCATCTTAGATGGACAATGTAGCTTCAGCCATTCCGTAAAACTAGAGCACCACTGGTTCTCAATCCTTCTTTTAGAGACTCTACTGGAGAAGTAACTACTTTTAGGTGTGGTTTTCCATACGCATGCATGGGATCCTAATATATTCAATCAGAAGACAAGATTTGGTTGTTTTTGAGCAAATTCACAGATCCAGTCTGTAAATTTGCAGATTCGTGAAACTCATAAAATGGGTAACTTTGTTGAAAAACAGATACAAGGTGG
Organism: Triturus cristatus; assembly: GCF_964204655.1. Taxonomy (NCBI): domain Eukaryota; kingdom Metazoa; phylum Chordata; class Amphibia; order Caudata; family Salamandridae; genus Triturus; species Triturus cristatus. The sequence goes on along the minus strand of NC_140592.1, from coordinate 762,560,910 downwards.
TTTATATATATACTTGTAAATATATTTACACTGATCTCATTAACGGCAATGGAGGGATGCACATTTTTGGAGTAATTTAGAACACTCAGCGAATCTAAGGATTCGCCTTCGGAAATTCTGTCAGGTCATGTGATCGGGATTAAAAACCACAGAGTAGTAGTTAGTCTATGTTTACGGACCTGCGAAAGTACCGCAGTACCCCAAAAATATGTTAAAAAAATGAAATTTTTAATTGCATTAAAAAAACTTCATTTATTTTACAAACACGTTACTTACCTTTTATCTGGTAGAGACAATATCTTAGCTGCAGATTCCTTACCTTGTAATTCCCCAGGCATCAGGCTGGATCCAGAAACTTGTGAGTGAGCAGTTCCCCTTGCCTGTGCCATTGGGTGGCTCCATTCGGTTCCATGTGATGCCGTTAGCATCTGCAATGATGTTGCGGTCCCCTAATAGGCACCACCCCGGTGCATGGACATCAGTACATTTCACTTTTTCACGCCAGAAGCGCAGAGCTATGAAAGACACTGACCACTGGTGCACCACAACAGGACCTGTAAAGGAGTCCCTATCCCTAGAAGTCAGTTCGCAGAGCAGGGAGGATGGGTGGGGCGGTAAGGAATCTATAACTAACCTACGTCTCTTACAGATACATCATTACCAAAGGTAAGTAACTTATTCATCTGAAAGAGACAGTTAGTTATAGATTCCTTACTTTAGAATAGATACTCCAGGAGTACCAACCTCAGAAGAGGGTCTACGAACCAAGTTCACACCAGAAAATCCTGGAGGACACTAGTCGTCCCTTCGGACTTGGCTGTCCAGGCAGTAATGTCTGGTGAATGTGTGCATAGATGCCCACGTTGTCGCCTGGCTGATGTCAAGAAGTGGGACTCCACGTGACAATGCAGTAGTTGCTGGCATAGCCCTAGTAGCATGGGCATGCAGCCCCACTTGAGGTTCCTTTTTTGCTAAAGCGTAACAGATTTTAATACAAAGGACAACCCATCTTGAGATGATAAGTTTTTGTACAGCCTGACCTTTCTTGGCACCCACATAACCAACGAAGAGTTGATCATCATCCGGAAATCTTTAGTGCAGTCAAGGTAAAAGTACAGTGCACGTTTTGGGTCCAGATGGCAGAGGTGGGAAAAAAGTGGACAAAGTGATAGTTTGTCCTATGTGAAATGGTGTAACCACTTTAGGAAGGAACGAGGGTCTTGTCCTAAGCACTACTTCTTCCAGATGCACAGAGAAGATAGGGTGCTTAGAGGATAGAGTTTGAAGCTCACTCACTCTTCGAGCAGAGGTGATGACAACAAGTTTTCAAGGTGAAGTGCCTGAAAGGACAGTTGTGAAGAGGCTCGAAGGGAGTGCACATAAGGTAAGTTAAAATGAGAATCAAGTCCAACTTGCAATAGGGGGCTTGAATAGAAGGGCTGATCTGGTAGGCGAAGGAAAGCAGAAATAGCTGCAAGATAGCATTTTAGAGTGCCCAGAGCAGAGCCCTGCTGGGCGCAAGAAAGTATGAACAAGAGAACCTCAGAAAGAGGGGCAAAGAGGGGATCCACAGCCTTTGCTGTGCACCATGCCACAAACTTATTCCATCAACAGGCATATACCGTTTTAGTGGAGGGACGCCTGGCTGCCAAGATGATGTTACAGACCTCAGGCGGAAGGTCAAAAGATGTCAACTGTCGCCACTCAATCTCTACGCAAGGAGGTGGAGGCTGGGCAAGTTCAGGTGGAGGACTGTCCCCTGTTGCTGTGTCAGAAGATCCTCTCAAAGGGGCAGTCTGATCAGAAGATCGATGGCCATGCTCAGGAGCTCAGGGTACCAGACCCTTTGTGCCCTGTTCGGAGTCACAAGAATGACTTGAGCCCGGTCGCTCTTGATCTTCTTCAGCACTCAGGGCAGAAGTGGTACAGGCAGAAAGGCGTACAGAAGACCGCAGTTCCACTTGCAACGAAAAGCATCGGCAAGCGAGTGCAGCCTTGGAAACTCCAACGTGCAAAACTGCTGAGTTTGCGCATTCTCTTTGGTGGTGAACAGATCTAACCAAGGCTCTCCCAACCACTGAAAGAGACCTTGCACCACCTCCGATTGAAGACGCCATTCGTGACCTACCAGGCACGACGGCGGAGTTCGGCCGCCCTGGCGTTCAGCGAACCTGCCAGGTGTTGAACTACCAGGGTCATTCCCTGATTTTCCAGCCATGTCCAAAGGCGAAGAGCCTCTTGACATAGGGGCCACAACCACACCCGCCCTGTTTGTTGCAGTACCACATGGCAGTGGTGTTGTCTGTGAAGACCTGCACTACTTTCCCCTTGAGGGAGGGAAGGAATGCCTTCAGTGCCAGGGGGAGATCCGAAGCGCTAGCAAATTGATGTGGAGCCAAACTCCACCGGAGACCAGTGTCCCCTGATCTCCACCTCTCCAAGATGGCCCCCCATTCCAGGAGTGGTGCATCTGTTACTACTGTGTGATATGGTTGGGAAAGGGAGAAGGGTCTGTCTCTTACCCAATCGCAGATCTTTAGCCACCACTGCAGGTCTTTTGCAGTTCCCTTACATCTGGACAATATCGGAAAGATTCCCCGGACACTGCACACAGCCGAACTTCAGGTCCTGCATACGCCATCTGGAGTGTTTTACCAACAGGATGCAGGAGGCCATGAGGCCCTACAGCCTCTGAGTCAGTTTCACAAAAATCCAGGATAGAGGCTACAACATCGGTATCATAACCTAAATTACCTGGACACGCTGTTCGGGAGGATGCTCCCGAAACTGCACTGTGTGCAGAACAGCTCAGATCAAACAGAGCATAGGTGTGATTTCGGCATGTTTATTGAGAACTCCAGCAAATGCAGGAGGTCCACTGTAGTCTGAAGGTGGGAGATGACAGCCTGAGGGCGGGGACACCAACAATAGCCAGTCATCGAGGTAGGGGATGCGTAGATGAGCGGCAACCACCGCCATTACCTTTGTGAACACCTGAGGGGTGCTAGTAAGGCCAAAAGGTAGCACGGGAAACAAAGTACTCGTGGCCTACAGCAGGTAAAGCATGTGGGCAGGCAGGATGGGAATGTGAAAATATGCATCCTGAAAGTCCAACGCTACCAGCCAGGCTCCCTGGTCTAGGGCAGACAAAACCTGAGCCAACGTGAGCACCTTGAACTTCTTTTTGGGGAAGAAATTGAAGGTCCGAAGATCTAAAATGGGCCATAACCCTTTGTTCTTCTTCGGAATCAGAAAGTAGTGGGAATAGCAACCACCGTCTATTTCTTAAACCGGGACCCTATCTATAGCCCCCTTGGCCAGGAGAGCTGTAAATTCCTCTTGGACTAAAGCTAGATGATCATCTACCAGCCGTTCTTGAAGTGGTGGAATAAGAGGAGAAAAAGAAAGGTAAGACAGAGAATAGCCCTCCTGAATGATCTGCAAGACCAACTTGTATGATGTTATGGACCTCCAGTGGAGGAGATTATCATGGATTCTCACTCCAACTGGAGTAGCATGGTCTTGCAAAGTCAGACTAGAAGTGCTTGGAGGCTGTGGCTGGGAGGGCTGGGTGGCAGATGACTGCTGACTTCCATTCTGAGGTCGGAATGACCATGTCCACATCCTTGCACAACTTGGAAAGTCTGCGTAGGACGGTGGCTGGGATACAGTTGGCACGGCTGAAAACCCCTTCCGTTGCCACAAAAGGGGCAAAAGCTATACTGGCCACTGAGAGGCCCAAGGATCTTGACATAGCCCGAGAGTCCTTGAAGTGTTGCAAGCTCGAGACTGCCTTCTCTCCAAAGAGATGAGATCCATCAAATGGCATGTCCATTAAATTAACCTGGACATCGCCGGAGAGGCCAGAAGTTCTTAGGCGTGGTGCCGTAAGGCCACTGTCGACAAAACAGCTCTGCCCAGCAAGTCATTCGTGTCAAGGCCTCACCTAATGGTGAATTTTGCTGCATCTCTCCCGTCCTTCACCGCCTGGGAGAGTATAGCCCAGGCCTCCTCCGAGACCTGTGGCAGCACTTGCACAACCGTCTGCCAAAGGGAGTGGAAGAAACAGCCCAATAAGCATGCGTTATTCACCGACCGTAAAGCCAGGCTGGCGGAATAAACATCTTCCCAAGAGTTTCCAGCCTCTTGGATTCCCTACTGGGGGGGCGAGGGGGGTGCAGAAGGGAATGCGCCATGGGAAGTCAAAGCCTGCATCATCATGCTCTCAGGGATGGGGTGTTGTCTGATGCACTTTGGGGCAGAATGTCACAGAGGGGTCGGCGCTCTCAAATGCACAGGCATGGCCTTGATCCAGCGCAAGATTGGGACTCAAGGAATATATACAGATATCCTCCCTGCGTCGCAGACCCGATATCACACTAGCTCATTCATACATGCATTCATTGGTGGGGCCCATAACACCAACTCTCAAACTTCACCATTAATTTGTCTGCACACAGGAGGGATGAATGTTTCTAGTGCTAGACATGTGGGGGGTACCTTATAACCTATAGGGAAGAAAAGTTATGTTACAAAATATACATTAGCATCCGCCACCTATAGATTCCTAATCCTAAACATCAAGGCACTCCACCACTCGGTCGATGGACCAATTAGTTGGATTGGTTGATGGTGATTTAGAACCAGCTAAAACACATTTAAGACTCAAAATCCTTTACTCTCTTCATTGAATAACCACAAACTTGTAAATTCTGTTAATCAATATTTGTTTATCTAAATATTATTTCCTTTAGTCTCAACATTTATAATCAATCAAAGTTTAGAGTTTATTAATTTCGCATGACATTATATTTACCTATTCTCGCTATCTGGATTTTTCCTTTAGTTCATTTGGCTCTGCATAACCGAATTTTTGCCGTTAATTGTCCAAATAAAGCAGGCCAAATCTCAAAGTCCGAAAGTTCTCTGCTCAGCACGCTACAGTGCCATAGATCTCCAAAGGACCAGAAAATCGTGCAAGCATCTGTCATCAATAGGTTCTCGGTCATAAACCAAAAAGCAGCATCAGATCCGAACAGCAGTTCAGAGGTCCAGTGGCAGCGAGCAGACCCCTCCCTATTCTACTACTCTTTTATAATGAAATTCGGGATAACATGAAACAATTTTAGGGCAAGAAAGTACGCTATTGGCTTATTGGAAACGTCTGATTTTACATCAGAATGGTTCACATGGATTTTGCTGTTTCACTTCCGTAGGGTCTGCTAATCCTTATGTTACAATGTTATAGGTTTTGCTTGTATGATCCAATTGTTTCTTTAAACCAGTTTTTTTACTTGTTCGGAGTTTGGCAGTCCACCAAGTTCCTATCCGTGACTGAGGACATGGTGTGCAAAGGTTGGTAGAAAGTTCACGGAGCCATCTGAGTCTGCGCAGTAGACATTGCGCTCACGAGACGGTGGCCACTTCTGAACTCCATGTCGGGCGCCATTTTCTAGGCAGGCCCAAATGCCAACTTAAGCGAAACAAACACAAAAGAATAATGAATACAAAGAAATGAAGATTCTAATGTTAAACCCTCACTAATCCCTTTACGTATTAGTATTTTCCTAGCATATAGCGACATTTAAAGCAATTATATTTACCTTTACGGTCCTCCACGAGAATGCAAACGTCACAAAAGCAACATAAATCATGCAATTTCTATTTCCACATGTACTACTATTAATATGCGTACAGTTTTTAGTTATAGAGTTATTTCGCCATGCAAATAGCAGTTTCCCACGTGTAATTGGTGTATGCAAATGGTTGAGTTAATATAACACAGCACACAGTTAGTAAATTATAATAAGTAGGGTTTTTAATTAGTATTTTCATGCAAAATAGAGGAGGTATACAACATTTTGCTCTACCTGCTCCATCAATTCCCCCTTTGGTGATTTTTAACATCACCACACTACCTAAAATTTTGTAAATTTGTAAAAGAAAGAAATTCAGTTCTCTTAATTTTTGTTAGATCACATTACTGTTTCACCTGTCTCTTCTTCTCTTGCCTTTATATACATATTCTCTTTCCACTCTTCTAATTCTACCTCTTCAAATTCCCTTTCTTTTTCTTTGTTTCTTACAGTTTCTCTTTTTATGTGTTTTCGTAGTTTTCTTTTCTTGTTGCATAAACATCCTAATCTTAGAATGAAAACTATAATTATCACACACGTTAGTGGAAATAAGATCTTACCTATAAAGGTACTACCTAATTTTAACCCCTTCGCTGCGGCGCAAATTCTGCCGCGGTGCTGGGGGGGTGCGGGGTGAGCGCGGCGCCACCATGCTCGTCACGGAACCACACCGTCATGAGTCACGGGCGAGCTGTGCTCATGACGGCGTGGTTCCGTCACGACTCCGCCCACTCTCTATTTCGCCCGCACAGGCGGGGAATCAGTGCCGCGTGGGAGGAGCGGCCGCAGCATGACGGAACCACGCCGTCATGAGCATACGCCGCCCGTGGCTCATGACGGCGTGGTTCCATCATGCGCACGCAAGGGGTTAATAGAAAGTCTCGAATAGTAGCAAACTTTTTCCCAATCTTCTCCCTAATACCTTCAACCTCCAGTGGAGCAATCTCCTCATGCAAATCAGTTATATTCTTTATATATGTCTTTAGATCTTGACTTTCATCTGGAATGTAAGTACAACAATGTTGGACTTTCAGCATTCCACAGAATCCACCCTCTTTTGCCAGAATTATATAAAGGGCAAGTCGATTTTGCATTACCATAGCACGCAAGGCAATCATTTTGGTATTTACCAATAAAACTCCTCCAGCAGGGCTTGTTGACAAGCGATCCACTACTGTTGATAATTTTCTAATCTTGTGTGCATTCAGAGATATTCCAAATGCTGGTATCAGTGCTCCAAAAATGTCTCCTACAATTTCTGACCAAGATTCTCCTCTTCTACGTGTTAGTTGTCTACCTATCTCATGTGCACCATCTTTCCCTCTTCCCACATGAAATATCTTCGGGAAAACCAGGCCTAGATAACATGTGCCATACCAATGGTCAGATAAGCGATAATATGCTTTGTTCCCGCAGATAAAATATAATCCAGGAAACACCGGATCATTTCCACCTTTAAATCCCCATCCACCCATGATTCTATAAGTATCATGGCAATTACTGGTACCTACAAAATAGTTATATACAATTTGATTTCTTCTAATACACTACTTTCCCTTCTGAGGCGAATCTAGAGCCAATTGTTGGACTAGCTTCTCCCTTCAAATGTTTTTCCTTTTCCACATCCGAAATTGTCTTTTCTTCTTTTCCCTCAGGTACCTTCTTTTGCGTTCTCAATCTCCGCTCTTCTACCATATCTATGAAAGTCTTCTCCTCTCTTTTCAGACTACAAGTCAGGTTGTTTCTAAATATTGAGTCTAATGTTAATTCTTTAGTTTCTAAGAAGAATTCACCTAATACTTTAGCAGGTTTTACTTTATTCAATTTATTGACTACAGGTACTTGTGAGAATATGTTATCTACATCTGAAAAATAATATTCTAGTTTCCCTATTTTTTAAAACAGACTTGCTAATACACTACATATTCCATATGTCACTGGGAGGTGATGATAGGTCACTCCCTCAGACACTGATGCAGGTAACTGCATGCAGACGTAACAATCTCTCACATCCATTGTTTTCACATATTCATACAATAATTTTGTAAAAACGTTATTAGAAAAATCAGTGATGGACCTATCTTTATTTAAGTAATTCTTATCTATTTTAGTCGCATAAATCTTTTCTATACTAGTCTTATTTTCACCATGACCTTCGATTGTTTCTAATGTAACCTTAAATGAGAACATTAAAGCTAACACACTCCACAGAAGCATTAGTAACCCTGTACAGCAACAACACATTTTGAACCATCTTCTAAGGAACACACATTTAGATTTTCTACTCTCTGTGTTAGCTATTTGAAAAATGATCAGTGTCTTTTGACTTAGCCTCTTCTACTTCACAACTAAGTTTTGTCTAACCCAAGGCTCTAAGCACCTACTTGGCTCTATCAGTTATGTATTTTGCGGTAAATTTCAGTTTTCTCCCTTTTAGAAACTTTTTGTCTCTTCAATTTGGCATTTGGTCGTCTTTAACTTACTTTTCGCAATCTTGATTCAGAATTTCCTGAACATCCGTCTCTTCCCCGATGTCGGACAAGATAACTCTCAGGATTTCCGATTCTTCATCTTCCTCAACCACTCCTGGTGCAGTCACCTTCAGATCACTTTGACTGTCGGCCTCTTCTCGTACTTCAGGAAGTGCCACATAAGACCATTCTGGTGACTTATACTTCTGGTTGGGCTTTCTAGTCCTTTGGCTTCCTTCTGATGGTGTCGGTTCAATGTCTTTTGTCTTTACTTGGCTAGATACCTCATTCACTTGTTCAGCTCTGGATGAATTTACTCTTGTCAATCTGTATCTCAATCTCTTCATCTTGTTTGGCCAAATTTCATCCTTTACTGGCCTTTTTTGCTTACTTCCCTTTTCATTTCCATCAGTTCTCCATGCTCTTTTCCTCAGGACTCGACCTTCTGGTACTTCTTCGTCACTGTCTTCAGATTCAGTTCCGACTTGTTTTTTACTTTCAGTAGTCTGTTCTTCCACCACTTCTTTTTCCTTACCTACTTCTGTCCCTCCTCGTGGTTCTTCCACACAATCTTCCTGCTGACTAGCTGTCCCTTCTTCTACCTGGATGTATGGTTTTCCTACATCTCCTCGGGGGTCTTCCGCGACAATCTTTCCCTTTCTCTCTGTATCTGATACCTTACCATCTACTTCTGTTATTTCAGGTGGAATTTCTCTTAACCTTTCATCCGGAACTTCTTTATCAAGAATTTCTTAGATCGTCTCTTCACTGTTGTTATCTTCCTTCATATGTGCTTGTGCTGGCTCAGTGTCTGATTCTGAGCTGGTGTCAGAAATCTGCAATTTTCTCCTTAATGGAAGATTTTCTGGTGCAATAGCCAAACTTGGTTCTGACTCCCCCCTTTCGGGAGTTTGTCTGGTTCTTGTTTCTTCGGTCTCTGATTCAGAGCTCGTATCAGATTCTTCAAAGTATTCTCCTTCTTTATTATCCACTGGATTTGGAATTCGCAGGGTATGACTAGCATGAATCCAATTCTTCACTCCTGCACATTTTACAGCTATCGTCGTAGTCAAAATCACCTGGCGTGGTTTACCCCAACGTGGGACCAAACAATTCCTTCTTCTATGCAGTTTTATTCTCACCCAATCACCTGGGCTCAGATCATGAGCTGGCTTCTTTTCAAGAGTGGTGGCGTCTGATCCAACCTGATGAAACAGAGAATGAACGGAATCAGCCAACCCCTTGCAATAATACAACACCAAGTCATCAGATATAGGCAATAGCTTGTTGACTGGTATGAAAACATGTCTCATTGCTCTCCCCATCACGATTTCATGGGGGCTCAAGCCTGTATTCCTATCTGGAATAGATCTGATAGTCATGAGTACTAGAGGCAAGACATCAGGCCATTTCAAACCTGAGGCTAAACACATTTCTCCCAGTCTGTTTTTAATGGTGCCATTCACTTGTTCCACCACACCAGAAGCCTCTGGGCGATAGGCACAATGTATTTTTTGTTGTACATTCAATGCTTCACAAATTAATTTCATGATTGCATTGTGAAAATGTTTTCCTCTATCTGACTCAATAGTGACTGGCAAACCGAATCTAGGAATGAATTCTCTCAATAGTAGCTTGGCTACTGTGATTCCATCGCTTCTTCTAGTTGGGTATACTTCCACCCATCGAGAAAACAAACAAACCATCACTAGAACATACCTCAACCTGTTGCAGGGGGGCATTTCAATGAAGTCAATCTGCATTCTGGTGAAAGGCCCTCCTTCTCGACCTATCGTTTCCAGACTTACCACTGTCTTTCTTCCAGGATTGAACTGCTGACATATAAGGCATCTTTGACAAAGACTCCTAGCTACAAGTCTGAATTTTGCATTGTACCATGTCTGCTTAAACAATCTAATCATGCGTCTCTCCCTACATGTGCTTGTCCATGATACATCCGTGCCATGGTAGAGACCATGCTATCAGGCATGACTGGTCTTCCATCCCAATAAACCCACACATGATCTGTTTCCCTTGGTGCACATCCTGCTTTTACCCACTGTCTCATTTCCTCATCTCCTGCTTCTTCCTGCAAGTGTCTCACTTCTTCCCATGTATTCACGGTGTTAGTAAACAACAAGGGACATGAATTAATTTCCTTTTCTTTCCCTCGATTCACAACTGTTTAGGCAGCTGTATCGCCTCAAGCAATTTTCCAACCACTTCAGCATTCCTTATAGGAGTTCCACTCGATGTCATAAACCCTCTTTGGGACCAGATTTGCCGAAAGTCATGCACAAAGTCAAGCCGTACTGACTATCAGTGATCACAGTCACTCTTACATTCTTTCCCAAACTTGCATGCTCTCGTTAATGCAAAAAGCTCAGCAACCTGAGCTGAATTTACTCCTTTTAGACGAGATGCTTCCAGTACAGCTGCTACCGTACATACTGCATATGCTGCACTCAGAACTCCCTCATCTGTTCTCAAGCAGGATCCATCCACAAACATCACATAGTCACTCTATGTCAAAGGTACATCTTTTATATCAGGACGTGGTTTGGTACAAAAATCAAGCACTTCCAAATAGTCATGATCCACATCATCTCTGACTTCCACATTCTCAGCATCAGGTAACAATGTAGAAGGGTTCACATTCAGACACCTTACAAGGCTCACATTCGTTGCACCTAGGATGACTTTCTCATATTTAGTCAGCCGACTATGTGTCATGAACTGAGTGCGGCTCCTTGTTAAAAGGATTGCCACATCATGAGGTACAAACACTCTCACAGGATATCCCATCACAATTCCTTCACTCTGTTCCAGACTCTTACAAGTAGCTGCCACAGCTTTCAGACAACCAGGCAATGCTACAGCTACAGGGCCTAATATGGCTGAAAAATATGCAATCGGTCTCCACAATTTTCCATGTTTCTGTATTAACACAAAGTGCACATCCATTCCTTTTGCTGCAATAAAGTTTGAATTCTTTCACATAGTCTGGCATGCCAAGTGCTGGTGCTTCACACAAACTATCTCTCAATTGTTTAAAAGCCTGCAACTCTTCTTTATTTAATTCAATGGGATCTTTTACATCACTCCTTGTCAAACGTACCAAAGATTTTGCAATCAAAGAGAAATTGCTTATCCACTGGCGACAATATCCGACCATTCCAAGAAACATTCTTACTTCCCTTTGGGTCAGTGGGGCTCTCATTCCTTTTATTATCTTGATTCTTTGTGCAGTTACCTTTCTCAATCCCTTTTCAATTTTGTGGCCTAAATATTGTACTACTTTCTGACAGAATTGCAATTTCGATGGAGATACTTTAAGTCCTCCATCTGCCAAATGATTCAGCAATGCAATGGTATCCACTACACAAGCTTCTCGAGTTCTTGACGCCACAAGCAGGTCGTCAATGTCTTGGACCAGTACCGAACTTTCAGGCATTTTTAAATCTTCTAAGGACTTTTTTAATATCTGATTAAATATCGAGGGGCTCTCTGTATACCCCTGTGGGATTCGGCACCATGCCAAAATACGTTCGCCAAACAGGAACGCAAAAATTTGTTGGCTGTCAGGGTGCAATGGAATGGAAAAGAAAGCATGACACAAATCAATCACTGTGTACCATTCTGCGTCATGAGGAATCTGATACAAAATTACAGATGGATTTGGTACAATGGGACAACATGATACAACAATTTTATTTATCTTCATCAAGTCTTGTACTATTCTAAAAGTTCCGTTAGGCTTTTTCAGACCCATAATTGATGAATTACATAGACTGCTCATTATTTCGCTCAAAATACCTTGCTTAATCATTTTCTCTATTATAGGAGTGTCAGACTCCCCCACAGAGGTACCTGTGTCTTGCGGAGAGATCTCGCAGAGGTGACATGGGCTATCGTCCCCACACCCACCTCATTCCCAGTTGAATGGTCAACAAACTAGGATAGAAGGGGGGGCAGGGATAGTAGCTAGTGATCTGGGTGATGTGGGGGTGGAGTAGCGGGCGTCCCTCTGATGTCAAGGACCGGGAGACGCCAACTGGACCGGAAGACAAAAGGACACCCGTTACCATCAACACTGGCCAACTGTAATCGTACACATGCAAACACACATACGTGAGACAATGAGTACCTCAGTGTAAATTCCTGACGGTCGGCTACCATCAAAAGGAAAGGGACTGTAGTCTTGCCAGGAGTTAACGCTCTTGCGCTTTTCACTATACTTCACTGGCACAGTGAACAAGTGCTCCAGCGCGGTATATGTCAACCATGAACAAATCAGCAAGCGCTCCTGCGGGGAAAAGAATAACTGAAGACAAAATCAGCAAGCGCTCCTGCGCGGAATAACGAACTGAAGACAAAATCAGCAAGCGCTCTAGTGCGGAAATAAATAACCATAAACAAAATCAGCAAGTGCTCCTGCGCGGAATGAACAACTGAGGGTAATTCAGTAAGGGTTCCAGCGCTGGACTAAACAACTATGGGTAAGCAGTAAGCGTTCCAGCGCGTGGTTGACAAGTTCTCACGATACATGCAGCTAGTGTTCTACTGAACCTTGCTATGACATGGCAGTGCTAGGCGCACCAACACGGCAGCAAGGCTCACTGTCTCGCACTCCTTCGGTACTACCTCCACATAAGCGCTATAAGCACTCCAGCGGCAGAGGCGGTGTCAGTTTTGCGCTACAACGTTTTCAGCACGCGGTGTCGGGTACTTGAATCGGGCTCCAGAGGCAGTTTTCCCATGTAGACCATCAGAACAGGCGTCGGAACGTTAATCCGAAGCGCCGCACATGGGGGAAGGCCACAGCTGATAAGCGGTTTCCCCCGGAAGCGCTGACGACGTCCCGCTATCTCCGGTGAGAGACTGGACCGCTCAAGCAAGTCAGGCACCGGAAGTGGGTATGTAGCGTCTCGCTCGCGCTCCCCTGACGCGCACAGGTCAGTCAGACCATGCTCGCGCTCCCCTTACGTGCACAGGCACAGGTCAGTCGGACCATGACAAGGAGTGACTCCTGCAATTATCTCGGGTGTCAATTTATACTGTGGAATATTTGGGTAACTTACTCCTTTTACAGCAATTTTTACGGGATCTACATTTTTCATCAATCCCACATCTTTTTTTACTGTCTTTTTCAATTCTTGAGGCAATTCCTCAGGGTCAAATACAGCAAATGCCTCAGTAACTTCAGATTCCATATTAGCTATCGTCATTTTGTACAACACATCCTCATTAGGAGTCTCAAAAGCTATTCCATCAGGAGTACAGAATATTGTGCAATTCATTTTGCACAGTAAATCTCTCCCTAACAAATTTACAGGGCTTGAATCGCACACGACAAAGCGGTGCATTTCAGAAAATTTCCCTACGTTAACTTTGACTGGTTTAGTGAGATACGTTTTTATCTGTCTGTTGGAAACTCCAACTACTTGGACCGTTTCATCCGAGAGAGGAAGATTTTTAACATCAGCTGACCTAACAGTTGAACGAGTAGCACCAGTATCTACTAGGGAAGTAATGTTCGTCATTTACCTTTCCATCCACAAAAGGGCCTGTCTGGTCTACTTCTAGAGTTGCGCCAAGTATGCACTCTTCTTCCTCCCTTCGGCACCGTCAATAGTTTTCTTCTAATTCACTTTCATCGCTTTGTAGCCAATACTGCGAAACAACAATAGTGCGCGGCAGCTTAGTTACCTGTTCTTTGTTGTAGAATCCGGTCTCATTACTGTATTTCTGATGATTTACGCTCTGTGGAAAAGGCGGTTTTGGCGCCTGACACTGTTGGGTAGCAACCTGCTGCTGTCGCTGCGGTTGACAACTCACCTCATTCTGCACCTGTAGATTCAATGATGCATTATCACCATTAGCACTTGGGGGAAATTTACACTCTGTTCTTCAATGCCCTATTCTTCCGCAATTATGACATGGCCACTTCTTTTTAGCTTCATCCAGACTAACCTGTCCTTTCCCTTTCCCAAAGTTGGGTCTTTGTCTCCATTTGCTTGTTCAGTTAATTGAGCTTTCTGTCTCTCTGCCACTTTTACTTGAGCCCACATGGCCTTTTCCTTTAATTTACGCTTCTTTGCTTCAATCTCATCACTAAAATATTTTGTATGTCTTAATACTTCATCTATCTTTTTATTTTGCCAATCTACAGTATGCTGTTTAATCATTTCATGTACTTCAGGACGTAATCCATACACAAAACGATATACAAAATGACTCAAATCCTTCTCACTTAGATTCTCATCACCACTGTATTGCTTAAAAGCTTGAATCAACCTCTCATAATACGCGTGTACGGACTCTTATTTCTTGATGAGTTCTATCAATTTTTACCCAATCTGTTTCTTTAGGAGGCACTTTATTTTTCAAAAAGGTAACTACTTGCTCATTTTTTCTCATTACTTCTGGATCAGGGGCACCTGTTTTTGGATCTCTAGGGTATTCTTGAGTTGGCCAACCTATCCCAATCTTACATTCTGTCCATAGGTCTGCTGGTACAATTATATCAAATAAACTATTTAAATCAATCCATAGTACTTTTGATAATTTTACAAATCTGTCTACCTGCCTGTACCACTCCACTGGCTTCTCGCGCAGTCGAGGAAAGTCATTGGTGAATGATAAATTGTCTTGTCTGGTCCAGGGGACATGCACATAGCCTCTGCCTGAAATCTCCCTCATGGGACACTCAGTTACCACCTTTTCTTTTTCTCTTACTGGGAAGGCTGCAAACGTCTTGTCTGTTGCATCATCTTGTTTCCGAAACCATCTACTTTTCCATTTGTCTACATCGCCCCATTTTCTCAGTAAAATGATAAAATCTTTAATTTGAGTCGTTGGTCCTGCAGTACTCAAATTGTCAATGTCCTTTTCAGAAAAATCTACTCTGTATGGTTTTTTTAAGGACTTTACCTTTTCAAAGTCAATACCCATTTCACTTGCCACTTCTTCTAGTCTTTCATGTAAATTTCACGCTCTCCATGTTATACTTTTGCATAGAAACAATAACTCTTCATCCTGATATGCTTTTAATTTTTCCGTGGGGATAGTCCCTACTATTAATTCTTCCAAAACCAATTTTAATTTGGACACGTCTAAAGGTCGAGGTTCAGCATCTTTTTGCTGTAAACTCAACCATTCACACTTAGTTCCTCTGAAGTAAGGCCTACTGGATTTAATTAATTTCTTGTTTGTTCTAAACTCTTTGGTGACCCTGGTACTGATTCTGTCGTCATTATTACTCTATCTACTAGACTCTGATTTACTGTCAAATGTTTAGGCGTACTTTGTTCGGAAATACCTACCGCTTGTCTCCATGAATTCTCGTTTGAACCCTTTCTTTGCATTTCGGTTTGTTTATTACTGTTATAAGGAATCGTCAGACAATGCTCACTATCCTTTTATCAAAAATAGGCATTACAGGTCCTATAGTTACAGGAACAGTTACAGCTTCCAAGTTTTTAGTTAATTCCCTAATCTTTTCAGTTAACTCTAAAGTTGTTTTCGCTAATTCAGCTGAATTATCATTTGTCATTTTACCAGGTTGTGTATTATCTGTTTCTCTAAAGGGATTATTTCTTCCTACCTCATGTGGTATAGATTCAAACTTTATATTTTGTGGCGTTTCTTTTACTGGGGCACTCGGTGTCAATAATGTGGAATTTGATGAATACGGGGGAGGATTTTTATGAACATGTCATCAAAAACATCATCCTCCGACTCATGCACACCATACTTATAAACTCCTGATTCTGTATTATTTCTCTTTTCTGTACATTTTCTACTATTAATCTCTTCAGTACTTCTCATAGGGAACAAACCATCAGTCATATTTGCGCTTCGCCATCTCCTCATTCTATCATGATTTTCCTGCCCACATGATCTACCAAACATGTACTTATACCTTCCGCCACTCCGCTGTCGCTCTCTGTTGTACATCTCATCTTCCCATTCTGTTAATGCTTCAAACTGAGTGGGTCTAGGTCTCGGTTCTAGTTTCATCATTCTTTCTCTCAAGTTCCTTAATACCGCTAAATTGAATGAACCATGTTCTGGAAATGCTAAAACTCCATCATCTTTGCTATACTTTGCCCAACTGTCCAGCCAAATACATGTATGATATCTGTATTTTGCAACCATGAAGGATGCAGGTGATTTTTGTGGAGGAAGCAACTGTCCCTCTAGTCGCAACCGATTTGTCCTTTTTAAATACACTCTTGATCTTTCCAAACCAGAAATGTTTCTCTTTTTCTGGGGGATCGTAATACATCATTTTCTCTTTTCAGTATCACTAGTTTTCTCCTATGACTATTCTGTTGTTTTAACCAATCGTAGCGCGACTTACACTAACACACCAATCCGGAGCGTCTACGTCACCCTGTAAATCTCCACTCCTAGCGTGGCGTACACCAACGCACCATTCAGGAGCGTCTACGTTTCTAGCGGAGTCATCAATCCCAGCGCGACCTTTCTGACGTCAGCTTTTCTCGCTACTCCTGCTTCTGCGGACCCCTCCTTTACAAAACTTATCGGCAAACTTTCTTACGTTCTTTCTGACTCACAAATCTGTTAGTAACAACATTAAAACACCACCATTATCTGTTTCGCTAACAAAAGTATAGTCTTGACCTTCTTCACAAGAATTCTGTCTTTCCCGAGAGCAGTGTGGCAATCTGCCCTACTATGGAATCGTTACATCCGTTGATAAAGTAGCACTTCCCTCTGCCTTACCCTTCTAACAAGCATTAGCTAACCGTTTCTCTAGAATTAAGACACCTGTTGGAGACACCTGCTCCTGAGAAATAAAACCAGAGTTTCACAATTAACCTGAATGCTATTCCATACACGCACTTTCATACAGAAAAATGTAGTTCATTCACACAGAATTCTGTCTTTCCCAAAAGCAGCGGTGCAATCTGCCCTACTACAGAATCATTACACTCGTTAATAAAGTAGCACTCCCCGCTACTTTATCCTCCTTACAAGCTTAGGGAACACCTATTACCTTTCCAGTGATAAGCGTCATCAGAGTTCACGTGGACTCCTGGTACTTAAGACCAAAATTTCACAGGTGGCCTTCGCTACCTATACACCTCTTTCACACAGAAATGTCCCTAACAGTAACACACGACGATGTTACCCAATTGAACCCAGATAATGCGTTTTTCCCGTGTACCTACAGGGCACAATAATTCCGTCTTTCCCGAGAGCAGCGCTTACCTCTGCCCTACTACGGAATCATTACAAGGCATCCGACTTCCTACATACCAGAAGTCTTCAAGAGCAACAAAGAACTTAACGCGACTCAACAGAGTGTTAATACATAAACCAAATACTCATCCAGACATCCGCAACCAATAATCAATAAGCAATACTCAAATTCATAAGCAATAATCACCAAACCAATGCAATAAAACCATCATTCTGCTACCAGAAATACTGATCCAGCGCAAGATTGAGACTCAAGGAATATATACAGATATCCTCCCTGCGTCGCAGACCCAATATCACACTAGCTCATTCATACATGCATTCATTGGTGGGGCCCATAACACCAACTCTCATACGTCACAATTCACTTGTCTGCACACAGGAGGGATGAATGATTCTAGCGCTAGGCATGTGGGGGGGTACCTTATAACCTGTAGGGAAGAAAAGTTATGTTACAAAATATACATTAGCATCCGCCACCTATAGATTCCTAATCCTAAACATCAAGGCACTCCATCACTCGGTCGATGGACCAATTAGTTGGATTGGTTGATGGTGATTTAGAACCAGCTAAAACACATTGAAGACTCAGAATCCTTTACTCTCTTCATTGAATAGCCACAAACTCGTAAATTCTGTTAATCAATATTTCCTTATGTTACAATGTTATAGGTTTTGCTTGTATGATCCAATTGTTCCTTTAAACCAGATTTTTACTTGTTCGCAGTTTGGCAGTCCACCAAGTTCCTATCCTTGACTGAGGACATGGTGTGCAAAGGTTGGTAGGAAGTTCACGGAGCCATCCATGTCTGCGCAGTAGACATGGCGCTCACGAGACAGTGGCCACTTTTGAACTCCATATTGGGCGCCATTTTCTAGGTAGGCCCAAATGCCAACTTAAGCGAAACAAACACAAAAGAATAATTAATACAAAGAAATTAAGATTCTAATGTTAAACCCTCACTAATCCCTTTACGTATTAGTATTTTCCTAGCATATAGCGACATTTAAAGCAATAATATTTACCTTTAAAGTCCACCACGAGAATGCAAACGTCACAAAAGCAACATAAATCACGCGATTTCTATTTCCACATGTACTACTATTAATATGCGTAGTTTTTAGTAATAGAGTTATTTCGCCATGCAAATAGCAGTTTCCCACGTGTAATTGGTGTATGTAAATGGTTGAGTTAATATAACACAGCACACAGTTAGTAAATTATAATAAGAAGGTTATTTAATTAGTATTTTCATGCAAAATAGAGGAGGTATACAAAATTTCGCTCTACCTGCTCCATCAGCCTCGTAAAATTATTTCATTTGAGCGGGGTCTCTTCAGCACCCGGGAATGGAGGGAGGCGCATTGTAGACCCTGGCTCCAATTCAACAGAACCTTGCCTGGAGCGTTGGTGTTCCTTACCTCGTTCATCCATGGATGACAGTCAAGGCGAAGATGAAATCTGATTAAAGTTCCTGTTTTTCTTGTGCCTCTTCCCCACGAGTCCCGAAGACCTCGAGCGGTTGGAAGAGGACTTGGGGCTCCGGCAGCAGCGCTGCAACCTCCTCTTCTTTGGTCAGGACCGTGATCTCCATGGAGTCTCGCTGCCCGGTGTCGACTGCCGGGCCGCAAGGAGGATTATAGCATGCTCTCGCAAGGCCTTTAGAGCCATGGTCCGACAGTCTGAGCCGAGTCATGGTCGCCCTCGAAACACCAAAGACATATGAGGTGGGGGTCAGTTGCCGACATGGTGCTGTGACAGAAACTAAACGGTTTAAACCCAGTCTTCCTAGAAGACATCCCTCGACACACAAAAAGTTTTGGTTGACAAAAAGTCAATAAAACCTGCCAAAAAGCGACAGAGGGGTAGTTCTTCCCAGATTACCACTTAACTGCAGTGTAAAGAAAAGAGCTAACGTCCGCACACCTGGGTGGCACCTATATAGGTGACCACAATGCCATAACCGATGTTTACGATGCCACAGTCACAATCACGCAAAGCCAAATGGAGCAACCTGACGGCGCGCTCAAGTGTTACTGCTCAGGCAAAAGTTTCCAGATCCAGACCGGGGAATTCAAAGGTAAGGAATCTGCAGCTAGACGTCTCTATCAGATATTAATTTTATAAGTGAATTTTAGGTTTTTAAACTTATATGAAGTATATTTATAAAAAAGAAAATGTCGAAAGTACATGATATAAAAAAACTCTAAATAAATTGTAATACATTTAGTATTAAAAATAAACCCTACAAGTTAACTAAAAGAAACTAAACATTTGAGGGACATAATTATGTTTAGAGATAGAATTTTAAAAAAACTTTGAAATTCACTGAAAAAACACAAAAGATTACAGGGATATTATAGTTAGGCTCTGATTTCACTTGTACAAAACGAGTGAAAATCAGCAGTTATAGTTACCTGTGCTAACTATAACATACACCCCAGTAAGGAACTGCTTATGACCTCAGATATTACATCATTCATGACATGGTCAGTGACATAATTGATGACATAATCTACAGAACCATTCACACATCCACTCACCCACCCACACAACTATTCTTACACCCACTCAGACACCCATAGAATCAGTCAAAAACCTACTCACACATGCATTGAGCCCCTTACTCATTCACTCACCCGTAAAGGTACTCACTTACTTGTACACCTACTCACACAGCCACTTACTCACCCAGTCACTCACTCCCCCATAGTCACTCCTACGCCCATACAGCTACTCACACCCACGTATTCACCCATACAGCTTCTCAAAAGAGCCACTCACTCACCCATACAACCACTCACTGACTTGCACACACAAAACCACTTACATACCGATTCACACATCCATACAAGCACTCACACATCCACTCACCTTTACAGCCACACATACACTCACTCACTCACACACACACAGACACACCACACAGATAGTCACACACCAACTCATATCACGTTAGAAATTGTATCAATTAGTAGTACAGAAAGAATAGTAATTTAACTTACACAGTAGTTTAGAATATATCTTTAAGTCCCAGAAACATTTACAAAATACTTACACTCACTGGAAGGTGTCATCAGTGATGTCATTTGAGATGTCAGTGATGTCACTGACCATGTCATGAGTGATGTAATATGTGAGGTCACAAGCAGTGCATTGCAGGGGCTTAAGTTATAGTTAGCTCAGGTCACTATAACTGCTGAATCTCACTGATTCTGTAAGAGTAAAATCTGAGCCAAACTATAACGTCTCTGTAACATTTGGGGGTCTTTTCAGTGATTTTTTCAGTGAATATATATATATATTACCTACTTGTGGTCGCCAGTAGGTAGTTATAGTTAGGACCTAATTTCCATTGGAATAGCATTTTTTACTCTTCATGAAAGTTTCACAACTAGTTTACCACTCACTTCAGCTGCAGTCTTTAATGTTTCCGGGTGATTCGCCAAGTGGGGGCAGAGAAAAAAGGGGCGTCCCAAAACAGGTTTTCCCCACGCAATTTCCTATGGTATTTTAGACACAACTAAAGCCCAAAACGCTGAACAGAATTACTCCAGATTTGGCAGAAAGATAGCTCTTGGTCCAGAAAAAAACTGTTTTTGGTGTAAATCCATTACGTAGTCTTGGAGTTAATAAAATACAAATATATTTATCTAGGGACGCAAATCCTCTGCTGATCCAACAGATCTCATTGGCTGCCATCACTTCAACCAGGAAGTGTTGGTAGCCATCTTGGGACTCATACTCTGCCGAGTCTCAAGAAAAAACAAAATAATATACATAAGGGGGCAGGGTAGGAATACCTGCCCCCTAAGCCTGGTTGTGGGGTCCCAAAAGGACCCCGTCTGGGGCCAAAACTTTTTTTTTTTTTAAATGTTATGCAAATTTGTGGGGATCTGTAAATCTGCAGTAATATCATTATTTAAAAAGTGCTATATCTTAATGCTCCCCTGGGTGGGCCAGGTCACGGGGAGATAACTAGCATTATATTTGGGGAAGAGAGACATGTGTGGCCTTCTTCCCCAGACCAAATATTGACCCTGGGGACCCCATTCCCCGGGGTCCGCCCTCAATGTAAAGTGGGAGTGGGGGACAAAGCCTCCATCCTGGGCCGATTTTGACCCTTTGGACCACCACCCCCCAATGCCCGGGATTAAAAAATGATGGGGAGGAGACACGGACCACCCACCTCCCGGACTGATTTTGGCCCTGTGGAATGCCACCACTGGGGCCCGGTCATGAAAAAAAAGGTGAGGGGCCACTTAGCCCCCTATCTGAGCCATTATTAGCCCAGGGGACCACATCGCCAAGGACAGGTTCTAGCTATGTCCCAGGATGCCCACTCTCAGGACACAGCTGTTTCCCTGCCTGCAATGGTGTGGGCATGGAAACCTGTGCTTGCTCTTGCTTGGAGGAAGCAATTGTAAAGCTTCTAACAAGGGACAGCAAACACTAAGTCCGCTTCCAGCGGATGGGAGCATAAAAAATGCTCTAGCCCACTGGGAGTGGACTTTTAATCTATTTCCCTGGCTGACCTGAAATGGGCATGGAAACAGATGAAAATATTGCTTCCACCCTCAGGGAGCAGCATTTTTAGCTGCTTCCTGCATGCATGAGCAATGCCAGCTCCTGATGGAGGCAGGGTGCCAGCTGAGGCTGTGGGGGCATTTGGGCTCCCCCCGTAGCCAACAATGGTAAATAGGGTGCCCTCCAGGGCACCAATCCTTTAGTGGCTAGGCCCCGGAGGATGGTGTCCCCAAGGCTGAAACAGGCTTGAGGAGTGGGGCTACGTGCTTCCCCTCCCTCAATCATTGGCGAGGCCCTAGGGAATAGTGTCCCTGGAGCCCAATTTGGCTTAAATTAGGATTTAATTCATTGTTAGATACAGCAAGGCCTTGAGAGCTAGATGGATTGCGCTCAACTCTAGTATACTGATGTGATAGTCATTCCTTGTGTGACCATAATTCCTGTACTGTCAAATTCTGAAGATGAGCCCTTAAACCCAACTGCATTGTGACAAGGGTTTCAGATGGAAGATTTTGGTAAAATGGGACTCCCTTTAGCAAAAGTCAGAATAGTCAGGAGCAAACTGTCATTCCAATTGTCTTTTCCATTGATTCTACAACTATTGTTTTAGATGTCTCAAATGGATCCTTGCCTTTGGGACAGTGAAAATGCAGTAGGTCATTGACCCCAGCAGGTAAGACACCTGGCAAGCAGTTAAAGGAATCTTTTAAATTTGGAGAAATTTCTGAAAAATGGTAGACACGTCCCCCTAAAGAATACACTCATTTTGTGTCCTGAAATTTGCTAACTACATGAGAGACAGAGGGCTAAAAATTAATACTACAAAAACATACACCATGGCTTGTGGTCCCGGGACAAAGAAAGCACCCTGTCCAATTTTCCTGGATGGCAAGAGGATCGAGACCACGGATCGATTTTCTTACCTCGGAATAAACTTTGACAGGAAGGGTAACTGGCACACAGCAATAAATGCCAGACATCTAGCTTTCACCCGAGCAATAGGATCCCTGAAAAACTTTGCGGCCAAACTAGGTGGAAGACCCGTGAAAGAATTGATTTCAATCTATAAAGCAAAATGTATCTCTACTGCTATTTATGGGTCTGGCCTTTGGGGAATTGAAAACCCACAACTGATACAAAAAACTGAAAATCAGTTCCTGCGCTATTTATTAGGGGTCCCCAAATCATCAGCAACCTACATTGTACACATTGAGCTGGGTTTATTGTACATTTCTGATGTTATTAAAATCGCGCCTATATTATTGTGGCATAAAATTTGGGTTACCCCTGAGACTTCATTAAACAGAGATTTAATCACTGACTGCCTCAAACTTGATAGAATAAGTAATATCAAATGGCTCACCTATGTAAAGAATATGCTAACGGACCTCGGACATCCAGAGTTTTTTGTGAGGCCATCAAGTATGGAAATGGTGTCCAGAAAGTCGCTAAGAGAGCTGGCTCTCAACCATCTAACAAATAAAAGGTGGAATCTGGAAAAAACTAAAAATACAGTCATTGAATACCAGCAAATAACTGTTCATGAAGGGCTCCAAGGGTACCTGTCGATCCAGTCAAGTTGCTATGCCCGAATGCTATTGACCCGTCTTAGACTTGGCATTTTTTTCGTATGATCACCTTTCCTGTTTGTAATAATTGGTCAAATGAAATTTTACTATGCCTTATGCCCTTCTTTGATTGATCACTCATTTTGTGTGCTGAGCATGACCTCTTGCCAAGTAAGGACTTGGACTACAGTGATAGTACATTTTGGAAGTTGACAAGAAGGCCTAAATGTTTAAGTAGAGTTATGGCTGCACCGAAACCGTAGAGCACTTTCTCTATGGTATGAGCTATTCTTAGCCAGTGGCTGAGATTAGCTTCGATGAAAATTCCCTGCTGGCGAAGATACATTTTGAAAAAAGGCATCTCGCAGGTCCACTGTGCATGTCAAGTTCTCTTTCTGGAACTGGGGAAATATATAACAGAGCCAACATTTGAAAATCCTGCTTTTTGATCCATTTTTGTGATTCAAAACTTTTCTTGGGCTTTCATTTGTAAACCAAAAATATTGTGAATTGATGCCTTACTGAGAGAAAGAAAATGGCTCCATTGGGCATTACTGCAGCAGATTAGAAGCTCCTTCCTGAAGCAAGTGTAGCTGATGTGTTCTTCCTGCTCTGCTGCCTATGTCTTGAGAAGTCAGTGATGTGATTTTAGTTGGTGGTGGTGCCGGGAATGTTTATTCCGACAATTCTACAAACCTTTGTACTAAAGGCAAAAGTGGTTTAGGAGAAGAACGAAGCAGCCTAGTCTCCATGCCAGCAGACAGTTTTGAAGTTCCTCAATTTGTATATTTAATTTTGTTACATCCTGCATAGTCATGATGGCATTTATAATTTATAGGCGTTGACCTTATCAGTGAGGCTGGCACACAAGATTAATATGGCAATGCCATATCTGATCAATCAATGCTACCTGGAGAGACAAATGGTGATCTCTTCCACAGGCCTCTATAAGGAGCCTCTACATGAGGTGGTTTGTCTTAAGATACATGTCCTGTTGGTTTAAATGGAAAATCCAGGGTTGGATGGGCAGAGGGAGGGGTGGAGGGGGAAGAGTCAGTTTTCATATAGGTGTCATAGAATTTAAACTTTTGCACCATACATGGATTTGGAGGAATGTGCAGAGGTAGCAATGGTCACTATATTGGGTCTTTGCCTAGTTTAATCATAACTGGAGGTCCTGATGGGAATGGTGATGGATCTGGTGAAGGAGGGATTTAATTCCTACCAGCCAGTGACTGTGATAGGACTGTCGAAGTCTAATGTGGGACTGAATATATCCTTGATGTAGAGTGTCTTGATGGTGATATTTTCGATGTTGAGTGATGCAAAGAGGAATGCCTCACTGTCAATGGTCTTAACAGCGTAAGAAGGTACATCAAGTGTTTTGACATTGATAGCTTACAAGACTTCTCCGTCCATGTGGACATGAGCTTATGTATGGATGGCAGTCAGTCTTTCGTGATGGTAAGCATGTTTGTATAGGGCTGAGCTGCTATGTCGAAACCAACATCATCAATCAGGAGTCTTGATAGTGTCCTAAGTAAAGAAGATGGTGGTCTTGCTGCTACTTCTCCATTAACCCTTGATGAAAGTCGGATCAATATGTGCTACATGGACAAACTCACTAGCTCCTTTTTCGCCTTGAGGTCTTCAACCTTTTCCTCTGACGAAATCCTTTCTCTGTCTTTAAATGTACTTTTAGACAGCCTTTTTGCAGATTTTGTAATCCATGACCGAAACAGACCACATAAATTATGAGAGCCTGCGGCAGCCTTCTTCTCCCACAGCAGGGCAATTCACAAATAGGCATAGTTGGGGAGAGGAGTTGGCCTAACGGCTAGGGCGGTCGACCTCAAATCTGGGGACCTGGGTTTGAGTCTCGGCAATGACGCTGAACATCCTGTGATTCTGGGCAAATCACTTGATCTCCCCGTGCCTAACAAAAAAACAAATGTGTCCTCTTGTAAGGCAACTGGTGCTATGTAAAGCACTTTGATACCCAATTTGGGTCAAGTTCGTGCTATATAAAACTCTATAAAATAAAACAAAAAGTTCCACATTTTCCCTTCAAATGTTAAAAAACCTTCAGACAAGTCAACTTTAAAAAAAAAAAAAAAAAATGAAGGAAAACCCTCACAGAAAAGGGAGTAAAAAATATGAGAAGTGTATGAAGTTCTTTTCAGCAAGAGCAAGAGCTCCCTTTTTTAATCAGGTTTTTTTTTTTGGGGGGGTGACACCCCCCAACCCCCCTTTTTTAACTGTACCTTTAACACACATGCCTTTACTACGTATCTCGTAGTAAAAGAATGCGTGGTAAAGGCTATGCGTGGTACCCACGCATGCGTTGTAATGCATGCGTGGTTAAGGCTATGCGTGGAAATGGCCGCGTTGGAGTGGCTGTTTCCCCCCTAAAGAGGCAGTGCAAAGTTTCACGCGTTGGTCTATAGAGCCTAGCAGGATAATGTTTTTGTCTTTTAATTTCTTACTGATTTTACAGCTTTGATTCCACACATGAGGGTTCATGTTGAATGTTGTATTATGTATTACTGAAGATCAAAGAGAATTCTGAAAACATCTAGCATATTAAAACTTTGAGGTGTTTTTGTCTGAATTTCAAAAAATGACAGCTTCACACCTACAAATATGTATATGTTGGAACAGACGTGTTTCAGGATACAAACCTGCAAATGGGAATTTTCTGCATTTGACTTGCAGTGAAAATCTTCTGATGCAGAACGGAAATACCCCAAAACCCAAGGTTCCAGCACAGCAGACTGTGGCAGATTCAGCTGTGCCATGGATAGTGTCACTGTTGACAACAACTGGATGCCTGCTAACAGGGAGATCCCAATCAAGGCTGTATCAAGAGAAGAAATCTTTTACAGGTGCTTATTAAGTAAAGACCCGGAGTACTTTCAGGTGGTTTCATTTTGATGTCTGTTTAGCGGAAGTTCCTGAAGGGGCAATTTTCGCAGAATCATCCAGAAGAGGGTTCACAATTTGTTTTTGAAGGTAAAAAGCCAGGTACTTCTATCATAAAGCATGTTGGAGTTGAAAGTTTTAACAATGTCAAATTTGGAAGCCCTTTGTTTTGGGAAAAAAGACAAGACATACACTTACAATGCAGACACTATACAACAATTTTGAAAAGCCACAGGCCGAACTGACTTTGAAGGGAGATTCCTTCCCCTTATTGGGAGAGATTGGCATTATGGCTTAAATCTCTTGAGGCACGAAGAAACAACCCAGATACAAGATCTACAATGTGAAGATGGGCCTAGGATGGTGCCCATGACTCATAAATTTTAAATCCACAAGTTCTGAGGTAGCTAGAGTACATAGAAAAGAGCTCTGTCCAAAGTCTTCCTGAGACTCGACATGTGGTAGAAAATCAGAACTATATAACCTCTAGGGTAGTCAAAGCAGTCAGTGAATTCAACCATTTGTATGAAATTTCGCTGAATTTTAATGAGGTGAATGGCTTGCTAAAAAAAACGTTTTGGGCCTATGGCCATTTTAACAATGTATATTGCTAATTTTGGCTATCAAAGACTCCCAGGCTGATGGTAGGGGATAAATGAAGCATGTAAATCTGTGAAAGATTCAACAGTAGAGATTAAGTATATACTTGCTAGCTGCCACAGCCGTTTGAGACAGCCAGTATTGCCTCTCAAAGCCTAGAAGCAGTGATACAAAAAGGGTCACCTCAGACCAAAGACTCTATATGATCATATTACCAAAAAGGACTGGGCTGAGTAAGAAACATTTCAGATACCCTACTAAGTGACTGACTTAGGTTCAGCCCTACAGCTTTACATGCTAAGAATTAAATACACAATAACTTTTGGAAATAAACAATATAAAATAGAATACAGTGCTTCCTGACAAAAATACACAATAGTCCTGTCTTACTCAAAAAGATCAAGATGACAATGCATAACTTCACTGATTTATTCAACACAAACTGGGTACTGTTTGAGGAGCTCATGATAGAATCTGCATGTTTGTTCAAGTCTTTTTCTACACATGTAGTAAAGTGTTTTGCAAGATCCAATGGTCCAGCATTGCCATGATTAGTCTCTGATCGTTAGGTTTTATTTTTCCTTTTCATGATCACTTTGGTGTTTAGTAAAATTAGGCTTCTGTCATAGTCACCACTGTTGTTTTCTTTCTCATTTGTTCCATTGCCTTAAAATGGAAATGTTGCTGTTTAATTGATCCCATCTCTTTTTTCTGTTAAACAGGACGTTCAGCTGCACTATCAACAGGATTTAGACCAGTCTGGTGACAGAACAAAAAAAGGCTTTTCTCCTCAGAGTTGCCATCTATGCATTGGACCCTAGGATGTGGCCATTCATTACTTGTTGGCTTATAATGGGAGACTAGCATTTGTAGTCTACTATATGGCTCATTCCAACTTGTCCTTTGAAGACGTTCTGCCTTGTTACAACAGGTTTTATAAATAAAATGGAGTGTGTGGAGTATGTTCTTGTTCTTGTAGCCAACCAAGATTTTTCTGTGGCCAATCCATGGCTCTAAAGTTGGAGGATAGCACCACAGAAGGGGATGAGGAAGCTGGTTTATCACTTTTATTTTAGCTCATGGTTGAAGGAGCTAGTTAAAATGTGTAATATCCCATGCTGATGGTTTTGGTCATAGTCTAAGAATCCCAAGAGGGTCCTTAGGTACCTGTTTCAATAGGACTCTAAAACACTTGATACATGTGAAATGCTTGCTGCTCACATTCTGTGCTCTTATGATGCAGACTTACATTTGTGGCTCCTCTGATGTTTGCACAATGTTGAACTGTCAGTGAATTTCTTCTGGCACTTCTTACACTCGTAGGGTCTCTCACCAGTATGGATCCTTTGATGCCTTCTGAGATGCGAGCCATGAGCAAAACTTTTAGAACACTCCTTACACTGGTATGGTTTCTCCCCAGTATGGATCCTCTGGTGCATGCAAAGATCTGATTTTCGAGTGAAGCGTTTATGGCACTCTTTGCACTCATATGGTCTCTCCCCTGTGTGAATTCTATGATGATCTATCAGAAGCGATGATTGCCTAAAAGATTTACCACATTCTACGCAATCATAGGGTTTCTCCTCCCTGTGGATCATCTCATGCCTGCTCAGTGTTGACCTGTGAGTGAAGCTTTTCTGACACTCTGTACACTGGTATGGTCTCGCCCCTGTGTGGGTTCGCTCATGTTTTGTCAGGGTCGACATATGTCTAAAATGCTTACCACACTCAGTGCATTCATAGGATTTCTCCCCTGTATGTATTTTATAGTGTCTACTCAAATGGGAGCTATGTGTGAAGCCTCTATCACACATCGTGCACTGATATGGTCTCTCCCCTGTATGGATCCTTCGATGTCTGTACAGATCCCACTTGCGAACAAAGATTTTTTCACACTGCATACACTTGTATTGTTTCAGTTTTTTTCGGCCTGAAGTAGCACGAGCTTTGCAGTTATCACACTGATCCAAGTTCTGGCTGAAGTTCTTCTCACACTCAGGGCATTGTCTGTCAGTTTCTCCAAGTTCCTTCATCTTCTGTTCCAAAGATAAACCTTTTGTGGTGGAAATGGTTCCATTCTCTGTTGGAAGAAGCAAAGGTTACAGGTATTACGTTAGGTCACAATACAGCTTAAATGCAAAGGACCAAGTGTAGTTATTAAATACTACTTCATGACCATGGGTTTTTGTGACCCTCAGATAGAAATTGAGTAAAAAGGAGAAGTAGGACGCCAGTTAAAAATCTAATTTTATGAATAGCATCGAAAAAATTTCCTCACAACAGAAAGACATGCACAGTAGCCTAGTAAATGAGTAATATCCACAAACAGTAAAGAAAATATTAAATAAACCTCAAATACAAGGTGCTCATTTTATCTATTCTGCCTTGCATTTATGAAGAACATATAAAGGAGCTAGCAAAATAAATTTTAATGTTCGACAACACATTTATAATTAGAAATTGAACCTGTCTCTGATCCAGGATTTAAAGGCAGTACAATTTTTACAATGCTTAATTTAGTAAGTAGCAGGTGAAGGGATTGAAAACACTGGCAACCACTTTGAGCAGCGATTTTTAACATACAAAATGAATTTAAAAGACATGTTGAAAAAATATTAACGTTCAGGTTTGGATATTATATTTGGAGAAGATGGTTTTCTTTGCTGCATATTGCTTCCCTTCCAGTTACGGCTCATTGCTATGCAGGGGATAATAAGTTAAATGCATATTAAATTTGGAGTTACACATGATGGGATAAAGTAACTGTTGATCAGTTAGGCCAGAGTTGGATTATAATAACGCAGAGTCAATTTAATTTGCTATGGTTGCAGTACAGCAGTGAAACCAAGTAACCCAGACAGCTTTTATTTCTTACATTCCAAAATGTGGGGCACCATTTTGGTTCTTACAGCAGTATTGTTGAGATTTGTACTGTGCAGAGTACAGTGAAAATCTTAAGCAGGCATATTAGTTGAAGTACTATCCAAACCAGAGCTAGATAGGTCGAAATGTGTGCTTCATCTTAGCCTGACCACTTCTGCGTGGGCTGTTCTATTGCCAAGTGCTCTCTTCTTACCTGAGATTTTGGTAGAACCATCTTCCCATGAACACCTTTGGTGCGACACCAGAGGAAAAGCATTTGGGCTAGTAAATCCATGTATTTGACATAAGTGCCAAAACTACACTCAATAACAAATCGGATTGTTGTACTCTTAATAACGTTGTCCTTATTGGGATGGAAAAGCCCTCTGCATGGTAATGGACATACACTCCTGCCTGAGTGCCCAACCTTCTCATTAAAATTTCTAGTTTTTGTATAATATTTGTTTGTGAATTAAATAGAAAATGTCCTAATTTATGTGGTTGTTTGGTATTCAAATAGTAGAAATTCCTTAGGCCGGTGTCCCTTCTTTCCAGTAGTCATTCCTTGGGAGTCCACAGAAGTCAAAAGGTTAAGTACTCAGAAAGATGAGACAGGTGTGCCGCAGACAGGAGAGGCTGTGGCGCATAGACCTAGCGCCGTTGGGTAGGGATTTGCATAAACAGTGTTTGATGAAATATAAGGCGACTATCATGGAAGAAAAGGGGTTATATTACTCAAAGATTACAGAGTCGATGAAATCCTCTAGGGATCGTTTTAGAGTTATTATCTCCCTTACTTCCCCCCAGTCACAGATCCTTCAGCGTTTTCTCAGGAGCTCTGTGATAAAATATCCAACTTCTTTCATACCAAGATCACAGACATTTACTCCTTGCTTAAAGCCTCCAACGCGGGGTCGCCTGCTCAGTCTACCTCCCTTCTTAACGAAGAAGCGCTTATTGAGGACTCCCCCAGGCTACTTACTTTTCTTTGTTTAGCGTCTGACGTTACTGATCAGCTTCTAGAAGGAGTTAAATCTGGTTCCCCATTGGAACCCTGCCCCCTCAAGGTGCTAAAGATTGCTAGAGAAGTAATTGTTCCACACCTTACTGCTGCATTGAATGTAGCTATCTCAGAGGGACAGTACCCTACCTTGTGGAAGACTGCACTGGTAAAGCACTTTTAGAGAAGCCTTCTTTGGACCCTTTAGAATTGAAAAACTATCGCTCGATCTCATTGCTTCCTGTCCCAGCTAAGATTTTGTAAACCTATCTAAATTCCCACCTTAGCACCTATTACTTGATGGTTCATTACATAGCTTTAGAAGCCATCACAGTGCGGAAACCGCTTTAACTGCCGTATTTAACAACATCCATACTCAAGTGGACGCAGGGCACACCACGCTGTTAGTGCTACTTGACCTCACAGCAGCTTTTGATACCCTATCTCCTCCGAGGCTGGTTGAGCATCTCAGAGAGATAGGGATCGGGGGCTCAGCTCTGGGACTTCTTGCTTCATTTCTTAGTGACCGGGCACAGACTGTGAAAGTTGGCCAATTCTACTCGGTCTTTAAGCCCATGTTATGAGGTGTTCCTCAGGGCTTTCCCCTGAGCCCAACACTCTTTAATAATTATGTTGCCCTGCTTGCTGAAGTGGTGAGATCCTTTGGGTTGGAGGTGTTGTCCTGTGCGGACGACACCCAAATGATGTCCATTACTCATAATATCAAAGACTCTTCCCATAACTTCAGAAATTGTATGCAGGCAGTCTCCTCCTGGATGATGGCTAATTTTATGAAATTGAACGGGGAGAAGACTGAGGTCTTGATCTTCGGCAGCAAACTGTACATTTGGTCCAGCGATTGGTGGCTGGACATGCTTGGTGCCTGTCCCTGCCCTGTATCCCATGGGAAAAACTTAGGGATCATAGTGGATAATTCACTTAACTTGAGCGGGCAGGTCAGTATGACAGTGTCCACTTGTTTTGGGATTATTAGGATCCTCAGAAAAATCTCACATTTTCTTTCCTTTGACTCACTCAACAGGCCGTTATTGCCTTGGTAATGTCCAGATTGGATAACTGTAATGCCCTGTATTTGGGCATTAATAAAGGTCTGGTGCAACGTTTGCAGCAGGTGCAGAATGCTGCGGCCAGACTGGTGATGAGTCTTCCAAAATTTCATTCAGTTTCTGCCTCTCTCAGGATGCTACACTGGCTTCCTCTGGACAGTATGATCCTCTTTAAAACATTCTGCCGAACGCATAATGCCTTCTATGGCACAGGCCCGGAAGGTATTAAGGCAATATTCCATCGCTAAGCTCCAACTAGACAACTCCAGTCGGCAGATAAGAATCTGTTAATAGTACCAAGGTTTAATAAGGCTAAATGGGGAGGTAGAGCGTTCTTGACTGCTGCTGCCAAGTTGTGGAACTCTCTCCCGGAAGAGCTTTCTGGTCAGCTGTTACACACTCTCTTTCGTAAAGCCTTGAAGACCTGGCTTTTTTCACAGATTGTAGTGTAAGCATGCCATCTTCTCTGCCTATTAGGTCTGCAATAGTGCCTTGACGCCCTTGGGCTAACTTAAGCGCTCTATAAATTCAATATTCATTCTTTCATTCATTCATTCAAGTACCGCTGTTCCAGAAGTCTGAAAAGGCTCTTTTGAACACATTTGAGGATTTCCTAAAGGCATCTTAAGTATGCGGTTCCCACTTAACCTTTCTGATGCAAGACACAGTGGACTGTCGTACGATGGTCATTCATCACTACTGCTGCTCAGTTATGAGTACTATCACAATTGTCACCAACACCATTAACGTGCTGATGATGATGATACATTTTTTTATAGCATTTTGTTATTTAAAACCATTAAAATTACTAAAAACAAGGGACCTAAATTCACATGTTAAAATAGTACAATCAACATTTAAAACATATAGGGAACACTGCATTGGTTTACTGATAGAAAGGGGTGGACTCAAAAGTGCTAGTGCAGAAATGGGTGCCACAGTTATTGCTATGAACATACATCATTAATGCTGCCTTAACCATTTCCACCACCACCACCATTACTATCACAGTCAGTATGTTTGTCATTAATGAGCAGACACATCCAAACGTAGGCATAAACAAATGCTGCATAGATAGCTAAAGTCAGAACAATCAGTTTTGCAAAAGTCTGCTATATTCTTTGAAAACTGTAGATTGGAATTGAATAAAAAATACAAACCTCCTTTTTACATCTTGCCCAGGCACATCTTTAGCAGTACCGCCATCCTCAGTGTTTACCACTCATGGGCTCACATGCATCCAGAACATTCTTTTAACATGGGCACACACTACAGAGCACAGTATCCTTCATATACGGTACCACTCATAGGCACACATATCTAGCGCATTCATTTTTCATGCATGCACCGCCTCAGCACTACATCCTCCATTAATTGTACCAATAATAGGCTCACATGCACTCATCATGCATGCACTGCATTATCCTTGTATTGTACGCTTCCCAGACACATACACCACTCACACACTGCTTAGCACTACACACCGAACTAATGTAGGCCAAGAGTGAGTTGAGCACACAGTAGCAGAGCTTTAAAAAATAAGTGAGCCGTTAGGCCTCGCTCCTGTGACACAGGTTAAAAAGAACCTGTTAATGCCTACTTATCACTACATGGTATGCTGCTTCCACTGCACTTGTGCTACTTAACTCCTGTTGAAGGCAGGACCCTCTCACAACTTTGAGGGTAGCACTTTGGGCATCCCTCCTGGTCCAACAAGACCGCAATTGGTGTGACGGGCCAATGTCATGGCGCACTCACATGACCATGTTTGCCTATGACAACAAAAATCAGCATTAGGGATCCAGACATTAGTACATGGCCCCCTTCGCCGCCATCGTCAGACAGCATGGGCTCAGCATTGTATCCTATGCCACCCAGTTCATCCTCTCACTCACGAACAAACCCGAAGACACCAGACTCGGCTTCCAGGAAGGAATGAAGAACGTTGCAGCCTGGATGAAGGACAGCTGTTTGAAGCTCAACTCCGAGAAGACAGAGGTCCTCCTCCTCGGACCCTGCACCTCCACCTGGGACAACACCTGGTTGCCCCCCGCCCTCGGGAATCCGCCCACCCCTACAGACTACGCACGAAACCTCAGCATCATCCTCAACTCCTCCATCTCCGTGAACCGCCAGATCAACGCCGTCGCTTCCACTAACTTCAACTGCCTGCGCATCCTCCGTAAGACCTTCAAATGGATCCCCCCGACTGCAAAAGGACCGTCACCCACGCGCTCATAACCAGCAGACTGGAGTACGGCAATGCCCTATACACTAGAATCAACAGAACCCTTCTACACAAACTCCAAACCATGCAGAACGCGGTAGCCAGACTCGTCCTCGGGACACTGCGCCACAAACACATGACCCAACACCTACGAGACCTCCACTGGCTCCCCGTCGAGAAGAGGGTCACCTTCAAACTCCTCACCCACGCCTACAAATCCCTCCTAACATCAGATCCAAATACCTCAACGAGGGAGTATCCTTCCACGCACCCAAGAGGAACCTCCGCTCTGCTGACCTCGCCCTGGCAGAGGTCCCCCGCATCCGCAGAAACAGAACAGGCGGGAGGGCCTTCTACATCGCTGCCAAGACCTGGAACCAGCTCCCTGTGAACATCAGACGCTCTCCTACCCTGCACACCTTCAGGAAGGATCTCAAGACCTGGCTCTTCGACTGATCCGGAGCTGCACCCCCCCCCCCCCCCCCCACCCTTAGCGCCTTGAGACCCTTGCTTTATAAACCCTCTGATTGATTGAAACTCAACTTCCACAAAGGAATGCAAGACGTCGCAGTCTGGATGACCAACAGCTGCCTGAAGCTCAAAGCCAAGAAGACAGACGTCCTCGTCCTTGGCACCACCCCTTCTGCATGGGACAGCACCTGGTAGCCGACTACCCTCGGAAGTCCACCTACGCCCTCAGACCAAGCCAAGAACCTCGGCATCGTACTCGACTTATCACTCACCATGAACCGGCAGGTCAACGCCGTCACCTCTAGCTGCTTCAACACCCTCTGCATCCTCCGCAAGACCTTCAAATGGATCCCCTCTGAGTCAAGGAAGACAGTCACCCAGGCACACATCACCAGCAGACCGGACTATGGAAACACACTCTACGCCGGCATCAACAAGTCCCTACTCCGCAAACTCCAGACAATAAAGAACACCGCCGCAAGACTCGTCCTCAGCATCCCCCGAGACGAACACATCAGCCAACACCTACAAGGTCTCCACTGGCTCCCCGTGGAGAAAAGGGTCACTTTCAAAATCCTCACTCGTGCCTACAAATGCCTACACAATGGACCAAATACCTCAACGACAGAATCAACTTCCACGTACTCAAAAGAAACCTCCGATCTTCCAACCTCGCACTGGCCAAAACCCCCGAGCATCCACAGAGCCAGAGCAGCCGGAAGATCCTTCTCTCACATTGCAGCCAAGACCTGGAATGAGCAACCGGCAGACATCAGACGCACCCCCTCCCTGAACACCTTCAGGAAGACCCTCAAGACCTGGCTCTTCGGCTAAACATATCTGCGGACCCCCCCTCCCCCAGTGCCTTGAGACCCTCAAGGGTGAGTAGCGCGCTTACAATTCCCTGATTGATTGATTGAATTCCCAACTGCAAATGATCGCACACAAATGTTTCATGCCTATATTGAGAATGAAACACCAGAGGAAGACACTCCATATGAAGACGTAGAAATACCTCTCACTTACCAAGAGCATATAAAATTGGTTTAAAGGCACCCTCGTTTATACCAGAACACATGGTACACCTCACTGGCTGTTTTACCTGATGTATTGAACAGTTTATGAATGAGTACGGGGCAGCACCTGCCCTAGACTTAGGGATGAAACTGATAGGCAATTTTGCAGCAGTATCCACCATTATGTTGAGTAACATAAAAGGGAAGGCAGCTGCGTTAGCTATACGCCAACGCTGGAGGGATTTCACTCCTGCACAGCAGGAGCGTAACTACCAAAAATAATAGAAAAAACCTATGCTACTTTAGGCAGAGATAATGTGTGAGCCAGACTTGGGAAACCACAACTTAAGAGAAATTCTGAAAAGGATAACTAAGTAAGCACCTGACTCTTCAATGAAGAAGAAGAAGTGGGATAATAAACAGAAAAATTTAAGTCAAACAAAGATCACGGGTGGGTCTCCTCAGCAGGAAGCCACTGAAAAAGAGATATGTTCTCAGAAAACTGTGATCACATTAGGAAGCCTGACAGGTGTAAGTATACCGATACATGTTCCTCTCGTTCTTTTCAGGAGTCATCCGATACATATTCGGAGAGAGGTGGGCGGTCAGAGCGCAGATCTGAAGAGCACATAAAGCCGAAGAAGGAATCACAATGCTCGTCTGACTATATCATTAATAAGAAAGAAAAAACCAAAGAATAATAAACTTCAATTCAAAAAGAAAAAAGGTAGCCGGAATTAAAATCAGGCATGCCCAGACTACTGAGGACTCTCCTTATGAACGCGGAATGGGCAGCTGGACAGCGTGGCAGAAGTCACAATAGCTCAACGGAACCGGATGGATTATTTGGTGGCAGAAACCTAGAAACATCAAGGATCTGTTTTGGAAGAACATGACGTATGGTTACGATATTTTTCTGGCTGAAAAAGACCGACCACCTGAGTCTGTAATGGGATGCCTGAATGGAGAAACAGTAATTTTACCTGCTTTCTCTGACCTTGTCCCGGAATCAGTTAAACATTCTTATGCCAAGGAGTGGGCGTTCGCACTAGATCATGCACTGTACCGCAATCTTGTTGGATGGAATGAAGAGTCACCTCATCATGAGATCCCAATCAAAATCAACTCCTCAACCACAGAGACAATACCCAATAAAGCATGAAGCTGAAAAACAAGTCAGGGAAATCCTAGAACAACTTGAATACCAAGGTGTAATGGAAAATTGCACCTCTTCAACGAATAATCCCTTGTTTCCTATAATGAAACCAGACAATTCATACTGTCTAGTATTAGACTACAGACATATAAAAAAAAATGAGTTACTTACCTGTAACTACGGTTCTCCAGTATTGGTATCTTTCATAGATTCACATGCTTGAATTATCCCCGCAGTCCCACGGTATACACATAAAATCAGTAGATAGTACTACTATAGGCTACCATGCAACGAAGAGTCACTGCAATAGCCTATCCACTTTCTTTTGTAAAGAACAAAACTTAATCAACAGCAATCAGGCGACGGCCCCCTCCTAACAATCCCAAGAGAGGCTAGGTTCCTCAGATTTTCAAGCATAAGTGTGAAACTATAAACCTTGAGGAATAAGGGAAGCCTCTCCGGGGAGGAGGGTGGGTCGCATGTGAATCTATGAACGATACCAATACTGGAGAACCGTAATTACAAGTAATTAACTCATTTTCTTCTCCAGTATTGGATCTTTCATAGATTCACATGCTTAAATCAGAGTAGCTAGAAGTTTCATAAACATACATGTTTAACAATGCTGTAATATATACATGATCACCTTAGAGGATGATGGGTTATAACATACATGTCAATATAAAAACATCAATGAGATACTACGTAGCAAGATATAAAAAAAAATATATAAATATATATATCATACAAGAAAAAATACCTCTAATAATAGAGGCTTACCTTATTGAAATAGATGACACATGACTGCCTGTCCCACTGCTGCTTCGCTATAATTTGCCATGTCCAGGCAATAATGCTGCGTGAAGGTAGGAGCATTCTTCCATGTAGCAGCACGGCAAATCTTCTCTAGTGAAACACCAGCGAAAAGAGCAGCGGAAGAAGATACTGCTCTTGTGGAATGCGCCTTTGACTTTGTTGTAAGCGGTTTACCCGCCTTAATATGACACAATTGGATAGTAGCAGCGATCCATCGTGTAACAGTTCTTTTTGTAACAGCAGACCCTAGTTTTACAAGTCCATAAGATACTAGAAGTTGATCCATTCTGTGCAGTTGTTTTGTCCTTTGCAAATAAAACTTAAAGCATCTTTTTACATTTAAAGAATGAAGAGATTTCTCCGCCGGAGATGAAGGATGCAGAAAAAAAGTGCGCAGAATAACAGACTCATTAAGGTGAAACTGGGATGGCACCTTTGGTTAAATTTAGGATTTGTTCGTAGCATCACATAGTCCTCTCTGAAACGTAAGTAAGGCTCTTTAATGGTGAAGGCTTGAATTTCACTTACTCTTCAGGCAGATGTAAGCGCGAGAAGCAAAGCCACTCTCCATGTGAGAAACTTGAGCTCTATTTTGTGGATTGGCTCAAAAGGTGGTTTCATTAACTGTGAGAGGACCACATTAAGGCGCCATTCTGGTGGAGGAGGCACAATAGGGGGAAAAGTCCGGAAAAGGCCCTTCATGAACAGCTTGATGATGCGAGCAGAGCAGAGAGAAGAGGTGTCAGACATCTGTCTATATCGGGAGAGGACCGTGAGGTGGACCCTTATTGAAGCATACGCAAGACCTGATCTTGCCAGAGATAAGGCAAGATTTGTTCTGGGAAAGAGTGAAGAGAGTGAGTGTCATTGCGAAGGCACAAAGACCAAAATGTTTCCATTTCAGTGTTTATGTTTTAGTAGTAGACTCAGCTCTTGCTCTTGACAATACATCTCTACAATCCTGAGGGATAATTAAATCCTTGTACTCATTGAACTCAGGTTCCAGACATGCAATTGAAGAGAAGCTGGGTGCGGATGCAAGATCTCTTCTTTGTTCATCGTTAGTAGGGCGGCTGACAAAGGAAGGCGATAAGGTTTGGATTGCGACAGCAGGAGTAGCTCCGTGAACCAGTGTTGACGTGGCCAACGTGGAGCAATGAGGATGAGTTGGCACGGTTCCCGTTTCATTTTCATTAGCACCCTGGAGATTGGGGGATATGGGCGAAAAGCATACGCAAAGATTCCTGACCATCTTATCGAAAAAGCATTCCCCCATGACCCTATCTGAGGTTCCCTGCTAGCAAAGAACCGGCATTTCTGGTTCCTTTGAGATGCAAATGGGTCCGAGTTGGGTGTTCCCCCCTTCTGGAAGATGTGGTTGAGAACCAGCTTTGAGTTCCCACTCGTGATTTGATTGACTTAACCTGCTCAAGGTGTCTGCTAGGTTGTTTTTTATTCCAGGGAGATGCTCCGCTTTGATAGTTATTTGATGCTGTAGTGTCCATTCCCATATCCTTCGAATTTCCCAGGATTGGATAGGAGATCTTGTTCCTCCCTGCATGTTTAGATAATGCATGCAGGTGGTGTTGTCCATGCGTATGAGGACTGAGGATGCTCTTATCCTTGGGAGGAATGACTGGAGGGCTGGAAAAATTGCCCGTAGTTCCAAAAAATTGATATGCATTTTGGAGAGAGAGCGCGAGCGAGAGAGACTCCATTTGTCGCTTATTTGGAGGTCTTGCAGATGCGCTCCTCAGCCTTCCAAAGATGCATCTGTGGTCAAAACGAAATCTGGAAGTGGAGAAAGGAATGACAGTCCCAGAGAGGGATTGTCGGGAGATTGCCACCAAAGAAGTGCATCCTTCATGATCGGAGTTATCCAAATTATGTTGTCGAATTGTCCGGTTATTTGAAGCAATTGGGCGTCTAACTGCTTTTGAAATGGTCTCATCCATAGACGAGCGTGAGGTACCGTGAGAATGGCAGAAGACATCATCCCGAGAAAGGATTTGAAGAGACGGACAGAAGCGCACTTTCTTTTGTAGAGATCATGAGCCAGAGATAATACTGCGTTCAGTCTCTCCGTTACCTTGTTTTGGAAAGTGTCTAGTGTTGCTCCTAGAAACGTTAACCGATGAGAAGGAGCTAGAATGGATTTTCGCAGATTGACTGCCAGCCCTAGAGAGCGGAAGAGTTGCATGCAGAAAGAGATGTCTTCTGAAGCCTGACAAAGAGAAGGGGCTTTTACCAGTCAATCGTCGAGGTATGGGAAGATCTGTAGGCCTTTCAGTCGCAGTAATGATGCCACGGGAGCAGGGCTCTTGCTGAAAACCCATGGAGCTGTACGAAAGCCGAAGGGAAGGACCTTGAAGCACAAGTTACTTACCTTCGGTAATGATATATCTGTAAGAAACATTAGTTAGTTAGATTCCTTACCTTAGAATATCCCCAGGCATCAGGCTGGATCCGGAAAGATTTTTCGTCAGCAGTACCGCTGCGCGTCGGTAGGCATCGTCTGCGGCTCCGCGTCAGTCGTCGGAGTCGTGATCGCCGGGATGACGTCGGAGTACTTAGACGACGCCCTCGCGCGCTGACGTCAGTTCTGTACATAGCTTTTCGCACCAGGAACGCAGAGCCATGCAAGAAACCAACACTGGTGTCATGAAACTAGGGCCCTGAAAGGGATAACCTTAACCCTAGATATCGGTTCGCAGAACAGGGAGGATGGGTGGGGCGGTAAGGAATCTAACTAACTAATGTTTCTTGCAGATAGATCGTTACCGAAGGTAAGTAACCTGTGCATCTCAAAGAAACACGTTAGTTAGATTCCTTACCTTAGAATAGATACCCCAGCAATACCAACCCCGGTGGTGGGACAGGGAACCAAGATCACACCCGGAAGTAATGCTTGGCAAATGTGTGCAGCAAGGCCCACGTTTCTGCCTGACAAATGTCCTGCAGAGGGACTCACCATCCCAAGGCAGTAGTAGCCGCAGTGGCCCGAGTGGAATGGGCCCTCATCCCCACAGGAGGATCCTTCTTAGCCAAGGAATAACAGACCTTAATGCACAAAACGTCCCACCGAGAGATGGTTCGCTTGTGCACTGCCCGCCCCTTCTTAGCGCCCACGTAGCCAACGAAGAGTTGGTCGTCCACCCGGAACTGTTTTGCGCGATCCAGATAAAAGGAGAGCGAACGTTTTGGGTCCAGACGGTGGAGCCTCTCTTCCTCTTTCGAGGGATGCGGAGGCGGAAAGAAGGTGGGCAAAGTAATGGACTGCCCGATGTGAAAGGCAGTAGCCACCTTAGGAAGAAAAGAAGGGCGAGTCCTCAGAACAACCTTGTCAGGATGGACAGAGAGGAAAGGAGGTTAAGAAGAAAGAGTCTGGAGCTCACTCACTTTCTGGCAGAGGTGATGGCAACCAGGAAAGCAGTCTTGAGAGTCAGAAGACGAAGAGGACAGTTATGAAGTGGCTTAAAGGGAGCGCACATCAGATAAGTTAACACCAGATTCAAGTCCCACTGAGGCATTACAAAGGGAATAGGAGGGAACATGTGAGAAATGCCTTTCAAGAATCTATTGACAACAGGGGACTTGAAAAGAGAAGGCTGATCAGGAAGCCTGAAGAAGGCTGAAACAGCTGAAAGATATCCCTTGATGGTGCCCAGAGCAGAGCCCTGCTGGGCCAGGGAAAGAAGAAAGAGGAAAACCTCAGAAAGAGGGGCGGAAAGGGGATCCACAGCCTTTGCTGTGCACCATGCCACAAATTTATTCCACCTGTAGGCGTATACCGTTTTAGTGGAGGGACGCCTGGCTGCCAGAATAACATCACAGACTTCAGGAGGCAAGTCAAATGGCACCAACTGTCGCCGCTCAATCTCCACGCATGGAGGTGGAGGCTGGACAGATTCGGGTGGAGGACCGTCCCCTGCTGCTGAGACAGAAGGTCCTCCTGAAGAGGCAGTCGAATTGGGGGATCGATTGACAGACTGAGTAGCCCGGGATACCAGTATCTTCGTGCCCAATCCGGAGCCACAAGGATGACTTGGGCCCGGTCGCGCCTGATCTTCTTCAGCACTCTGGGCAGAAGTAGTATAGGCGGAAAGGCGTATAACAGACCGCAACTCCACTCGCGACGAAAAGCGTCTCCGTGCGAGTGCCGCCTTGGAATTTCTAATGCGCAGAACTGATGACATTGTGCGTTCTCTTCGGTGGCGAATAGATCTAACCAAGGCTCTCCCCACTGCCGAAAGAGGCCTTGCGCCACGTCCGAGTTCAGACGCCACTCGTGATCCATCATGCACCGGCAGCTGAGTTCGTCCGCCCTGACGTTCAGACAGCCTGCCAGGTGTTGAACCACCAGGGTGATGCCCTGATGTTCCAGCCATGTCCAGAGGCGCAGAGCCTCCTGCAAAGGGTTCACGATCCCAACCCGCCCTGTTTGTTGCAATACCATATGGCGGTGGTGTTGTCCGTGAACACCTGCACTACACTTCCCCGGACAGAGGGAAGGAATGCCTTCAGTGCACGCCGGATCGCCGCCTCTCTCATGTGGCCCCCCCATCCCAGGAGGGACGCACCCGTCACCACTACGTGCTCCGGTTGGGGTAGGGAGAGGAATCGGCCACTGACCCAATCGCAGTCCGTGAGCCACCACTACAACTATCTTGCAGTGCCCTCCGAGATCAGGACGTGGTCGGACAGGTTGCCCTAATGTTGGGCCCACTGGAACTTTAGGTCCCACTGCAGAGTCCACATCCGCCACCTGGCGTGATGTACCAGCATAATGCAGGAGGCCATCAGACCCAGCAGCCGTAGGGCCATCCGGACCGAAACTCGGGATAAAGGCTGAAAGATCGGAATCGGAGCCTGAATGTCCCGAACCCGCTGTTCGGGAGGATAGACCTGAAACTGCGCCGAGTCCAGAACCGCGCCTATGAAGAGGAGCTTCTGGGAGGGACTCAGATGTGACTTCGGCACGTTGATGGAGAACCCCAGCGAATGCAGGAGGTCTGCCGTAGTCTGGAGGTGGGAGACGATTGTTCGGGGCGAGCCCGCCTTCAACAACCAGTCATCGAGATAGGGGAAGACTGGAACCCCTAACCTGCGCAGATGAGCTGCAACCACCGCCATCATGGTCGTGAACACCCGAGGGGCACTGGTTAGGCCGAAGGGGAGCACGGTAAACTGAAAGTGCTCGTGGCCTACCGTGAACCGCAGGTAACGCCGGTGGGCCGGCAGGACGGGATGTGGAAATAAGCGTCCTGCAAGTCCAACTCTACCATCCAGTCTCCAGGGTCTAGGGCAGCTAGAACCTCAGCATCTTGAACTTCTCCTTCTGGAGGAAGGCATTGACGTACCTGAGGTCCAAGATAGGGCGTAGGCCCCCTTTGCCCTTCTTGGGAACCAGAAAGTAGTGGGAGTAACAACCCCGTCCTACTTCT
The DNA here is from genome assembly GCF_964204655.1 of Triturus cristatus. NCBI lineage: Eukaryota > Metazoa > Chordata > Amphibia > Caudata > Salamandridae > Triturus > Triturus cristatus. Next base: position 762,517,895 of record NC_140592.1, on the reverse strand, counting down.
CGGCCAGGAATGCGCTCGATGGCCCCCTTGGCCAAGAGGGCCGTAACTTCCTCCTGCAGAAGTTGCAAGTGATCCCCCGACATGCCTCGAAGGGGAGGGAGTAGCCCCTTCGGACGATTTGCAGCACCCACCTGTCCGAAGTGAGCAGGTGATGGCGAACTCTGCCTCCCACTGGCATGGAATGGGCCTGAAAGCTCAGACTAGGAAGGCTTTGAGGCAGATGCTGCGGGAGCGGATGTGGACTGACCGGCTCTCTGTCCCCCTGCTCCGCCACGGTGGAATCCACGTCCGCGTTGAGGCTGGTTCTGCGGCCTGTGGCTGGACGAACGTGCGGGGTCACCCCTTCCTTGGCCACAAAAGGGGCGAAAAGCAGACGTTTGCTGGTGCTGGGCCTACAGGCCCAAGGACTTGGCCGTAGCCCTGGAGTCCTTAAAGCGCTCCAGCGCGCTATCTGCTTTGTCGCCAAAAAGGCAACAGCCATCAAAGGGCATGTCCATGAGAGTGCTCTGGACATCAGCCAGGTGTAGCGACGAATCGCCACCGTCGTTGCAATCGCTCTACCCAGCGAGTCCGTGGTGTCAAGTCCACATCTAATGGAGTACCGTGCTGTATCACGCCCCTCACCAAGAGCCTGGACGAGCCGTGTCCTGGCCCCCCTCTGGACACTGGGGCAGCACGTCTGCCACCGTATACCACAGACAGTGGGTGTAACGGTCCAAAAGGGACGCAGTATTAATGGACCGCAACCCAAGACTGAGGGAGGAAAACAGTTTCTTGCCAAACTGTTCCATCCTTTTGGATTTCCGGTCCGGAGGCACGGACGGGAAGGCGGTTTGGGACGTGGAGGCCTGGATAACCAGACTCTCAGAGGTGGGGTGTACGGACAGAAAGCTGAGGTCGCCCGGAGCTGGGCCGTGGCACCGGGGCACGTTCCGATCCACAGGAGACACTGTGGAGGGCTTGGACCAAGTGCCCATCAGAACGCCGGTGAGGGCCTCATTAAACTGCAGCAGAGGCTCCGAAGAGCTTACTGGCGGTTGAAGCACCTCAGTGAGGAGGTTAGTCCTCATGGCCACTGCAGGGAGCTACAGGCGCAAGGCCTGGGCCGCCCTGCGCAGCACCACAGCATAAGTAGCACCCTCCTCCGTAGCCACGGAAGGAGGAGAGATGAAACCAGTGTCAGGCGAAGTGTCTAGACCACTGGCGTCCACCAGCTCATCTACCCAGTCCTCAGACCCCTCCCAGTCCTCCCATTCATCCGTGTCCTGGTAAACAGGCAGAAATGACGGAGCCGTGTCATAGGCGAAAGGCTCACCCATAGACGCCGGAGACGGCGCCAAGCGGCGCCGCTCCGACGCCGGACTGAAACCAGGGACGGCATCGTGCGAGGATGGTGCCGTGAGCGACACCATGGGGGTCGGTGCCAGCGGAGGAGTCGTGAAGTGAACTGGCGTCGACCGGGATACAGGCCAGGATCCCACGGGGGCCTGCGGCGTTGGGACCGAAGTTGGCGTCGGGGCCGAAGCTGCCGGATCGCTAGGACCCCCAGTCGGACCTGCGGGGCCCAGAGGCGCGCCGGCAGACCACGACGGCGGGAAGAGAGTCCTCATGGCCACGAGGGAGTCTTGAATCTCGCCCAGAGTCGCATGAAGCCCAGGGACCGGAGGGTGTGGGGCCGGATGCGACTCCTGCGGCTCCGGCGGAACCGCGCGGGTTGTGCCACCCAAACCCTCGGCCGTGTCGCGCGACCGGCGAGGGAAATCAGAAGAGCGATGTCACTTCTTCGACTTCTTTTTGCCATGCCTCGACTTACCCGAGTGCGAGGACTTGGATCCCGACGAGCGGTGATGACTGCGGCTCCGCGACCAGTCCCTCGACTTCCTCCTCGACCGGGACCTCGAGCGGCACAGAGCCGACTGCTGGATCTCGAGGAGCTTGCGGGACTGCTCCCGCCTAGCCTTGACATCAAGGCCCGGCAGTCGGGGCACGACTTGTCATCGTGGTCGGCCACAAGACAGTAGAGACACCGATGGTGGGGGTCAGTAACCGACATCAGTCGGTGACAGACGTCACACGGCTTGAACCCGGGCATCCCTACCGGCACCAGGAGTCGAAGTCGACTCGAAAAAGATAGCCAAAATGTCCAAAAAGTTTGTCAAAAAATGACTAAGGGTACGCTCTTCTCGGATCTGCCCTTGCTGGCGCGTAAAAAAGAAGAACTGACGTCAGTGCGCGAGGGCGGTGTCTAAGTACTCCGATTGCGTCATCCCGGCGATCACGACGACGGACACGGAGCCGCAGACGACGCCTACCGACGCGCAGAGGTACTGCTGACAAAAAATCTTTCTGGATCCAGCCTGACGTCTGGGGATATTCTAAGGTAAGGAATCTAACTAGCGTGTTTCTTTCAGATTTGATAATGCAAGCCTGCCACAGAGAAACGTAGAAATTTTCAATGTTTGAGCTGGATAGGGAAATGGAAGTAAGCGTCTTCCAAATCAAGGCTTGCTAAAAAAATCTTAATGGTTCAGAAGCTGCAATATTTCCTGAAGAGTAACCATGTGAAAGGATTGATTCAGAAGGTATTTGTTGAGCTTCCCGAGGTCTAAAATGGGACGCCATTCCCCCAATTTAGTTTTTTATCAGGAAAAAGCTAGAGTAGAAACCTTTTCCTCTTTGAGAGTGTGGAACACATTCTATTGCTCCTTTTTGAAGCATTAGTAAAGCCTCCTTCTTTAACAATTGAAGATGGGGTGGTGTTGACTTCTGAGGCGGGAGATGAGGTGGCATTGTGGTAAACTCTAGGGTATGGCCATACCTTATTATATCGAGGACCCATTTGTCTGATGTTATTTTTTGCCATTGATGTAGGTAATGAGAGATTGGGGATTTCTTCAGTGCGAAAGACAAGGGAAGAGCGGCAGGCGGAGAAGCGTGGTCACTCTTTCCGGCCATAATCTCTGGGCGGAACCTGTTGCTTTCGTCTAGACTGTCTGGAGTAGGTAGCCTGTGGTGGCACACGGTATTTTTTGCTGCTGTTGGTAGGAAGGCCAGTAAGAGGTGTAAGTTTTGAGGCTGGTAACTTTGGTAACCTGCAGGAAAAAATAATTTTCTCTGCCACGTGCTCCACAAAAGGGGGTCTTTCTATATTTGAGCACTCCCAGAGCCTTAGCTGTGTCAGTGTCTGTTTTGATGGTCTGCAAAGCGTCATCCATATGCTTGCCAAAGAGTGTTTCACCTTCAAACGGCATATCCAAGATTTTGCTTTGCACCTCAGGGCGGAACATAGTTGTTTTAAGCCAACCCTGGTGTCTTAGGACAGCAGCTCCAGCAAGCTGACGAAAAGCTAAGGAAGCAATATCCATAGAAGCATCAATAATTTCAAATGCAGATCTTTCCCCTCCAGGCAGGATTTTTCTTGCTTCCATCCTCTTATCCTCTGGAAGGAGATCTAAGAAATGAGCAATGTCCGACCACATCTGTCGATCGTACCTGGACAAAATCGCAAAAGCTTTGGCAGCACGAACAGTTGCACCCTTCTCTGTCAGGTGGAGCAGTAATGGGCGCTTGAGGGTTCCTTGATCTCCGTTGTTCGGCCTGCGAGATAACGGAGTTAGGCTTAGGATGTCCTACTAGACAAGCTGGAGCATCCTTCTGAGCTTTATACTTTTTGTCGATTCTGGGTTAAGACAGGGATAACTGTGGCCGGTGTCCTCATGACCTTTAAGCCTTCTTCCCATATGTGGTCTACAATGGGTATAGACCTAACAGATTGTCGAGATAGGTCTTTAAAATCATGGAGAAAGTAGACTGATTGCTTTGCCGTTAAAGACCGCTGGAAACGTGATGCTGCTCTTTCTATTTTTTTTTTTTTTTTTTTTAAATGACACACAATTGATGGACGGAATGCTAAACAAATCAAAGCATTCACCCCCAATCAAGAGATCTGGGTTAAATCCATCATTATTTTGCTCACCATGCCACCCCAGTTTAGACCTGGCCATATGCAAATCAGCCTTGACCCTGTGCCTCATGGGAACAGTCCAGCCCGAACTGCCAAGCCAGGTCCTCCCTGGACCTGAAACAAGCTCTTTCTATTAAGGCATGAAAGCCACCGATATCCTCTGGTGGAGACTCTACCATTTACAGAGAGGGAGACGCCGGTGTTGATATGACGTAGTCATCCCATTCATCTCCTGTTTGTCCTTCCTTCTGAGGTTGATTCTCCTCAATTTCTCCTTCATCAGAAGTATCCTGATGATGTTGTGGCCCACCAGTATCTCCCGCAGGGGAGGACGCAGATAAAGGTACAGCGGTATGAGGTGGAGAAGCACCAGGCGGTGGTGGCTGCGGAGGTGGAGGAACAGGCGCTGAAGGAAAGCGCGTACGATAGTCCTGTAATAAAGCCTGAAGGTCTTGTACCAAAGCAATAGGAAGGTGGACCATAGGTTCAGTAACTGGTTCCATATACTGATTTTTTGCATGAGGAGGGTGATATTCATGTTGATAGTATCCCTTATATTCGTCATCTTCCTCCTGTAATGTGACATGTAATTGAGATGGACTATCAGCAGGCCCAAACAACCCATCGTCATCAGATTCCTCCAAGAATGTTAAAGGAGGTAAAGGTGATACTATTGCTGGATTCTGCAAAAATTGCCTCCGTCGACGAGAACGTTGTCGAGGGACACACAGGCGTAAACTGTAATGTAGATAGACGCTTATGACTAGGCATGAGATATAGCGTTGTCAGCTTCGTCAATGGTAGCGGCGTCTTCGACGAGGACATGATAGGACAGGATGAAGCAGTCGTTGGCATCGGCAACGAGATTGTCATCAACGCGGTCGTCGACGGAACCACCGTCGTCGACGAGGACGCAGATGAAAAAGTTGTAGTCGTCGTCGTCAAGAGTTGCTGTCGACAATGAGGTCGTCGGCGGTGTAGCTATCGTCGTCACTAGAAGCGTCGTCGACGGGACCGTCGTCGAGTCAGTCGTCGACGATGTAGATTTTTTCGACGATTAGGAAGGAGAAACTTGCTCAGAAGATGGTTTTGCGTTGACTGTGATCCAGAAGTTAACGCCTTTCTTATGGCTTTTTTCCCCAGTAGGAAATGGAAGCTTTCCTTTTTGTGAGGTGCCTTCCTCTTCCTGACGAGACCTTTTAGAAGTCTTCTTCTTGGAAACTTCAGGAGATTCAAGAGATCTCTCTCCTTTTGGGTGTTTCCTTAGAAGTCTCAGAGGTAGAAGTCTCCTCATCCTCAGAAACAACGTCAGATTTTGATTTAACTTTCTGTAACCAAATCAATAATCTACCCTCTCTATCCTTTTTTTGCAGAGAAGGTTCTACAGATTTTGCAGTCTTTTACCTTGTGTTGAGGGCGAAGGCAATAGATGCAGCTCTTATGTGGATCCTCAGCATGCAGCCTCTTCTTTCCACATGATCCACATGACCCGAAGAGACCTTTCTTTGAAGATTCCAACATATTTGGAAAGAAAACAGCTAGAAAACTGGATAATAAGAGAAAACTAAGCACACCTCAGGGAGACTCCCTTTCACATGACGTGCGGTAGAAAATCTGAGGAACCTAGCCTCCCTTGGGATTGTTCTAGAGGGTGCCGTCGCCTGATTGGCTGTTGATTAAGTTTGGTTCTTTTTTTACAAAAGAAAGTGAATAGGCTATTGCAGTGACTCTTCATTGCATGTTAGCCTATAGTAGTTCTATCTACTGCTTTTATATGTATACCGTGGGACTCCCACTACGACGACGGGATAATGCAAGCATGTGAATCTATGAAAGATCCAATACTGGAGAAACACATCTACTCGCACATTCGCAGTACAAAATGCACAAAGTGCCACACTAATGAATAACATTGCACGGAAAAAATACAAAATAACATTAGATATCTCAAATGGTTTCTTCTGCCAAAATATAGCACCTAGAAGCAGATATTTGCCAGCAATTTCAGTGCTAGGCTCACAGTGGCAATTTTGTTGTTTGCCTCAAGGGTATAAGAATAGCTCTGGGCTGTTTTCAGTCAGGGTTACTTCAAAATGTTGATGAGGAGACATTGTCCTATGTGGATATCAATCTAACAGATGTTGAATTAATGGAAAACTTGGACACAGTAGACAGCTTAATTCTAAGGTTTCCTCACCTAGGCTACAAATTTAATTAGAAAATAAAATCTAAAATTGCCCAGCTCAATGTCCTATTTTTGTGATAGGAATTGTTTAGTGAAGGCAAAAGACTGGCAACCCATTCTTTTTAAAAATGTGTGATGCTCCAACCTCCGACTCTGAAAAGACTACAATCCATTTTAAGGATTTTTTAATTCTGGCAGAACATACATTTTGGATTACGCAGAAAGGGTAAAACCATTCTATGACTTATTAAGAGTAGACTTTTCAAGTACAACTGGGCACAGGAACACACAATTTATGTTTCATAGAAGCTGACATGATTGGTTGCAAACCTTTACACACATGTGTAAACACAACCAACCTGGTGATCCGTGTATTTGCTTGAGCTATTTACTCTTTTGGTGCTCGTAATCACTTTTGTCTACTTCTGTCTCCTGAATATCGCAGCACATGTATTTTATACAAGAATAACCTTGGTTCAATAAATATACTTAAACGTTGCATTATGTATTCTCAGTTTACTTCTCTGAGAACGAGAGTGCACAAGTGACTGAGCGAAAAGGTTCCAGATCTGTTACCGCGATCCCGAGGGGTCTGGGCCGTCATGTTCAGTGGTTGCCAGAAACCATTAGCTCCTTGTTTGAGTTAGGGGGGCTTATGGTGGCACTGAGAGCTAGCTGGCCTCTAGGACAACATATAATACAGGAGTGTGTGGAATCAGTCTAAGCACCTCACCCAAAGTTTATGTTGTCCACAAACGCGCAGATCCTACAGGTTAGTGAGATCTACACAACACTCCAGCATTCTTATTCACCGTCACACCTGGCTCCGTGTCTCTGGCTTTAAGCCAAAAGTCTAGCAGCATCAAATCAACATTCCCTTTGGTGGTGAACACTACTTTGGGCATCAGATGCTAGAGAAGATCAAGAAGGACACGAGCATGGCAAAGGCAAAGGCAAATGGGGTTCTTCAGTCCCCATTGCCACATTTAACCCTCGCAACATATTCCTGGGGTGCCTATAGGGGGAATAATTTCAAGGGCAGGGATTGAGGCAGTGCAGCAAAGGGAGCTGCTGCCCCCTGCTAAGCAGTGACTCCCTCTCCCTTCCCTCGATCACACAACACCTGTCGAGGTAACACCTGCACGGGTTCCTCACACAATGGCAAAACATCACCTCAGCCCAATGGGTTCTGCCCATTGTAGAAGAGGGTACTGAGTTGAACCCACTGTTACAAAACCAAACCTCCACCCCACCACACTCCCTCTCCACAGAACACCAGCACCTCAGACAAGAGGTTGTAGACGCACTCATACTCGCGGAGGCCATAGAGCCTGTGCCACCATACCAACATGGCATAGGGATGTAAACCCTGTACTTTCTTCTCATTTTATTGTGTTTAGCTGGACTCTCGGTCTGTCAGCTCTTTTACTTTGAGATAGAAAAAAACAGAACTGCTCTACTGATTTGCTCGTATTTTTAAAAGCACTGTGTCACTTTTGGGGGAATATTGCATTCTGAATTGGATGCGTTTTTAGAATTTGCAAACTGTTACCATTCTTTTATAACATTTTAATACCGATCTCACCCATCTCTGTGAACTTGCACCTCGCTGGGCGGGAATCGGGGACGGCATTTACTTCTGCACTTCCGCCGGTCCTCTAGTGCTTCTGCCTGCTCAGAAACACATAGGGGCAGGTTACCACTCTAGTTGCAGAGCCGGAGGGGGGATAAAAGAACGGCCGCAAGCGGACGCTAGGACTGCTCATTTTATTGTGTTTAGCTGGACTCTCGGTCTGTCAGCTCTTTTACTTTGAGATAGAAAAAAACAGAACTGCTCTACTAATTCGCTCGTATTTCTAAAAGCACTATGTCACTTTTGGGGGAATATTGCATTCTGAATTTGATGTGTTTTTAGAATTTGCAAACTGTTGGCATTCTTTTAGAACATTTTAATACCGATGTCACCCGTCTTTGTGAACTTGCACATCGCTGGGCGGGAATCGGGGACGGCATTTACTGCTGCACTTTCGCCAGCCCTCCAGTGCTTCCGCCTGCTCAGAAGCACATAGGGGCAGGTTACTGCTCTAGTTGCAGAGCCGGTGGGGGGATAAAAGCACGGCCGCAATGCGACCGCGCAGAAGGCGCGCTAAAGGCAATCCCGTCTGCACACGTCCGCGCCTGGCCCATGCCTAGGGCCAGGGATGCTGTTTCTTTGAGACCTTAGGTTACATCTAGGATGATATACACCGGGGAACATCTCCGAGCTCTAAACAAGAGCGGGATTTGTGGTCAAAAAGTCAGTCTTAACTCCCTTGCTCAGGTAACATGTTTCATGTGCCAGGAGTACTGTGCCTCATTTAAGCCCTCCATTCTATCACATACAACACTCAGCTCCAAATGAACCCCAGGAAAAGCAGATGAGACAATGAAAGTGGCATGCACCCTGATCAATGCACGCTCACTTTGTAAACATGCTTCTGAGTTTGCTTTGTTTGTAGAGGCACATGCTGTCGACATTGTTTTCGTCACTAAAACACGGGAGCATGCCTCTTCAAACCCAGATTTAGCCAAGGTGGTCCCCTCTGGGTACACAATGTTCAGACAAGACCGGGTAGGCAAAAGTTGGGGGGGGGGGGGGGGGGGGGGGGGGGGGTTGTTAGGCTAGCCGTAATATTCCGTATTTTATGGAAAGGAACTTTCAACCTCGCAAAACAATGGGCTAACCATGGAATCTGTGCAGTTTAAAATATTAATAGATAACTACTACACCTTCAATGGGATGCTATGCTATCGACCCCCTGGCCCCCGGGCTGAGTTCCTGAAGGATATAGGCAGCTCCCTGGATGTAATATCTCAATCATCTGACTTCACACTTTTGGCCGATTTTAACTTGCACCTTGAGGACCTACTAGACAGAGATGCAGTACAATTTATTGATATTGCAAATAGTCTTGGCCTCGTTCAGAAGGTGACTGGTAGTACGCACTCTGGGGGACACCTGCTTGATGGGGTGTTCACTAGTAACAAGTCCTTACAATGCTTTCCATCGTTACCACTTGTTTGGTCAGACCATAGTGCTGTTATGTTTTCACTCATGTTCCAAAAATTACAGGTTGATAAATCGCAAAATAAGCAACGAATAAATGTACGGCCTTGGAATAAGTTGGCAGCAGACATGTTTGAGAAGTCGCTATCTCAGAACATTCCAAACTTTTCAGAGGATCCAAATTTGGCAGCTGCTGCCTTCGAGGAATGGCTTAAGAGGTCAATAGATAAGGTGCTACCAGTTAAATCTATGATCAGTCATGGGTTAAGACCCTCTGAACCCTGGTATTCAGAACACCTTAGATCACAAAAAAAAATGCCGCCGTTCAGAGAGGAAATGGAGATCCTCTTATGACTCGAAGGACAGAACTGTCTACAAACAAGCACTGCTCGAGTATAAAAAAATTGGTGCACAAGGAAAAAACTTGTTACTTTACCACAGCCATTTTAACTGCAACATATTCAAAGGAACTTTTTTCGACAGTAAAAAAGCTGGCAAAATGTTCCGAAGTAATAGAATCACCTAAAAACCAGACATTCTGTAACGCATTGGCTACATTTTTCCAAGATAAGGTCAAGGCAGTCTACAGTGGTTTATCTAGTCTCCATGCCCAAGGAGCTTCATCATCCACCGGGAAGTTAGCTGCACTTACTGCATCCAGTGAAATCCCCTCAGTCTCCCTTGACCGCAGTGACCCCCTGGAAATGTTGTTCTTTCCTTCATTGACAACCGAGGAGGTCATTACCCTTCTGCAGTCCACCAAATCCGGCTCCCCAATGGATCTTTGCCCCCCTAAAATTTTCCATCTTTTGCCTGATTTATTCGCCCTACAGCTGTCTCACATTTTTAATCAAATGTTCTCGTCGGGCATATTCCCCACAAGTTGGAAACTGGCATCTGTTCTCCCCCTGCTGAAGAAGCCAAATTTGGAGGAGGCAGATCCTAACAACTATCGCCCAATCTCCAGACTGCCTCTGACTGCTAAAATGGTAGAGAAAGCCATGAATGGTACTATATCCGGATATATTGAAAAGCATGCCTTCCTGGATGCAACCTAGTTTGGTTTTAGAAAGCATCACAGAACCGAATTGGCACTGATCACAGCGTCAGAATTGATTAGGAAGACCGCTGGTGCAGGAGGCAACGCAGCACTTGTGCTGCTTGACCTCTCTGCCGCATTTGATATGGTGAACCACCAAAAACTATTGGAAGTACTGAAGGAGATAGGTATTAAAGAGCAAGCGTTTGCTTAATGTAAGGAAGTGGGTCTCTGTTGCAGTAACCCCCCCCAATTCGTGCCTGATAACTGATGCACTTTTCCTTGTTGTGCCCTGGGCCCAGGGCCTGTGTTCCTTCCCTAATAACTGCCTAACAGCCAAAACCCAATTGGCATCTCTGGTCACCCGTCAGCCCCTGGTAAATGGTACCCTAGGTACCCAGGGCCTTGTGACCAGAGAAGGCCCCTAAGGGCAGCAGCACTTATTGTGCCACCCTTAGAGGCCCTGTACCCTGACACACACACAGTGCCTTTGCAGGCCGAGTGTCTGGGTGCAAAACAAAACAAAGAGACGACATGGCACACATCCCTGTGTGCCATGCCCACAACACACACTGCCCTGGCATACCTCAGTCACCCCTCTAGCTGGGTGCCCTATGCCAGTGGTGTGGGCACAGGTGCATGAGCCCTGTGCCCCTACAGTACCCAGGCCCATTCCTGGACACTAAGTGCAGTGCTGCCATTAAGAGTATATGTGCTGGGAGGTCGTTAACACGAACTCCACAGCACCATGATGGCTACACTGAAGACTGAGAAGTTTGGTATCAAACTTCTCAGCACAGTAAACCCACACTGATGCCAGTGTGGGATTTACTGCAAGATGCACGACAGAGGGCATCTTAGAGATGCCCCCTGAACCTAACCTACAATCCACGTCTTGTCTGAGGGGCTGGATAGGCTGCCACACAGCAGTCATCTTGCTGGACTCCTGGGTAGAGAGCATCTGCTCTCCTGGGCCTGCAACAATGCACATCCTGGGTGAGGTGCTAAGTCTCCTCCCCCAGGATGGGCAGGGGAAGCTTCAAAGGCATTCCGCCTTTGTGAGCTTCTCCAGGCCACTTGCTGTACTCAGCAACTGGCCCCTACCGGTTCTGACCCCCACTCTGATGGGAAGACTGGCCGGAAACCCCAAGGAAGGATAGGGGGTGTGCCAGCCTCTGCCAACCCCACCCCTCAGGTGGGGGAGGCGAGGTGAAGCACATCTCCGGGCTCTCGCCATCTTGAAGATGGGAAGTCCTGCCCAATCAGGATTAGGCTACTGCCCCCCTCCCACAGGAGAGTGGCAGGATAGGGGTGTACCCACCCCAGGGCAGGGGCCCATTGGTCCCTGTCCTTTACCTATCTGTAACACCCCTAAATCTAGTATTTAGGGGCACACTGAACCTTCCTTCCTTAGATCCAGATTCCGAAACAGCAAAGAAGATCAAGAAGCAAGAAGACCTGCCGTGCAGCTGATAACAAGAGGAAGACACCAACTGCTTTGGCCCCAGCCCTACCGGCCTGTCGACCCTCGAACCTGCTACTGCTAAATCCCAGCATCTCCCGTGGTCAGCAACCTCACAAACCCTGAAGAACCTGGCTACCTTGTGACTCTAAGCATCTGGGACTCCCACGAGAAGTGGTACTGCTCAAAGCAAGTAACTGACCCCTGGCATCAGCCAGGAACTGCGAACCCTGCAAACACTGCACCCACCAAGCCTGGCCTGTGCTGGAGTGAACAAAGACCACCAGGACATCCCCCGGCGACTGTGACCCCGAATCCAGTACCCAAGGACCCACCTTGACGATCCTGACGATGCCTGCAGCCTCAGAACCAGGGACCCCCCCCCCCCCCCCAAACACGATCAACAGAGGGTAAGATTTCCCCGACACCAAAAGGAACCCCTGAACCTGGCGCCCTGCGGCCCCCTGTGCCCAACTCCTGGGTACCTACCTATCCTCCAACTACCCAACGTACCTCTCGAAGTGGTGGTCGCACCTGAAGAATCTTCGTCCCCGAGCTTGCAGCCTTTGTTCGTTCTTGAGCTTCTCCATTGCAATCCATTGCGCGCCCGACAGCTGGAAAGCACCCTGCACCCAGCCGCCCGAGTGCCTCTGGCAGTGCAACCTCTACTCCAATCTACTTCCACATTTGCCCTGAGCAAGTGACCAGGAGCCCAGCTCCCACAGCCGCCTGGCCTGCTAGCCAAAGGCCACCAACCAAGGGCCCCCTGCCTTCCATAGGATAACATTGGGCCTAACTCACTCTGCACCCGGCTGCCCCTGTGCCGCTGAGGGTGTAACAACTGTACTTACCTGACCCTGGGAGACCCCTGAGTCTATGCCCAGAACCTTAACTCTGCCAGTCGAGTACTTACCCAAAAGCCGATAACTCACTTTTCTTCCATAGGGTAACATTGACTGGTTTCACTTGAAAATTCTTTTAAGTGTGGAGTTTCTAAACTTTAAAATATTCACCTGAAATCAACCGAGTAACGAAAACGAAAATACTCACCTGCTATCAGGAGAGATCCCAGTGCTGGATCTTGGTGCCCAGCCCGGACCCTGAAAAGTAATTACAACCATACTTACCGCTAACTCAATTTTCTTCCATAGGAAACCATTGACTGTTTTTCTATTAAATTTCTTCAATGTGTCGATTTTGCAAACTTACAAATATTCGTTAAAAATCGCCTGTATAACCTAAGCGCATTCTCTCAACTGCTTACAGGTGGTACACTAGTGCTGGACCCAGGATCCAACACTGAACTAGAAAAAGTAACAATAACCCCACTTACCTGCTAAGTGAATTTCTTCCCATTGGATAACATTGGTGATTCTATTAGAAAAAGTTTCCAAGTGTCAACTTTTAAAATACCAAAATATTGCTTAAAAATCACAACAGTAACTAAAACGCATTTACTCACCTGTTTCCAAGAACTGTCCCAGGACTGAATCTAGGATCCAGTCCTGGAGTTAGAAAAGTAATCCTAAAAGTAATCAATTGTATTTAACTTGAAATTCCCATTGAGCTTAATGTATTATTGGGTTTGAAATTGTGTTGCCAATTGCAACAAACTGTAGCTATTGCATTCAAAAGTCAATCGCCTATTGCAAAGTATTTAACTAAAGCATCTCATTCTGAGAAAGTATATTTTGATACCTATTGTTGGTTCTAAAATAAAACAACCAAATATTTCTATATACAAACCATTGGCCTAGAGTTCAGTTCTTGAGTGTGTTCGACCATTTGCTGACTGAGTGTGTACAGCAAATGCTTTACACTGTCCTCTGATACTGCCTTACTGCTCGACCAAGCTACCACTTTAGAGAGTAAGGTTATATCTAACTTTAGCCTCTGCCAAACCTCTGGGGATTGTGGACTCTGTGCACACTGTACCTATTTGGGAGCAGTATATACAGAGCCACTTTCCTACACTTAACTCACATCTTTTTTATCTGATCGGAAACAATTTGTGGCTCTTGGAGAGTTTAAATCACCAAATGTTACATTGCCGTGCAGAGTGCCCAGGGCTCTTCATTAAGCCCAACCCTTTTTAACATCAATGAGGCACCGCTGGCAAGGCTAATCAGGTCTCTGGGTTTCTCTGCTATTTCCTATGCTGATGACACCCAGATTGCAGTCTCAGTGACAAGCTCCCCTGATGACACTGCTACACAGTTTCACACTTGTCTGGTTCAGGTTGGGGACTGGATGGCCGCCAATTGTTTGAAACTCAATTCCAGTAACACCGAAGGTCTCCTCTTTGGCGGTCATTCTAACTTCTGGTGCCCTACCTTGTGGCCGGTAGAATTGGGGCCACCACCAACACCTTCGAATATGGAGAAAAACCTGGGAGTCACGTTTGACTCTAGGCTCTCCTTTGAAAGCCATGTTAATCAGGTCACATCTCTCTCCTTTTTCACACTAAAAGTACTGAGAAGGATTCTTCCATTCATTCCGGTTGAGTTACGGAAGCTAGTGGTTGGGGCTCTGGTGTTATCTAGAGCCAACTACTGTAATGGCCTGTTCATCAACCTTCGGAAGATGTGCCTGTCCAAATTACAGATTGTGCAAAACGTGGCGGCACGTCTTTTGCTGAACATTGCTAGACACAAATCTGTCTCACCAGTGCTTAAGGAACTACACTGGCTGCCAGTGAGGAGGCGGATTGAGATCAAGGCTCTTTGTATCGCTTTTAACGCCACGCATGATACAGGGCCAGGTTTCTTCAAACATAATCTACAGCCTTATATACCTGCCCGCAATCGTTGGTCAACCCACTCCATAACCTAAAAATTCTGAGGTTTAAAAAATGCGCCTGGGGTGGAAGAAATTTCTTGGTCGGCACGACCAGACTTCCCTTCCTCTAAGGTTAAAATAAGAAACACACCTGTTGGCCTTCAGGAAGGCCTTGGAGACTTGGCTGTTTAACCTCTGACGTGGCCTTGAACCGTCCAGTTAATTCTGTTTGATGAGCTAGCGCCTTGACACCCCGGGTGAATGTTCACGCTCTATAAGTTTCCTTTTCATTTAATTTCATTTCATTTCACCATACCAATATGACATAGGGATGCAAACCCTGTACTTTCTGATCCACAAGAAAGATGGGTCTCTTGGGCCCATATTCAACCTCAGGCCACTCAGCAAGTACTCCTTGTCAGAGCATTCCACATGGTCACGCTCCAGGACGTGATTCCACTGCTGCAGCAAGGCGACTTCATGACTGAACTCGACTTGAAGGACTCTTATTTCTGCATCCCGATCCACCATGCGTACTGCCAGTACCTCAGGTTTGTGGTAAGTGGAAAGCACTTTCAATTCAAAGTTCTGCTCTTCGGGGCAGCACGGCTTCTGGAGTCTTTGGTAAACGCCTTGCAGTGGTAGTTGCTCATTTCTAGAGGAGCGGCATTTACGTTTTTCTGTACCTTGATGACTGGTTGAAGGAGTGCCGGCAGACAGTAGTGCTTTACCAACACCCAGATCACCTTCAATTTCAATGATTTTTGTTTCAAAATGGGCAAGTCCCACCACCAACCCCTTCAGATACAGCCCTTCCTCGGGGTAATGCTAAACACAGTCACTGGTAAACCTTATCCCAGCCCTGCATGGAACCAAGACTTCCAACTTCTGCTGCCTCTTTTTCAGCCACATTGCCAGCTAACAGAACGGTAGTGCGTCTCCTGGGCATGATGGCCTCCTGCATCACCATCATACCCCACGCTCGACTACAAATGTCTGCAGCACAATGGTCACAAGTGGACAGTCTCTAGGAGGATCTAGTATTGGTCTGGGCCACCACCAATCTGTGGTGGTGGAACATCCACAACTTGTTGCAGGGTAGGCACTTTCTAGAGCAGGTTCCACAGTTGGCCACCACCATGAACGCCTCTCTCATGGGTTGGGGAGCGCACTTGCAGGGCATGACTGCTCAGGGCCCGTGGACACCCCTTCAACATCAATTATCTGTAATTATTGGCAGTCCAACTGGCTATGAAATCTTTCTTCTGCCATGTACATCACAAACAGGTCTGGTCAAAACAAACCATACGACTACCACATTTTACCCTCGGAAACAAAGGGAGCACGCACTCTCCCCAGCTCTAGACATCAGCGCAGAGCATTTGGCAGTGGGCGAGCCACAACAGAGTACATGTGCTAGCGGTATACCGTCCAGATGCGGACAACAACTTGCAGATCTAAGCAGGATACGGCAACAAGTCAACATGTGGTAACTCCACCCCCATGTCCTGCTCCCATACTTCCAACATTGGGGGTTTACTGACATAGACATGTTAGCAACCACCGAAAACGCCAAATGCCCCTCCAGGTTTCCTCACCCACAGTCCATGTGCACGGATTCATTGGTCAAGGATCTTTGCCTATGCTCCTCCGCCTCTCCCATTCCTTCCGTACATGGTCTGGAGGCTACGGCAGACCTCCCTTACACCATCCTGGTGGCTCCCACATAGGCTAGGCAACTGTGGTTCACAACCCTTCTTGAGTTGTCTCTAGTCACTAACCAGATGCTCCCCAACAGTCCAGATCTTCTCACTCAACACCAGGGCACAGTCAGACACCCCAGCACCAGGTAGCTGATACTAGCAATCTGGCTTCTGAAGTTCTAGAGTTTGGCTATCTCAATGTCTGCTGAATGTATGTTCATTCTCAAAGAGGCTCGGCCATCCCACTACTTGAGCCTGGTATGCAGCAAAGTGGAAAAGGTTCATCCAATACTGCCTACTTAAACATATTGATCTGCTCAAGACAGCAGTGCAAAACATCGTCTGTTACCAGTTTCCCTTTCAACGCTCAGGCCTGGCTTACACTTCCATTTGTTTATATTTAGCTGGGGTGGTAACATAACTACAGAACAGAGAACACTTGTCACTATTCAGAGTACCCATAATGAAAGACTTTATGGAAGGACCTAAGAGGGGTATACCCCTCATCCTGGATCCTCGATGTAATCCTCACTAGGCTCATGGGACCCCCCCCACCACTTTAAGCCCCCTCATGCTTGCCCTCTCCAATTTTTGGCTTGGAAAGTAGTGTTTTAAGTCGCAATCACTTCCCCATGCGTGTGAGTGAGATCCAAGCTCTCATGCTGGAAGAACCCATTTTTAAGATTCATGCAGACACGATAGTCCTTAGTTCCTGGCCAAGGTGGTCTCTCCTTTCCACCTCAATCAGACAATTGAACGCCTGGTGTCCTTCCCACACCCGTACTCAGTAGTAGAGAACACTTCACACACTAGACATAACAAGCATTTGCAATGCAATAGGTCTAGCATTTATGCAAGTTTGAGCTATTGACATTGCAAATAACAATGCCTTTTATTTTTGTTTTCGTTTTTAAAACCGAAATAAAAAGCATTGTCATTTACAATGCCAATAGCTTAAACTCGCGTAAATGCGAGACCTATTGCATTGCCAATGCAGGTTTTAAAGTGAGGGGCTGGTTGTAGGGAATGAAACAGCTGTGGTTTTAACGGGGTATCTTCTTTGACCTGCCATCCACTCTGGGAAGTGATGGGGACGAGGGCCCGGGTGAGTGAGGAGCATAAGAGGGGTCTGAAAGGAGGGAGAGGTGTAGTAAGCAGGAGAGAGAAAAGCAAGGAAGGAGACCACAGAGGTGAGAGCCGTGGAGACTGAGAGGGGGGATAAATCGACACACGAGATGGAGGGGAGAGATAAGGGAGGCGCAGTTATGTGGAAATGGAAACACGAACAAGAAGGGACGTCAGGCCAATGAAAACGACAGAGAGCGATTTTGGAAAGGGAGGGAAATGCAATTAGAGGTGAGAGAAAGGCAGGGATGAGCCAGAGTGGGCTGCAATGGGAGGGAAGCGATGAGGGAAGAGGAAGTCGGGAACACATGAAGCAAGGGGTGGGTTGCAGGGGAGAGGGTGGTATTATGAGGCAGAGGTGAGGGGGAAATAACGTGGCTGTGATTCTTCCTGAGGGAGGTGGACAGCTGAGCAGTGATGGGGCAGAGGTGTGAGGTAGAATGAGCCAGAGGTGAGAGGGAGATTGAGGCAGAGGCGAGATCGAGGCTGAGATGAGAGGAAGAAGCAGCATTGGCATAGCCAATAGGTTCTGTTGTCCTGATCGAGCCGAAGGTCCTGCTGCAGTTGTCTTCTCCCTTTGTGTGTGTGGTTGTGTGTGTGTGTGTGTGGTTGTGTGTGTGTGGTTGTGTGTGTGTGGTTGTGTGTGTGTGTGTGTGTGTGTGTTTGTGTGTGTGTGTGGTTGTGTGTGTGTGGGGGTGGGTGTGGTTGCGTGTGTGTGTGGTTGTGTGTGTGTGTGGGGGGGGTTAGGGTGTGTGTGTGGTTGTGTGTGTGGTTGTGTGTGTGTGGTTGTGTGTGTGTGTGGTTGTGTGTGTGTGGTTGTGTGTGTGTGGTTGTGTATGTGTGGTTGTGTGGGTGTGTGTTTGTGTGGGTGTGGTTGTGGGTGTGGTTGTGTATGTGTGGTTGTGTGTGTGTGGTTGTGTGTGTGTGGTTGTGTGTGTGGTTGTGTGTGTGTGGTTGTGTGTGTGGTTGTGTGGGTGTGTGGTGGTGTGTGTGGTGGTGTGTGTGGTTGTGTGTGTTGTTGTGTGTTGTTGTGTGTGTGGTTGTGTGGGTGTGTAGTTGTGGTTGTGTGTGGTTGTATGTGTGGTTGTGTGTGTGGTTGTGTGTGGTTGTGTGTGTGTGGTTGTGTGTGTGTGTGGTTGGTTGTGTGTGTGGTTGTGTGTGTGGTTGTGTGTGTGGTTGTGTGTGTGGTTGTGTGTGTGGTTGTGTGTGTGATTGTGTGTGTGACAGTAATACTAAAAGCATCTCAAAATAAAGGAAAACAAACATCGAGTTTGGAGAAAGATAAAGCACGTTGTAAGTCAAACGGGCGCAGTAAAGCATTGACACAACAACAAAAACAAAACAAGATCACTTAGCGAAGACTGAGTGCTGATAATGGATACACACAGCCCATCATCTTAAGAGTTTGATTGCAACCAATGTGCACTCAAACCTGCCCCCTCCTTGCGAGTTGCACCCCATATTTCATGAGTTATAACTGCTGCACCCACCATAGCGCTTTGAGATCTAAAGCGCAACATAGGTCTAATCGACTAAGCAGTCGCCAACATGCTGTGCTTTTAAAGAGAATGTGCCAAACGTTTCCAGCTTCCTCATCATGTCCTCATGAAAGCGCCAACGAAAGGACTCCCTGAATGGTGCAACGGACATGAAGCAGCCGCTGCGATCAGAAATAAACACTGTGAACGTTGTCCAGTTTCACGGTAACATTGCCTTAATGTTCCTAAAGTCACAAAACAGTAATACTAAAAGCATCTCAAAATAAAGGAACACAAACATCGAGTTTGTGGAAAGAGAAAGCACGTTGAGGCAGCGATGGAAGATACATTTAAGGTGGGCGTGATATTGCCTGACAGAGATGCACCCACTGGGAGAATCCTGAATGCTTGTAAGCGCGAAGGCGGGGGGAGGGGCGGAGGCAGGGAGCAAGGAAGAGGAAAGACAGATGGCGCTGAAGGCTGGCGGTTCGCACGTCCACGCTCGCACTTTGAAAACTCACCTACCAAAGTCTCTCCGAGCAGCGCATGCGCGCTGACTCAGCGAGGCCTGAAAATGAGGCAGAGATGAGAGGGAGAATGAGGTAGAGGTATGAGGCACTTATGCAATATGTGATTGAGGTAGTAGGAAGTGAATCTACATACAAGTGAAGCGAGGCAGCAGCATACACTTTGGTGAATGTGAAGGGCGGTGCGGTGGTGAGAAGTAGGAAGGGACGAGGCAAAGGTACGATGGGGTGAGGTACAGATAAAGTGGCAAAGGCGAGATGGACAGAGGGTCAGGTGAGGCAGAAATTAATGGGGACAATGTAAAGACAACGCCTTCTTCCCAGCGGGTCGTATCTGTGAATAGTGCGGAAGGTGCGGTGGCGCCAGGCGCAAGGATGTGAGAGGCCCATTCGACCCCAATTGCTAACATTGATAACAGTTTTTACTACCAAACCAGAGAAGGGGGGGGGGGCACAGATTCCTGGGCTTTAATTAGTGTCCCTAGGGGCTTTGCTACGCCACTTGACTCGGGTAATGGCGTAACACAAAATGATGTCCAACTCTTGTGCACAATGTGAAGAGGGGCTCCTCAGTTTCCCATATGTTCTGTGGCCTTCTGCTAAAAGGGGTCCAGAGGTATTTGAGTAACAATAGCCCCTGCAGTCCGGGGGGGTGGGGGGGGGGGGGGAGTTGTTCCAGTCCCCCTCGTTCTTCTCCTTCCCCTGGCACTGTGCACAGGCAAACCTTAGAGCTCCTGACAGGGTCCGGGCGTAGGGGGGCCCCGTTGTATGCACTTTTCAAACAAGCATTTACAATGCAATGGTCTCGGCATTGTTAAAGTTAGAGCTATTGGCATTGCTCGTGACATCATTTTTGTTTGTTTTTGTTTTTAAAACATTTAAAGAATCAGCATTGTTATTTACAATGTCAATAGCTTAATCACTCAAATGTGAGACCTATTGCATTTGCACCCACACAGACCCACCCACCCACCCACACACAGAGCCACCCACCCACAGAGCCACCCACCCACAGAGCCACCCACCCACACACACACACAGCCACCCACAGAGCCACCCACCCCCACACACACACACAGAGCCACCCACCCCCACACACACAGAGCCACCCACCCCCACACACAGAGCCACCCCCCCCCCACACACACACAGAGCCACACACACAGCCACCCACACACACACACACAGAGCCACCCACACAACCAACCACCCACCCACACAACCACCCACACAACCAACCACCCACACAACCAACCACTCACCCCCCCACCCACCCCCACACACACAGAGCCACCCACCCCCCCACACACACACACAGAGCCCCACACACACACACAGAGCCACACACACAGAGCCACCCACCCACACAGTCACACACACACACACACACACACCCACACACACACACACACACACAGAGCCACCCACACAGCCACCCACACACACACAGAGCCACCCACACAGCCACCCACCCACACAGCCACCCACACACACAACCACCCACCCACACAACCAACCACTCACCCCCCCACCCCCCACACACACACACACACACACACACCCAACCCACACACACACCCATGGGTGCTGGCGTGCCCTACATGCATTGTCAATAACTGCTGCAACACTCTGACAGGGGCAGTAGCATTGAAAGCTGCATTCTGGTGCCTGGGGTGCCCAGGATTGTGAGAGATCACCAGCGGCCTGTATCATGGCTCTCCTAAAATGGCGGATTGGGATTGTGTGTGGGGGGGTGGGGGGCCTGGGTCAGAGAAACCGATATTACAACGAACATTGAGAAAGGCTCGACTCCCACCCTGGAGGGTCCTGTGCCTGTCAGTAAAAATGCAGTATTTATGTAGCGCTTACTGCCAAAGGCTTGTGGCTTCGAAGCAGTGAAAAGCAGGCGCTGTTAGTATGACATCGCGATTCTGGTCGATTTATCGACATTGGAAGTATGAAACACCTCGGTGATTTAAATTACGGATTATGTCAGACATAGAGGAAGGCAATTTTTTTAGCCGGAGGTGTACTTTTTGAATTTTTTAATACCCACCTGGTGAAGTGCTTCGCTCACAAAACTCTCCCTTAGGTGGAATTTGCAAACTCCGGCTGTATCTTGGCCTGGTTCTAGAGCTGTTCTGGAGCTGTTTGTGCGGTATTCAGCTGCGCCGTTGGTGAAGCGGTGCTGCCCGGACAGCCAACCTTTACACCACCCCCCCCCCGAATGTGGAACAGACATCCTCAAGGGTGGTAAACACACCACACGCCCCACACTGTCCTTTGCCCGCCCCAGCCACACGTCGTGTGTGTGTGGGGGGGGGCCTGGGTCAGAGAAACCGATATTACAACGAACATTGAGAAAGGCTCGACTCCCACCCTGGACGGTCAGGTGGCTGTCAGTAAAAATGCAGTATTTATGTATCGCTTACTGCCAAAGGCTTGTGGCTTCGAAGCAGTGAAAAGCAGGCGCTGTTAGTATGACATCGCGATTCTGGTCGATTTATCGACATTGGAAGTATGAAACACCTCGTGATTTAAATTAAAGATTTAGTCAGACATAGAGGAAGGCAATTTTTTTAGCTGGAGGTGTACTTTTTGAATTTTTTAATACCCACCTGGTGAAGTGCTTCGCTCACAAAACTCTCCCTTAGGTGGAATTTGCAAACTCCGGCTGTATCTTGGCCTGGTTCTAGAGCTGTTCTGGAGCTGTTTGTGCGGTACTCAGCTGCGCCGTTGGTGAAGCGGTGCTGCCCGGACAGACAGACAACCTGTACACCCCCCCCCCCTGAATGTGGAACAGACATCCTCAAGGGTGGTAAACACACCACACGCCCCACACTGTCCTTTCCCCGCCCCAGCCACACGTCTGCAGCGACAGCCTCTGCCATACAAGCACACCCCATCGCACGTAGGGCACACTGCGCCCACCTCTACTCCAGGCCTCAGCCGCCCACTAGGCTGTCTGTCACTCCATGCGCATCACTCCACGCCAGAGTACAGCGCCAACGCATGACAAAGCAGGGCATCAAACCACTACCCACACAGGAAGGGCACATCACAACTATAACCTACTCCTCCATCCGAGCCTTCCCAAGGGGTGGCACGCTATCACCCATAAAAGCGCTCTGACGCATCGTCAGGAGTGGAAAGCGCTTTATAAATGTAAACTTCGCTATAACACAAGTGTTTCTCCATTGAACCCAGTGCCCTCAGCGCGCACCCGTTCTGTCGCATAACCAACCAATCTGACGTCACTTCAGGTTTAGAGCCATTCTCAGACATCTCTTCATTTGAGGTCATTTGTAAGGCGCTAACTCGTCTCCCCCTTCACTTAGGCACTCTGCCTTGAAGCCGTAAACATCTCTTTGTACATATTTAGGGCTTTTGCACCTGCTCAGAATGCCCATAAATAAATAATTAAATACACATTTGTTCATGCTCGGCTTGTTTTAGTACCCTGAGACTATGGTCAGAAAAGAGGCCTGCTAATGACGAGGCGGCTCCTATCAGCCTTATGTAACCACGGCTACCCTTTTGTAATGAGCTGACTGATCCCAATTTAAACACATCTCACTAAATCTTTAAGTGGGAAAGAATACGTATCTAAATGCGCGAGTTACATAATTCACCCCTTAGAGTACACAGGAAACGCTCGCAGCCCCTGCGCAGGAAGTTGACCCACTATGGAGTGCTACAAAAGGGGGTGGTGATGGACGGAGCATCAGAACCAATCAAACACTCACACCCAGTCAACAGATCTGGGTTTGATCCATCACCGTTCTTTAGCCCACTCTGCCACCCCAGTTCAGACATGGCCATATGCAAATCAGTCTGACCCTGTGCCTCATGGGAACAGTCCAGCACGAACTGCCAAGCCATGCCTTGCCTGGACCGGAAACAAGCTTCCTAGGACCGGTTTCTGGCATTTCAGCCGTCTCCAGCCAGGCTTGCTTGAATCCAGTGGCAAAGTGAGCAAGGGACTCACGTCTGAGCATACCCTGCCAACTTATGGCGAACAAAGCGGTACAAAAGGGGGTGGTGATGGACGGAGCATCAGAACCAATCAAACACTCACACCCAGTCAACAGATCTGGGTTTGATCCATCACCGTTCTTTAGCCCACTCTGCCACCCCAGTTCAGACATGGTCATATGCAAATCAGTCTGACCCTGTGCCTCATGGGAACAGTCCAGCACGAACTGCCAAGCCATGCCTTGCCTGGACCGGAAACAAGCTTCCTAGGACCGGTTTCTGGCATTTCAGCCGTCTCCAGCCAGGCTTGCTTGAATCCAGTGGCAAAGTGAGCAAGGGACTCACGTCTGAGCATACCCGGCCAACTTATGGCGAACAAAGCGGTACAAAAGGGGGTGGTGATGGACGGAGCATCAGAACCAATCAAACACTCACACCCAGTCAACAGATCTGGGTTTGATCCATCACCGTTCTTTAGCCCACTCTGCCACCCCAGTTCAGACATGGTCATATGCAAATCAGTCTGACCCTGTGCCTCATGGGAACAGTCCAGCACGAACTGCCAAGCCATGCCTTGCCTGGGCCGGAAACAAGCTTCCTAGGACCGGTTTCTGGCATTTCAGCCGTCTTCAGCCAGGCTTGCTTGAATCCAGTGGCAAAGTGAGCAAGGGACTCACGTCTGAGCATACCCTGCCAACTTATGGTGAACAAAGCGGTACAAAAGGGGGTGGTGATGGACGGAGCATCAGAACCAATCAAACACTCACACCCAGTCAAAAGATCTGGGTTTGATCCATCACCGTTCTTTAGCCCACTCTGCCACCCCAGTTCAGACATGGCCATATGCAAATCAGTCTGACCCTGTGCCTCATGGGAACAGTCCAGCACGAACTGCCAAGCCATGCCTTGCCTGGACCGGAAACAAGCTTCCTAGGACCTGTTTCTGGCATTTCAGCCGTCTTCAGCCAGGCTTGCTTGAATCCAGTGGCAAAGTGAGCAAGGGACTCACGTCTGAGCATACCCTGCCAACTTATGGCGAACAAAGCGGTACAAAAGGGGGTGGTGATGGACGGAGCATCAGAACCAATCAAAAACTCACACCCAGTCAACAGATCTGGGTTTGATCCATCACCGTTCTTTAGCCCACTCTGCCACCCCAGTTCAGACATGGCCATATGCAAATCAGTCTGACCCTGTGCCTCATGGGAACAGTCCAGCACGAACTGCCAAGCCATGCCTTGCCTGGACTGGAAACAAGCTTCCTAAGACCGGTTTCTGGCATTTCAGCCGTCTTCAGCCAGGCTTGCTTGAATCCAGTGGCAAAGTGAGCAAGGGACTCACGTCTGAGCATACCCTGCCAACTTATGGCGAACATAGCGGTACAAAAGGGGTGGTGATGCATATGGCCATGTCTGAACTGGGGTGGCAGAGTGGGCTAAAGAACGGTGATGGATTAAACCCAGATCAGTTGACTGGGGGTGAGTGCTTGCAATGTTCAACACTCCGTCCATCATTTCCTTTGGTTTTTGCTTTGTTTGCCATAAGTTGGCAGGGTATGCTCGGACGTGAGTCCCTTGCTCACTTTGCCACTGGATTCAAGCAAGCCTGGCTGAAGACGGCTGAAATGCCAGAAACCGGTTCTAGGAAGCTTGTTTCCGGTCCAGGGAAGACATGGCTTGGCAGTTCGGGCTGGACTGTTCCCATGAGGCACAGGGTCAGACTGATTTGCATATGGCCATGTCTGAACTGGGGTGGCAGAGTGGGCTAAAGAACGGTGATGGATTAAACCCAGATCAGTTGACTGGGGGTGAGTGCTTGCAATGTTCAACACTCCGTCCATCATTTCCTTTGGTTTCCACTATGGAGTGCAGCGCGAGCCGAACAGTCTTCTCAGGAGAGCAGGGATTGGTTAAAAGCGCTCTGATCGTGAACGCTCGCAGCTGCACGAGTGACTCCGGATTTCACCTCCCTGAAGGCGGTGAAAGGAGGGACAGTGGAATGTGAGATCCGGGGGCTTAAATCTTTAAGTGGGAAAGAATACGTATCTATAAAAAATAAGCAGTCAGGGGCCCACACCCACCCAACCCACCCAACCCCCCACCCCCACTTGTTGCCCACAGCCCTGTCATTCCACGGACAAGTCCACGGCTTGCGGTATCTGCAGAGCAGGTTCCTGCACGCTGCGTGAGCGTGGCCTGCACACCTGAGCCCGAGCACTGGGAAGTGCGGGTGGGAGGAGAGGCCATGCACCTTTAGTGGAGGGGGAGGAGAGTTCCAACGTTCACTCGGGCGTGGTGTTGGCCCTCTTCAAACTGTTGAGCTGCAGGGCCGATGTGTGTGCTTTATACTCTGAAAACTACACGCTGCACAGGTAACACGTTATGAATAACTGTTGCAAAGAGGGGTGGAGGATTAGAAAACAACGATAGCGCAATGAAGCTGCGACCACGCAGCGCTTTACAAAACCGTGAACAAATACAGAGGGGTGGGGAGTTAAAAAACAACGATAGCACAATAAAGCTGCAGTCCACGCAGCGCTTTACAAAACCGTGAACAAATACATCGGTCAGCTACTCAGCTGGAAGTACGACGCGTCCTCTTCTGCAAGAGAAAGGGGCCGGGAGAGCAGGGGTGGGAGTAGCGAGAAATTAAATAGGAGCAGAGATAAGGGAAGACAGAGCGGGCAGAGAAGAAACAAATGTATATATGGATAAAGTGAGATAAAGGATAGAAAGAGAGCAGAGTGACAAGATAGAGAACCAGAGAGGAGTGAAGACGGCTAGAGAAAAACAAGGAAGTAGGCGATAACTTTTTAAACGAGTGGTGCGCGCGCACCACACCGAGACATCGGTTTCCTATTATCACGCACGCCTCTGTGCACGATAATTGCAAACAGATGTCGGGCCTGCGGGTAACCGACACCAATAGGCCATGGGCGGAGCAATGCGACCGCCTTTGGCCAATTGCGTGCTGTCTTTGTTAAAAAGACGCACGCAAAGGCCAATAGCCTGGGACAAAAGTAAAAGAACACACGCAGCAGGTGCGAGCAACTGAAGCGATTTCTGAAAGCCCCTACATGAAGTCTCGCTGCGCGAGCAGTGCTACGCATTGCAACGCTAGGCGCGAGACCTAAATAGGGCCCTCATGTCCTACACTGATAGGACAAAATCATTTTAGTAAAACTCAGCATTTATTTGTTGCCTACACTAAACTGCAAAAAGGTAGTGTCATTTTGAAAGCAGGGGTAGCTAACTGGCCAGTCAAAGTGCATTCAAACCTGTAACACCAAGGCCAAAAGGCAGTTCCCTTCGTCACCTGGGCCACATTCTACATGCAAAAGAGTAGCCTCCATGGCCTTTCTGGTTAACTTCCCAATAGCCGACATCTGTAAGGCAGCTACCCGGTCCGGTCGACACCACACACATTCACCAAACACTGTGTGGATGTCCTAGCACATCAATAAGTTCAAGTGGGTCAAGTTGTACCACATGCACTTTTTCAATCCTCTGCAACATCCTCTGGCTAGCTACTGCACAGGGGAGAACAGCTTTATGGTCTATGCAGAGCATGTGTCTCTACAGCTACAAACGCCACAAACGGAAAATGTTACTTACCCTGTAATCATCTGTTCATGGCATGTAGAGCTGCAGATTCACAGGTGCCCACCTTTCTACCTCGAAGCCTTCAGTTGTTACAGATGCTTTTCTTTACTATTCTACTTTCCTTGCATGGTCGTCCTCTGTCACTTTATGTTCCATCTCAAACTTCACCCGCTGTGAGGGAAGACAATCTAACAATGGAGCCAATGACCATGAGCATTACCAGTCATAGGAGGAGTCACTATACCTTGTGATTCAAAAGAATTATTTAAAGAAAAACAAGTTGTGCACGTCAGAGTCCAACACTATTCGGCCGGAGTATGCAGAGCATGTGAATCTACAGCGCTAAATGTAACGAACAGATGCTTACAGGAGAAGTAACATTTTCCTTACAAGGACAAGCATTTCTAGCAACCTAAAGCTTTGCAGTCACTTGGATGTTTGTTCCTTTCGATAGATAATTTCGAGGTAAGATGCTGATTTTGTCATAGTTCTTCTGAGTACCAAAGTGGGCCATCTCTCTTCCTACATGGTCTCCCAATCGTCAAATGATATATGCTATGGTAGTAAAAGATTATTTTTTACTCACCCGAACCAGAGTCTTCCAAACATTCTCTCTGATGATTGCCATTAGGTGGCACAAACTCTTCAAATTGTGTAATAAGGATAGATTCCATAGTATCTGGAGTCAGAAAAAAAGAGAAGCATAAGATTCTCATAAAGCAATGTAATTTGTGGATGTGTCCTATAATACATTTATTAACATCTTTCTAGAGTGGTACAGCTGGAGAGAATAAAAATATGACAGAGAAAGGCTTCACTGTTTCTTAGGATGGAAATTTCCTCTGCATGGTACACAGCCGAGTTCCCTTGCCTAGAGTGCCCAACTGAGAGTATTTGGTAACCTGGTTTTTAATTTTGGCTTCAGCCTCACACTAATCTAGTATATGCATGAAGGTTATAACTGTCCTTTGACATTAGGGAGTTCCAGGGACTGGAGGAGCACACACAGGAAGGCCCCCATTTTGTTGAACAGTGGACTACTGTCCCTGTCATGGGTTTAGCATGGAGAGGGGCAGTGGCAGCATACAATAATTTTTGGATCAGACGTTGTGGCCAGACCTTTTTATCTGGGTCACATGAGTGGAGACCTAATGTCCCCATGAGTAAAGTGTCACCTCTATGTGCCAATGTAGGTCCTAGTGTTAACACTCCAGTGCAGGTTATTCAAGTGCACGTATGTGTAGTCATGGTGTGTGAATGGATCACCGTATTTAAGGCCATGTGCACAAGATAAAGGTGAAGTTGTTTCCCCAGACATTTCTTAAACTGGAGCAAGGTAACCTAGACTCAAGTTGTGAAACAGGTGACTGAGCTCTCTTTTTTTTTAATCAGATTGCATACTTTAGCTGCGAGGGGCTGCGGATTCCTTAGCTCTGCCATTTGGTAGATAGTGGGGATGAGGAGTGGGACAGCAGACTCTGTTGTTCAGAGTGTGAAGTCTCCTTTAGGAGAGGACAGGCTTTTGTTGCTTTCCTGAAAGAGCTGTGGAGCAATTTGTTAACAGAAGTTATCGCATTGCTCCACAACTCCACCAGCATGTCTTTAATCTCTTTATTAAATGCAGAGAGGTTCTCAGGTTTGAAGTACCAATACATGATAATTGTACAGATAGTTTCGCCTCCCTGTTACATTCCTATTTACCAGATCTCTTAGACACCATTTCCCATTCCTGCTCCCTGAGTTCCCATCCCAACTTCCTCTCCCACC
Organism: Triturus cristatus; assembly: GCF_964204655.1. Classification (NCBI taxonomy): domain Eukaryota; kingdom Metazoa; phylum Chordata; class Amphibia; order Caudata; family Salamandridae; genus Triturus; species Triturus cristatus. Next base: position 762,489,244 of record NC_140592.1, on the reverse strand, counting down.
TTTTCTGGCCCACAATCTCCCTGAAGGGTGTTGCTGTTGAAGCAATGAGGTGTTTGTCATGGTCACCCACTCCATAGCCCATTTCTCAAAGCTCTGAAGGAGCCATAGCTTTTTACTGTTGGATGCATGGAAGAGTGCTGCCCCATTAAGTAGCAAATTCATTTTTTACTAATACAAATGCATTTCTGCCCTGTATTTTAAACACTGAACCCAGCAGAAGGCATTTTTATCTAGCTATAGTTGAAACCCTCCTCCTAAGACACCTGGTGTAAGGTCCAGGTTATAGCATTTCGGTGAAAAGGGGGAAGGAATAAACGGAAATTGACTGCCACCATCGCTCTAGTCAGCAGTGGCTAGTTAAGGCCCCAGTTTCTATGCTTTCTGGCTAACCACGGAACTGACTGGAATGAGACACCGGCTCTCCTATGGTCCATAAAGCATCACTCCATACAACCAAAAAATAATTGTAACTGGTTTGCCCGATGGTAGGAAAATAAATTTGGGAGAGCCTGCCCTCCTTTTCACATCAAAAGGTAAAGTAATTTGGATGATATTCTGGGGGGTTTCTGTCTTCTAACAAGACTGTGGTTTCGTGGTTTCTAATGGGCAGAATGATCTTAAACAGACTAGAGGACTGGGCACTGGAAAAGAATATTATTATCCCATGCCAATTTGGCTTTAGAAAAGGGAAAGGCACAGTAGATCAGTGTCTGAACCTGAGCCTAATTATGGCAAAATACACGGCTGCAAAAAAAGGTCATCTCCATTTAGCCTTCATGGATCGGTCTGCAGCTTTGACTGCGTGGCACAGCCTAGGCTGTGGCAGATCATGGAGGAGATGGGTATTGACCTGAAGATTATTAATATTATTCATGACCTGTATACAGATGCTTCAGCCTGTGTTCACTCTGGGAGGAAAGGTGAGTGCACAAGGCCATTTAAAATTGCAAGAGGCGTGAGGCAGGGGTGCGTTCTTGCCCCCTTCCTATTCGCACTCTATACTAACTGTGTAGAATCTGCATTGTTGGGCTCTCCACCAGATATCCCTTATAAGTGCCAATTGTATTATATGCAGACAACGCTGTACTCTTATCTCGTACTAGGAATGCACTGCGTTGTCTAGTCCAGGATTATACACAATTAATTGTAATTTAAGCATGAAGAAGTGAATTACTCAAAGTCATTTATTTTAGTAGCAGGCTCAAAATATTGTAATTATCCGCAAATCACTACTGAAGAGGGAAAAATGGGGGTTGTCGATTCTTTTAAGTATTTAGGGATTATGTTTGATTCTCAAACAAAATGGCAAAAGATGATGCCTAATAGAGGAACTCAGATGGAAAAAAACATTGGGGCTCTAACTAAGTTTATAAAAATAAATTGTTTAAAACCAATAGATCTAATAAAAACAGTGTACCAAGCCAAGACTATATCTACCGCCACCTATGGGGCAGCTGTCTGGGGCATGAAAGACTGTACAAAACTGCAGATTATTGAAGATAAATTTCCTAAAAAGGATCCTTTCATTACCACAGTCATGTGCCAACTACAAGTGTCACATGGAACTAAGTGCCCCTTATATAACTGATACAATTGCAATGGCCCCTATCCTAATGTGGCACTCAATATGGTGAAAGTAGTCCCTTGCCTCGACAAGAGAGATTATCAAAGATGTCCTGAAACTAGATGGAGTAGGTAATATTGCTTGGCTAACTTATGTCAAAATAACATTGACGGTGGCTGGGCTTCATTACCTCTTTTTGGAACCTTCTAACTGCAGTTCTATATCCAAAATTGACCTAAAAGATCGACTGCTTTCGAATCGTCAGATAAGAAGGGAGATTAAAAATATTAATGTCCCAACAGTTAAATCTTACCTGGCGTGCCCTACCATAGAATTAACAAACTCAAATAGAACATATCTAACTTTCGTTACAAATCTGCAACATAGTTATGTCTTGGTGAGGTTTCGATTAAATTATATTCCGTTAATGCTGGGTACTCCTCGCAATGTTTATGTCGTCTCTGAACTCCCATTTTGTACCTGTGATAATCAATCTATGCAGGATGATATACATTTTTTGTTTTTCTGTAAATTTTATTATAATGAAAGGAAACTTTTCATTATCCCTATTATGCGAAAAATGAATTTTAAACAGTGTCGCGTAGCACTTTATTATCTTCAGCTACTACCTGATCATTTTATCTGTTTCTCTTTAGCATCTTTTTTATTATTGGCACTAAAAAAAGAGATCAATAACCATCTGAAATTATATTCCTACAAAATGAAATGATTTTATTATTGTGTAAATGATCATGAATTTGTATCTGTATTTTTAAAGTAATGATCTTTTCTATGTGTGTTGTAATGTGATTTTTTTTTTATTTTTTATACGTAGTATACTTTTTATGCCTACATTGTGTTGGCAAAATAAAGTTTTCTGACTGACTGACTGTGGTTTCTAACAGCCAGATTAATGAGTGAGAAATCAACAGTGTTATGGTCTGGAATAGACAAAGAATCCTTTGCACTATGGTCATTCTCACTGCCATTACCCAGTCAAGCCATGTGAGACTCCCCATACGGATGTCAAGATCCGGTCGGACAGGAAGGTCTAACACTCCCCCTTCATGTTGCAGACTCCTGCATTCTAGCCTCCAACACGGCAATTCCCGCACCACGTGACCACTTCTGCGATCATGTGACGTGAAGCAAAGACACCATGAAAGGAGATTCCGACCATTTATTTGGAAACTGCATGGTGCACGGAGACACATTGATACAGAGGCAGGCTCACCTTGATGAAGTAAGCTGGTAACACCGGGAGGCTACGACCAAAACAGAGGCAACGAGCTGGCTCTGTTAAAGATCTAAGCTTTGGCACGTTTTCCCAGCATTCACTAGCTATTAGATGTTGCATGGTGCAATGAGGCACGGTTAGAGCTATGGATGTCTCCCATATGCCGGGAGTTAACAACAAATGCGTTAATGTTGGATGACGAAGGACTTACATAGTTGACTTTATATATTTATTTGTGTCTGTCTCCAAGGTCTCATGAATTATCCACTTATTTTAAATGTAGTTTAAATTAGTGTGTGACTACCGGGGGCCTTCCTCACTCTGACACCTTTTCGAGCACATACTGCTGTGAAACTCAGTGAGATTGGCTGGTTTCACTTCATTTCTCTGGGGAAAACGATACGCCCTGTGGGGTGTTCTGGTGTGGTAGTGTATTCAGAGTATCGATTTGTAATTTCATGAATTTTAAACTTACTAACTTGATTAAACGTTTTGTGGAGACACTGTCCCGACAAACAGCAATTAAATGAGTATGTAATGAGATGTACGCACTGATTAAGTTTAGAGTGGCAGAGTAGCATGTTTTTATGAAATCATGCACATATAAGTATGATTTCTTGCACACATTTCTTTCACTTTGTTGTATGGTTCTTACTTGCAGAGTAAATTCGAGGTGTGAATACAAGACACATATGCGAGTATAGGGTCAGTCCTCGATCCTCTTATTAAGGTAGGAAAGGAGGGCAGGATCACAGGGATCTAGCAGTCCTGAAGAAAGCCTGGGAAGACACAACAGCCGGCTGAAACATGTTGACTTATCTGCAGAGAGGAGGGGAAACATGGTTCATAATCTACCCTGTTCACCATTATCCTCTAGGTTGTTAGACCTTTTTAATCCTGGCCAGGGAGTTCAGGCTTAAATAGGGAATTGGATATCCCTGAGTTAGTTTTAACATCCCTTTCTGCACTTACTCTTCACTTGATCCCTACTCTCCTATGTGTTTGTATGGTTTCCCCCATCTTATTGCTCCACCTCATGCATTGGTCTGCGCAGGGGTGTGTTTAGCAGCCCAATGATGAAGCATGCCACATTTGTGTGGGTGAGGGCAGTTTTCCAAACATGTTGACTTTGCCATATATAACTCTATAAGCAATCTTTTCACTCCTACTTCTTTTTGTGTGAGAAGACTCCCCATATGTCAAGTTTTCAGAGGGTTCTGTAGTTCCTTCAAGAAACAGAAGTGGTTTTGAGCTGCAATTTGTCCTATCAATTGTGCAATCTGAATTCCCAGGTAGCAAACCATGTAGACACCCACCTAATAGTAAGGTTTGCATTATATGTTGTTAACTGCTCTGCAGGGCTTTTTAGTGTGAGAGCTTCTACATTACATGTGTGCCAGGTCCATAAAGGAGGCCATGATGTCACCAGCAAACACAGTGCATTTTAAGACATTGCCTTCAAATCTCATTCCTATATTATTTTTTGGGGTATACTTTTCCAGAAAGAGGGCGTTCAAATAAAAGATGAAATAGGAGGGCAACCATGCCTGGTCCCGCTCCGGATTAAACTATCCTTGAATGGTAAACTGTTTACCCTGATGTTTGCCTAGTGGTTTTACTAGCAAGATCCCCATAATAAATTGTGGTCCGGATCTCAGTGAGGCTATTTTGTGTTTGTGGTAGGTTCAATTGAATCTGTGAAGTCTTTTTTCAGCATCTACTGACAGTAAAAGGACATTTTTATGTCATTGTTGCGTATTCTCTACCATCTATATATGCGCCCAATAGAGTTTAATGGGAGAATCCTCGTGTCTGCCCATAATGAAATGAAAACATGTATGAACAGATGACTGGATATCATCACTTTTGGCACTCAGTAGACCCCTAATTCAGATGTTGTTGTGTCTAGATCCATTTTCTAGTACTTCTCTCTCAAGAGATGCAATTAGGGTCCTTGTTGATGGTGTTCTTGGAATGGTCGTCCACCTCTCTTTCCAGGTCACTGACCCTATTACTAAGCCTTCCTAAGTCCTTCCAGTTTGTGGAGGCAGGACTTTTAAATAGCCCTGATGGCGAGGATTTCCATCCTTACCTCCATTAGGATTTGTTGTAGTTAGCTGTGTTTCTGTACCTTTTTCCTTGGAGACCCCTGGCGACCAAGGTCCAGGTTCTTCTTTGCTTTCTTGGCTGCTTTGTCTGCTAGCATATCATTCACAGGCTCTTTATTATTAGTGCTCTTTTTATTATTTGCTAATCTAGACCCCCTTCCTCTTCCATCCCTTATGTCACCCTTTGGGTAAAGCAAATGAGGGCAGTTTAGATTCTCTATCACCAGATGGCTCTCACTGACAGTGTTCTTCCCTATGTGAAGACTGAGGGCTGTTCTCCCAGTGGTATGATTTAACTGGACTGTGACTATTGTTCTCTAACACAAGTGGGGTCTTTTCCATAATGCTCTAATTACAGCCCAGCAGCCTCTTAAAGTATGCGAATATTGGCCACCATCCCAGAAAGTATATGTAGATGGCTTTCCCTTGTATAGTTTTTGACAATTATAAACTGGAGTGAGAAATTCAAAGTAGTGCATACAGTAAATTTGTCACAGGTCAAGGGGATTCAACAACCAGACTGCAAGCTATAACGGGCTTCCTCATTTTCAACCTCATCCATAGAGCACTTCAATTCCTTTGGGAGTCTGTACCCTAGTGGTGCTCTCCTCTTCTAATAACAGGGAAAATGTATTTCCCTTTTTACTTTAAATTGAAGAACTAGTCTCTCTGCTGGGTGGATGCCTGGGCCTCAACACCGGGAGTGCTTCATTTTAACTCCCCACCGTTACCTCAACAGTGGGCTTTCTACTCCCAGTCTTACTTTGAAAGTCACCATCTTTGGCAGGCAGCGTGTGGCTCTACCGCTCCTGCTCAGCTCCCCTTACTGTTCTCAGTCGACGCAGGCGCTTCACCTCTTTTGCTCGTCATACAGCTGCCTGAGACACTCTGAGTCCTGCACAAGCTGGTCTGATTACATCTCCACCCATGCCACCTATAGAATGTGTGTGTGCTCTGAGGAAGCCACAGCCAGCTGCCCAATCCAGGCAACACTGCATTCCTAAGAAGTCTGGCCAGTGTCTCCTGCTGATTGGGAGATAGGCTCTTCAGCTCTGGCTGTGTTGGCGAATTGTTTTATTATTGTCCCCCTCAATCAGGATCAGCATGCATGTGCGTGGGGATGTGTACACAGGTAGCAGAGGCACTGCCTCTCCATGTAAAGAGGCAATCTATTTACGTACCAGTTTTAAAAAAAACAAAATGTAATCGTCACTGATTTGGCTGGGGTAAATAAGTCATCAACAAAACAGTATAAATGTCAACAAGAAAGGAACTAACCAGTGCATGTTCGGCAGCATCAGGGTAGATGATAAAGCAGCGATGGTGCAGAGGTGAAAGCAGACAGTAGGAGCGGACTGTCTTAAGCCATTGGCTCAATGACTCTAGTTTACAGGAGATCCTTAGAACTTCTCGGTTGTAGGTTTAGGAGGCTTGTTCTGAATTTTAGCCACATTAGAAGGTGTTTCTAAGGGTGTGGAAGGCTGGTCCTCAGTAGAAGCTGTTTCTATTTGGCACTTTACTTGTTAAACTTACACATTTGTTTTGCCGTCTCAAAGAATGCAATGGGGACACCGTCAGACGTAATGGCCTGAAAAGGGGACCATTATCAGAGGTTGTTTTAAGGTAAAATAGTGATGCCTTTCCCTGCTTCCATGTCTCTATTAAAAAAATTTGGCATATCAAGCACTCCTTTGGCTAATGCTTTGTGGCAGAGACTATAAAGACATTTGCAGGGCCATCAAAAATAATCTTTAACCCATAAATGGCACAAGGCAGGACCATGGACTTCTTTTCTTTGAATGATTAAGCCAAAGTAAAAATTGATTTCTTCAATACCAAAAGAAATCCCAAAACAATATTCACTAGAAGGAGAAGTCGAGAGGAAACTTGATTTGAAAACGAGAGCGAAATGAGCACTTGTCTGAAGTGAGCAGAGCAAGGCTTTCATGAGACTCCCTCCCATACACAATGTATGGTAGAAATCTGAGCAACAGTGGCCTCTAGGGAAGTGCTGTACATTCACCATACTGACTGAAGTTTGGGCAGTTTTCGATGACATGAATGTATTACCAAATAAACGTTATTAGAGAGCTCCGGGCTTTTTAGGTAATTCGTAAGGGTCGTGTACTTCCAGCCAGACAATGAGGAATGATTCAAGCGAAACTGGAGAGAATGTGCACTATTAATATTTTTATTACATTTTAACTTTTTACGGACGCTTTCCTAAGCAGGTCTGTGAGCCTTCTTTGCCTGCATTATAACTTTGGCCCAGCTGGGTGGGACTGCGCCCCCAGCACACCATGGTGTCGGAGGGACCAGCTGGCGGAAAATGCGCTTAAAAGCACCCCACACCTCCTGCAGCGCTTGATGCCTTCCTAGGCCAGTCTGTGAGTAAGCTTTGCCCGCATCATAACTTTAGCCCAGGTGGGGTGGGAGTACGTCCTCCACCACACCATGGAATAGGAGGGGCCGTCTGCTAGAAACCACACTTAAAAGCGCCTGAAACCTGTGGTGTGGGACGGGCCCGGATGTGCGCGCGGGCGAAGAGCAGGTCAAGACGGGCCCGTCATAGTCTAAAATAGGCTGGGCTGGGGCACCTTTCTTGCCCTCTCAACTCTGCACCCTGTCATTTTGAGGCGGGCTCTTACCCATTTAATGTGTATATAATTAAGTCTCCTCCTTTGGTGCGTTGGTGTTCTATTTGTTGAGGCTTCATTGTTTGCATTAGCATAGGCAAAAGGAAGATGCTTCTGGGGTTCCAGCTGCCCACCCCCGCATTCCCGCTCCACCATTGACAATTTTCTGATGGGGGCAGTGGACTTAGTATTAAATGAAATAAAACTGGCAGAGCGTCACCTTTCGCTCGCCTCTGAGGAGTTTGATGCAATCCCACTTCTTTACCAAGATATTCACCCTATTTTGCCTTGTAGTCTTGAGCCTCATTCCCTGGGGCACTCCCAGCTTATGCACCGAAAGCAACTGTGGGAGAGATTGTTAACCTGTGCACTCCAGATAAGGGACCTACTTGCAGCAGTTTGTTGGGTGGGGTGGGCGGAGAAGCACTAGATAAGGAATCTATCAATATAATTTGCTCTCCTGATCCACAACTAGATATCGAACCAACTGCCAAATGCAGGAAAAAGCCCTGAAATCCAAACCCGCAGATCCCAAGGTCAAACCGGCAACATGTAGGAGGGCTGGTGCAGAGTCTGTGCCTGCGAACGTGCTTGCTCCACTGGCCGACTTATGACACAGTATGAGCAAACACGCATGTGAACTGTTGGACGCCAAATTACAACCAGTTTATGACCAACTTGCCTCCTTTAAGCCTAACTGGCAAAGTTGGCCGATAGCAGGGCCCCTGTTTGCACCCGGAAATCCCAGTGTGATATAATAGCGGAGTCCGACTTTCCACCCAATACTGCACCACCAATAACGTCCTGCCAGGTGCCTAACCCTATGGTCAGAATAGACGTCAATAGCCAGCCCCTGGATGCGGTCACCAGACCAGCTCTGAGCAGGGTGCTGCAGAGCGAGGAGGGTTAAGCATCTCTTATTAAGCGGATTGAAAGCAGATATCCTAGTTCGGACCCCCTACCTGTGATTGGCCTTCCTCCAGAATCATGCCCATACATAATTGTGCTAGCAAATGCATCCAGCCCACCAGTTGATCATTCAGAAACAACGAGGGGGACTTATGAACAAAGTCATACATTGGCTGAATATAAATGTGTGTGGCCATTGGGACTTTTCCAAAGAGAGCCTTCGTTTTGTTACAGGCATTTGGCATCACCCACTTTTAGGCCCGTTGGGCTATTGGCATTTAGTCATGTATCTACCAGGCCCTCTTGCATCCATTACTACCTCTGCATGACAGATTTGCGGCCCTTGCAGGGCTGGAAGATAATGATCGACAGCATGGTATGGAGAGTGGTCGTGCCGGAGCTAGGGACTGTGGAGCCTCCATCGGGATACAGCTAGGATGTATTTGGCTACTCTCCCGTTGCTAATAAATCCTGATTTTCCGGGTGTGAAACCTGTCCTAGATTGCTACTTAAAGTCCTGTGAAGGGCAATCTAGGTGGGTGCGTCCGGAACTGATGGAGCAGCGTATTGTTCATATATTAACTTCCTCTGCTGGAACATGGCTGGTCTGACCTCAAAAGATCAAATTGAAATTTGTCAATCCCTCATCTTAGACTACGATATAGCATTTATGGAGGAAATGTGGGAGGTGACCGGGGTGGTATGCAATGGATACATGTGTTGTTGCCTCCCTGAACTATCCTCACCCGCTGGCCATGCTAAAGGAAGGCTGGTAGCCTGGTTTGAAGTCAATATTGGCTGTCCAATTTCACCCATTGCCACAGAACAGGGTGAGGTCCAGGCGTTTAACCTTTAGTGGGAAGGGAAATATAGGGTATACATGGTAAATTTTTATAATAATAACTTCTCATGTAAGGGCAGCTCCTGTTTTCTCTAATTTATTTTCTTGCTGAAAAGGAGGCACGGACCAAAAGTCCTTTTAACTTGCTTTTGGCAGGCAATTTTAATGCCAAGAAAGGTTTTTTGCCTCCTTTATCACCAACAACTTTTTGATCCCTTCGATGTTGGTCGATTGCGACTTAGTAAATGTGGCCAGAGTCCTTCCACCTCAGTCATTCAAACTTTTATTGAGAGGGGCTCCGGGTCAACATAGATTACGTCTTCCATTCCTAAAAGTTTTTTCCCCCGATTAAGGGGAGTGGGGTCCTCGCTTTGGTATTTAGCAACCACAACCCTATTGCTGTGCAAATTGCGCCCCTCTTTAAGTGCTAACATGCAAAGTCCAGCTCTAGCCAATGACTAACCACAAAGGGCGCAGGTTGGTATGGCGTTTTGCCAATATGAAGCTAATCATGTCCCAGGTCATTGTCTGGCACTGGAGAACGGTTGCAACTTGAAGTCCGACATTCCAGTTTTATACTAAATCACTTTGCTGCCTATTCATCACAGATTAAATGGCAGCAGACAAGACATATAGCCTGGGCCCCTACCCATGCAGAATCTTGGTTTGATAAAGACTGTAGAGTTGCAAATGTAAATCTGCGTGGGGCGTTAAAGCAGTCCCCCAGAGACCAGCTTGCAATTGCATCCAGTAGAAAGGTTTACACCCTGGCTTTGAAGAAAATAAAGTGTGTCATAAAGTAAGAGAAATGGGAGGCTATAGTTGGTGCTTGTCAGCAGAAAGACTCTCAGACCTTTGAAAGGCTGGTCAGTTTTATCTCCTTCCATGTCCACCAACAAAGTTACCGTCCACATTACGGCAGAGGCCTGGTTAGCGCACTTCTATTCTGTCTACTCACCTAGTAGTGGGCAAAGTGAAGTAAAGCAGATGGCTAGTTCCTCCTGTGCCAATCTTTCATTTAGGGAGGAAGCGGTGTTTAAAGCTATCCTCAATAGTCGCAGCAAAAAGGCTCCGGGCCCGATGGTGTATCACTTGACTTTGGATCTTAGGGATGACCCAGGGTTCTGGTCCACCATGCTCATCTGTATATTTAATGATGTATGCTGTGCTCGAGTGGCTTCGTCTTGGCGCACGTCAAGTATTGTCACTATTTTAAAAAAAAGGCAAAGCCCACGGCCTAAAGTGTTATAGTCCATATCCCTTCTGGATTCAATGGCCAAAGTTATTGGGCGAGTCATCTTGGAACTTCTCCTTACCTGGATAAATAAGAGCAATGCTCTCTCCCAGGTACAATATGGGTTTAGGAAGGGCTCAGGACTATACTACAGAACAATGCTTCAATCTTCATCTTATTGTGGCTAAATATAAATATGTCAAGGGCTCCTCTACACATCTGGCATTCATGGATTTATCGAGTGCCTTCGATTGTGTCAGTAGCTCTAAGTTGTAGGCTATCCTAGAGAGCATGGGTCTCGACGCAGGGTTGGTCTCTTTTCTAAGATTTTGATGCAAGGATCTTACGGCATCTGTAAGACTTGGGGATGCGGGTGAATGTACCCAATATTTTAGGGTGAATTGAGGGGTCCGCCAGGGCTGGGTTCTAGCACCCATTCTTTTCCTACTCTTCATCAATGACCTGGAAAGAACATTAGTATCTGCTGAGGCGGACGTACCGCACGTTGGGCAGAAGGCTGTGCGCGCACTATTATAGGCGAATGATGCGGTCCTTCTTACTAGATGGTCTAATGGTCTTGGCTTTCCCATATGCCGCTGAAATATGATTAATGCACATTTGTCCCCTTCAAGCTGAAGTTTTCAATGTTTTATATTGCGGATGTTTTTTGTTTGTTTTAACATTTTTTTTATGTATTTAATGTTGCATATTTTATCATGTTTTTTATTGTGTGCCTTTGTCATATGTGTATTTTTTATGATCTACTTTTGGAAGATGGAATAAAGATAAATGAATGAATTAACTTTTTCTTGAGAAAGCCGAAAGTACACATAAAAACACGCTCAACAACTGACTCCAAAAAAGTTACAGTTCAGCCATGCTTTCAAGACCTTCATTGCCCGTTTGGTTCAGGCCTGCAGTACAGACTCTTATTATGGTAAGGAACTGCTTTCTCCTATGGAACGATGTGCCTACACTCCACAAAAGTGTAAAAGAAGACAGCTCGGAAAGCAACAACATTCAAAATAAGGTATGTCACAATAGTCATATGTACAAATAACAGAAAAAACACATTCACTCACCAAGTTCAAGCAACTGGACACTCCAAGCAGCCTTCAAATGACGAGAAGACTTATCTTCCGGCTTCGTACTCTCCCTGGGCCTCAAAGATTGTGCTGCACCTGGGCAATGTGAAAGGGAAACAAACTGTAAGGATATGAACTCTCATTAAGTGCTCAAGTAGCACGAGGGGAGAAGCTATCTAAAAGCAGAGTAAAGAATCCAAGCCGATCACAAGGAATCTAATTCACACCTCAACTATTGTTGAACTAAAACAGCTCAGTGAAGACACTCTACAATGTATTCACTGATTAGGTGACTTATTTTACTTGCTAGCTTACATATAAATGAGTCTCGTAATGAGTTCAGATCAACAATATAAAAGAGCATATTAGAGAATGTTTAGAAGGCATTCTTAGAGTCATGGATTTGTTTGGAATAGTGCATACTGCTTGCTGATTATCTTACAGAGAGTATGTGAACCAATGCTGAGGTGAGGGATATGAACATCCAATTGTTAACTCCATTGAGGTGAGACAGGACCAGAGTCTGGAAGTCGCCCTCCTGGCAGGAAGGTCTTCAAATTGTGGAACAAGGTCATTTGGTGGGAGGTGCTTTGGTCTAGTGAGTGATGTGGTTTGTGAAACTGAAGGCAGAATTAACCTGGAAGCTCTGCGACCAGGCATGGTCAACTAGTCGTGTTATGATGTCATGCAAGTTAATTTCACCAATCTATTCCTAGACCTGGTGATGTTTGCCATTAGTGAAGAGAATGTGTTATGTCTTTTGTCAGGTTCAGCTTGGGGTAGGCTCTGAACATTCAGGTTTGGATGCTGGTGGGACAGGCCTTTGGGTAGGCAATATCATAACAGATCTGGGACCTTTAGGTTCAGCGGGGTATCATCCATGTACTTGGGAAAGCTTGTGTTTGTCAGCTAGTACAACTCCAAGTGACTCTGCGTAAAGAATAAAGATCAGCATTGAAAGGGTAGAGCCTTGAGGGGATGTTATAGGTTACTGGGATAGGCTCACTAAGATGACCCGTCAAACTCTATTCAATTAGAGTATTAAACAGAGCTTGTGCCGTGAACAAGGTGGCAGTTCCCATTCCAGCTTTTCTATTCCCATCTTTTGGTTCCATTTAACTCTACTATTTCTATTCTGTAACTGTTTTCAGACTCTTCTGTATCTTTCAGTGAAAGTTTGAAGATTTCAAGATAAGCATAGACATGTTTGCATCATGCGTTGCTTATTGTCTAGGATGACATATGTTTTGTTTATAATGCTGATTACCTATAATCAATACTAGAAACGAAATGATAAATTTGCCGCCATGATTATTTAGTCTTGTTAATGCCTTAGTGTGTGTACGTCCTGCATTTGTTTACATAATACAAGATAACATCTGATCAGATACTATAAAAAAATGGTATTGAACCAAACTCAAAGAGGGGCTTTGCACTAGGACTATCATATTGGAGATTATGCCTATCTGCAGCGCCAACCAGCCTCTGTTGGAGGTAATATCAAGAAGAAGTGGTCTTCAGCAGGTTGCTCTTAATTTTACAGCCCAGAACAAGCTGTGATAGAGAATAAACTACTTGCCATTTAATAATGAAAACACAGGAATGCTGTGCGTACAGGTCAGAAACTTGAGCACAGACTTTGTATTTTCTGCTTTAGCTAAAAATTAGGGTAGTATTTAGAAATAGTCTGATGGAATTAGGCTGATAAAAACTCAATAACCATGTTAGAATTGTTCCTGCTGTTTTTTGCTGATCAGGACATGCTTCGCTGCATTTATTTTTGCATTCCGTTTGGTTTCCATCCATACTTTATGCACTGGATTAGGATTTAAAATGATAATTTTTTTTTTTTAAATATAAACCCTGTTTCTTAGTGCTATTTAGAGTGTGTTATTCATTGAAGAAAGAGGGTTTGGAGTTTCAATGTGTCCCTGAACTCTTTTTATTGGGCTGATTGTTACCAGTAAATACTTCCTTCCTTTATAGTATTGCTCAGAGGGTTGGGTATGGGCTGCAGTCCAACTGGACTTCTAATTCGTATTGGTGCACTGACGAAGCCCTTGTGCCAGGGCATTAGAAATCTGACCGATTGGGAGAGGGAAGTGGAGGGTGAAATAGTATAATTTAGTGGTAAAGGGAGATGAAAGCTGCAAAGACATCCAGCATTACCAAAAGACTATCTGATCTGGAGAGTGTTGTCTCTGTGATGGCAGACGTGTCTATGTTGAGGTGTAATCGTGGGTGAACTGCTCGTGCGGCAGGGAGTTTACCTAGATTTTGTTCACAAGCGACAGCTTTTGCAATGATTTTTCAAAGAAAGGAAAGCAATTGGTTGATATTGGCACTTAGGCCTGTTTGGCAGGACTCCGTGTACTTTCAGATTTGAAAACCAGTCGCATCAGTCCAAAAGTTTGGGCGTGATCATGCAAAGAGAGGCATTTACTTACACAACATCGCGCGTACAAGGAGATGGACATGAGATGCCCAGAGTGAATTCAGGGTCACCGCTGAGGATATTTTTGAATGTGAACAGTGCAGTGGCTTGCAAATGATGAAGCTACAGTGCACTGGCCTATCCTAACAACTCAAGAGGTGTATCCAGAATAGTGGGGCTAGAAGAACCAACATGTCTCGTGTACACTGTACTTGGCTCTGACAAATTGCAGCACTTACACGTCAGAAAAAAGTGCTGCTTTGATACTTCAGAGTTTGCCCACTGCTATCTGAATAGCTAAACCTATGTCTCATACAGCTGTGAGGTTTCTAGTACCTCCTTAAGGTGACTAATGGTGCAGAGCTACCAAGGAAGCTCAAGACAATTCAGGTAGGACAAAAAGAACTCATTCCAAAGTCTAGAGTGACCGTCAATTGGAGTTGAGGCTATTGGATGACTATTTAAAGTTTTGTAAGACCTTACAAATCTTTCTCCTTTACTGGTTGTGTGCCCCCCTGCCTTTAGGCTCATGTTTTGGTCTCATGCAGTACTTAAGTCCTCTGATGCCTGTGAGAGACAAAAATAAAAGTAAACATGTGCCAATGGAATAAGGTTAATGGTACTCTTAGATAATGTTGCACCTGGGGAGGTGGAGAAAAACTGGCAGGAACATGCCTGTATTAACTAGAATACCGTTACAATCTGGACATTATTGCTGGTGGACCTAAGGTGAATGAAATGAAATCCAGCATTTGTAAAGCGCACGGCTACCTCCGAAGAGGTGTCCCGGCGCTGGGGGCCGTTGCAAAGATTAAGCAAGCTATTGCCCAGAGTCATATGGTGCTGGGCTTACCTGCTGCCGGCACCGGGGATCGAATTGTGAGCCCTTGTGGTCCGGAGTCAGGCACCCTGGCCGCTGCACCACACCTTTTGGTATGAAGAAGTGCTGACGGGAAAACATTTTGTTTTGGAATAATTCGCACCATATCAGACCACAACATGACACCGTCACCACCAAGACAAACTTCAAACAATGCATGACCAGCGTGGCCAACTGGATGAAAGAAAACTGCCTATAGCTAAACAATGACAAAACTGAAGTGCTGATCTTCGGAAATAAGAGCTCATCTTGGGACTCCACCTGGTGGCCCAACGATCTTGGACCCACACTCCCCTCAATCGATCACGCTAGGAAAATAGGCATCATCCTGGAAATCAACCTCACCATGAAGTCCCAGGTGAACAGCATCACCTCCTCATGCTTCCACATCCCCCGAATATTGCGTAAAATCTTCAAGTGGCTCCCACTGGACACCAGATGTACCATCAAATAGATCCGAATCTACGCCGGCATCCAAAACATTTTGGATTAATGGTCCTTACAAACTCCCTACAACGCAATTACAGAGTGGCCGGGCGATCTCAGAGCAATATCAGGTACACCAGGAAACAGGCAGGGCAGTCCTCCCCCTCTTATTTGTCCTGGCAATCAAGCCTTTTACAACGTGACGGCAAGAGAATGGCTGACAGCGGAGAATACCAAATGGCGCAGCATGCAACATGCTTTCACTCAAAGCCAATGACATATTACTATATTTATATATAAAGATCAACATTGGTGAGGTCATTCGGGAACTTAAAGTCTTAGGCGAAAGGTGAACTAGGGAAAAGAAGCATATATTTGTTGCAACCCTGAACCTCACAAAGCTGGGACAGCTCTGTGATTACTCTGCCCAAGTGAGAAGCCTCTACTTTCAAATATTTGGTGGTACAGATTTAATGCTGAAGTGGATGTAACAAAGAATTTCAGCCGGGTAGGAAGATCGCTTTGGTCACATGTCTACTTTTGGTGGTCGCTTCCTCTCACAACAGAAGACCAAATAGCATTGGCCAAGGTGATAATGCTCAATTGGAAAAAGTGAAGAAACACCGGGCACAGTGTATATGATCTATAAAACGCATGTCAACTCTAGACAAAAACATGTAGTCTACACTAGAAATGCAATCATTAATACAAACAAACAATGAAGTTAATTGCGAATTACTTTAATATTCTTATTTCTCTTTTTTTTTTTAATATACAAAATTAAATTTTTTAATAAATAGAAAGTATACATAAGTACATGAAATGTCTAAATGATATTTATAACCACATATGTTCACTTCCATAGACCAAAAAAGGGTATATATAACTGATGATTTCATAGCATTCAATTTATACTAATATACATGATATAGCTTGAATACATCACTTATTATTGTTATACATTCTGTTATTTGGATCTGCGGAGAGAAGTGCTAAACATTCGAATATTGGCGGCTTGTTGACAAACAACGCGTTTCGGCTAGGCCTTCGTCAGGAATCCGCTCATTGTGGTTAGCTCTTCAGTATCTTGACGTGACTATCTTCAAGTAGATATGGCTGTAGATGTCTGTCTCAGCTTAGAAATGACTTATATAAGAAGTTTCTTTATCTCTTTCTCTGTGCTATACTGGTATTACGTGTGTAGCTCTGCCTCTATATTAGGGTTGTTCGATAGGCTTCAAACCTTTCTATGGCCATTCATGATTTCAATTTTGAATGTTTAGTTCTTCAAAAAAACGCTCTATGGCTTCAAGAATGGTTTGCCTTATGATAATGAAAGAGAACGTTCCACCTCAAACTTGGTTATAAGGATAGTACTGATTGAAGCTCCTTCATGACATCTCTGCATGTGTCAATAGGATAAATGAGACTTCCAACAGCGCAGGATTCCCGTGCTCTTCTAGGTGCGACAAACTAGGTGATAATGCTGCCATGCCATCTTTACTTTTACAGAAATGTACCCTGTAAGCTGCCTCTGAAACAATTTAAAGAGCTTGATGGTCTATTATTAGACTTGGCGTGTCACTGACAGAAACAGGCCACATACCTACATATAGACGGTTTTCAACACCGGCACGAGTGGCAAGCTTATTACCTGCCTAGATTGATCACTACTGTCTTTATTTACACCTCCCCTTACCAAACAAACTCTGGTGGGAGATAGATTTGGGTCATCCCATTAATGACAGAGACTGGGATAAGGCCCTCGAATACCCTAAAAAAAAAGTTTCTTGTAATGCCTGTACAGTACTACCAATCACACATAATATATGTCCCCCCACATGATAAGCAAGTTGCAGCCTCATGGAACAGTGTGCTGCCCCATTTGCCATGGTGAGAAAGCAGTTTTTATCATATGATGTGGGATTGTCTTGTGATCATTCAGTTCTGACATGAGATTCAGGCGGTCTTAAGGACTATTATAGTTAGGGAGAATTGCACTATACCAGAGGCATGCAAAATGGACCTTGCCCCCACCCCAAGCGGGGAAAACCAGGAACTAAGTTTGCTGAATTAATACGGATACTGGCAAAATCATCAAAATGCTTTGAAATGGAAATCTCTTTCCAGCTCACAGATTAAACAAAGGAGTCAGCCGCAAGACGATATAAGCTCTACAAAAGTATAGCACTACATAGGGAGGAGGCCCGGGGCAGCCGAAAGTTCCAAATTGCCAGAGAAGGGGATGAATTGTGTGCCACGCTAGCAGAATCCAGAAGAAATGACAATGGCCCCTGAGCTGCAGCAGGAATGGTACCACCTCATCGAAAACGATCATCTATATACAGTACCTTAACACAGCTCTTTTAAGTCTATTGCCTGTTGTCGCAATTTCTTGATCTCATGCCTCAACAATTCAGAATGGTCATTACTAGGCAGCCTTGGATCTGAACCACAAGCCAATGATTGGGCCTAAAAGTGCCTAAACCTTTTCCCCATAATAGATAAGGAACTGTTACTGTTCACTGTTTATTAATGCATTTCTCCTTTTGCAGAACATGCAGTTAAACATAAAATAGTTTGGTATATTCTGAACTATCAAGCAAAATTCTGTTTGCAGCACTGTACCTCGCAATGATTAGATCATGTAATCTGGTAATGGCGATAAACTGTATCCTTCTTCCCTAGATAGCATACCTAAGACTATGTGTAAATGATATATGTTTATGAGAAGCTGATGAGAAATACCTGCAGTTGATATATCCAGACTGTATGCAAACTGAAGGTTGTAATGTTTTATAAAACCAATAAAAACAGCCTAGGAGTGCAAAGGAGAAACAGAACTGAAGATCTACAGAAGCTTGATATTGGATTGAGATCTCTGTTATATCCACTACACCATTATAGAGTGCTGCAAGCAACACTTTTCTCCACAATTGCTGGAAGACAGCGCATAACTCCTATATCCAAAATGACAGCAGAGCGGTGGAGAACTAATATAAGAACTATCCTAGGAAAGGTGCGCTGAACTTTGCTTTCCTTGACAGAAATTTGAAGAAAACCTATATCAATGGCATCACAGAGCTGTTCGGACTCTTATATCCACTATCCCAACAGAGAACTGCAGATAACTTCAATATCCAGTACCAGAGCAGAGCTATGAATGTTTCCATTATTCACTATCTATTTTAATTAATCAATACTTCTGTAATTGGGAATGTAGTAGGAAGGACCTGTATATGTGATTGTAAACTGCCACTTACTGTTGCACTATACATACTTGGCATGCAAGTGTTGCATCTTAATTATGTGGTGGATTTGAATGCCTGCATTATTGATTTAAATAGCAGGACTTTATATTGTTTTCCAATTTTATGAACTCCAAAATAGATCCTCGACGGACATCATCCAGGTAGAAAATTACACACCCTTCGTACACTCTTTTCCAACACAGATGTGCAGACCTCCCACCACCCCAGTAGTGCAGAACTCTATTCACTATTTTTTTAAGACCGGTGTAGAATCTTCGCGTTCTTTATACCTTCAGAGAGCTGTGTAGAACTCTTGTATTCTGTATCCCGGAGGAAACAAATATACAACTCTGTATACACTTTCCCAGCAGAGACATGTGTAAAAAACATGCATTCGGTATTCTAGCACATAACTATGCTGGTAACTCAGATAGTGAGCACTCCTAAACATTTAAATCTTATTAATCATATGGTCATTACTTCAGGAGAAAGCGGAGTGTATAACACTCCTGTCTTACTATTTGGCTCAGACGTGGCGATAAGATATATACCTGATGTGGAAGCTGCTTGCTTCCAGAGTGTTGAAGGCAAGGAGGCAGTCATATTCTGAGTCCCTGGTTTCTGTAGATGTGAAGAGGTAGCTTTCACCTGATTGGCTAGTTTCTGGAGCAGTGAGGAAGCCGCTTTCACCTGATTGCCTGGGTTATGATTGTCTGGGTTATGAATTGGTGAAGAAGCAGCCTTCTTTTTCTCCTCTAATGATGGTGATATTTCTGCAAAAGAAGAATTAAAATATTAGATTTGAAGTTTATTGTTCTGAGCATCCCAATACAGCCTGGGGGTTTGCTCTTTCAAGTAATAATTCCTTTTACAGTGCTCCAAGACATTAGGTGTGTAAGCGGTATGCCCCACAAAATACTCTATCACTGTTTTAGGTTTGTAACTAGGAGCTAATCACAGACCTTAGGTGCAGCTGTTTGTCTAATGAAGAGCTCTTAGCCTCAGGCACCATATGTGCAATCTGGACATTTCTCAAGCATGCTTAATATATAATATGAGGAGCTCATCAGTTCTCAGGGGATTCTGTGTGGGTACTGAAAGAGCTTAATACAGTCATCAAGCACTGCTTTGTGGGGCAAACTATTTTGAACAGTCTACAACCTGATCATGCCACAAAACAGACCTTGTGCAACCGTGAGTACCCTCATCACCTGTTCACCCCACCTCACCTCACCTCACCATGACCACATAAAATACTGTTCTTTACTTTCAGGTCTCAAAAAGGCTTGCTCTGAAGCATCAGCTTTGCCACCATCACATGCATCACCATCAAGATTGACCCTACATCAGTAGTCTGGTCTCTGGAGTGAGCACAGGACCTTCAAATCAGCTTCTCTGACAGACATTAGGACTGCTCTCTTTTACTGTCTGCACATCACTAGGCACTTGAAAGACCTTTCTCACCATCTTAAATCATGCCCTAACCCCATGCTCTGCTATTCAGCTTAGCAGACCTCATTAAATAGATGTATTTTGCTTCTCAGACCCAGCTTACACAACTCACAGATGTAGTCAACGAAGGCATTCTTCTGCACCGAACCTCAACACAGACAACTGACAAAACCTGGCCTCCTCGGAGGCGGCAAAGAGACAAGTGATATGAAAAAGTTACTTACCTGTAACTATAGTTCTCCAGTATTGGAATCTTTCATAGATTCACATGCTTGAATCATTCCCTGACGTTGAGATGGGAGTCCCCGGTATTACAAGACGGCCGCTCCTGCTAGCTGCCTGAACCCAGTGGATGCTACATCCATAGCACAATCTATCACTTCAGAGGCAGTTTGTTCGCCCTCAAGAAGAATTATTTTAGCTTCCTCCTTGTCATCTGGTGGAAGCTTGTCCAAAAGTGGTGACAAGTCCGACCACATCTGCCTATTATAACGGCCCAGAAAAGCCAGAGAGTTTGCTGCTCGGACCATTATAGCCGACATCGTTGAAAAACGATTGCCAATGTTGTCAAGCTTCCTTCCTTCTTTATCAGGAGGAGCCGTTAGAGGAGCTGAAGAACTTTTAGAGCGTCGCTGCGCTGCTTGTGAAATTACAGAATCTGCTTTTGGATGACCTATTAAACAGGCTAGGGCATCATCCAGAGCTTTATATTTTTTTGTCTAGTTGCGGCAACACAGGTGTAACTGTTGCTGGATTTTGCATTATCCTTAGTCCCTCCTTCCATGTGTAATCTATAATAGGCAAAGATCCTACTGTTTCCCTATAAGGTTCTTTGAAATCATACAGAAAACAGTCTTGCTGATGCAAAGGCATCGGTAAATCAAAGCGCTTAGCAGCTCTCTTCAGAAGGTTGTGGAAACCCCCAATATCTTCCGGAAGCGAATCCGCTTGTAGGGGAGATGGAGATTACGGAGTGAGGATGATGTAGGAATCCCATTCATCCTGTTGAATCTCTTCTTCCTCTCTCTCAACTTTGTCATCAGAGGATGTTAACTGCTCGACAGGAGGAGCTTGAGTAGGAAGCTGGACCCTAGGAGACTGTTGAAGTACAGGAGAACAAACCTGTACCTGTGGAATAACAGGCGGAGATGACAGAGAAGGCAGAGTCTGTTAGATATTCAGCTCTGGCAGAAATCTCCTCGTGTAGTACGCCAGCATAAATTGCAGGTCTGTCATCAGGCTAGACAGGAGGCACATCATTTCCTGTTGGTGATATTGCTGTTGCGGATGGTAATATTGACGTCCATAACCATCATCCTCATCAGACTCTTCTTGGTTTTTGACATGAAGATCAGATGGGCTCAAGGCTGCCCCAAAAAGGCTATCTTTGTCAAAATCTTCGTCCTCCTCATCCTCTTCTTCTAAAAACAGTCACGGCAAAAGAGCTTGCACATGACTAGGTGAGGTTACAGCTGGTGTTAACTACAATTTAGAAATCTATGTTCTTCCTTCCTCGTCGACGAGCATGTCGACAATTGCATCACCGCCGGAATCATCTTCATTGACAAAGGCTGCTTCTCTTGCTCCATCAGAAATGTCGTCGTCGAAAGCAAACTGCCGGTGACAGGGATCTTCGTAGACGGCAACGCCGATGACACTTCCATCGTGGACGCTGCTTCTCTCGAGGTCTCCATCGACGGGAGTAGTGTCAACGACAGATGGGTCGTCGACGGAAGTTGGCCCCTCGACGTCGATGAAGACTTCGACGACACGATTTGCTTTGTTGACAGTAAAGGCACGTTACCCATCGACGATGTCGAAGATGACATCGATGCCGCAGAAACAGTCACAATGTTAATGAAGACAACGTCGTTACTAGAATCATCTCAGGTGATGATCTTGTTGACGGTGGAATCGTCGACAAGCTGCTCAACTGCGGAGCCGAGGTAGGTTGTTTGAAGGTATGCTTCAATTTCATAGGTGGTGTTCTTGGTTCTGAAACTGGTTTCTTGATCTTTAAAGTCTTCTTTTCTTCATGAGAGGCTTTGGTGGTAGATCCAGTTTGTTTTTTGACGCTTTTTAGGAGGCTGCGGCGAGCCGCAGGGTCGTCTAAAGGTCGTTTCTGCGGTGTTTTTGAGGAGGATTTAGATATTGTATCACTCTCCTCATCAGATACCACATTATCTCTATTTTTAAGCCTCTGAAGCCACAAGAGAAGCCTTCCTTCTCGGTCTTTAAGAGTCTTAGTAGAAAAGGTACGACATACCTTGCACTCCTTTGGCTTGTGGTCAGAGTATAAACAGTATAAGTAGTCCTTATGCTTATCGTCAATATGCAGCCTTTTCTTCCTGCAGGTTCCACAGGCTCTGAATAAACCTTTTTTAGGTGTCACTGACATGGTGGATGTCAGTTTGAATCACCTTCAAATACCTCCAATGAGTTGGTAGAAAGTTGAAAGGGTTAAAAAATACTCCAAATCTAGAAAAGAGAAGAAAACTGAGCAGAGCTCAGTGGAGACTCCCTTAGCACGACATGCGGTAGAAAATCTGAGGGACTGGAGCCTCTCTCGGGAAGGTTCTACAGGGTGGTCTCTTCTGATGGGTTGAGGTTTAAGTTTGGTCCTTTTTTATTAAAGGACAGAGATATGTTATAAAAGATGTTAAGGCCTAGGCCTTACGTGTCTATGTCTATTGAGACAATTATTTTTATAATACCGGACACTCCCATCTCGACGACGGGGAATGATTCAAGCATGTGAATCTATGAAAGTTCCAATACTGGAGTAACTTAAAGTTTATCCCCACGCCTGTTTCAACCATGTCTTCATAATCTTCACACAGGACATGGCTGGCAACTTGTTCACATACAAACCACAAAATGGGTTACAGAGGAATTCAAGTTCAACTTCCATAGGAAAATGCTTTCTCTAGGCACCCAAAACTAAATCTATGATACCTCCAGCAGGAAGACATGACCAGGCCAGGAAGACCTTGCCTCACAGAAACACTGCTTATGCCACCTTGAAGCCATTTCTTGCAAACCTTCATGTGAAAGCTACAAACACATCCATACACAAGCCTCCACTGTATTGATGCCACTTGTGCAACACTAAAATTCAAATAATCTTTCCATCTCAACCCACCTACCTTTTTTTAAAGGGGTGGAAGAACAAATTGTGAATGTGCGATAGAGAAAACAAAAAATTAACTGACACAAACTAATCTGGATACCCTGTAATTCTAAAAGAATGTTCTATACAGTGAAAACAGCTATTAACAATACTGCTGATATGAACAGGAACTCAGCAAATACCTTTTAGCAAGAGTTTTCTAATAATTAAATGTGTTCACTGCTTTTGAACTGAACAATAAAAACACTAACAATAGGAGTGTTACATCATTCAATGCGACAGATTGATAGCGGCAGTATATCACTTACATGTCAAGAAATGTGAGGTCTCAACCACATTGAATCTGTACTGGCAGGGCTATGCAGGTATCAATGTAGCTCATTTTACAGCATCCATCGATATAGAACACCACGTACACAAATGTTTTACACAGCTTTTGCATTGGTATCAGTCTTAGCCAAGAGTGGGTATTTGCCTGCAGGGTGCATTTCTGCCGCCACAAGCAGCACTCAATTGACTAATGTTGTTTCAGCATGTGATGCCCTGTCTAACTTAATCAGGGTCACCTGCTCTGCGTTAACCTATTTTTGTGTTAGCCTCTGGCACTATGTTGTCATGGCATCATGTATGCAGCCTGCGCTTTTCTGCTACAATTCACAACAAATCACTTAACATGTCTGTTACTTGAATTGATCTGTGAAGAAAAACAAGACTACAGCTCCCAGAATGTCTAATGTCCTGACAATAAGTAGAAAGGTAGAGAAAAGTAGCAAGCCTGAGGGGCTCATATCTGTCTTTGATGCCACTGCTGCAGGGGTGTTAACAAAGGAATGTGCTACTTACCAGTATGCATCTGTTCTTGGCATGTAAAGCTGCAGATCTACACACTTGTGCATTGATCGCCATCTGGTGTTGGGCCCGGATGTTTGCAGTTGTTTTTCCTCTTGGAAAGTCTTTGGAAGTCACGAGGTCGGTGACTCCTCCTTTGGATCGTATTGCGCATGGGCTTCGGCTCCATCCTCAGATTGTTTTTCGCCAGCAGGGAAAGATGGAGCGTAGTAATAACAGTGAAGATGCCCATGTGTGTTGTATCTAAATGAGATAGACTGGAACAAATAAAGGCAGCCGGGGAGGCGGGTGGGCGTGTGTAGATCTGCAGCTCTACATGCCAAGAACAGATGCATACTGGTAAGTAGCATATTCCGTTCGAGGCATATGAGCTGCAGATTACACACTTGTGCATAGATTATATAGCAGTACCCATCCTTAGCGGCGACTACCCGTATCTGTTGCAGTTGTTTGAAATAGAGTACAGCCTGGCCCACACTAGCCTGTTGCTTAGTTTGCACATCTACACAATAGTGTTTAGTGAAAGTGTGCGGTGTTGACCATGTAGCTGCTCTGCAGATATCATCTAATGGAATGTTCCCTAAAAATGCCATTGAAGCCCCTATTTTACGTGTAGAGTGGGCTTTAGGGGGAACGTATAGCATTCGTTTTGCTTTGTGGTAGCAAATCTGAATGCATTTGACAATCCACCTAGCTATCCCCGACTTGGAGATGGGGTTGCCTTTGTGTGGTGGTGAGAAAGAGACAAACAGTTGTTTGGTCTTACGGAAAGGTTGTGGTCTTACGGAAAGGTTGTGTTCTCTCTATGTAGTAGAGTAAGGCTCGTTTGACATCTAGTGTGTGAAGAGCTCTTTCTGCAACCGTCTGTGGTTGTGAGAAGAATACTGGTAGTTCTACAGATTGGTTTAGGTGAAAGGGAGAAATGACTTTAGGGAGGAATTTTGGGTTGGTACGGAGAACAACCTTGTTCTGGTGCATTTGGGGAAAAGGTTCTTGAATGGTAAGTGCTTGTATTTCACTGACCCTTCTGAAGGAAGTGATGGCTACAAGAAAAGCGGTTTTCCATGTTAGGAATTGAAGCTCACATTTGTGTAGAGGTTCGAAGGGAGGCCCCGTTAGTCTGGTGAGAACGATATTTAAGCTCCACACAGGTGAGAGTGGCACTCTGGGGGGAATTATTCTTTTAAGGCCTTCCATGAAGGCTTTAATGGCAGGTACTCTAAAGAGTGATAGATGTTGCCTGTTTTGTAGATAAGCTGCTATGGCTGCAAGGTGCAGTCTAATGGACGTATAGGCTAGATTGCATCTTTGTAGATGTAGTAAATAGCCTATGATGTGTTGAATGGACACATCTAGGGGATTGATGGTATAGTTGTAACAATAGACAATAAAACGTTTCCACTTGGCCGCGTAGCACGCTATAGTGGTGGGTCGCCTAGCTTCTTTGATGACGTTCATACAGTCAGGGGGAAGATTTAGGTAACCGAATTCTAGGATTTCAGGAGCCAGATCGCAAGGTTGAGCTGGGTCCGGGTGCCTGATCTCTCCATGGTTCTGGGTTAAGAGGTGTGGAGAGAGGTGTACTTTTTGGTGCAGTACTACGGATAGTTCCAGCAGTGTGGTGTACCACGGATGTCTGGCCCAAGTTGGAGCTACTAGGATTAGTGTGCGGGAGTGTTGTTGTAGTTTGCGCACTACTAGTGGAATGAGGGGGAGAGGCGGAAAAGCGTTTGCAAATCTGCCTGACCAGTTCATCCATATCGCATTGCCTTTGGACAATGGGTGTGGATATCTGGCAGCGAAGCTTGGGCATTTGGCATTTTCGTGGGTGGCGAAGAAGTCTATCCGTGGATGCCCCCACATTTGAAAGTACGGGTGAAGAACTTGTGGGTGGAGTTCCCACTCGTGGAGTTGTTGTGGTTGTCTGCTGAGCAGATCTGCTATGGTGTTTTGGACTCCTGTGACATGTTGGGCTAGGAGAAAGATTTTCTAGGGTATGGCCCATCTCCATATGCTCTGTGCTAGCTGAGAGAGCTGTGGAGAGTGTGTGCCACCTTGTTTTTGTATATAGTACATGCTGTCATGTTGTCTGTGCGGACTAGGACTGCCTTGCCTGAAATCTGTGTTTGAAAAGATTTTAGGGCTAAAAAGATGGCTAGTAACTCCAGATGGATGATGTGGAGTAACTTTTGTTGAGGTGTCCATCTGCCCTGCATGGTGTGATGTAGTAGGTGAGCTCCCCAGCCGGAGAGCGATGCGTCCGTTGTCAGTACTATCTGAGGAACCGGGTTCAGGAACGGCCGCCTTTTGGAAAGGTTTTTGGTGGTCCACCACTGCAGAGAGCGATGGGTACGACCGTCTACCAACACCAGGGGCCATATGTAGGAAACAGTTTTGCGATCGCAAACAGTGCGATTCGCAGGAATCTGGGTGTTTGCGATCGCAAAACATACTTGAGCCATGTAGGAAAGGTATTCGCAGAAGAACAGTGCGAATCGCTAATTTAGCGATTAGCTATTTTGCGTAAGGTGGAGTCTGCGAATAAATCAGCGTAATCGCAGTCTGCGCACCAGTATTTGCGGAAATCGCTGTTACCGAACTCGCAATTAGCGATTTCGCAAAATGACATGTTCAGAAAATTCGCAAATAGCGATTCTGCAAAATTCGCAATTTTGCACTTCCCAATTACCATCAACACTGAGCAGGTGGTAACCAACTGCAACCTATTTAAACAGGCCCACAATGCCACAGGGCCTTTCCACCATGGCTGGGCTGTACGTGATAGCCAGGAGGCTGCGAATCAGGGATGCCACACAGAGAAGGAGACGCCAGGAAAGGATCTACAGAGCACGCATCACCCTCTTCCAAGTGACCGATGAGGAGATCCATGTCAACTACAGGCTGCACCCAGACAGCATCCTGGATTTAATTGCTGAACTGACACCCATACTTGACCACCCCACACGCAGGGCACACTCCATTCCCACCCATGTACAGGTGCTGTGCTCACTGCACCTCCTGGCATCAGGTAGTTTCCAGGGGGTCATTGCCACAGCAGGAGGTGTCTCCCAAAGTGCACTATCGCGCTTCTTCCACGCTTTCCTGGATGCAATGGTACAGAGGCTGCATCACCACATACAATTTCCTAGCACAGCACAGGCACTGGATCAGACCAAGCAAGATTTCTACCAAATTGCACAATTCCCCCATGTCATTGGCTGCATAGATGGGACACATATCGCTATTTCACCCCCATCACATAATGAGTATGTATTTCGCAACAGAAAGTCATATCATTCCCTGAACATCCAGGTAGTGTACAATGCCCAACACATAATCACTGATATTGTGGCCAAATACCCTGGAAGCACACACGACTCATTCATGTTTCGCCACTGTGCATTACATCGCAGACTCACAAATGGTGATTTTGGAGAGGGCTATCTGCTAGGTAAATGCATGTTAAACACACACAGAGGCAGTAGAGTGATGCAGTGGCAGGACACTATTGAACATTAATCTGCTTATGCCCCGCAGGTGACAGTGCGTATGCTGTACGAGACTACATCCTCACACCGTACCTGAATCCATCAACTGCAGGTGAGAGGGGGTACAACAGCACACACAGAGCTACACGCTGTGCCATTGAGAGGACCTTTGGAATCCTAAAGAGCCGTTTTCGATGCCTCCATAAGAGTGGTGGAGCGCTACAGTACAGCCCTGAGACGTGTTGCAAAATAGTGGTTGCCTGTGCAATGCTACACAACATCACTACCAAGAAAGGAACCCCAGTGGACCTGACAGACTCTGAATCATCAGATGAGGATGGACCAGCACCACATCGCGCTCCCGCAGGAGGTGCTGGTGCAGCTGCCGGACGTATGAGACGTGATGAGATTACCCAAAACTACTTCTAAGTGAGTAATGATGACACAATGAAACTGATTGGTGACTGACAGGGATGTTTATTTCTGTGTTATCAGGCATTGAGTGATCTCACGTTGTGACGTCAAAGTCCCTGCATGCACTTGTTTGTGTCACAGTGCAAAGAATAACAACAGACACTGAGTCTACATGGACTGTGTTGCATCACACATGGCCATTAGTCCCTTGTGTCCCTTCACCTCCTACGTGCACGGCCTGGTGCGCCTCGCTGTGTGCGCGCTGTGCCCTCCCTTGACTCATCCTCCACTGTGCTCTGTCGTGCACTCCTGCGTCATTCCTGTGGTATTGGGGGAGTGATGCTGCTCCTGCTCGATTGTCCATCAGTGTCCGTGGCTGCAAGTGCACCTATGCCACCTGTGGCGGTTGCGCGCATCTGGTCCACCGCAAGTGTGACCTGCACCAAGACACTGCCCACGTCCTGGCAGCAGTGGGCCATCTCGCGCTGCATGCCAACACATCTTCTGGCCAGCAGGGATGTGGCGGTTGTGTGGCGGTTCACAGCCCTTGTGTATAGGTCCAGCCGTGTGTGAAGGCGATGTCTGTCCTGGTGCCGCGCTGCCCTGTCCCTCGCTATCTCCCTGCACAGTCCCTCCAATGCACCAGTCATGGCCATTACTCCTGCGCGCAACTCGGTCATGTTGTGGTTATGTGCTGTCAGCTGCCGTTGTATTGACCTGATTCCCTTAACTTGCAGGCGCTGCTGCTTCAGCATGCTGCCCTCCAGGCCCGAGAACACAGTGTCCTCTTCAACAGGAGCAGTGCTGGTGGACGGCCGTTCCCTGCGTCTCATCCCTCTCCCTACTCTTGATTGTTCAGGGGACTGCGTTTGTTGCAGTCCTGCACGCTGCCTGTGCACTGGCTGTTGCTCCTCTGCTGTGTCTGGTGCCTGTGTCTCCAACAGTGGTAGTGGTGGGACAATTATGCGACGCCTGCATGGTGCTGTGTCGGCAGTTGTGGCTGCGCCCTGATCCTTCTGGCATGCCTGGTCCTCCATCTCAGCTGTTGGCTCACATTCAGCCTCACTATCCTGTGTTGGTGGTGGTGCTGTGGATTAAATGACACACATTAGTACTGTGTCCTGTGTGGTATTTGTCATGCATTAGTTTCAAGCAATAAAATCTCATGGGTACTATCGGTCTTTTTCTATCTCTGCATGATGGAGTCCTTCCTATTCCACCTGTCTGTGTCTCACTGGCACAGTTATCAGTGCATGTGACTACGTTTCCCATAATGCATTTCTGTGTGTGCTGTGTGACATTTACTGGAGTTGCAGTCAGGTTGCCTTTTGGGGGATGTGGGTGGTTTGGGGATGTAGCAGGGGGTTTTGCCATGCACCTTACCTTGTCTGGTGTCTGTGTGTTCTGAGCTGTCCAGGTCAGCCACTCCACTCACGCTCTCAGGCTGCAGTGTGCCCTCCACCAGCTCCTCCAGGGGCGTCGGTTCGGTTGCAGTGGAAGGGCCCCCACCGTTTTTTTTTTCCTCTGCCAGTCTTGTTGCCACCCTCTCCTTTGACCTCTGCCGCATGTCATACCATCTTTTACGTAGGTCCTCCACACTGCGGTGTGTGACACCAATGGCATTGACTTTCTCTTGGATGTCACTCCAAATCTTGCGCTTTCTGGCCTCAGGTACTCTCAGGGAACTTTTCCCAAATAGGAGATCATGGTTGCTCACCACCTCCTGTGTGAGGACCTCCAGCTCCCTCTCACTGAATTTCTATTTCCTCTTCCTTGCAGGTTCCTCATGCTGCTTTTCAGTCCCCTGGGAATCCATTTGGCTGGTTTCCAAATGCAGAGCTGCACTGTTCTCCTCTCCACACAGGCTCTCAAACAGCTACTGGCTCACACACAGCTGCTGGCAATCAGGTGCAGCATGGGCAGTCACACTTCCTGGTTGTGATGTCATCATTCTGCACCTGAATTGCAGATTCCCAGATTTGCGATTCCTTAATAGCGTTTTCGCAATTAAGGAATCGCTATTAGGGTAATCGCAAAATAATTCGGCGAATTTTTGCTAATCGCTAATTATTCGCTAAAATCGACCTACATAGCCATTTGCGATTCGGAAAATGCGATTCCCGAAAAATCGCAATTTCCGATTCGCAAATTCCATTCTACCTACATATGGCCCCAGATCTGTTAATTGACCTTGGGCCGGGTTCCATTGGCGCGCTAAGCACTCTTGGAGAGGACGCATCTGGAGTCTTGTGTGAGGTACTATGAATATGCAAGAGGCCATCATCCCGATTAGTTGCATAAACACTCGAGCTGGGAGTGTTGTACCATAAATTTTGCGCGTAGAGCCTGAATGCTTGTAATCCCGGCTGGACTGGGGTAGGCTAGCGGTCTTGAGGTGTCTATGGTGGCACCGAGGTATTGTTTTATGTAGGATGGTTGTAGATGGGACTTTGCGTGGTTTACTGTGAAGCCAAGTTCCTGAAGTAGCTGGATAGTGGCGTGCGTGTGTTGTACACACTGGTTGTATGAGCTGGCTTTTATCAGCCAGTCGTCTAGGTATGGGAAGACATGGATGTGTTGTCTCCGCAGGTGTGCTGCCACTACTTCTAGGCACTTGGTGAATACTCGTGGTGCTGTTGTGACTCCAAATGGGAGTACTTTGAATTGGTAGTGTTGGCCATCCACTACAAATCTGAGGAACTTCCTGTGAGCGTTGTGCACAGGAATGTGGAAAAATGCGTCTTTTAGGTCTAAAGTGGTCAGGAAATCGTTGTGTGAAAGCAGTGGAAGTACCTGCTGAAGTGTTACTATGTGAAAATGGTCTGAGAGTATGTATCTGTTTAGGGGCCTGAGGTCTAGGATGGGCCGTAGAGTCTCGTCCCTTTTTGGTATGAGAAAATATAGGGAGTAGACCCCCCATATTTTGTTGGTTGGTAGGAACGTGTTCTATCGCCCCTTTTTGTAGGAGGGAGATTACCTCCTGCTTTAGTAGTGTTAGATGTTCCTGTGACATTGGGCGTTGTCTGGGTGGAATGTTTGGGGGGGTAGATATTAGTTCTAGGCAGTAGCCTGACCGAATTATTTGTGTTACCCATTTGTCTGAGGTGATGGTAGTCCAGACAGGAAGGAAATTTTGGAGTCTGCCCCCGACCGGAGTGGGATGGTCTGGGGGGAGTGGAGGGAAGTCATTGGGTAGGTGCGGAGGCAGAACGGGCGGTGTTTGTCTTGCCTCTGCCTTTATTATTGTTGCCTCTGTAGCCGCCTCTTTGGTAACCCCTTGTAAAGGTGGATTGGGTAGGGGCCTTATATGAAGTGGAAGCGGTGTCAGAGGAGTAGCCTCTGGATGTGCTCCGAAAGGAAGAGCGGCGAAAGGAGCACCTGGGAGGGTGTGATTGTAAGGCTCCCATAGACTTTGCCGTATCAGTGTCTTTTTTCATTTTTTCTAGGTCCTCATCTACTTTTGGGACCAACAGATGTTCCTGGTCAAAGGGGTGGTTCAGGATGGAAGCTTGTACTTCTGGTTTAAAACTTGAGATCCTTAGCCAGGCATGGCGACGGAGGAGGATGCTGGTATTAATGGCTCTGGAGGCGGTGTCAGCTGCATCTAGGGCACAACGGATGGAGGTATTGGTGATGGTTTTGCCCTCCTGAATTAACTCGTTTGCCCTATTGTCTCCGTGTTATACTCAGGACCGAGAGTCATTACGATACTTCGTTACCGATTTTAAGAGCAGTATACCTGATATGGTACATCGTTTGATATTGAGTTCACAGCGCATATCTTAAGGTATAAATGTATTACCTATCTTCGTCAAATGGCCAGGACAGAATTTACAGATCACAAGCCCTGAGGAAGTCGCGGGCACTCCCGGGCGACGAAACACGTGTTGGCTGGACCAAGAATTAATAAAGAGAAGACTTGATATGAAACTTCAAGAAATCTATTTGTATTGTTGTTAACATATTGTTGTATATTTTACGGGTGTGCTCTGGTTCTATTGTACTTTGTGTGATCTCTAGGGATTACTAATTGGGAAGGGTGGATGACCCTTCTTCCTTTGAGCACCCCTAATATTCGGATCCATTACACACTGGAATAAGGTGAGCGCCATCACCAACCAGGGACTCGTCATCCATTAATTCATTAGGCCCTATTTTTGTATTTGTCTGGGAGGTGTTGCATTATGGCTTCTAGCTCGTCATAATGGGCCCTGTCGTATCTTGCTAGTAGCGCTTGTGTATTAGCGATACGCTATATGTTGGCAGCTTGTGATGCAGTGCGCTTGCCGGATGCGTCCAAGAGTTTTGACTCTTTGTCAGGTCGTGGTGCTTCGCCTGACGCTTGGGAGTTGGCCCACTTTCGTGCTGTAGACACTACCAGGGAATCTAGTGGTGCTGGCCCTCTGATGTAGGAGGGATCTGTAGGGACGGCTTTATATTTTTGTGAATGCGCGGGTTAATGACCCTGGCTCTGACTGGGTCTTTAAAAACCTCTGGCGCGTGTTTAATAACTCCTTTGAGCATGGGCAGTATGGAGGTTGCCCTGTGCGTAATGTCAAAGGTATCGAGAAGGAAGTCCTCCTCCACGGGGTCGGTATGGAGATCTACCCTGTGATAATGTGCAGCCCTCTGGAGTAAGTGGTCGAACCCTAATGAATCTTCTGGTGGGGATGGTCTCGAAGGGTAGAGATCACCTTGTGGGACGTTAGGAATGTCAGGGATGTTATAGTCGTCCCATGGGTCTGGGGAGCCTGTGGGAGTGGGGTCTCCTGTAGGTAGGTCATGGGGTACGTCCCCTATGTCATCATAGACATTATCATCATCGTCATCATCCGGAGAGGGTGTTGGAGAATGATGAGGTGGGGGTGGAGGAGGGGACGGTGGAGGAGGTGGTGAAGGCATTCTGAAAGGGCAGGTAGAAGAGTCCTTCCTCTTTGGAGGTGGAGCTGGGGCAGGTCTTTCCAGCTGTCTCTTTTTGATGCTGAGCATCAAGTGTCCGGTTTTGGGGTCCTTGATCAATGTCTTTTGCAATGGATCTGGTGTAAAGAGTTCTTCCGGGGGTGGTTTGTCCGTCGGCGCCGAAGGCATCGGGCCGTTGAGTTTCTGGTTTTAGAGTCTGTGCTAGTCCGCTGTTTGGAACTATGCGGTTTGGAAAGGGCTGTTTGTTTACTCGGTGGCGAGATGGTTTTCGGCTTCGAGATATCGGTGTTGATGGCCTTTTGTTTTTTAGTCGGTTCCTGGGATGGTGTCGGTACAGAGGAGCTAGAGCTGGGTTTCGGCGCCGAGTGTTTCGGTATGGAGCTCGGTGCCGAGGAGGCCATTTACTTTTTCGGCGTCGGTGTGGAGGAGTGTTTCTCAGCACCGACCGTGGGTTGGCTGGAGCCCGAGCCGCTGGAAGGCTTAATCGGCTTCTTTACCGGTCCCGAAGGTGCGGTGTGGGAAGCAGTGTCTTTGGTCTTACCTAAGCCCAGAGGCAAAGGCGTGACCGAAGCCTTTTTCCGTGCAGTCGAGGGTGGGGTGGGCGAAGTAGTTTGGTACTCACGACCCTCTGTGCCGGAATGATGTCCTCCACATCCGAATCATCTGCTTCGGAGGCGCTGACGAAGCCCTCGTCGGTGTGGTGTTCTTCTGGAGCGTCGACGCCTTCTCCAAAGATGTAATCTGGAATCGCCGTCGACGAGTGTGCCATGGTTCTTCTTGCCCTTCGGTCTCAAATGGTTTTCTTGGACCGGAAGGACTTGCAGGCCGGACAGTCTCGAGCCTCGTGTTCAGGGGAGAGGCAGAGGTTACATACTTCGTGGAGATCGGTGTGGGGGAATTTGGACCTACATCGAGGGCACTTCTTGAAGGGAGTCCTTTCCATTATCCAGGACCGGAGCTTGGGTAGGCCCGAAGGCCGTCAGCGACGACTGGAATCGAAGGTCTTGATCGATGAGAGCCGCGCCAAGTGTGGAGATCGCGATCGAAACAATACTGCGAATTAGGGTGAGGATTGCGCGTCGATTGGAGAACTGGAAGCTGTTCGGAACCGGAGCGCGAAGATCACATCCAAGCCCGATGGAGGAAAAAAACGATCTGAGGATGGAGCCGAAGCCCATGCACAATACGATCCAAAGGAGGAGTCACCGACCTTGTGACTTCCAAAGACTTTCCAAGTGGAAAAATAACTGCAAACATCCGGGCCCAACACCAGATGGCGATCTATGCACAAGTGTGTAATCTGCAGCTCATATGCCTCGAACTCTAGGTTTCCTTTCTTCACACGCAGCAGTGCTCAGAGACATTTTCAATGATTAGATTGACTGACTTCTAGTTTGTGAGAATATTTGTCTGCAACTTCTTTTTAGATGAGCTAGACAACAGGACAGTTCGATTGCATGTGGATGTAGTGTGCTTTCAGCCCAGATTCTGGGGCATGGCTGGAGGATGTCACTTTTTGTCTTGTGAAGTGCTGTTAGCCCCAGATATGTCCAAAACTTGCAAATATTTTCGAAAAATTTGAGTTCACCTTTCCTGGAAGCTTGTTCTTTGCATTCATGTGCACTTTCTGTGGACCATTTACCGCTTTCTTTTGATAGGTCCAACTTTTAGTGCATCACAAGGGTATGGTACGACACCAGTGTTGTTGCATGTCTCCATATCATATCATGCATGGAATGCTGTTCTTCCTCGAATTGTTACTCATGCACCGGTAATCACCTTTATTATCTTGTCAGACTATAGAAATTGCCCATGTGGAATGTTGTGTACTTCTCTATAGTTGGAAAACAGTAATAGCTTTTGGTTCATTTACAAATCACTCATACCATGGAACTGGGGCCTCTTCCAAACAGAAAACTATTTTTCCAAATGTAACTTTGAGAAAATTAAATGAAACGGGCTGAAAGAGGTTATCTACAAAGTGCACTGCAAGCCCAACGAAGCATCCAGACGCTTTTCTGAACACAAGCCCATCTACTAACAGCCACTGCTACAAAAGGTTGCATGAGGAAGAAAAAAGAAAAGGAAAAACAAAGGTCTTAAAAAAAAAGAATATGTCTTACAACTTATTTGGCAACACGAATAGCCACGTTTTAAGATGCTTTCTAAAAACTGCAACTATGTCCATATCAGCATGGGATATCCACTTCTAATTTCCATGACTTTTATCTCATGCCCCTGGTGCTTGCAGAGGTAATAGTAAAGGCTTAATCATCAGAGAAAAAATGGAGGGTACAGAGGGAAGCCCAGCCTCACTCTACATACTTGTGCTTCAAAAATGCATTGCCTTGTGTTGACTACTCCAGGGCATACTGTATAATAATTGAATCCACCCTATGAGCTCAGGGCCAAATTTCATACTTCTCAGAACAACCAATAAATACTCCATCTACAAGAGTCAAACACTTAATTGGTGTCAAGTGTGCCCACCACAGAGAAGGTGTTTCGATCTTTCACCTTGTTCTTGACATGGAACAATTATCTGATTGTTGATGGTCTTACAACCTGGTGAATATCGTCATGTGGTCTCTGCGGTTTAGTATGCACACTAGAAGTGAATGTCTCGCTCAGGATTTTCAGGACAAGATTAAGTACAGGCAGAGGTTTGCAT
This sequence comes from Triturus cristatus, assembly GCF_964204655.1. Taxonomy (NCBI): domain Eukaryota; kingdom Metazoa; phylum Chordata; class Amphibia; order Caudata; family Salamandridae; genus Triturus; species Triturus cristatus. The sequence continues at coordinate 762,453,715 of NC_140592.1, read as the reverse complement.
CAATTTATTTGGCTTAAGAACAACCATCACCACAGCCTCATTTGTAGTTGCCGGCAGCATGTGCTGTTCTTTTCAAATGGATGGATTAAGAGTAGCTCTGGTGCTAGGTTGTCATAGTATTTTGTATAAAATTCTGTAGGTAACCCATTAAGGATAGGTATCTTGCAGGTTAGCTAACTGTCGTGTGTTGGGGATGTTTGAGTATTAAGTGTACGTTATTTTTTTTTTATTTTTTTTTTTTTATAAACCTTTATTGGTACATAAAGCAGTTACAAACCCGGGCCTGAAACCATCACAGTCGGCCAGTAGTACAGAGTCGATCAAAGCAAATCAGTCAATCCACAAGAGTACAACAACCCGCCTCCCAAATGCCCCGTCGTAACTCAGGATAGTATCGGTACCATATCGGCACCAGGATGAAAGAGGTTTCTTTTAGAGTTTTAAGAAGGAACAGGATCTAATGCCGCACAATCCAATAATACAAAGGACAGGGGTTACCACAGCTCAGGATATTCACAGGCGGGACTACTGTAGGCAGGACGTTGGCGGTGACGCACCTTAAACAGGATAGACAATGAGCTATACAATTCGCCCACCAATACAGATTCATGCCCGCTGCAATATAAAAACGTTAAAGAAACATCCACCCCTGTAATCTGTAATACCAGGACGTATAGAGAGGAACCTGTGAGACAGTTCCCAAAAGAAATAAAAAAGAAAGAGGAGAAGTAAGAGAAAGCCAAGAGAGACAAAGAATAAGAAAGAGGCCCTAGGAACATAAAAGGAAAGAACAGTAGTACCCCTCCCCCCTAACCCCCCACCCTGCACCTCTGCCAATGGCTACGGCCTCCCCCTTAACAGCGTGCCTGTCGCCCGGTGTACGGAACCCGAAATATAGAAGAAAGGAGAAATATAAAAGAAGGAAATATAAAAGAGAAAGATATATTGGGGGGTTCACCAGTACAGGCCCCCGGCCCCTCCGCGTAACTTACAGGTATATCCGTTCCGCTGCAGGACAGCCGAGGAACCCATCGACTCAGAATAGCAATCGCCCCGCCAGCCCCCCCAGTTACCCCCCTGTCAGCATCTGAGGGAAACAATCACTATTTCGTAACCCAGCCCCACCCGGCCATTATCAGAAACATGTCCCAGTCCACACAAAACGTAGCCAACAAAGCACCAAGAGTACAATAGACAAGGATATCCAAAGAAGAGTAGGAGTTCTTCCATTACGCCAGGACACGACACATTTCACAGCCGTTCACAGCCCACAACCGCCTCCCACGCAGCAAGACATAGTCCGGTTCAGGAAGAGTAGGCAGTTCAATTTAAATGGGTTGCGCGACGATGTCTGCCACAAGGGAGAGGGCAATAAAGGAGTCCCCACAGTCTCACATCCGATGGAGTCCCCGAACACTCCATTAGTCCATGGACCAAGTTCCATTCCGACGATGCCCTTTGTAGCGATCAAGTAGACCCCAGTCACCAACGTCCACTCATCAGCAACGTATAGGGTCCCGTAGAGATACCCATCCGGGACATACCACAGATCGTAGAGGGAGTCACCAGGCAAAGGCACACAGTGAAAATACCGCATCAGGCTCTCTCATACTTCCACTTATGCCGGGGACTAATCGCCATGCGAACCAAACCCACTCGCTGTGCTTCCAAAACACGGGAAGGGGCTTCCGAACTCCACACTCCTTTTGAAATGCGCATCGCCATCGACTCGGGCGGGCAGGGTTCCATGAGGGTATCACTACCAAATGGGGCGCACAGCATTAAAGCCACCAGAGTTCACACTAGAGCCTCCATCATTTGTGCCATCCGGACGTCTCCCCGGTTGCACCCGTTGTGATAGCCATCGCAGCTGCCCCCCAGAGGTCTCATCTGCGCCACCCAGTGTGTCCGAACGACTCCAAATCGCCATGCAGCAATCGGCCCCGATCCGCCGAATCACGGGATACTGGCAGCAGCTAGCGGGTCGTACCAATCTCCAGCAGAGAGACACAGAGCAGCGTCACACGACCACATTTAGCGAGGCAGCGTTCGGGTGGGTGGAGGGGGGGGGCCCGTCCGGCATGAGGGGACGGCACTCAGCAATGGGCGCTAGGATGTTGTTCAGGGCGGGTTCGAGCGCCCCCGCGGGTGACCGTGTTTTCCCGGCCGTTGTTGTTCCACTCACCACCGGCTACAGTATCACGTGAGGTCCCGGCTCCGGGACCCGCGTAGGCCACACCGACCGGGAAGCATATCTTCGTCCCTGAAGCTCGGAGAGCCGCCGGAGCGACTCTCGGTGAAATCGGTCCTTCTCCGACATCCAGGAGAGTGTCGTCAGAGCTGCCCCGACAGCTAGGTCCAGCAGCAAAAAGAGAGAGTCGACGGAGCCGGGAGCCCGGGCGGCCATCTTGGCCGCCGGCCTGGCTCCGCCCCAAGTGTCCGTTATTAATCACTGAAAATATAATTTGTTGCTTCCGGAGTCCTGCTTGTGCATTTAGGCTAATGTTACTTTTGTGCTATGAGTAGCTGATTTGATCAGCCATGCTACCAGTTGGTCGCTTTTGCTCCCTGGCTTCCGTGTCTCTTCTGTCACTAATCCAAGGTCTCTTCTACAAAATGGTCTCTTTCCCAAATGCGAAGGTAAGAGGCAACAGCTTAAACTTGTGTTGACCTGATATAGCCCTCTTAAGCCTCTGTAGCATAAGCTTTTTTCCCACATGTTGCTCCTTTGTCACCAAATGGTGATCAAACTCTAATATCCTTAACAAACACGGGAAGGTATTCCATCTTAATAATCCACTGCATACAGAGCGACAAATGTTTTCTTTTAGCAAAGTTTTTGTTTATTTTTAGGTCCCTGACAAAGTGCTCTTCTAAACATGTTTTTTCTAGTCACAATCTGTAATTTGTATTTAGTGAGGGGTTATAAATTTCTGATTTCTCTTTCCTTTTAGAAAAAAGGTCTATATCTTCCACTAATATATGTATTGAGGTCTTGCAAAGTGTGCTTGTCCTCTTGGTCCAAATTTTATACCACTTATGTCTTTATTATTTCTGATTTTTAAGACTAATGTTTTCATTGTTAGTATGATTATTAACAGGGACAAGGCGACCAACAACCCATCCTTTAACTCTTTCCAGTACCATTTTGATATAGACATCACCTTCAGCAAAAACTGATACCGTTGTTTCACATGGACCACCACTGTTTAACAAAATTATCCCTCAAACTCAGTTGATGTAAAACCCCATTGTTAAGGGTGGTCACACTTGGGCAGCATACTATGGGTGTGTTCCTGTTACCAAGTTACACTCTCTGGGGGCACGGAAAGAGGCTGGGGGTTAGGTTTTCAGCATCAGGCCTGCATAACAACATCACACTACCAAGCAGGTTAGTGCAGGACTCCTACAGTAAAGCATGTTCATCTTCCTGCCAGAGTGAAGGACCCACAGAATTTGCAAGGAGTCACTGTGGGTGATCTAGCCAAGATGATGGAGACCTAATAAGAGGATAACCATCTGCAGGGAAATTGCATAGTCACACAGAATAAAGCTTCCTCCATTCAGCATTTCGATGACTCCTTTTCCACCGTCAATGGACCCCCAACCAAAATCCAGGCTGGCACGTTGACCGCCATCCTTCCACTACATGAAACAAGGCACAAGTCTACCACCTGCTCTGCAGAGCTTCCATGTGTGAACCCAGTTAATCTCAACTCTAGCAGTCTCACTAGTAGTTCAAATAATGATTCCTCCTACAGTTCCTCTGGCAAAGGCAATAACTTTGCAGTTTCCCTAAATCAGTGCCAATTACATTTCCTTTGTAGACCTGCTTCATTGCCAAAACAAGTCGGACACATTTTTCTTTCGCATCCCGGTCTAATACACAGGTAAAACATGATGGTCCACTGCTCTATAACTAAAATCAGGTTAAGGCAGAGGAAAAACTATTGAGGAACATACATTTGTACAATGCACTAACACATAGTTGTTTAATTTGAATCTGGAAACCTAAGCTTTTGTAAAATATTTAAACTCATTCAACCTCTCATAGCCAAGGCACAATGACCCGAGGAGGCCAAGGCCTCCTTTTTGTATCATGGGTTATGGGATGAGTTGGAAGAAAGGTTAGACATAGATAATTGATGTACCCATGTCCTGTCTAGGACTTTATCAATATGGTAAGTAAGCTGGACTACAATCTGCCAAATGTTGTGGGGACAAAATAAAAGTGATCATGAAGTGCAAGTAGTGAAGGAAAAAAAATAAGACAGACCGTCTGCGGAGGAGGTGGACCCCATGCAACTAGGGGGACAATGTAGCCCCACTATGAGGGAGGAGAGTACCAGACAATCAACATAAAACACCAGACTTTACTGTGGAAAAGAGGGTCATTTTCTCAAGCAATACTCTACAAAGCTGAAGTCTCATTCGAAACCCTCAGCAACAATTACTACAGATCAGCCAAAAAAAGATCCAGCTCGGCAATGATTGAGGTCACTCCAGAATACGCATATACCCACGGCATCACATGATTTCACAAGCATATAAAGACACAGTGTAAACATTTCCCGACACTAGTAATGTTGCATGCATTGTTTTAATCCTGGATTGGGTGCATGTGAATCCATGTCTTGTTTGTTGCATCAAGTCTTGCGCTGGGTTCAAGACAAAAAATCATGATTGCTAAGATCAGGTTGTTCAAGTCTTGAAATTCTGTTGAGCTCACAGATCAGCAAGGTTAATAGAGTTGACACACAAAAAGTGCTGTATGGTACCTCTGTACTGCCGTCTATTACTGACAATTCATTTCTGGAATAATTTTCAAATGTGATGATCTAGACTGAGCGTATCCCAAAGTAGTGATGATCTTGAGGGCTACACTCTCCTGGTGCGGAAATTGGAAATGCCTGTTGGAGTGCAAGGAAATATGTCTTCTCGCAGTGGAATCTTGAAGGTAAGGAAAGCCTTGAGGACTCTCAATGATTTAAATATACCATTCCCCAAAACAGTCACTGAGAGTCAGTGGTGTCTCACAAGACTTTCCAACCCCAAACTTTGCAATAAGAGCGGAAAAACAACCCTCCCTCCGCAATAGCAAAAAGTCATTGCTGCTTGGGCAAGACATCAAAGTGTGCTGCCTCAATCAGCCAAGACAGCAACAGAGAAAATCTAGTTGGGGGCAAGGCAAAAGACTTTGGAGAGTGCAGAGGTCAGGCATGAAATGGCCCCACAAAGTCAATGAATCAATATACACTTTATTCTATTTTTAAAAGAAGAATCATAAAATTTGAACACAATAAAATACATTAGATACACAGTAACAACGATAAAAGAAAAATCGCAGGATAACTCGCTTTAAAACACCAGAAAGATACCATGATAAAAAATAACATACCGGAGGGTTAGTTAAAAACTCTAAACACAATAATGCAGGTCTCGCTTGGTTGAAATTCATGGGCAACAAAAAGGGCCATATACTTTTATGATGCAGATCACCATATTGGGGACAAATCATAAGTATGTGATCACAATCTATGTTGTAGATTCCTCCCCTCATGCATCACCCCAAGTGTCAGACAGGATTCCGAAAAGTTGAACTACCTCTTCTACAAAGAAGATGGCACCACATATTTAGCTCGACTGTGGTGTCTCCCTGGACGTGGGAACAGCCTTTACAATGCGGCTGGAGCCATGCGTGCCCTTTCACCGCAAACGGAACCACGCTTGCCTTAACCACACATGTGTGGTTAAGGCAGTGTACTGTCTAGCTGCGCGGATGGGCAGACACAGGAAGAGGTAGCATCAGTAGACGTAGATGAGGTCTGGTAAGTGGGGCTGGGGTCGGGTTTGGGGGGTAGTGTTTAGGGCTGGGGGAGCAGGGTTATTTTCAGGGCTCAGGGTTGTTTTTAGGGCTCAGGGCAGGGGGGGCTGAAGTGTGATCTGTACCACACATATCCATTTACCAGTCATGCCTTTACCACAGAATTGCGTGGTACAGGCATGTGTGGTAAAGGAATGCAATGTTAAGATGCATTTGTTCTGGCAGCGTTGTAGAGGAACACATGGTTTAGCCATGTTTGCTTCTGTCATTCAACCCTCTGGACGTGGTGTTTACAGAGCCTTATTTGAGGCCCACTCCAGTCCTCTTACATCAGTTCCCTCATCTTTTGGAGACAAAGGAGAGATGGACATAAAAGATAGGAATGCAGTGCAGAAAAATACCTTTTATAAGGTACCCGGCAACAACTGGACTTTGGAAAAAGATGCAGGTAAGCCTTTCTTATAAAATAAAATCCAAGATAAACTTACATGAAATGTAGAAGAGGAGGGACTTTGTCACAAACTATGTGCAGTAGAAATCTAAGATATGGTGATCACTAGGAGGAGTAGAATTTAGAGCGCATTCACCTCACTGAATGAGGTTTGGGTGTTTTTTAATAAGATGAACGTGTAGGTAAGGCAGCTAAATAAACCCTATTCTATAGCCTTTCAGGCATTGAAATACTGTTTATTGCTACAGATAAAAAATATATTTAAAAAGAACTGTAAAATAACAAAGGAGCAGCAATTCATATAAGAATTTATTTAAAAAATTTACAATAAGAGAGAGAATACAATATTGTGAGCATCACTCAGATTGGACAATTTAAAATTATAAAAAATAAACAAAGGAACAAGAGTAAAGAACTGTCTAACTCAAAACCAAGCTATATCTAAAATATTCTGTGAACATAGTGACAAGTGCACTATCTTAGCAAAGACATGTGGGTAAAATACCTTTCAATAATCTGTATAAAACCCCTACAGGCAGAAAATTAAATTCTGTACACCTCTTAAATTAGAACTCTCACAGCGATTCCATGCGAGTAGCTTGAACAGTCCTGATTTAACTCTTCAAATTCTAGTGCTTTCCCATGGTACATTCAGAACAATCCACAGAAAGCACAAACAAAACGATTAAATGGATGAGCTTTTCAGGCCGAACATCAGACTAGATATCTCTGTTGTACCCATTATCCCATCACTTGATTTATGCATAGAAATCCTATCGACCATCCCAAGAAATGTGTCAACAGGAATCAAACAAAACAAATGTGGAATTATTAAAACCAGTCTCCCAGAAGTGTGAAGTAGAAGTCTAGATCTACTATCCCAGCAGAACTATTTGATTGCATCCGTTATCTAGGAGACAGAGGTGTCTACAGTCGATGTTGAGGATTATGGTGGTGGGAGGGAAGGGGATGTGGTAGTAGTGGATCTGTAACTCCCACCTTCCTATCATAGTGCAGTGAAAAATCTCTCCATCCGCTATCCCTGCGAAACTGTCTGCATAGTTCTTACATTCACAATCAGAGCAGATAGCTACATATAGAACTCCTATATCCACTAACTCAGCACACTATTGTATCTGTAAGAAATGTACCTGATGTGGAGGCTGCTTTCCAGGGAGGAAAACGCGTGGATGTAGTCTTTTCCGGGTCTGGTGTTTTCTCGATTAGTGTAGCAGAAGACTCCTTTTGGCTGAGTGCTTTCTGGAGAGGTGAACAGGCACCATAAGTTTTAGTTGCTAGTTTCTGCAGCACTGAAGTAGTAAATTTCAAATATTTGTCTGGATCACTGGGTATTGAAGAAGCAGCCTTCTTCAGGAATTTCTTGGTTAGTGATTTATCTGAAACAAAAGACTTGAAGTTATTTAGGTCATATTAAGTGTTCCACACAACCAACAGCCTTGGTCCTCCTATCTGGGGTTACAAATTCTCTTCCATAACAGAATTATAGTATATAGGATATGTACATGGAAATTCCCTCACAATTAATTCTCAGGCATTGTTGCAGGTCTAATTTTTTCTGTTTTAGCTTTATTTGAACAGCACTTGACTACACACAAAGGGTTGTCCAGGCGCCATGCTGACTGGTACAAGAAGTAAAGCAAAAGAATAAACCAGGTCTTTGGGAGCTACTGATAATTCCCAGACGCTGAATTGTTTGAGGAGGATGTTGCTAGCAGTACTTATGATAGTTCCTCCTCAGACACTCAGCACTGCCTTGCCTGTAGTCACCACCAGACTATGTTGTGCAAGGGACAAAGAAAATTGCAAGATGTCAGAAAGATGAGATTTTAAGGAGGTGATCACACTCCATAACATCCATGTACTGTCAAAGTTACATCCATGTACGTTTATTTTTGTAATTAATTTTGGGTATTTGTATAGCATGGACCTAGGCCCAATGGCGATTTCCAGAGCATAAGAAATGGGGGTTGACATATGTCACGATACCAGAAACCTCTAGTTAATCTGGACTGTATTGTAGCAAAGAGGGACATCGCTCAGAAATGGGGTATCAAACATGTTGGAATAATACCCCCACACCATAAACGGTGTGGGAGGTATGATTCCAAGCACCAGAACAGGCCTCTTTTAGGATCACAGTGCCCCAGGTACCAGTCTTCTAGACCCGGACAGCACAACATGGTTGCTGCCGACCAGAGACACGATTCTGCCCTCCTGCTTCTGTGCCAGGCTCGAGCAGGAGAAGGCAGAACAAAAGGTATCCTATCACAGGGAGGTGAACCACCTCAAAGACAGGATTTAGTGTATTGGGGCCGGGTGAGCGTGCTTGTCAGCTTCTCTCAGTCTGCATGAGGGGCCTCCTTGCATAGCCCAGTTCAAACAAGATCTGGGAGCCATTGGCTCCCGCTCTGGCGTGAAACTGGATAAAGGACATGGGAGTATCCTCCCCACTGTCCACTCCGTCCCCTGGGAGTGAACCTTGAATCGTCCCAACCCTTTAACTAAGGTACTTTAGGGCTTACCTGTGGGTGGGTCCCTAGATTCGTCGTGGGACAGGATTCAATTCAGACACCACTTCAACTTCTACCGTCTGGACACTCGTCTGTGCCAGTGCACCATACAGTAACCTTCTAAGGCCTGTGGGCATCAAAGACACCTGAAGGAATCTCCCTTGGAGTGAAGGAGTCACTTCCCTGCATCTGCAGACACCGAAACGAAGCTGATCGGTCTGCTGATCCTGAGCTCCCATGGACTCCAAAAGGCTCAGCAACACAGGTGGTGGTTGTCCACGTCTCTCGAGGCCTGCCCTGCCTCTCACCAAGTTTGAGGCCAGTATCCCTCGTAGGAGCTGCAGGAACCGAACCCCTGTGCACCGTGTCGACTTGTCGTTGCAAAGGCTTGTTGGCTTCTTTCCACCAAGATCTTTGAGCTCCAAGAAGCCCCAACCTAGAGGATCTCCAGTGACCAGAATCTTCGTCCACACCGGATCGTTTGCATCATGGCCTGCATCTTTTGGTGAGCTGGTTGAGGTCCTTTTGCGACTCCAGTGCCTCCGGCCTGTGTGTCCATTTGAGGGGCACCTTTGTTTCTTTTGGGCTCCCCTGATTGCTCGGGGCCTGCCCTGACTACCTTGCTTGTGGTGAGTCCCCTGAATCTTGCTGGTCCCAACATTGCACCTTCTTCGACATCCACGTTATTTGCAGTTGCCAAGGCTTCTTGGTGCTTCCGATGGACACAGACCCCTCAGCTCTCGACATACGACGTGGGACAGCTAGTGTACGGCTCCTGGTCTTCCTCAGCGTTGCCTGGTCCTCACACCTGCAGAGTCAAGGTCACTGTTGACTCTCCTGCAACACCTGACATCGGTGGTCATTTGTCTTCCAGGTCTCTGGGTCACTCATGAGTGACATAGACTCTGTCCCCTCTGCTTGCAGGTACCTGTCAACAAGATTCCACCTTCAGTTTCCACCGGACCCTTTCCCCTTCTCCAGCAGCGGTACTTTCCTGAAGTCCTCAATTGGGTTCGATCGCGGTTTCCGTCACTACTTCACACCTATGCACCCAGCTTCCCTGGTGTAGGTAACGTGTGTACTAGGGTATCCAAGGGTGGGGTGGCTCTCCAACCTTCTGTCATCCACAGGGTTTCTTCAGGGTCCACTGGGAAGGATCCTTTCTCTTTAAACTTGCAACCGCGACTTACACATTGATCTGTACGGAGAACGCGCTCGTGTTGCTACACTGCACACGATCTCCGTGGGGTTCCTAGTCACTCACCTGGAGTGCCCGGCACTTCTACATCCTCTAGACATTGTCTTGACACGAGTCGTGGTTCTTATACCACTTTCATATATGGTTTGGTCCCCCCTTGGGGTTAACTGTATATTTTGTGCTATTATCGTGATTTCTATGCAAAGTATTGTGTGCATTGGTCATATCTCCAGGTAGGAGATATTTAAACGGGTTAATGAGCATTATATAATAAATGCATATTTTTATAAATACCTTGTGTGGTTCTTTTTCATTTAATCTTTACCTATAAGATTGCATTCTGGTCAAACAAGCTGCTTTACACTCCTTCTGGACTAAGCCTGAAGGCTGCTCTCCACAGCTACCACTGAGAGAGCTTAGTATGGTTGTCTAAGACCTCCTAAAGCACCATAAGGGTTGTCTGTACTGGTGCAGGATGTCCACTTACATAAGAGTATATCATATACCAGGCCAGCCTCTCACAGCGAGCATGCCACAGAAGTTCAAAAAAATCTGGGGCAACTGGGACCAGGGTCCCACATGAATGGCACAAATGGCACAGATAGCATCACTGGACATGACACAACTAGATGGGAGGAATGCCGTGGTGAGGATGTTAGGAACACTGCCCAAATGCACATATGGTTATGTTCCTGTAATATAGGTACTTTACTGGATGACAGATGTGTGTGGTCGGGGGGAGGGATTGGGAAAGTTGGGGTGATTATCAACACAAAGTTACTGTATAGCTGTTTTGTTGTGTATAAAATCAATAAACATATTTCTTTTTTAAAAGGGGGGGGGGGGGGAGGGGGGAGAAGCCTTGCCGTTTTGGCTTCTGTTTTTTTTCTAGGAAATTTGAAGGACAATTTGTTTCGTGCTGCAGGTCATGATGCAAACCCAGTAAATTTGAAAGGGAGACAGGCCAGTTTGTGAGTATGTAGGGCGTTGTGAACGATGCACTGGGATTCAAGTTCGGACGCTGGCCGTCAGAGTAGTCAGTGAAGATTTAGGCGTGTGGCTGTAATGTGATCACATTTATGACTGGCAGTAATAAGTGTTATAGACTATGGTGCTTTGTACTCCAATGCAATTAAGGATTTTCCGGTTAATGTTGTTAAGGAGAGTTTCCTTTAATTTGTTTGTTCTATCACAGCATCTTTCCGTGAACATTCTAGACTCAAGTTTGTTACAGAGCAGAGTTGGGAGCAAGCACTAAAAGAACGTTGTGGGTGGTTTCTTTGCTTGCCTCCAATAAATCGTCACTATCGCTTGCCGCCTGGTTTCTTCACTGGAGTTCCAACATAACTACAAACCACTGCATGGAAGTCAGTTTTAAGAAAAAGGGCAGTGACGGCAGGGAGATTGGTTAGGATACTACCTCCAACAATAGGACCACATGCTTGCGCTACTGAAAATGAATATTCATCTGGATCCTCTGGGCCTGAAGAAAGGAAGCTGTGGCTATCCCTCAGATACAGCATCATTCAATGATGATGCAAGCTCGCCCTTTGCGATGTATGAACGTGATTGAGTGTGCCCTTCATCCACGGAGATTTTCTGGCTCTCTCCTGTGCTGGTTGCCTGTGGCAACACTGTGGCACACGCGTAGACTCAGTACTTAATGAGCCGTAGGCACGTCCTTTCAGGAAGCTGGACCTTGTGCAGGTCTTACTAGGGATCAGGTCACTTCATCTGGTATGTGCAGTTCCACCCCCGCAAAAGTCAGAATGGTCTTTCTTCTTTCCGCATGCTGCAGCAAGCAAATCAGTTTTACAAGCTTTGGAACATGCAGGCCCAATCTGTAAGGAGTATGACAAATATGCTACCTTCTGGTGGATACCTATTCCTGTAAAAGTCTGACATTAAGAATTAACCTTTCAGGCTTCCACCAGGTCCGAAAAAGCATTTCCAAAGCAATAGTCCCCAGTGCCATGTGGCCCATACCTTGACTCCACCCCCAGGTAGAACAAGACTGGAGCATATGAGGTGCTGGCTGGCAAGCTTATATCAGTACCAGTTTTTCTGTACCTCACTGATGTAAGATGTGGATCTCTCAGTGACAAAATTCCTCAGCATTACACAAAGACCAAGTCAAATCTCTCCTCCAAAATGTTCATGTTTCAAAACTCATCACAGATGCCAAAAGAAGATGTCCTTTTCCAATCTACATGATAACTGCATGTGGTATCTCTGCTAGTGACAACACTGCTGTGTGTGATTCGGGTGCATCAATGCAACCAAAAGCCTACAGGTTGACAAAAGCTAAGTTGCTTCTGGCTGAGGTCCACCGGAGACACCTATGTGATGTCCCTTGCCTGCAGTTAAGTCACCTGTAAGAGAATGATCTTCCAAGAGATCTTCCCACAAACAAAACCACAAGTAGTTCCACAAGTAGGAGCAGTCCTCTTGTTCCTCATGGAACTGTTCTTGTTTCCAGGGCAATTTGTAGTCTGTGTGCCGTTTTTGGATGCCAAACTCTTTCTCATCATTAGTGCACATACAAACACTGTCACAAATGAGACAGATGTTTATGGGTCCATCACTCAATCATGTATGAGCTGGTCAAAATCTTCGGGCATCCTAGGCCAGACATATTCAGGATGCCTCGTGCACCCTCTATGGGTTTTATCAACCTGATGCCATGTGCCCTTGGCTCTCATCCAGGCACCTAAAAAGAAAGATCAAAGCATGCCAAAGTGTTGTCTTCTGATCAGAGACTCCGTCTGCGCCACCACAGATGTCGCCTGCAGAGGTGACTCTGGCGCTGCACTTAAATTTGTTGATGTCGGAGATCATCCATGTGGTAAGCAAAAATGTTAAGGTGATCTTCAATGATGTTCCCTTGGCAAATTACTCCCTGAGGCTCAGATTTGCACAGATGGAGGTGATTGTGGTTCATACTCCTACTCCCTTGCAATACCTGGTAAGGGTTTGAGCGCTACAGCTGATGATTCTCTCGGATGTCATTAACCTTTGCGTTTGGGAGAAAGTAAGCAAAATCTTGGTGATAATGCAAAAAGGCTGGATACACCATGAAAGGCGTGCAAGTAGAGACCAGCCCCCTGGAGGTTCTTCTAAATTTCAACAGTTTTCTACTGACCCACATCCACTCAAAACCATCCTCACAATAAACACAAGAGAGTAAGGTGTAGTTAGTGGGATGCAGACTTGCTGCACTAAAATCCAACTAATCCATCTTTACTTGCTTTCTTTCATTCTTCAGGACTTAATGGTACAGCACCTGGGCATAACTGTCTGCCTGGACCACTAAAACATCTTACTAAATTACAGCCTCAATACTGCTGAAGGTCTTGCAGGCAATAATTGACGGACTTGCTATTCCACTGTATTGGAATGAACCACTCCAGGTGGTCTTCCACAGGACGGTTAAGCCACTATTGCAAACCTTTTCTTATTAGCACACAACATTATTAAATGCAGATACTAAAAAGTATGCAAGTCTCATATCATCCTGAATGTCAGTGGTCACTCTTTATTTAGAATCCAAGTGGCAGCTTGGGTTTATACCAGGAAGGAATAACAGGATAGTAATACAGCTATCATGCTCAGGAAGTTAGAGGAGGATCAGCATCCACCAGCTATGATTTTACTGGATGGAGACACAGCCTTTGGTCAGATCAGATTAAGCTTTCTTTGGACCCCCATGCAAAGATGGAGATTCCATCCACCTACCAACAACATGTATGGGCAATATTTGCAGCCCAATAAGCCTTCCTACGCATTGATGGTCACTTTCAGCACAGTTCATGTGCGGCATGGGGACATGGCAGGATAGCCCCAATACCCTGTCGTATGGTTTCCACTTTCTCAGTAGGATCTGCTCATTTGTTGGACAACATAAGCGTTGGGATGGTGCCAGACTGATTCTATGCACCCCCTCAGGATATGTTGGCCTATAAACCTGCTAGCTCACAGTGCCATCATAAGTATCCCTAATCCTAGGCAGGTAACAATTGGCTTGGGCAACCTCAGAACATGACAACTATGACTCCCCAGTAATCGTGGTAACAGATCTAGAACCTTTTCGCTCAGTCACTCATGCACACTTAGGAACATACACAAGAAATGCACAAAGGGGCGTTTCAATATTTATTGAATCATTGCGATTCTTGTGTAAAATATATGTGCTGCAATGATCAATAGAAATCAGCAGATAAAAGCGATTAGCAATATAAGAACAATGAACAGATTGAACGATTCCACCATTGTGCTAAGACAGTGTATATATATATATATATGTTGCCATATAAGTACTGTGTATAGTGTACTCCTACTATGCACTCCCTAACCTAGTTACTTAGGGCAGGTGTTCTGTCAAGAATGGATGATCACACTCCCCATTTCCTGAAGATAAGATATGTAGGGCCCAGTCTTGTTCATAAGTTGGGCATCCCTTCTCGCAGAGGGAAAACAGCAATCAGCTGGTCTGAGACTCCGACCTCGCAGTGACAGAAAAGTGGTCCTCTAATTTGAGCATGGAAATGCGTGTGCATTTAGAATAACATCCGTGCTTCCGTGTCGAAGCATCAGCCGGGCCGACATTGTTTACGGTCTTTCTGATAGCTATGTCGCATCATGGAAGAATAACAAACAACAACGTGTGTCCAGGCTTGCACTAAATGTTCAAGGCATCGTGATAGTGTATTTACGAAGTGGAATTGTAAGAAGTGGGGTTTCAAAGAAACTAAATCCTGCACTGTTGTGTAGGCAAATGTGTGTCAAAAGCCATTGTGTAGAAAAGAAGGCAACTTAAAAAACGTGTACTTATAAATGGCAGTATTTCTTCCTGGGCCTAACTTAGCCACGTGACAACTCATCCAGCAGAACCTTTACATGGAGCCACTTTTTTTAATACTATGCAATTCACCTTAATCATACAAGTAATCTGCAGCCAATGTTGTATTAAGAACGATTGTCATTGCAAACTAACAAGCTCTTCTTTACCCGAGAAAGACACCCCCCCCCCCCCCCCTCAATATTGCCATGAACTAAGATATGGCTTCAAACTTTGATTCAGTGACTGGCTAAAAACTTAATCTTACTACAATCCAGGTATTATTCATTGCAGATACATAGCTGAATGATATCTGAACTGTTGATCAGGCAAACTATTTATATGTCACATTAACATTGCATTCCAGCAACATGATCACCCCCAACCACAACCTAATGTTAAGGGAGTGTATCCAAATGTTTCTGTTGTGGGATAATATCCTGCTAACAATAGCAAGTCAGATCAATCTTGTGAAAATGGTTGTACTTCCAAGATTTTTTTGCTATTTCCTTCCTTGTTTGGATGACATGAAATTTCCGGGGGCGTTAAACTTTTTGCAGTGGTTTCTAAGCAAACGAGTGGAGATGCTCCTCAATATGAGGATATACTTTTAGGCCACCTGTGGGAAAATGTTATTGGGCCTTATGTAGGGGGTTTTAATTTATAACTCCTTTTCCCTTTCTCAGTCACTAAACTATACGCATCCTAAACACTTCAAGCCAATAAGTGTAAAATAAAAGTATCTTAGTGTGTTAAACAAAAATTTCACATTTTTCAAAATGATGACTTTCTAGTGGATTAGCAAAGTGGGGTAATCTGACATTTCCAGAACTCTTGGGTATCTCAGCATGCTATACATTAGGTAATAGCCCTTCACAACTAAAGTTTAGATTTTTTATCTTTTCAGTTAATTATGGACTTCCAAGAGCTGCAAAATCAAAATCAAGGTTCAATATTTTGGGAGGACTTTTATATATATTGCCAAACTTGTTATTTTGTATGATTAACAGCGAAGGCAAGGGCCACCCGACCAATCCCCTATTTAGTCTGTTTCTAGATTCCCGTCTACAAACATCACAGATTAATACTCTTTTTCAAAAACAAAAGAAGGTATCAAGAGAAAAGGGCAGACAAATGGCCTGGGCTGCACAATACTTCTACTCAATTCTCCACTTCTGACATCAGATTCTCATGCAATGTTCAGTTTGGTACCTAAGGCAACCATCTTAAGGAAGCACCACCAAACTCTGGGAATACTATCCAGATTCCTCAAACAGAACAGGATGTCTCTGCTTTGGCAATCACAGCGCCACAGGCTGTCTTCACAGGCAGACGAGAACCTCGAGGCAGCTTTTGATTAAGTAAACTATATGAATGTCTCGAACCTCAATGAGGCTTCTGGAAGATAACAGTACCTATATTTTTCCAGAGTTCCACAATTGTGATAGCATTGGGTGACCTGTTTTTTAAACAATGTTTGGGACCATAAATCAGCTTTTGGCAAATAGGAAAATAACTATAAATGTGAACTTTTACTGAAAGAAAACGCAGAGCAATATGTGGTTTCCAATTTTGATGGTTGCTTGACTGACCTTTGTGAGGCACAGGAAGCAAGAACACCGATGAGTTGTGAGTTTCTTGGTGGGCAAGTCTGGAGAGTGCTATTAAAAGGCTTTCTGAAAATTCACAAAAGTCTGGGGCAGTATGAATATAGGTTTATACTACAAGCCCCAACTTTCACTTTCTAGCTTTTGTCCTCACTTTGCTATCAGTAAATAGATCCCCATCATTTCTAGCAAAAGGAACATTTTTGTGATTCATTCTCAGTTTAAGACATTCTAGTTTTCCATCAATGTAAAATCTTATTATAGCCTATAACTGCAGCAGAAGAGATGCGTAAAATATGTTAGGCAAAGGAGAGTCCCCCTCTACCTAAAGTTTATTGATTTAAAGTCAGCTTTTGACTCCGTAGCTAGTGACCCACAATGGTTGGTGTTGCAGCAGCAGGAACTGTACCAGCACTTGCCAAGAGCTTTGCAAAGTTTACAGAAGGACATCACAGCTCAAGTACAGAATGGGTCCCAAGGGGGAAAGTACAGAGTTTCCCAATCATCACAGATGTGCACAAAAGTTGTTTATTGCCCTCCCCCACCTTTGCTTTTCTCATTATTTTTGAATGATTTAAGCTGGTACCTAGACAGCCTGAAATTGGATAGCTTGAGACTCGATAATTCGAGGATCTCTGTTTACTATTCGAGGGTGACATACTCCTGTCATCTCTCACTTAGCTTTCAATGCATAAGCTGATCAAGGGCTTTGTTGATTATTGGTTGGGAAAACATCTGATTATTAACATCTCTGAAATTAAATCTAGGATAATAAAACCAAAGACAGTGCTAAGATGCTCCTTTCCTGTGAATAATGTGATCCTGGAATGGGTGAACTATTTTGATTACCTTGGAATACGATATGACATCAAATTGACTTAGAGTCAGCACAGGGAAAAGGCAGCAACTATACTAAAGCAGGCAGCAGTGGCAGTTATGAGATGTAAGCAAAGGTTAGGGGGGCAGTACTTGAGCGCGCTATTGCATGTATACAAATGTCTACAACTATAGTAGGAGTGGAAGCTTGGTACAAGGATTCCTAAAGCAAAATGTTCATGGTAGTTTTGAACCCTATTAAGATGGTATTTACCCTGAGGCATTGCGTTCACTATATGTGAAGTTCCGCCTGGGGCTCTCCCCTTAAAAACCTACATTGCCAGAGGGAGTAACACCGTAGGCATGGATTGTGATTATGCTAGAGGGGAAAAAGAAAACATCACCCATTTTATATTCTCCTGCCCAAACCCATCGGGAACCCGCAGGAAATTGCTTACTACCCTATTCGGCACTTATAGTGTATTGAATGAGGCAGATGCCTTAGAGACTTGTGTTATACGGTGGACCACCCAGTGATCTATAATACAGTTTCCATGTATATTTACAGTGCTTGGATCACGGCTGGGAAATTGAAGAAAAAGGGAAAATGAGGGTGACCCTAGTCTGTTAGTATTTAGGCTTTGTGAACCATTGATAAAGTACTTTTAGGTTTTTGCAACTTATTATGTCGCCTTAATAGCGTGAGTTGGCAGAAGTTAGGATCGAATTGTATATTGTTATCTTTACTTCAATAAATTGACTATTTGTAATTATCTTATTGTGGCTTAGTGCTGGGATGCATTTATGTAATTGATAAATATGTAGGATGTATAAGGCTAATGCTGATACAATAAAGTAAAATAAATGTTTTCAGAAGAGATGTGTGTTTATGCCCATGAATCCTTCATCTCAGAAACAAGAGGAGTGTGTTTAACCAATTTTATTTTTGCTATTTTGTTTTTCCCATTTAAAACACAATGATACTCTACAACTTCCATTAGCTATTTCTTGCAATCAAAAATACAAAGATCTATGTGTAAACATTATCTATCAATGATACATCAAATACTGAGATCTCTGTATAAAATATCTCTATTCACATGAGAAAAGTAAGTATAGCCCTCCAGATTTTAAGGTCAGGTGAAAGAAAAGCCAGTGCTGATTTTATTCATTGCTTGGTTTTTCCCCCATTACAAAGGCAGGACAACATGTTGCATGATGCAACGGAAAAAAGGACTGGGAAGTTGCACCCGACATGGGACGGGTTGATAACTCAGGAATATCACTATCTTAACCGAGATAACAGAACTTCTCTAACCAATATCATAACAGAGCTAAGTAGAAAGATTTTATCCAGTAGTGAGTAGTACATGCCATCTCCACTCATTTATCTCAACAGAGCTATTTACATCATAAATCCACTATTCCAACAGTGATGTGCTTGTGTTTAACTCCTGAATCCACTACTCTTACAAATATGCGTATTATCACTAACTTAACTTTCCAGGAAGATGAAGATGAGGAGTCTAACCTTCATCTGATGTTTTCTCAATTGGTGAGGCAGCAGCCTTCTCCTTACTGACTGATTTCTGGAACAATGAAGAAGGATCCTCTGCCTGATTGGCTAGTATCTGGAGCAGTGAGGAAGCAGCTTCCACACGGCTGTCTGATTCCGAGTGAGGAGAAATGGAGGCAGTCTTGCTCTGGTATTCTAGTGTTAGTGATCCGTCTGGAATAGAATGATAAAAGTTATTTTATTTCATATACAGGTCAACGAGTAAGCTCACATCCTGGGTTGAGATATCTTGGGACTACTTTCTTTACAGGACTACAACGGAATATTAAAGTAGTACTCCATGAGCACTCTTGGGAGCTCCTCTCTCCGATCTCTTGGAGTGTACTTGGAAGTTCCTAGCTGATGTCCAGTACTTCTGTGTATGGCGTGGGACACTCTAGGGTTCAAAATATTGTGTGTGTATGGAGTAGTAGGGAAGAGAAAAGTGGGATGTGTATGTAGATCAGTGGCATAGTCTTCTCACCAGTCTAGACTCTTCCATGCAACATCCCTGGCAGTCATCCTGCACAACCATGATTAGCCTGATTATATGCTTCTCCTTGCTGAGACAGTTACCAAATAACCATCTCTACTAGTCCAATCATAAACTTCTCTCCCTCCATACTCAACTACATCAGAGACATAACAACCATGGCCTAGTCTTCTGTAAAGGCATTTATGCCATACTCCAAGATGTTCGTGCGCGCATGAAATCCAACTTCCTTATTATCTTCACTAGCAGCACCACACCACTGCCTGCACGTCTCAATCCACCTTGCCACCTCCAACAAGAGACCTGCTACTGCTCTCAGGTTCTAGTCTGTTACACAGGATTCCTTCTTGTGGAAATCTGTGTAAACAGAAGAATATTGTAAAACAAATTGCATGAAATCAAAAGGATTTATTTCCTAGTCAATTATCTTAGATAGTAAATCCTGTCTACTTGCGTGAATTATTCCATGTTGTCTCTCTTCCAATCACAAATATTTTCTATGGGACTTAATTATTAAGAATGGTGCCAGGAAGATAAAAAAGCAAGGACTGTTAACTTTAAAAAGTCAGATCACCTTGTAGTTAAACACATAAGGTGCAGCGACCACATATGCTAAAAATGTGTTGCTGGTTTACACTTCTTTTGATTAGCTTAAAGGTATGAGTGAAATGGCACCATTAGTATTGTAGCCCTCTCTCTGAGATGAAAACAGTGTTTGTTTTGCCACTATAACTGGGCTCCAAAGTTTGTCACATTTCTTTCGGCATCTTAAGATGTATTCTTTATCCTGGAGGGATCAATTCTTGATCGATCCGATATTCACATATAACATTTTGTGTGCCAGGTGGATTTGATACAAATTAAAATAGTCTCTGAGGGAGTTATTTCAGAATTTTTTCACCATACCAAAACACATATTGCATGATACTTTAGTTTAAAATAATTAAACAACTCGCAGTAAACTGTCTCAAAGACATTGTGCAAGGGAAGATGTCACCCTAACACAACTTAATTAAAGCCATGCCACAACTTCAGTAAACAGATGTTTGTCTCACACCTGCACTACGTATGACTATGGTGCTTTGCCTCCAGTCATGACAAAGTCATGCGATAAATGTGTTGTGCATATGGTCCCAATATGCCCTGAAATCTCCAGGCTTTTGTCAACAAAAAAAGCAGAAAGTGGCCTTAGAATAAGTCACAATGCACATTTTCCAGATGCTACTGGCTCCCTCTGGCATGCCTTCGGGCCCCACAGAGCCGCTGGAACCCCATGTATGGCCACTTTGCCGGGCACTCCCCGACCATCGATTGCCCCCTCAGGACCTGTCTTTGGGTCTGTACTGCAGCCAGTCCAGACTTCCAGTCTTGCCCATGGGTCCACACCAGTTCCCTCCTTACTAGCATTGGTGACAATCCTGCAGGTACCTGATCGAATTGCAACGTTGGTTTCCGACCCTTAACCGTGGGCATGCCTGGCCAGACCTATGTTGCCCTATTTAATACTAACGCGCAACCAGTGATGGTACAGTCAGACCTTCAGCCTTTGCCTCCCCCTGGACAGCACTACTATTAAAAGGATATAGGTCCCATTCAACTCTGATGCGGTCCATGGCATACCTAATTTCCCTCACAAGACACTGATGGCGATGATGTGGATAATCTGCTCCCCAACCCCAAAATTACATTGATGACGGGCTGTATTTATTCTTAAAAATTGCCAGTGGGCTAAATACCTCAGCAGAGACAGAGCTGGACTCACCACCACCTGGTCCACCAATAGCAGAAAGTGGCTCTTTTGCTGTAGTGGTGAGCAGCAGAAGTACTGGACTTGCAATAGCCTACTCTAGAAATCAAAGATAATCTATTGATTGAAATTCTTCGAACAGGTCCAACTTCATGTGACCCACTGTGACAACTTAATTAGGCCCTGCCAGGCACTCTAATGGCAACGTGGTCTAGGCCATTCTCAGCCCCTCTAGTCAGCCAACTTTTATCATATGGCACAGATACGCCTATTACAGTTATGATTTTTTGATAAAAGCCTAACATCTGAAAGTCTTCTAGGTCAAGCAACTTAATGTAAAGGAAATCTGAATGGTTCCTTTGAACCTCTCAGAGAGGGATTTGAATCGAATTGTTGTTTTTGGAATGAAAAGGTCTTCCTCATCTAGCTTGGCTTCACGTTCTTTGGACATGCCCTTCGATCTAGACTTTTCAGGGTGAAGACGGGCTTGACACTTGAGTGATTAAAAAATTGTTGTGCCTCAACTCAGTCCTTGGGGTTATTGTCCCCAGCCAGACAATTCCATCAGCAGTGTAGAAAGTTTAAGGTCTATTCCAGAGTCCCAGGGCCAACCTTCCAAGACAGTATAGCAGCAAAAGCAACCCTTTCAGGCAGAGGACATGGTGGCGGGCAAGGTCGTTCATGCCAGCAGGGACAGCTATCCTTCAACGCTTCCTCCCCTGCTGCATTGGCTGCCAAACTTCTTTCATTTGCTCTCCCAGGCCCACAGCCAGGCGATGGGTGACAGGATACAATATTTTTCCCCTAGCCGGTAAACCATTATGTCAGACTGAGGAATGTTACAAATTGTTCAAAATTGCTATGCGCTGTCTTTCATTTCATCCCTGCTCCCCCCTCCATGCAATGTTCATAGACCACACCACTATCTTGATGCAAGAAGTACATTTCCTACTGGCCAAAGGCACCATCCAACAGATGGGGGACTCCAAGAGGGGTGAACAGTGGTATTCATGATGCTTTCTCATCCGAAAGAGGGACTTAGGCCTCAGGCCATTAAATTCCTTCTTTAATAAGGGCAAATTCAAAATGCTCACTCTGGCTTACATCCCCTCTGCTCTGCAACTTGGAGACTGGATTTTGTCCCCGGGACTTTGAGGATGTGTATTTTTATATACCTGGCCTTCAGTTCCAGAGATGCTACCTGCGGTTCATGGTGGAGTCAGAACAATTTAAATTCGCCAAGCTACTCGTCGGGCTTTCCTTGGCCTCTCGGGTATACACAAAAGTTATTGCAGGAGTAATGGCTCGTCTTCAGAGGTTAGGGATAACATGTATTATCGTACCTCGATGACTGGATGCTAAGGCGTACTTGCAGAAGTAAGTCACAGACTACCTCTAGACAACAGCTGGTCGCTTGATCTCTTAGGGTTTTTCATTAATGAGCTGAAGCCCCACTTCAAATCCTATGCAGAGCATTACCTTCATGGGGACCATCCTGGACACAGTACAATTCATGGACTTTCAACCACTGCAGGGAGTCTGGGACATTCAGAACAGGATCCTAAGTTCAGGATCTCTACAAGGATGGTAGTGAGGAGTCTTGGGCTCCTGGTCTCTGGTATCCTCCTCGTCCATATGCCAAATGAGGCATGCAGACATTGCAATGGAACCTAAGGTTTCAATGGGCCCAGCACCAGGGTTACCTCTCCGACATGGACTAGATCTCACACCAGACAGCTTAGTACCTGACCTGATGTAGTGGCAAACTAGCTCCAACCTGACCTGCGGCAGGCCACTGCCCTATCTCCACCCACCCTTCTTGCTTGTGACAGACTTGTCACTGCTAGAGTGGGCGGGGTCATTTGGAAGAGGTGAAGATGAGAGGCTTCTGGTCTCCAGGGAACAGCCTGCTCCACATCAACCTTTTGGAGCTTCATGGAAATCAATTTGGCTCCAACATCCTTCCTACTGGCCATTAAAGGAAGACAAGTGCGGGTTCTAACTGTCACCACGGGTGGGGCCCTGGATCCAATGCGAGGAGGCTTAACTTCTCTGGAGTTGGCTGGACCAGCAAATGATATTTCTGGTACCCAACCACCTAACGGGTCTTTGAATGTCAGAGCATATAAGCAGAGCAGCCATCAGCTGGCAGACCAGAAGTGGCATCTCCATCCAGAGATGGCACAGGGAATCTTTCATTAGTGCGGTTTACCCAGGCTAGGTCTGTTCCCCACCACTGAGAACGAAGAGTCAAAGCATCTGCACATTGAAGTTTCCTGCAAAACAGTCATTGGGAGACACAGTGCAACTGTGAGGGACACAGGCCTTCTGTATGCATCCCTACCACTGCCTCTTCTGCCTCGAGCTCTGACCAAAGTCAGGACAAATCAAGTCATTTGAATAACCTTAGACTGGGTCAGGAGAGTGTGGTGCCCAAAGCTGCTGAGAATTTACACCTTTCAATCTAACTACCCGTTTGAAAAGATCTCCTGTCTCAGCAACAGGAGAGGCTCCTGCATCTAAATACCTGCAACCTACACCTCCATGTGTTGGAGTTTTGGCTTGCCACTTGAAGTGGAAGGTGTCATTCTTACAGCCACATGCCTGTCCACAAAGTCCATCTATGCCAGGCGCTGGTAAACATTAGGGGCCTGTTATTATACTTTGTTTTGTCATCGTCCAATACGTCTTGCCAGTCGGCAATTTCACCGTTTTTAAGTTGGCCTGACCAACCATGTCTCTTTAAATAACCAGTTGTGATGGGTTTTCTGAAGGGCCTGATGCATATGTTCTCTCTAACCCCACTAATATTGTCTCAGTGGAACATAAACCTAACCTGGGCACTCCTTATATGCACCCCTCAGAACTAGGGTGAGGGGAGCCATAGACATGTTCTACAGAATGGGAAAGGTGGCTATGTTATGGAAGTCCTCTCCATTACCTAATGACAAAGGGAAGTAGAAATGCACAAAGAGGCTGAGATTGCCTGTGCAGTTGCAAAATCCATAACAGCACAGATAAGCAATAGGACAACCATGACACATTGAGGAGCATCAGTGCTCATCTTACATTTGTGGTAGTATGTCAAACTGGAGGCACTAAGGTTGTTTAAAAAAATGGGTCGACTGGAAAAGCACTACTATGGCTTCCTTGGGGCAGGACAGATGTGGACTCAAGTGCATTTAAGCCTTTTTTCAGTCTCAGGATTGTGCTCTCCAAGGTGCCCTAGTAGAAATACAAACAATTCTTATGAAAACAAAATCATAAAAACTACTCAACACATTTTGTGTCTGCAACTTGACAAAAAACAGCCCAGAATTAGTTTGTCTGTTTTTTTAACCTCATGCAGTAATTTAATACCTTCCTCCTTTACGTCAGCATGTGGATGTCCCATGGCAAACAGTCATAATGTGGGTTAAAAGTGACACAGCTCACCCCATGTTTTTAATTATAGAGATGAAGAACACATTTGAACGGTGGTGCTTTTGACCTACACATTTTTAGAACTAAAATACACAAGAAGCGATCAAAATACTTGTGTGATTAGACCAGATTCTGCCCAAATGCCACTGTCGAATATTTTAAAGGCTTCTAATGCTTAATAGTTATACATATATTTCTTTGCAAAATGTTAACAAGTTAAGTAGCTATGAGCAGAAAAAAGTTAAGGATTTGTTTTAGCCGTTTGACCTTTGAATACAAAGATATAATCGGTCTGCAGTCATTAGTTAAGTTAAAGTAGTTTTGAAATGCCAGTTATATAACAATAAAATAAATGCATTATTTTTCAATTCTAGATCTGTGCCTGGGAGAACATTTTGATGTGGAATGGAGAATACAAAAGTAAGTTATACATGCTATTGTGTCCAGTGATTTTTTGGAAGGGAAAAACACCATATTTTAATTGAGCAAAGATTTAAAAAACAACTTTCATATCATAACAATGCCTAATTGATACCTACTGCGTGATTCGAGTAGCTAACAAATCAGAAGCTTATCCTTGGACAACTGCTCTTGTGTGTCCTTGGTCATTTGGCTGTGTGTTGTAATCAAAATGTGAGGTTATGAACCGTACAAAGAGTGTTAAAATATATAATTGCATTGGCAATAAAGACATGATCAGGTATTTGAAACTTTTGACATTACTAGGATCGCTTTCCATTCTTGCGACACGCTCCCAGTCCTAACTTGGAGGCGGGTACAGGCAATCTCACAAGTAAAAAGGTAGCAGTAAACCTTGTGAAAATATATTTTAACTAGCCAACTGATTTCTAAAGGATGCAAGAACTAATTTAGACAAAACCCGAGACACAAATAGGGGCATTACAATAGAGGTATAAGTATGTGTATTCACCAAAAGTAGATACACATCTGTTGCTCATTAACAATAATCAACATCTTCTCATTTTAGACATTTAAGTAGCTTAACCTAATTTCCCCATGATAAATGTACTTTTGTGCATACTCAGTGGGTAGTTGTCAGGGTCACAGTTCTTATTCATCGAGCAGATCCCTTCATGGAATATTCTTTATGTATAAAGCACAATCAGGTTATGAGGAATATAAAATAAAACCTGGGTTTCATCCGGGTAATGAGATATATGAAATAAACTCTGGCTTCAAACTATGGGCCTTGAGTTTGTCAAATGGCTTACTCCATTACAAACGAGGGGATGTTTTGTCTGCCGTATTATAGTGCACTATAACCTAAAGCCCTTGTAATAAGGCAGACAGGATATCAGGCCCTTTGTCTATGAATGTCATTTGAACTGGTCTGGAGAGCTGTCATTTGCACTGGTCTGGAGAGCTGTCATTTGTACTGGTCTGGAGAGCTGTCATTTGTACTGGTCTGGAGAGCTGCCATTTGAAAAGATGCCTGGTCATACTGCTGCTGTAAATTTTGGATATCCTGCAGGCTCTGTAGAGCTGCTATATCTAGTTTTCAACCAGAGAGCTGTAAAACAACTTACAATACAATAAGGCACACCTCCATCACTAATGTATCTGGGACAGTGATGTAGATATGTTCACTGAACTGAAAGAGTTGTCTGTATATGCACACTATGTACTAACCCTACATGGCTGTGTGCAAAACTCCATTATTCACTGTTGGAAACAACTATTTCAGTACCCCCACTTTTTGCCTGTATCTGGTGCAACTTTGACTGAACGTGTACTGGGTTCCTGATAACCATGTCCCAAGTACCAGTGTTCTTTTCCTAAACTGTACCATTGTTTCACAATTGGCACCACGACCAGGAGAAGATACTTGTGCTCTGGAAGGTAAGATCTGTCTCCCCGCCTAGTGTTACGACACCAGGACCAAACGGAGCTGTGTAACACGAACCTCTGGGGTACCGGACGCCCTGCAGCAAACACCAACAGTCCGAATTCTCACTGCACCAGGACCAAGCAGCCGTCGAGAAACGTCAGCATCACTGAGACCCATTTTGTGAGTGGCCCAGCTGCCTTGATTTCTCCTCTGACAGCTGTTTGTCCCTGACCGTGAAGTGCATCTTTGCACACCGATCCCAGCCTAGCCGACCAAACCACCCTGCACCGAGCCACCCGGCCTAAGTCCCGACGAACCGACTGTGCCCCCTTGTGAGCCAAGCCCCCATTTGGGACCTCTTGGACTTGTTCCCAAGTCCCCCTGGGCAGTCTGTTTTTGGGTGCCCACCTCTTCATTGTAGCGTGCTGGCTACCAGCCTCACTAGCACCCTGCTCCAGGTAGAACCTGTGCGGTTCCCGAAGAATTGCTGATAGTACCTTGGATCTCTACAACTCTGAATCTTGAAAGTGAACCCCTGACACAGACTGTACCTGCATTCATGCATTCTTCACTTTCACTCCCATAGGACTGGACTGTGCGTGAAAGTGCACAGGTTTGAACGTTTAAACTGTGAATATATCTAACGAAAACAGTACTTACCTTTGCCCGAAGTTCTTGGTTTTGAAACATTTACAAAAAGTAGTGATATTTTCCTAATTTGTTCTTGGATTTATTCTTCGAGTGTGTGTCTCATTTATTTCCTCTGTGAGTACAACAAATGCTTAGCATTACCCTCTGAAAAGCCTAACTGCTTCCCCATACTACCACAAAAGAGAGAGTTAGTATCATCTACTTTAGCCTCTGTAAACCAATTGGGGACCCACTGGACTCTGCACAGTGTACTTCGTTTTAGAACACCATATAGAGAGCCAGCTTCCTACATTCATTATCACAGAAGACAGACGAGTGAGCATCTCATAAATTCTGTACTCCAGCAGATAGTTGTATTTATAATAAATATACTTGGTATGTAATTGAGCTGCTTTGCAGATAGATGAAGGTGAGGAGGCTGTCTTACCCTGGCCTGGCGTTTTCCCAAGAGGTGAAGTAGCAGTCTCATCTGGATTAGCTGGGTTCTGGAGAAATGAAGAGACATCCTCCCCCTGATTGGCTAGTTTTAGCATCGAGGAAGCAACTTTCAAATGAATGTCCTTTTCTTGGCAGGGTGAAGCCTGTCCCTCCTCTTCCAGTGTTGGCGATATTTCTGGAACAGAAAAAGTCAACTAACTTGATTTAATATTAAGAGTTAAAACCACCCCCACATCCTGTGTTGCCTAAATATAGTACATCCCTCAGGATTATGAGAAAGAAGCTCTGTAACTATTTTGTGTGTGTACGTGAGAGCATCTCAGAGAAGGAGATATGGAGTGAGAGAATGAACAGTTTTTATAAAAGGAATCTGTTTTTTAATAACATGTCTTCTGCTAACAAATCCTTAACATTCACCTAACAGTTATTTCAGTGCAATTTAGTTATGCTATGCTTTAGCACTTGCTGGATGCATCCACAAGCCATTGGGTGAGACTGGAGATCACCGTATGAAGTTGAGTGGGTGGTTCATAAGAAGGAGGGTCAGGGTACAATGCTTCTGCATTTTACAATTCAGGAAGGAGAGGGGAGCTCAGTGTGCAAGAGAATGTAGGTCTCCAGCTCAGTACTAGCAAGTGTCCACCAGCATTTTACACCCCTAGAGGGTTGTATATTTTGAGTATATGCATACTCTCATCAAAAGTAAAATAGAACAATGGAAATGTGGTTTTCTTACTTTTTATTTCAGGGTCTGTAGACTTCATTTGAAGAACAAGGAACACACAAAAGAAAGGCTTACTTACTTATTAATGTAGCGTTTCCAAACATTTTATTTTGCAATCTGGTATGCAGTGCTTCCGTCTGTCCTGGAGGTCAGTTCCATTTGGTGCCAGTTTTTTTTTGTTCTCCTTTGCCGTACATAGAAAACAGTGCACAGGAAAATCAATAGGCTCCAAAAAAGCCAGTGACATTCCATGTCCAACTACAAAATTGTATGATGAACATTCCTTCCTCACAGCTCCTCTAAAATACACACAGATTTTTCAAAACGACTAAATCTATTTCGGCAAATCAGGAAAACAAGACCGAAAACGTGGTCACTCTAGGCATGCCTTCCATGTATTTTCTCTCTCACCCAAATCAACTATGGGAGTTAAAATGAGCCAAGCACTGTGCCCCACCCCTATCCTTTAACATCAAACCGCAGAAAAACTTTCAAAGATCAAAAAAGGTGACCAGCTTTTTGTCAATGAAGATTTGTTGAACACTGCCAAAGTTACTGGCAACACGAAAAAAGAACCTCGAAGATACTAATATACAGGGAGCTAATTACAGCCCTCACATACTGGTGTGTGGTTATCAGTCAGTTCATCATAGTCCTCAAGGACTGCTTTTGTGAGGCTATACCTTTACATCAGCCACTATAAGGTTCCTTAATGTTATACACGCTAACACAGCTACTCTCTGTAAACTCAAATAACCTTATAAAAGTGACCTTTCCTTATCCCTACACAGGTTATCACACAATTCTCTCTATTACTCCACATTCCAATTTGCAACTTTCAATAACCTCAAAGAGCTACTCTGCAGAACCAGTCTTCCCACTATCACATGACCCCTCAATTAGAACACCCCTACCCCAAAGCCAATCTGGTATGCAGCTTAAGTGTTCAACTTTCTTGAGTTCACAAAACCCCAGAATCACAATAGCGGTAAGGCAGTTTATCTGCGACCTCACAGTCCTTATTCTCCGCATCCCACCCACTTTGCCAAGTGAGATGATAGGAGGGAGAGGAGGAGAGGAGGAGAAAGGAGGGTGGTGGTGGTGGTGGTGGTGGTGGTGGTGGCGGCGGTGGTGGTGGTTGTGGTGGTGGGTGGGTGTCTATCTCCATCCCTCTCAATCTCTATCCATCTCTCCCTCTCTTCATCCCTCAATCAATCAATCAGGCATTTGTTAATCGCGACTAGTCACCCATAAGGGTCCCAAGGCGCTGGGGGGAGTGCAGGTTCCAGTCCATCAAGGAGAGGGTCTGTCGAAGGGCCAGGTTTTGAGGTTTCTTGCAAAGATGGGGTGTGATGTTTTCTGTCTGAGGTGGAGAGAGGAAGGGCGTTCCAGGCTCTGGCCACGAGGAAGGAGAAGGTCTTTCTGGTGCAGGGGACTACAGCGTAGGAGAGCTGGGCTGATCGTAAAGTCCTTTGGGGTGCGTTGAATTTGAGTCGGCTGTTCAGGTTGCTATATTTCATATTGGTACCCTAATATAGGTCCAGAGAACATTGTACACTTTCCGTACATCAGCTCCTGTTATTTCATATGAACTCCAAATAAGGACAGAATGCCTTATAGGGACATTACGCCTTATAAGGACTGCAGCCTTTTATAGACTAAACCTTTCACCTAGTTCCATGACGAGGGTGGGTTTTTCCCAATCGATATTGCTAAGACGTCATGCTTAGCACATATGAATAATTAATGAGTACACTCTCCAGGAGGTACACTTCACCTCTCCCATCGACGCACAAGGTTTAATCCCCAACGTCATCCTCATACTGAACAATGGGTAACACATGTACATAGACAGTATAAATACAGCACCTCTTGCTATCAGAAGGCAGGAGGGACCCGAGACTTCAAGGGCGATACACTTACCAGAGAGGCTGCAGATCCGGCATGATATTGCTCCAGCTGACAGTGATCTAACTATCCCTTGCGGGGTGTCCAGCTCAAGTCCAGGACGAAGTCCCACACTCTCACTATCCAGGTATGGGGGTTCGACTCAATCCTAGCGGGATTCTTGGCTCTTAGATTCTAGACTATGAGGCTTTTAGGCTCAGTAACTCTTTCACACCTACTTACATGCTAGGTACACTCCGGTACATCTAGTCAATTTACATTATGTGCACTTTGTGATCTGCATGGTACATGTTCTTTGCTGCAGGCACATTAACCCTATGTGCTACCTTTCCAGGAGTCAAAACTTCCACTAGACAAAAAACTACGATCTCTCTCTAGGAAGAACATTAAACACCAGAGTCATCATGACATACAGTATACTGTATTTCAGCAATCTGATACCTGATTGGATTTGGGTCAAGTTCGCGTTATATAAAATAAAATTCTGCAATATAGGTAATCCAGACAATACTTTTCAAATCTATACATGCATCTTGCTTTTCTTAGGGTGATAGTTTTATCCGACACAATATGTTTATTTTTTTTATGGTAACGCTCTAGTACCGTGCAGCTCGTTAAGCTATTACAAAATTAGTCAAAAATGCCCAATCTAATATATGGATTTCTATTGATGATGGATGATTAGATTAATAAACTGGGTATAACCTCGGCTAACTGAAAGAGAAAATCAAATTACTTCCAAGTCTATAAAACCGAATTCCCAGTCATAGCTAACATTTCCGCTGTATTTGCTGGTCCATATATAAACGTATGCAACATCACTCCAAAATATGCTAATTCAGTATGACAATACCTTACTCCTGCAGGCTCGGTGTTTATGTTGTGTCCTGCAGCCTCGAAAAACGGAGCAGTTCGCTGTGATCTCGCAAGTGAAAGCAGCTCCTGACGTTGAATACAAACCTTAAGAAACCTAGAAATGCCTGTTATGCACATTTCTTATGAGCTGGCATTACCCCAGAGACTCGTGTTTTCCAAGAGCGTTTCCATCTCTGAAAATCATTCAGAAGTGCTTCAAATTTGCAAACATGTGATGGTTAAAAATATATATTTTTTCTTTAGTCAAATAAATGGCATCTGCCAAAAAACACGAGTCCAAACTTTTTTGAGTTTCGTAACATCGGGTGCCCAGAATCACAGGATGTGGAATCGAACCGAAGGTTCCAACCATCTTTTCTCAGCTCTATAGTCGGTAGTTCTAGCCGTCAGACCACATACTAGAGCGTGTGCTGTCCCTCCCGTACACCCTCTGCGACACATTTTAACAGGATTGATTTGAATTTATTACTGTATTATACTGTAATTTTTTTATCTAATTCTTTTCTGAAATTTGTAAGTCAGATGGTTTATATGAGCAAGATATAGCGCCATCCATCTTTTAACTTTTTTTAAATCAAAAACCCGACCCTTGAAGTTATTGGAGCGCTACGCTTAACCACCCGTTACATTGTACAACAGCACATAAGAAAGAAAAAAAAGCATATTAATTGTTTAGACTCTTTGAGGATAATTTGCCCAGAAACACAGGTCATTGAGACGAGGCTGAGATTAGAACCAGGCTCCTCATTTGCCCCATCATAAGCTCTGGCCGCTATCCGCATCCACTCTCCTGGGAGATCCTGCTCCGTATTCCTGTTTGGCAGTATATGCCTATGTATTCTTCCACAGTCACGTGTGATTCTGAACGTACAGCCAGTGCTAGCCCCGGGTCAGGATACAACCGCATTTCCAGGCTTTGGGTAGGCGGGGGTGGTCTTCCCAGCCCGTTCGAAGATGGTGCAGACCGACAATATCGGAACGTTGGACCCTATAGCGCCTGCGATTGGTTGTGACTTTACTTACAAAGGGGAGATAGAGGGTTAAGTGCATGGATTCTCTTTATATTACATATGAAGGAGTCTAATCACATCGTGGGTATTGAGACCATCACTGCCCTCTACTGGTTTTATTTATCCCGTTCTAAGATGGCGCCTACGTTGATGATTTGAAAATAAAAATAAACATCCATAAAATTTGGGGAAAGGGCGAGAGACTTTGTCTCACTGTAGTAGACTACTCGTGATCTCAAAATCTCCCTAAGGCAGGATGCAGAGCTATAATCTAAAACGAGACAGCACACCACACTGTTCATGTCTGAAGAATTTTGTGTAAAGTTAACTGTGCCTGGCTCGGTCTGGGGTCCGCGCCCATCCCCTCTGGCGCCAGTCCTGCTTGTGTGTATACCTCCACAGCAGTGGGTGTCCAAGCACTCCCCTATTATCCAGCCTCTGTGCCCCTGCGCCTGGCTGGACCGCAGGCAGCGCCCACGTCACCAGAAGCCACCCGTCGTTTGCAGAACCCCTGTGACTTTGTTTGCAGAGCGGGCGGCCCGTACTCCGAACCATCTCTGAAACCAAGGTGACCCTCCCCATCGGGCTCTCTTCATTCATATAGCGCGAACTCGACCTGAAGGTATTGGAGCGCATACTGCATCACAGGCTGCATTCCAATTCACAACCAGTTGATGTAGAAAAGGCTTGAGGTAAGGGCGTGCCTCATTGTTACATCAAGAAACTCAGCAGCGTTTTCGGATTCGGGGGCGTGTTTTTCTTTTCTCTCCTCTTGCCATTGGCTGGAATGTTTACATTCCAGAGGAGAGAAAGAATCGAAAAAACACTCCCCCGAATCCGAAAAAGACGGGGCTTAAACGGACAGACTCCCCTCTCCTCCAATGGCTGGCCTCCGTTTAGGAAGCCAGCCAATGGAGAAGAGGGGCGGGCTCAAGCCCCGTACTGAAATCATTAAATCTCGCGAGCGAGACTGCGCAAGCGCAGCCTTCGCTAGCCGAGACCTAAAAATGCTTGACTGTTTCTTCTCTGTATCTCTTTGAGAGCAAAACAAGCAAGCACGAGTGACTGAGTGAAAAGTAGTATATTGTTTCCACGAGTCTGAGATTATTGTGTTCTGAGGTCGCAAAAACTAATCTTTCTGATAACAGGAGATTCTAGTAGCACTACGAGCTAGCTAATGCGAAAACAGGCTAACATATTCGGTGGGGGTGAACAGAGTCAATCTGCCCCCAGGCCCACAGTTTATGTTATCCGCAAATGCGTAGGTCCTGCATAAAGAGTACTATTGGAACTAGTCTACAAGGTATGCTGGTCCGGTGTCGTGGAGGGTCTTGTGTGCGTGGGTGAGCATCTTGAAGGTTACTCTAGCCTCGATGGGGAGCCAGTGGAGTGTGCACAGGTGCTGGGAGATGTGGCAGTGTCTTGGCAGGTTGAGGATCAGTCTTGCGGCGGCGTTCTGGATGTTCTGTAGCTTGCGTGTGAGGTTTTTGTTTATTCCAGAGTAGAGTGTGTTGCCGTAGTCGAGTCTGCTGGTGACCAGGGCGTGCGTGACGGTCTTTCTGTGTTCGAGGGGGATCCATTTGAAAGTCTTACGTAGGAGGCGGAGGGTGTGGATGCAGGAGGATGAGACAGAGTTGCTCTGGCGGTCCATTTTGAGTCCAGGATGATTCCCAGGTTGCGAACGTGGTCCGTGGGGGTGGGCAGGCTTCCGAGGGAGGGAGCCACCAGGTGTCGTTCCAGGTGTCGGGGTTTGGGCCCATGAGGAGTACTTCTGTGGTGTTGGTGTTTAGTTGTTGGCAGCTGTTTTTCATCCATTTGGAGACAGCTTTCATGCCTTCTCGAAAGTTGGGTCTGGCGGTGTTGGGTTCGTTGAATGGGGAGAGGATGAGTTGGGTGTCGTCTGCGTACACAATGTTGAGTCCGTAGCTTCTGACGATGGGGGCGAGCGGAGCCATGTAAACGTTGACGAGCGTCGGGCTGAGGGAGGAACCCTGGGGAACTCCGCAGGTAGTAGGTGTAGGGTCCGAGAGGAAAGGGGTGGGGGGGTGTCTGACCAGCAGCATTCTGCCGGAGAGGAAGGAGCGGATCCAGTCGAGGGCCTTGTCCTGGATCCCTGCGTTGTGGAGTCTGCGTATTAGGGTGCGTTGAGATACTGTGTTGAATGCCGCTAAGAGGTTGAGGAGGATGAGGGCTACTGTTTCTCCTTTGTCCAGTAAGGTGCGGATGTCGTCTGTTGCGGCAAGGAGGGCGGTTTCCGTACTGTGGTTTTTCCTTAAGCCGGATTGGGAGGAGCCGAGGATGTTGTGCTCTTCGATGAATGTGGCGAGTTGGCTGTTGATGGCTTTCTCGATGACTTTCGCTGGGAACAGGAGCAGGGAGATGGGTCTGTAGTTTTTGAGGTCGGTGGGGTGCGCCGAGGGTTTCTTCAGGAGGGAGTTTACCTCGGCGTGTTTGCAGTCGTCGGGGAACAAGGCAGTCGCCAGGGAGCGGTTGATGGCGTGGCGGAGCATGGGTGCGATGGTGAAGATGTGGTGGGGGCTGGGGTCCGTGGGGGCCCCGGAGTGGATTGACTTCATTGTCTTCAGTGAGTCTTCGGTGGTGAGGGCTGTCCAGTTGTGAATCGCTGGCTTCAGGGTGTCGGGTGGTTGGTGAGGGTTCGGAGTGTTGGTTGCCTTTGTCGAAGTTGTCGTAGATGCTCTTGATTTTGTGGTGGAAAAAGGTGCTGGGGTCTTGTGAGGGAGGGATGTCAGATTCGCTGGTGGGTTAGGCGAACTCCTTGATGATGTTGAAGAGTTCTTTGGTGTGGTTTGCGTGTGTGGAGATTCTGTCTTCAATCGCTTTTTTCCTCATTTCTCTGATGAGTTGGTGGTGGTCGTTGGTTGCGGCTCTGAAGTTGTTTTGGGCTTCTGTGGATTTGGTGTTCCTCCAGGGCTTTTCGAGGCGGTGGCAAGTGCGTCTGGACTCTCGAAGTTCGTTGGTAAATCATCTGACTTTCTTGGCATAGGTGTTGTTGTTTTTCTTGAGGGGGCTATGGTGTTGATGCTGTTGGAGATCCATCTGTGCAGGGTTCGGGCTGAGGTGTTGGGGTCGTCTTTTTCCACGATGGTTGGGGTGGAGTTGCTGAGTGAGGAGGTGAGCTGGTCGTCTGATTTTGGTCCAGTTTCTTCGTCGGAGCAGGTGCTGGTCTTTGTGGATGGTGGGTGTTCTGAAGGTGAACTGGATGCATCGATGGTCAGTCCATGAGAGTTTGGTGGTGTGGCTAAAGGTGATGGAGTTTTCTGTAGTGAAGAGGGGGTCAAGGGTGTATCCTGCTGAGTGCATGGGCTCGGTCACGATCTGGCAGAGTCCAATGTTGTGGAGGTTGTCCAGGAGAGATGTGGTGTTGGGGTCCAGTTGGTTGTCGAGGTGGAAGTTGAGGTCTCCCAGCAGGGTGTAGTTGGTCGATGCGATGGCCTGCGGGGAGATGTCTGTGATGGAGTTGGCAAAAGGTCAGCGGGGTCCAGGAAGACAGTAGATGAGGGTTCCTCAGAGGGCGGTGGTAGGGCTGGCCAGTATCTTGAAGTGAAGGTGTTCCATCAGGTCTGTGGGCTCGTCAGGGAGTGTGGTCAGGTGGAGGGTGGATTTGTGGATGATGGCGATTCCTCCTCCCGGGCGGGTGGGGGGGGTCCTTCCTGGAGATCTTGTATTCTTGGGGAATAGCGATGGCGAGGTCCTGTCCCGAGGTGGTGTTGGTCCAGGTTTCGGTGAAGAACGGTACGTCCGGGGTGGTGCTGTCGAGGAAGTCCCAGATTTCTGTGGCGTGTTTGAGGAGTGATTGGAATTTGTGGAGGATGCATTGCAGGGTCTTTGGTTCAGGTGTGTTCTTGCGGGCGGGTTGTGCTGTGTCAGTGTTCCTGGCGGTGCTGTAGGTGTGCTGGTAGCGGTGACAGCTGAAGGGTCCGTGGGAGTCGGCTGGTGATGCTAGCTTGCAGTTGTTGTTGCGGCCTGGTTGAGTACTTGGAGTGCCGCTGGATTGTAGCGTTGGCAGTGTGGAGGTCCTGGGTTCCCGGCGCTGGTCATGGTAGGGTCGCGGATGGGCGCAGATGGGCTTGCATTTGGCACGCCAGCGGCGTGCACGCTGCGTGCGTGCGTCTGCTGCGCGGAGGCGCAGTGGCCGCCATTAAGTAGGGGTCGGGGAAGACTGGACAGCTGGGAGGTGGGAGCGGGGAGGGGAACTGGAACGGACTGGTCGCGATGGGGGGAGGGCCCACGGGGGAAAAGGAGGCCAAAAGAGCGAGAAAAAGTGAAATACAGAGAAAAAGTGAAAAAAGAATAAAGGGTGAAACGGAGCAGAAGGCAGAGAAAAAGAAGGAAAGAGTGAAGGGTCAAGAGGCAAAAGGGTGAAACTGAGCAGAAAGGAGAGGAAGAAGGGGGCAGAAAGCAGAGTGAGAGGAGTCAGGGGTCCACTGGACCACCAGGGATGAGGCGCAGGTGTAAACCTGCGGGTGGAGGAGGGCCTCGAACAGCAGGGGCTCACAGAGGGCCTCACTTAGTGGTGGAGCTGCGAGGGTGGGAGAGCAGTCTTACTGACAGTGAGTCAGTGGTCTTGCTCCCTCCCCCAATCTCTCGCTCTCCATCCCTCCCTCCCAATCTCTAGCCATCCCTCTCCATCTCTACCTCCCCATCTCTCCCTCCCTCTCCATATCTCCCTCCCGCCACATATCTCTCTCTCTCTCTCTCTCCATCTCTCACGCCCCCTCTACCTCTCTCTCATGTCCACGTTTAGGTCAACAACAAGCTATGGTACGTCGCATCAAAGAGAGGAGGTAAAACTCTCAGCGGGGCCTAACTTGGTCCCTGTACCCAGAATTTTGTCCATTACAATCAGCCTTAACTTGTGACTGTCCCAGTCCAGTGCAACCAGATGAACGGAGTTTGCACTTTGTGCTAACCTAAAACTAGGAGATTACATATCTCTGGTTTCACTGGTTGGACTTTTGTCGATCTGATATCATTATATTTATTAAAATAGCTTATATGTTTCAAAATGGGATTGAGATTTTCCTTGTGTTTTGTTTTGCATTATTACTGTTTATGTGCTGCATAAATACTTTACACATTGCCTCTAAATTAAGCGCAACTGTTTTTCTGCCAAGCTACCAGAGGGTTATGCACTGGTTAATTTAGTGACTTTTGTGGTTCACCCAGACAAGGATTGGGGCTTCCACCCCCCTCAACCAATAACCACATTTCTTACACTGAGTATTCGGTTTCAAAAAAAGTTATTGACAAAAAAAAAACGCAGGACATAACTTCATCAAAGTCTAGTATATTCTTACATCTCTACTGACAGCAAAATGTTTAACTAACATCAATACCATGCTTTATTCTAAATATAACATTGCAGTGAAGATGAGAACAGGAAATACCATAGTGCAACTAACATGATAAAGTGCTGGAGAAAAAAAACAACCATTTGCAATGCAATAGGTCTCGCATTTACGCAAGTTTAAGCTATTAGCATTGTAAGTGACAAAGCCTTTTATTTATGTTTTAAAATACAAAAACAAAAGGCATTGTCATTTACAATGCCAATAGCTTAAACTCGCAATAGGTCTTGCATTTACGCATTACAAATGCTTGTTTTCTATAGTGTATAACGACTGAGCAAGTTGCAATTTGCGGAGGGTAACACAGTCTGTCTGTTACCTAAGAGTATGTACATACAATCTATTACTAAGTCCAGAAATTATTGCTACCACTATCTGTAATATTCTCGAATAATTTATTTTCCTGTTTTGTAAATAAAGGCGATGCTTCATAACTATATACAGCCCATTCTTGAGCAGTGAAATAAAAGTGTTATTACGCTGTCTTCGGGTGCATTTAATGTACTTTTACACATATATAGCACCGCTGTCACATACAGTATCAAATAGAAGAACTTCCCGGCACTTTTCTAGTGAGGCATCCAGCTGTTGTGTGTCCGACCTCGCCAGCGGCACTATCCTGTGCCTGGACGAATGCCGTCGAGGTTTTGAACCCTCCTCCCAGACCAGGCGCATCTCCCTTCGACACACTGCCTGAGTCGGATTTTTAATAATGCTGTTTCATATTCAGTTACCTCTTGTAAGATAGTGCACACAAGTGATA
This sequence comes from Triturus cristatus, assembly GCF_964204655.1. Taxonomy (NCBI): domain Eukaryota; kingdom Metazoa; phylum Chordata; class Amphibia; order Caudata; family Salamandridae; genus Triturus; species Triturus cristatus. Next base: position 762,415,645 of record NC_140592.1, on the reverse strand, counting down.
CAAAGCAACAAAAAAACTCCCACATTTCTGCCTTAAACATTAACATATTGTTTCACTAAAGCGCACAATATAACAAGGGGGCGCACGGCAATGTACAGTAGAAATATACACTTTTCTGTAGGTTACTCTGGGGAGTGGGCTTAAGTTGAAGCACTGACTTATTGAAATGATGAAGACATATTTCATTTCGATAGAACTGCCAAGAGTCCAATATATTCTCTTCTCAAAATATTCATCCCCAGTATCTCCCAAAGCAATCTGCCTCCGGTGAAAGCGAATTGAATACAAGGTCTATTTGAAATATCTCGTATTCCTGCCAGCGCCAGCTGCCCTTCTTGGCCGCCATAATGCTCAGTGCAGAGGACGCCCCCACACTGCACTGGTAGCCTCGTGGGTCACCGCACCTGCTGCAGATATTTTGCAGAGACAGCCTCAAATGCCGATTAGTAAAAACAGGTAATTGCAGTGTTAAGAAACCCAGGTCCGTGCTAGTAAGCGCTACGTGAAAACAGATCACTGTTATCTTAGGTTTGCACAGTATCAAACTGACTCAGGCTAATTTTCGCCATTTTCCTGATTTCTAAAGGGGGCGGGGATTAAAGGTCCAATGTACTGCTGCTTTTTACGCTTGCAAATCCTACAGTGTGCAAAAAGAACTCGTTTGATGAGTGCAAAGGTAGAATCTGGTGTAACAAAGGGACACAGAGTCTCAATCTCCGCATTGTAACCCCTCGTGATTTGCAAGGAAGGTGGGGCCTGAAAGCGGTGCTCCCGTCCGTTCCTTGTGCATTGAGGGACATGCATCAATGATTTGCGGCTCGAAAGAAACGAGAGGGGGCCACCTTCCACTCTGAGAATGAGAGCACTGGTCAGTTAATGGAGCGCACAGCAGCCCTCCACCCAGATGTCACCTTACAGCCATGGGCAGTGTTTTTGTTTGTTTATTTTTGACCCATGCTTTTTCTAGGGACATGGGCTGTAATCTCAGCACTTTGTAAATGCCAGCGGGGGGCTGTAGGCCTGCCGTACCCTGCATGGCTCCGGCCATCCGATTACAAGCATTCAGAAAGATTCGCACAGGAAATGCCAACGGTACGGGGCAGGGCGGGGAACGTAAAAGCAAAACAAATGTGCGTTGGTCTTACCATCCCAGTGTAATCAAGGATTCAAGCGGCAGGGAAAGCGTTCGCTATCATTTCCGAGTGAAAAAAAGAAAAAGCCTGCGAGTGGTGCGCGCACGCGCGCGACTGTAAGCCATGACCTATTGGTGTCTATTACGCGCACCAAGCGCGTAATAGACACCAATAGGCCATGGGCGGATCAATGCGTCCGCCTGTGACCTATTGCGTGCAGTCTTTCATTAAAAGACGCACGCAAAGGCCAATAGCTGCCCATAAAAGGAAAAGTACACGCACGAGTGTGTGCGATTCCTAGAGCAGCTTCCAAACCCCGTTTTTCACCTACAAAACTGCTCGCGCCTGCGCGAGCACTGCTGCACAGTGCAACGCAGGGCACGAGCCCTAAAAAGGAGGTAAGGAAGAGACGAACAAAACCAGTAGAATGGCAGAAAATAAAAAGGAGAGGTAGGACAAATCAGTACAAGAAGGGTAAACAGTAGTGGGGGGGGGGGGAGGGGGGGAGAGATAACATCTCAGACACTGTACATTCTGAGCTTAGAACCCTGGTAGTCATTGTTCTTTTGCTGTTACTCTACATTAATCAGTCAACAAAGTACTAGTGAGGATCAAATGGCTCTGAAAGCTCAGTGCCTACAATTATGGCCTCTACTCATTTCTGCACAATTTGCCTCACCACCAGCCATAAAATATTCCAAAATAACAAGTTACTTACCTTCGGTAACGCCTTAGAGACAATATCTAGTCGTAGATTTCTTACCTTCGAATTTCCCCAGGCATCATACTGGATCTGGAAGATTTTGCTGGGGAAATTCAAAGGTAAGGAACCTGCGGATAGAAGTCTCTATCAGACATGTACTGGCTGCTGCATCGCAGAGCACCATGAACCGGGCAGTGGACAAAGGGGGGCGAAGACCTATCTAAAATTAACTCTTTTCTCACTTCTTAAAGTCCTCTTCTCCTTGACTCCATGACACCACAGATTCAGGAAAAGGAGGATTAGCTTCTACGAACCAGCTTCTGCTTTAACAATGCTGGTTTCTTGAAGACTTGATCTCGATATTGTGAGTCCGCAAGCATGACTAGGATGGTGCCAAGCCTTCATCGAGGAATCTGGGGAACTAGATATGAGTTATACAACTTTTGGACCAAAGTCGTCCCATCCAAAACAGAAGGCGCTAAAAGCATTAAAAAAAAAAAGGGTTTCTCCTTAGTCGTTTTGCTATCAAAAGGGAGGGATGGATATTCACTCTGATGTTGGAGACATGTGTTTCAACTCTCCCATTCAACATGAGGATTGGCTGCAACGCTTTACCTTGAATTCTTGACTGGTCATCTGACTCTTTCCACACAGTCCGGTCTTCCCTCAAGGCTCGACAATTTACAATAGGGTCACTGTTGTTTCCATCATTTGTGTCTCCATTACCTCCAATCTGGAATCCATAGCAGCTGCTTTTCAGCCTTTTCTAACTGCCTCATAATAGTATAAATAGTTGTCCTAATTTTGCACCGACTCTAGCAAGTCAATAGCTGTGGTCTTTCCTTTTTCACCGTCTAAGGCCATCAAAATCCCCCAGGGAAAAAGACTTAAAATCGTAAACCAGCTACAAGTCCACCTCTTGATAATCCTCTAGAAAATGTAACTTTTAAAGACATTGATAATTTAATTGAAGAAGTGAAAAACCTCCTGGGAAGAAGTGACTCTAGTAATCCCTTGCAGGGGCAACCTCTGAAGAAAGTTTAGTCCATTTTATAAAAGAAGCAGAAGTCAATTGTTAACTGGCCTTCCAAGCTTCAAGCTATCTCTAATGCGCTCTCTGATGAGATTACTTCCAGGTCAGATAAGTGTGACGGTGGCCAAATGAACACTCCACCCCAACCTGCAAACTCTGTCAAGGTTTCTGTGCCCGTTCCACTCTCTCCTTTAGTTACATGCACAAATAGATTTTTGCTTCTCGCTACTCCCCTCATACATATGATTAATGGGGAAGTCTCAATTGTTCAAAGCCTTCAGGCGGAGGTAGCGAATTTAAAATCAAAAATGGTGCTATTGATCCTAAATAGGACGTACCTTACTGGGGTGACATTGGCCAAGATAGGGACTCGGCAAGATGCGCTTTGCCTGCGTGGCTGTAACTGTGTAGCCACCTTCTATCACATTCTATGGGACTGGCCCTACATACGATACATCTGGGAGCGAGCCACAGACAAGATGCAAGACGCTCTTGGCAAATCAATTGTGCTGAAACCCCCACTAGGACTCCTGAACATTTGGGAAGCAAACGACCTTACGGACATAGAACAATTCACCACCCTGGGATACACCCTAGTCAAAAGAGCCATTGCTATGAAACGGGGGCTCCAGACAAGCCGTTGCTGGTTGGTTGGGTGGCGGAAATGGACAAATGTATGGTAGCTGAAAAAGAAGTCTACAAAATTAGGGGCTGCCCTAAGAAGTGGGATAGAAAGTGGGGGGCCTGGAATGCCTATCGGGGAGAACTATGCATCTCACCAACTGTTGAACTCGAAATGACACAAAAGAAATTCATGAAACTGTAATACCTGGCTGTATTGTTGTATCTTCCATGGAAATAATTTTTTCCTTTAAATGACGAACGGTATATCACGATATATGTACATGACAAATGTTTTATTCATCAATAAAAAATGTATTAAAAAAAAGAAATTGTGCTATTGACTGATGAAATTGGGGAGCTGAGAACTCATGTCAAACCACCCAGTCTTGCAAATTTTAACCATGGGGCTTTTAGTAGTGCTTATAATCACACTGATTGACCAAAACAAATGGAGTGAAAAACAAGAGTTCTGTGAAACAGTGCGTTTCATGTCCTCCCCCTTTATAAATCCACTTTCTGTTGCTTCTGCGTGTCTGTCACTTAGTAGGACTGTGTGTCATTTACTCCCTAGACACAAAAAAGTGGACGCTGGAACCCATTTGAGTTTAAAATTTGGACGCGCTGATTTTGACTCCAGAGCAGGGCTGCCCAATAGTCTAAAACGCCATTGGTACTATATATGGTAAAAGTTCCTGTCCTATCAGGTAGGGCTTTGGAAGACAAAGTCTCTGATGAATAAAAGTATATATCATATATGGTCAGCCCTGGATTGTTACTCTGTCATCCAAGCGGACCTTCTTCATGTTAAATACTTTCCTGATCTCTCAGAGCAAAAAGGGTATTTTGATAACGTCAGGTTGGACATGAAGGGGAAATCTCTAGTGGAGTGCCTAGTTAATTTATGCTTGTGTAGGGACGTTACGGTTAATTCTCAGATTACTTTTAAATTGAATTCCCCCGCTTCCTTGTGATTTACCGTCTAGTTGGGAGGAGCTACCACTTCTTCCCGGTGGTCTATTGGGAGGCAGAGGTGTGGCATCTTGCTATCAGTCGGATGCTTTGGGAATCTTTATGGTGGATTGACTGGTCACTTGGCCTCAAACTCCCCAAAATAGCGACCTTAACCTTCCTACAGAAAGAGTCAGTGAATCTCCAATTAGTGATATGGCATTTCAGGGTTCTAATGGCGAATCACCTTTCAGAACCAGCTCCATTACTAACATTATTCCCTAGAATCTAGCGGGAGCCAAATGTAAGCTTGGAGATCCGAATTGGGGGGTGTTCATTGATGAATTTAATCTTTGTCTTTTACAGGAGAATTGGTCATGTGATCCTCTGCACAGATCAGGATTTCTAGCATTCTACACACCTGCTCTCTTCTCAGTGCCCATCTGGTGGTCTCCTTATCTGGGTTAAACTAGATTTGGAGTTAAAAATATCTGTCCTTCACTCTGTCTCTAATAATATTCTGGGGTTATCTTTGACCAGAAAGGATGCTCGTAACCTTTATGTCTTTAATATCTATAACAGCGTAGGCAGAGGAGGGGCCGGTACTTTGCGACCTTAATACGCTCATGGAATCGTTTGACCAAAACAATTGTTATAATTGGAAGTGACTTTAACATGACATTTGAACCTATGGATTTGGGATGTGGCTCCCCTATCAGTGAGGAGGATGAGACATGGGGAATCTCTCCTCTTAATACTGCTCCAGTGAAACAATTGTCAAATGCCGCTTATCAGCTGATGACATTAACTTTGTCTTATGGCTGGACAGCCTGTAACGGCCATATAGTCTCAGATCCTATTGCCGACCATACTTTTAATTGAATAGGCCACACCAGCAGAATTGACTATTGCCCAATTTCTCTGTATTTATGGGGTAATGTACTTGATTTTAAGGTTGTGCCTGGGGATGACAGTGTCCATAATGCTTTTCATTGATCTTTAAAGAACGTATTTAGCTTTATGGCAGACGATCCGGTGTCCCTAAGCACAAACGTAGAGCCCTCAAATGATAAGCGCAGAATTAAATGGGAAACATTTTCAGTCAATATGGGAATTAGAGATCATATGTTGAAAGCCCTGAAGGCAGCTACTCTGAAGCTAAGAACTCTTGCTTTAGGTCACTCTAGGAAGAACTGTGTCAAGCTAGGGTTGATATGATAAATGGCCTATTCAGCGTATTGGGCGAATACTTTATGCATATTCACAGGTTTGGCGGTTGTCCGATAAATTCTGAACGCACTAGGTATAATAAATCTTGTAATGAGCAGAACAATGAGCTTTGTTCAGCCCTCCTGTGTGTTGATCCCAACTTGATAGGAATGAGGAGAAAAGAGTATACGTTAACTCCAACAAAAGCGCGCAAGGACTGGGACACGTACTAATGGGAGACCCTTTATGATGCTGCAGTTTCCTTTGACAGTAGGACATTTTGGAAGATAGTAGCAAATGGTGAGGAGCACCCCACTAACTCACTGGCTGATTCTATCTCCTCTGATATATATATGGTACTCCCATTTCTTTGATCTTTACAAGCAGGATCAAAGTGTTAATTGTATAGCTAACCCAAGGGATGATAACATACTAGCCTCTGACTGTTTGAAGTTGTCTGACACAATTATAGCAATTAATCAGATATTGATCGTTGGACCTCGTACTTTAATATTCTTGCAACTTGTATCCTTAAAGGGGCCTACATCCCACCAAGATGGAAGGCTGCTGAAATTATTCCCATTCATAAAAAGGGTCCGCGAGACTCTCCTCTAAATTGACTTGGCAGAAAGTCTTTGCAAGGCAGATCCTAAGGAAACTGAAAGGCTGGGTCGTGGAACACCAAGCTCTTTCTCTCCTACAAGCGGGTTTCCACAGCAGTGTTAGTACAATTGATCAGGTCTTTAGGTTTTTATTACTATATTGGAAGACTGTCAATCATCATAAAGCACATTTATACCTGGTCTTTGTAGACTTCAAGTCTGCATTTCACCTAGTTCCCCGTGGAAAGATGTGGAAAGTTCTTATGAACAAAGGAGTTCCTTTACATCTTTAGGATGTGCTAATGTACTTACATGATGCGACGTATGCCCAAGTTAAATGGTGTAGGGGCGGTGAGTTCATGAACAAATACCCACTTAAAAAGGTGTCAGGCAGGGAGGGGAGTGTCCTTGCTGTGATCCTCTTCTCTTTATATTTAAATGACGTTGCGATTTTCCTGTGAGGATACCGTAAATTATGCTCCCCGTTTGGCTGGATGCAATACTCCCTGCCTATTATTTGCCAACGATGTTCTTCTAATATCAAAAAACCCCAGGGGCCTCCAACTTTTAGTGGATACGTTTGTGTTTGTATGTAGTGAATGAGGCTTGGCAAATAATCATCCCAAGACAAAGTTTATGGCCATCAGTCCCCGTAAGTCTTTTAGCAGTTCCATTATTTTTTAAGACAGGCCACTAGATAGGTTGACTGACTTTGTACACTTAGGGATCTAGTTAACTAATTCAATGTATGTGGCCCCCCAAGTTGAGTGTGGAAGTCTGAACCTTACTCAGCACTTTGCAACTATTCTAAGAATGTTTAGGGCTCTAGTGTCAGGACAATACCTCATGCCTTAAAGCTCTATAGAGCCAAAGTTGAGGGTAGCGCACTGTATGACGCAGAATTATGGGGTACCACCAACTAACCACACTAGGGGTGGCTGAGAATACCTTTATTAGAGCCTTGACCAACCTTTCAAAAAATACACTGTTGATTCCTTTAAGACGAGATTTGGGCCTGGATCCTATGCCTCATAAGGCCCATCTCAGGCCACTCCTCTTTTGGCATAGGTTAAAGTATTCTCCAGGTTTGTAAGATTATTACATCTCTTTTTTGGATGTAGCCTCTAGTGATACGTCGGGCAAAATCAAATGGCTCTCCTATGTTAAGAGTATGTTATTTCAGATATGCTGGATGACTTTTGGTCTTCTACTCCTATTTCCAAGCACCTCTCGAAGTCTACACTCAAGAAGGCTTTTTGGATTTTCCGGAACTAAAAAACAAATGTATGCACTGGTTCAACTTAAACAGCCCCCTCCCCTATAACATCTCTGGAGAAATTCTGGGTGTTCGGAGATTAGATTGGATTGGGTCTACTCCTAAATCCATCATAGGAAATTGTGTCATTGTCAATTTTAGACATCCACTTGCTGTAAATTATATCTGCAACAGGACACCCCTTAGACCAAACACTCAAATCATCCCATTGCATCTGTCATATTTCTATCCAGCCCCACAGCATAGAGTAGGGCAGACCAGGGGTGCAAGTTGGGCGGGGGGCCAAAATAAATTGTACGCTAGATCAGTGGAAGAGATCCAGAATATGCCCTTGTTGTCACTCTTTGCTCAAAAAAATAGATTCAGTGTGTTGGAGGAGGTGGACTGACCAGTCGTGAACTTGAGCCCTGTACTCCAACCTGACAAAGTTATGGGCACCCAATTAGCCGTAGAAAAGGATAGATGTGTGAGTGGAACTTTAGAATCTCCTTCAGTATCTTCTCCCCTGACCACAAGAGTGGAAACAAAACAAACCACCCATGAAGACTTGGTTGTTCCCCCCGATGACCTTCTGTGTAATGTTAATCTTGTGGGCACCACAATAGCAACAAACCCTCAAACAACTGAAGTCTGCATAGATCCTACGGCTGGCGACCCAGTAAATAGGAATAGAGCACTAGGCGGGAGAATAAAAATATTGTCCTGGAATGTGGCAGGGATAAAAAACAAGTTATTCAACTTGGAATGGAGTAATTTTGTAGGTACTCATGACATCTGCCTCATGCAAGAAACCTGGGCCACTGAGGAAAATTTGAGGATTGGTTATGCCACTTTTGACACTTTGGCAACCACAAGTGGCAGAGGGAGGCCTTCGGGTGCTCTTTCGATTTGGGTGGGGACACATTTGGGAGCTCAGGCAACCGTGATTCCAACTAACTCCCTGGATGTTCAAGGTGTCCTCTTAACCCTAAATGACAAACCATCGGTTGCTTTAATAAATGTCTATTCTAGACCAGTCAAGAATGGCCAAGAATCTGGTGTAATAGATGCATTAAAGCATTTTATATTGTCTCTAGACCCCCCACCACAATTAATAGTAGGAAGCGACTTTAACTGCCAATTTGAACCCCTCGAGTCTCCCAACATGGGCGAGCCAGACGAAGAAGATCAGTTCTGGCACATTTGTGAACCACAGATCTCTCCTGTCAGAGCCTGGACTCCGCTCGTCCTTCAAATTAAATCCTTATCTCTTGCACTGTCCCTAAGGGCCTGTAATGGGAGGTTGAAACCCGATTGCCCAGGCCTTCCCACGTTCAACAGACCAGGCCAAAACTCTAATATCGATTACATATTAATGGAGGCAAGACATTGGGGTAACTTATTAGAGTTCGAAATCCACCTTAGACAAGATAGTGACCATAATGCCCTTGTTCTAACTTTGAAACCGGGCAGTTTTGGTCTAACTAACCCTCCTCCCAATTTAAATAGCCCAATACTCCCAGTACTCCTTTCTAACAATAGGAGGAGAATAAAATGGCCCTATTTTCTGAAATCCCCTGCTAAACTTGCGGAAGTATATCAGACAGTTTTGCCATCTCTTTCCGCAATGGGGGATGTAAGTATAGACAACTTGAGTGATTCAACTAAGATCCATATTCACCTAGTTAATAACTTGAGGGGCCTATTTAACCCTGTGGGAAACAAACAACACCAGTCTAGGTCACACCCCTGGTATAAGGAACCCTGCAGAAAAGCAAAAAAGGACTTGCTCGCGGCAATTAAAGGTAATGACAGGGCCAATATAAAGAAACTTCGTCTAGACTATAAGAAGGCTATCGCCAGGGGGAAGAGGGATTGGGAGGAGCAAAGATGGGAGGATCTAAGATTAGCTCTCACATGTAGAGACCCTAAGGCGTTTTGGGCCACTGTGAACTCTGACGGGAATGGGGTAGCCCCACCCCTTGTTGTAAATATAGCTCCACAAGTCTGGGAATCCCATTTTGGGGAACTGTATGGGGATCCGGATGACCTTTTTTCTACTGATATGTCTCTTGAGTCTAGTCCGATGAGAGGAATTGATTCTAGTATATCTAATATTGAGACTCACCCTCGCTCCTCTATTTTACCACCTTCTCATGTATGCCAGCCGCAACCATCTTTGATGGGTGTAGCCACTCCTGTGACAGAACTCCCTGTGGCCATCACCCTTAAAGAAGTAGAAACCGCAATAAATAAGCTCCTTTCTAACAAAGCACCTGGCCTGGATAAAATACCGCCGGACTTATTCCGCTCCCAACCAAAAATCTGGGCCCCGTATTTGGTGGTATTATTCAATTCCATTCTGATGGGGGCCGCCTTGCCAGATACTTGGTTGGGCGCGGAGATAGTTCCCATATTTAAGAAAGGCTGCCCATTAAAGCCGGCTAATTATAGACCAATTAGCCTTATTGACACCACCCAGAAATTAATGGGCAGGATTATCTTGGATAGAATCCAGGAATGGATGGATGACAACAACATCTTGACCACATTACAGGCAGGGTTTAGATCTGGGATCTCAACCATAGACCAGATCTTCCGGCTCCAGGTTCTATATTGGAAAACGGTGAGAGTAGAGGGTGGCAGTCTCTACCTCATCTTTGTAGACCTGCGAGCTGCCTTTGATCTTGTCCCAAGAGAAAAACTATGGAAAGTCCTGGCAGAAATGGATCTCCCACCCTACCTGTTGGATATCTTAATTAGATTTCACAGCGGTAATTACGCCCAGGTTAGATGCGGGAGACATGGCGATTTATCCTCACGCTTTCCCGTTAGGAAGGGAGTGCGCCAAGGGTGTGTCTTGGCTCCAACATTGTTCAGCCTATACATCAATGGTCTTGTTACTCACCTGGCTGATGTAGCTAATAATGACGCCCCCAGATTGGCTACCGGTAGAGTGCCCGCTCTGATGTTTGCCGATGATACCCTGCTAATATCCAAAACATCAACGGGCATCCAGCGCACCTTGGATGGTTTCCTGGCATTTTGTACTTCCAGAGGCTTGGAGATTAACCTAGAAAAGACTAAATTCATGATCTTCAATCCTCCCAAACGGACTCGTCCAAATCCCACCCTAAATGGCTCCCCCCTTGAGAGAGTCAGGACTTTTGTGTACCTTGGAATTACGTTGACCGAGAACTTTGATTGGGGACCTCAAATCGCAAAATCATGGTTGAGGCTGTCTCAAATAGCAGGGGGCCTTTGCAAGGTCCAGCGAGCCTCGGTATATAAACCAGCAGCTCCGGTAGTTGAAATATACCGATTACAAGCTAGAACAGCTTCGTTGTACGGGGCCGAATTATGGGGCCATAAAAACATTGCCAAATTAACCCTTGTTGAGCAGGGTTTTATGAGAAGACTTGTGAGCCTTCCTGTAAGCACACCGCTCACTCCCCTACGCCTCGACCTGGGGTTAGAACCAATTGAAGACTTGGCAATTCTCCGACCCTTACTCTACTGGAAAAGGCTCTGGACGGTGCATGAACTGGCACCTTTTAGAGAGGAATTCTTAGAGGTTTGGACATTAATTAAAAGTAAGAACATTCTATGGTTATCCCATGTTAAGGCTCTTAGCATAAAGATCGGCAGGACCGATCTCTGGGAACTACCGGAGGTAGCCTGCATACGGATTTCTAAGCCTGATCTAAGAGGCCATATAAGGGAGCTGAGATTAGCTACCTTACATGGTTCAAGCTCCTTGGGGAAACTCACTAATGAGTTTCTCCTAGTAAAATTAGAAACAAGAGCAGAGGCCTTCCTCGATGTAATTTATCCGTCTCTTGCTAGGAAGCTTTATTTGCAGTTGAGGTATGGTACCTTACCGCTCAGAGCATTCACCTGCAAATGGGCAAGATCAGAAAATGCAGCCTGTCCGGCATGTAACCATAGCAGTGAAGATATATGCCATGTCCTGTTTTTCTGTCCTGCATACCATTCAATAAGAAAAAAGTGGCTCATTCCCATTTGCAAGAACCTAGGGTTTAGACACTGCATGCTCCCATGCAGGGTCTTAAGATATGATACTCACCCCCCAATTATTTTTGCTATGTCTCGCTTTTTACATGGGTTTTGGCGCAGAAGGAAAAGTTTTCTTTAAATACCTTTGTCTTTTATCAAATGAGTCTTTTTGATAACATCAGTTTAATACATTTTTAACTATTGTATTAACTTGACATTATTTATTGTTTTAATGAAATGTGCAATTTTCTTGTTATTTATTCTGTGCTTTTATGGTCTCCGACCGAAATAAAGTTATCAAAATGAAAATGAATGCTTTTTGAGATTTTAAATATATTGAGGAGTTGTGAAATGTGTCAGTAGGATCCCCCACAGCTGACGTTTTGGATTTTAAGTGTCTTGTGAGATTAGAGTCTTTTTTAAATTATGTATCACTGCCAGTGGCTAGGAAGATGTATTTGAAGCTCTAATACTGTACTTTATCATTATTGGTGCTCCAAGCTAAATGGAATCCCTGTAGCAGCTCGAGCACTGTATGTCACACATGTTTGCAGGCTGAGGAATCCTTGTCTCATTTCCTATTTTTATGTCCCCCTTATGCTCACCCTAGAAAGAGCTGGATTATCCCTTTCTGTATACAGTTAGGATGTCGACAGCAACAGGGTGCTTTGCGGCTGCTGCGCACAAGATCTAATCAGACGATCGTGTGCGCAGTATCCAAATATCTTCATTTGAGCTGGTCTGTCAAAGCAAAAGCAATTGCACTCTAGGCCTCTTTGTATTCCTAAATTGGTATCTCCAAAGAATGTATATTGTATAATAACAATGGGGTAAGCCGGTGTCCCTCAGAACCTGGGTATGTATACGAGAAAGCTACAATGGTTCTGTCCGGTATGAATAATTGCTTACATATTACAGAGTGAATCATTCAAGTAATTTAAATAGCAACATTTGCAAAGAAGGATAAGCTGAAACATACAGAGAGACAGTGGTATATATAAAGTTTCTGCTTTGAATTTTAGATAGCCATATGAAATATCTAAAAATTATTTTGAAAGAAAGTAAAAACTAATGAATTCGCATATACCACTGTCTTTCTGTATGTTTCAGCGTATCCTTCTTTGCAAATGTTCTGTAATATGTAAGCATTTATTCATTCCCGACAGAACCATTGTAGCTTTCTCACAAAGAATGTATTTGGCCTTTTTTACAGCTAGTTTTCAGCATTTGGTACTATTGTATATATTGTTTTATTCCTTTATAAAGATTAGTTAGGCCTTGTGATATCTTAAGGCTTGAGGTAACTCGCAGCTATTGGCTTTATTTATCTTAGCCTGAATTAAACGCGATTTCCAGATATAGCGTTTTGTTGTTTTTAACTTATTTTTTTTTTTTTTTTTAATCAGTGACAAATCTTGTTGTTGGAGCTCTAACATGTATTTATAAAGTCATTTTTATTGATGTATTTATGTGTTCCTGTACTTTTATGGTAGAAATATTTACTGAATAAAGTATTTAAGAAAACATAGTATTAGAGTCCTATTTTCCCTGTCAAAGTTATACGCATTTTTTGTAACAAATCGTTATCCAGTGTGACAACGGTGACTATCACCAGACAGAAACTATGAGAGCCTTTTTCTCTTTACGTACAGGAAGACTTTCCAATATGAAAGTCCCTTCCCAGAGGCAATTAGGAAGGAGTGCACAATTTTACATTTCTCAATACTCCTTTGCCCTGTGACCTTTTGCCCCATTCCACCTCAGGGAACACAAGGACTGGGAACTCAAATGGTCTTGTTTCACAAGGCAGACTTCAGCCAGATTGTTCTCTGCTCTAGTGCACATTTTGAGATCTAGTTGACTGCACCGCTGCTACCGGGATTGCAGTTATGGTCAAGACAGAAAGGGAGATTCTCATTATTCAACTTAGGGAATAGGTCTGTTGGGGGAAGAGTGACTGCATTTCCAGGAGGTTGGGGGTTGCCTTAGAGAATAAAAGTACCCCAGATAATATATGCCCAGGTGCGCTGAGCAAACCATACATTGGATCAGTTCGGAATGCTGGTCAATGTCCAATGTATACATATTTGTTTTAAATCATAGTTTGCACCGTACAGTCTTGTTGATCCAGTTTCTCAGTGTTCTTTTGCAAAGTGATTTGTAACCCATTAGCAATATTTAGATTTGCATCAAAAATTGAAAATAAACTGATAAAAGAGCTGCTGCTCCTGTATAACAGTAAATGTATCAAAAGAGTTATTTATGGCGCTGCCTTGTGGGGGTTGTCAAATAGTAAATTACTACAAACATTGGAGAACAATTTCTTGTGCAGCTTATTGGCCGTACCACAAACTACTTCTTCATATATTGTTCATAGTGAAGTTGCGGTCCCCATATTGAAGACACTATTCATATTAATGCACTTCTGTTTTGGCATAACATCTGGACTACGTTTGGGACAAAGTTTACTAAAGATATCATTAAAAATTATTTGCCTCTTGATTGTACAGATAACATTACCTGGTTTGTCAATGTGAAAAGCCACTCAACGGCCATGCATAAAAACTCTTCCCTGGATGATCCAACACGCATTTTATGTTATACCGAAAAAGAACTGAAGATGCTGCTCATGGGTTATAGCGAGGCCATGAGGGATTCCAAGGAGAGTGTCAAGACAACAGTACAAAAATATACTAGAAGCAACCTGTGTAATGACATCCCAAATGACTTGCTATTTGTACACACAGGAAAGGTTTTACCTCAGGAGGCTCCGGTTAGGTATTTCTAAATTTTGTCATAAGGTTTCCAAGAATGGGTGTGTGGAAGAAGAATTTACCTAAAATCCCTGTACCGACACAAAATGCAATCAACTGAGCACTTTATTCTATTTTGTTAATGTTATCAGGATATTAGAAATCGATTTCTGAAACCAGTATTTATAGCACAGAAACAGTCATATTTTAATGATGCTTTTAATTATTTATGTAATTTAAATACAGCGGAATTATGTTTTGCAGAATCTACATTTGTTCTTCATGCTAATAAGTGAAGGAAAATGTGTGCTTATTTAGAAACATTGCACCATGAGTCAGACAAATAAGTCCATGTGCAATGTACACTGCTTTGAAGATTGGCAAATTATATACTGTTGCAATAAGACTGTATTTGCAAATTATTTTATCTTATGTTTTAATCTTTAAGGGCCATATGTAGGTAAATTACATTTACCGATTCTTAAATACCGAATTTTACCGATTCGGTATTTATGAATCGGTAAATGTAATGTAGGTAAAAAAATACCGATTCGGTAAGTGTCGGTATTTTAGAATCGGTATTTACCGATTCGGTAATGGTAACCTGTATCTCATTGATTCCTATGGGCCAGGAGGCCCAGAGGAATCAATGGGAAGCCAGTTACCATTACCGAATCGGTAAATACCGAATCGGTAATGGGGGGAGCTCAATCAAGGGTGGCAGGGTGTCACATTGACACCCTGTTGCACCCCTGATACCTGCATGTGTGCACATGTGGCACACATACATGCCCTGAGGGCATGTGTGTCTGCCACATTGCACACATCTAAGGGCCAAATAATGCCTTAACTGAGACATTCGTCATTTACCACCAACTTTCAGTTGGAGGTAAATAACGAATCCCCACACCCACCACACACTCCCCCTACATATCATTTCTACCGAATACAGAAATGATCCCCCTACATATCAAAAGCCTGAATACCGGTCGGTAACGGTATATTTACCGAAAATCGGCCATTACCGACCGGTATTGGGCTACCTACATGAGGCCCTTAATGTTTTATATATGGGATTGCATTTTGTGTGTGCATTTTTATGGAGTACAAAAATTGTGAATAAAGATTATTTGAATTGAATTAATATGTAACCCTGTTAGGTAGTGTTATAATATATCTGAATGTATGCTTTAGAAAACTGTTAAACAATACAAAAAATTAAAAAACGCATTATGGTCAGCTTTACTTACAAAAAAAGTTGCTGGTAGAACAAATCTTCACAAACACAAATAAAATGTGAAATGTAGTTAGCAGAATTTAAAAGTTTAAACAAGTTATTTGTGCCCAGGGTCCTTAAGATCCAAAATGGGATCACCGCCAAACTGGTTCTGCCTCCATAGCTGCCAAAACCACACCCATGCTGATGTCTGATACCCCCTCCTACTCCTCAGCCCAGTTCACACCATGTTCTTTCTTAGGTGACTCAAACTATTAATAACACTCCAATTACATACCCACTACCTTTGCTGAACCTGCCATCCATCCAATGCAAGACACATGATCAACTTCCTAAATGGTTTAGTCTAGTTTGGCTAGATGCCCGAAGCCACTGTACTGCCGCCCCATAATCCCCAGTTCCCACAATCTATCTATTACATTTCCCATCCTCAGTATCTTCAGGCCCATCAATTCCTGGTACTCCAAAACTGCAGAAAATATGGTGGATTGTGAATCTGGTCTTGTCTCTGATCCTTCAATTACCCAAAAATAACTAAATGGCTTTCCCCTCTTTCCAGAGTGACTATAAAGCTGAACAGTTTTAAATAATAAGTGAAGAATGTTGTCTAAAGACCAAGAACAATCACCCGCACTCCTGCACTAACTCAAACATGACAAAAATAATATACTCATTGTAGTCTGGGATGAGATCCTCATTATGACTAATAGGGAAAGGTATTCCCCCTTTCTTTTTTATTCTAAAAGCGCTGCTTTAAGAGTGGTGTTTTCTGCAAAATGTACTGGATTTGTCTTATGTTGTGGCTAATTTGGTAAATAATAAACACTTGTTGCCTTCTATGGCATATTTTCTGGTTTGATTGGACACAGAAAAATATAGCCTGAAAATGTGTGTTCCGGGGTCTTGCATGCATGGGGATATTTTACCATAGAGACAATCCTTGATGTAGAAAAGGCATCCATCATTCTGATCCTCTGCAGCCTCTATGGCATGCACCCTGAACCCAAGAGGTCATCACTGACAGTGTTCAGATTGCCACAAATACCGCACAACGCAACTTTAGCCAATTCTTGTCTAAACGGAATGCTGGAACCTACAAGTCAAATTAAACCTTTTCACTTCTTCAAGCTACCCTTTCTTCTAAGGAGTCACATAAGGATCACCTTTCCTCTATTATTTAACATCTTTATTTTCCCCTCTCATGTCACTACTTTGGAATCTAGTTCTCGCATTCTACTCTTGAAGAACACCACCCAAATTATCCTTAAGATGGTCAACCCTGGATACATCAAGCACCCCTCCAGATGCATACTGTTGCAAGGTGAAAGTATTATGTGGTATGGCAGGGGTGCCCTACCATGTAATACTAGCAAAATACACAAAGATGGACCCTGGTTACTCTCTCGTAAGTCCTGGCAAAGTGGCAAGGAACAGACAGGCTACTTTCACGACTGTCACGACTCAAGAGAAATCCAACACCAATTCATAAAAATAGCTATGATTTTTATTAATTTTTAGACACCAAAACGAAATCGATATACAATCAGGATAACTGGAGTTAATATTTTGAAAGCATTAAATATATCAGTATTTTGCAGTGTGAAAAAACATTAACGTTGAGGTCAATGGGAAAAACACATATAAGCAATCGGGTTACTCAAGAGATTGAGCTCAACTGAACCCACTTGAGGTTAAGGTCTCCTGAGTCGCTAAATCAGTTCACAACAGCTGGCACAATTTTACCTTGCTGAGCAGAGGTGCTCTTGGCTATCCGTGGTGCTGAAGGGATCCGCAGTCAGCGGCACTGACAGGTGTGCCAAGATAACAAATGCAGCATCTTTACGATGAAGCCACAGGGGTCGTTGGTCATTCGTGCAGTTGGATCTCTCCTCTTGAAGCGTTGAGTAAAGCAGATAGTAGTCGGATTGACCACAGCAAGTCTTGGTGACTGCAAGCACTGAGGTTGAGGAAATCTTGCAGGGGACCAGGGGAACAGTGTAGAAAGCTGAGCCTCACTGAGGGTTAGGACTACAGTTTCCCAGAAGCCACCTGCCTAGAGACTTTGAGCAGCCATGCCGGACAACTCATTGGACAGTACTTCAAGGTCGTGGATTTAGTGGTTTGTACCGGTGGACTAGTTCTTGTGAAGTCTGGAGTTTGCAGAAGGTTTCACCTTCCTTTTGGATCCAGTCTCTTGCCTTGGTCGAGTCACGATCCAGTGGGTGCAGGGTGGCTGCCACAGGTGTAGAGCTTAGCGCAACTCTTCGTGGAGTCCTGCCTTTTCGTGGAAATGGGTCACTTCTTTTTTTCGAATTTAAGGTTCTAGTGTCTGCGGTTCCCCTTAAGCCTTTTGAGGCTCACCGCAGTGATGGTCCATTCACTGTGTGGGCGGAGGCGTCACCTCCTGCAGACACAGGTCTTTGTCTCTGGCCTCTGGGAGCAGCACACACTGTTCCCAGCATGAAGTCAGACTTCTGTCTTGGCAGAAAACCCTTGCAAAAGAACGACAAGGCACGAGAACACTGAGATAACTTGGTGGACACAGTCTAAAGTGCAACCTAGGTACATGCTGCTTAAACCTCAACACCACCATCGTGTCAGGGGTTAAAAAACATGAGGAAAATCAACTTTTCCACAATGGAACTGGACACCTGAGGTATGTCCAGTGCCAAGCCCATGTTATCCTATGGAGGGTCAGTCACTTGCAGTAGAATTACGTTTAGAATTGTACCACAGAGCAATATATGCTTGCATATATATTTCCACACATATAATAAAATGCACCCTGCCTCCTGGGCTTTAGAAGGCCTACATTAGGGGTGACTGACATATATTAAATACAGTAAGGTGACACTGTCACACATGGTGAGTGCAGGGTCGAACTCAGCCAGGCAAGCTTCTTGTGCAGGCTGATATAGCAGACCTGCAGCCTTTGGTTTCACTAGAGTCACTGAGGGGGGGGGGGGGGGTACAAGTGCTGCAGCCCCGGTCTCCCTTTTACATCCCTGCCCTGGGTGCCACTGGTATCATATACTAGGGCCTTACAGGGGTGTAAAAGTACTTGGAAATTGGGTGTAGCAATTCACAGCTACAGTTTAAGCGAAAGAGCACTGGCGCAGGGGCCTGGTTAGCAGGACCCAGCACACTTTCAGATCAACTGCCACAGCATCTAGCAGCAGATAGTGTGTGGGGAGGACATCTGCAAAAGGTCCAGTTTACTACATATACTTATCCTTAATGAATGAAGGAGTTGAAGGGGCCTAAAATGAAATGGGTTCAGCAACTGAAGTGGTCATAACATGCACTACCTGCTACAGTACAAACCCATAAGCCTTCTTTAAGACCCCATTATGCAGGCCTCCTACTTAAAGACAGAAGGGGTCCATCTCACTAAGGATATCAGCATGCCCACTCAGTGAAAGGCAGTTTTTTTTTCCATCAGTGGTTTTCCGATTCAGGAATTCTGAAAAATAATATTCCATACATTGACTAAAGCAAGTAGGTAGTTTCAAGATGCTATCAGCAAAAATGTCAGCTAAAAATTATATTACACAGAAACATTTTACTGTGGTGTTGTGATATAAAAGCAGCACAGCAAGACTGATAAAGGGACCACTTAACCTTGGAGGAGCTCTATAAAGTGCCCATAAGAGCAGGAATCACTCTTTAAATCTTTGCACAACCAAATTACCTGTATAGAATGTTATCATTCCTTCCTCGCCACTGAGTCAACCACCAACTATTGGGGGTTCCCAGGTCCAGATACATCAGTAGAGGTGACAGACAATTCTAATGAAACGGTCTTGCTCGATTTTCCCTCAGAGATCAAAGAGGTCGCCTCTGAGGAAAGCTAGCAAGATGACTCTCTTCCAAACTACCCGCTACTAAATATAACTGAATATATCCCTTGAACATGCACCCTGGAGTATTTTTGCAAAGGCGGTGGAGGAGAGAAATTTAAATTGCCAGTGATGTGCCTTGCCACTAAAGTTTGAATGGGCTTGACAAGGTCAAGCCGATAATTGGTAAGACCCACATACAAAGAATTTTTGTGAGCAAGGTGGGAAAGCACTATGGCAGCAACTATAGTATATCATTCTTCAGAAGGTAAAAAGATTACATATCAAATAAGTCATAAACGATAGTGATAAAAAGTCACTACAGCACTAATTTAAAGTACTAAGGGGCATAAGTGAATTTAGCACAACTCCCAGACAAAGTGCTTTAGAGCTTGGCAGAACAGATTGCTAAAATTTAGAGGGTTGAACAATCTATTATTTGGACCCATAAACAGAACTTTCCTTTTATCAGACCTTGAACTCCCCAGAACTAAAACTCATGCTCTGTATAAAAGACTTCAAACTTTGATGAAGGACATCATATTTTCCTGGGCGGACTATTACCTGCCAAAGCGGCACCCACTGAGGAATACTTATGTGGGCCACAGCATCTGAAAAACTCAATAAATGCAAACATGAACATTTAAAAAAGAGCCCATCAGGACAACAGCAGCCACACACTGGTAAATGGACATACAAATGTCGAAATGCAAACATGCGAGTCAAACGTTGCAGAAGGACACAATGCCCACTTCATCAATTACAGCATGCAGATAGGCAATATCAGGTCTGGTGAACCCATCAAATATCATGCCCAGCATATCACTGTAGACCTTAAGATCAGCCGGACTGTAGCTGGTCCAAAACTGAGCCCAGTTGGGTGCAGAGTTTAAATAAAACCCTGCATTATTATGGTCAGCTTAATTAGAAGCCATTAACAACTTTCCATACCGCATTAAAAAAAGAACAGGATTGTTTGAGGGCATAGATAGCTCTCTGAAAATCCTCAATAAAATCTGAAATGTTCAAATGCATTCTGTCCACATTAATGTTTTTCTACTCTCTGATAACCACCAGAAACAGTTACATACCAGGCCGCACTATCACCAGCTTCGCCAGAGCACCTCGTGACCCTCGAAGTGACACCCTGCTGGGTTGTCTTAACTGGATAGGCAATCCCGATACATCAGTCTCTTGTGGGACATCAATCTCCTGGGCTACATCGATATCCTGTGCAAGGAGGCACTTCACTTCTGTTTGGGAAGAAATTCATGCTATGTTTATTTCAATATTTAAGTATAACTTACTGAAGAGAAAACCAACTACTAAATGCAAATAAATAAAAATAGGAGGATCCCGGCCCTTAAAACACAGGGACCCCAAAAGACACCTATTATTCTTGTGTTTTACCCAGGCAAAAAGATATTTGGGTGCCTGCAAGGACGGCCTTGACTGGTGTATGGGCCAGGAACAACCTATTTTTAAAGCGCGGGGGTGCCCGCAGAAGCACTTTAAAATATGGAAACGTTGGGCAGATTTCAGAGGTCTCCTACTAGAGCCTCCCCCACCACAACCTGCAGAAGTGGAAACCATATGAGGACATATCACAGGACAAAAGTTTTGCTACACCAGATTATAACAAACACGGAATGGCCTGATGGGTAAGATTTTTGGCCTATTATTCGGTATAAGACACAGTTGTTTGTAATGTTAGGGGCTGTCGTTTACATACCCGAATTGTCTAATTCTTTGTATCGAAAATGCTGTATAGAAGTCACCTGCTAGAAAACTATTACACTGATTAACCTATACTCTTGCTTCTTACTAACAAATGTGATTAATTTATTTGATGACTCCATAAAAAGGTTTTGAGAAGAGAAAAAACTCA
Source organism: Triturus cristatus (assembly GCF_964204655.1). Classification (NCBI taxonomy): domain Eukaryota; kingdom Metazoa; phylum Chordata; class Amphibia; order Caudata; family Salamandridae; genus Triturus; species Triturus cristatus. The sequence goes on along the minus strand of NC_140592.1, from coordinate 762,394,404 downwards.
GGGAACCCTCCCCCCACCCCACCCCCTCCCTAACTCAGGAGCAGTGCATTTTCAGTTTTGGCCCAAAAGTTATAGAACTTGCCGCCTTTGAGCATCAAAGTTCAGCCACTGATCTTTTTAGAAAACAATTAAAAACCGTACTGTTCAAATAAAGACACACTTTCACCTCGTATTTGGTTTTATTCAAGCACCTAGAGACCCGTGGGTGTAAGAGCTCTTTAAAAGTTCCATTTAGCATAAAATAAGACTCAGCATTCATAGTATATAAGCAACCTGATTTATGGTAGAGAGAGAATGCTGGGTCTGAATTACCTGTTTGTGTGTCCAACTTAAGAACAAATTATAGGTCTTATAGTGCCCTGGTTTTAAATACTAGAGTCCGATTCTCGTCTGTCTGCCCTAGGACTTTTACCATTGCTACCTTTACCCCCATTCTCATGGTTAAAAGTGGCTCGAATAATTCATCACTTATTATGAAAAGTCAAACAGTCGTTCCTTCTTAAAAGTCTTTTCTCAAGAACCCTTGTACCGCAATAAAAACTCTGCTGCAATGTATTTCACGATAAGCAGTATGTAAACATACAAGATATTTGAAAGATAAAATCATTGCCTACAGTTTCAAGGTGATAAAGTTACATACCAATAACATATTCAAAGATTTGTTTGTGGCTGTAGAGTCGAAAAATTCTGGTGCATTGTCAATGTGACCACCTGCTCCTTATTTTGATGTTCTGGAAAACTCCTGTGTTTAAAGGTACAAGAGACCCCTGTCAGAAGCCATCTGACTTGTGCTCTACAAGATTATGGTGTGCTGTTCATCAGTGGAGTGAGAGACCCTGGAGGGTTTCTGGGGATCACCCAAAGTTAATCTCCATTTTTTGTTTACCTACCACTCCAGGACAAGACCAAGGCACACTTGGTGGCAGCTGATTCCAGTATTCGAGTACTGTCCTTGATATCCAACTTGGGGGAAGGAGGATAACATTTACCGGATTTCTCCACTAAATCTGGTCAGTATGTAACGGCTTGGTCCCCTTATTCCCCCTGTGCAGGGCGAGTGTACCCGTGCGCTCCTACTCACCCCGCCAAACATGTATGTAGCACCTAAAGATGTACCGTGCTTCATAAGGATAGTGGTAGCCATATTAAGCTGTTTTCCCTTATTGCTGCATATCCTCAGGCCCTCCTTCTTAGATTTCATTCTGCCTTGTAAAGCTGAATGCATTGGCTGCCTGGCTTTGAATCATCATCCAGAGCAACGATCTTTTGTTGAAACCAGACCAGCTCCGGATGGCTAACGTCTACCCTGCCAAGACAGAAATACCTAGAAAAAAAACCCTGGTCTGGAAACTGGCCAGAGGCGCACACCTTAAAGAATGATTTTGTCTCAGCCCTTCTTCCATATCATCGGCACTATACTGTGTGTAGGATTGGTCCAACTAGAACCCATGAAAGGTAGCAATGTTGCATTCAAATGGTTGCTTTCGAGAGGAAGTCAAACAAAAGGAAAATGCACGAGACCATGTTTCTCTCCCTCCAAACCTTTTTTTTGTGCGAACTATGATCCTGATACCACATTTGAAGTGAGTCAACTGTCCTCAGGGTTGGATATATTATCTTTAGCTCTAACTTCTTAGATTAAAATTCGTTTTTATAGCATTGTTACTTTCATTACATTCTGTTGCTGTACAGTAATGTAGGGTATTCATCACCATCGGTATGTTTGTGAAGGTAAGCAATCAAAAGGTGGTTTGAGATGATGCTGTGTGTGTTTGTGCATGAACCGCAAAGAGAGTTGGGAGTATCCTACCCCGAAAGAAACCACACTATCTCATTAAGGGTAAACAAATAATTGTTCTTAATTTCGAGCATTTAATGGTTGCTACTTTGATAGAAACCAGCTATTACAAAACCTTAGTTGCTTTATATCTAGGGAAAAATCATCACCATGTCCGAAAAATACGCTGCAGGATCAAGGGGTAGAGATGTGTTTGTAGTGCAACTGTGGCAGTGCTTGGCGTAATCTATGGTGTGCACCACAGGCTGATTCTTCAAGAATGTGTTGGTGAAAGATAGCATGAGCTAAAAATAAGACTGTTCTAGTATTTGGGAGTTTAAAGAGCTTGTAAATTGGCCAATCACTCCTGGTTAACGGTCAGGTGGTTCAATTAGAGGGTGGAAGAAGATTATGACTTCCTGGAGGTCCCCAGCAGAAGAACAGGAGGCAGGATTAGAAGCAAAGCAACCCAAACTCTGGACAGGTCAGCACCAGACTGCTATGAGCTTTAAGGAAGAGAGATAAGAGTCTAAACAAACCTGCCCATTTTATGCTCTTATTTTGACAGTAGGAGTGTGAGGCCTAGTAGGTCATTATTAATCAAATGGGATGAGATGAAAAGGTCTAAATTCACTCTCCCCCTCCTTCATCTCCGGGCGCTGGGGCAGCCTGAGTTTTGGCATGGAATTAGAACGCATTATCGATTTCCCCCAAGCAAACAAAGAAATAACAGACTAATGATGAACTCATGCAGCAAAGGGATAGCCAGTCCACGCACCAGGCCACAAACCTAAATTTCCCCATTCAGTCTGTTGTCCGAAAGTTATTTTAGAGAAAGTGGTCAAATATGATTTAGACTAAAATCGGTCATCCTCACCTGTAGTGCAACTTTCCATTTTTCTTTTCTTCTTGTGGTTCGAATAATGTGCGATAGACCCGTGACAGTCTCAAAACTTAAATAATTTTCAGTTGAGAACCTGATAACAGAAAGCGATAACACGTTTGAACTCTGCATCACTTACTGTAACTTGTATCTAAATATTCATAAATACAAAAACATGGCAATAAATCAAGCAGCAGACTAAAATACAAAAAAAAAAAAAAAAACACAACATGGGACACCAAAAAGAACAAGCAAATGGGATGGCCTTGCCAGGGGTGTGAAGGGTATTTATTTTATTGCAAGCATATTAAGCAAAAATAAGGAGGAAAAAAGCGAACATTCTGATGCTTAAATGGGTCTGGGACATGTTTGCAGTAAACATAAATATGTTATACCGTTTCTGTGCATTGTGTGTTTGACATTTTAGTATATAAACAGCCTTCGACCCTTTAGGTTCTTTACAATAAGACGTATGCTTCATTGGTTAAGCGGTTGCAGAAATGCATCTGTTATGTAAGAATACACCTGTAATGGCCACAAATTCTCAAAAGGATTTACAACCTGTGGTTCAGCCAAAAACCTCAACCCCCATAGAAATGAATGCTCTGCCAAAACATTTAATAACCAATTTCTTCCAGTCCTATATACACAGGGACACTTTTATGAATGCTTATATACCTGGACAGCCCTCACCATCTGTGTTGAGTTCTACGCATACGTTATTACCGCATTCACCAATGTGCCAAATAATTGGAACTTTTAATTACCTGCCTAAAAAATTGATATATTAACTTGGACTACACTCCACCAAATAGTTATTCTTATTGCATGACATCTATTTATGAAATGTCTCTCCAAGTTCCTACTGGTGACCTATACCAACAAATCAGATAAGTGAGGATGAACTAAGTCCACTAAATGGTATTGATTTATTGGAGTCTATTTCACTTATCAGCTAAGATTCATTGAATAACAAGGAATAACCATCCCTCAATAATAGGTTTCCTTACAGATAATATATTAAAATTGATGGTAAAACACTTATCGCGTCAAGTGTTTGTACAAGACTGTTGGAAATCTGCCTTTTCTGCTTGGTCACTCCTTTTGCTGGACTATATCTTTGCTGGTGTTAGACCTGCTAACCAGTGGTAAGGCCTGTGCTTCAGTTTTAAACATAGTTTAATAGGCATATTTCTAATTGGTATACGTACCCAGGGCCTTTAGGTTAAATATGGATTGCAGGTCATGTCGCTCACATGGCAGGGTGCATGGTATTTAAAAGTAGGACATGTAGAAATTTCATGTTAACAAAGTCATTACAGTGACTAAAACCCAAAAGCTATTTTGCACTGTGGCAGACCTAGCTGTCCTATATAGAGTACCAGATTACAGATAAAACAAGCATTGGCATAGCCAATAGCTCTCGCCTTTGGTACCTTATAAGTGTTCAGCCAGAGCGATTGGCTTTGCCAATGTTTTTAAGTCATGTTGTAGAGTAGTGTGTTACTTGAGCAGTATGTTGAAAAGTTATAATATAAAAGTGTTATAAGCATTTTTGTTACCTTAAATATAACCAAGAAAATATTATGTACAACTGAAAGATCCTATTAAAGAAATAATATAAACATGTCTTTTTTAACACTACTGTGCACCCTTTTTTATAGAGACCTGCCTCAACATCTCCCTCAAGCCAACAAAGCTGTGTACAATAAGCAATGCCGAACAATGGGCTACTTTGCTTGTCAACATAGATGCAATTATTTTACTGGGTATATCCAAGCAGGTAGCCCCATTTCTTTAATATGCTCTGTTCCTTGACTCAAGGGTGTAAAACATATTATTTGCTCTGCCTCACCTCTGTTTATTTTGCAATTGAAACAATTCACTGGTGAACACCAGAAATGAGAACCTACAAACCATACACCTTCTGTGACACTAAAACAAAGACTAAATGGAGCTAACGGACAAACAAGAACCACCCTGTGCTTTGTTCATCCAAATGCGATAATGCTCTTTTTATTTTCTAATCTTTAAACAAAAACTGGGAAGATACAATGGGACAGGCTACAGGAAATCACAACTCTAGAGAATGTTCACTATGCCGTAGTCTAGTCATACAGCAGTCATGTGCCCACAGATCTGTCTGACAGGGTGGGGGGCATTTAAGTATTTTCTTAATTTCAAGGAATGCACTATTATTGTCTATATGCTGTTATGGTTCCAATGAAAAGTAGGCTCAGCAGACATTAGTTAGGAGAGTTAATTAAAGCCTAAAGTAAATCCAGCAGCTGGGGTGGCACTCCTCCTGACCCAGACTAATCACAGAAGAGAGCAGAGGAACCAGGGGAGGCGGTTACTGAATGTACTGATCCTGAAGTCGGACAAGAAGTGGTGTGCGTGCACAAAATGGTTAGACTAAGGGACTTTTGGGTTGCTTGTACCTTGTACTCTGCTGTATAGTATGTTAAATCAAAGGAAGCAGCAGCTGCGCTTTTGACTCCGAGATGATGCCCTTAGCATGCAGTGTTAATAAATAGAACGTGAACGCCCATGAAGTACTGGTAATGAATGTGGATGAAGTCCTTAGTAACTAGTTAAATAGAACACTTGTAGGTACCTCCATTACTTTAAAGTAAAAGAAACATGGGTGAAACCCCTATCATGCCACATAAATCAATAAAATGTGGATGCAGGTAGGTAATCTTACCTAAGATATGTGCTTATATCGTTTCCCCAGAATGTTCCACGGCGTTTGCATGAATCAAGCAGTGTTCAGGGCTCGCTGCTGCACAGAGGCTCTCTGAGACCTTGTCCTTACAAACAAAAAGTGGGCTGCTGCAACTTCTACAAAAGGACATGCCGTTTTTTTAATGTAACAGCCTGGGTCTCTGCAGTGCACAAATGGAATGGAGCCCGTGCTTCTACGCGAACAAAACATTTTTTGTACGGGCAGCGCGTGCTTCCCTAGATCCTGTTGTCCTGCTCGCTGCTAGCTGCCATTGTTGGTGATTAGAAGCAGTATCAGAGGAATGATTAAAAATGTTGGGGCAAATAAAAAATTTGAGTTGTGCGTCCCGTGCGACCGCCATTGTGCTGCTACACATTGATAAAGGTAATAGCTCTCACCGTGTAGGCGAGACCTATTAGCTTTGTTAATGCTTGTCAGAAAATGCTAGGATCTCGAGTGTTCAGAACTGTATTCTTGGTAGATGCTGAGTCACCTGAACAAGGGAATTTGTTGGCGACCCCCATGGTAAAATTACTGCACATTTTTGCTTTACAAAATCAGAGTGCAAGGGTTGAACAGAAGCTGCCATTGTCCTATTTATTTTGTGCAGTTTTATTCATTTTCATGGGCACCGGGAGATTAAGTGATTTGCCCAGAATAAAAGGACCTTGAACCTAGACCCGACCCAGATTCCTCAGTTCCAAGGCCTTCATGCCACGTCCTCTCCCCCTCCCTCCCCATGTCACCCACCATGCACATGTGCATACCCGATGCAAGCCACGTGCATGATAGGGTGCGTGATGTCACTTCTAATGCCCATGTGACAACTGTTTGGGGCATGTGCCTACAGTGGAAGCTTGCACTACTGGTGCCCAGAGGGTACCAATTCCCCGGGCCCCAGTGACGTTCGAGAAGAACTTTCATTCTACAAAACACTAAACGAGTTGTACTGTTGGCGCTTGACATATCTTGTGGTCAAAACTATCGTGCAAACACAACTGACAAAGCAAAATTCCTCCTGTCATCACTTCGTGTATCACCTTATATTCTGTTCTCCTCGCTATGCCCTGTGCACAAACACACTGTATATTTGTGCCTTTGGGCGAGCATGCTTCCCCGGCTGTTCGTTATGTGTCTGTTGTGCAGTCAGAAATTCAGCCAGGCTGCCATTGGCTGTAATGCAAGCAAGCAATATGCCCCCTGTCCTCATGTTTGGTATATAAACTCTATAATTGTGGTGCAGTTGCTGTGGTGAGGGCGAGAGGTGGGGGGGGTGCTGTTCGGTGTCAACTATGTGGCTTTAATGAGGAGCTGTGCACATGAGGCAACAGTGTTCTGCCTAAAGCGCTCTGTTTGTGAAAGCCAAGTTATAGGCGCTACTGCAACGGCACGGAAAGCGCAAGGACTAAAATATGTTTATCTGAAATAATGGGGAAGGGTAGGGATTATGGAACAGTTAGGCACCTTAGAGGATACACAAGGTAGAGAATGTACGTATATTCTAGAGGTTTTGTAACTTTAGTTCAGGGACCGGCAAAAGGCTTATCAGTAAAAATCAATTATTGAATTAAAAATTGTGTTGTAAAAAACAAAGTAACTTCGCTAAACACTACAACCAAGACGGCCATAAACCAACGAAATGAGACGAGGAGAGGAGGAGGCAGCAGGGGGAGAGGAGGGGGCCTGCGCCTGTTTCCCTTGTGGGAGCGAGCAGAGGGAACCATCTGTTTGAAAGTTAATTACAAACAGATCGTTTCAAAGCTTGCTCCCGCAAGGGAATCGCCAAACGTGCACGCGTTGCCATTGAAAGCAATGCAAAGCGTGCACGTTTTTGGCAGAAAAGGCGAATCGATTCCTAAAGGTCTCCTCCTATGCAGCGCATGCGCGCTGCGTAGGCGAGACCTAAAAATCTTAATACTGTATCTCGGGAAAGGGACTAGTGAGGAAAATATTTAAACAACTATTTTAATAGGTATTAAAAAACTAATTCAATGGCGAATTCGGATTTTTAATAAATATTAAGGAAAAGTAACTTTTAGAAAATTACCTTTTCCCTGCATAAAGTTCCAGGAGGCTACACTTACAGTTGCTCTCCCACTACTGCAAGGCAGTAATTAGCATTTGAATGGATGTGAAAAAGGTGTGAAGTTCTTCCCAGGAGCACAACATACATTGACCTGCATGAGCAGATGATTCCTCTGAACCTCACAAAATATGCTAGGTGCGGGCTGTAAACATAATTTGTCACATTACAATGTCAAGTCCTTCCGGACCGTCAAGATCTGCTTGACAGGTATGCTGGATTTGTGTGTAACACTGAGTGTGTATTTTAAAGTAAGGAAAACAGAATGCTAAAACAATTATTGTGTATCTACTGTGTGGTTGCTGAAAACCCCTGCTTTTGCCCCCCCCCCCCCCCCCAGACTTCTGTCTCTAGGTTTTACATAGAACTGCAAGGCGCTATTGAAAGGAAAGGAATCAGGGTACCAAAGCAATTCTCGTATCCATTGTCTGGTTGCTAGAAAATCCTATGTTTGTTCAACTAGACTTCTGTCTCTGGGTTTATTGGGGGTCAGTGGCTGTTGCAAACTGGATTTTGGTATTAGTTGTGAGAGGACACAAGGATTACCATAGTATACTCCCCATCCACACCCCTAGCCCTCAGTGCCCAGGTTTTGTGGGACAGAAGACTTTCACCATGTTAATAAATGCCTATGGAGGGTAATGTTGTCCCCGGAAGCCTTTACCCTATTGGGTAGTTTCTACTCTGGTTGCGAACTCGGACTGCTCTTCTACTTCCTACCTCACTCATGTTGTCGTATGGGTTAGTGGGACTTCTCAGAGCGATTACCATCGCTTTTTTTGTTGGACATGTACACAGTGCCATGCAGCCATTCTGACTAGGTTGGTGCAGTGTTGCAGCTTATATACACATTTAAGTTCCAACCTTCCCCAAAACTGGACTATCTAAAACACCAGCAATCCAGATAGATCTCAGTCTCTTCCTGCTGCCTCAAGCACAACAGAAACCATTAAACATAACAGAGAATATGCAGAGTAAATTATAACTGTCAGCTAATTACAACTGTATTTTCCGTACTTTTCTCTCACATGTCTGCAATGAATTTCCCACAACCTTTTATCTTAACATGCTCTTTATTCCAACAAAATCCTTGGCATCATTCCACAAAAAAACCTTATCTCCCTGCCCATTCAGAATTGTTTTGCTTTGACTCCCTACCACTCTGTAGAAGCCAGTTGTGCTCATGCCCCCCATGCATGCTAGCTCCAGCTGTGTTACTCTAGGGACTGCACTAAGAATAGGGCTCTTGGCCCTTCCCACACCACCACCTTCATCTTCCCTCAGGAGGCCAATAGATGTGACAAGAAGGCAGTAGGGTGCGGGTATGTTCTATGAGGCAACTTGCTTCTATAGCTTCTACTACACAGTGGAAGGCTGACGGCCAATACTGAGTGAAGGTGGCAGCAGGTGGGGCCTACAGTGTCTAGTGAGAAAATCCCTGTACCCCATTGTGGGACTTAAACCAGGAAGGGGAACCTGCGGGTAAGAGCCTATCTATTAAACCCATTTGTGCTGTTCTGTGGTTACGGTTTTTAATCTATGTAACAACACAAACTGCTACTGAAGAAGTAGGAGTATTCCCAGATTACTACTACCTTAAAATGATTACTGGATTAGTGACGCCCTGCGTGGAATGATTAAGGGTACAAAACTATCAAAATATTCTGATTCAGGAGTTTGAGGTGGAAATGAGTGAATAGTTGTAGGTGTGCAAGCCAATTTTGGTAGATAATGGAACAGAAGCAGCACCTGTAGCACTGGAGAAAGGGGGTGTTGTGTCTCTTGACACATTTTATGCATCAAGGCAAAAAGGTCAGGTTTATGAATAAAAGTGCCTTTGGTGTCACTGATGGGTTTGGGCACTCAATTTGTCATTATATTAGTATTCTGTCAGTCATCTTTGTGCTCAGGCATTCATTTATCCATCAACCCATCCATCCATCGGTTTATTCATACGCTCTCCCACTGATGCAAGTACAATTAAACACACATACTTACAAATCTATGCACTATAAATTAAAAGAATGCAGAAGAAAATATAAAATACTACTGTCGAAACACGACAGGCACATGCTTGCACTAACAAAACTAAATGTAGACGTCTTGCAGTGGCATTGTACATGGTCAATCTTTTTTTTTTAAAGTTTCAATGTAGTCACCAAGTTAAGAACCAATGTGTTGCTCATCTTGGAATGTTAAAACAATGACTCAGTATGGGCAAAAGCATTCCATAATGGTCACCTAATTTAGAGGAAATTGCCACGTGCGATTTTGCACACTGCAGATGAAATGAGTGGCAAGCAAGCAGCCCCTTAGTACTGCCTGGGCAGCTGTGTATCCTCTTAAGAAAAAGGAAAATCTACAGCATAACAAGTTATCAATGGACTCGACTCTCACCCTGTCGGCGGTGGTAAAAGAGTGTCAGGGATCAGCTGATGAGGGATGTAGCTATATTCAACAAACAAAGGGAGGTACAGCAATGAACGTTGAGGGAGACATAGCTAGTCTCACGCGTGTCCACATGGTCCACCCCTCAAATGCTGCTAGGCGCAGCCTCGAGAAGGCCTGCATGAAACTCAACACTCTTTACCTCCAAAGCTGAATACGCGCTCCTGAAATCGAGGTACAGATACTACAAAACACGGAGTAGATGGGGAGGATTTTGGGGGCGCAGCTGCGGCAAAGGGATGACATAAAGCCCCCAGGGAGGAGGGCTTCCCAGACGAGTTTAACAAATGGACTAAAGTTCAAGTAGTGGATTCCCTCCACAATGCTTTCAAGGAGGTTGACTGGATGAGTTCCCTTGGCCTCTTCACCAACAAGGCCCTTATCACGGTCCTCCCCGAGCCTGGGCAAGAGCCCCCTCCTCTGTAGCAGTTAACGCCTCATCTCTTTTCTTAATGGCAATGTCAAGATCTTGGCCAGCATTTTGGAGGCTCATCTTAAATGGGCTATTCCCTCCCTGGTTCATCATACACAGGTGGGGTTTGTCGCTGGTCGAACATCGCGTAACCATATGCATATGTTGAGTCATGCGGTCTGGCTAGCTACAGACCTGCCAGAGGCCACTCTGGCCCAGTCACTGGGCGCCGAGAAGGCCTTTGACAGGATAGAGTAGGACTATCCGTTTGCTGCACTCTGGAAATTTAGACTTGGCAGAGTTTATCTCCAGGGTCCACTGGCTCTAGGACTCTCCCTCGCCGCACGTCAATTGTGGCAGCTTCCTCTCTGACCCTTTTATCGGTCTGCTGGGGGACACGGCAGTAGTGCCCGCTGTCCTCTTTGCTGTTACGCCTCGCCATGGACCCCCTGGCTGTGGCACTATGCCAGTAAAAGCAGATTGTGGTTATACCTTGATACTGTACTTATATGTAGATTACATCCTGCTCACACTAGCAGCGCTCTACTCCTCCATCCCGGCGTTGTTGGTTCGATTGACACTTTCACAGTCATCTCTGGTTACAAGGTTAATTAGAGGAAGAGCATAGCTCTGTCGCTCGAGGGTCACCACACATGCTGCCATTGATGGTTTGCCGTTCCAGTGGAGAGCCTCCCATGTCAAGTATTTGGGTATCCATGTCAACAGAGGTCTGGAGCGCATGGTGGTGGGACAACCTAGACCCGCTCCTGGAGCGGATGAGGCTTGATTTTGAGAAATGGACACACCTGAATCTGTCGTTGTGGGCGAGGTCGCAGGCTGTGCAGAGGGTGACCCTCCTGAGATTCACCTATGTGCTGGGCAAACTTCCTCTGTTGACACTGCTTACAATCCTGTAACAGGTTGACAGGGCATTAACTCCTTCATCTGGGGTCAACGAGACCCCGTCTGGCCGATGGGAAACTTATTGCCCATATATCCTCCGGAAGCCTTGGTCTCCCATCCATTGAGCATTATTGTATGGCCTTGCACCAGGCACAACCGGCATATAGGCATACTCTGGTTCGGGCCCCTCCCCCTCCCCTGCACTGTTGGTCGCAATAGAGAATCATACCATGGACAGTCAAGCAGGGCTGATCTCCCTATATATACCTGTTGTCACCACAGCCAGGCCGGCAAACCTCATGATCATGGGGATGTCCAGAACAAGGGCACGGGTTCATAAGCTTCACTCAGTGGAGGCTCACCTCCATGATAAGGCACCCATTTGGTACAATGCTGGCCTTTGAATAGGGGGGCTGCGCTAAATTGGGGCCCCTGGCGGGAGGCAGAGATTCACACTCTGAGCCACCTGATCTACCGGGGTAGATTCCAATCTTTCAAGTTGCTCTGCGACAAATTCGGCCTCTCTCCTAACCAACAGTGGTGATGTACGCAATTGCGCCAATGCCAAAAACATAGACTAGGCCCTCAGCCTTGGACCCTCTCTCCGGTGCTCAATTATCTCAACGCATGGGGGCAGTTTAAAAGTGTGATGTCTGGTGAGAATAACATTCTGATTCACCATCTGTACTACCAGCCGCAGGCGGTGCACATGATGTAAACTCTGCAGTATCGCCTCCAGGTGGAGTACGATGAGGAGGACTGGGCAGGGCTCCTGGAGAACCTAGGCCGGGGTTCACAGGATCCAGAAAGTACTAAAAGTTCTCCCCGATGAATAACTTAAAAAATATGTGCACTCACATCACTCAAACTGATTAGATACCACAGAAGTTTGAAAAAACACATTGGCCTTTAATTATAAAATAATCTTTAAATTATAAAATAATTAAAATTCCTACATTGAAAATCGTGTTACATAGCACAATCAATGGACCAGTAAGAAAATAACAACATAAAAGGCAAATATGAAAAAACAATGTCAACAAAGGAGGGGAATTTATAAGAAACTCCAAATGGTTTCACATATGCAAGTACACTCCCTCTTCAATTGTCATTGGGTATAAATGAATGTGTTCAGTAACATATTGCAATTGTCCAGGCACTGTGGGTCATGTTTATATGTTCTGTCGACACGTTTCAGTGGTCTCAAAGCACAAGTACCACCTTTGTCAGGACAAACATATTTATGACTCCTCCCAGCGAATATCTTATTACTAGCACTTAAAGGGTCCCACTTCATTATGACCCTGTTGTGAGGTCCCTTCGCTCAAAGAGGGAGAAAACTTTCTTAAAAACTGAACTAATCCCATAAAAACAATGTCCATCTAATCCCGATCACATGAAGCAACAGTGTCAGAGATCACGGTCAAGAGTCAACTATCTTAACCAATATGGGGTGTCCGGCGATTAAGTATTCCAAAACTCTTGGCTGGAGAAATAGAACCCAATGCGTTTTGTATGGTTGTGTAAATGAAAACCACCAAATCCATCTGATATACCAGACAATTTTTTTTTTAAATTGCTTCCCCAAAAGTGGCCCCACCGTCGCTCGGTGTGTGTTCGTCCAATGCTGAACAAGAGGAGGCCCAGATGAAATTCTGCCTCTTTAAAATCCTGCAGGGGTGGCAATGGACGCCGGTGGGATTCAAGTGGGCAGGGCTACTGCCCCATTCCTCTTGCTGGAAGGGCGGTCATGTACACTGCGACATTGTTCATATACTCTACAATTGCCCAGACATTCGCCCTTTCTGGGCCTAGGTGAGCTCTACGTTGAGGGAGACGATAGCTGTGCCCGCTTCAGTACTGCATCCTCTGGTTCTGCTCCATGACATGGCGGACTCTCCTCAGATGACTCATCATACCCGTAGAATGCTCACTATCACCGTGACGGCGGATAAGCTCAACATCCTGGGTCACGGACTTTGTCCACAGTTGCCGGAGCACGAGGAATGGCTTATAGCTACTTACACATCTGCTTCTTATGAGAGGACCATCTACAATTTGCAAGATAAGGCCAGAACATTTCTTCTTACCTGGTCTCACTTCTTGAGGGTGGGTTGATGTGAAGTGCCTGCCATGCCTCACTGCCCCCCTCTCTACTCCCTCCCTACCTTCTCGCCACTTCCTCGGCAATGCTTCAGGGAACACCCGCTTGGTGCCTCCCCCCAGTCTGGTCCCGTTTGGATGCTGGGAAACTTTCTTACATGGTAACCCCACATAACTATATCAGGGAGTACCTAGCCAGCTCTGCCTCCCCTATGGATCCAAAGCTAGCATTCCCTGAAAAACCAAAGACTCCACAGTACAGAAAGGGAGAAGGAGTGCTTTGTCAAAGAAACCTATTATTTCTTACTTTTAAAGTCCAGCAGTCATACCAGCTGTAAAAAGCTAAAGAGTGGTCAATGCATAAATTGAACTAATACAAAATAATAATAATATAAACGATTTTTCAAATTTAACAGCTGATTCTAATACTCTTAAATTGAAATCCAGTTGAGCTCCGTACACTACTTCAACAATGGATGATATCACTAAGTCTTCTCTAAACGTAGGACCTCTCAGTCTGTTCTCTTATGAATAAACACTCCCTTATCTGCCGAGGAACTTTACTGCTGATGCCAACACAAACAGGAGGTCTGAAAAGGTGATTAGTAAGACCTGGTAAAAATGTGTAGGTGAACGAAAAAAAGACTGAGAAGTAGCCACAGAAAGGTACTCCGAGTTATAGGTTTTCTCTATATATTATATCATTTTCATATTCATTAAACTTGACTGGGGACACCATAATTATATCAGAATATCTGTTTAATTGAGTGATTTCATCAATTCTATCTTTCTTAGAGAAATCCCCTGCAAACTCAGACCTTACATTGAGTATTGTAACAGAAATATTGAAAGCATTAGTGTGTCTGATGAACATAATGTTAAGACTAAATTGACAGCCATCTTACCTCCCTCCTCAATCAAATGATTTCTCTATTCAGGTATGTATGGACACCTCCAGTCCACCTGGTTCTGCATACCTCAGTAGACAAAATGGAGGTGAACATACAAAAAAAAATACAAAAAAAGTTTATGAAAAAATCAAGCTTCAAAATAGAATGCCCCACCAAGCAGAGAGTGATCAAATATCCTCACTCAAACATCTATTTGAGGAAAACAGATAACCCATAGAGGGAAAAAATTATTCCACTATACGATTTTCGCTGTAAATAAGTCTAAGACTGAGGTTCAGTCAACATTTACTGAAACAAGCCATAAATCAAAGTTTCTGGCAACTATACGCAAGAAGACATACAACTAAATAATAAAATACCAAAACCCTCTCACAGTTTTTAGCATTTCTCTACCCTCCCTCTCCTCAAGATGATTTTAATCCGGTTCAGAAGATTCACCTCTAAACAAGAAAAAAATAGTCAGTCTCCTACAATTGTCCAAAATGAAATGTAAGCGATGTAGAATTCAGACTTTACTCTCTCTAAATCGTATAAAATATTCATTTTTAAATCTAATGGTGCCAACATTTCAACTTATTCCAATCAGCAATTCTGGCATTAATACGAAAGCAGTGTACGGAACAGTCTAGGAGAACTGTGCAAACAGTAGCGGTTCCAGAACAAGTATGTTAGTCTAACCTAGATGTAAATTTGCGATCTGTGACTCATTTCTGTTAGAATTTGGAGATTTTGTTTCCTGAATCTGAAAATTATTCAAATTAGCTTCATCTTCTAAATATTTTCTTTGCTATTCCTCAGTTGAGAGTGATAAATAGTAGTGATATCGCCAGCATAGTAATGTTAGACTACGAAAGAGCACATTTCCACAGGGAAGATGCAAATTAAAGTACCCACAGAGCTAATAATATCTAATGTGTAGTGTTTTTCATCAAATAGGAATAGACATAGAAAAAGATCTATGTAATCCAGCCAAGCCTCTAAAAAGGACCTAAAAGTGTGAATGACCATAAATCATTCTCATTCTGTACTATCCCCGACATCTGTATACAGCACCTGCATCTGCCGAAAATGTATCTAACAAGTCAAGGTCATCGAACTGTATCTCCCATCCAAGTAGAAAATAATTTAAACTATAACAAAGAAAATTCTTTTTGGGACTGCCTCCCAGCTATTTTAAAACGCAAATTCTTCATCTGCTAAGGAATTTATAGCTGAAATTGTGAAGGCCTAAAAAATATAAATATTACAGTTTTCATGGAGTTCACTATGTTTTTGCCATCATATGGCTACAAGAAACCTGGGCAATAGGCTAATAGGAATGCTCCAATTACTACATTTGACACAAACCAGCAAATTTCTAAGATAAAGGCTGACCCTGCAGAAGCCTGACTGTTTGTTTCAGCACTGGTTATAACTGGAGTTTTAGAGTTATGCTGACATTCTTAAATTGTTTACAATATTTTTCTGGTCTCTTAATTTGTCAAATGATGGAAATCCTAATAACCTAACAATATGCAATGTTTGTATGCCTCCAAGAAGAAAATGGGATGCTGTAACATAAAATAGGGGAAGAAAATCTAGAAATGTGTGTTAAATATGACTTAGATAATATCTTGATGGAGAAAGAGTTTAATGAAAAAAACTACTACTCGCAATATTTTCAAAGATTGCAAAGATCCTGATTGGAGGCTGGCTTGTGAGACAATAGAGGAAGAACTCCAATTATGACCCTCATTTGGTTAATAATATTGATTGGGAGGTTAAAGGGAGATACAACTGCTTTTACAAATCGTCTTACATAAGGTGGAAGTTCTGGGCTGGTCTACATGGCATCATTAAATGAATATAGTTCAAACTAATTTAAGTGATCATCAATTGGTAACAATCAATTTGAAAATGCCCTCACTCGTGCTATTCTTAAGATTATTATTTACAAATAAATATGCACAACTCAAAGAACGAATTCAATAGTTGCAAAGATGTGCGGAAAACACTCAAATTATAGCTAAATAAACTCACTAGAAGCCAATTATAAAACAAGAATTGAAAACTTTGAGATTGCAAAAAAGGCTCAGATTAGAAGAACAGGAGCAGGAGGCTCTTTAACTCTGGTACTCATTTTCCAAGGCAATATGGTTTAGAAATAGCAAAGCATATTGGGAGATTACAGCTAATATATTAAATGCCAACATTCAAAACACCTCAGTTTCAATATCAGCAAAAAACAATGGATTGCTTATTATTCTTATAAGAACTATAGGTTTCGAATGCACTTAAGATTGATTCCACAGAATCAAGCTTTTCTATTTATTAATTTCTAGTATTTTCTAAGGATGAGTGAGAAGGCAGAGATGCTACAATTTAGGGCCCAATAATATCCCTATATTATTTCTAAAACAAGAGGCGGAATTCTGAAGCAGAATGATAACACCATTATTTGCATCATGCCTTATACATGCCATCGTTCTGGGTTTGTGGAAAGGCAGCATATTAATTCCAATGTATTAGAAAGAGTCTAAATGCAAACCAAGAAAGTATAAGCAGATAGCATTATTGGATGCAAGAGGTCAAATTTACTATGCCATCCTTCTAGAACATCTCCAAGAGTGGGCGGACAAGGGGAAATGACTTCCAATGGAACAGATAAGATTTAGGCAAAACCAAGCCACTGTAGACCGGGTAGCAATTTCACAATTAATCTATGAGAAGTGCGTGCTAAAGAAAAAACAGTAATTCTACGTAGCTTTTATCAACTTTACCAGGACATCTGTTAGGGTAGACAGAAGCACACTGGTGGAAGTTAGCTGCCCTACAAAGTCTGGAGAAATGACTGAATGTCTTAATTTCACTTTCTGCTGAGAATTGGACACATGTTTTAATGGGTAACAAGCAGAGTATCCCAAAAAAAAATGGATTAAAACAAGGGCACCTCATCTTATTTTCTCTTTATATTCACGGTCAATCTTCCTACGGTACATGCCTGTAGCAATAAACTTCCACCAATTATCGGTATAAAGCCATTGAGATTATATTTTATGCTGATGATGTTATGATCCTTGATCAACCCCCAATCCGTTTTCAATGTGGATTAACAAGCATCTACACTTTTCCCCAAGAAAATCCTTTAAAAGGAAAGAGGCGGGGGGGGGGGGGGTCAGAGGTCATGATCCTGCACCACATTTCCCCACCAGTAGGCTTCAATTGGAATTTGGGAATAGCAAAAATAGAAAAGCCTTCATCATACAAATAGCTAGGAGGTAATAAGCTAAAGGTAGGTACTAGAAAATAGGTCTTTTATAACGAAGTTTATAAAAGCACATTTGATACACACTTAAAGTATATTAATGGTAAAATTCCACCTATTTTGCTGTGTGGGATTGAATACAATCCCTATAATAAGTACATGTTCTTGAATATGGCAAACAGGAAAACTGAGAACTTTATTGACTATATGGCAGAGTAACCCTGTATTTGCTTAGAACTTAGCTTCCCCGTGATCATATACAAGCCCTATTGGGTAGCCTTAAAATGAGGGCACAAGAGAATAGACACAAAGCCCGATACCCTAAGTGGCATTTTTATGGATGATTTGCTGACTGATACCTCTAGAGAGTATACTTCAACAAAATAAAAGATACAGACATCTAAGTGATTAAGCATAAACATTGATCAGCATGCAATTTATTTGACACAGAGCCATCTTACAGGCCTAATGAAAAAAACGTACTTTAAATAGAAGTTTTTTTAAGACATGGAGACTTCTATAAAATCTCACTTCCATCAATATCTTTGTGATTTGCTGCAAATTAAAAGAATGCAAACCTATTTAAGTTTAACTAGTCCTGAGCTGCGCAGATTCATTTTTAATTTATGAACAGGCGGTCTCCTGCATCAATGTAGTTTCTCAAAATGGGCAAGCCCATGAAGAGTGAGGTCACTTGTCCTCTATGTAGATCATTCATTCAAGATCTGAAACTTGTCATTTGTGTCCATCCAGGTCTGATTAATATAAATAAAAGCTATATTATACATATATATATATATATATATTCACTGAAAAAACATAGGTTTCAGGCCTGATATAGTTAGAAATTAGCATTTAAAAAACCTTTGAAATTCACTGAAAAAAACATAGGTTTCAGGCCGGATATAGTTAGGAATTAGCATTTAAAAAACCATAGGTTTCAGGCCTGATATAGTTAGGAATTAGCTTTTCAAAAACCTTAGAAATTCACTGAAAAAACAATAGGTTTTAGGGGTGTTAATGTTAGCTGGACATTTCACTCGAACAAAACCATTGAAATTCCTCCGATATAGTTAGTTGTACTAACTACATCTCGCACGCCCGTAATCCACTGCTGATGATGTCACATATTACATCATTTATGACATGGTCAGTGACATCACTGATGACATCTCAAATGACATCACTGATGACATCATGTGAATGTGGTTTGGTTCGTTATTTAAATATGTATCATATATATATATATATATATATATATATATATATATATATAGCAATTTGCATTGAAGAATGAGTGGATATATAAATATAAATATCTGGATGGAGGATTTAGTAGCAGTGTGATTGACTGTTTACTTGACTAATTTATAGTGTCTCACTAAATATATTGGATAGTGACTTAACTGTGTGAATATCTGTATCACTTTGTCAGTTGTTGTGTAAACTGCTATACCAGTTGGTTACTAGCTACGTGAAAGTCTATATTAGTTATTGATTAGTTAACTGAGTATTTGTATGAGAGAGTGAATGTGTATGTGGTTCGGTGGGGGGGTGTGACTGCCCAAAGATGTGTGGATAGTTGATTCAGTAGGTATATGAAGTTAAAAGTACATGTTATAACAGTTGTTTGGGTGAGTGAATATCTTTATGGGTGTGGTGATGAGCCAATATATGTCTCAATGGTACACGTCCAACAAACTAGAAAAATAAAAGCCAGTGTATGTGTCAATTGCTGTATATAAAAAAGTATACATAAGACTCAGTGATTGTATGAGTGACTGTATGGATAACTGTATACTTGTAATAGTGTTTTTATAACACACTAAGTATGAGTTCTTATCTATGTGAATAGATTAAGTGGTGTTTTTATAAGTGTATAGCTAAGTAAAAGTAAGTATGATCCATTGTTTGCATAAGTGAGTAGGATGTCTTCATAAGTGATTAGGATGTGTGCTGGTGTGTAATGTCGATATAGGCGTATAAGTATATTTGATAGTGTGCTATTGATCATTGACAGCATGTATGAGTGAATCTATAGGTAAGTGATTAGATGTGTGTATAGATCTAGGAATCACTGAGTGGGTGTTTAGAAAATTGTATTGGTGTGTCAATGGTTTTAAATCTGGCACTCTGTATTTTACAGTGCGTGATGAAAGGTTATACTAGTGTATGATGAGGTGTATCGGATTGTCACGTAGATGATGTCATCAGTGATGTCATTTGAGATGTCATCAGTGATGTCACTGACCATGTCATGAATGATGTAATATGTGACATCATCAGCAGTGGATTGCGGGCGCGTGATATGTAGTTAGTACAACTAACTATATCGGAGGAATTTCAATGGTTTTGTTTGAGTGAAATGTCCAGCTAACTATAACACCCCTAAAACCTATTGTTTTTTTCAGTGAATTTCGAAGGTTTTTTAAATGCTAATTCCTAACTATATATCAGGCCTGAAACCGATGTTTTTTTCAGTGAATTTCAAAGGTTTTTTAAATGCTAATTCCTAACTGTCAGGCCTGAAACCTATGGTTTTTCAGGGAATTTCAAAGGTTTTGTATATGACAATTTTTAATGTATTAATTGTTATACTGATGTTTTTGATTCTGATTTACTGAATTTTAAACTATTTATTTTTAGATTTTTTTTTAATTACATTATACATTACAATACAAAATATACTTTCTCAGAATGAATTACTTTAGTTTAAATACTTTGCAAATAGGCAATAGACTTAAGGACAGTAGTTACAGTTGTTGCAATGGGCAACACAATTTCAAACACAATGCAACATTGAGCTCAATGTGAATTTCTAGTCAAATGCACTTAGTTACTTTATGGATTACTTTTCTAACCACAGGACTGGATCCTAGATTCAGTCCTTGGACATCTCCTGTAAACAGTTGAGAAAAAGCGTTTTTGTTACAGTAGTGATTTTTAAGGAATAATATTGTGTTTTAAAAGTTGACACTTCGAAAATGTTTCACATAAAATCACCAATGTTATCCTATGGCAGAAAATTCACTTAGCAGGTAAGTGGTGTTATCGTTACTTTTTCTTACTCAGTGGTGGATCCTGGATCCAGCACTGGTGAATCTCCTGTAAACAGTTGAAAGAATGTGTTTGAGTCATACAGATGATTTTTTAGGAATATTTTTAGTTTGTGAAAATAGACACTTAGAAACTTTTCTGCTGAAAACCACACAATGGATTCCTATGGAAGGAAATACAAGTTACTGGTAAGTACGCTTAGAATTACTTTACAGGGTCAGTGCTGGGCTAAAAGATGCAGCACTGGGTTCTCTCCTGATAACAGGTGAGTAAATCGGAATTCGTAGTTCGGCTGATTTTAGAGGAATATTTGCACAATGGTAAAGGAAGGGGGCGGGGCCTGAGGTGATATGTGTGCAAACACGCCCTGTGGCACGTTTTAAGTTGGGGAATTAATTCCTCCTCAATCCTGAGGTCCCCTGGGGGCCAACTAGTCCACCAGATACTTCCAGTATGCGCCAGGGAGCTGGGTTGCAGAGAGGTGTTCAGAGGCCACGCCCCTTTTTACAACACTCTGCAACGCAGCTCCGTGGCACTTACTGTAGGTATCTGGTGGACTAGTTGGCCCCCAGGGGACCTCAGGATTGAAGAGGAATTAATTCCCCAACTTAAAATGCGCCACAGGGTGTGTTTGCACACATATCACCTCAGGCCCCGCCCCCTACCTTCACCATTATGCAAACGCGCCCCGTGGCACGTTTGAAGTTGGGGGATTAAGTCCCTTTGAATCCTGAGGGTCCCTGGGGTCCAACTAGCCCACCAGGTACCTCCAGTAAGAGCCACAAGGCTGCGTTGCAGAGAGGTGTAAAAAGGGGCGTGGCCTGGAACACCTCTCTGCAACGCAGCCCTGTGGCGCTCACTGGAGGTACCTGGTGGGCTAGTTGGCCCCCAGGGACCCCCAATATTGAAGAGAAATTAATTCCCCAATTTAAAACGTACATGCAGAGTGTGCTTGTGAGGGGGCGGGCCGTGGACGATCGCTTTATTTTTTTTTAAAGGGGGGCTGTGTGGCCCCCCTTTTACTTTTTTGTGGCCCTGGGGACCTCATCCCCCAGGGCCTCACCCTCAAATTCAAATTTTCTAAAACAAATTACGGGATGGGGGGGCAAGATGGCCGCCGTGAGGTTGTGGTGAGAAGACGCTCCAGTTCTCTCTCCCCGTTACACCTGATGGCTGTTGGATGAAGAATTTACTCCATATACCTCTCCTATGGATTTCACTGTTTGGATACAGGCAGGACTAACCAGCTTCTGGTCAAAATATCCCACGTCTAAAACCCAATTCACCCAGCTCGTCCTAAGACTAAGTAAGTGGGAAACCACGGTGCGGGGTCAATTGACGAGGATGCCGGCGCGATTGGTAAAAGCTCTCAAGGATAAGGAGAAAGATAAAACAATCCCGCATTACGACGTGTCAAAGAGCCAGCGAGAAGATGAAAAAGGCAATAATGCGGATCCGAAAAGAAGCAGTAGTGACCCACCTCCGGGAATACAACAGCGAGGGTCAGGCGCAATACGGAAAGCAATACCACCTCAAAGGATGAAGAAAAATGAAAAGACGATCAAACCTCGGGCGATGGAGAAAGCGGAGAATGCCGAGGCACAACAGAAAACAGACTCGACAGTAGCAGATAGCCTCGATCGAACCCGCTCCAGGCAAGTCCCAGAGCATCTCAGCAAAGATACATCCACAAGTGTATCTCAGGGTGAGAATAAGGGGAAAGACGCAACATTAAGGCAGTCTACCTTGACGGAAGTCTTCACAGCCAGGAAAAATCCCCTTCTGCAGATTGAGCCGAACACCGAGCAAACCGTGACCACGAACGTCCTCGAGGACGCACCGGAGGCGTCCGCTGCTAGGCAACCACACGCTTCGACAGCAGCACTCGCCAGCAGCTACGGGGGCGGCGGCGGCGGAGAAGGCAACGCAGGCGTTACAGAGTCTAAGGTACTACAACCTATATCCCCTAACGACAGTGAGCTGGAAGCAATAATGGGGCCTAAAAAGAACTTAATACCAGATTCTAGTAAGTGCTCATCTGCACCTGGGGTATCTGGAAGTACGGATATGTTAGAGGCACTTATACAATTAGAAGCTGAGATGGGCAGGAAAAGGGGCAAGGAAGCAAATAACGACTCTAACCCAACAGGAAAAAACTCTATGTTGGTCACTGATATTAAAAATGTGGGCCCAGAGAAAAAAGAGGGAGCCTCAGCCGACGGGGAATGTTTTTTTTCACTGAATGAGGACACAGATATCTCCCAGTCAACTGATGACACCTCAGCAGAGGGGGAGTCAGATGGGGAAATAAGCTCGGATTCAAACTTCTCTATGAAAGAGGCTACACAGAAAAAGAGAAAGGCAAGGGGCAGAAGGTACGGCGGAAGACTTGAATCACCTATAGCAGAGGGGAAGAAGTTAGACTGGGACTATTCTGCAACGTCGCAGTCTTATGCGGAGGAGGGCAAGCCCCTAGATAATACTCCCATTCCTGCACAGTACTTGGCTCCTTTTGACACGATTTGTGCTCCCGTTAAACAGTTGCAAGGAGAAGCAAGGTCGAAAAGTCGGAGGGCTAGACAAGCCACAAAGAAAATCCACAATACCCTTAAGAAGGTCAATAAACTCTATGAAGGGGTTGCCCAGCGAGTGACTGAGGTAGAGGAGCGGACTGGAAAAATAGAGGATGACCTTGGGGGTCTGCAGGACTTCAAACAGGAACAAGAAAAACTGACTAGTGACTTGCAATGGAAGCTGGAAGACTTCGAAAACCGTCAGAGGCGGAATAACATTCGCATTTTGGGGGTGGCGGAAGGGAAAGAGGGGGACGACATTATGCACTTCGTGGCTAACTTGTTGAGAGGAGCTTTCCCTGAATCACAGTGGGAATGGGAAAGAGAGATCCAACGAGCCCACAGATTCCCATTCACTGTTAGAAAAAACCAAGGGGGCAAGGGCCAGGCAGGCCTACTCCCACTTCCAAGAGCCATTTTGGTATATGTTGGGAACTTCCTGCTTAGGGAGGAAATTATAAATAAGGCTAGACCTGATAAGAAAAGAACATATGAGGGAACCACATTCTTTGCTAGACCAGATTTTTGCCATGTAACGGTGGAAAGAAGATGGAGACTCAGACAGCTTATCAAACCTTTTCAGGCACTAGGGTCTGAGGCGTTCCTCTTATTTCCCGCAAGGCTAAAGGTGGTTTTCAAGGGCAGAATGAGTATCTTTCTTTCTGAGATTAAGGCCCAACAGTTTTTAGAAGAGATTAAATCACAGAAAGGGGGCTGAGAAATACAAAAAATGTTAAATGCTAAAGGCTTGGAAGTCACTGGGCGAGATTTACAGGCTAGGAGAGGAAGACTTTAGATATAGGTATCTCCCAGATTGGTTTACTCTTACTAAGGAGATAGTACACACAAAAGATTAAATAGTTAGGTTAAAGACACATAGGTGGGGTATAGGTGGGGTATAGGACGAATTGGGGGTCAGGTGTGGGGGGGAGAGTGAGGAGCGTTTCCCACGAGCTAGTGCGGTCGCACATAGGTCCCTGGACCTATTTGCCAGTAAACGCAGGGAGGGGGGGAGGGGGGTGGAGGACAGAGGACAGAGGGTGGGGAGGATGGAGTTAGGAGGGAAAAAGAGGGGTAAAAATGGGAAAAAAGGTGAGGTAGGGTTTAAGAAGCAACACAGGAGAGCACAATATTTCGCTCACGGAATTCATAGTGCACAACACAGATTTGTTATAAGGAGGAGTCTAAATGATAATCACAATCATCAGATGCACTTTTCAAGTCATAACAGAACGATAGATAGACTAAGGTATGCATCGTTGGATAAAACCTATGATGGGTCTTAATGAGTTGTAGGATTGCTACCATTAATATCAGTGGACTCAACGACCCAGGTAAGAGGCTTAGGGTGGCGGCATTACTTAGGACACTTAAGCTGGATTTGGTTTGTCTTCAAGAAACCCATGTTGAAGCATCTAAGGGTTATCTATTGGACCACCTAGGATTTGCGGTATTAGCAAATACAAAGCAAGGGACTAAGCACAGGGGAGTGGCGGTACTAGGAAGATCCACCGATGTGGAGGTGATAAGTAAAAAGGAAGATCAATGGGGGAGGTGGGTAATAGTCGAAATAAAATTCAAGGGGGAAAAATGTACTATAGTTTCTGTGTACGGTTCAACAGAAGACGATCCCGAACTCTTCCAATTTTTAGACATTGAGTTGGCATTATGGCCTGAACCAATTATATGCTGTGGCGATTTTAATATCCACGATCCCAGTAGTTCATTTTTACACCCGGGAAGGACATACGCAGGGAGAAAAAAGAGAACCCATAAGGCACTCACAGATATGGTGTCGAACAACTCACTAAGGGACCCATGGATTAAGGTAAACCCAGGCAGTGATGGTAGTACCTATTATTCGGCCCCTCACAAGGTGCTTGTCAGATTAGATTATTTTTTGATCTCATCTTCCCTGATGCCAGAGGCGCAGATAGAAAAGCAACCTCGTATCGTCTCGGACCATAGTCCACTGATTTTGACGATTAGAATAGGGCAGATAAGGCGAAAGGATACGCAGTGGACATTTGACAGAGCCCTTCTGAGGGATGAAGGATACAGGGTTTACATGTCTGATTGGATTAAGGAGTACTGGGAAATTAATAAAGGCACGGCTCCGTCACGAATAGTATGGGATGCCTTTAAGGCCGGAGTAAGGGGCGAGACGATGAGCTATGTGTTCTCATCACAAAAAAAGACACGGCTGGAAATTAAGGAGGTTTATCAAAAGATATTAAGGGTAGAGGAGGAATTGGTTAGGGATATAAGAGACAATGTATCAATAGAAGCACATTTATTAAAACTAGTGGTCCTCAGGGCAGAGGCGACAGAATGCACTTCAAAAAAAGCAGTAGAGAACTACTTAACTAAGAGGGAAGCTGCTTATGAGCTAAGCGACAAGGTAGGCCATCTATTAGCAGTACGCACTAGACAGAAATTAGCAGCATCAGATATTCAGGAGATCATGGATAGGAATGGAACTAGGGTCACTGCATCAATCGAAGTGAGGGAAGTGCTCAGGAAATTTTACGAAGAACTATACACGGGGGACAGGGGAGTGTCTATAAGTGAGATTCAAAATTATCTTAGTACGATTATTCCTCCGGGTTTACCTATGGAAGAAAAGTATAGATTGGATTCCCCCTTTAGCTTGGAGGAATTTCACATGGCACTAAATATGTTGCCATCGGGTAAAGCAGCCGGTCCTGACCAGCTCCCGGTCGAGTTTTACAAGGTATTTTATGAAGTTATTGGAATAGATATGTTTCAGGTTATGTTGGAAGCACAGACAGGGGATATGATCCCCGATTCATGGGGGGAAGCAGATATCATTGTTATTTTAAAAAAAGGAAAAAATTCGCTACTCCCAGGGTCATACAGGCCTATTACATTGATGAACGCTGACACTAAAGTCTACTCTAAGATATTAGCAATAAGACTCGCAGAGGTAATAGAGGGTTTAGTAAGCCATACTCAGCATGGGTTTATTCCCGGTAAAGGCACCACACAACATATTAGACAGGTGATTACAGCTTTCGATGCGGCGGCTGGCCTGGGGGACCCTATTGCGGCGCTCTTTTTAGATGCTGAGAAGGCGTTCAATAGGGTCTCCTGGGAATATCTATGGCAAATATTAAAGTGGAATGGTTTCGGGAATAGCTTTATAACCGCAATGCAGACTTTGTACAAGAATCCATCAGGTAAGATAAGAGTTAATAGGGGTAAATCAGCAGCAGTTAGTATTGGAAGAGGGACTAGACAGGGTTGCCCATCTTCCCCATTATTATTTGCTCTTTACCTGGACCCATTGATAAGGAATATAGATAACAACGTAAGGATCCCTCCAATTAGGTTGAATGGAAGTATGATGAAGACCCTTGCCTATGCCGACGATGTGGCCATTTTGACGCCCAACCCCAGCATGGCCATAGGAGAAATTGAGTCTGAAGCACAAAGATTTGGGCAGGTATCGGGGTATAGCTTAAATAGCTCTAAAACGCAAATAATATGTAACCATTATATTGTCTTCAGTGATCAAAGAGTCACCGACTCAGCGGTATATCTGGGGGTTGCAATTACAGCAGACTTGGAGTCACTAATACAGAAGAATCTGGCGCCCCTGATGCTAAAAGTTAAGACGGATTTGGATCGAATGAATAATTTGCACCTGACGTTAATGGGCTGCATCAATGTTATAAAAATGCTAATACTGCCAAAATTTTTATATTTTTTTAGGACAATACCGCTATGGTTTGAGATGAAATGGTTTAAGGAGCTTGATAATATGTTAAATAGATTTATTTGGGCCCATGGCAAGACTCGTAGGGCATACCGCTTCATGTCTCTGCCTAGAGAGAAAGGAGGCTGGGGAGCCCCTGACTTCAGATTGTATTATTGGGCAGCTGCATTACAATATATGCGTGGGATAATAGGCGGGGGTGGCCTCGACGGCAGAACACAAAATGATTCATCTAGAATATACGCCATAGTGTTGGGACCTGAGGTGGAGAATTCCTTTCTTAAATGTATTGATTTTGCATACTACAAAAGAACCAGGTTCAAGACAGTACAAGCAGCAATTAAGATTTGGAATGCAGTGCGGAAAAAATTTGGCCTGGGCAGATACAATAGATATACCAGACTGTATAAAAATGTCTCCTTCCCAAAGCAGATCTTTTGGGACACTACGATGGCGGTTTGGATGGAGAAGGGGGTAGTACAGCTTGGAGATTTGAGGAACACGGAGGCGATGATCCAATTTAATGATTTAGTAAATATTTTTGGGTTAGACAGGAGGGATTTTTTTAAATTTTTGCAGTTAAGAAGTTTTCTGGGCGATAAACAGGGTGGAAGGAATGGGTTCGATAAGGTAGAAATATTGGAGAAAATAAGGTATGGGGGGGGACTGCTCTATTAGGAGCTTTTATGCGAATCTGCTAGTAGGTAAACCAGACGATATGGATAAGCAGATGGTAAAGTGGGCAGACAAGCTGGCAGGGGAGCCAAGTTGGTTTAAAGAGAGTCATTGGACCGAGGGCGTACTCTCCTCTGCTCAGCACCGCTGCAATCACAGCACTATAAAACCCTCTACTCGTTATATTTTACTCCAGCAAAAATAGCAAAGTGGGGGGGCACCGCCGGCACTACATGCCCAAGGTGTAGTTCCCCTGAGGCAGATCAAATCCATATATTTGAGGCTTGTCCGCAATTACAAACGGTGTTAAAAGATATAGAGAAATTTCTTGATGCCTCCCTGGACATTCAAGTTACCTTAAACCCCCTCGGAAATACTGCTAGGGATTGTTACGGACACCAATATTATTCAGAGAGATTTTATTTTTGTCGCAATGGCAGTTTTTAGACTCTGCATAGCCAGGGCCTGGTTGGATAAAAGCCCACCCGCAATGCAAGTTTGGCTTGCTAACCTGTTGTCCACTTATAATTTGGAGAAAAATATATATGCTCGGAAAGGCAGAACAGGAAGGAAACTGGGGCTAAGGATATGGGACCCCATAATAAAATGGAAGGAGGGTTTTGGTTAAAGGGGTTAAGCTGGGAAAGCCCGGATGAATCTATTGTATCTGGTGTTGGAATTTGTAGCGATATTAATTCATTGTATGTAAAATTTTATAAGAATCCAAATCTACTATCGGAGAGTATACGATATATTGTGCTAACTGTGTAATGGTGAAATTAATAAATATATTTAAAAAAAAATAAAATAAAAAATTACGGGATGGGGCCGGTTTCCCTGCTCTCGCTTCAATGAAGCAAAGCAGTTTGCAATGGCAGGGTGGGAGCCACGAGGCTCCCGCCCTGCCATTGCAAACAGCAGTGTCCCAGGGGTGGGCACCCCGGGACACTGCAGGAGCCGGCCCTGGGGGGTGGAGTTCCCCAGGGCCTGTACAAGGCTCCAGGAGGGGGGCTGCGCAGCCCCCCTCCCACATTTTAAAGTTGCCCCGGGGGGTGGCAGTCCCCAGGTCTGGGGGGGCCTGAGAGCCCCCTTGCACCTTTTAAAGAAGCCCTGGGGGGTGGCAGTCCCTGGGGCTGGGGAGGCCTGAGAGCCCCCCCCACCTATTTTAAAGTTGCCCGGGGGTGGCTGTCCCCGGGGCTGGGGGGGCCTGAGAGCCCCCCCGCCTATTTAATGTTAGTGCCCCGGGGGTGGCGGTCCCCGGGGCAGTGTGGGGGGGGATTGGGACCCCCCACACCTACTTTTTCAATATGCCCCCTGTCCTCATGTTTGGTATATAAACTCTTTAATTGTGGTGCAGTTGCTGTGGTGAGGGCGAGAGGTGGGGGGGTGCTGTTCGGTGTCAACTATGTGGCTTTAATGAGGAGCTGTGCACACGAGGCAACAGTGTTCTGCCTAAAGCGCTCTGTTTGTGAAAGCCAAGTTATAGGCGCTACTGCAACGGCACGGAAAGCGCAAGGACTAAAATATGTTTATCTGAAATAATGGGGAAGGGTAGGGATTATGGAACAGTTAGGCACCTTAGAGGATACACAAGGTAGAGAATGTACGTATATTCTAGAGGTTTTGTAACTTTAGTTCAGGGACCGGCAAAAGGCTTATCAGTAAAAATCAATTATTGAATTAAAAATTGTGTTGTAAAAAACAAAGTAACTTCGGTAAACACTACAACCAAGACGGCCATAAACCAACGAAATGAGACGAGGAGAGAAGGAGGCAGCAGGGGGAGAGGAGGGGGCCTGCGCCTGTTTCCCTTGTGGGAGCGAGCAGAGGGAACCATCTGTTTGAAAGTTAATTACAAACAGATCGTTTCAAAGCTTGCTCCCGCAAGGGAATCGCCAAACGTGCACGCGTTGCCATTGAAAGCAATGCAAAGCGTGCACGTTTTTGGCAGAAAAGGCGAATCGATTCCTAAAGGTCTCCTCCTATGCAGCGCATGCGCGCTGCGTAGGCGAGACCTAAAAATCTTAATACTGTATCTCGGGAAAGGGACTAGTGAGGAAAATATTTAAACAACTATTTTAATAGGTATTAAAAAACTAATTCAATGGCGAATTCGGATTTTTAATAAATATTAAGGAAAAGTAACTTTTAGAAAATTACCTTTTCCCTGCATAAAGTTCCAGGAGGCTACACTTACAGTTGCTCTCCCACTACTGCAAGGCAGTAATTAGCATTTGAATGGATGTGAAAAAGGTGTGAAGTTCTTCCCAGGAGCACAACATACATTGACCTGCATGAGCAGATGATTCCTCTGAACCTCACAAAATATGCTAGGTGCGGGCTGTAAACATAATTTGTCACATTACAATGTCAAGTCCTTCCGGACCGTCAAGATCTGCTTGACAGGTATGCTGGATTTGTGTGTAACACTGAGTGTGTATTTTAAAGTAAGGAAAACAGAATGCTAAAACAATTATTGTGTATCTACTGAGTGGTTGCTGAAAACCCCTGCTTTTGCCCCCCCCCCCCCCCCCAGACTTCTGTCTCTAGGTTTTATATAGAACTGCAAGGCGCTATTGAAAGGAAAGGAATCAGGGTACCAAAGCAATTCTCGTATCCATTGTCTGGTTGCTAGAAAATCCTATGTTTGTTCAACTAGACTTCTGTCTCTGGGTTTATTGGGGGTCAGTGGCTGTTGCAAACTGGATTTTGGTATTAGTTGTGAGAGGACACAAGGATTACCATAATATACTCCCCATCCACACCCCTAGCCCTCAGTGCCCAGGTTTTGTGGGACAGAAGACTTTCACCATGTTAATAAATGCCTATGGAGGGTAATGTTGTCCCCGGAAGCCTTTACCCTATTGGGTAGTTTCTACTCTGGTTGCGAACTCGGACTGCTCTTCTACTTCCTACCTCAATCATGTTGTCGTATGGGTTAGTGGGACTTCTCAGAGCGATTACCATCGCTTTTTTTGTTGGACATGTACACAGTGCCATGCAGCCATTCTGACTAGGTTGGTGCAGTGTTGCAGCTTATATACACATTTAAGTTCCAACCTTCCCCAAAACTGGACTATCTAAAACACCAGCAATCCAGATAGATCTCAGTCTCTTCCTGCTGCCTCAAGCACAACAGAAACCATTAAACATAACAGAGAATATGCAGAGTAAATTATAACTGTCAGCTAATTACAACTGTATTTTCCGTACTTTTCTCTCACATGTCTGCAATGAATTTCCCACAACCTTTTATCTTAACATGCTCTTTATTCCAACAAAATCCTTGGCATCATTCCACAAAAAAACCTTATCTCCCTGCCCATTCAGAATTGTTTTGCTTTGACTCCCTACCACTCTGTAGAAGCCAGTTGTGCTCATGCCCCCCATGCATGCTAGCTCCAGCTGTGTTACTCTAGGGACTGCACTAAGAATAGGGCTCTTGGCCCTTCCCACACCACCACCTTCATCTTCCCTCAGGAGGCCAATAGATGTGACAAGAAGGCAGTAGGGTGCGGGTATGTTCT
Source organism: Triturus cristatus (assembly GCF_964204655.1). NCBI lineage: Eukaryota > Metazoa > Chordata > Amphibia > Caudata > Salamandridae > Triturus > Triturus cristatus. The sequence goes on along the minus strand of NC_140592.1, from coordinate 762,363,341 downwards.
ATGAGGCAACTTGCTTCTATAGCTTCTACTACACAGTGGAAGGCTGACGGCCAATACTGAGTGAAGGTGGCAGCAGGTGGGGCCTACAGTGTCTAGTGAGAAAATCCCTGTACCCCATTGTGGGACTTAAACCAGGAAGGGGAACCTGCGGGTAAGAGCCTATCTATTAAACCCATTTGTGCTGTTCTGTGGTTACGGTTTTTAATCTATGTAACAACACAAACTGCTACTGAAGAAGTAGGAGTATTCCCAGATTACTACTACCTTAAAATGATGACTGGATTAGTGACGCCCTGCGTGGAATGATTAAGGGTACAAAACTATCAAAATATTCTGATTCAGGAGTTTGAGGTGGAAATGAGTGAATAGTTGTAGGTGTGCAAGCCAATTTTGGTAGATAATGGAACAGAAGCAGCACCTGTAGCACTGGAGAAAGGGGGTGTTGTGTCTCTTGACACATTTTATGCATCAAGGCAAAAAGGTCAGGTTTATGAATAAAAGTGCCTTTGGTGTCACTGATGGGTTTGGGCACTCAATTTGTCATTATATTAGTATTCTGTCAGTCATCTTTGTGCTCAGGCATTCATTTATCCATCAACCCATCCATCCATCCATCGGTTTATTCTTACGCTCTCCCACTGATGCAAGTACAATTAAACACACATACTTACAAATCTATGCACTATAAATTAAAAGAATGCAGAAGAAAATATAAAATACTACTGTCGAAACACGACAGGCACATGCTTGCACTAACAAAACTAAATGTAGACGTCTTGCAGTGGCATTGTACATAGTCAATCTTTTTTTTTTAAAGTTTCAATGTAGTCACCAAGTTAAGAACCAATGTGTTGCTCATCTTGGAATGTTAAAACAATGACTCAGTATGGGCAAAAGCATTCCATAATGGTCACCTAATTTAGAGGAAATTGCCACGTGCGATTTTGCACACTGCAGATGAAATGAGTGGCAAGCAAGCAGCCCCTTAGTACTGCCTGGGCAGCTGTGTATCCTCTTAAGAAAAAGGAAAATCGACAGCATAACAAGTTATCAATGGACTCGACTCTCACCCTGTCGGCGGTGGTAAAAGAGTGTCAGGGATCAGCTGATGAGGGATGTAGCTATATTCAACAAACAAAGGGAGGTACAGCAATGAACGTTGAGGGAGACATAGCTGGTCTCACGCGTGTCCACATGGTCCACCCCTCAAATGCTGCTAGGCGCAGCCTCGAGAAGGCCTGCATGAAACTCAACACTCTTTACCTCCAAAGCTGAATACGCGCTCCTGAAATCGAGGTACAGATACTACAAAACACGGAGTAGATGGGGAGGATTTTGGGGGCGCAGCTGCGGCAAAGGGATGACATAAAGCCCCCAGGGAGGAGGGCTTCCCAGACGAGTTTAACAAATGGACTAAAGTTCAAGTAGTGGATTCCCTCCACAATGCTTTCAAGGAGGTTGACTGGATGAGCTCCCTTGGCCTCTTCACCAACAAGGCCCTTATCACGGTCCTCCCCGAGCCTGGGCAAGAGCCCCCTCCTCTGTAGCAGTTAACGCCTCATCTCTTTTCTTAATGGCAATGTCAAGATCTTGGCCAGCATTTTGGAGGCTCATCTTAAATGGGCTATTCCCTCCCTGGTTCATCATACACAGGTGGGGTTTGTCGCTGGTCGAACATCGCGTAACCATATGCATATGTTGAGTCATGCGGTCTGGCTAGCTACAGACCTGCCAGAGGCCACTCTGGCCCAGTCACTGGGCGCCGAGAAGGCCTTTGACAGGATAGAGTAGGACTATCCGTTTGCTGCACTCTGGAAATTTAGACTTGGCAGAGTTTATCTCCAGGGTCCACTGGCTCTAGGACTCTCCCTCGCCGCACGTCAATTGTGGCAGCTTCCTCTCTGACCCTTTTATCGGTCTGCTGGGGGACACGGCAGTAGTGCCCGCTGTCCTCTTTGCTGTTACGCCTCGCCATGGACCCCCTGGCTGTGGCACTATGCCAGTAAAAGCAGATTGTGGTTATACCTTGATACTGTACTTATATGTAGATTATATCCTGCTCACACTAGCAGCGCTCTACTCCTCCATCCCGGCGTTGTTGGTTCGATTGACACTTTCACAGTCATCTCTGGTTACAAGGTTAATTAGAGGAAGAGCATAGCTCTGTCGCTCGAGGGTCACCACACATGCTGCCATTGATGGTTTGCCGTTCCAGTGGAGAGCCTCCCATGTCAAGTATTTGGGTATCCATGTCAACAGAGGTCTGGAGCGCATGGTGGTGGGACAACCTAGACCCGCTCCTGGAGCGGATGAGGCTTGATTTTGAGAAATGGACACACCTGAATCTGTCGTTGTGGGCGAGGTCGCAGGCTGTGCAGAGGGTGACCCTCCTGAGATTCACCTATGTGCTGGGCAAACTTCCTCTGTTGACACTGCTTACAATCCTGTAACAGGTTGACAGGGCATTAACTCCTTCATCTGGGGTCAACGAGACCCCGTCTGGCCGATGGGAAACTTATTGCCCATATATCCTCCGGAAGCCTTGGTCTCCCATCCATTGAGCATTATTGTATGGCCTTGCACCAGGCACAACCGGCATATAGGCATACTCTGGTTCGGGCCCCTCCCCCTCCCCTGCACTGTTGGTCGCAATAGAGAATCATACCATGGACAGTCAAGCAGGGCTGATCTCCCTATATATACCTGTTGTCACCACAGCCAGGCCGGCAAACCTCATGATCATGGGGATGTCCAGAACAAGGGCACGGGTTCATAAGCTTCACTCAGTGGAGGCTCACCTCCATGATAAGGCACCCATTTGGTACAATGCTGGCCTTTGAATAGGGGGGCTGCGCTAAATTGGGGCCCCTGGCGGGAGGCAGAGATTCACACTCTGAGCCACCTGATCTACCGGGGTAGATTCCAATCTTTCAAGTTGCTCTGCGACAAATTCGGCCTCTCTCCTAACCAACAGTGGTGATGTACGCAATTGCGCCAATGCCAAAAACATAGACTAGGCCCTCAGCCTTGGACCCTCTCTCCGGTGCTCAATTATCTCAACGCATGGGGGCAGTTTAAAAGTGTGATGCCTTTTGAGAATAACATTCTGATTCACCATCTGTACTACCAGCCGCAGGCGGTGCACATGATGTAAACTCTGCAGTATCGCCTCCAGGTGGAGTACGATGAGGAGGACTGGGCAGGGCTCCTGGAGAACCTAGGCCGGGGTTCACAGGATCCAGAAAGTACTAAAAGTTCTCCCCGATGAATAACTTAAATAATATGTGCACTCACATCACTCAAACTGATTAGATACCACAGAAGTTTGAAAAAACACATTGGCCTTTAATTATAAAATAATCTTTAAATTATAAAATAATTAAAATTCCTACATTGAAAATCTTGTTACATAGCACAATCAATGGACCAGTAAGAAAATAACAACATAAAAGGCAAATATGAAAAAACAATGTCAACAAAGGAGGGGAATTTATAAGAAACTCCAAATGGTTTCACATATGCAAGTACACTCCCTCTTCAATTGTCATTGGGTATAAATGAATGTGTTCAGTAACATATTGCAATTGTCCAGGCACTGTGGGTCATGTTTATATGTTCTGTCGACACGTTTCAGTGGTCTCAAAGCACAAGTACCACCTTTGTCAGGACAAACATATTTATGACTCCTCCCAGCGAATATCTTATTACTAGCACTTAAAGGGTTCCACTTCATTATGACCCTGTTGTGAGGTCCCTTCGCTCAAAGAGGGAGAAAACTTCCTTAAAAACTGAACTAATCCCATAAAAACAACGTCCATCTAATCCCGATCACATGAAGCAACAGTGTCAGAGATCACGGTCAAGAGTCAACTATCTTAACCAATATGGGGTGTCCGGCGATTAAGTATTCCAAAACTCTTGGCTGGAGAAATAGAACCCAATGCGTTTTGTATGGTTGTGTAAATGAAAACCACCAAATCCATCTGATATACCAGACTTTTTTTTTTAATTTGCTTCCCCAAAAGTGGCCCCACCGTCGCTCGGTGTGTGTTCGTCCAATGCTGAACAAGAGGAGGCCCAGATGAAATTCTGCCTCTTTAAAATCCTGCAGGGGTGGCAATGGACGCCGGTGGGATTCAAGTGGGCAGGGCTACTGCCCCATTCCTCTTGCTGGAAGGGCGGTCATGTACACTGCGACATTGTTCATATACTCTACAATTGCCCAGACATTCGCCCTTTCTGGGCCTAGGTGAGCTCTACGTTGAGGGAGACGATAGCTGTGCCCGCTTCAGTACTGCATCCTCTGGTTCTGCTCCATGACATGGCGGACTCTCCTCAGATGACTCATCATACCCGTAGAATGCTCACTATCACCGTGACGGCGGATAAGCTCAACATCCTGGGTCACGGACTTTGTCCACAGTTGCCGGAGCACGAGGAATGGCTTATAGCTACTTACACATCTGCTTCTTATGAGAGGACCATCTACAATTTGCAAGATAAGGCCAGAACATTTCTTCTTACCTGGTCTCACTTCTTGAGGGTGGGTTGATGTGAAGTGCCTGCCATGCCTCACTGCCCCCCTCTCTACTCCCTCCCTACCTTCTCGCCACTTCCTCGGCAATGCTTCAGGGAACACCCGCTTGGTGCCTCCCCCCAGCCTGGTCCCGTTTGGATGCTGGGAAACTTTCTTACATGGTAACCCCACATAACTATATCAGGGAGTACCTAGCCAGCTCTGCCTCCCCTATGGATCCAAAGCTAGCATTCCCTGAAAAACCAAAGATTCCACAGTACAGAAAGGGAGAAGGAGTGCTTTGTCAAAGAAACCTATTATTTCTTACTTTTAAAGTCCAGCAGTCATACCAGCTGTAAAAAGCTAAAGAGTGGTCAATGCATAAATTGAACTAATACAAAATAATAATAATATAAACGATTTTTCAAATTTAACAGCTGATTCTAATACTCTTAAATTGAAATCCAGTTGAGCTCCGTACACTACTTCAACAATGGATGATATCACTAAGTCTTCTCTAAACGTAGGACCTCTCAGTCTGTTCTCTTATGAATAAACACTCCCTTATCTGCCGAGGAACTTTACTGCTGATGCCAACACAAACAGGAGGTCTGAAAAGGTGATTAGTAAGACCTGGTAAAAATGTGTAGGTGAACGAAAAAAAGACTGAGAAGTAGCCACAGAAAGGTACTCCGAGTTATAGGTTTTCTCTATATATTATATCATTTTCATATTCATTAAACTTGACTGGGGACACCATAATTATATCAGAATATCTGTTTAATTGAGTGATTTCATCAATTCTATCTTTCTTAGAGAAATCCCCTGCAAACTCAGACCTTACATTGAGTATTGTAACAGAAATATTGAAAGCATTAGTGTGTCTGATGAACATAATGTTAAGACTAAATTGACAGCCATCTTACCTCCCTCCTCAATCAAATGATTTCTCTATTCAGGTATGTATGGACACCTCCAGTCCACCTGGTTCTGCATACCTCAGTAGACAAAATGGAGGTGAGCATACAAAAAAAAATACAAAAAAGTTTATGAAAAAATCAAGCTTCAAAATAGAATGCCCCACCAAGCAGAGAGTGATCAAATATCCTCACTCAAACATCTATTTGAGGAAAACAGATAACCCATAGAGGGAAAAAATTATTCCACTATACGATTTTCGCTGTAAATAAGTCTAAGACTGAGGTTCAGTCAACATTTACTGAAACAAGCCATAAATCAAAGTTTCTGGCAACTATACGCAAGAAGACATACAACTAAATAATAAAATACCAAAACCCTCTCACAGTTTTTAGCATTTCTCTACCCTCCCTCTCCTCAAGATGATTTTAATCCGGTTCAGAAGATTCACCTCTAAACAAGAAAAAAATAGTCAGTCTCCTACAATTGTCCAAAATGAAATGTAAGCGATGTAGAATTCAGACTTTACTCTCTCTAAATCGTATAAAATATTCATTTTTAAATCTAATGGTGCCAACATTTCAACTTATTCCAATCAGCAATTCTGGCATTAATACGAAAGCAGTGTACGGAACAGTCTAGGAGAACTGTGCAAACAGTAGCGGTTCCAGAACAAGTATGTTAGTCTAACCTAGATGTAAATTTGCGATCTGTGACTCATTTCTGTTAGAATTTGGAGATTTTGTTTCCTGAATCTGAAAATTATTCAAATTAGCTTCATCTTCTAAATATTTTCTTTGCTATTCCTCAGTTGAGAGTGATAAATAGTAGTGATATCGCCAGCATAGTAATGTTAGACTACGAAAGAGCACATTTCCACAGGGAAGATGCAAATTAAAGTACCCACAGAGTTAATAATATCTAATGTGTAGTGTTTTTCATCAAATAGGAATAGACATAGAAAAAGATCTATGTAATCCAGCCAAGCCTCTAAAAAGGACCTAAAAGTGTGAATGACCATAAATCATTCTCATTCTGTACTATCCCCGACATCTGTATACAGCACCTGCATCTGCCGAAAATGTATCTAACAAGTCAAGGTCATCGAACTGTATCTCCCATCCAAGTAGAAAATAATTTAAACTATAACAAAGAAAATTCTTTTTGGGACTGCCTCCCAGCTATTTTAAAACGCAAATTCTTCATCTGCTAAGGAATTTATAGCTGAAATTGTGAAGGCCTAAAAAATATAAATATTACAGTTTTCATGGAGTTCACTATGTTTTTGCCATCATATGGCTACAAGAAACCTGGGCAATAGGCTAATAGGAATGCTCCAATTACTACATTTGACACAAACCAGCAAATTTCTAAGATAAAGGCTGACCCTGCAGAAGCCTGACTGTTTGTTTCAGCACTGGTTATAACTGGAGTTTTAGAGTTATGCTGACATTCTTAAATTGTTTACAATATTTTTCTGGTCTCTTAATTTGTCAAATGATGGAAATCCTAATAACCTAACAATATGCAATGTTTGTATGCCTCCAAGAAGAAAATGGGATGCTGTAACATAAAATAGGGGAAGAAAATCTAGAAATGTGTGTTAAATATGACTTAGATAATATCTTGATGGAGAAAGAGTTTAATGAAAAAAACTACTACTCGCAATATTTTCAAAGATTGCAAAGATCCTGATTGGAGGCTGGCTTGTGAGACAATAGAGGAAGAACTCCAATTATGACCCTCATTTGGTTAATAATATTGATTGGGAGGTTAAAGGGAGATACAACTGCTTTTACAAATCGTCTTACATAAGGTGGAAGTTCTGGGCTGGTCTACATGGCATCATTAAATGAATATAGTTCAAACTAATTTAAGTGATCATCAATTGGTAACAATCAATTTGAAAATGCCCTCACTCGTGCTATTCTTAAGATTATTATTTACAAATAAATATGCACAACTCAAAGAACGAATTCAATAGTTGCAAAGATGTGCGGAAAACACTCAAATTATAGCTAAATAAACTCACTAGAAGCCAATTATAAAACAAGAATTGAAAACTTTGAGATTGCAAAAAAGGCTCAGATTAGAAGAACAGGAGCAGGAGGCTCTTTAACTCTGGTACTCATTTTCCAAGGCAATATGGTTTAGAAATAGCAAAGCATATTGGGAGATTACAGCTAATATATTAAATGCCAACATTCAAAACACCTCAGTTTCAATATCAGCAAAAAACAATGGATTGCTTATTATTCTTATAAGAACTATAGGTTTCGAATGCACTTAAGATTGATTCCACAGAATCAAGCTTTTCTATTTATTAATTTCTAGTATTTTCTAAGGATGAGTGAGAAGGCAGAGATGCTACAATTTAGGGCCCAATAATATCCCTATATTATTTCTAAAACAAGAGGCGGAATTCTGAAGCAGAATGATAACACCATTATTTGCATCATGCCTTATACATGCCATCGTTCTGGGTTTGTGGAAAGGCAGCATATTAATTCCAATGTATTAGAAAGAGTCTAAATGCAAACCAAGAAAGTATAAGCAGATAGCATTATTGGATGCAAGAGGTCAAATTTACTATGCCATCCTTCTAGAACATCTCCAAGAGTGGGCGGACAAGGGGAAATGACTTCCAATGGAACAGATAAGATTTAGGCAAAACCAAGCCACTGTAGACCGGGTAGCAATTTCACAATTAATCTATGAGAAGTGCGTGCTAAAGAAAAAACAGTAATTCTACGTAGCTTTTATCAACTTTACCAGGACATCTGTTAGGGTAGACAGAAGCACACTGGTGGAAGTTAGCTGCCCTACAAAGTCTGGAGAAATGACTGAATGTCTTAATTTCACTTTCTGCTGAGAATTGGACACATGTTTTAATGGGTAACAAGCAGAGTATCCCAAAAAAAAATGGATTAAAACAAGGGCACCTCATCTTATTTTCTCTTTATATTCACGGTCAATCTTCCTACGGTACATGCCTGTAGCAATAAACTTCCACCAATTATCGGTATAAAGCCATTGAGATTATATTTTATGCTGATGATGTTATGATCCTTGATCAACCCCCAATCCGTTTTCAATGTGGATTAACAAGCATCTACACTTTTCCCCAAGAAAATCCTTTAAAAGGAAAGAGGCGGGGGGGGTCAGAGGTCATGATCCTGCACCACATTTCCCCACCAGTAGGCTTCAATTGGAATTTGGGAATAGCAAAAATAGAAAAGCCTTCATCATACAAATAGCTAGGAGGTAATAAGCTAAAGGTAGGTACTAGAAAATAGGTCTTTTATAACGAAGTTTATAAAAGCACATTTGATACACACTTAAAGTATATTAATGGTAAAATTCCACCTATTTTGCTGTGTGGGATTGAATACAATCCCTATAATAAGTACATGTTCTTGAATATGGCAAACAGGAAAACTGAGAACTTTATTGACTATATGGCAGAGTAACCCTGTATTTGCTTAGAACTTAGCTTCCCCGTGATCATATACAAGCCCTATTGGGTAGCCTTAAAATGAGGGCACAAGAGAATAGACACAAAGCCCGATACCCTAAGTGGCATTTTTATGGATGATTTGCTGACTGATACCTCTAGAGAGTATACTTCAACAAAATAAAAGATACAGACATCTAAGTGATTAAGCATAAACATTGATCAGCATGCAATTTATTTGACACAGAGCCATCTTACAGGCCTAATGAAAAAAACGTACTTTAAATAGAAGTTTTTTTAAGACATGGAGACTTCTATAAAATCTCACTTCCATCAATATCTTTGTGATTTGCTGCAAATTAAAAGAATGCAAACCTATTTAAGTTTAACTAGTCCTGAGCTGCGCAGATTCATTTTTAATTTATGAACAGGCGGTCTCCTGCATCAATGTAGTTTCTCAAAATGGGCAAGCCCATGAAGAGTGAGGTCACTTGTCCTCTATGTAGATCATTCATTCAAGATCTGAAACTTGTCATTTGTGTCCATCCAGGTCTGATTAATATAAATAAAAGCTATATTATACATATATATATATATATATATATATATATATATATTCACTGAAAAAACATAGGTTTCAGGCCTGATATAGTTAGAAATTAGCATTTAAAAAACCTTTGAAATTCACTGAAAAAAACATAGGTTTCAGGCCGGATATAGTTAGGAATTAGCATTTAAAAAACCATAGGTTTCAGGCCTGATATAGTTAGGAATTAGCTTTTCAAAAACCTTAGAAATTCACTGAAAAAACAATAGGTTTTAGGGGTGTTAATGTTAGCTGGACATTTCACTCGAACAAAACCATTGAAATTCCTCCGATATAGTTAGTTGTACTAACTACATCTCGCACGCCCGTAATCCACTGCTGATGATGTCACATATTACATCATTTATGACATGGTCAGTGACATCACTGATGACATCTCAAATGACATCACTGATGACATCATCATGTGAATGTGGTTTGGTTCGTTATTTAAATATGTATCATATATATATATATATATATATATATATATATATATATATCCAAACGAATCGTTACGCCGTTTTTTTTCAAGAAACGATGCAATGGCCACAAACTTTTCTCAGCGTGCATTTATTCCGATGGTTTTGTCACTCTACGCGTTTCGGAGAAACACCTCCTTGATCACGAGTAAGAGCGTCAGTGAAACAACTACATTTAAATAGATCATGTGACACCACAGTGATAGACAGTGAAAACAGAATCTACATATGCATGGGTTTTTCGAGTTGGGAAAACAGACTCTGTTTTCAACAGAAATAAAATACAAAATAAACATGAGCAATGCTCACAAATGAATAACACATTTTACCAATAGCCACCTATGGCAGTGAAGTGCAGTTCTCGCATTATATTTAAACACTAACATGATTATATCAGAAATCGTATTCGAGCCCAAGTGGGCATACATGTCGATAATTGGAAAGTAATGTAAATTAGAAAATCAAAAGCACAGTTAAACATATTGGTATTAATAAGATATCGCTTCCGTTTCAGACAGTACAAACATTGACTTAGAGAACCAAAATGAGGTTCAAATGCTACTCATGCCACTGTGGGCAACCAAATCATTTTTAAATAATCTTATACAGGACTTATTTGATGAATAAGTTTGACCAAATAAATGAACGGATTGCTGATAGGTTCAGCCCTAGTGGGCATACCAATCACGAGTATCTGTGTCTCAACAAATAATGAAAAATCACCAAACATTTCCATTAAAAAAAGATATAACATGTCTTCTGAGACGGTATTTCGCAAAATCTGCACTTGATAATGAGTCAATTCAGTCGTGTCCCACTCTCTTTCAAACCACATTATAGACCTGTGAAACACAATAGAACAAGGTGCAATTGGGCTCGAATACGATTTCTGATATAATCATGTTAGTGTTTAAATATAATGCGAGAACTGCACTTCACTGCCATAGGTGGCTATTGGTAAAATGTGTTATTCATTTGTGAGCATTGCTCATGTTTATTTTGTATTTTATTTCTGTTGAAAACAGAGTCTGTTTTCCCAACTCGAAAAACCCATGCATATGTAGATTCTGTTTTCACTGTCTATCACTGTGGTGTCACATGATCTATTTAAATGTAGTTGTTTCACTGACGCTCTTACTCGTGATCAAGGAGGTGTTTCTCCGAAACGCGTAGAGTGACAAAACCATCGGAATAAATGCACGCTGAGAAAAGTTTGTGGCCATTGCATCGTTTCTTGAAAAAAACGGCGTAACGATTCGTTTGGATATTGGGAGTCGCTTTCCCGCCGTGGCCCGCTACTGCAAGTGGCTTTGGTCTTCGTAGCGAAAACAGGAGAAGTGGATATATATATATATATATATATATATAGATATGTATATATATATATATATATATATATATATATATATATATATATATATATATATATATCAATTTGCATTGAAGAATGAGTGGATATATAAATATAAATATCTGGATGGAGGATTTAGTAGCAGTGTGATTGACTGTTTACTTGACTAATTTATAGTGTCTCACTAAATATATTGGATAGTGACTTAACTGTGTGAATATCTGTATCACTTTGTCAGTTGTTGTGTAAACTGCTATACCAGTTGGTTACTAGCTACGTGAAAGTCTATATTAGTTATTGATTAGTTAACTGAGTATTTGTATGAGAGAGTGAATGTGTATGTGGTTCGGTGGGGGGGGGTGTGACTGCCCAAAGATGTGTGGATAGTTGATTCAGTAGGTATATGAAGTTAAAAGTACATGTTATAACAGTTGTTTGGGTGAGTGAATATCTTTATGGGTGTGGTGATGAGCCAATATATGTCTCAATGGTACACGTCCAACAAACTAGAAAAATAAAAGCCAGTGTATGTGTCAATTGCTGTATATAAAAAAGTATACATAAGACTCAGTGATTGTATGAGTGACTGTATGGATAACTGTATACTTGTAATAGTGTTTTTATAACACACTAAGTATGAGTTCTTATCTATGTGAATAGATTAAGTGGTGTTTTTATAAGTGTATAGCTAAGTAAAAGTAAGTATGATCCATTGTTTGCATAAGTGAGTAGGATGTCTTCATAAGTGATTAGGATGTGTGCTGGTGTGTAATGTCGATATAGGCGTATAAGTATATTTGATAGTGTGCTATTGATCATTGACAGCATGTATGAGTGAATCTGTAGGTAAGTGATTAGATGTGTGTATAGATCTAGGAATCACTGAGTGGGTGTTTAGAAAATTGTATTGGTGTGTCAATGGTTTTAAATCTGGCACTCTGTATTTTACAGTGAGTGATGAAAGGTTATACTAGTGTATGATGAGGTGTATCGGATTGTCACGTAGATGATGTCATCAGTGATGTCATTTGAGATGTCATCAGTGATGTCACTGACCATGTCATGAATGATGTAATATGTGACATCATCAGCAGTGGATTGCGGGCGCGCGATATGTAGTTAGTACAACTAACTATATCGGAGGAATTTCAATGGTTTTGTTTGAGTGAAATGTCCAGCTAACTATAACACCCCTAAAACCTATTGTTTTTTTCAGTGAATTTCGAAGGTTTTTTAAATGCTAATTCCTAACTATATATCAGGCCTGAAACCGATGTTTTTTTCAGTGAATTTCAAAGGTTTTTTAAATGCTAATTCCTAACTGTCAGGCCTGAAACCTATGGTTTTTCAGGGAATTTCAAAGGTTTTGTATATGACAATTTTTAATGTATTAATTGTTATACTGATGTTTTTGATTCTGATTTACTGAATTTTAAACTATTTATTTTTAGATTTTTTTTAATTACATTATACATTACAATACAAAATATACTTTCTCAGAATGAATTACTTTAGTTTAAATACTTTGCAAATAGGCAATAGACTTAAGGACAGTAGTTACAGTTGTTGCAATGGGCAACACAATTTCAAACACAATGCAACATTGAGCTCAATGTGAATTTCTAGTCAAATGCACTTAGTTACTTTATGGATTACTTTTCTAACCACAGGACTGGATCCTAGATTCAGTCCTTGGACATCTCCTGTAAACAGTTGAGAAAAAGCGTTTTTGTTACAGTAGTGATTTTTAAGGAATAATATTGTGTTTTAAAAGTTGACACTTCGAAAATGTTTCACATAAAATCACCAATGTTATCCTATGGCAGAAAATTCACTTAGCAGGTAAGTGGTGTTATCGTTACTTTTTCTTACTCAGTGGTGGATCCTGGATCCAGCACTGGTGAATCTCCTGTAAACAGTTGAAAGAATGTGTTTGAGTCATACAGATGATTTTTTAGGAATATTTTTAGTTTGTGAAAATAGACACTTGGAAACTTTTCTGCTGAAAACCACACAATGGATTCCTATGGAAGGAAATACAAGTTACTGGTAAGTACGCTTAGAATTACTTTACAGGGTCAGTGCTGGGCTAAAAGATGCAGCACTGGGTTCTCTCCTGATAACAGGTGAGTAAATCGGAATTCGTAGTTCGGCTGATTTTAGAGGAATATTTGCACAATGGTAAAGGAAGGGGGCGGGGCCTGAGGTGATATGTGTGCAAACACGCCCTGTGGCACGTTTTAAGTTGGGGAATTAATTCCTCCTCAATCCTGAGGTCCCCTGGGGGCCAACTAGTCCACCAGATACTTCCAGTATGCGCCAGGGAGCTGGGTTGCAGAGAGGTGTTCAGAGGCCACGCCCCTTTTTACAACACTCTGCAACGCAGCTCCGTGGCACTTACTGTAGGTATCTGGTGGACTAGTTGGCCCCCAGGGGACCTCAGGATTGAAGAGGAATTAATTCCCCAACTTAAAATGCGCCACAGGGTGTGTTTGCACACATATCACCTCAGGCCCCGCCCCCTACCTTCACCATTATGCAAACGCGCCCCGTGGCACGTTTGAAGTTGGGGGATTAAGTCCCTTTGAATCCTGAGGGTCCCTGGGGTCCAACTAGCCCACCAGGTACCTCCAGTAAGAGCCACAAGGCTGCGTTGCAGAGAGGTGTAAAAAGGGGCGTGGCCTGGAACACCTCTCTGCAACGCAGCCCTGTGGCGCTCACTGGAGGTACCTGGTGGGCTAGTTGGCCCCCAGGGACCCCCAATATTGAAGAGAAATTAATTCCCCAATTTAAAACGTACATGCAGAGTGTGCTTGTGAGGGGGCGGGCCGTGGACGATCGCTTTATTTTTTTTAAAGGGGGGCTGTGTGGCCCCCCTTTTACTTTTTTGTGGCCCTGGGGACCTCATCCCCCAGGGCCTCACCCTCAAATTCAAATTTTCTAAAACAAATTACGGAATGGGGGGGGGCAAGATGGCCGCCGTGAGGTTGTGGTGAGAAGACGCTCCAGTTCTCTCTCCCCGTTACACCTGATGGCTGTTGGATGAAGAATTTACTCCATATACCTCTCCTATGGATTTCACTGTTTGGATACAGGCAGGACTAACCAGCTTCTGGTCAAAATATCCCACGTCTAAAACCCAATTCACCCAGCTCGTCCTAAGACTAAGTAAGTGGGAAACCACGGTGCGGGGTCAATTGACGAGGATGCCGGCGCGATTGGTAAAAGCTCTCAAGGATAAGGAGAAAGATAAAACAATCCCGCATTACGACGTGTCAAAGAGCCAGCGAGAAGATGAAAAAGGCAATAATGCGGATCCGAAAAGAAGCAGTAGTGACCCACCTCCGGGAATACAACAGCGAGGGTCAGGCGCAATACGGAAAGCAATACCACCTCAAAGGATGAAGAAAAATGAAAAGACGATCAAACCTCGGGCGATGGAGAAAGCGGAGAATGCCGAGGCACAACAGAAAACAGACTCGACAGTAGCAGATAGCCTCGATCGAACCCGCTCCTAGCAAGTCCCGGAGCATCTCAGCAAAGAAACATCCACAAGTGTATCTCAGGGTGAGAATAAGGGGAAAGACGCAACATTAAGGCAGTCTACCTTGACGGAAGTCTTCACAGCCAGGAAAAGTCCCCTTCTGCAGATTGAGCCGAACACCGAGCAAACCGTGACCACGAACGTCCTCGAGGACGCACCGGAGGCGTCCGCTGCTAGGCAACCACACGCTTCGACAGCAGCACTCGCCAGCAGCTACGGGGGCGGCGGCGGCGGAGAAGGCAACGCAGGCGTTACAGAGTCTAAGGTACTACAACCTATATCCCCTAACGACAGTGAGCTGGAAGCAATAATGGGGCCTAAAAAGAACTTAATACCAGATTCTAGTAAGTGCTCATCTGCACCTGGGGTATCTGGAAGTACGGATATGTTAGAGGCACTTATACAATTAGAAGCTGAGATGGGCAGGAAAAGGGGCAAGGAAGCAAATAACGACTCTAACCCAACAGGAAAAAACTCTATGTTGGTCACTGATATTAAAAATGTGGGCCCAGAGAAAAAAGAGGGAGCCTCAGCCGACGGGGAATGTTTTTTTTCACTGAATGAGGACACAGATATCTCCCAGTCAACTGATGACACCTCAGCAGAGGGGGAGTCAGATGGGGAAATAAGCTCTGATTCAAACTTCTCTATGAAAGAGGCTACACAGAAAAAGAGAAAGGCAAGGGGCAGAAGGTACGGCGGAAGACTTGAATCACCTATAGCAGAGGGGAAGAAGTTAGACTGGGACTATTCTGCAACGTCGCAGTCTTATGCGGAGGAGGGCAAGCCCCTAGATAATACTCCCATTCCTGCACAGTACTTGGCTCCTTTTGACACGATTTGTGCTACACTTAAACAGATGCAATGAGAAGCAAGGTCGGAAAGTCGGAGGGCTAGACAAGCCACAAAGAAAATCCACAATACCCTTAAGAAGGTCAATAAACTCTATGAAGGGGTTGCCCAGCGAGTGACTGAGGTAGAGGAGCGGACTGGAAAAATAGAGGATGACCTTGGGGGTCTGCAGGACTTCAAACAGGAACAAGAAAAACTGACTAGTGACTTGCAATGGAAGCTGGAAGACTTCGAAAACCGTCAGAGGCGGAATAACATTCGCATTTTGGGGGTGGCGGAAGGGAAAGAGGGGGACGACATTATGCACTTCGTGGCTAACTTGTTGAGAGGAGCTTTCCCTGAATCACAGTGGGAATGGAAAAGAGAGATCCAACGAGCCCACAGATTCCCATTCACTGTTAGAAAAAACCAAGGGGGCAAGGGCCAGGCAGGCCTACTCCCACTTCCAAGAGCCATTTTGGTATATGTTGGGAACTTCCTGCTTAGGGAGGAAATTATAAATAAGGCTAGACCTGATAAGAAAAGAACATATGAGGGAACCACATTCTTTGCTAGACCAGATTTTTGCCATGTAACGGTAGAAAGAAGATGGAGACTCAGACAGCTTATCAAACCTTTTCAGGCACTAGGGTCTGAGGCGTTCCTCTTATTTCCCGCAAGGCTAAAGGTGGTTTTCAAGGGCAGAATGAGTATCTTTCTTTCTGAGATTAAGGCCCAACAGTTTTTAGAAGAGATTAAATCACAGAAAGGGGGCTGAGAAATACAAAAAATGTTAAATGCTAAAGGCTTGGAAGTCACTGGGCGAGATTTACAGGCTAGGAGAGGAAGACTTTAGATATAGGTATCTCCCAGATTGGTTTACTCTTACTAAGGAGATAGTACACACAAAAGATTAAATAGTTAGGTTAAAGACACATAGGTGGGGTATAGGTGGGGTATAGGACGAATTGGGGGTCAGGTGTGGGGGGGGAGAGTGAGGAGCGTTTCCCACGAGCTAGTGCGGTCGCACATAGGTCCCTGGACCTATTTGCCAGTAAACGCAGGGAGGGGGGGAGGGGGGTGGAGGACAGAGGACAGAGGGTGGGGAGGGTGGAGTTAGGAGGGAAAAAGAGGGGTAAAAATGGGAAAAAAGGTGAGGTAGGGTTTAAGAAGCAACACAGGAGAGCACAATATTTCGCGCACGGAATTCATAGTGCACAACACAGATTTGTTATAAGGAGGAGTCTAAATGATAATCACAATCATCAGATACACTTTTCAAGTCACAACAGAACGATAGATAGAATAAGGTATGCATCGTTGGATAAAACCTATGATGGGTCTTAATGAGTTGTAGGATTGCTACCATTAATATCTGTGGACTCAACGACCCAGGTAAGAGGCTTAGGGTGGCGGCATTACTTAGGACACTTAAGCTGGATTTGGTTTGTCTTCAAGAAACCCATGTTGAAGCATCTAAGGGTTATCTATTGGACCACCTAGGATTTGCGGTATTAGCAAATACAAAGCAAGGGACTAAGCACAGGGGAGTGGCGGTACTAGGAAGATCCACCGATGTGGAGGTGATAAGTAAAAAGGAAGATCAATGGGGGAGGTGGGTAATAGTCGAAATAAAATTCAAGGGGGAAAAATGTACTATAGTTTCTGTGTACGGTTCAACAGAAGACGATCCCGAACTCTTCCAATTTTTAGACATTGAGTTGGCATTATGGCCTGAACCAATTATATGCTGTGGCGATTTTAATATCCACGATCCCAGTAGTTCATTTTTACACCCGGGAAGGACATACGCAGGGAGAAAAAAGAGAACCCATAAGGCACTCACAGATATGGTGTCGAACAACTCACTAAGGGACCCATGGATTAAGGTAAACCCAGGCAGTGATGGTAGTACCTATTATTCGGCCCCTCACAAGGTGCTTGTCAGATTAGATTATTTTTTGATCTCATCTTCCCTGATGCCAGAGGCGCAGATAGAAAAGCAACCTCGTATCGTCTCGGACCATAGTCCACTGATTTTGACGATTAGAATAGGGCAGATAAGGCGAAAGGATATGCAGTGGACATTTGACAGAGCCCTTCTGAGGGATGAAGGATACAGGGTTTACATGTCTGATTGGATTAAGGAGTACTGGGAAATTAATAAAGGCACGGCTCCGTCACGAATAGTATGGGATGCCTTTAAGGCCGGAGTAAGGGGCGAGACGATGAGCTATGTGTTCTCATCACAAAAAAAGACACGGCTGGAAATTAAGGAGGTTTACCAAAAGATATTAAGGGTAGAGGAGGAATTGGTTAGGGATATAAGAGACAATGTATCAATAGAAGCACATTTATTAAAACTAGTGGTCCTCAGGGCAGAGGCGACAGAATGCACTTCAAAACAAGCATTTGCAATGCAATAGGTCTCGCATTTATAAGAGTTTGAGCTATTGGCATTGTAAAATTACAATGCCTTTTATTTATGCTTTGGTTTTAAAACAAATAAAAGGCATTGTCATTTACAATGTCAGTAGCATAAACTCGCATAAAAGCAGTGTGTGGAGTGCAGCAGTGTGCGGCGTGCAGCAGTGTGCGGCGTGCAGCAGCGTGTGGCGTGCAGCAGCGTGTGGCGTGCAGCAGCGTGTGGCATGCAGCGGCTTGCAGCGGTGTGCGGCATGCAGCAGTGTGCGGCATGCAGCAGTGTGCGGCATGCAGCAGTGTACGGCATGCAGCAGTGTGCTGCATGCAGCAGTGTCGTGCAGCATGCAGCAGTGA
Source organism: Triturus cristatus (assembly GCF_964204655.1). Classification (NCBI taxonomy): domain Eukaryota; kingdom Metazoa; phylum Chordata; class Amphibia; order Caudata; family Salamandridae; genus Triturus; species Triturus cristatus. Next base: position 762,344,881 of record NC_140592.1, on the reverse strand, counting down.
GTAATGCAGCAGTGTGCAGCAGTGTGTGGCGTGCAGCAGTGTGCGGCATTGTGTGGCGTGCAGCATTGTGCGCCGTGCAGCAGTGTGCGGCGTGCAGCAGTGTGCGGCGTGCAGCAGTGTGCGGCGTGCAGCAGTGTGCGGTGTGCAGCAGTGTGCGGCGTGCAGCGGCATGCAGCAGTGTGTGGCGTGCAGCAGTGTGCGGCGTGCAGCAGTGTGTGGCGTGCAGCAGTGATTTGTGTAGCAGTGTGAGGCATGCAGCAGTGTGTGGCGTGCAGCAGTGTGCGGCGTGCAGCAGTGTGCGGCATGCAGCAGTGTGCGGCATGCAGCAGTGTGCGGCATGCAGCAGTGTGCGGCATGCAGCAGTGTGTGGCGTGCAGCGGCATGCAGCAGTGTGTGGCGTGCAGCAGTGTGCGGCGTGCAGCAGTGTGCGGCGTGCAGCAGTGTGCGGCGTGCAGCAGTGTGTGGCATGCAGCAGTGTTTCGTGTAGCAGTGTGCGGCATGCAGCAGTGTGCGGCGTGCAGCAGTGTGTAATGCAGCAGTGTGCGCAGCATTGTGCGGCGTGCGGTAGTGTGCGGCGTGCAGCAGTGTGCAGCGTGCAGCAGTGTGTGGAGTGCAGTAGTGTGTGGCGTGCAGCAGTGTGTGGCGTGCAGCAGTGTGTGGCGTGCAGTAGTGTTTCATGTAGCATTGTGCGCCGTTCAGCAGTGTGTGGTGTGCAGCAGTGTGTGGCGTGCAGCAGTGTGCGGCGTGCAGCAGTGTGCGGCGTGCAGCAGTGTGCGGCGTGCAGCAGTGTGAGGCATGCAGCAGTGTGTGGCGTGCAGCAGTGTGCGGCGTGCAGCAGTGTGCGGCGTGCAGCGGCATGCAGCAGTGTGCGGCGTGCAGCAGTGTGCGGCGTGCAGCAGTGTGAGGCGTGCAGCAGTGTGTGGCGTGCAGCAGTGTGTGGCGTGCAGCAGTGTGTGGCGTGCAGCGGCGTGCAGCAGTGTGCGGCATGCAGCAGTGTGTGGTGTGCAGCAGTGTGCGGCGTGCAACAGTGTGCGGCGTGCAACAGTGTGCGGCGTGCAGCAGTGTGCGGCGTGCAGCAGTGTGCGGCGTGCAGCGGCGTGCAGCAGTGTGTGGCGTGCAGCAGTGTGCGGCGTGCAGCAGTGTGCGGCGTGCAGCAGTGTGCGGCATGCAGCAGTGTGCGGCATGCAGCAGTGTGCGCCGTTCAGCAGTGTGCGCCGTTCAGCAGTGTGCGCCGTTCAGCAGTGTGCGCCGTTCAGCAGTGTGCGCCGTTCAGCAGTGTGTGGTGTGCAGCAGTGTGTGGCGTGCAGCAGTGTGCGGCGTGCAGCAGTGTGCGGCGTGCAGCGGCATGCAGCAGTGTGTGGCGTGCAGCAGTGTGTGGCATGCAGCAGTGTGTGGCGTGCAGCAGTGTGCGGCGTGCAGCAGTGTGCGGCGTGCAGCGGCGTGCAGCAGTGTGCGGCGTGCAGCAGTGTGAGGCGTGCAGCAGTGTGAGGCGTGCAGCAGTGTGAGGCGTGCAGCAGTGTGTGGCGTGCAGCAGTGTGCGGCGTGCAGCAGTGTGCGGCGTGCAGCGGCATGCGGCGTGCAGCGGCATGCAGCAGTGTGCGGCGTGCAGCAGTGAGGCGTGCAGCAGTGTGTGGCGTGCAGCAGTGTGTGGCGTGCAGCAGTGTGTGGTGTGCAGCGGCATGCAGCAGTGTGCGGCGTGCAGCAGTGTGCGCCGTTCAGCAGTGTGCGGCGTGCAGCAGTGTGTGGCGTGCAGCAGTGTGTGGCGTGCAGCAGTGTGCGGCGTGCAGCAGTGTGCGGCGTGCAGCAGTGTGCGGCGTGCAGCGGCATGCAGCAGTGTGTGGCGTGCAGCAGTGTGTGGCGTGCAGCAGTGTGTGGCGTGCAGCAGTGTGCGGCGTGCAGCAGTGTGCGGCGTGCAGCAGTGTGCGGCGTGCAGCAGTGTGAGGCGTGCAGCAGTGTGAGGCGTGCAGCAGTGTGAGGCGTGCAGCAGTGTGTGGCGTGCAGCAGTGTGTGGCGTGCAGCGGCGTGCAGCAGTGTGCGGCGTGCAGCAGTGTGCGGCGTGCAGCAGTGTGCGGCGTGCAGCAGTGTGCGGCGTGCAGCAGTGTGCGGCGTGCAGCAGTGTGTGGCGTGCAGCAGTGTGTGGCGTGCAGCAGTGTGTGGCGTGCAGCGGCGTGCAGCAGTGTGCGGCATGCAGCAGTGTGTGGCGTGCAGCAGTGTGTGGCGTGCAGCAGTGTGCGCCGTTCAGCAGTGTGTGACGTGCAGCAGTGTGTGGTGTGCACCAGTGTGTGGCGTGCAGCAGTGTGCGGCGTGCAGCAGTGTGCGGCGTGCAGCGGCATGCAGCAGTGTGTGGCGTGCAGCAGTGTGTGGCGTGCAGCAGTGTGTGGCGTGCAGCAGTGTGCGGCGTGCGGCGACATGCAGCAGTGTGCGGCGTGCAGCAGTGTGCGGCGTGCAGCAGTGTGAGGCGTGCAGCAGTGTGAGGCGTGCAGCAGTGTGCGGCGTGCAGCAGTGTGTGGCGTGCAGCGGCATGCAGCAGTGTGGGGCGTGCAGCAGTGTGAGACGTGCAGCAGTGTGTGGCGTGCAGCAGTGTGTGGCGTGCAGCAGTGTGTGGCGTGCAGCAGTGTGTGGCGTGCAGCAGTGTGTGGCGTGCAGCGGCGTGCAGCAGTGTGCGGCATGCAGCAGTGTGTGGCATGCAGCAGTGTGTGGCGTGCAGCAGTGTGCGCCGTTCAGCAGTGTGCGCCGTGCAGCAGTGTGTGGTGTGCAGCAGTGTGAGGCGTGCAGCAGTGTGCGGCGTGCAGCAGTGTGCGGCGTGCAGCAGTGTGCGGCGTGCAGCGGCATGCAGTAGTGTGCGGCGTGCAGCAGTGTGAGGCGTGCAGCAGTGTGTGGCGTGCAGCAGTGTGTGGCGTGCAGCGGCGTGCAGCAGTGTGCGGCATGCAGCAGTGTGTGGCGTGCAGCAGTGTGTGGCGTGCAGCAGTGTGCGCCGGTTAGCAGTGTGTGGCGTGCAGCAGTGTGTGGCGTGCAGCAGTGTGCGGCGTGCAGCAGTGTGCGGCGTGCAGCGGCATGCAGCAGTGTGTGGCGTGCAGCAGTGTGTGGCATGCAGCAGTGTGTGGCGTGCAGCAGTGGGCGGTGTGCAGCAGTGTGCGGCGTGCAGCGGCATGCAGCAGTGTGCGGCGTGCAGCAGTGTGCGGCGTGCAGCAGTGTGAGGCGTGCAGCAGTGTGTGGCGTGCAGCAGTGTGTGGCATGCAGCGGCGTACAGCAGTGTGCGGCATGCAGCAGTGTGTGGCGTGCAGCAGTGTGTGGCGTGCAGCAGTGTGTGGCGTGCAGCAGTGTGCGGCGTGCAGCAGTGTGCGGCGTGCAGCAGTGTGCGGCGTGCAGCAGTCTCGCATTTGTGAAAGTTAGAGTTTTTAGCATTGAAATCTAATGTTTTTTTACTTTAGTCTGTTCATTTGCAGATGAGTGATTATATTTGCATAGTGCTATTGCCATTTATATGACGTTGTGGCGCTGGAGAACCTGGAAATAGGTTATAAGGGAGGGGAGACAAGAGTGATAGGTGCGTGAAAAATAAGTAACAAAATCCTTGAAAAAACAAACACATAGGTAATGCAAGATTAAGTAAAGCATGTGAAATCTAGTCAGGAACAACATGTTTACTTTAAAGGTTTTGGTTAGTTAGAGCCAAACGCAATTTACCGGCAGCCCAGAACTGCTCGCCTCTATCTAATGTGCTGAACCACTGTAGTGCGAGCGGACTCAAACTGTGAATTCACTCCAAAATACGATGACAATGACAGCGACATTAAACGAGGAGGGAGTGGGAGGGGGGAGTGGGGGCGGGCCGCAGTTGTAAAAGGCAGAGAGAGGGTGAGATTGAGGAAGGGAAAGATAGGGATCAAAGGAAAAAACAAGGGGGTGGCAAATGGTGTGCACTTTGATGTCCTCAGTGTCCGCACGGCTCACTGAGGACATCAAAGCAAGTGATCAGGCAGTGCTTTTCAGGCTGCCAAATGGTGCGCGCGCCTGGGGCACATGCACTGTATTTGGAGGCCTGAAAAGCCACTGTTTGCACTTCCAAAACTCGCTTACTATAAGTCTCGCCTGAGCAGCGCTAAAGCGCTGTCTCAGGCGAGACCTAAAAAGCAGTATAGAACTACTTAACTAAGAGGGAAGCTGCTTATGAGCTAAGCGACAAGGTAGGCCATCTATTCGCAGTACGCACTAGACAGAAATTAGCAGCATCAGATATTCAGGAGATCATGGATAGGAATGGAACTAGGGTCACTGCATCAATCGAAGTGAGGGAAGTGTTCAGGAAATTTTACGAAGAACTATACACGAGGGACAGGGGAGTGTCTATAAGTGAGATTCAAAATTATCTTAGTACGATTATTCCTCCGGGTTTACCTATGGAAGAAAAGTATAGATTGGATTCCCCCTTTAGCTTGGAGGAATTTCACATGGCACTAAATATGTTGCCATCGGGTAAAGCAGCCGGTCCTGACCAGCTCCCGGTCGAATTTTACAAGGTATTTTATGAAGTTATTGGAATAGATATGTTTCAGGTTATGTTGGAAGCACAGACAGGGGATATGATCCCCGAGTCATGGGGGGAAGCAGATATCATTGTTATTTTAAAAAAAGGAAAAAATTCGCTACTCCCAGGGTCATACAGGCCTATTACATTGATGAACGCTGACACTAAAGTCTACTCTAAGATATTAGCAATAAGACTCGCAGAGGTAATAGAGGGTTTAGTAAGCCATACTCAGCATGGGTTTATTCCCGGTAAAGGCACCACACAACATATTAGACAGGTGATTACAGCTTTCGATGCGGCGGCTGGCCTGGGGGACCCTATTGCGGCGCTCTTTTTAGATGCTGAGAAGGCGTTCGATAGGGTCTCCTGGGAATATCTATGGCAAATATTAAAGTGGAATGGTTTCGGGAATAGCTTTATAACCGCAATGCAGACTTTGTACAAGAATCCATCAGGTAAGATAAGAGTTAATAGGGGTAAATCAGCAGCAGTTAGTATTGGAAGAGGGACTAGACAGGGATGCCCATCTTCCCCATTATTATTTGCTCTTTACCTGGACCCATTGATAAGGAATATAGATAACAACGTAAGGATCCCTCCAATTAGGTTGAATGGAAGTATGATGAAGACCCTTGCCTATGCCGACGATGTGGCCATTTTGACGCCCAACCCCAGCATGGCCATAGGAGAAATTGAGTCTGAAGCACAAAGATTTGGGCAGGTATCGGGGTATAGCTTAAATAGCTCTAAAACGCAAATAATATGTAACCATTATATTGTCTTCAGTGATCAAAGAGTCACCGACTCAGCGGTATATCTGGGGGTTGCAATTACAGCAGACTTGGAGTCACTAATACAGAAGAATCTGGCGCCCCTGATGCTAAAAGTTAAGACGGATTTGGATCGAATGAATAATTTGCACCTGACGTTAATGGGCTGCATCAATGTTATAAAAATGCTAATACTGCCAAAATTTTTATATTTTTTTAGGACAATACCGCTATGGTTTGAGATGAAATGGTTTAAGGAGCTTGATAATATGTTAAATAGATTTATTTGGGCCCATGGCAAGACTCGTAGGGCATACCGCTTCATGTCTCTGCCTAGAGAGAGAGGAGGCTGGGGAGCCCCTGACTTCAGATTGTATTATTGGGCAGCTGCATTACAATATATGCGTGGGATAATAGGCGGGGGTGGCCTCGACGGCAGAACACAAAATGATTCATCTAGAATATACGCCATAGTGTTGGGACCTGAGGTGGAGAATTCCTTTCTTAAATGTATTGATTTTGCATACTACAAAAGAACCAGGTTCAAGACAGTACAAGCAGCAATTAAGATTTGGAATGCAGTGCGGAAAAAATTTGGCCTGGGCAGATACAATAGATATACCAGACTGTATAAAAATGTCTCCTTCCCAAAGCAGATCTTTTGGGACACTACGATGGCGGTTTGGATGGAGAAGGGGGTAGTACAGCTTGGAGATTTGAGGAACACGGAGGCGATGATCCAATTTAATGATTTAGTAAATATTTTTGGGTTAGACAGGAGGGATTTTTTAAAAATTTTGCAGTTAAGAAGTTTTCTGGGCGATAAACAGGGTGGAAGGAATGGGTTCGATAAGGTAGAAATATTGGAGAAAATAAGGTATGGGGGGGACTGCTCTATTAGGAGCTTTTATGCGAATCTGCTAGTAGGTAAACCAGACGATATGGATAAGCAGATGGTAAAGTGGGCAGACAAGCTGGCAGGGGAGCCAAGTTGGTTTAAAGAGTCATTGGACCGAGGGCGTACTCTCCTCTGCTCAGCACCGCTGCAATCACAGCACTATAAAACCCTCTACTCGTTATATTTTACTCCAGCAAAAATAGCAAAGTGGGGGGGCACCGCCGGCACTACATGCCCAAGGTGTAGTTCCCCTGAGGCAGATCAAATCCATATATTTGCGGCTTGTCCGCAATTACAAACGGTGTTAAAAGATATAGAGAAATTTCTTGATGCCTCCCTGGACATTCAAGTTACCTTAAACCCCCTCGGAAATACTGCTAGGGATTGTTACGGACACCAATATTATTCAGAGAGATTTTATTTTTGTCGCAATGGCAGTTTTTAGACTCTGCATAGCCAGGGCCTGGTTGGATAAAAGCCCACCCGCAATGCAAGTTTGGCTTGCTAACCTGTTGTCCACTTATAATTTGGAGAAAAATATATATGCTCGGAAAGGCAGAACAGGAAGGAAACTGGGGATAAGGATATGGGACCCCATAATAAAATGGAAGGAGGGTTTTGGTTAAAGGGGTTAAGCTGGGAAAGCCCGGATGAATCTATTGTATCTGGTGTTGGAATTTGTAGCGATATTAATTCATTGTATGTAAAATTTTATAAGAATCTAAATCTACTATCGGAGAGTATACGATATATTGTGCTAACTGTGTAATGGTGAAATTAATAAATATATTTAAAAAAAGAAAAAAAAAAAAATTACGGGATGGGGCCGGTTTCCCTGCTCTCGCTTCAATGAAGCAAAGCAGTTTGCAATGGCAGGGTGGGAGCCACGAGGCTCCCGCCCTGCCATTGCAAACAGCAGTGTCCTGGGGGTGGGCACCCCGGGACACTGCAGGAGCCGGCCCTGGGGGGTGGAGTTCCCCAGGGCCTGTACAAGGCTCCAGGAGGGGGGCTGCGCAGCCCCCCTCCCACATTTTAAAGTTGCCCCGGGGGGTGGCAGTCCCCAGGTCTGGGGGGGCCTGAGAGCCCCCTTGCCCCTTTTAAAGAAGCCCTGGGGGGTAGCAGTCCCTGGGGCTGGGGGGGCCTGAGAGCCCCCCCACCTATTTTAAAGTTGCCCGGGGGTGGCGGTCCCCGGGGCTGGGGGGGCCTGAGAGCCCCCCCGCCTATTTAATGTTAGTGCCCCGGGGGTGGCGGTCCCCGGGGCAGTGTGGGGGGGATTGGGACCCCCCACACCTACTTTTTCAATATGCCCCCGGGGGCAAATTAACATATGTAGCAAATATGCTTAAAAAAAATTATATCGGCAGGATGTGCACATCCAGCGCGCATCCTCCCGCTTTTTAAAGCCTTGGGGGTCCTTGTGGGACCCCCTGAGCAGGCCTAGGGGGTCAGGGTGTTTCTACCCTGCCCCTTTTTTGCGTTTTGCGCCATTTTGGGGGGGGGGGGGTTCTTGTGCCTTGGTTCTACCGAGGCATAAGATGGCTGCCAACACTTCCTGATTCAGAGTGTTGGCAGCCAATTAAAATTCAGCTTGTGATCGGGAGGGTGCGCGGATCCTCCGAGGCCATAGATATATATGTACTTTTAACTCTAATTTTCTCAGAAACTACTGAACGGATTTACACCATTTAGGCAAAAGGCACGAATCTTAACTGAGGACTACCTCTTTGCCAAATTTGGTGTAATGCCCTTCAGCAGTTCAGGCTGTAGCTACGGCTAAAGGTCCTACGAGAAAATGCGTGGGGAAAACGCGTTTTGGGACCCCCCCTTTTTTCTCGGCCCCCGCTTGACGAATCACCGTGAAACTTTCAGGATAGAAGCGGACCTGAGCTGGCCAAAAGTTTGGAAAATTTCGCGAAGATTCGTCAATAGGCGCCAAAGTTATTCCAAATAGAATGTTGCGGATTTCCTAAGGAAAATAGATCCGAACTATATCTACCTGCTGGCGACCGCCAGTAGGAGATACATACATACATACATACATACACACAAACGGCGTCGTCTCCGCACCTCCTAGCGCATTCCCGCGCTATACGGCGAACAGAGACAACACAAATCCCAGGTAATTGGCACAGATGAAATTTTTATTTCAGAGCTGCAATCTGACGCGTTTCGGACAGAATGTCCTTGCTCACATATATGCACACTGAAAAAACTATAGGTTTCAGGGACGTTATAGGCAGTTGGACATTTGACTCATATAAAACCAGAGAAATTCGCCCGTTATAGTTAGTTGAGCTAACTATAACTCGCGCGCCCGCAATTCACTGGTGATGACGTCACATATTACATCACTCATGACATGGTCAGTGACATCACTGATGACATCTCAAATGGCATCACTGATGACATCATCCAGTGAATATGTGTTTCAGTAAAGTTTAAATATTTTTCATATATATATATATGCCAAGGTGTATTGAAGAAAGAGTGAACTTACAAGTCCCTGAATGGATTATTTAGTAGGTGCGTGACGGACTGTATAACTGAGTGATTGAACATGTGTTACTGAATGTATGGGTTAGTGACTAAACTGTGTGAAAGCCTGTATTTGTGTCTCAGTTGGTGTATAAGCTGTTGCATGGGTTGGTGAGTAGCTACATGAGTGTCTATATGGGTCATTGATTTGGTCACTGAGTATCTGTATGAGTGCCTGAGTGTCTGTGTGGGGGGGTGTGACTGTGCATAGATGTCTGAGTGGGTGATTCACTGGTTGTATGGATTCAAAAGAACATCTGGGAAGGGCTGTATGGGTGAGTTAGTGTGTGTATGGGTGTGTTGGTGAGTGAATGTCTCACTGGTATATGTGTGAGTAACTACATATGTTTTAAAACAGTATATGTGAGTGTTGGAGTATATAAATTACTATACGTGAGAGTACGTTATTTGAAGGAGTGTGTGTATAAAAGTGTCTGCTTATATCAGTGATTGTATATGACAGTAAATATGTGTTAGTATATGCATAAATAAGTGATGTGGTGTGTGTATAAATAACTGTATACATGAGTAAATGGGTATGTGATTGATTCTTTGCATGACTGACTAGGTGTGTGAGTAACTCTATGGATGAGTGGCGGACTGTGACTGTATGTATAGGTGTATGAGTGCATATTATAGTACTGTATTGATGACTAACTGCATGTATAAGTGAGTGGATGTGAGTGCAGACCTAGGAAATAGTGGGTGTATGTAGCATCTGGCATTGTTGTGTGTATGGTTTAAAAAAATAGAAGTCTGTATTTTAGAGTGCGTGTATCAAAGTTTATATAAGGCCATCAGTATGTGCATCAGATTATCAGGTAGATGATGTCATCCGTGATGTCATCAGTGATGTCACTGACCATGTCATGAGTGATGTAATATGTGACGTCATCACCAGTGCATTGCGGGCGCGCGAGTTATAGTTAGCTCAACTAACTATAACGGGTGAATTTCTCTGCTTTTATACGAGTCAAATGTCCAACTAACTAGAACGTCCCTGAAACCTATGGGTTTTTTCAGGGAATTTCAAAGGTTTTTTAAATGTTAATTTCATATTTTCATATTTATAAAACCTATTTTTTTTTGGTAATATTTTGGAACTCTATTATCCTTTTTTGTTTTTAATTTGAAAAATATGTAATGTTTTATATCTTCAAAAAAATAGTATGTCTATAGTTTTTTTGTAATTTTTTTTTTTAGAAAACTGAAGTCCCGTACCAGTAGTGTACTAAGCTCCATCAGCATGCCAATCCTATCCGCCATATTGCTAAATTCGTAAGGGATGCGAATTTCGTATCTGACGGGTTCGTGGCACCGAGTCCCGCGTAACATCATATACGTACGTCGTCGCGCCAGCTGCTACTTTGGTATGCGACGGGTACGCAGTACCAAGCCCCGCCTTACGTCATGTATGTATGGGGTCACGCCCGCTGCACGTTGCGTATGCGACGGGTGCACGCTGCCAGGCCCTGTGTTACGTCATAGACGTATGGTGTCACGCCGGGAACGCAATTCCCTCATTTTTTTTTCGTCTTAAAGCTATATCTAAATAAGTTAAAAGTGTATATGAGAACAAGCGATAATCTAAAATATTTTAAACATTTATATATTTCTAACTGTAATAAACTTATATTATGGTAATATTTTCTCAAAATCGCGTCGGGTGCGGCCTCCTTGCGTGCTCTCTGCACGATTGCCATGTGACCTTCAAGAAAAGCATTTGATTGGTTTATAACATTTCCCATTGTAACAGTTGGAGAACTCCACCCATTTTCGCCACTCTCTATACAGCGTTTGATGAGACTCCTCTTCTGCTTAGAGCTTTTTTGAAAACTTTTTGCTATGTACACATATCTGACAGTACACACAACATGCAACCATCATCTTCATCAATATTCATGCTCTGTAAAGTAGCCTTCCGCCTGTGATAGCCATGCATCTAAAAGCTACATAAAAGAACTTTTCCCGACTGCCAGAGGTAACATGGTTGCATACGCTGTCCACAGCACATTGTAATGTGGTGCGACCCAGGGGCAGTATCATGCATACATAATGAACACACGGACACAGAGAGATAGTGGAAGTGGGTACGGGCACGTGCGCTCGACTCCTTTTTATTACCACGGTTACATATCCAGTGACGTCTGTGCTGGATGCGTGTGGGGTGAGTGTAAAGCAGCCCTCAGGGAATAGTTGCTGCTAGCATCAACTCCAATAGTAATCATTGGATCACACACAGGGATTCAATAATAAAAGGGTCAATAGTTTGTGCTGCAGTAAGGTAGGGACACTAGATGTGAAATAAAACAGAAAAGATTCTATCGTAAAACAACCATAACTTGTGGTATACTAAGATACAGGCAGTAGATCTGAAATAATACACAAAAAGATTGTACCATAAAGGGTCCATCAGGTCTAGTGCACTCAGATAGCCACATCAAAAGCATTCAGCATGTGCACAGCCAGCGATGATGCGTGCTGCGGGCGGGCTGTACTAGGAGCAATGTCTGTTGCCTACAACACTACATCATCTGCAATAGCGACTCGATCTGAATTGTAAACACTGCTGTGTGCAGTGTAGGCCAGAGAGCGGGCAGCAAGGGCCCACAGCCACGTGGCGTTGACTTGAGCTGAATCAAAAAAGAGCGGGGGGACCGAGGATCGAGTTACGGTCAAGTGTCAAAAGGCTGGCTACCGGATAGCGACCAATAGTCCTCGCCAAGAAAAAGCAAAAGTGAAGAAAAAGACCTGGGTATAGAGGGGACCCCCCCCTTTAAAAGGAGAAAGAGCACGTCTTCTCTCCTGTTGCCCTCACACACCCCGGAGGATGTCATGCTTCATCATCGGGCACTGGCTCCTCGTCAGGCCCAGCGGTGCAATGCCCAACGGGTCCCCCGAAGGGTCACTTTGGCGGAGCTCTTTTAAAGTCCATGCCGGATGGTGCCTGAGGGTATGTGGGGTATGGGTCCAAATGAAGAGGGCTACAAGGTGCGTGCAAATTACAATAAAATCTGAAAAGGGTTGCTAAGGCCAAAAATTAACAACGGGAATATTTCCCATAAAAACACATTAGAACCCCATGGGTAAACAGTTACCCTTACAGGCATAAATATGCATGTAATGGATCGACATGTTTCGCGCCACTGGTGCCACAAGAGTCATAGGCGCTTCTTCAGGTCAAAAACAAACAGCAGTGAAGTGCACGTGAAGTGAGTGATAAAAAGCATCTACCCTCATGATCAGTCAGGGTGAGCCAGTACCCTGCTTGTCAACAAAAGGGAGGAGAGTAAGGGGTGGGCTATTTTTATTGAGGTCAGGGTGAGCCAGTACCCTGCTTCCCATACAGGGTGGCGGTAAATTGTTTATCCTCCTGATGGATACCTAGGGTAGAAACACAGAATACATTATAAGCAGTATGTGTATCAGTACAACTTGATGCCACAAAATGTGCCATAATCGTGTGCACAACCTGCCACCTGACTTGAGCTGCCCAGTTTGCCATACGTGAAGCAACAAAAACCGTGTGCGGACCCTGTGATGATGCGTATGCGTGGTGCGGACAGAGCGCACTGGAGCAATGTCTTTTGCCTACAGGACTGCGTCATCTACAATAGCGACTCGATCTGAATTGTGAACACTGGTGTCTGCAGTGTAAATTGAAGGCAGTAGTGAGCACAGTCTTCCATGAATACTTTTTCTCACGTCCTCTTCACAAAATACAACAACATAAATTACACAAAACTCTGCAATAAATAAAAACAATTTGAATTGCGATCTCTGCTGTCCACTGTGTACACTGTTATTCAGTGTTCTTTACCACTACCAAGAAGAATTTGGTCATTGTACTAGACATACAAGTCATCTTAAAAAACTTCTTCAAGCAAGTATACTAAAAGGCTATTGTATATATTACAATAGACGTTGTAGTTAGTTGCCTACTGGATTCTGTAATTAAACAATCACCACTCCATCTCAATTGTGAGCCCTGCTGACCGCACTATAGGCCAGAGGCAGTTGTCATTAACGCCTCACAGCCAAGTGCCATTGGATTCGGAAGCACGCAGTTGGTTGCACCTGATCGGAGTGGGTACACAGAAATCAATCACAAACTTTAACTTCTGACATCCTCAATCACAGAATCAACACCCCGTTTCACTGTTTCCACCTGCTGTACCACGGTGTACTCCACCAACTGCCGTCAACCAAGCCCAATAATCATGTGTAGCAGTTAGCTACAGAAGCACAGAGTCTGATGCACCTCAACGGATGAGTTCTCTCAAAACCAAGCAGCAGCTAATATCGGACATCGTCCATTGTGGGATCAAGACACTGTTCCACTGTTGGGACCTAGAGTTGCTTGCACCTGGTCGAAGCGAGTACCTTCATCTTCACTCTCAGATGTAGTTCTAACATCGTCTATTGTGGGATCAAGACACCGTTCCACTTTTGGGACCTAGAGTTGGTTACAGCTGGTCGAAAGGAGTACCTTCATCTGCACTCTCAGATGCAGTTCTAACATCGTCCATTGTGGGATCAAGACACCGTTCCAGTGTTGGTACCTATTCGACTACTGTGTTAGTAGTATACAGAGCACTCCACGGTGCTGGGCCTCAGGCTGGGCGCTGGCTGCCTGTGTAGTGGTAGCCAGCGTTCATCTCAGGAGCCTTCCCAGCTCGCAGACCTCGGCCCAAAAGCTTCCGCCGGCACGTGGGGGGCCCTCTTTCACATACGACGGTGTCGAAAGGTGAACTGTGGGGCATATGTGCGTCGCAGCGGCCATGACAGTTTCTGGGTAGCAGCAGGCTGAGAGCATTATTCCTGCAGCCACCCTCGTTCACGGCGTCAGCCTCGTGGCGGTGTAAGCTGCGCAGACCTGACAGACATGTCTTTTATTCATACCCCTACGCTAGCCTTGCGTACGCCGAGCCAGCCCACTACGCTAAAGATTTGGGGGGGGTGGGGCATGTACGCGCTATGTTTTCATAATCTTCCCTACTGACTGTACTATCATGGTTGCGTCCACTGTCGACTTCACTCAATAGACCATCATGGTATGTTAACATGTAAATGTCTGTGCTCTGCATACTCAAATCTCTCCGGCACATCCCCTCAACACTTTGCATTGTATACTTTTATAATCGAGAATCACTTGCCACCTTCGCACAAACTTTGCTCCCATCTCTCCCTGCATTGTGCATTGTGTGGCAGAGGTGCCATGCCATGTTTGGTTTGTGTACATGGCTAGCCACGGTTCCCACAGTACGTAGTATTGTTGTGTCTGCTACGTGTACATGTTGTTTGTCATGTTGTATGTGATTATATAAGGTAGCGCGTTTATTTACGAGCAGTGGTTTCTCCCATTTACATATCGCGGTCTTAAAGAGGATACAGAAGTTTTTCTCACAGGTGAAAATTGCGACCACAATGGCAGTCATTCATTACTATGCAAGAATGTCAACTGCACGACACTTCTAAGCTTACAGACCCCAATCTTGCGTGCTTTCTTAAAAGCACGCCAACTCCCACAATCAGACAGCTTTCTAACGGCAGTTATCTGCTTCTTAATAATATGGACTGCTACGCTATGTGAGCTGGCATACCGTATGTCCTTACTGTTTCAAACTGGATAACTTCCTCTGGCAATCTCTATTCCCACCCACACAAAGAACTCCCAAAGTTCAACTTGGCCTTCAATACCTACTTTGAAAACAGATTTTATTAAACGGAGCAAACTGAAAGCGCTTTTGTTTCAAACAGAAGTGTCCCTCACTTCTCCAAAAGTAATTTATCGACTGAAGATAGCACGAACTTCAAGTAAAATACACTCCCTTTTAAATACGAACCTCCCATTACACTTTGTGAATTGTTACACAAATTTCAACACATCTGACATTTAAGATCTGGCACACTTTTTTAACATCGTCTCCTCCGGCCTTCTCACAGGCTTTCAAACCGTTTTTAGTCTAATACCAGACTTCATTCATTTGATCATCTCTGGTATAACAGCAACAATGCCCATAATTCTCGCTCTGTTTGCGGCCATCCTACTACTATTTTAGCTTGTTAAAAATGGCTACGCTCCCTGTGGTAACAAGCATGTCCGATAGAATACGCCTCTACGCGAAGTTACATCAATACCATGAAAAAATGAAACAACTTTTCGGCTGGCTGCCTCTATCTATTATCGGAGCCAGCTACATGACATTTATTTACACATATACAATCTGCGCGCAACCATCTTTTTATTGCAAAACTTGCCCAATCGACTGGCAAATGGATCTATGCCTTGTCAACATCCCAGCAAACGCTCCCGATATCCAGCAGGTAATGGAGTATCTTGAAAACCATTAACTTTATTGTTCAGGCAGTGGAGCAATGGCGGATGCAACGCAAAAAGGTATTCTAGCGAATTGGGATTTCAGCCGCGAAAGATCTCCTGCAACGTGCGACCTTTGACAACCTTGCAGATTGCCTGCCAAATCAAATTGCCGCTCCAACATTCGAGGAACATTACTGTCCCTTTGAGGATATGAATTGGATCGCTTCGCTTTTCTCACACGATGGCAACAATCGCCTCTTGGAACATTACGCATCTCAAGCCGCTGAAGAACTTCCGGACTGCAATCTCCGAGACTCTTAAGAAATTTACTTTATTCTTGGATTGATTTTTTCCAACTTTTTTTACTTTTTCCTATTACATTTTTTAATACACTTCAATTGAACTATTTTCATATAAAAACTTTCTAAATATGCTTAGGCATTTGAACTCTGTTTTCATTATTGGCCCTTACCTCTCCACACTAACCAGGGATGGATGATGTATGCCCTATGCAAATATGGCATTTACTAAATTATCCTAAACCATTTTAAAACCAGATCTATTCTTTGTACACGCGTCTCTCTGCCTGCCTCTTATCCACGAAGCCCTTTCACACAAATTAACTCATCCTCAGCCTCTGCTCACGAACTGGCGATCAAGATCAAAAACACTGCATTGTTTAGGAACTGGTTAGCACAGTGTGGTAATCGTATCCTACCTTTATTTTCATTCTACAATTTACAGTCATTCATGTCTAATAGGTATTGTTTATGTCACTTGGAACTGTAACATATAATGTGGAATTGACTGATGCAGGAGCTTAGGTTTGAATACAGCAGAAGCGGTTGGAGTTTGCCTCAGCTGGATGACTTACCTCTTGCACCAGTGGTTCCATTTATGGCACTTACATAAAGACACTTTTTATATAACTTGAAGACTCCATCGCTTTATCCCACACAGAGCCTTTCTTAAACACACCTGATTTCACCATTTGTCTTCTGTGGCATTGCAACATTCTGCATTATATTCTTCACGATTATTTATTCCTGCTTGCTAAAACACTCCATTCGAGTCTTCAGACCGGCAGGGGTGAGTAGTTTGCTTCCCACTCCCGCTATAGTCTAAACCCATACTAACACCACTTGCACAGCTATGCTACAGCGGCCAGTATCCTACAGCGCACAGAGCACATCAGTTTACAGCAATCAGCTCACGGTTTCATCCCCGAGTGTACCGGCACCTCACCTCAGCACCATCTCACTCTTGGCAAAAGAGCACTTTTACACTGGTAGGGGTGAATACATCGCTTCACACTCCCTGTATAGCACACCCTAACCACCCCACAAACCTCACAGCGCTCCTACCCTCCTCTTTCCTACTCTTTTCGCCCTTTTTTCCCCTTCAACGGAATCACAAAATGGCGGCCAACACTTCCTAGTTGCAACCGCTAGCAGCGCTCACAACCAATAAGCAGCAAGCTCGTGCTTGTAACGCCTCAGCCAATCAGATGGCAGAATTCCCAACTATCGATATCTGCCAATTTCAATATTTCTCAAATACTACTGAACAGATTTACACCAAACAAAAGCGTGCGTTCTAGACCAAGACCCTTCTCCCTGCCAAATTTGGGGCAATTCCGTTCACCCGTTCGACCTGTAGCCTTGTCTAAAGTTTCCTATGGAAATTAACATGGAGAAAACACGTTTTGGGAGCCCCTTTTTTCTCGCCCCCCCCCCCCCTTGACAAATCACCTAGGAGCTGATATGAAGAATGAATTAGTTTGGAAAATTTCATGAAGATTCATCAAACAAGGCCAAAGTTATAAGCAAAACAAAAAATGCTCTTCCTATGGAAACTTGGTCCTAACTATAACTACCTAGGCGATATATATATATATTCCAACAGATATTTATAGAATTTTTCATTTTTGTAAAAGTTGTTTTGTAACAACCATATGAACAATATGTAGACTATCATTTTTGTAACATTTGTTGTCCGCATTACTATGGTGTTATCAAAAGAAGGTGGGACTGAAATTAATATGCAATAGAGTCATACAATACACATTTAAAGCAATTTAAAATCAATAGCCATGTACAATGTAGATTGGGACTGGGGCAGAATAGGGTCAAATGGGTATGGTTGCAGTACACTACCCAGACAGCCCTGGTCAAAATGGGCAATATGCTCTCCCCACAATATGCAGTCTGCAGAGGCACGAGGCAGAGATGCTCGTTATCTCCGCTATTCTTTGCCTTGGCCATTGAGCCCCTGGCAGAACTAGTTAGACAAGAACGCAGGGGCTCTGACGTAACCGTAGAGGGGTGCGAACATATATTCTCCCTCTATGCGGACGATATATTTTTATAACTACTGGACGGAGCACAGGGCATTATGGGCTCTCTGGAATGTCTGGGGAGTTTTGAGGCGGTTGAGGGGGGCTAATGGTGATCGGGCTCATGACGTGACCTTGTTTTTTTGCATCTGTAGTGAACACGCTGTCAGTCAGCCTTGGAGTCAAAAACATATAAAGAAGAAGTTGAACAAATCACAGTCTTAATCACTTCAAAAGGCTTTGCCCGTCCTACTTCACATTTAAATAGCATAAGTCTTTAAAGGCATTCTCATGTGGTGTCTCGTGCTAAAAAAACTTCGCCTTTTTCAAAAAAGAAACAGAGATCATTCTTATTCTTAGGAGATGTTGCATCGTGTATTGCCAGCACGTTTTTCCTTGAGATTAACACCCTTGCATGCAAATTTAATAAGCAAAGTATTCAACACTAGTTACTGCAAATTTACACTTCAGCAATTCCAGTGTGGGACACCACATATATAGACTCTTCAATTCTCAACTCCTTGCAATAAATCATGAGCTAAACTCTGGAATGCCGCTGCCTTCTCTCCAACAACCAGCACCTATTGTTTGCTATTTGGGCCCAAAATTATGTAAAAATTCGTTTGCTCCCACAAAACAAAACAAAAACAGAGGGACCACTTTTGACTACATATAATGTTCCTTCCATCATCCTATTTTTAAACCTGAAAGTAAGAGTGCAGTAAACTATCAAATTGATAAGTTCACCATATAAAGCAACTAGATTCACATCTGCTGACGATAGGTAAGCACCAAGTTGTCCTTCATATGTTTTCATCCACACTGCCGCTGCAACTCGTGTGAGGTCGTTTTGATTCAGTTACAGCTTGCAATCTAGCACCACCACTCGTCATGAAACTTTTACTTTATTCCTGAAACCTAACTTTTCACGTTCAGCACAAAATGTTCATATTCACTGCTGTCACCACCTAGTTCATGGCTTGCTTTACCCGCAATATCTGTGTAGCGGTCATTCTTTCCCTACAGAACCTGGCAAAAGGAACTATAGGTCTGCAAACATTGCACCTCTGCATTGCAACAGGACAAGACTTATCTGAGGTTAAATCTCTGTCTCAGACACACCAACAGCATTTAATATCATCTGACTTTAATTTATTTTTCCAATTATTCTTTTCAGTCTCATGATCACATTTATTACTCTTCTGCAGTTACTTAATTTATTCGGTCACTTGCAGTTTATTGGGCTTACTGCTTTAGTGTGATAACCTGATAGCATTGCTTTCCATAGTAAAGCTATTTTATCGTTCGGTGAAACCTCACCATTCATTTAAAGCCCTCCTGTACATGGGAGTTATTTGCTATGCATTATAATGTGATCTATGCATTATAATTTGATCTCTTATGAGATCATCGTTTTAGATTTCCAAATGTACAAGTATATATTTTTTAAGCAGTTACAAAGTCATCAATGGTATCTTCTCTGTCCAGCTTTCTGTTGAAGAAAGTATATTTACTGACTGCCAGACACGGTTGGAGCAAAATATGCATCAATACTCGCAACAGAACTTCTAAACTCACTGCCTTCCCCAGCGCCTCTTTCACCTTTAGGCATTTGCCTGTATAAATATTTGCCATTCTGGTCTCAGTTAACATAACTCCATTGGCGTCCTTGTTTTCTGATGACATAACTTAGTCTTTAAATGTCTGTACATAGCTCATTAAGTATTCCTTCCACTTCTTCCATGGCTTGCATGGTTATACAGGAATGGAAAAAAAGCCTGCGGAAGTGTTAAAGTCTTAGGGCCATATGTATGAACACATTTTCCCATAGACACAGAATTGGGAAACCCCTTTGATACATATGCCCCTTATTTTGATGAATGGCGATATAGAAAAGAAATAGGAAAATACAAGGTTAGTCCTTTCTTTGCCATAAGAGCTTGCCCTGGGGCACTTCACAGCATGGTACTAAATTCAATTTGTGCTCTCTCAAGGGTTAGCAAATCTGATTAAAAATAACCAATGTCTAACATAAGTGACATAGCAATAATGTTGAAAACATCACTATTAGTCTAAATTAAATCCCTGGAGTCTGCAATTGCATTGTCATTATTAGTTTAAAAAAAAGGAGTGTGTAACTATGAGTTTATGATGTGTGTAATATGCATATTTATGAAATGTAAGGGTTTTATAATTTTTTAATTGTTGAGTTCATGATGTTTTAAAGACTGTGGGGTTAAATAGACGTTACTTGACTTGCACGTTTATTAGTAGCTCCCCTGCATAAAAAACGGAGATGTGAGATTTGCCTTGCAAACCTGCGAGGTTCAGCTGAAGCACAGTGAGGCACCGTGCATTGGTATGGCTCAACTATGTCCTGCCATTAATTGCACGAAAACGGCTCCAGCACAGTAACAAGTATTTCTACTTCTTATCATGCAAAAAAATAAAATGCGGAAGTGACTACCCAAGAATAGGACGCTGGCATTTAAAATACGGTGGATATCTTTTCTTAGAGTCTAAAGCCCTAATTAAATGCTGTATTTCACACCAATCCTACCTACTTAAATTACAGCTCAGTGATGAAAATAAAATAATTTCTTTCGAAGCTGACCCAATACTACAACCACAGTTAAGACGCTACTTTGTCTAAGTACATTTGGGAGTACTGCTGCCCAACTCACCCGCTCTGAGGCCTAACCTGGCTGGCGATGCAGGGGCGCCCGGACTCATTCGTGCAGCGTGATCCAACAAACACACCAGGTTCTTGTTTTACAGAAACAAAATTATATCTAGTGGACGTTATGTCTTCCGTTCAGGCATTCCCTGTCATTGAGCTGCGCCCAAACAAGGCTGCGAGACTCATGCGAAATGGTGAGCACCACCACCCGGCCTGTACATTGCGTCACGAAACACCGGCCTGTCGCTGCCTTAATGTGTCAATTTACGATTTTTCAGGGGCGTGACCAGGGTTGTTTTTTGTATGGTTTATGGAGAGTGGAGGTGTTTTTGCGCGTCCATCTGCCAGCAGTGAAGCTGATACTGTGAAGGAGTAGGGCGCTTGTGGAGGAGGAGATCTAGCTTTACCTGTCACGCGAACGCACATTTATAATTTTTTAAGAAATACCCATTAGACAGCTCTGAGTGTCCGCAGTCTTCCAGGAAGTGACAAGAACGAAGGGTAAACAGTAGGGAAGTACTGCTCTTTTGTTCCGGGTCAGCAGAGGCAGAGCCATATTAAAAATAACTGAAACGCCGTCAATGTAGGAGCAACACAGAAACCCAAAATTACAAAGGGGACAGTATGCTGTGTCTGTATCATCAGACAAGCTCATTAGTTTCCGACCTCGTATCCATGACAATTATAACTGCTGCTCTTCGGAAAATGATATCTTCACTTCCGTGTTGGACGCTATACCTTATATCACTTCCTGTCTTATCCAAAATGGCGACGCGCATGGAGCAAGTTGTGGATTCTGTTGTGGGTGCCTGGTAAAGCAGTTTTATCTTTCTGCAGAGGAGCGTACTGGTGATGCGGCTGGTTACTTCGCATTTAGGGGCATTGTGCTATGCCAATGCTTAAAAAATTCCAGCATCACCTTAGAAAAGTCACCCAAGGGACCAATTTCAGGTGTTAATGACCCCTCCTTGTTTGACTGGTCTTTGTCCTCTCCCATTCGCCTACTTGGCCCGGATGCCCGCAAAACAGCTGTTGCTGCCTCTGAGTCCTCCCCTGTTATTGGCCATCTTATGTCTTCCGGTGGTATCCTTGCCTTTTTTGCTCCTGCGACGCCCCCACCCTTGTGGTGTAGCAGTCTAGTTGTTCACGCACACTACGTGTGACGTGAACGGAAGTCCGGCGGCGGCCATGTTCGGCCATTGGCGTGCGGATTTCGGGGAGAACAAAGCACCGCTCCGGCGCTCCCGGCTGTATGAATAAATAAAAGATATTTGGGCACACTCACTAAGCGCAAGGGGTTTCTTTGAAGCACAGCACTTTCAACAGAAATGACCAACATTATAATGGCGACGAGGTGGTGAAGAGGCAACCTGCACCCCACCCAGAACCCACTTGAGAGGCCACGACACCAGGAGTGCCCATCAAAGGAGCAAGTCACCGGGAGCGCGGCAGAGCAGCGGTGAGTGCGCCACAGCATCGGGGTCACGCCACACCTGCGCAGGCTTGGGACATCTCTGTCCAACTCGCCAGGAGCCAGCAACCTTGCAGGCAGAGGTCCCCGGCCGACGTTTCCGCACCGCCCACAGGGAAGTGAGGGCTCGTCGGCCATTCAACCCCGGCAGGGGCGTCCTGTACCCTGGCGCAGCTAAGCGACAGCCACGCGGAGAGTGGGGATTCCAGCCAGGAGGACGACGTGCGTCCAAGGGACGCCCAGGTTGCAGCACTCCCAGACAGCCCTACCAATACGAGGAGACGGGCCACTAACGGGTAGAATATGTGTGCTCAGACATTCTCGTTGACGAACCCGGTGCCATTCTTGGCAAAAGGGGGAGAACCCGAAATGCCGTGGGAGGACTGGAAACAGTACTTCCTGAATTACCTCTCGGTGCTAGAAGAGGAGGGAGAAGCAGAGTTCTCGAGCGCCCAGAGGAAGAAAATCCTCCTCCGTCATTTGGGCCCGGCGGGACAAAGAGTATACCAAAACCTGGTGAAAAAGGAAAGAGCAGCAACGGATGTAGACGTGTTCCAGCACACATTAGAAGACCTTGACGCCCACTATCGCCCGGTGGTATGCACAGCGATAGATAGGTATAACTTCTACCACAGGAAGCAAGAAAAAGGGGAATCGGTTGATGAATATGTGGCGGCGTTACAAAAATTAGCCATAACGTGCAAATTTGGAACCTTACAGGAAGAATTGATAAGAGATCAAATCGTCATGCACACGGTGAATTCCTCCATACAAGAGAAGCTGTGGATCAATGGCGATGCACCTTTGAAAGAAGTAGTGGCATTAGTAAAAAAGGCGGAGTTTACTAAGAGGTGCGCGGAAGCAGCCAAGCACGAGAGCAGTCAAGGGCAAGCAGTGTGCAAGGTAGCAGACAGGAAGACAAGTGACAATAAACAACCACCTGGACAACAAGGAGCACGGAACTACAAAAAGTACAGTACTAGAACCCCAAGACCACAAGGACAACGGAATTGGAGTAGGAATACCTGCTATAGATGCGGCAGCAACACTCATGCCGCCAATGACAAGGGTTGCCCCGCATTCGGTGCCAAATGCTCATACTGTGGACTATTAGGACACTACGAGAAAATGTGCAGGAGGAAGACCCCTAGAAGCGAAGTAAAGTATGTGGCACAAGATTGGCACAAGGAGAACGAAGAAGAGGAAGATGAAGATGGAATCCTGATAGTGGAAGAGCAGGTCCTAGGCATAGAATGTACCACCGACAAGAAGCCAAAATGTGAGATGACGATCGGAGGAGTACAAGTGACCATGGTAGCTGATTCGGGGTCACCCTACACGATTATCCAGAGAAAAATATGGGAGAAGGAGTTCGTAACAAGAACAAGTTATCATCTAAGGCCCACAGACATCCACCCAGTGACATTCACTGGAGAGCCTATCCCCATGGTGGGATTTTGCCCTTTGTCGTTCGAGTTCAAAGGCAGAACGTGCAAAGGAAAATTATATGTGGCTGAAAAGGGACCGTCGGTACTAGGCTGGAAAGATCAAGGAGCCCTGGGAATTAAGTTAAACCCTGGAGGACACACGCAAGTCCTTATGACAGAAGAGGGACCAGAATATGCAGCACAACGATGGAAGGAAGAGTTTCCGGAAGTCTTCAGAGACTCCATAGGACGCATGGCAAAGTTCACGCATAGAATTCCTCTGAGAGAGGGGGCACAACCGGTGTCCCACAAAGCACGTAACATCCCATTCCGGACCAGGACAGCGGTACAGGAAGAGTTGCAGAGACTAGAAGATAATGGAGTGATAGAGGCAATCGACAATGCGGAATGGCTGGCGCCCTTGGTGGTAGCGTAGAAACCAAATGGGAAGGTGAGGTTGTGTGTTGACCTAAGAGAACTTAACAAAAACATTGTGGTGGACAAGTTCCCTTTTCCCAGGATCAACGAAATGCTAGCCAAAACCCAGGGAGCAAAATGGTTCTCCACCATTGACCTGACATCAGCTTACCACCAGATTGCCTTGCATCGATCCTGCAACCACCTTACATCATTCATCACACCATTCGGATGCTACAAATTCTTAAGGATGCCCTTCGGATTAGCCTCCGCGGCTGCTGTCTTTCAAAAACTGATGCACAGGTTGTTCCACAAGAAGGAAGGCATCCAAGATTTTCAGGATGACATATTGGTGATGGGGACATCCAGAGCGGACCACAACATGAAGTTAAAAGAGGTACTAACCATATTGATGCAAAACGGATCACTGCCCAATGGGACAAATGCAAGTTTGGAGTGAACAAAGTCACGTATTTGGGGCACGAGATAAGTCAACATGGCATCGAACCGAAGGCATCCAATGTCACAGCGATCAGGGATGCTCCTACACCCAAGAACAGGGAAGACATCAGGACTTTCCTGGGGATGGCAGAGTTTTATAGTAAATTCGTTCCACACTTTGCATCGAAGACCCATAACATACGATTACTACTGAAAGACAAATCTACATTCCAATGGACGGAAAGGGAACAACAAGAGTTCGAGGACATGAAACGCAACATCAGTGAGGCAGTGCCTATACACGGGTTCAACCCAGAGGCGCAGACCATACTAACCACTGACGCTAGCGATCGAGGATTAGGGGCAGTGCTCACGCAACAATCTACAGAAGGAGTAATCACCATGATCAGCTTCGCTTCCAGAGCATTGGCCCCCAATGAACAAAAATTTAGTGTTATCGAGAAGGAGATGCTAGCGGCAGTGTGGGCATGGAGAGATTCCGGCAGTTCTGTGGGGAGGAAAGTTCCTTCTGCGCACAGACCACAAACCCTTGGTGAAAGTCCTCACATCAAGTGGGCACGGGCATGCTACTCCACGGATTGCCAAAATGACACTGAGACTACTAGATTATGTGTATGACGTGGAGTACCTACCAGGACACAAGAACAAGGTAGCGGATTTTTTGAGTAGGGCTGCATCCAAAGAATGTGCGAAGGACCAAGAAGAAGGAGGATGGAAGGAGTACGCAGTTGCTCTCACAGGGGACCCAGAAAAGGCCATAAGCGCCCAGGAATGGGAAAACTAATACGACAAGGATGTGAAACTAAGTGCAGTAAAAGCATATGTGACAAACGGATGGCCGGACAAGAGATTGTTGGAGGAAGACTTGAAACAAAATTGGGAAATCCGAGAAGAACTGTCAATAGGGGACAAACCCTGGTTCTTGTTAAGGGGCACCAAAGTCATCCCTCCTTACTCCCTGAGAAATCACATTGTATCCATCACACACGAAGGACACTTGGGGATCGTGAAAACAAAATGGAGAGCAAAAGAAGACTACTGGTGGCCTGGGATGGACGTGATGATAGACAGATATGTAAGGGCGTGCGAACAGTGCAGCAATGTGGACAAGACTCAGAAATTATTACGCCCGCCCCTAGGAAGATACGACT
Organism: Triturus cristatus; assembly: GCF_964204655.1. NCBI lineage: Eukaryota > Metazoa > Chordata > Amphibia > Caudata > Salamandridae > Triturus > Triturus cristatus. Next base: position 762,319,882 of record NC_140592.1, on the reverse strand, counting down.
GTCCGGAAAACCCATGGGAAGAGATTTCCATAGACATCCTGGGACCCATACAAGACACACAAGGCACTCAGAAATATATCACGGTGGTCATAGATCGATACTCCAAGTGGCCGGCGATCGACGTGGCTGAAAACACAGAAACCGAGACAGTACTGGCCTTCTTAACAGACATCTTTATAAGCGAAGGGATCCCCAAAGGGATTTTGAGTGACAATGGCCCGCAATTTACATCAAGTAAATGGGAAACCTTCATGGAAAGGAATGGCATTGCGGTGCGACATACACCAATATACCACCCGGCAGGTAATGGATTAGCGGAGAGATTTAACCGGGGGATCATGGGATCTGTCCAGGCGGCGATCAGCCAAGGCAAGAACTGGGAGAAAGAACTGAAACGACTGATGTGAGCATATCGGATAACACCTACCACCACAGGGTACAGTCCATTCAGAATCCCGAGAGGAAGAGAACCATTCACGAAGGATAATGTGGCATGGAAACGTCTCACGGTGCAAAGCCACTGGTCTCCAGCAGTGGTGCGCAGAAACTTAGAGAGAGCCCAGACAGTGTACACAGACCACTACGATGCTAAACACAACACCAAAGAGGTCACACTAGAGAAGGGCGAATGGGTGAGAATCAAGCTGCCTACACAGAAGAAGAAAGGAGATAGTAAATTCACACCCCCTCTTCAAGTGATGGAACCATATTCCAGGTCAGCGCTCCTCAGCGACGGGAAAATATGGTCTCAAGATAGAATGGCAAGATATAATTCAGCAGGTTTGAGTAACACCATTGAAGAGACAGCTAACATCTTACCGAGGAAAGGAGGAAACCCGGAATGTCCCAAGGAGGAGGGGAGTAGTCCACCACCGAGAACATCGCAAAGGAAGAGAGAGGAGATGAGAGAACAGGCGTTCAGCTCCCAAGAGAGAATAGATCTGGAAAGTGGTATGGAAGCAGGAGGCATGGACGGTGGGGAAGCACCCAAGCTGGGACATAATAGTCGGACGCGGTGTGGCAGAAGAGTCAATCTGCCCAGGAGGTTTGGAGATTTCGTTATGGACAGCAAGTAAGACAGTACAGTTTCTTTGGGGTTGTTGTTAAAAGGGGGGAGATGTGGTGTAGCGGTCTAGTTGTTCACGCACACTACGTGTGACGTGAACGGAAGTCCGGCGGCGGCCATGTTCGGCCATTGGCGCGCGGATTTCGGGGAGAACAAAGCACCGCTCCGGCGCTCCCGGCTGTATGAATAAATAAAAGATATTTGGGCACACTCACTAAGCGCAAGGGGTTTCTTTGAAGCACAGCACTTACAACAGAAATGACCAACATTATAACCCTTCCCCCTCGCCTTTATTTTATTTAATGCAATTTTATGTAGCGCGAACATTACCCGAAGGTGTCAGAGCGCTTTACAAAAGAACCATTTGTGTTACATAAGAACTTTGAATTACATCTTTACCATACACCGCTTCTACCCCTGTGTCGAGGTGTAAGTATGGCCATTAGTTGTAAAAACTTCCCCTTGCAACTCTTCCATGTCCTTGCATTGTCCACCACCTTCGGGGGTGGGTGCTTGCATTTTAGCCATTGCCAGCTCCCACCCCTCCCAATTTTTAGGTCTCGCCTACGCATGGCGCATGCGCTGCATAGGAGGACCTTTATCTGTCGTTCTGCTCTTTTTCGAAGCACATACTTATGCTTGTGGCGGCATCCACCTTGCGGGAGCGCTCAGGGGCACGCCACAAGCACAAGTGTGTGCTTCCAAAAAGAGCAGACTGCGCGCGCACCATTCCCGGGCTCACCTCCTGCTCCCCCTCTCTCTCACGCCCGCTCCCAGGACAGTACTGGCGCAAGCACGAGTGTGCTTCAAAACAGCTGCTCTGGGCGGTGTCGGTTTGTTCTGTTTGTTTTTTCTGACCTCCAGAGCAGTCTCCTGTCAGGAGGAGGCGATGGCTCTTTTTTAAAATTATTTTGCAATTGATTTTATTTTGTTTTAATGGTATGGTGCTGTAAATAGCTTTTTCCTATTCTGCAATTCTATGCCCAGCCCACTCTGTTCCCTGCTCCGTCTATCATTCGAACCATTTACTGCTCTGTGCCCCGGGGTAATCCTCAGCCCGAGCTCTCCAATATAGCCTTTTAGTCTAGTCTTGGGACTGACACGTAATGGCTTAACTGCCCGACAGGCTTTCACCACTTCATAGGAGCACCCGGCCGAGGCAGAGGGTCGGCCTGCCCTGAAGCACCCTTCCTCTGAGAGGACTCCGACTCGGTCTTGGATTTGTTGTAACCCCCGCTAAGCGTTTCTCCCGCATGGTGCCACTAGATCCTGCTCGTGAACGTGCTTTTCTTTAGGATATGCCCATGCAATTATGAGATGAACTTATCTTTTCCAGCGGTCGACACCCATTCGTACGCCACACCGGACTAGTTGATACTACCGCTTTTCACATTCCACGCATTAACATTGACTGATTGCAAGCATTACTTAGTAGAATTTTGTTGCACTACTTACAGTGAGCCTATTCGCTACATAATGGCACATTCTTGATGCTCATTTGGCTTTTCCTCCTTCACGGTGGCCCATATTTACATGCATTGAGCTTGATATGGTGATTTTTAATTCTTCCTTCTTTAAGGCCCATAATTAACGCATATTGATTTCACTTCCTCAATCATTAGTGGACCTACTTATTGTGAAGCGATTTCTACATGCAGTGATTCTCACATGGCGCTTCTTTACTTGTAGAATCCACTATCCCTTGGTGGATCCTCCGAGCAACTACCTGGGTGGCTCACCCCGGGCACCCTTACATTTTTGCATACTTCCTACCTCTGAGTGAGACCCTACACCATTTTCTGGACCCGTACACACACATGCTTACAGAGTATGCACAGGTAGCTAACTGCCAGTCTGTTTTTAGGTCTCAACTACGCAGCGCGCATGCGCTGCATAGGAGGGAACCTCTTGTAATCGGTTCGGTTTTTAGGCCAAAAAAGTGCACGCATTGCATTGCTTTCAATGGCAACGCATGCAAGTTTGGCGATTCCCTTGCGGGAGCGAGCTTTGAAACCATCTGTTTGTAATTAATTGGCAACCAGATGGTGCCCATGCTCGCTCCCGCAAGGGAAACGCTGTGTGCGCTCTGGGCCGTTCGCCCACCCCCACCCCTCCCACTTGGTTTATTGCCTCCTGTCATACACCCATCCTCATCTTAACCTGCCTTCCTTCTCCCACGCTTTCCTTCCCCCTTCTTTCCGTCTCTCCTGCTCTTTCCCCTAGCTGCCTCTTCTCTTCTCTCCCACTCCTTTACTGAGCGTTTTTCTCTTTTCCTTTACTTTTGCTTCCCTTTTCTTTTTCGCTGCCTCTCTCCCGTTTCCTTTCTTGTTCTGTTTTCCCCTATTTAGTTTCTTCTCCTTTCTCTCGTGTTACCTTCTTTTCCCTCTCTCTACTTTCTCTCTTCCTCCACCCTCTCTCTCTTCCTCCACCCTCTCTCTCTACCCCCTCTCTCTCTCTCTCCCTCCACTATCTCTCTACCTCCACCCTTTCTCTCTCTACTTCTACCTCTCTACCTCTCTCTCTCTACCTCTCCCTACCTCTCTACCTCTTTCTTTCTACCTCTCTCTCTACCCTCTCTCTCTTCCTCCACCCTCTCTCTCCACCCTTTCTCTCTCTCTTTCTCTACCTCTCTTCCTCTATCTCTCTACCTCTCTCTACCTCTCTCTTTCTACCTCTCTCTCTCTACCGCTCTTTCTCCACCTCTCTCTCTACACCTCTCTCTCTACACACCTCTCTCTCTACACACCTCTCTCTCTCTACACACCTCTAAGTGGCAGCCGGAGCCTGATAGCACTGCTTGTCCTTTAAAAAAAAAAAAAAGCATTGGCACAGCCAATAGGTCTCGCCTTTGCGACCTTGTAAGTGTTTAGTTATCCAGTACAATATCCTTGGTGCAACAACATCAAGTGTCGCATGGCTAAACACTTATAAGGTCCCAAAGGCGAGACCTATTGGCTATGCCAATGCTTGTTTGCTGTTGATGTTGCCGCAAAGCAGGCCCAAAGCTGCTGTGCATCCTGGCTGCCGAGGTACTCAACTCCTGGGGCACCCCGCTAGGTCCAGCGTCCTCATTCCCTGCGAGATCCAGCGTAGTGCTGTGAGTTAGTCCCTCGTCTCCCATCATTGCCCGGGCGTGTCCTGGAGCACTCCTTTTTTTGTGGCTGACCTTCTGTTCCAGTCCCGACCCCTTATGCTTGTCCCTGCTCCGTTTACCCAGTCCGTGACCTCCGCCACTACTGACACCACTTTTGCTCAGTTTACACAGCCCCTTCTACGTCTGAATGGACTGCTTCTTTGCTTATAATCTCACACTCTGTAGCAGCAGCACCTCTTCTCTTGTAGAAATTCCCAGGAGAAAGAGGCCCTGTGCCAGGCGCCTGCAGTTAAATACCCCCCACCTCTCTGCCGAATTCCTAAGATTGAATTTATGACTGAGCTGACCCAGCGCTGCGATCTACTGGTCCAGCTCCTTCCCTTCCTCCATTCCCTTGTCCCCACCCAGTCCTGTCCAGGTTCTGCGTCTTGGGGGTGGCTTCCACTAAGGCCCCCGGTTCAGCCACTATCCCCCTCCCTTTTGGTAGGGGGAGGCGAACCAAGGGGCATCACATTTAGGGGCATTGTGCTATGGAGATCAAAAAGACTTGAACGTTTCAAGCCTCACCTGTATTTCGGCAAAATTGTGCATGTAGATCATTCCAAGAGCATTGGGGACTAACGTTGCACTGCATTCGTCCTACACTGGTACTCCATCGGGAAAAACGAAAAAGGTATAGGTGCTATACTTGGATTAATATCAGCCTCTCGTAAGTACTAGAGGCCGCTTTGCAGCACAAATTTACCACACCCACTGCCCCCTCTGCACAACCCACATAATTAGCATAATTTAACACCGCTTTCTTTGAATACTGTCACGGATTGTCACTTGCATTATAAAATAAGCAATGTGCTATTAAAGTTCATATATACATACAGTCAAGACCGATAACAGTGGGAGAGGATGTAGCATAAGGGCTAGGGCGGTCGATCTCTAATCTGGGGAACCGGGTTCAAGTCTTGGCAATGATGCTTAACATCCTATTATTCTGAGCAAATCACTTAATCTCCCCGTGTCCTTGTAATGCAACTGGTGCCTATATAAAGCACTCTGATACATTCAGCTCAAGTTCGCGCAATAGAAAACTACGAAGAGAGAGGGAGAAACAACTCCTTCTCCACTGGACAAAACTATCAATCTCAAACAGCACAGTGACAGACGTTACTTACTCACTCTCTCAGGACCAGCAGATGGCTCCCAGTGCAACCATCTTTCTTGGTGCCCCATAACTTCGTTCTCCACGGCTTCCCTCAAGTTACGGCCTTCTCTGCAGCTAGTGCTGGGCCCAGACATCCCAAAAGGGCCTCTGCAGCTCCCTTCCCACTTGGCTACGCCCACCTCCATCACTCCAAGGTTTCCAGGCTGCAGCCCCGGGCGTGCTTCCTCTGGGCGAAGCCACGGTTGCCATGTGCAGAGCAGGGTTGGGTATGGCCGATTTCAGGGCCTGAGGTTTCCCCATCCTCTGCTGGGCATTTCAGGCCACAGGGGCCAGGCTGCTGCGAGCAGCAGCAGCGCTGCTAGCCGAGCACTATGATTGCGGTCAGCGCCACCCACTCGCAACTTATTTCCCCAGTAGGACGTGACGTCCCCCCGCAGCACCACGGGCGGTCAGACTTACTACCTGACTGGGCCTGTCTGTCTCATTGGGCACTACTCAGGCAGCAGGCTGTCTGATTCAGCCGCGCGGCGCTGGAATCTCATCATGAGATAGAAAAATTGTTGAACAGCAGTGAGCTGCCTGCCATAAGCCCATTGCATAGCTCAGCTGCGACCGCCCTAAGCCTGTGAAGCAGCGTGCACAGGCCATGGGCGATGCGCTGCCACACACAGGCTGCAGCGCTTCAAACATGATAATGCAGGTGCATTGCCAGGACTGCCCCGGGATAGTGAATTACCCGGAAGTCTCGAACTTGCAGGGACTGTCCCGGCAAAAACAGGATAGTTGCCAGCTATGCCATTGTACCGCCTCATACAGGATGCAACTGTATGCAAATCATCTTTGGTCCTCCTCCAATTGGAGTAGGTCAGCCGGAACTGCCAGGCCAGGTCCCCCTGTACTGATTTAGGTGTCAAGCTAGTAATTTTCAAGCAGCCGTACTGATTTGAGCTCCCTTTGCTGTTCTGAAGCCCAGCACACTGGGTAGAAAACAAATTGCTAGTATTTGCTTCAAGAATTTTCATTTCTATTAAGGACACGGGGGCGAGGATTATGCTTCTCTTCCTTTACTGGAAAAAAGCAGCCAATGAAAAAAACATTTCACATATAACACATACTACATATCACATGATACTTTGCTCTTAACCACCAATCATGGCAAAGTCGTCCTCATAAGTACAGATAACACTGTCTTGATAGCCTCTTTCTTTGCTCAGAACAGCCATATCAATTCGAACGACAACCAACAATATCCATAGGGAAAACTTCAGCATGCATCTTCAACTTGCGAGCAGCAGCTCAACCAGCAATAGGAGCAACAAGTGCCAACCCAAGAGATGAGACCGGAACGTGTTCAATCCGCTTTCTGATTGGAAACTACAAAATAAATAAGGCACCATAATATCCATATACCAAAGAGGGCAAAAGACGGGTAAGGTAAACATTGAAAGAAAAACAATCAAAATCATGACCTTTCAAATCAATGACCGATATTCCTGGGTGGTGTAATCCTCTCCTCTGTGTCCTTAATAGAAATGAAAATATGTGACACGAATGCTAGCAAATATTTTATTCTATTTCAGGACCAGAGGCTCTGATCATGCTAGTTTAAAGCTTCTTAAATACCACAGAGCCAATATCTCCCACTGGTTTGTAATAAAATTGCTTTAAAGTAGAGTTAGATGACCAATTGTCGGATCTCAACATGTCTTGGATAGTGGGTCCTAACATAAAGAATTTTGAGGCCTTAGCACCCCAGACAGAATGAGCTCCAAAGACTTGAGTATCTATACCAGCTTCTGACCACACAGACTTTAATCACCGGGCTATAGTGGCAGAAGGCACTGGCTTGAAAGGTTTTTGTAAAGCAATCATTAACTGACCAGATGTATCATTTCTCAAAGCACGTATACATTCTTCAAGAACTTTCAATCAATTTACGACACGTAGTTTATCATTATTAGAAAATGCATGATACTCAATACACCTTGAAAACGTTTGTGTCCTGCCAGTAATTGGAAAGGAAGCTCCTTCAGAAGTATATACTCTATATGCAATGTCCAGAACTCTCACATCCAGTTTTTCTACATGTGGAGAGATATAAAAGCATAGCCAATTTTGGCGACAACTGTTTCCTAGACAATTGGTCATTGTCTGGCCATCTTTCAAAAAGGTTTAATATTATAAAGTCACGTCTCATTGAAAGGAATACTTAAGCCTGGGAGGTTTAGTAAGCCTTATACCCTTGAGAAGTTTATAGATGACGGTGCATTCCCACAGGCTTCCCATTAACGTGCACATGCCCTGCATAAATAACAGTACGAAAATTGTTCATTTACCTTTATGATCAATGCTCAGTTGCCTTCCGAGACAGGAAATCCACCACGGGAACCACGTGCCATTCCAGGCACCAACCCATCCAGCATCTCCTGGCTGAAGAGTACCTCTTCCTGGTAAAGGGGGCCCAGGCTTGTTCAATGAACTCTGAAGCCGCATCCAAAATGCCTGGCAAACTCCACTGTTGCTGGAAAGCCACCATGCCATCAGGGACAACTGCTCCGAAGGTATCATCAGATCCAGTTCCACGTGAGGGCCCCAGAGCATAGTCTGGGACCATGGAAGAAGGAGGTGAAGCTCGCAAGTCCACTCCAGGAGAATCAGGAACCAGGGTTGCGCTTTCCACACAGGGGTGACAAGCACCATTTCCGCTACCTGTCGTTTGATCTGAGTTGCTACCCTGGGGATCATTGCGAACGGGGGAAGAGCATAATTCAGGGACTTTGACCAATCCTGAGAAAAAGCATCAATCGCCCTTGCTAACGGATCTGGCCTCCAGCTGAAGAATTCCTCCAATTGGCGGTTCTGTCTGGAGACAAAGAGTTCCACTTTGCAGGGACCCCAAACAGTCTGTATCACTGAATAGATGAGGATAGAGCCTGCAATTACTGTAATCTATCAGGTACCTGGAATTCTAATCCGCTACTGCATTGGATTGACCCGGAGTGTTTTCTGTTATCACATATCTTGTGACTCAAGCAATAGTGATGAACCACAATTAAACCCAGGATCTGGCCCGGGGAGGGAACTAGAGGCGTTAGGGCACTAGAGAACGGTCAGCCTCCAACCAAAGCTATGAATCACAAAAAAGACCGTCTCTAGTTGTGTCTAAGAGATGCCCAATTTAGTGGGGGCAAATCACAAAAATTGACGGACTTGAATCACACACCACCAGGTGTCATGCTTCATCATCTGCCAGTCCTCGCCCTCCAAAAACCGCGTTTGATGGAGGGCGGGCATACACCTGGAGACAGGGATGCACTTCTAAACTAAGTGGGGGCCCAAACAAAAAAAGGAGTAGTGCCAAAAGTCCTTCGCTATTTCGACCATGAGGGACAATCTTGTGCCCCCGACTTGTTGAAATACCTCACCGCAGTTATGTTGTCCATCCTGAGAAGGATGCAACAAGACATTTTCTTGGGGAAACTGGTTGGCAAAGACCCTGCCAGAGCTCCATGCAATTGATATGGAGTACTAACTCTTGGAAAGACCACCTGCCGCCTGTTGAGAAATCTCCACAACGTGTTCCCCAACCCCATTGGCTGTGTCTGACTCTATCACCACTCCCGGCTGAGGTCTGAAGATTGCTCTGCCATTCCACACATCTTTGTGTCCCAGCTACCATCTGAGCTCCTCTCACATTCTCCGTCAGAAGTACCTGATCCATGTAATCTAAACCCTTCCGTTACTTTTGGATTTTAATTCTGTGGAAGACCCTGTAGTTAAGAGGCCCCAGGAAGATAGCCTGATTGGGAGGAAGCTAGCAGAACGACAGGCGTGCAATCGTCCTTAAGGAGACTGCCTGACGGGAAATGACTGATTTTATCTCCTTTTTTTATGTCCCTCAACATGGTTTTGGGGAGCTTCAGCTGAGCTAACTGAGAGTCAATCACAAACCTCAGAAATTCTATGGTCTGGGAAGGAGAGAGGTCCGGCCTCGTCCTGTTGATGACAAATCCCAAGACCTGTAAGAGCGACACCATCATCTGTAGAATCAGATAGACTAATTACTGGGAGTGTGCCATGATCAGAAGGTCATCTAAGTAAAGGATCATGCGTACTCCTTTCTTTCTGAGGTGTGCTATCACCGGTTTCATCATCTTGGTGAAGCACCACAGACCAGAAGAAAGCCCGAAAGGAAGGAAAAAAGATTCCAGGTGCCTGTCTCTCCATCTGAACAGTAGGAACAGCCAGTTTAGGGGAACGATGGGACTGGACAGATAGGCATCTTTGAGGTCCAAACGGACAACTGAGTCTGCCAGAAGATGGATACCCTCCATCTTGAAATGTTTCTATGTAATATAGTAGTTCAACTTCCTCAGATTAAAAACCAACCTGCGTCCACCCTGTCATTTTTGTACTAAAAAGATGTTGCTGCAGAAACCTGCTGCATGAGGGTCACAATATGCCACCGCTAGCTTCTCCAGCAGGTCTAGTTCGGCGTCTATAAAAGTTGACTCTTGGAGGAAAAAATGTAACTGTTGAGGGGACCCCATTTGCTGTGGTGTTTGATAAAACTCAAGTCGGAACCCCTGAATGGTTTGTAATACCCATGCATCCCGAGTCAAAAGACTACAATTGTGAAGAAAGATTTGTACTTGACCCCCCAATTGAACCTCTGAGGCATTGATAACCCTTACCTGTGGAATTATTAAACTGGAATCCCCGTCTGGAATCACCTCTGTGAAAGCGGCATCAGTAGGAATGCTGTCTGGTCAGGAAGAAGGTACCCCCTCTTGTGGAGTCTTGACAGTCTCTGCAGCTACGTCCGTAAGCTCCCCTGGGAGGGCCTTGGTAGTAGAAGCAGCCCCTGCCTCGCGTGGCTTGCTAAAAAAGGTCAGCTTGGAACACCTTCTTGAGGTTGGATTGTGCTTTATCTAGGAACCTAAATGTATTAACATACTTGGAGATGTCCTTAACAACTTTGTCTCCAAAGAGTTGCCCTTCAGCGAAGGGGACGGCATTGGCTGAAGCAAGTTCTGTCAAGTTTGTGTCCATGCGCATCAGAAGGGACTTCCGTCTCTCAGAAGACATAACACAGTTGGTGTTACCCAGCAGGCATATAGCCTGCTGTGTCCATCCTGCCAAGATAGCAGTGTCAATAGGGGAACCAGTTTCCGGGGCCATTTCCAGAATGTTTGTGAGTGGGCCTGTGAGATCTAAAATTTTATCCTGACTTCTGCACCAGGCGTGGTCGATGCCCTTCTTCAGGTCTTTAGCAAACATTTTTTTAGGAAAGTCAAAATACTAGGGTCAATCTCAGGAGTTTCTGCAACCTTGTTGAGGAGATCTGGTCTTGGACTTTCCACCCTGAGATGATTGCAAACTTCCTTTTCAAACCCCTTACGTAAGTTATCGTGTAAGTATTCTGACACCATGGCAGTGGGGGCCAAGTCAAACAACCTTGGGTGGACAATGTCCACCTGGTTAAATTTGAAGGGGGTGGGATGGGATTGCAAAGGAACTGAAGGTTTGGCAGAAGCAGACTTTTTGGTCTTCTTGCGTTTCGGGGTATTATTGTGATCAGAATGAGTGGAGTCCGTAGGCGCAGAATCTGTGGCAGTGTCGTCTTTACGCTTGGACTGCGTCCCTTTGGTGGTGGAAGGAACGGAACAATAGCCATGATCCCCAAGAGAACCATTGGGAAGGTTGGACAAGGCGGCAGCATGAGGCCACTCACATGACTTGGCTTTTGCCTTCGAAGACTGATCAGCATTATCTTCCATAGATTTTGGCGCCACCTGCTGGTCATGACCATGCCATTTGGCAAAGCGCTCCAGTTGGACTGTAATGGGCTTCAGGGCGGCCGCCAAAGCCTGATTAACAGTTAGAGGTACGGCACTCTCCTTTCCCCTGTTGACAGACTGCAGCACTGAAGCATCCAGGGCATCAACTAAAGTATCCTCCAAATGGCACCCTTTACCCTCCTTATGGTAGGATTCATAGGCACCCAGTCGGTCATGGTGTGAATATTAAGACTATAGCCAAGTCTATCCCCGAGAATATTAGGAGGGAGTAGCCAACCCCAAGTGCAGAGAGATTATCAGTGAAAAACAGGCTCCTCAGCCACTGCTGTAATCCAAATTATTGCAGCCTACCTGAATATATAGGAATCGTGGGCTTCAGTAGAGCCAATCTGATGAGCGTGCACTCTGCTCGAAAAGTTGGGCAAAATGCCCTATCATTGCAGCCCGAGCAGGCGACCAGACTGCGCTGTGTAGAGTTTTAAAACCAGCACGGTGCTGAGCATTAGCAGAATGCATCAGAGGAGGAGGTGAAAGCGGACTGCATGCAACCCAATTCGATCCCAAAAGGAGCCCAATTGGGTTAACCGCATCCAATGCTTTATAACTTGGGCCCGTCTATTAGGGAAGGCACCGAGGCATTAAACGCAGCCATGCAGAGCTGCGGGAAAGTTTGGAATGACAAAACACATGTAAACGAAAAGTGGTGAAATATTTCCCGCAAAGGCACGAATGTACTCCCGGTCGCGAGGACGAGACTGGGCAGAGAGTAACGCCATGGGGGCGCCAAGCTGGACAACAGTACTACTAATAATAAAGAACTGCAAAGTATCATAAAGAATGTCTACCAATAGCGTAACCTGTATGAAACACAATGCACATAGGAACAGACAGAGACACTTATCTTGATTACCAAGCAGCAAAAAAAGAGGTTCTCAAGATGGTGTTATTTGCACCTATATGGACTACTGGGCCATGATTGATGGTTAACAGCAAAGTATCATGGGATATGTAGTATGTGTTATATGTGAAAGTTTTTTCATTGGCTGCTGTTATTTTACTGTAAAAGAAGGGAAGTATAATCAGAACCTCTGGTCCTGAAATCCCTAAAGCACCCTGTTCTGTCATGCAAGCTTATATGCTGGTGAATCATTCTTTAAGATCATTAGTTTAATATAGGGAAATGAAGAGGATGCTACTTTCAAAATTGCAGCCATCTTCTTTAAAATATAAATGGCTGAAACTTCCATTACACGTGTTTTCAGAGCATCTTGGCTGTTGTATTTGAGTCACTGTATTCAGTTGGTGCAACAAAGATAGTCGAGGAGTTTGACAAAATGCCTTTCCACAATCTCATGCTGACAATCGGGTCAATATCAATTCCCTGTTCCAGCTCTCATTTCCTTCTTTACATATATCTTGTGTACCTTTATCCCATTTTTCATTCTATACTTAGCTGTACGTTTCTTTTTTTTCCATCCTTTGTTGCCTCTCTCTGAACTCCTAATTCCTTTTGCCCTTCCTCCCTTCTTCCTTTGTTCCTCTTCATAACCTTTCTGTCACATCTTTTCCTCACCCATCCCACTCCATCTGCCCCATTCTTCATTATCTTGCTCGCTCTTTGACCCTTTTTTCTTATATTCTTCCACATTTCCTCTTCTACTCTCTACCTCCAACCCCCTCACTTAGTCTACTCATTCTCCACCACCTCATCCTCATTTTCCACATCAAACTGTTCTCTCCCTTCCACTATTTTCTCTTCTTCCACAGGACTTTATTTGTAAAAGAATAAGTCCCAGCGTCCAAAGTTTTGCTATCACCTGTCAGCAGAGCTAAATACCAAGGCTGCATAGTCTTTATCTTGCCTCACTTTTCTTTCATCCATTCTCAGACAAGTAGCTACCCTTCACTCTTTCAGGTTCTTTTTCATCCCTAGTTTCTTTCTTTGACATTTTTTCCCGTCTTTCACTTCCTCTGTCTTTTGTTTATCCATCTTTCGCTTCCTCTGTTCTTTCCTCTTTTGTATGTTCCTGTCTCCTGCTCCGGGTCAAAGTCTGGGCACCAAGAATGAGTGTCGCTGGGCCCCTCATGCAATCACCGGCTGAAATTAATCGCTGGCTCCAACCTATCTTTTAGTTACTTGTAAAACTCTTCATTCCTAAGTGCTTCCCAGATTTTTTCCATCCCACTCCTTTCTTTCACTCTCATCCTCTCTCTCAACATATCACTTTTATGGCTTCCTTGTACGCATTATTTTACTTCTTTTTTCTACTATTCCCTCCTTCTTACTGTTACTCTGCCCCCCTTCTTACTGCCCTCTTCTCCCACCCCTTTCACTGTCTCATTGTTCCTCTCCCCTCACCCTACTCCCTTTTTCTTTTCCCTTCTTACTTTAAAGTGACAGGCACACACATGATAGTGCCACTGGTAGTAAGCACTGTGCTTGAGTGAAGAAGGCTGAAGCTGGAGACCATGAAGCACGAGACAGAAGCATAAATAATACTGGAAAAAGTCATGGGTAAAGCTGGAGACCACATATGGTCTGCAGGCAAGGAATGGTACTAAATGGCTAGACAGCTTTCATGTTTCTATCAAGCGTAATAAGATACCTCAATCAGTTTAGGCCTGCGCCCTGTTGTTATCCAACATTACACTGTCATTACCTGTGATCTGATTTGTTACATCATGTGACGTAAATTCCTGCTATGTCATCATTATGCTAGTTAGCTGTTTGAACCCTGAAAAATACTACCTCCTTTTGGTCATTGGGTGTTGGCAGGTATGGGTTCCCTCTGAACCAGTATACAAGTAATCCCAGACCAGTTTCAGCCTTATCAATCAGTTTCAGCTTGAGCACTATAAAACAGTGAGCACAGAACCCATGTCTGGGAATATCCATCGTATCTAGAGTGTCTCGTTAAGAAACCGAAAAGTGATGCATTTAATGTTTGAATTACTGTTTGCCACTGGTAGTTACGGCAACATTCAAGTCAATCTATTTTTACTCACTGTACCACCATGGACAAAACAAGTGTTGTGCAAATAAGCCCTTGTCCTCCTTTAACAGGAGCAGACCGATAAATCCCAAATACATTTGACCTGTTTGCGCCTCATCAGTGAGGTGCAGCTAGAGTCTTTTGGCATAGTAAGCTTGAGATAGATACCTGGGAAAACCTATTGCACCAAGGAAGTCTTGCTAAGAAAAACAAATGTTATGGATGGGATGCTTGTACTAATCTCAATCACTGGTAATTAATCGGACACTTTCCAGTCTCTCTCTCTTGAGTTGCAGAGTGAGCAAAGATTCATGGATGAGAATGTGGCCTGAATAATTACCTGGGGGCTGAGATTAAGTGAGTCATTCCTCCCATAGCTCGTTTGTTATTCTAAGTGATATTTTTTTGGAGTCCCCTGTATTCCACACCTCTGGAAAAGGACGTCCCTGATATCGAAGGGAAGATCTTGCGAAGGAGAGTGATGGTCAGCCACAGTCCTGCAACTATTCTGTGGGAACTTGGAACAGCATGTTTTGATGCTGTTGCCCATGCACTGCAGCATTTTGGCGGCATAGAGAATCATGTGTCACTGCACCTACCTGTAAGCCACAGGTGGGCCCATTTTCAATAGTTAAGTGTTCTTATGGAAAACATGGCAAATCATTTTTTTTAATTCAATTACTGTATGCTACTGGTCTTAGTTCCTGTTAAGAACATAAAGATGTTATGAAATTGGAAATGTTCTTCAAAATATGGCAATGAGACTTTTTTTAGGGTACACAAGTTTGACTATATGTCAGAAGACCAACATTAATTCCACTGGCTCCCTGTTCCACAGCGGTTTAAATTCAAGGCTTTGTGCCTTGCACACCATGCTTTTTATGACCATAGATCCAGTTCTTGCTCTCTACATCCTGAGTGATAAATATTCCCCATTTTAGGTGCGTGCAGCTTGTGGGTGGAACTTTTCCAGGCCTGACCCCAAAACTTTGGAATTGTCTGCCTATCACTTTACAACAAACTGCCAACATGCCACTTTTTGTAAAGCCATTTAGACTCATGCACTCTGTTAACCATTCTCTGCTTCTTTTGTGCAGTTTGAGCACCAAGTTGCATTAAGCGCATACATTCACTTACAAATACCTTCACTCCGTCACAGAAGGGACCTCCCATTTAACAGGATTTGTTATTAGTAGCTATGGACATTACAGTGTTATACACCATCAAATCCTGTGACGAACTTAAGGCTTTTTCATATTTCTTATCAAAAACATCAGTCTTGTTTCCTGGACATACTAACAGCCCGTGCCTGTTTTCAAGCAACATTTCCCGTAAGTCTCACACAGTCGCTGCCCTACCCACATGCACCACACAGAAGGGAGTGAAAATGTGGCCAGGTTTTCTTTGTGCAGGGGTACCTGCCTAAATAACTTATGTCTCTAGGTGACCAAGTAGGCAGTAAAATACCAGTAGGTCCATGCTGAACAGCCTGCCCTCCAGTGGTAGGGACAGTAGTCCTTACTAGGGAAGAAGAGAAAGACAGTGCAAACAACGTGTAGTATTATTATCTGTCATGTTTATGTTTTTTTTACTTACGTTTACTATTGAACACAGTTTGCATTTACTTCCTGCTAACAAGCATGAGGGTGAATTGCTGAGTCTTATTCAACTCCACCCACATACCATTATGTTCCCATGTATTTTTCACATAGTAAGGTGTAGGAAGCTGGCTCTGTATATACTATACCAAAATAAGGTAAATAGTGTACAGAGTCCAGTGGAACCCCAAAGGTAGGCAGAGGAAAAAGTAGATACCTTACTCTCTTTTTGTGGTAGTTTGGGCGAGCAGTAAGGCTTTATCAGAGGGTAGTGTTAAGAATTTATTGTACACACTTACTTTTGAGATTTTTTTGTACGTTACTTTTCAGATTACTTTTTAAGTGACTTTTTCTGCTCAGTGTGATATGCCTAGATATCACACTTGGACATTTCCTAGAGAAAAGGTAAGTAATTCATTTTTTGTACAGTTGCACTCTCTTAAGGTTTCATACAAATCAACTCCACACTTAGAAGATTTTTCACAGAAATGCAGTCCTATTGGAGAAAACAGTGTTATTGGTTTACCGGTAAGTACTTAGGCTTTGGAGTTGGTATTCTAGGGTTAGAACTGGGGTTAGAACCAGTGTCGAGAATGCACTCTCACAACACCCTCAGCAGAACTAGGACAGCCAGGTGCAGAGTGCCGAGGCCCAATGTTATCCAGTGGGGGATAGGGGACCTGCGGTTGGTGGCTGCTCACGAGCAGGCCACAAGGTTGTGGGAGCAAAGCTCCTGGTGTTAGGCTCAAGGTAGAAGGGAATCCGATTTAGCACCCAAGGTACTCCCACAGCGGGACAGGGGCGGCCGGGTGCAGGGTGCTGATTTGGCGTCGGGTGCCCTGTTGTTTTCAATGGGGATTGGCAGTTTTGTTTTTTGGCTGCAGGCTCAGTCCAGGAAGGCTTCCGGGAGGAACCAACAGTTGGGCAGGTAAGTTGGAGTGCTCGGGGATGCAGGTGCACCTCGAAATCTCTTCTCCAGGTCGCTGGGTGGCTGGATGCAGGAGTGTCTTTTGAGGTAGGATTTCAGCTTACCGAGCCACTTGCGGTTGGAGGGGTCTCCGTTCAGAGGCTGCAGGCGATGTCGGGGAGACCTGGAGGGGTCAACCAATGGTGGGCTCGGACTCTGGAGCACTAGGGGACCTCACTGGGACTGGTGGGTCACTCGGACTCGGGCCATAGGTGTCGGGTGCAGTGGTGGTTCCAGGCATTAGGTTTCTTTGTCCTCAGCAGGCACAGAGTCGTTCTTGGCTGTTTCTTTTGAACAGAGCTGCTGTTAACAGGAGATCTGGTCTTTGTGGAAGACAGTCAGTCCTCCCAGGGGTTCTGGAGGTCCCTGGCTGCAGGGCAAGGCAACTTTTGGTGCAAGATCGCTGGAAAATGCAGAGGAGCCGGTAGGGCTGGGGCCAAGTCATTCTCCTCTGCAGTCTCATCTGCTGGGCGTCTTCTTTCGTCCTTATTCTACATAGGTTGCGGGAATCTGCCTTCTTGGTTCAGGGCTGCCCCCTAAATACTGTATCAAGGGGCCTTTTAGGGGTCTCGAGTTCAGTAGCTAATTGGCTACTGACCTTCGGGTGACTACACCCTTGGTGTGCTCACCCCAAGTGGGGGAGTGGGCACAATTTCTAATCCTGATTGGAGAGTGCCTGCCATCTGCAAGATGGCTGGCACTGAAGAGTGGGCTTCATCTTGCCTCCCCCACCTGAGGGGCAGAGGTGGGCATACCTTCTGGGCTGTTCTAATTTTTCCCACCTGTCTTCCTGACGAAAAGGTCGGGAGACAGTTAGGGGGCCTGCTCCTGATAGCAGGAGAGGCTGGGGATCATGTTACAAAGGCAGCAGGGCCTTTGAAGCTTCCCTGCCACGAATGACTCTTCCTCACCTGGGGGAGGTGTGACCACCTCCACCCAGGAAAGGCTTTGTTTCTGGGCTCAGGGAGTGAAGGCTCCCAACCCAGAGGTCAAGAAACATGTCTTGTGGTAACAGACTGGTGTTTATCAGTCCGGGAACTCACCAGAGGCTGGTCTTTTTTCAGGGGGCATCTCTAAGATGCCCTCTGAGTGCATGGTATAATAAATCCCACAAAGGCATCAATGTGGGTTTATTATGCTAACTAGTTTGCTACCAAACTTCCCAGAATCCAGTAAAGCTATTATGGTGCTGTGGAGTTCATAATGACAAACTCTCTGACCATATACTGTTTGTGGCTTTACTGCACTTACAATGTCTAAGAATGGACTTAGACACTGTAGGGGTACAGGGCTCATGAACCTGTACCGTCACCAGCGGTATAGTGCACCCAGCTAGAGGGGTGGCTGACCTATGCCATAGGCAGTGGGTTGTAGGCATGGCACACAGAATGTGTGCCATGTCGACTCTTCACTTTTCCCTGCACCAAAACACGCAGCCTGCAATGGCAGTGTGTGTGTGTTAAGGCACAATATGTGCTGCAGCCCTTAGAGGCCTTCCCTGGTCATTGTGCCCTTGGTACCCATTGTACCTTTTACAAGGGACTTACATGTGGCTAGAGAGGTGCCAATTAGGGGTACAAAGGTACATTTTGGGAAAGATCACAGGCCCTGGGAACCTGATTGGCAGGGACCCAGGGCATATCAAGTCAAAGTGCATCATAGATCTGGCAAAAAGTGGGGGGGTTACTGCAACAGAGACCCAGCTTCCCACACAAGCTCCCCCAGCCCAAAGGCTAGGAGACTTGGCGAAACCTGGGCGAGTCTTCCAAGTCTTTCACGGGAGGAAGAGTAGAGGAAGTGGTTTGAAACTTGCATGGCCTACTCTGCCTTACTTCCTTCTGTCCAGGTCAGCCCCTTTGGGGAGTTGGCCTATCTTAACAGTTTCAGGACCTAATTCCCAAACTGCTTTCTTAGCTCTTTAGTGTCTTTACCCCACCTATTTAGTTTGAGTTCAGTGGTGCCTACCTCTGCAACTTCTAACTTAGCTAGGGCAAAACCAAGTTACCCACAGAGGTTACCCACAACTTTAGTAACTCCACCATGACCAGGGGGGCCTAACTTGCTATTTGGCATGGGACTAGGCCACCATGCCAAGGACAGTGCTGCCATGAAGGCTAACACCCATTAGAGGCCATTCATAGCTGTCAGTGCCCCGAACCATACCTTTAGCTCTTCACTGGTAGGTGAAGGGGCTAACTTACTGGCTTCTTGGGGCTCTGGTGGCCTGTCTGCTGTTTTATGGTAGGGGGCCACTACACTGTGTTGTGAACACCCTTCTTCCACCCCTTGTTCTGTCAGCTGAGGCGCCACCAACTTAGGCTGGACAGTTGCCTGACTAGTCAGGTCTTTTTGTGGGCTAGGGAGGACTTCACCAGGGCCAGTTTTGGAGTTCTCCCTTACTGACATAGAATCTCCCTAGTCCACTGGATCTGTGGCTAACAGTTGCCCACCTTTCCTACACTGTCTCTTCTTTTTCTTTTGCGGCTTATCTGCACTAAATGCAGGTTCAGTCCCCCCAGGTTCCTTGGATGAGGTCTGGCACTGGACAAGTACCTCTCTTTGGCTCAGACCAACCTGTGGGTGGTAATTCCCATGGAGACAATCAAGGGGAGGTCTTTATTGACTACCAACTATCTCCAACTAAGGGACACAGCTTTTTCTAGGGGCACTACAGCCACAGGCCTAACAGTGCACTTTCAAGGGCAGCAGGGCAGTCCTTCTTCAGTCCTCTCTCCTAATCCAGCATGATCTAAGGTTCAGGGGGCCTATTATATCCTGGGAAAGAGCTCCAAGGGGACAACGCAGTCACTAGCCAATTGTCTAGTAGGTTCCCTCCTCTTTGGTGACGAAGTTCCAGTTATGTGTAGCATTTGGCAATCTCAGAGTGCAATATTCTTGCCACTCTCAAGATGTCTGAACCATCCCTCGACTATGAGGAGCTTTGTAGCCCACCCCAGAGGTGTGGCTACCTAAGGGCAACACGTCCACAGGAAAATCGTTTTTGGACAGGTTTTCCCTCTCTGTCCCTATCTCCAACTTGTCTGCAGGAACAAAAGGCATCCTACTCGGGTGTGTTGTCACAGGCGGCCGTGTAAAGGTAGCTTCCCCTTTAAAACTTGCCTGACACACTGACTGGCCTTCTTGGGAGAGGTGTTCACACCTCACTTTGCGGCAACTGCCTTTGTTCCCAAGCCTGGGAGTTGTTCACACATCTCCCCAGGTGGGCAGAAAGCTGTCTGTTGTTGGCCAGGGTTTGTGCAAAGCCACCGGACCAGCTGGGTCACAGAGTGGCATCTTTCTAAAAGTTGATGAATTTTAATAATGACATAAATCTCCACTTGAGTATCAGGTTGGATTTAATGCCACAATTAATTTGATACCTTACAGTACCCAGTTAGGTAGTCCCATTCAGAAGGTATCCAGGCTGCTATGCCAGCCGGTAACTCAATGTTAGCCAATGGTGCTGCTAACTTTCCTCAGCAAAAATGACTTTAGTTTTTTTTGCCGAGACATATATAAACCTATATGTCTTGCTAAACAATATATAGCTCCTTACCATAGGGCAAGATAGGCTTTCCTTAGGGGAGACTTACATATATTGTTAAGGGAAGGAGTGTGTTTACTATTGGTTTTAATGGCAAAGTCGAACTAGCAGTGTACACACTGCACTTCCAGACTGCAGTGGAAGGCTGGTAGCCATTTTGTACTTTGTCACACAGGGTGACACAAACAGTGCTTCAGCCCTGAGTGGACACTCTGCCTTACATGCCATGGGTACCCTAGGTATGATATACTAGTAACTTATAAGTAAGTCAGTACTTTTCAATTGGGGACATCCAATTCAACATACCTATTGGAATGGGTCAGAACACTGGCACTTGGGTCTG
The DNA here is from genome assembly GCF_964204655.1 of Triturus cristatus. Lineage (NCBI taxonomy): Eukaryota > Metazoa > Chordata > Amphibia > Caudata > Salamandridae > Triturus > Triturus cristatus. Next base: position 762,299,317 of record NC_140592.1, on the reverse strand, counting down.
GTTAGCAGGACTTAGTGCACTCTTAAAGTAAAATAAAACAGCAGCTAATAGTCCAAATGGGGGGAAACCTGCAAAAGGGTTGTTTCCTAACAAAACTGGTACTACTTGTACCCAGGGCTTGTACATTAAATGCTACTAGTGGGCCTGCAGCTCTTATTATGAAACCCACTTAAGTAGCCCTTTCAAACATGTCTCAGGTCTGTCACTGCAGCCTGTGGGGAATTTTAAACTGCCAATTCGACATGGCAAAATAAACCTTTAGCAAGGCCTAAACCTCCCTTTTTAATACACATAAGTCCCCCAAAGTTAGGCCTAAACAAACTATAGAGCAGGGTGCTGTGTATTTAAAAAGTTGGGCTTGTACTTTCAAGTTTGGTATGTCCTGATAGTGAACAAATCCTACATTTGTTTTCAGACTTGTGAGGCATACCTCTTAACAGGATAGCATAACATTTATTAAGTGCTTCGTTTTTCATTGGGAACAGGTGGAAATGCCAATGCTTTGTCTCAAAAGAATTCTAATTTAAAACCCTCTTTAATGGTAAACTCGGATTTTAAGTTACAATTCTGAAATTGTCACTTTTAGAAAGTTGGCATTGTCTTGACCACACCATTTCGTGCTTTCAGCCTGTGTCCTGGGCCATGGGCCATGTCATTTGGCCTTTGTGTATTCCTCCCAGACATTGAGACAAAGGGGAACTAGGTGTTGGCAGGATGGGCCACCTGACCACAATTTTGGACGGAGCTGTTCCCTTCCCAACTTACATTTCAAAGGAGCTACCTGCAGCACACTCACAAATAACTTCACATCAGTCCTTTGTCACCCTAGGCCTCTTGGAGCCTGGGTAGGGGAGGAAGGAATTCCAGAACCAGATGTGGGGGTAAGCCTAGAAGTTTCTCCCACTTCAAAGGAATACATATTGGAACCTCAGACCAACTCTTCAGCTCACTCCTCGACCTGCAGAGGACTACCAGAAAGGCTGCCTTGTACTTCAGAGAACTGCCCTGCTGCATGAGGCCTGTGTTGTACCTCAGAGGGCTTCCCTGCTGCTTGAAGCCTGCCTTGAACCCACACCTGGACCCTGCCTAAAGTGAGACCTATCCTCCAATTGGTGCCCACACAGTCCTGGACCCTTGATAAGCCAAAATGTTGCACTTAGATAAATTTCCCAAAAAGTGGTCTGTGAACCGACAGAAGACCAGGATCTACCTGCTTGCTGATCCGCCTAAGGTGCATTGCCAGACGGACTGACTTAGCAGTAGCTCCTATTACATTCTTCCCCACAGCAGCTGCAAATCCTGTTCAGCGGCTACTCTTCGGAAGGGTATCCGGCCTTGTGGAGCCCGCATGACCTACAGCCTGCATCTTTGTCCCACTGGAGATTTTTGACAAAGTCCACATGTAGAAATCTTAACTATTGCGACTTCATCTGATGACGACGCTTCCTTCTGGGGCACCACCATCTGCCTTGCCCTGCTGAACTGTACTTTCCCAGCCATTTTTCTTCCAAATGTTTTCTAAGTGCGAAGGTAAGCCAATACCGTGCCCACTCCACTTCCGAACCACACTCCATTGCAGTCTGCCATAACTTTGACTTTGCCCTGGTCTTGCGCAACTAGATGCCCAAGATTGGCGGTTTGATCTTTTAGGCGCTACTTTTTATGAAAATAAGTCCAGTTCTAGTGGTTGGATTTTTGCAATTCCGGTGTCAAACTTCTATTACAATTTTCTCTATTTTTATAAATTCTTGTGTTGGATTTACCCTTTATTACGTTTGAGTGCTGAATAAATATATTATAAATTGCCTCTAAGTTAAGCCTGACTGCTTTTGTGCCAAGCTACCAGAGGTTTAAGCACTGGTTAATTTAGTGACTTTTGTGGTTGACCCTGACAAGGATTGTAGGTGTTGCTCGATAAATATCTTCCGCACCCCCATCACAAACCCAATTTCCTACACTGCCCATCACACTGCCTTTATGTGACATTGATGATTGATGGTGGCTCCACGGGGGATCAATATGAACTAAAGAAACGTAATGCAGAAGTATAATTTTGCTAGTTTTCAGATAGATGGTGTTCCTATAGCTAACCTTACACGATGTATGTGTTATTCTATTTTGCACACCATACCACCTGTTTGGCCCTAGCCGTCTGCAAATCAGTCTCGACACTCCTCCAATAGGAACAGTCCAGCCGGAACTGCAAGGTCAGGTCCTCCCCTGAACTGGAACACAAGCAACTCAAGCCCGATTTTTCAGGGTCAAGACTAATTTGCATATGACTGGGTCCAAACTAAGGTTGCATGGTGAGCAAAATAACGATGGACTGGCTTCAAGTAATTACCAGTGGCTATGATTAATTAAAGCATTCTATCCATCACTTTTTTGTATACTTCAGTGCAGTGCCCGAAGTGTGACAGATATGCCCAGACATAGGGCCCGTGCACACTGTGTCACTGGAACCAAGCTATACTTGACAGATGGGGTATAGTAAGAGCAAAACCAGTCTTGCGTTGCTTGTATTCCAGTTCAGGGAGGGCCTGGACTGTTGTTATTGGAGCAGGGTCAAGACTGATTTACATATTGCTGGGTCCAAACTGAGGTGCTATTGTGTGCAAATTAAAAATGCACTGGGATACATCTGGAGTAATTACCAGAGGCTAAGATTGATTCAAGCATCCATCCATCACCTTTTTTGTATACTTAAGTACCAAAAGGAACAGCATATTCCCTTCCCTGTACCACATGTCCATAGTACACGTTCCATACCAGTATGGTACATTGCAGCATGGGCCCTGCAGCGTTTTGAGACCTGCTCCTGACTGAACCAATGGCGGACTACAGCTTACTCATAGAATTAGATCTGGCATACGTAGCAGTTTGTTCATAGAACTGTTTTGAGAATAACTGCAGATTTGTAGAAGGAATACAGGCAACTCAGAGGTGACCTGATGTGCTAGACTGTAGGATCCCACCACCCACTTATAAATTCCAAGCTGAAAGTGCTGGTTGTCCAGATAGCCAATCAGACAATCCAGATAGGTTGTAAAGGTAACATGGGTGTTTGGCCAAATCGATTCTATTCCAGACTTACTTTTGGTACAGAGGCGGTTTATTGCCACACAATGTCTTCTGAAGTACAGCCAACTATAGCTGAAGTTAGGTTTTTCTCTAGGCACAATGTTGCGATTATATAAGAGGAGTAGGTGACAAAACTGGTACCTGATTATTAGTTGATTTGACAGGCACATGGTGCGCCTGCGAAAAGTAAATAATCTCTTGCAAGATAACAGACTGAATGCTAACCTTTAATCGTTGCTCACAACACATTCATCTTTTTTCACCAGAAAGAAAACAGTCCGCACCAGCTCGTTCTTATTCTGCGTAAATATTAAGCACAGAGCAAAACAAAACTGATAAGTCTGCAACTCAAACAGCTTTGCATACATTGGCAAATTTTGAACAGCTGCTTTCTGTAGCTCCACTCAGGGAGGGAGGGCAAATTAATTAACTTCCAATGAGATGAGCCAGCAGGCTCTAGTCAATACCATGCAAGACATGCAGGGATAACCACTCGAGATAGGAGAACAATTGTATACAAACTTAGGAGATAGTTGAACAAACTGACTTGATAGGTCAGGAAAGACAGGAGCACAATAATTATCTGAGACCTGCTTAAATAGCATGGGGTGGGAAGACAAGGAGGCTGGGTAGATAGTTCATCAGTCATTCCAATGACCTCTTGCCCTGACACTGTTGTCATGTTAATGGTATCTCAAGTAGTAAAGGAAAGCAGTTGCTGAGCACTCCAGCTATGCTTCTTTGAATTGCCAGACTTAGCTATTCTATCGAAGATCCTCAAACTTTGCACACTATTTATTATTATTTATAGCATTTGTAAAGTGCAACTGTCACCAAACTGGTATATTGGCGCTGAGAGCTTATGTCTGAGCAGAGCACTGCTGCCGTAAGACTCACACATGGGCAGGCAGTGGAGATTACTTAGGGAAAAGCCAGGTCTTCAAGGATTTTCCCAATTGCAGCAGTTCAGTTGATGACCGGAGAGTGTGTGGCAGCTTGTTCCACAGCTGGACTGCCTTGACTATAAAGGCCCACGCACCTTGTCTTATGAAATGCATTTATACAAATAAGATTTGCAGAACTCAAACGAAGATATCTCCCAGGAGTATATCTTTTCAGTCTGTGTTGTAAAGGCACAGGACCCTTGCCCTATAGAGCCTTAAACACAATGCACCTGGATTTAAAAGTAATCCTCTGTTTCAGTGGAAGCCAGTGAAGTTTCTTCAATTCATTGGATGCAGAGGATCTTCGAGTTCTATTTGTGTCAGTTTAGCTGCTGTCACTTGGACTCTGTGTAGTCTGTTGATCAAATAATCCAGAGCTCCAAGTAGTAGGGTGTTGCAGTAGTCCACTCTACTAAGTATGAGACTGTGTGCAATGAGAGATTTTGCTTGGGTAGGCAGTAAGTCAGGGAATGAGACTCATTAGATTGAAAATAGGTGATCTAGTTCTTTTCTGCTTTTCACATAATGCTGATGCAGTCTGCAATCAGAGTCATATCATAAGGGCACTACACTGAGAAAAGCCATCACTAAATGGGGCCCATTAACAACCAGGATTCCCAAATAAATCCATTAGGAAAACTATTTAAATCCAGAAAGAATTCTAAGCAGAGTTCTGGTAAACCAACTCTGAGCGTAGGATCTACTGGTTACAGATACACAGACCAGTCCATCCATAAATTAGAAACAATGCCAGAAATTATAACTGAAAGCAAACCCAAAGACATAATGGACGGAGCGCTGAAACTTTTCAGACACTCACCCCCAGTCACAGATCTGTGTTGAATCCATCATCGTTCTTTAGCTCACTTCGCCACCCCAGTTCAGACCCAGCAATATGCAAATCAGTCTTGACCCTGTTCTGTCGTGTTGTTCCTACTTATCCATAGGATCTGGGCATTGTTTAGACAACATAAACTATAGGCTGTGCCAAGACTGATTCCAGACACCCCGGCAGGATATGTTAGCCTATAGACCAGCTAGCTCACAGTGCCACCGTAAGCCCCCTAACCTTACCAGGGAGCGAATAACTTTCTGGCAACCACTGAACTTGACAACCCTGACTCCTCAGGAATTGTGGAAACAGTACAGAACATTTCGATCAGTCACTCGTGTTCCCTTATTCTCAGAGAAATATACAGAGAATACACAGTGGGACGTTTTCAATAATATTTATTGAACCAACGTTATTCTTGCATAAAATACGTGTGCTGCAATGATTAGTAGACAGAAGCAGATAAACGTGATTACAAGCACCAACAGCGTAAATGTCAGGCTCACCTGAGGTCTCCGCCGGAACAGGAGGCAGGATTCAGATGAATAATTCCCAACTTCCCTCCACCACTAGCCCGCCCAACAAGGTCAAAGCAGTACCAGTGAATGGGGGGAAGAGGGGAGACAAGGGAAGGAGAAGTAGAGATAGGGCAGGTCCAGCACATGTCCAACACCACGACAGCTCCACTGGGATCTAGAAGAATTCCTGCGAACAGAAGGCTAAATCAACATTTGGATAGGCTAAGAGCAAGCATATATTACTAGTGGTCTACAAACTGTTCTACCTGGAAATCTCCCCTCTTCCGCTTGTGTCCACAGTTAGTGTAAAAAGTACAACAGATGCAATATTCCTAAACACAGATAAAGATAATGTTAACTCCTGGTAACACTGATTCCTAGTAGGGTAATTATGTGGTAAAGCAGTTGCATATCTTACCCCCCAGACATGTGAGGAACACGTAATACATGGTGGCTTGTAAAGAAAGTATTTTTGGTTATAGGTTGTTAACAGCAGAACCTTCCAAACGATCTACATAAATTGAGTAAGCTGCCACCTAATCTATTGCAATAACAAAAAACAATGTCTCAACAGGAAAAATGAATAAAGGGACCAATCAAAACACGATTCAATCAAGGGAAGGGCAAAATTAAGAGAGATCCAAGGTAGAGAAGGAACAGATTTAATAATTAGATACACAAAGGTATATACAATTCAAAATAACCATAACTAACACATATGCACTGACAAAAAAATGAAAAAGTGAACGGCGCAGTGACAGAAAGTATGGAAGTGACAACACGGTACGGCGAAATGATTTGAATAAATTCAAGGTCAAGGAGAGTTATATACAGTTGGTAATTTACATATATACATGAAGGTCTCACAGGACCCTGAGGTTAGCTGTAAATAATGTTGTCTGGTCGACGACGTTTCAACCTCCATAAGTTGAGGTCATCATCAGGACTATGGTTATTGCATTTTCCAAATACCTATGTGTAAGAAGAAGGAGGGGAGATAATGAATAGAAAGGCCCAGAAAGAAAACACAACGTTACAGCGTAGAAAAAGAAGGGTAAAGGGCAAGTGAGAGGGTAGTAGTACCTGTGTCCGTGGTCCGAAAACACTACAAGGTTAATTGCAGGGAGAGGTGGATCAATTATATAAGGTCCAGCACAGTTAGAAGGGGATCATTGATTGTCTGAAAAAATGAAGAAATTATGAGGGTGGACAACTAATTCAACGCCAAAAAAGGAGGAAAGCGCGATGTAAGGCGCTTACCTGTGGCTGACAACAGCGAATTGAAGGCCAATGGGAATGATAAATAGGTCCAGTATTGTTTAAAGGGCAACCATCTATCGTGAAAGAAAAACGAGATGAAACTGATGTGCACGATAGAAAAAGAGAATTAGTTAAAAAGAACAAGATCGCTTACCAACGGTGGCATTAGGTTAAATAATGAAAGGGCATCCGGCGGTGGTTAATTCCGCAATATTAGAAAGGAATCGTAACCTGCCAAACAACGGGAAAGATTCTCAGTGTAGGCGGGGTTGGTTGCCAAACAACGGGATCAGTCCACGGGGCTCTATCAAAATACAAGGAAACGGGCTTAGACAAGTGGGCGTGTAAAGACTACGCCAGTTCGGAGCAAGAGATAATCCAACTCAACAAAGGGGCAGCCATAAAGAAAACTTACTAGAGTAGTCCGGGCATCGGGATTAGTCCGAGAAAGGGGCCTCGGCGTCCAAGCAATGGAGACGTCAAGCGCGTATACGACGCGGACGTTACAAATAAACAATCCGGGTCATGTGACCGCGGCAGGGCCACAAACGAGGGACTAACAGGTACGGACAGGGAAAAAGGACTAAAGATAGAACGGGGAAAGTGAATAGAAACCACCCGTCAGTGTAAAGATCTACATTAAAAGATAATAATGGATATAAACCTGCCCGGTCTATAATTAAGTATAGTTATTATCAACAACAATTAACAATTTCCAAAACAATTTGCGAATGAAGCAGTATTAGTATATACATTTAGACACCATAATAACTAAATATTGATAAAACATATAGACACTCGACATAAGTGGAAAAACATAAATGACAAATAAACAACAATGTTAATATTACAACATCATTCAACGAACAGTATAAAATTGCGACATCATTCAAAGAACAGTATGCAAATTAAAACACAATTGGAAGAACAGGAAGACCGGGGAAGGGTGGGGACGGGGGGAAGGGAAAGGGAAGTGTGGGGGAGCAGGGACAATAGGGTGACTAATAGAGGAGAAAGACAGAAGGTGTGTATAAAAGCGCAGGGGGAGAGGAGAGAGTGGAGGATCGGAAGAAAGAAGGGGAAGGTAAGGACAAGGCAGGGATAGGCAAAGGCCTATTATTGAGATGACAAACCAATTTAAAAAGACTCAGATAATTAGATAATTTGTACACATTATTGACTTTTTGTAACATTTTCTCACATACTGATTAAGAATACAGCAGACTAAGCATCAACGGAGTTGCAACAAGAGTGACATCAAGGGTCCTAGCCACTTGTAATGACTGTGTTCCATTCATCCAGTGAATTCAATCCATGTGACACAGAATTACAGCGTGTAATCCAACGACATTCGCATTTATTTAACACGGTCTGTAAATTACCACCCCGGATTGGTAATTGTGGACAATCTATGACTTGCCAGGTCATGTCCGTTTCTGAATGGTTATGCTCCTTGTAGTGTGTTACCAATGGAGCAGTGACGACGTTGCATCTAATGCGACTTTTGTGTTGGGAGATGCGTTGTTTAACCATCTGTGTAGTCTGCCCAATATAAAGTAAGTCACATGGACACCGTATCGCATAGATAACGTTGGTGGTACGACAATTTGAAAAATGTTTCAGTTGGTAAGTATGAGAAGAAGTGACAAAGACCTTGGTATTACTGGTCAAATCACATACATTACAATTTAGGCACTTAAAGTGGCCTATTACAGGTGGTAAATTCCATAAGGTGGTATTTTCAGGTTTTTCTTTGATGGGCCAGGTAATGGCATGAACAAGCTTGTCATTCAAATTGTTACCCCTCTTATATGATAAAAGGGGAGGGTCTGTAAAGTGTGGAAAAGAGCGTAACAATTTCCAATTGTTCTTAATTATCTTGGAAACCATATTACTGCTGGGGCTCTCGCCCTCGTCCCACACGCATCCCGACAGAATTTGTTGTTCAATTGCTGCACATAGCCTTGACCAACAATTATTTCTTGTATAAAGACACATATTACCTTCAGATCAAAGGTGTATCGATGGGTGCTTGCTTTGCCCCTAATTTTGCAGTACTCTATGTCCATCATTTGGAGTCTACTCTTTTTTTGAATAACAGTAACCCTTTCCTCACCAACATTTCTGTATGGCGCAGGTACATAGACGATATACTGATGCTATGGCATGGTACACATGAGAACCTTTTGTCGTTTATCACCTGGTTGAATTCCATCCAAACCCATTTAAAATTTACTTCAGATGTGCGTAGGAATGACCTCCCCTTTCTGGATCTAACACTACATGCGGAGGATGGCCTAATTGGGACATCTTTATATCGAAAACCCACAGAGCGTAATACGCTTCTGGCCTACTCCAGTTACCATCCTCGAGGGCTCAGAGACGGCTTACCCTACGGACAATTCCTCCGTATACGGCGGAATTGCAAGTGGAGAAAAGATTATTTTCGAGAGGCTGCGATCCTCTCGGCTAAATTGATCGACAGAGGCTATCCCAAACATTTGGTCAGAAGATCTCTCAAAAGAGCCTGGTATAACCATAGGGATATTATTTTGGCACCTTCAGTCAAACGTGTCAACAACCGTATCCCCTTTGTCTCCACTTTCAGCCCCAGCAGTAATATGGTTTCCAAGATAATTAAGAACAATTGGAAATTGTTACGCTCTTTTCCACACTTTACAGACCCTCCCCTTTTATCATATAAGAGGGGTAACAATTTGAATGACAAGCTTGTTCATGCCATTACCTGGCCCATCAAAGAAAAACCTGAAAATACCACCTTATGGAATTTACCACCTGTAATAGGCCACTTTAAGTGCCTAAATTGTAATGTATGTGATTTGACCAGTAATACCAAGGTCTTTGTCACTTCTTCTCATACTTACCAACTGAAACATTTTTCAAATTGTCGTACCACCAACGTTATCTATGCGATACGGTGTCCATGTGACTTACTTTATATTGGGCAGACTACACAGATGGTTAAACAACGCATCTCCCAACACAAAAGTCGCATTAGATGCAACGTCGTCACTGCTCCATTGGTAACACACTACAAGGAGCATAACCATTCAGAAACGGACATGACCTGGCAAGTCATAGATTGTCCACAATTACCAATCCGGGGTGGTAATTTACAGACCGTGTTAAATAAATGCGAATGTCGTTGGATTACACGCTGTAATTCTGTGTCACATGGATTGAATTCACTGGATGAATGGAACACAGTCATTACAAGTGGCTAGGACCCTTGATGTCACTCTTGTTGCAACTCCGTTGATGCTTAGTCTGCTGTATTCTTAATCAGTATGTGAGAAAATGTTACAAAAAGTCAATAATGTGTACAAATTATCTAATTATCTGAGTCTTTTTAAATTGGTTTGTCATCTCAATAATAGGCCTTTGCCTATCCCTGCCTTGTCCTTACCTTCCCCTTCTTTCTTCCGATCCTCCACTCTCTCCTCTCCCCCTGCGCTTTTATACACACCTTCTGTCTTTCTCCTCTATTAGTCACCCTATTGTCCCTGCTCCCCCACACTTCCCTTTCCCTTCCCCCCGTCCCCACCCTTCCCCGGTCTTCCTGTTCTTCCAATTGTGTTTAAATTTGCATACTGTTCTTTGAATGATGTCGCAATTTTATACTGTTCGTTGAATGATGTTGTAATATTAACATTGTTGTTTATTTGTCATTTATGTTTTTCCACTTATGTCGAGTGTCTATATGTTTTATCAATATTTAGTTATTATGGTGTCTAAATGTATATACTAATACTGCTTCATTCGCAAATTGTTTTGGAAATTGTTAATTGTTGTTGATAATAACTATACTTAATTATAGACCGGGCAGGTTTATATCCATTATTATCTTTTAATGTAGATCTTTACACTGACGGGTGGTTTCTATTCACTTTCCCCGTTCTATCTTTAGTCCTTTTTCCCTGTCCGTACCTGTTAGTCCCTCGTTTGTGGCCCTGCCGCGGTCACATGACCCGGATTGTTTATTTGTAACGTCCGCGTCGTATACGCGCTTGACGTCTCCATTGCTTGGACGCCGAGGCCCCTTTCTCGGACTAATCCCGATGCCCGGACTACTCTAGTAAGTTTTCTTTATGGCTGCCCCTTTGTTGAGTTGGATTATCTCTTGCTCCGAACTGGCGTAGTCTTTACACGCCCACTTGTCTAAGCCCGTTTCCTTGTATTTTGATAGAGCCCCGTGGACTGATCCCGTTGTTTGGCAACCAACCCCGCCTACACTGAGAATCTTTCCCGTTGTTTGGCAGGTTACGATTCCTTTCTAATATTGCGGAATTAACCACCGCCGGATGCCCTTTCATTATTTAACCTAATGCCACCGTTGGTAAGCGATCTTGTTCTTTTTAACTAATTCTCTTTTTCTATCGTGCACATCAGTTTCATCTCGTTTTTCTTTCACGATAGATGGTTGCCCTTTAAACAATACTGGACCTATTTATCATTCCCATTGGCCTTCAATTCGCTGTTGTCAGCCACAGGTAAGCGCCTTACATCGCGCTTTCCTCCTTTTTTGGCGTTGAATTAGTTGTCCACCCTCATAATTTCTTCATTTTTTCAGACAATCAATGATCCCCTTCTAACTGTGCTGGACCTTATATAATTGATCCACCTCTCCCTGCAATTAACCTTGTAGTGTTTTCGGACCACGGACACAGGTACTACTACCCTCTCACTTGCCCTTTACCCTTCTTTTTCTACGCTGTAACGTTGTGTTTTCTTTCTGGGCCTTTCTATTCATTATCTCCCCTCCTTCTTCTTACACATAGGTATTTGGAAAATGCAATAACCATAGTCCTGATGATGACCTCAACTTATGGAGGTTGAAACGTCGTCGACCAGACAACATTATTTACAGCTAACCTCAGGGTCCTGTGAGACCTTCATGTATATATGTAAATTACCAACTGTATATAACTCTCCTTGACCTTGAATTTATTCAAATCATTTCGCCGTACCGTGTTGTCACTTCCACACTTTCTGTCACTGCGCCGTTCACTTTTTCATTTTTTTGTCAGTGCATATGTGTTAGTTATGGTTATTTTGAATTGTATATACCTTTGTGTATCTAATTATTAAATCTGTTCCTTCTCTACCTTGGATCTCTCTTAATTTTGCCCTTCCCTTGATTGAATCGTGTTTTGATTGGTCCCTTTATTCATTTTTCCTGTTGAGACATTGTTTTTTGTTATTACGTATATCCGGTCTCAACTGGGTTAACGGGCTTGCTCCTGTTTTTCTTGTATATATATATATATATACCTAATCTATTGCATCAGCAGGTGTGTTGAGTGCCCCCAAATGGGGGTAGAGGCGACTGCCAACCCCTGCCAAGTCTGCGCTCTGCCTATGCAAATATGTGCCCCTTGCCTCAGGAGCCGAGGTAGCTGTCATGGGGAATACTTATGTATATCGTGTCACACAAATAATGCCAAACAATATGCAAGGACATTATTCAGTTCGAAAGTACAGGTGCCTGGATGCCCACTCGAGAACGAGCCCTTATTCAATAAGCAGAGGGAGCATACAGGGGGCGGGTCCACCTAACTAGCGCTAGCGCGTTACCGCCAAACCCAGAGGTTTCTGGACGAAGGTGCCGAGGGAAGCGGAGAAGGGCCAAGGAAGGTCCCCATGCCGCCTTCAAAGAACCGGAGTCCGAGAGCAGAAGTAGGTACTATGCAGCTCTCGAAGGGAAGCAGGATCCTTAGACGCGGCAACGCTGGAGCCCAGGACCCAGAAGAGACAAGAGTGACCCGGAAGTGCTACAGCGAGAATTCAACAACTAGAACGCGAAGCGTCTGTATTCCCGACGTGTCGCATTTTATGCGGGTGATGACTCCACCTTCTTCTCCCCCTTAACTGCAGCGTGAACTCGGGTGCAACCATGACAGTAAATAGTAGATATAGTTCTACCATGGTGCTAAACAATGTATATATGCAGGCATATAAAACAAGGCAGCAATTAAGCGTACTCCGACTATACAAACTCTACTCTAAGTGTACCTAGAGTGTGTGTAGGTATAGAGCCAAGAATCCCTCCAAGGGATGATCCAACCCCAATGCCTGATGAGATAGAGTGAAGGACCCCATCTTGGTTATGATCTGGACACCCTTCACAAGATGTCAGACCGCTGCATGGTGATTTCTCAGCATCCAAGGACCCTCTGTGTCAGCGCAAGTGTCTCCTCTGCCAATCTATTGGATGCTCATCTTTTATAATAGAAAACAGCCTTGCGATGTGCGTATAGATTAGCTATGTTATGGATATGTAGGTAGCCCTGTCGCCCCGTGGATGAAGATAGTGATGACATTTGTACATAGTGCAATACGAGACCTTGTACATGATGTTGAGGGCATTGTGATAATGTTGTGCGAAGCTAGATGTAAAAACAAGTTTAGTTTCAGAGAAACCAATCCAACATTGTTGTGCATGCAAAATATGTGCAAAAGGTCACAGCTGAAAATGTTATTTGTGAGGACAATGTAAGAAATAAGCTTCTTCGCTACATAGGCCTAACTTTGGAATATAACAGTTCAAACTGCCAAGCCAGGTCTTCCCTAGACTGGAAACAAGCATCCTGGGACCGGTTTCAGGGTAACACCCCTCATCAGCCAGGCTAGCTTGAATCCAGTGGCAAAGTGAGCAAGGGACCCATGTCTGGACATGCCCTGCCAACTTAGGGCAAACAAAGCAAACACAAGGAGATGATGGATTGAGCGCTGAGACTTTTCAAACACTCACCCCCAGTTACAGATCTGGGTTGAATCCATCATCGTTCTTTAGCTCACTTCACCACCCCAGTTCAGACGCATCCAAGAAATACAGTCAGTTAAAAAATGAGGAGACCTCTAATGACTTGATTCGAAATTTGAAAGGTTTATTAGCAAAGTGAAGGAATAGCAAGTCTCTGGGATTGATGATACTTAAGCAGAAGTCCAACCTCAAATAATTTTATTTTAGAATGGCATATAGCTAATAAAGCAAAATCAATCTAAGAGGCCCATTGGTTGGTCATGGAAATTCAGAATCAAAAGGAGAAGGGGCCCATCCCAGGAGCAGCTTTTGAAGAACTTATTAGGTCACATATTCTCCCAGGAAAAAGAGGGAACATAATGATTTACAGCACGCATAGAGTGCCTTTTACTTTCCCAAAATCAAAAACGCTCCCATATGCAATCTTGACTAATTTTTCTAACTACTATATGTAAGAAAAGAGTTTGTCTAAGACTATAGAATTGAAAACCATTACAGTGGATTATTACATGGAATTAAGGGTATATATTCCACAATTTACATCTGCAGGTGCCCAGGGCTTGCTTGACAAAAAGACAAAGTTAAAAGTCCTTGCAAATGTGAAATTTCAGGTGTTCAATGAACTGACCGCAGCACAAAGTTTTCTGAACCTACTGAAACCATGCATAAATGTGTCCCTTTTTACAGTATTGTAACGTGATGGGTTCTGCCCATCAAATACGCCTAGATTTTTTTGCTTTTTGCTTCCCTGGTTTTTGACCTTTTTACTATAGGTGAGCCTCATAACTGGTAACTCATCCACCGTAAATACACAGTAAACGGATGGTGCATGTTTACCGCCATTCCACCTTTTAAGATAGGGCTCTTGCGATGCAGCAAAGGTAAGGGGCACTTGGCTAGTTACATGTGAACATGTGCACACACGTATGCATGCATGTGACGGCTGCACGTGTGAGACTTGGTCATGCGCAACTCGGTAATTCCACACAGCTAGCCTGGCGCAGATAGGGCTCTGCAGTATTAGAAATTTACCTTGGGTCTCCCTTCTAATGTTAGTGTACACTAGTAGGGAAAGTCAGTGTGGTTTACTGTCTTGTGTGCATTGACACTCCATTATTACAGCTAAGGGGAAGACTGCATTAGAGTGCAGTTTCGCTGTACTTTGGCCTCCAGAGACCAGTGACGTATCAAAATGGGGTGGAGCCTCTATGCCAAACCCAAATCTGACAGTTTCAAGAAGATATCTATTCACCTTCAGGATCAGAGCCCAGGCCTTTTGTCACGCTGCTGTGCCAAGTTAAATATATTTCTCTCCAGCAGCAGGAACAAAGGCTGCCCCACACAAAGGGAGCAATTAACAGTGCTTCACTTAGGGCCTGATTATGAGTTTGTTGGTCCCACCGCTGCGGTCAGTCGGATTCACCACCACTGACTAAGCGGTCTGCCCGCCGTATTGCGATGTCACATTTCAGAAAGAAAGACCGATGGAGCACAGCCAACACCGACAGCCATTTGCCGACCACCACGGAATCCGTAAGGGAAAAGCAGCTGCCATAGGGCAGTACAGAGAAGTTTCTCCCCCCGTATGAATTATGAGTTGGCTTTCCGATGAGCCGACCGTGGTGGTGGAACCGCCTGGCTTCAAGTTGTCCTTCAAGAACCCATTTTCATTCAGTCTCCAAGTGGATCCATTCCTCCAGGTCTCCCTTCACAGCAGCATCTTGACCCCAAAGAAAACTATCCTTTTGGCGCTGAAATCCAGGTAAGTCAGTTTTGTAGTATTTACCCTTAGATTGGAGTGGGCACATATGGTCTAGACTTCAGCAATGAGTAGTAGATATTTTTTCACGTGTCATGCATATGTGGACATTCAAAGCTTGTGCAGTCAGAATACCAACAATGGATCAACAAATATGAAAAATCATTCACACAGTCAGAAAGCCGCTTCCGGCCTATCGGAGACATCGTAATATGGCGGGTGGTAGACCGCTGCCGTGGTGATCTTGCCTGGACTGCCACGACAGCGGTACACAAGTAGGACGACCAAACTCATAGGCCATTAGCTCCTGAGTAGTAAAGAGGTGTGGATGAAGGATCTGCATACATCAATTAGCTGTCACACTGTACCAGTTATGGGACAGCCAAATCCCACTGAACAAAGGAGGGAGCCCAGACCTCTGGAGCCAACACAGGAGGGAGATTCACTTTTAAGTTTCAGTGGGAAAGGCCGTGGCAGTGATATCAACAAGGGGTGCAGCTGAGGCCCCTAGAGGAAATGTGACCAGTGACGCCTGCAGAACACCATTTTGATATTGGCCCAGCATGCTGTGCGGGAGGTTTGGGACAGGAGCAGAGAGGTTATGTGGTACCTCAGCATAGGCCAGAGGTGCCTGGCTTCTAGAACTTTCCATCCCCACTTAAAAGGTCTTGCACAAGGGGGATAGCTCTTTTGGGTGTGCTTTTCACTGTACACTGGGACAGGAGGTAGCAGCCATGGACAACTGGAAGGAGTGACCCCCTGATACCCATCTGGATTACGGACTCTGACCACAGTCAATCTAATGACCAGTGGGGCTCTCCCCAGGACAAGGGAAGCTGGTCCCCTTGCACCCCTCAGGACTAGTTGGGGGAAAACTGGACTTCAGCACCAAGGAGGAAAGAAGCACCAGAAAAGGAAAAGGGGATAGGCTGTCTAAGGGATCCAGTAGACTAGCTCTCTGTAAAGTTTGCCACATTACAGGCCAGGATGCCTAAGAAACTTCCTCCATGTGGCTAGGACTCATCACCAGGAACAAAATGACTACAAAATGGAGAGAAACATATTTCAAGGAGAAAGGATTTGACCTTTTTTTTCTTTTTTTTTTTTTTTGAAACCGTTTATTGCAGGTTGTAAAAGTTACAGGTATGGGCCTACAACCACCCGGCCGGCCGCTAGAATGACAAAAGCATATTGCATACATACAGTAAAAGTCTCTCGGCAGTGCAGAGCAGTGAAACAGGAGTAATCAATGGTGCAGGCCACACAGCTCCAAGCCCACAGTACGGTTCCCTTTTCTTGAAACAAAACAACACCAAAAAACCACACCCGCAAGGCAACCCGCGATCCAAAGTGACAGCACGTGCTCCATAAGTGGGGGATCCAAACCAGCAGCAGAACTCTGAGGAGGGGAATGGGAGTAGGTCAGGGACTGGGGGGACCGCGCGCCCGCGGCCGAGGGAGGGGGGCCGTCTAGGGAGACGGAGCAGGTGAGGCAGCCGGTAGCAGTGGTGGCTCACAAATACCCCCGCGGTAGGCGTTCCAGGGGCCCCAGAGTTTCACCCACGCCCCAGGCTTACCCCTCGCCACATACACCACCTTTTCACGAAACATACACCAATCCATATGCTCTTTCCAGGCCGATACCGCAGGGGGCCTCTGGGATCCCCACAATTGAGCAATGTCACGCTTAGCTATCATGTATCCCAGAGTCACCCACCGCGTCTGCGGGACCGAATAGTCATTCGGTTCCCATACATTCAGCAAGCATCTCCTCGCTTCAGGCAGCAGCGCGACTCGCGTAACCACACGCAGGACCTCATGCACACCACGCCAGAATCGCTCCACCTTTGGGCACTCCCACAGTATATGCATGAAAGTCGCCAGCGCACCACAGCCACGCTTACACAGTCCGTCACCAGAAAAACCCATACGCAGAAGCCTTGGCCCCGTCACGTAAACCCGGTGAAGGATCTTGAGCTGGACGAAACGAAGGCGAGCCGGGATGGCCACCTCTTTCGGGGAGGCCACCGCGGAAATCCAATCCTCGTCGTCCAGCTCCAACCCGTCGGCAACCCAGGCCTCGCGTAGACTAGTCAGCAGGCACGATCTATCGTTGATCAGTTTTTTATATATGAGGGAGATCGTGCTGTCCGGTACATGGCCGTCCAGCACTCTGTCCTCCAGGGGGGAAGACTCCGGAATGGATGCGACGTCCGGGAAGACGGAGCCCAGCGCATGGCGGACTTGTAGGTACCGAAAGTACTCACTGCCCAGCAGCTGAAACTCCGCCTGCAGCGTCTCAAAAGTTTTGAATCCCCCCCTCGTCCAGAGATCTCCCACCGTGCTGATTCCGATCGTGTCCCACTTCGCGAAGCCCTTCGACGTCCATAGGGAGCCCAACCTCTCAGACGCATACAGCGGTGACGCCCGGGTCAAACGGTCCTTCCACCCCATAGCTGCATTAGCCGCGTGCCAGACACGCACCATAACACGCGTCGGTCCCGTCAAACGGGAGTCGGGCGCGCCAGAGTAGAGCGCGCGATTGTAATCGCCACCGGGTAGGAGCATTTTATCCATCTCAAATGCCGGGTTCAAGGCGGGCCCATAAAGGCCATGATTAATTGCAGCTAGTTGGGAGGCCCAGTAATACCGTTTAATGTCCGGGAGGGCGACCCCCCCATCGTACCACGGGAGCGTCAATTTAGCCAGAGCAATGCGCGGCCTCCCGTCCCAGAACAGGCGCCGCTGGAGGCCCTCCACCTCACGGAAATAGCGTGTATGACCAAGTCCATAGTATTCTGGAGGGCGTAGAGGAATCGCGGCAGGGACATCATTTTGAACAAAGCCGCTCGGCCGAGCGGCGAGAGCGGCAGACGCCGCCAGCGCACCACGTCCTCCCTCAAGCGCTGGAGGGGGGGCAGCAAATTCCGCTCATAGCGGGCCTCCGGGTCAAGTGTGATATAGATACCCAGGTACCGAAAACCGTGGGGGGCAATCTGGATCGGACAGTCCCGTGGTAGGGCCGGAGCCTCCCCGGAAAGCACATAGACACAGGATTTCGCCCAGTTGATGACCAGGCCTGAGTTGCGACCGAATGAGCGCAAAACATCAACCAGGACGATCAGTGATTTACGCGGGGAGGCGAGATACAGAAGGATGTCGTCAGCGTAGAGGGACACACGGTCCTCATGCTCGGGGGTCCAGCGGAGACCACGGATAGAGGGGTGCCACCTCAGCAACTCCGCCAGGGGCTCCAGGGCCAGGGCAAACAGGAGAGGCGACAGGGGGCAACCCTGTCGCGTACCCCTCCCCAGCGCGAATGGGGCCGAGACTCGCCCATTCACTACCACCTGCGCCAATGGGCCCGAATATAGCAATTTGACCCAGCTAATGAAACCCGGGCCGAACCCGAATTTCGCCAGCATCGCCCAGATGTATGGCCATTCAAGCGTATCAAACGCCATGGTGGCGTCCAAGGACGCCAAGATGGCCGGCTCCCGCACAAATGGGACACGCGCGAGCACCCCGTGCAAGCGCCGCAGATTGAGCGCCGTGTTGCGGTGCGGTATAAAGCCAGATTGGTCTTGGTGGACCAGGTCGCCCACCACGCCAACCAACCGGTTGGCCAACACCTTGGCAAGGATTTTGGGCTCTGCGTTCAAAAGCGAAATCGGCCTATAGGATGTGACCCGTTCACGGGGCTTCCCCTCCTTGTGGATCACCACAATTGTGGCCAGGCGCTGGTCCGGCGGGAGGGAACCCTGCGAGTGGGCCGCCAGGAACATCGCGCGCAGGTGGGGCGCCAACACATCTGAGCGTAGCTTGTAGAGCTCGATGGGAATACCATTGGGGCCCATGGCCTTGCCGGATGCAACCGAGCGAATAGCCAAGGCAATTTCGTCCGAGGTGGGAGGGGCATCAAGCGAATCCCTGTCCTCCACCGTTAGGGAGGGCAGTGCGATGTCCCGAAGCAGGGCATGGGAATCTTCCTCCGAGCAGGGGGAAACCGGGGAGTAGACTTCGCGGAAATAATCCGCGAAGCAGGAGACAATGGCTTCCGGCTCGGTGACACACGCACCATCAACACTTTCAATCAAAGGCACCACGCGGCTCGCTCTCTCCCTCTTATCCAACCACACAATCAATTTGCCAGCCTTATCACCCACATCATACAATTGCCCCTGCTGCTCTCTACTGAGGCCCCTGGCCGCCTCCGTGACGAGGGCCCGATAGGCCGCCTGCTTTAGGTGTAGAACATGCAACTTGGCGTCTGTTACCCCGCTCCCCAGGTCACCCTCCAGTTCTGCAATCTCGGCCTCTACCCGGGTCACCTCCTCCCGCTCGAGCCGCCGGGCATGGGAGATAAAGGAGAGGGCCTCCCCTCTAAGGACTACCTTGAAAGCCTCCCACAGGGAGATGGCGGAAGAGACCGACCCCACATTCTCGTCGAAATATCGCTGTAAGGATTTGATCAAATCGGCACGAATAGTGGGGTCACGCAAATACCATGCATTGATTGGGGTCACCCCGCCATCCCCCCTCGGGAAGACATCGAAATGCAACAACAATGGGGAGTGGTCTGAGATACCCCGCGCTAGATGGCGCACCTCCCCCACCCTCCCTGCATGGGCCGCCGGGACAAGGATGTAATCAAGCCGCGAGAGGCTACCATGGGCACCCGAGTGGAAGGTGTACTGTCGCAATGCGGGATGCTTTAATCGCCAGCAATCCACCAGGCCCAGCGTGTCCAGAAGGCCGGGCAGCCACGCCTGTGCCCGGGGGAGGTCCCTAGGGGGATGGCGATCCACAGACCCAGAGGCTACCGCATTAAAGTCCCCTCCAACCACCAGCAGGCCACTCGGAAGGTCCAGAAGGAGGCGCCCCAGGTCCGCGAATGTGGTGGCTTGTAACCCAGGCGGGACGTACACGGATATAAAGATAAACACTCTACCCTCCATTCTTCCCACCAGAACCGTGTAGCGTCCCCTCTCATCATGGCGCACCTCATCAATCTCCAACGGGAGCGAGTTCTTGATCATAATACCCACCCCCCGCGAGCCCGAGGTGAAGCCGGAATGTGCCACCAAACGATATCCCCGCCGATTCATTGCATGAAAGGAGTTACCTATAAGGTGCGTCTCCTGCAGGAAGACAACATCTGGTGAAATACGTTTTAAGTACTGCAGGACCACACCACGCTTAATCCTATCCCCCAGGCCGTTAACATTCCATGACAACACAGTCAAATCCCTACCCCCCATCATACGTCGAATCAATCGGTCGTCCCCCATCGAGCATCCTAATAACAACAACATAGTAGCGGGTTTGGGATTTGACCTTTGACACCCCAGCGCAATCATGCAACGCGTGGAGCTGCTCTGCAGAATGACTACATTCCCCCATGGTAGGCAAGGGCCCGGAGGTCACTACAAGGAGTTCTTTTACATTTTTTATCCTGGGAGGGGGTGTGTGTGGGCCATCTTACCCAACGTTTAGAGAGTCTGGGGATCCCAACCCCCTGGCCGGTTTATGGATTGGGGTATCTAGGACCCCAACTCTGGGCCCCTGGTAGTACCAACTGACGGTGAAGAGCCATCTCACTCCCCCATGAGATAGAGGCCAACGGTGGTGGGCTTGCCCACTCCCTGTGCCCGTGTCTGGGGGAAGAGAGCAACCACCTCCAAAGTCCAGCACCCTTCCCACAGGAGCGGACAAGGGAGGAGAACTGCTGGCTCCCACGGGAAGTCAACGGGACAGCCAGGGTGGCCTCTCTGGTCTGCCCCTAATGTTGGAAGCGCACAAGGGTGCCAGAGTGGGACCGGGCACCCCCAGGGAAAAAAAACAAAAGGATCAGCACATCAGAAGCGGCTGGAGCTGCTCATTACAAATGGAAGCTCCTGGTGAGGGAGCGTGCCAAAATGCCCTGTGGGGCATTTGCTTTGCCCAAAGATCCTCAGCAGTGGGGATGTCAGGGGCACCACCAACAACGCCAGGAGAGTGTGGGGACTGCAGGAGGGCAGCAGCTCCCTCAAGGAGTGTTTATACAAAGTACTGACCCTACGTTTGCAGGGTCTCAGGAAGAAGGTCCACCTTGGGGTTGCCTTCTATAGTCAAGCACTCGCCAGGCTGGAGCTAGAGCTCTACAGCTGGGAGTGCAGTGTTCTCTAGGGGCTTCTTTATAGCTGCAGATTCTGTTGCCTAAAAGTTTTTAATAAGATACAGGCACATAGTACATGTTGTCAAAGGCTTTATTTAAAAGTGTTATTCTCCATGGTCTTAAGCAATGCTTTATTCAATGATGGTAAGGACAATGCTTTATTTAAAGGGCTGTTAATGCTGACAGCGATCAATATTCCTAAGAGGCTACAGTTGTGTTTATTAATGATGATGTGAGCACCTTATTGCAATGCCTGATTACTCATAATAAGTGCAGAGTGGGATGTCAGGCTTTTTTTTTATTACTGATAATGGAGGATGTCATGCTTTATTACTGATCATGTATGCACATGACTACAATGCTTGACTATTCATAATAAGTGCAGAGGGATTATGGTATTTGATGCTAGTGATGAAGAATTAGCATAACCTGTTATTCTAGACTTCCTAAATGAAACTGACACCTCCACATATAGTTATGGGTTATATTGTCCATGAAGGGGGTGTACTGTGAATTTTGGGGTCATGACCCTTTAGGGTCAAATGTAATGTTGCCAAAGGTATTTTCAACAGCCTTATGTATAGTTGTAGTATTGAGTAGTGTGTGTGTGTAATATATGTTTTTTTTTATTTTGTAAAGCAAAGCACAGACTTGATAATCATTTATTGAGTGTTATTATTGAATGCGAGTGAATGGTGATTACTAGCCCACACCACTTCCCTTGAGTTGGCTTTAGTCTGCTCTGCTTTGCTACTCTTAGAGTGTCAAGCTTTACAATGGGGTGTTTGGTTCCCAGTGGAGGGTTAATGTATTCATATTAATAATGGCCTGTTTCCTCACAAGTATCTAAAGTAAATGCCTGTAAGAGGCATTTTAAGAAGTAAACAAGAGTGTTGAAAGGAGTAGGAGGGGGTGATTTGGAGGAGGTGCTCTGGGAGGAACACAGCCCAGTATAGTGAAATTCTGGTGCACATGTCATCTGAGGAGAGGGTCTTCTAGTAGCAGGAGCAGTAAGGAGTGTTAACAGTTGGGCATGGGAAAGAAGGAGGGTCCGCTGTTATATTTGGGTGGAGAGCAATGCCAAGAACTTACCGAACACTACTGTGTGCATTCGAAGAGGAAAGCTCTCCTCACATTGTCGGCCAGCATGTTCCTGAACACTCCGCTCAGTCCATGGTTCAGTATCCTGCTGCTGGGACTTCTCGCACATCTTTGTGTGCATGGACCCCTTAGGGGATGTATCCCGACCTAACTGAAAGACCAGGCTTAAATGGTGGCAAAACTAGAATCCAGCAGACAATGGGGGATGTCAAGCATGAGTTCATTCGTTTACCAAACACCATTTTTGAAAAAGGGCATGGACAAGTTTTATAACCAACCTTCCCAAGATGTGGTCTGTCCATGGAATGTTATTTAAAGTTCCAAATTGAAGATGAAGTAGAGTCTTGTCCTGTGACATAAGCTCCTGTTAGAATCATCTGTAATGTAGGCCATCACACAAGACCAAGACGCTCTATACCACGTGTTCCCTTTTTTCCCATCTAATTTTTCACCCATTTGCCGCTCTTCCTTTGGTCGAGAATTTTTGCTTGTAGCAACTTGATCTGAATTCTATGCCTAGGAATTTCTGCTTGGCTCTTTTTTCTTTCCGGATGTCAGGGGGAGTTTGGTGTTTTGCTCATTTCTCCAGTACTAATCTTCAATCAAGAAAAACCACAACATTGTCAGGAAGTTTTTTCCCTTTGCTGGTTTTTCCTTCTAACTAGAACACATTTAAGAAGACACTTGACACCTTTCATTATACTCTGCAGGGTGTCAGTCTACATACTTGGAGGAATTCTCTTTTACTTGGGTGTTTTAAAACCATGACTGCTCAGACCTTGTCAGTGTCGAGCCCATGACAGATTGGGACACCAATTGCTCCTTAGGTTTGGTAAAGCATTAGGACCGAGCTCCACAGTTACAATTGTGCTTTGAGAATTCAGTACTAAAGTGTACCCTCGTGTCACAGACTACTGCCAGCCCAGTGGTCTCTTTAAGTGCCTCATGTTTTTCTGAGTATCAAGCGAAGTTATAGAATTTTTGGATTGTCAAAATGAATTTTGCTTTTTGCCTTGGACAGCTTAGTCAATACAAAGTCAAAGTTGGCTACCTCAGTAGTTGCTTTACAGGATCAGCATTGACTTGGTCCTTTAGTAACAAATTTGGATGCATATCTGCAGTTTAAAATAACTTATTTTGAGCATTTAAGTAAGTATTTGCGCATCCTGATGTGAGGTACTCTGCTTAGGAGGCACTGTGCAGTACACAACAAGGTAGAACTGATGTATTGACGTATTTGATTTGATTTTGTCATTTGGCAGCTGAAACTACCTGGTTGTAAGAATTCAGTCATTTTATGAGAAGGAGACAGTGGTGTATTGGATCCCTTATATTGTTACTTCTCTGAATAATGCTGATGAATATTTGTTCTACTGATTTTTATTAGAATAGAAGAAGGAAAGATTGTTATTTAACTCTCCATTTTTGGATAGTGGAGCAAGAGGAATATTCATTGAATTGACCAGGACTGAGCCACTGAAATTAACATTCCTATGACAGTTCAGACTCATGAGGTGATTTGAACTGTTGATGGCTCACCATTAATTAAAGTACTGCTACAGAAGCATCTCTATTGAAGATCATGCCAACGTGTTGTTCTTTGACTTTGCCTCTCTTAATTACGCTGCAATTTTTGGAACTCCTTGGATCAAAAGGAATAATTTGCATGTCGATTGGCCCACTTGAACAATATCTTTGTCATCACAGGTTTGTTATGGTTGGTATTATGCTTCAGGAACTTATTGGTCATAGAGTGATTAGAGGATGCCACACCTAATTTAATAGAGGTTAATCTTCAGCACCACTTCTGTACTATGATTTTTCTTCAGTTTCCGCTGAGCCTAATGTTTGTCCACATCCTCTTCACAGGGATTATGAATGCACATTGCCAAACATACATGGTACTACTGTTTCTTTTTGCCATATGTATTACTTAACTGCAAGACAGTCAGAAATACTAAAGGCCTCTCTACAAAATAGTTTACAAAATGGATTTATTATACCATCTTTATCACCAGCTAGCACTTTTATTTTTTGTCCCAAGAAAGACTAAAGTTTCAACCTTGTACTGATTTATCAGATTTCAGTAAAGGATAATTTTTCTTTGTCTCTTATAAAGAACATTTTGGAGTCAGTCCACTGAGCACAAGGTTTACTGAACTTGATTTAAGAGGTGCTTCTCCTCTGCATAGAATAAGAAAGGTAGGCAATGAATGAAAGCTGGCTTTCTGCACACCGTTTCGGATATCTTGTAATACCATTTGGGTTCTGCAATGCCTCTGCCATTTTTCAGCACTTTAAGGAATCAGTATTATTAGATGTCTTGAATTTGTATATCTATACTTGGATAACATTCTTGTGTTCTCAGAGACATGTGAGGAAATTCATGAATTTGTGAGTTTGGTATCATTAGAACATCAGCAAAGCAATTAGTATACTCTTGGAAACTGGCTAAGTGTGGGTTTAAGAAAGAAAAAACTGAGTATATTAGATTTAGATCAAATGACTTTTGTCTTTCTATAGACCCTAAAAGTATCTTAACTATTTAGTATTGATCTTCAACTACTAATGTCAAATTTTCAATCAATCAATCAGGGAATTTTAATGTGCACTACTCACCCGTGAGGGTCTCAAGGCACTGAGGGGGGAGGTGGGTGCAGCTCCGGGATTACCCGAAAAGCCAGGTCTTTAGGCTCTTCTTGAAGGTGCGCAGCGTGGGGGAGCGTCTGATGTTTACTGGGAGTTCGTTCCAGGCCTTGGCAACAATGTAGGCGAAGGCTTTTCCACCTACTCTGGCTCTGCGGATGCACAGGGTTTCTGCCAGGGCGAGATCGGCTGAGCGGAGGTATCTTTTGGATACGTGGAAATGGACTATGTCTTTGAGGTATTTGGGTCCGATGTTGTGGAGTGATTTGTAGGCGTGGCTGAGTAGCTTGAATGTTACTCTCTTCTCAACGGGGAGCCAGTGGAGGTCTCGCAGGTGTTGGGACATGTGCTCCTGTCGGGGGGTGCCGAGGATGAGTCTGGCCGCGCTGTTCTGAATGGTCTGGAGTCTGTGTAGCAGGGATTTGTTGATTCCAACGGAGAGGGCATTCCCGTAGTCCCATCTGCAGGTTATGAGTGCGTGGGTGACAGTCTTTCTGGCTTCGGGTGATACACTTGATGGTCTTGCGGAGGATGCGGAGGGAGTTGAAACAGGCGGCGGTGACGGCATTGATCTGGCAAGTCACAGTGAGGAAGGAGTCGAGGATGATGCCAAGGTTACGGGCGTGGTCCGTAGGTGTGTGTGGATTTCCGAGGGCGGATGACCACGAGGAGTTGTTCCAAGTGGTTGGGGAGGGTCCAAGGACTAGGACCTCTGTCTTCTCCGAGTTGAGCTATAGGCAGCTGTTTCTCATCCAGGCTGCGACATCTTTCATTCCTTCCTGGAAGCTGAGTCTGGAGTCTTCGGGTTCTTCTTGAGGGAGAGGATGAGCTGGGTGTCGTCTGCATAGGATACTATGCTGAGTCTGTACTGTCTGCGATGGAGGCGTGGGGGGCCTGTGGTGATGTCTCCGTCGAAAACGGCTCCGACCATTCCAACATGGCCGCCGCCGAAGAGCGACCAGGAAGTGAGGGCGGCGCTCTAGCGTCTAATCAGGGTGGTGTGAGCAATCCCGTTAAAAGTGACGGACATCCGGTGAATGGTGTGGTGGGAGATTCGGAGAGAGGAAAAGACGCGGAGGAAGCCGAACAGGATGACCGGGAGAGCACAACCCTCTGGAGAACGGCGGGACGAGCGGAGGAGCCGGAAGTCGGAGGAGCCGATCCAGGAACCACCGTCGGAGACCCAGCGAAGGAACACAGCTCCAGGAGCACTGCGCCCGGGACCACTGCACTCCCTGACGGAACGGAGGCTTGGTCTCCCAACACCTCGGCCCTGGAGGGTCGGGGCTCGAGGCGAGTACCTGTTATCCAGCCGGGGCTTGTTCAGGGGCTGTGGGCTCGTTTTAAGGGACGTCACTGAAGTCACCAACTGTTTTTCCCCCACGTTAGGCACATTCACTAGGGACCGGTGACGGTACACTTGCCCTCCCCCTTTTTGCGTTGTTGCAGTCTGGTAGAATTTAAAACCAGTTTGTTCTGTTTCTTTTCTTTTGGGTCCACGCTCACCTATTCCCCGAACGGAGCCGGGAAGCAAGCAAGGGAGACGAGAAGGCGGACCTGGAGGACCCCACACCTGTGTTGTTACCCTTTATTTTGACTCTCTGCAAACTTTATTGTACCAAAGAAATAAAAAGAAAAGTGCAACAGTAACCCAGTGACTGCCAGGAGTGACTTAAGAATAGGAAGAGGGAAGGGGGTAACGAACGGTCAAGGGGAAAAAGGCCACAGGGCCATGTAGATATTGAAGAGAGTTGGGCTGAGCGATGATCCCTGGGGTACTCCGCATTTGATCTCTATGGGTTTGGAGAAGAAGGGATGATTACTGTAGTTACCTTTTCAAAAATGGCCCATTTTCTCCTTTCTCCAAATTACCTACAGCTAAAGAAATGTCCTATTGTTTTTGTCTGTCATTTTTTTTATTCATGGTTAGCCTTATGCTGTCATTTCTGACAGAGGTACTCAATATCTTTTATGCTGTTAGTGAACCTTGTGTATGCATTGGAGTTGAATAATCTCTATCTTTTGATTATCATGCTCAGCCAAAACGGTAAATTGAGCAAAGGATTCAAAGTTTGGAGCAATTTCTGCAGGACTACTGCAGTGCAACAGAAGGTAATTGTTTTTTCTACTTACCAGTTGCTGAAGTTTCCTATGATAATATAACTCCTTATAGCACCTGCGTTTCACCTTTCTTTTTTACGTAAGGTTTTCATCCAATAGTTTTTCTATTTTCTCACATAGATCCTTTTGCTCCAGGTATAAATGATTATTTGAATCAGTTACATTTATGTTTAAAATGTTTTTGGATTGGGGTTAGGTTATTGTTTATTGCTTCATTCTGCATTTTTATAAGATATTTTGAGAGTATTTCATTTAAAATAATATATTTTAAAAGTATTTAAATTTTAATTCCTTTGGATTTTTTAATTATTCATTTTCATGTTTTAGTATTTATAAAATATTAGTTAAAAAAATAAAAATGTTTTAATAAACACAAAACGTTTTTTAATTCTTAATATTTATTTATACTTATATTGTGTTTTATTTAAGGTAAAACAATATTTTATTTTTTAGCAATGATATTTATTTGTAAAATAATTGTATTTACATTTAAATATACATATATAGGTACCAATGTAATGCTGATATTTTGGACCACGATAATGTTGTAGTGGATATTCTTGTACTTTAGAGCATGTCCACTTCTCATTCCTTCATTAATAATGGTCTCTTCTTGCGCGATACCTTGTCATTTCTTTTGGTTCTTTTCATTTGACACACTGTGTTAAGGTATCTTTTACTAAGATTATTCATAATAATCACAATTATCACATGATTCCAGACACAATGTAGTACCGATAGTATATATGGGAGTAGTTATCCCCACTTAGGGGTCAATTACGATGCCGTCTGGAAACTCTTCGACCAAATCGGTTTCAGAATCATTTCTGACCGCATTGGGTTCTGCGAGTCCTACCATACTATTAAGATGCTTCCAGACATAATTCGGTCTGGCTTGCATTGACTTCGGACGAGAACACAGCATCCCATTGACAAAAGGGGTGGTTGGAGAAAACCTTGCACCCTGTGGCAGGCACCCCATGGTGCCTGTCACACTGTGCATGCATGGGAAGGAGGAACCCACGGGCCCGATTTGTAGGGCCCCGAGTGAAGGGGGGGCCTGCTACGGGCCCCCAAAGTCAGATTCCGACAGCCGTCCCGTATCAGCACAACCAACTCGGAAAGGCTGTCCAAATCTGACATCCTAATTGCTCGGCTGGAAACGCCGTCCGTATACCGCTATGATTCGGCTTCGACGATTCGGTTGCTCCCAATGCCTTTCAGAACCGAGTCGGACAGTTTAAATGCTTTCCAGCCATCGTAATTGGTCATTGGGAAAAGTGTCAGAGTCGATCGGAAAGGCGGGTTCCGAATCAGATTCGAACAATTCGAATGCCGTTCAGAGCCTTTCCGAATGACATCGTAATCAACCTCTAAGATGGAATTCTGATAAATCACTGCTGGTAGACCAGGGATATGTTAATAAAATGAAACATATGTTACACTATTTTTCGGTGTGATACAAGAAGTTTGGAAGGCATTTAAAGCCATAATAACGGGTGAAACAATGTCATATTCTATTGCTAAATCTAAGAAAAAAATTATCAAAATCATTGTCTCAAAGAAGCACTGGCTCAGACAGAATCAGATATAAATAGAGAAAACACTCCAAAATATAGCAGATAGAAGCAGTGGAGGAGTTGAGAGTCCACTACGCTGAAGTAGAGATACTGAAATCCGAAATGACTGGCCACTAGGTTTATGAGCTCTAATGTGAGAGTCTGGAGGAATTGGAGGCATATTTCTTTCTCACTATCAAAATATTTATCAGGCAGCCCCTCTGCCACAACCATCAATTGTAAGAACAGTCCTGGCAAATATTCAAGTTCCTAAACTCACTGAAGAATGGTCTAGATCTATTTCATCACCATTCCTAAAGGCAGAGTTATAAGGGGTAATACATTCTCTCTCTACTCTTCAGGGAAGAAAGTTCTTTGTAAGACTGGTATAAGAGGTTTGATATAGAGCTCAAAACCCCCTAACAAATCTTTTACACACCCTGCTGAGAGGTGGAAGGGCCCAA
The DNA here is from genome assembly GCF_964204655.1 of Triturus cristatus. Classification (NCBI taxonomy): domain Eukaryota; kingdom Metazoa; phylum Chordata; class Amphibia; order Caudata; family Salamandridae; genus Triturus; species Triturus cristatus. The sequence goes on along the minus strand of NC_140592.1, from coordinate 762,270,091 downwards.
CAATCCTTTTATAAAGATATATTAGTATCTTAATAACTGGGGAAGTTCTTATTGGCCAAAATGCACCCAAATGCTGAATATTTGGTTTTGATGTGGCAATATCTAATCACATTATCACTTGACCACCAGACATAATCCATCAGGGAGAAAGTACAAACCAATTCCAGGGCACAGTTTATCTGGTGGCAGAGTCATTCAACAGGAGAGCTGGCATGAACTGTGGGCATAATAAGGGTAGTAAGGGTGGGAAGAGTAAGCGAAGGAAAACGAGAGAACAAGCACAGGTCTGGTTATTCATGAATGTGATGCCACTATTATGTTTTTTTGTGACACCTCCATTAATCTTGTATGAAAATTGTATTGAGCAAGTAGACACTCTCTTTATTAGCTTGTTTTGGGCTAGCAAACAAGACAGAATAATTCTGGGATTACCCAATTTAAGATCTTATAATAAAGAAGCACGAGTAACAACTTGTGTAAGATTTTGTGGGAATCCGCACAAGTGTTTTTCTGATAAATTCTGTTGATATGTTAATGAGATGTGAATTCAAGCACCACATTTTTTAAAATAAAATACAAAATGTGACACTAGTTCAGTACAGAAAGAACAGGATACCAAACTCTTGGAAAGGGAATATATTCCCCCCATAATATAAAAACAGAAGCCACACCCAGCCAGAAAACTACAGGATGATAGCTCTGATCAACGTGGAAGCAAAATTATACGCATCCTGCATTTGAACTCATATCCAAAATGCGTGATCCTTAAATTCCAAAACGGATTCAAGCCTATTATAGGAACAGTAACAAACTTGATAGCCCTTGCAATTTTATCATTTTATAGACTTAAAATCTGCGTTTGATAGAGTACCACGATATAGACTCTGGGCAAAATTGAAAGCCTGGGGACTACCACAAAATCTACTTGATGCCATAATAGCACTATATAGCGACATGTGGGACCAGGTGAAACTTGGAGACTGCAGTACGGTATCAGCCAAGATAAGTATTAAACATGGTCTGACACAAGGCTGAATGTTGGCACCAAGCTTATTTAATTTGTATCTTGCAGACATAAACAGCCATTTGACAAAGGGTGAGAACCATTCGCCAAAAATGGCAAATGAGTCAATTACATGCCTGCAGTACACAGATGATATTGTGGTTGTGAGCCAAACTCCAATCGGCTTGCAAAGAGTTATAAACAACCTAACAAATTATATAGAGCGGCAAGGTTGGAGTTGAATAGGAAACAAAAGTGGTACGCCTAGTGTATACTACATTCAGTAAATATAATTGGTACATCAAAGGCAAACAAGTAGAATCGACAGACTCTAATTAGTACTTGGGAATAATGTTGGGGCGTCGCATGTCATTAACGGACCAAATAAAGTCAATGAGAGCTAAAGCTGAATCACTAATCTTTGCTTACACCCTTCTAAAAAAGAAACTGAGCAGCCCTTCATACAGCCACCTGTTGAAAGTGATGGCAGCCCAGATATTACCATCGTTGACGTATGCCTTTGCGATATGGTGTGGGAAGGAAATTGAAATAGTGAACGAGCTCCAGACCAAGGTGTATAAGGCTGTTTTTGGACTTCCCAAAGCAGCATCTGCAGCCCAGGTCTGCTCAGAATTTGGTCTTTAGAATCAGAAACATCAAAGAATGAACACCTTCATAAAATTTTGTTGGAAGCTTTGAGCCTCAGAAAACGGATCACTGAACAACTTCTGTTAGGCAGAAATCAAGGCACAGATTCAGCAAAAACAATATAACTCATGGAGCGCCCATCTGGGAAAAGCCTTAGGGGAACTAGGCATTCCAGAGGCATGAACGGGAAGGTGGACAATGCAGCATTTAAAAGAATATGTAACGCCACAGCAAAGAAAATGTCCTTTTTGGAAGACAAAAACATCTTGGCCAACTGACGACACGTGTGAACAGTAATAAACTCCTACACGTATTTGAAGCTGCAAGGCTATTTATTAGCGCCTTTTCACCTAGCAATAAAAATAAGTTTTTTAAAGTACTACTTAGGAGCCCATGATTCAAAGGACTTGCGGCCAACATGGAAAGGCACACAGCATAACACAAACTGCAGTCTATGTGGTTACAGAACAGAATCCATTAGTCATTATATGCGTATATGCCCCTCGGTCAAGGACTTAACAAAGACATTCCTTAAACCAATTTTTAACAAATTAAACATTCGTACCTGTAGGCAAGCTGTTTTCTGCTGGATGGAGGGCACATCCAACATATTGATCTGTCGAGGGGTAAAAATTCCTCGTACATGTAAGTAACCACCTCCGAAAAGCGGACTCACAACAGTAATGGGCTACACAAAAAGACAGCTTTTACGAACTATAAAGGAACGACTCAATTAGAAACAAATATTGAGTGATTTTATATTAATGATAAGCATATAGAGGCAATTGTAAAATATTTTAGGGAATTTTGGTAAACATTTTCAACCTTTGTAAACAACACATTTTAAAAATCAATCAATCAAGCATTTGTATAGCGCGCTACTCACCCGTAGGGTCTCAAGGCGCTTGGGGGGGGGGGGGGGGGGGGGGTGGGGTCCGCTACTGCTTGAACAGCCAGGTCTTGAGTTGCTTCCTGAAGGAGAGGTGGTCTTGGGTCAGGCGGAGGTGGATGGGGAGGGAGTTCCACGTCTTGGCTGCCAGGTAGGAGAAGCATCTTCCTCCCGTTGTGGCTTTTCGCATGCGGGGAACGGCGGCGAGGGCGTGGCTGGTCGATCGTAGCTGGCGGGTGGGAGTGTAGAAAGTCAGGCGGTCGTTGAGGTATCTGGGGCCTTGGTTGTGGAGCGCTTTGTGTGCGTGGGTGAGGAGTCGGAACGTGATTCTCTTGCTGATGGGGAGCCAGTGCAGGTCTCTCAGGTGTTCGGAGATGTGGCTGTGTCGGGGAATGTCCAGGATGAGTCGTGCTGAGGCGTTCTGAATGCGCTGGAGTCTTTTTTGAAGTTTGGCTGTGGTTCTGGCGTAGAGGGAGTTGCCGTAGTCCAGTCGGCTGGTGACAAGCGCCTGGGTGACCGTCTTCCTGGTTTCGGTGGGGATCCACCGGAAGATCTTCCGTAGCATGCGTAGGATGTTGAAGCATGACGAGGAGACGGCGTTGACTTGTCTGGTCATCGAGAGGGAGGAGTCCAGGATGAAGCCCAGGTTGCGTGCGTGGTCCGTTGGTTTGGGTGCGCTGCCCAGGGCGGGGGGCCACCAGGAGTCGTCCCAGGCGGCGGGTGATGATCCCAGGATGAGAACTTCCGTCTTATCTGAGTTCAGTTTCAGGCGGCTGTTCATCATCCACTCGGCTACGTCTTTCATCCCTTCGTGTAGGTTGGTTCTGGCGGTTGCGGGGTCGTTGGTGAGGGAGAGGATCAGCTGGGTGTCGTTGGTGTAGGAGATGATGTTGAGGTTGTGTTGGCGTGCGATGTCCGCGAGGGGGCTCATGTAGATGTTGAACAGAGTGGGGCTGAGCGATGATCCTTATGGTACGCCGCAGATGACTTCGGTGGCTTCTGATCAGAACGGGGGGAGCCATACTCTCTGGGTTCTTCCGGCGAGGAAGGAGATGATCCACTCCAGTGCCTTCTCCTGGATTCCGATGTTGCTGAGGCGCTGCACTAGGGTGCGGTGGCAGACCGTGTCGAACGCTGCGGAGAGGTCCAGGAGGATGAGTGCCGCTGTTTCCCCGTTGTCGAGCAGGGCTCGGATGTCGTCGGTGGCTGCGATGAGGGCGGTCTCGGTGCTGTGGTTGGCTCTGAAACCGGACTGCGAGTGGTCAAGGGATCCATTCGTCTCGAGGAAGGCGGCCAGCTGTTTGTTGACGGTCTTTTCGATTACTTTGGCCGGAAAAGGAAGGAGCGAGATGGGGCGGTAGTTTTTGAGGTCGGTGGGGTCCGCTGATGGTTTCTTCAGTAGGGCACTGAGTTCGGCGTGCTTCCAGCTCTCTAGGAAGGTGGCGGTGTCGAAGGAGGCGTTGATGATGTCCCGGAGATGGGGTGCGATGATGGAGTCGGCCTTGTTGAAGACGTGGTGAGGGCAGGGGTCGGTTGGTGATCCGGAGTGGATGGAGTTCATCGTGCGGATGGTGTCTTCGGTGTTGATCGGGGTCCAGGCGCGGAGGGTGGTGGTGGGGGGCGTTGGTGCGGTCGTAGGGTGCGTCGGCTGTGTGCTGAAACTGTTGTGTATATCTGCGATCTTGCTGTGGAAGAATGAGGCGAGCGAGTTGCAGAGGTCTTGCGATGGGGTGATGTCGTTGTTTCCGGCGCTAGGGTTCGAGAGCTCTTTGACGATGTTGAAGAGTTCCCTGCTGTTGTGGGCGTTGTTGTCTAGTCGTTCCTTGAATGCGGTTTTCTTGGTGGTGTGGATCAGTTGGTGGTGTCTTTGGGTGGCGTGTTTGAGGGTGGTCATGTTGTCTGTTGTCGGGTCTCTGCGCCAGGCTTTCTCGAGGGCTCGGCAGTTCTTCTTAGAGCTCTTGAGTTCATAGGTGAACCAGGATGCTTTCTTGTTGCTGGGTCTGACGGGGGGGGGTCTTCAGTGGAGCGAGGTCATCTGCACAGTTGCTGATCCACCTTGTGAGGTTGTTGGCGGCTTGGTTGGGGTTCGCTGAGCTGGCGGGAGGGTTCCGGCTCAGGGATGTGGCAAGCTGGTCGTGGTGATCTTGTTCCAGCTTCTGCGGGGAACCTGTTGCGGGTGGTGGTGGATCGTGGTCCTTCTGAAGCTGAAGTGGATGCAGCTGTGGTCTGTCCAGTGGAGTCCGGTGGCGTGGCTGAAGGAGATGTCCTTGCTGGAGGAGAAGACGGGGTCAAGCGTGTGGCCGGCGTAGTGGGTGGGGGTGGTCACCAGTTGCTTGAGTCCGAGGTTGGCGAGGTTGTCCAGCAGGGTGGTGGTGTTGTGGTCGTTGTTGTTCTCCAGGTGGAAGTTGAGGTCCCCTAGGAGGATGTAGTCAGTGGAGGGGAGGGCGTGCGGGCTGATGAAGTCGGCGATGTCTTCGCTGAATTGTGTGCGTGGTCCCGGGGGTCTGTAGATGAGGGTGCCTCTGAGGGTGGTCTTGGGGTCAGTGTGATCTGGAAGTGCAGGTGTTCGGCGGTTGTGAGGGTGTCGTCGGAGTTGGTCGTGATGCGGATGGTGTTCTTGTGGATGATGGCGATGCCTCCTCTTGTCTGGTTGACGCGGTCCCTCTGGGTGATCTTGTATCCGTCCGGGATGGCGATGTCGGGCGCTGAGGAGGCGTTCATCCAAGTTTCCGTGAGGAAGGTGACGTCTGGAGATGTGGAGTCGAGGAGGTTCCAGAGATCTACGGCGTGTCTGTGGAAGGAGCGGGTGTTGAGCAGGATGCACATCAGGTGGTTGTTGCTGGTGCTCGGCTTGGCGGGTGCGGTGCAGGTTCGGATGCAGGTGAACTTGCAGGATTGGCAGGTGAAGGGTCCGTGGGTACGTCCTGGGGTGGCTCGGTGGCAGCCGCGGATCCGGCCGGTGTTGAGTGCGTTGCGGGTGGCTGCATCGTAGGTCCGGCGAGTAGGCTGGCATCTGCGGGGGCCAGGGGGTCTGGCGCTGGGCGCGGACGGGCGCAGACGGGCTTGCCTTTGGCGCGCCTTCGGCGCACAATCGGCGCGCCCGCTGCGCGTCAACGCTGCGCGTATGCATGCGCTCTTCCATAAATGGAGAGTGGGGGGGCGGGCGAGGCGAGGGAGGAGCAGCTGGGAGGCGGGAGCGGGGTGGCGAGTGGGGGGGAGCGTGCGGAGATGATGGAGGGAGCGGGGGTGGGGCCGCGGGGGAGCAGCGGCAGGGAGCGGGGTGGGGCAGGGAACAACTGGATGGACAATGGAACAAACACTTACAGAGCCAAATATGAGAAAACGAGAAAAACTGCAGCGATACCAAAACTGCTAACAACGAGAGAGACAAGCAGGCACAGAGGGACAGTCAGGGACAGGCACCAAACCAAGACAGGGGCAGAGGTCTTAACTTCGGCAGCGGCGGTGGCAGCGGGAGGAGATCGGGCACACACGGGGTGGGCCACGCGGCAGGAGGAGCGACCGGACTGACCAGGTCAGGTCACCAAAAGACCAAAGACATTTTTTATGTACTATACTTTATGGTTATGAAAAACCAAATAAAGGATTTATTCACACACTCAATTTTATGTGTCTGACCAACAATTGCCTTGGAGCTTTTCTGTGATCTTTGGATCGCCTGCTCCAGTTTCATATCTGGAGCCACAGCATTGAACCTCACCTCTCTGTCTTTCACCACAAAATGTCTTTGGATGAATTTTCTGTACAGCTATGGTTTTTCCACTTCTAGCTTCTTCACTCTTTCCAAATACCAGGACCCAAAACTCAGGTACTTTATGCAATCAAATGTGTGAAACACAGTAATCAGTGACTCCACAGTCTTCATGTCCAGCTTCCCGATCAGCATGCAGTAAGTTGTTCACTAGAGCTATCATGTGTAAAACATTTCCCCAGTACTTGCAAAGTTCCGATTTTTCTTCACACTTTAATAAACTACAAACTTGGTTTTCAGTTATTCTGATTTTAAACTCAATGTATTGAACACTGCTTGGCTTTGCATTATGTCTTTTGAATGAAGAGCACCATGTGCCTTGGTCCTTTCCGAGATAAGATAAGATATGCAAAACCTAATTTGTCATTGTTGTTCCAAAAAGCATTGCAAGGGAATGTTTCTATAGCCTCAGATATTATGAGCATACCTCGTAACAAACTAACATAATGAGGTCCGCTCAATAGTGACTGGACAGTTTTGCTTCCAAAGATTTCAGCCTCAATAAGTGCATCATCTATTGCACATCCATAGAAAAAACTTCTTGCACACCGCAACACAACGTTTGTCATGTGGGAAACGCCCATCATTGGATAAAGACCATCAAATACTACTGGATTGCTCATAGAAATGCCAGCTACAATATACGGAAAACACCTTCATCACAGAAAAGTGGCAGGGTAAGCTGGTCTTCAAGCTGACCACGCACATTTTGGTAATTATTTAGAGCTGTGTATACTGTTGCGTAGTTTGTGGCTGGAGATGGTAGTACCAGTAAAAACCTAACCTTCTTCAGTGGGGTAGTATTCTGGGAGATCAGAGCATGAATTCTAGCCTCTGGAGGAACTGGCTTTTCTTCATCCTTCAGTCCGCATCAAATAAGTGATATGATAAATTCAGTTAAATTAGCTTTGCAGACCGCAGCATCAGGTAGAAGAAGATCCATGTCCTCAGCCAATTTGAAACCTTCTGGTAGACTGGGACTTGTTGGTGGTTTGAAGTGAATTTGCCCAGTTGGCAAGGCAGTTGGGTTATAAGTTTGCAGCTTCGTTTGTTTATGCCTATAGCTGACACAGCTTGTTTTCTAGCAGCTACTTCATTGGTACAGTCTTGAAAAAGCTCCACAGCAGCTTCATGTATGCTGAATGTTAGAGACAAAGAAGAGCTGTCTTCAAATCAAAATTATCTAGAGCAGCAATTGTAAATTCTTTCCTGGTAAAGTGACTTGGAAGTGATGTGCTGTCGGATTACCAAGATTTTACAGCATGAGCTGCTAACAAGTTGCTACTCTGTACTATGTCATTATAACTTGTGATACACCATTCCTATTCACTGAAGTGATTAGCTCTCTACTTTTGCACTTGTCATAGATTGCGTGGGCAGTCATCATGTGTACAGTGTATTCTTTTTGCCATGATGTGATTCATAAAGTATTATTTGGAAAAAACAGTACATCTGCACAGCATAAGCCTATTGGTTCATGGGATTGTCTTTCACTTCTTTGCTTATATCTTCAAAGCCATCATCAATGTTGTCGGCTTCTTTTCCAAACTCAAGAACTTTAGTTTGTAACAGTTTTGCTTCTCTGATATTAAACAATGATGTAAAAAATGTTAAGACAACATCAGGCATTCTTGATGACTCCCATGATTTGCGGAGCTCCGGGGCGTCATTAAATTTGTCATTAAGTCCAAAATCTAAATCTATATCTTCCAGGATGTTTCTCAAAGTGGTTCCTGCTGATTTTACTGCATCCTGTGATTTTATTTTGGCAGCAAGAACTTCAGGATTCAAATCAGCTGTGAACACCATAAGTGGCTCATTCTTTTTGTTAGACTGACAAAAACGAATTCTGTCATTGTACATTCTCACCAGAAAAATCTTAATTTCATTACTATGGATCAATACAGGTTTAGCAAGAGTGGCTTTGAACTACATATGCTTTTTCAAAGAGTGCAAAGTTAACTAAAGGCTGGCGATTACGTTGTTGCTGGGAGCTCACTGTACATTCATATTTTCTAATGTATGCACGCATGCAGTTCGGGTGGGCATACACATCTGCAGCAAATACATTCACCTTGCTGTTTAGATCAGCTACTCAGCTGAAAACTTCATCTTGGAAGAAACTAGCTGCAGATAAAAATATATTTGCCCTATGAGACTCACATACTCTGTACTTTGTTCTTTCGTCAATGCCTTTGGCCATTGTTCTGGCGAAACCACAGATAGCACATTGACGATCCTCTGCTTTCTGTTCAGTTGTTGGAGGTGGACGAGGGGTAGCCATCGATCTTCTAAGTGGATGGGCACTGGGTTTGGTTGTCGTCGTTTTCACAGAAGACTCAGATTCTTGTTGTGATCCACTGGTTTTTGCTATTTTTGACAATTTTTTTCCAGGGTTTTTTTCCATTGTATACTACTTGTAGCACTTGTTCTTACAATGATGAAATATTTGATCCTCTTCACCCATCAGTTTAAATGTTTTGTGAAATTTGGCTTGCCATATTTCTACAGCACCTTAAAAACTCTTCTGTTCAGCCGCAGTTAATGTTTACTTTTCTTTCAGATTAGTTTGGCATAAGACACATTTTTCTTTGTTGAAGGAGTCTTCATATTTTGTAGTTAGCAATACTCAGTCAAGAGGTAAAGATCCTCTGCTACCACCTGCTTTGCTTATGTTTACAAATTTTGAACCAATGAAAAACCTGAAACAAAAACAATATTAACATAAATTACCAATATGATAGCTAAAACACATCATTATAGAGCTGCCATTTTGGAAAATGATGGAAGGGTTGCTCTGAGGAGTTATTTTCTGTCTGTATGAGACTACTTGACCCGTAAAACCTATATTTCGACACCAAAATGAAGTATATAGCTCTTATGGTTCCTGAGAAATTACACCATCACTGAAACACAACAGCCATTTTTAAAAATGATGTCCAGAAAGATTCAGCACCAATCAGCAATGTCTACTCAAGCTAAATTACCTCTCCAATGACACAAAAACACAAACCAAAAATGGAAATCTCTGGATAACAATATTTTTACGGAGGTATATTAATGGGTTGTATGTTGGAGCAACGATTTCCACAACAACGACTCCCCTAACAATGAGGGCGTTACCACAACATCGTCTAAACCACACTTTTTTTACCACACATTCCTTTACCACGATTTTTCATGGTAAAGGAATGTGTGTTAAAAAAAATGCTTTCAAACTAGTACCCCGATCCCCTAAATCCCCCACCCCTTAAAACGAATTCCCCCCTAAAAATAAACACGATCACCCACACACCCTAAAACTAATTTCCCCCACCCTAAAAATAAACACGTTCACCAACACACCCTAAAAACAAACATGATCATCCACACCCCCTAAAAAATAACTCCAAACTCCCAACCCCTAAAAACTAACCCCAAACCCTGAATACTAACCCCAAACCCCAAACCCCAACCCCCTCAAAACAAATTCCCCCTCCCTAAAAATAAATATGATCACCCGCACACCCTAAAAACTAATTCCCCCACCCTATAAATAAACACGATCACCCACACACCCTAAAAACTAACCCCAAACCCTCAACCCCTTAAAACTAACCCCAGACGCCACCAACCCCAAAATACTAACTCCAAACTCTCCACCGCCTTAAAACTAACCCCAAACTGTGTACCCCTAAAAACTAACGCCAACCGCCCCACCCCCTTAAAACTAACCCCGACCCCCTGAAAACTAACCCCCACTCCCTAAAAACTAACCAAGCCCCTCACCCCTAAAAACAAATTCCCCCTACCCTAAAAATAAACACGATCGCCCACACAACCTAAAAATTAATTTCCCCACCCTATAAAAAACACGATCACCCACACCCCTAAAAACAAACACGATCACCCACACCCCCTAGAAACTAACCCCAAACCCATAATCCCTAAAAACTAACCCCAAACCCCACCAACCCCAGAATACTAACCCCAAACCCTGTACCCCTGAAAACTAACCCCAACCCCTCCCACCCCCTTAAAACTAACTCCACCACCCACCCCCACTAAAAGCTAACCCCCCACTCCCTAAAAATTAACCACCTGTTCCTGTGCGATGTTCCTCAGAACTCCACCCTGCCTGAACACAAGACCGAATCAGCCTTAACCACGCACATGCGTGGTTAAGGCTGAGTCATTCTTCGGGCAAGTCGTTCGGGCAAGTCGTGGCAAAGGACCTCCAGGAATTAATGTGATAATAGCAGCCTCTATTATACCTGTAAGAGTGCCCTGTTCAGCAAAGGAGTTGTAAAGGCAAGTAGGGAACGGCGCTAACTGTGCAGCGAACGTTTTATAAAAAGTGTGCACGTGTCCAACTTGCCCTGGTGCCTTATCCATTTGAAACCAAAGAACAAGAAAATAACCTGCCCAAATACATTTTAAAGGGTCCTCAATTGGATCCCATAATAATGAAAAACAATCCGGGACAGACAATTGCAATTAGTCAATCATTTTATTTTTTTGTTTTTTTTATATGTAATATGTAATACAACGTATTTTCTCATGTTTAATCATCAAAATCAATAGATAGAACAAACAAGTAATAAGGACATATAACATTCATATCATCAGTGCATGTTATCAAGATACAAGGTCCCACACAATCAATCAAACCACCTGACATCCATTCAGATTCACACATACGCAATTAAAATAATTCAAGACAACGTCAGGGACAATCACAGGCCACATGATGGTAGGGTGGAAAGATTACATAGAACATCCGAGAATTTGTCAAGTAGTGTCAATCCACCTACCCGACACAGTTAAACGCCAACGCGCGTTTCGGTGTCTAACCCCAACCGGGGCCACACCTTCATCAGGGCGAAGATGGTCAGACAACACTGGGACCAACAGACAAACCTAGGGTCACAGAGAAATATATAATCAGAATTACAACAATTTACTAAGACATTAATTAGTTATCTATAGATTAATAATCTAAAGGCAAGTGTCAGAACCGGAAAGATCAATGTATACAACTTTATTTCTTTTTGATTTGATAAAGAAGAAAACGGGCAAACGGCCCAACATAAAATGGAATAGGGTGCACCCAGAACTTAGAAATCAAGAACTAAGAAATAGAGCATAGCAATAGGTCCAGTCACAGTTTTTGAGGAAAAGATTCAGTGCCAAGGAGCGGAATGCAGAACAGTAGGAAGCCCAATGTGATAAAATTCAGATATATATAGAGTGATAAAACAGAGAAAAAATATATAACACCCCAGATGAAAAACCCTTTTAGTGAATTTCACCAAAAGACGGGCAAAGATACGTGAAAGACATCAAATCGACAAAAAGGCGAAGGATCAATACCTAAAAGGTAAGGGCCATAAAAAAAATTATATATGTATCGCCAAGGAAATACGCAGAGGGTAACAGGCTCGTTCAGCTCCACAGGTAAGTCAGCTGTGTAAGATAAAATGAAACACAAATGAGAAATAACATTAAATTAAATTTAAACATAGGGCAAGGAAGTGTCCATGTTACTTCAAAGACTCTATGGGACAGGGCAGAACGCGCCACAAAATGCTAATGAAGGACATCCATACCTACCAAAAAAGATTAGTAGTGGTAGAAGTCCAAATTTTCCTTCCAGGGGTCAATGACCATGCAGGGTAGCCGCAGGCAGCTACACAATAAAGAGTATTAATCGTCCGAAGACAAAGGATGAACAGATTTTCTAAAGTGGCCGTCGAGAGAATCTCAAGTTCATAGCTTCATAATAGGGCAATCAATACGACAGTCCATACGTCGAAAACTGAAACTGAACAAAATAAACAATAAATAATACCCAAGGGCGATAACCTGCAGACTCAATACAATTTCATGCAATATATATCAAATATCGCTGACAGAAAATGAGTATAAAAATGACAAGCGCATCGGAGGGGCAGAAATCGAATACACCGCATATACCTAAAGGGGCATGATTAGCAGGATGAAAGATGCAGAACACGTTCTATGCGTGGCAACGATAGAGCCATAACAAAAGGGACAGCTACGATACTTAAACACAGGCCCACCTACGAATAATTGAACGTATTGTGCTAGAAGCTGCCAGTACAACATACAAAAGCCTCAGAACTGAGGAGGGAAGGTCCGAGCCGGCTCAGGGAGACTTACCCGGCGGATTCCTAATAGGTATCGTTTCAAGCGCGAGTCACTTGTCTGGTGGAGCGGCAGAAAGGAACTGGATCAAATGCGTCTGAAGAGGGCGGGACAAATAAACGTATTTTCGATGGAGGTTCAGGGCCAATCATGCAAGGGTAGAAATAAAGGGAGGACTAACAGAAGAGGGAAAATTCCTGTCAATAGAGTAGCCGCCATAACGTGTGGACCAGGAAGGAAGAAAAGGCGATTGGGAGAGGGGAAGAAGATAGGCCGACAGTGGATCACAAACGTCCACAAGAGGCAGGGCAAAAAGGCGTATTTTCGGTGAAAAAATGCGACCAGATGTCAAAGATTCAAAATTGAATATAATAACCGGAATACAGAAAAAAATATTTTAAAAAAAAAATATAAAAATAAATATAAAAATGGGAGTAAAGATAAACATAAACAAAGCTGAAGAAAGGACTGGTAGAAGGTCCCTGTAAGAAATGCGACAGTCATGACAAAGTCAAGCAACAATGGATGAAGGATTTTAGGTAGGGGATATTTTTTCTTCTTAACCCCCCCACAAAAAATATCTACACTAAATTACAAGGCTAAGAACACATAGGAACACAGCCAAGATGCTCGAGATTCGTAAATTCAGATTTAGGTGATAGCATTCTCCCATGGACAATGTTCATTCAAGCCTTTTTTGACTGAATTCAAGAGAAACATCCAAAACACCTCTCTGTTTTTGCGAATCACATTGGGGTCTTTTCCAGGAATGGTGCAAATTTTTTCCAGAATCGACCATTTAAGGTCATTCTCAGAGTGTTTAAGATTATGCCAATGGGAAACAAGGGGTGCCACGAATTTCTTGGTTCGGATATTTGACTTGAGTTCCCCAATTCGAACTCTACACTCGCGTCCCGTTTCTCCCACATATGTCAATTTACAAGGGCAAATGATTATGTAGATGATGTTGGACGTTCAACAGTTTGTCATACTCTGAAGAGAGACAATCCGGTCAGGAGTGTGGATAGTGACGCCCACAATGGCACTGGGGCACGCATGACAAGTGCCACACCGGTGGTTACCTTGTATCAGCCCCAGTCCACAAATGGATTTTTGGCGCAAGGGAGTAAACTCCTCACATTTCCCTCTTACTAGGTGGTTTCTCAGGTTTTTGTTTCTCTTGAATGCAAATAGAGGTTTAGGAAGTATGTGATCATCATTTCCCAGGTTTAGAAGGTGCCAACAAGAATTGATGGTTTGTCTTAGTTTGTGGTTCACATTTGAATGTTTAGTGATACAGACCAGTTTATCCATAGGTTTCTTTTCATTAAATGAAAACATCGCTTCTCAATTGAAATATCTGGCCCTTTTGAGAGAGTCCTTGACCAGCTTGCGGGGATATCCACGATTTAAGAGTTTTTCCTTAAGAAGATCTACTTGGGTCAGAAAATCCTTAATATTCGTACAATTTCTTTGAATACGGAGAAATTGGCTGAATGGGATACTGCCCCTTTGGCAGCGGGGGTGATAGCTGCCATACTGTAGAAGGGTATTTCTCGCAGTGGGTTTGGTAAATAGGGAAACAAAAAGTTCATCCTGATTGTTTTCTATCCAACCATCCAGAAATTCGAGCTTGCAATCACTGGAATGGGCCGTGAATTTTAAATTCATATGGGCAGCATTGAGCCAATCGATGTATTCATCTAGGGAGGTATGATCCCCCTTCCAGATAACAAAGATGTAATCTATAAAGCGGACCCATGAACGAACATTCTTGTAAAAGGGGGCCATGTCATTGAAGAAGTTGATTTGTTCGAAATATCCCATGTATAGGCATGCTATACTTGGGGCACATGAAGCCCCCATGCTGACTCCCTGAATTTGTTGGAAGTAGGTGTTGTTGAACTCAAAGTAGTTCTGATTAAGAACTATTTTGAAGCATTCTATGATAAAGGGGGCATTAGTAATCCCCGGATCCAGCAATAGAATCTCTTGTAGCACAGCCAGTGCTTCTTCCTGTGGGATGTTGGTGTATAGGGATTCCAGGTCTAATGTCACCAACAATTCCCTGTCAGCCTGATAATGGGTACCCTCAACTTTAGAGATGAAGTGACCCGTATCTTTGATAAAAGAGGGAAGTTTGTTGACCAAAGGTTTAAGGAATCGATCAATGTATTGGGACAGGGGTTCCGTGGCGGATCCGATGGTGGATACAATCGGTCTAAGAGGGGGGTCAAGAACGTTCTTATGTTTCTTGGGAACCCCATAGATGATGGGCATGCGGGTGTAGGTAGGTGTCAGGAATTCCGCTTGCTTAGGACAAATGTATCCCATTTCAACCGCCTTTTCCACCAAGGTTAGGATCCGCTGTTTCAAAGCAGATTCTGGATTCTTGCCTATGCGTTTGTAGAATTTGGTCACTGAGAGGAGCTGATCCATTTTTTTAATGTATGAAGGTGTGTCGAAAATAACGATACCTCCTCCCTTGTCGCAGGGCTTGATGGTAAGCAGCTTGTTCTCTTTTAGGGACCTAAGAGTAGTATTTTCCATTTTACTCCCGATCGGATTGTCTCTCTTCAGAGTATGACAAACTGTCGAACGTCCAACATCATCTACATAATCATTGGCCCTTGTAAATTGACTTACGTGGGAGAAACGGGACGCGAGTGTAGAGTTCGACTTGGGGAACACAAGTCAAATATCCGAACCAAGAAATTCGTGGCGCCCCTTGTTTCCCATTGGCATAATCTTAAACACTCTGAGAATGACCTTAAATGGTCGATTCTGGAAAAAATTCGCTCCATCCCTGGAAAAGACCCCAATGTGATTCGCAAAAAAAGAGAGGTGTTTTGGATGTTTCTCTTGAATTCAGTCAAAAAAGGCTTGAATGAACATTGTCCATGGTAGAATGCTATCATCTAAACCTGAATTTACAAATCTCGAGCATCTTGGCCGTGTTCCTTTTTTTTTTTTTTTTTTTTTATTGTTTCCAAGGCGGATTCACAAATATAAACATACATAGGTTGATATAACAGAATACGGGTTAAGTACAGGAAGGAAAAAAAAACAAGATATCACATACACTACGATATACCCATATCATCAGACAAAAAATTCATAAGAGTTCCCCAGATTGAAAAACCTAAACGTTTCTTCCTAATCCCTTTTAAGGCATATAAATGCATTTCCATTTCATACATACGATACAGCTTAGCTCTCCAAAATTCGAACGTAGGAGCCTCAGGTGATAACCACTCTGTTGCTATACATAACCGAGCAACGGTCATTGCCAGAAAGAGAAAATAAGAATGTTCTTTTAAAACCTGATGGGTATATATACTCTGACATCTCCCTAATATCAGCAATGATGGAGAAATCTTTATCGGACAACCAAGTACCAATGAAATAAATTTTTCAATTTCAAAAAAAAAATGTATCAGTTTTGTACAATTATAAAATATATGCACCATGTCTGCCTCTTGTTCTCCACACCGAAAGCATTTACCATCATATTTATCACCCCAGGTCGCCATACGTTTAGGAGTATAATATAACCTAAAGATGGTTTTATAGACTTGGGCTTTTAAATTGGCTGCCAAGCAAATTTTCTTAGCAAGACATAGCGATTCCCCTACGTCAATTTGAGAGTCTGCCAATTGTATAGTCCAATACTGGTTGTATTTTTGCATGTCGTCATTTTTATAATCATTTAACATCACATATAATGGACCAATCTTTTTCTGAAGTCGAATTCCCTCAACTAAATCATTTGGGAGTGCTTCGATATGATTTTTTAAACAAAAATCCCGGACTTGAAGATATTTAAAAAAAAACGTAGGTGAGAGCCGAAATTTATCTGATAATTCTGCATATGTTACGAATATGGCATTTTTATGATATAAATCCCCAATTCTTGAAATCCCTTTTTTAAGCCATATCTTAGCGATATCATCCCAAAACACCGAGGGAAGTAGTTTACAGGCTTCAAAGGGAGTGTAATATGTAATTTTACCAAATTTCATTATTTTCTTAACATTTCTCCACACTTTAAAAGCAGAGGCAAGAGTCTTGAATCGTGTATGTTTATAATAATTGCCCTCTAGTTCTTTTAATAGACATCCTTTTGCTTGTACTCCTAGAAGTAAGTAGAAAATAGAAGGGCTATCCGCCTCATTCTTCGGAGATTCCCCTGTCAATAAATATCCCATTTTTTGTAGAAAACAAATATAATAATAATAAAGAAAATCAGGTATACCGCGTCCTCCTCTTTCTTCCGGTAATGTGAGCCATTTCATGGATCTGCGCGGTTTACCGGGAGCCCAAATAAACTTCCCACAAATATTTTGTAGATACTGTATATGTTTAAGTGGAATTTCTAAAGGTATACTACGGAACAGATATAGTATTTTAGCTAAAATGCTCATCTTAATTATATTCCCCCTGCCGATAATGGATAGTTGAAGCCTACTCCATTTATCCAATGACTGTTTAACCTGGGCGATGCTCACTTCCCAATTTCTCTCAACAATTTCTTGCATTTGAGTTTTAATTAGAATACCCAAATAGGTTACTTCATTAGTAACCCGACAATCATTGAATTGTATATTCTTTGTACAGAGAATTTGGGTTTTTTCCGCATTTAATTTGTATCCTGACATACTTCCATAATCTTTGGCTAATGATTCTATCTCCACTATTGCCTCCCTGGGATCAGTAGTTACTATGGCTATATCATCTGCATATGCAAATACAGTGAATAGAATATCAGCAACTGGAAAGGGTTTGATACATAAGGAATTCTGTAGGCTTATGATGAAAGGGTGGATATATAAGGCAAACAATAACGGGGAGCAAGGGCACCCTTGCCTTGTTCCTCTGGTTATTTTAATTTCCTCTGATTTTAAGCCCATTGCTACAATTCTGGCCTTTGGTGCGTTGTATAGTACCTTAATTGCCTTTAGAAAAGCACTACCAAAACCCATCCGTTTCATCACCTCCCACAGATAGACCCATTCCACGCGATCAAAAGCTTTCTCAGCGTCTAGAAGAATTAAAGCTAGATCCTTTTTCTTCACATCAGCATAGTCAAATAAAGTAATAACTTTATTAATGTGAGAGACCGTTCCTCTTTTGGGTATAAAGCCATGCTGATTAGTAGTAACTAATGATGATATAACCTTGGAAATACGATTGGCCAACATTTTAGAGTATAGCTTGCTGTCACAATTAAGTAAGGATATTGGACGATATGATCCAGGTAATTCAGGTGATTTCCCTTTTTTACTAAAAACAATAATAGAGGCATCATTCCAGGTAGCAGGGGATATTCCCTTTTGTGCCATCCTAAATGTAGATAACAATACATTCTTCAATGGTTCAAAGAAGCATTTATACACCTCCCCCGGGATAAAGTCAGGGCCGGCAGCTTTTCCATTAGGTATTTGACTAACAGCCTCCTCTAATTCCTCCATAGTAAAGGGACTATCTAAAATTTCAGCTTCAATGTAGTTTAATTGTTTTAACACTGCGCAATCAGGAATATGAGCCTTAGTGGAATTTGATTGCTGAGTATACAGTTCCGAATAGAATTGATGAAATACATGTAAAATCTCCGAGGGGGCTTCCCGAACCACCCCATCTTTATCCTGAACTCTGGAAATCACTCGGGAGGTGGATTTCATTTTTAACCTCAAAGCTAAAGACCGACCGATAGCTTCCCCATATTCATACATGTGTCTTCTATTTATTAGATATTTACGCGCTATCTCTTCGGCCCATACTCCAGTAATAGTAGCCTTACATTGTGCAATAGACTCTTCCATGAGCAATATCTGATTTAAATTATCTTTATTTGTCAAAGCAATAGCCAAACCCACTTCCGCCGCCTCTAATCGTTGATAAAACCCTCTCATTTGCCCTCGTATCTTATGTTGGTTATATAATCCAAATTTCGTGGTTTCTCCTCTTAGACAGGCCTTAAATGTATCCCAGACTATCGAAATATTCGCAGAATCTAAATTAATCCTAAAGAATTCCGTCATCCATTCAATTATATGGCTTCTGAATTGTATATCCAGACAAAGCTTCCTGTCAAATGAGAAATTTTTTACGAAGTTCATCTCAGCCAAAATAGAACAATCAATCATTAGAGGAGAATGGTCTGAAGTAACTCTGGGAAAAATCTGTATGGTTGTAGCTGTGTGAATGCTAGAAGATATAAAAAAGTAATCTAGTCTAACTAGTTTCTTATGAGGTGCGGAGTAATACGAATATCCAGGAAGAGAAGGATATTTTTTGCTCCAAATATCCACAAGGCCGTGATCCCTGACTAAATTATATAAAGCTTTAAACACTCGTGGTTTGCGTCCCTGATAATGAGCAAAGCCTTTCATAAGTTCTGTATTGTTTAGGTTTATATTCAAATCTCCGCATAGAATTAGCGGTTCACCCCAACTAGCTAACTCTAAATTTAACAACTCAAGGACTTCCGCCTCATCCATATTAGAGCCATAGATGGAGCAGATAGTAAAAGCCTTACCCCGCACTGTAAACTCTGCAATCACCCATCTACCCCATTTGTCAGCTAGCTTACGCCCGACTGTACAGTACCCTGGTTTTGATAAGATCATGACCCCTCTAGTGTTGTTAGTTTGTTGAGATGCGACGTTCAACGTATAACCAAGATCTGCTATAAGAAGCCTGTTATCCCAAGAGAGATGTGTTTCCTGTAGGCAAAGAATATCAGGTTTAATAAAACGAACTTCTGCAGATATTTGCCTCCTTTTACTGCTGGAGTTAAGCCCAGATACATTAAACGAGCAGATTTTTATGCTACAAGACATTGAGAATTCTTCTTAATGTCCACAGTACAAATCATTCCACTCCAACTGGGGATTAAACAAACATAAACTCTTGATACTTGTAAATCTTTCCTGAGTATCCGCAACTGAACTGTCATTTGAAACCGCCAAGGACTTTTTCCCCTTTATACCCCGACCTCCCCCACCACCATCGCCATCCCAAACCCCCCCCCCCCCAAACCTCCCCAACCCCGGTGACCCCTGCCCCTCCCCCTGAAATGAGGCTAAAGGACTGAGTCCCTAAGGATGGAAGTGAGTGTTGGCCCCTCTGTGATCCCCACAGCCCTACCTGCCTCTGTGAAAGAAGAAAATCAGAAAAATCAACTCTGGGGGAACAACCCCCTTACTGCTACGCCCCCCCCGCAATCCTACCTAATCTGGTCTTTGCACCACCTTTCCTAACTGGTACAAACCCACCAAAGCGATGCCAAACAATCTAACATCCCAAAAAAAAAAAAGGCATTAATCTCAAACATCAGGGCCACCACAATAAATCTAGTGGTTCCAATACTTTCACCCATTATAATCAAAATATAACAATATCTTTTAAGGGTTCTTCAAGAAATGTAAATATTCCTTCGCTAGAGCGGCATTGGTGAAAAATCTTGATTTCTCTTTATAGGTCACTTTAAGTTTTGCAGGGTTCATAATATAAGCCTGCGCGCCCTGCTTTTGAAATGGATCCACCAATTGACGCAACTGCCAGCGAATATCCATAGTGTACTTCGAATAGTCAGGCATCGCAAAGAAGGTGTAGCCGTCGGCCATAGCTTTACTATTCACTCGAGTTTGTAGGTAGATATCTTCTCTTGCACGGAAGCTATTAAATGCGACAAGGATCGGCCTCGGTCTAGATCTTGTATTTTGCCCAGGTCGAGACTGAGCATTAAAAGGGAAACGGTGGGCCCTTTCAATTTCTCTATCCCAATCCCATTTATTTAAACCAGGGAAAGCCTTTTGAAATAAATCCACAACAAACTTCCGTGGATCTTGCCCTTCATCGCCTTCCGCAATCTGCATAATTCTTAAATTATTCCGTCGTGAACGGTTTTCCAAATCGGCCATTCGCCAAAGGACATCATCTCTATTAGTACCCAAAAGTTCGGTTGTTTTTTTTTGTTTGGACATTTCGTCTTCTATATTAGAAATGCGGGTTTCAGCTTCAGTGAATCGTTCTCCAAAGTCAGATTGAGCTTTCACAAGCCGCCTGACTGAGCCTTGTAATTTCCGGCAAGAATTTTGAATCTTCTGGCAGTCTGATGCAGTTTTGTCCATATGGCTCAGGATTGTTTGATAAATTGTATTCAGGGTGATATCAGTCGATTGGACTGCTTGAAAATCGGCAGCGTCTAGAATGCCAGCCGTTACAGGAGTATTCCGGCCTCTTACTGTAATAGGGGTGTCTGCTTCCCCGGGCTCACCACTGGCATTCGCCTCATCTTCAAAAGACTCAACCAAGTTCTCACACGAAGACGCTGAGTTCTCTGAGACAGAG
This sequence comes from Triturus cristatus, assembly GCF_964204655.1. Classification (NCBI taxonomy): domain Eukaryota; kingdom Metazoa; phylum Chordata; class Amphibia; order Caudata; family Salamandridae; genus Triturus; species Triturus cristatus. The sequence goes on along the minus strand of NC_140592.1, from coordinate 762,249,277 downwards.
TAAAAATCCCCAGACTCAGCCTCTATCGGCATAAGTCTAGCAAGCTCAGCAAAGGCTAATTCTTTCTCTGTAGTTACATTGTTACAAGCAGCTGCTACTGTATTGCTATCAACCCCGTCGCTCGGCACTTCAATTGTAGCAGAGTCTTCAAAATGTGAAATAGAGCTGGTGTTAGGCAATAAAGATTCACTGGATGACATCGAGGAGCAAGTCTGTTCAATGCTTGTATTAGTATTGGAAAACAAAGTCATAATTGTATGCTTAACTTTCCCTGGAAGAACGCCGGAATCTTTCTCACCTCTTTTAGTTGCGGGAATATAAGTTTTTAAATCTTGTCCGCGACCCTTGCGAACCTGTTTAGGAGCCATTTCTCCCGTCTTCAGCGAAGCCTTCCCCTTGCAAGCAGAGTATTCACCGCGTAACCAAGCCGGCACACCTGTGCTGACCGCCGCCCAGCACGCCCTTCGCAGCCTCCACAGCGCGGCACCAGCGGTAACTGCCTCCAGCATCCACGCGTTAGTTAATACCGATACCGGCGTCTTCGGTAAGTTTTTTGATTCGGAGATCCGAGCACGGAAGGCGGAAGACGGAAAGAATAAAGCTGGTTTTGTTTCCTTGAAATTCGATCTTTTCAGCCGCTCAGACCGGATCGCATCTCCTCACTAGCAAGCGAGCGGGGCACAGCAGAGCAGAGCTGTGGGCCAGAGGAGAGTCAGCTCACACTACCGGCGCGAAGACTCGCGCAGGCGCCATCTTGCCTCCGCCATCCTCTTGGCCGTGTTCCTATGTGTTCTTAGCCTTGTAATTTAGTGTAGATATTTTTTGTGGGGGGGTTAAGAAGAAAAAATATCCCCTACCTAAAATCCTTCATCCATTGTTGCTTGACTTTGTCATGACTGTCGCATTTCTTACAGGAACCTTCTACCAGTCCTTTCTTCAGCTTTGTTTATGTTTATCTTTACTCCCATTTTTATATATTTTTTTTGTTATATTTTTTTCTTTATTCCGGTTATTATATTCAATTTTTACTCTTTGACATCTGGTCGCATTTTTTCACCGAAAATACGCCTTTTTGCCCTGCCTCTTGTGGACGTTTGTGATCCACTGTTGGCCTATCTTCTTCCCCTCTCCCAATCCCCTTTTCTTCCTTCCTGGTCCACACGTTATGGCGGCTACTCTATTGACAGGAATTTTCCCTCTTCTGTTAGTCCTCCCTTTATTTCTACCCTTGTATGATTGGCCCTGGCCTCCGTCGAAAATACGTTTATTTGTCCCGTCCTCTTCAGACGCATTTGATCCAGTTCCTTTCTGCCGCTCCACCAGACAAGTGACTCGCGCTTGAAATGATACCTATGAGGAATCCGCCGGGTAAGTCTCCCTGAGCCGGCTCGGACCTTCCCTCCTCAGTTCTGAGGCTTTTGTATGTTGTACTGGCAGCTTCTAGCACGATACGTTCAATTATTCGTTGGTGGACCTGTGTTTAAGTATCGTAGCTGTCCCTTTTGTTATGGCTCTATCGTTGCCACGCATAGAACGTGTTCTGCATCTTACATCCTGCTAATCATGCCCCTTTAGGTATATGCGGTGTATTCGATTTCTGCCCCTCCGATGCGCTTGTCATTTTTATGCTCATTTTCTGTCAGCGATATTTGATATATATTGCATGAAATTGTATTGAGTCTACAGGTTATCGCCCTTGGGTATTATTTATTGTTTATTTTGTTCAGTTTCAGTTTTCGACATACGGACTGTCGTACTGATTGCCCTATTATGAAGCTATGACCTTGAGAAACTCTCAACGGCCACTTTAGAAATCTGTTCATCCTTTGTCTTCGGACGATTAATACTCTTTATTGTGTAGCTGCCTGCGGCTACCCTGCATGGTCATTGGCCCCTGGAAGGAAAATTTGGACTTCTACCACTGCTAATCTTTTTTGGTAGGTATGGATGTCCTTCATTAGCATTTTGTAGCGCATTCTGCCCTGTCCCATAGACTCTTTGAAGTAACATGGACACTTCCTTGCCCTATGTTTAAATTTAATTTGTTATTTCTCATTTGTGTTTCATTTAATCTTACACAGCTGACTTACCTGTGGAGCTGAACAAGCCTGTTACCCTCTGCGTATTTCCTTGGCGATACATATATAAAAACTTTATGGCCCTTACCTTTTAGGTATTGATCCTTCGCCTTTTTGTCGATTTGATGTCTTTCACGTATCTTTGCCCGCCTTTTGGTGAAATTCACTAAAAGGGTTTTTCATCTGGGGTGTTATATATTTTTTCTGTTTTATCACTCTATATATATCTGAATTTTATCACATTGGGCTTCCTACTGTTCTGGATTCCGCTCCTTGGCACTGAATCTTTTCCTCAAAAAATGTGACTGGACCTATTGCTATGCTCTATTTCTTAGTTCTTGATATCTAAGTTCTGGGTGCACCCTATTCCATTTTATGTTGGGCCGTTTGGCCGTTTTCTTCTTTATCAAATCAAAAAGAAATAAAGTTGTATACCTTGATCTTTCCGGTTCTGACACTTGCCTTTAGATTATTAATCTATAGATAACTAATTAATGTCTTAGTAAATTGTTGTAATTCTGATTATATATTTCTCTATGACCCTAGGTTTGTCTGTTGGTCCCAGTGTTGTCTGACCATCTTCGCCCTGATGAAGGTGTGGCCCCGGTGGGGGTTAGACACCGAAACGCGCGTTGGCGTTTAACTGTGTCGGGTAGTTGGATTGACACTACTTGACAATTCTCGGATGTTCTATGTAATCTTTCCACCCTACCATCATGTGGCCTGTGATTTTCCCTGACGTTGTCTTGGATTATTTTAATTGCGTAAGTGTGAATCTGAATGGATGTTAGTATGATTGAACTACAGGTGGTTTGATTGATTGTGTGGGACCTTGTATCTTGATAACATGCACTGATGATATGAATGTTATATGTCCTTATTACTTGTTTGTTCTATCTATTGATTTTGATGATTAAACATGAGAAAATACTTTGTATTAGATATTACATATAAAAAAAACAAAAAAATAAAATGATTGACTAATTGCAATTGTCTGTCCCGGATTGTTTTTCTTTATTATGGGATCCGATTGAGGACCCTTTAAAATTTATTTGGGCCGGTTATTTTCTTGTTCTTTGGTTTCGTGACTTTCCCCTGCCAAACCTGCCACCTATCAATAGCCGGGGGTCCCCCTTCTTAGTGGCCTTATCCATTTGAAGCCTTGCTATGGCCACGAGTACCTCCTCCCCTTTAATTTCCTGATACAACCGGAGTGTCTATGTAGCAGGCAGTGGATGCCTGCTACATAGTTAGTGGCATCAGCTGGACTTAATTGTTCAGCTGAGTATAAATCAGCGTAGAGGCGTTCAAACTCTTGCGCTATCGTGGCATCTTGGCATGCACGTTGGCTGTGCGAGCTCTGAATCTCGGCAATTCTGTGTCGATGAGTTTGGGCTCTCAAATGGTGGGCAAGTAGGCACCCCCTTTATTGTCCCTTGCGTAGTGCTTTTGTTTAGTGCAAAGAAGGGCAAACTCCTCTTTATCATTTTTAGATTTTAAAGTTGCTTCCTGGTCAGTGCTAGTTGTCTCCTTGCCCTATGAGACCCCAATTGTTTGTGACTGTCTTCTTGTTCGTTCATCTTGCCCTCCAATGTGGCATGTTGTTCCCTCCTGTCAATGTTGAGAAGTAGCTATGAAAGTGCCTCTCAACATTACCTTGAAGGTATCTCAGAGTAGTGACATAGGGGTGGCAGGGGTGTAGTTTGTACTGAGATAAGATTCTATAGTGTGTCTTTTAGGGTGGACTTGTACGTTAATAATTTGGAGTTGAGATACCACATGTGTGGTAGTGGGCGTGAGCCAGGGATGCACAAAGTAATCGAAACCGGAGAATGGTCTTAAAGCAGGGCTGCTCCAATTTCTATATCTGTGGTTGCTGTCACAAACACGGCCGGACTGGGAACTGAAACCAGCCCTGACAATCAGCTTGACCGGCCCTCAAGGGGCGGGGGCGTGTGAGTGGGAAACACCACTCCCGCTGCTGCTTTTGTTACAGGCAGCCAATATTGCAGCACTGCTGCAAAACTGGCCACCTGCAACAAAACCGGCCCCACAGGGGTCCAAAACCGGCCCCCACCATTCCGGCCCACCGGTGCAAAGCCTGGTGCCCGCTACGGCCAGCCCAGCCCAGGTAACAAAGCAAGGAGTTGCTAGAAAGTGATCTATTCTGGCATAGGTTTTGAGGGCCATTGAGAAAAAGGTGAAATCCTTTGTAATAGGGTTTCAGAGCCACCACACAGCCGCCCATCCCAACTCCTTCAGCCATTGACGGCCTGTTGCCATATAAGCCCCAGTTTGACCCGTTCTGTGGGCCAATTGGTTCAGAAGCGTGTCATGAATCAGGTTGAAGTTACCGCGTATAAGGATATTTGCATCTGGAGTGGTCCGTACCCATCCTACTGCTTGCATTATAAAGCCTTAGTGATGATTATTGGGAGCTTAAACGTTGGCAACGGTAAACACATAGCTATGAATTGAGTCGTAGGGAAAGGAGTCTACCTGTTAGTTCCAATTGTGGCAGGGCATTGCAGCAGGATGGCCAATCCTGCCATTTTCCCCGGCCCTGAGGAAAAATACTGTCTATCAAAGCAGTGGGACTTCATGCGGCCACAGTCGTTCTTAAGAACGTGGGTCTCCTGTAGCAAACAGATATCGTAATTAGAGTCTTTTGGCATGGTGAGGAGTGTGAGCTGTTTCACTGGGCATTAAGTCCATGGACGTTCAGGCTTAGGATCTTGACCACGGGTTTATATTATAAGTCATAGTAGTTACGGAGGAGAGTGGACAGTCCATTACATTGTAGTGGTGGCAATTGAGTGGAGTGATCGTGAGTGCAGGGCAGAGGGGTATAAAACCAAACTGGGGACAACAAATGCTCCCTTTTGGGAAGCCAAGTACTTTCTGAAGTCGGGGTCCATGTCTCAGGTGTGAGGGTGCAGGTAAGTCGGTGGTGTGGTAGCAGGGCTACACTGCAACTGAGCCTGATGAGTACAGAATAAAGTGTCCAGTCATATAGGAGAAACAGTGGAGGGGGGGCTCAACAATAGCAGGCATTTTTCACTGCACTCCATTTTAGAGTGGCCTTATTCTAAGCTTCAGCGCACTAGGTGGAGTCCTGGTCCAAAGAGCCCCCCCCCTCCGGTGGAGTTGGTGTAACAAACAGGGCTGATCTTTCTCAGTGAATCTCAGCTGCAGAAGGTTTTCCCTTTCTCATCTGTGAAATGTGGCGATGACGCCCATTCATACAGAGGACTGAAGGCGAGTTCCAGGCAGCGTATGTCGTGGGGATCCTTCTCATGTAGTCTCCAGCCCCAAGATCAATTGTGCCTCCTCTAGGACCCAAACCATAGGTGTTGTGTTATTCCACATGAAGATATGACTCTTCTCTCAAAATGTTGCGACCGGTTTCAGTGCTCGGCGACGTTGCAGGGTGATGATCGACAGGTCCTGGTAGGGACATACCTTCGTCCTCTCCAAGGTGATCGAGCCTCGGTCTCTCACCGCTGACATTATAGCGTCCTTTTGGCGGTAGTGATACACACATGTCAATGTGTTTTGAGGAGTTCCTGGAGTAGCATATAGGCGGCCCGCTCTCTGTGTGTGGTAGAATATTAATTTCTTTCTCAGTGAGGTCCGGATCTATGTGGCAGAAAAGTCAAAGTACATAGCCCTCTAACTTGCCGGAGTAAGAAAGGAGAAGGACACCTTGGATTCTAATATTGGACCAATGGGATCTGTTCTCCAGGTATTCTGGGTGGAGTTGTAGATCTGCACTAGTAGTTCAAGCGGCGCTCATCGATATTCATTAAGTTCCTCCTCTTTGGCATTGCTGTTCCGCTCCAGGATGGAGACTCGTTGTTCCACGTTGCCCAGTTCACACCTAATGTCTTTGATGTTGGGTGCAACTTCTTGTCTCAAGGCCTCCATGTTGTCTTGCAGCGTGTGAAAGAGGGTTTCCATGAAATCGTATGAAACTGGGGCTTCATCCCCCAACCATTCCTCCACATCTGTGGTTCAGGAGGATGGCGGGGAAGGCAAGGCATCTCAAGGCTGATCGGCCTTATTGGAAACAGACTTGAAGAGTATTTCCCAAATGTGATATCCTTTTTGTCGCAATTTTACAGACGGAAGGTGATGGGAGGCATTTTGCAATAAGTCTACTAACTGATAATAGCTTAGGTTAGCACTGAAAGACATCGTTCTTTACCTCGATATGCCACCTATGTTTTGCCTGGGCCATATGCAAATTAGTTTAGACACTGCTTCTAATGGGAACAGTGCAGTCTGATCAGCAAAGCCAGGAACCCCCTAAAGCGAATAAGAAGCAATCCAGGACCAGTTTCACCCTATGTATCAACTCACTTGCCGTGTACAGCTAGGTTCCAGTGGCACAGTGAGCATGTGGCCCACGTATGGGCATACCCATATTTACAGCAGTATCTAAAATGCACAACAGGTAATGAGTGGCTTCCTCAAAATCAGTGAAACTACTGGTAGTAGGTCGGGTAGCATCCGAGCCATTGTTGTCATGCTCTCCATGCCACTTTAGTTTTGATCCAGTCATATGCAAAATAGTCTTGACCATGCTCCTGATGGGAACAGTGCAGTTTGAACTACCAAGCCAGGTCCTCCCTAACTGTGATCATAGGCATCCCAGCAGCAGTTTTGGGCTCATCAGGCGAGTACAGCGTAGTTACATTGACACAGTAAGCACGGGACCCACGTGTGGCTATACCCATGCCACGTACGGCAGTATATAAAACAACCAAAAGATGATGGGAGGCCAGTGGTAGTAGTACGTCCAGCCACAGGCAATAAATTGTGGTAGCAGTCCAAGCCATCATTGTTTTGCTCCCCATAAAATGATATTTTGGACCCAGACAGAAACAAATCAGTCTTGACTATGCTCCTCATACAAACAGTCTAGCCCAAACTGCTAAGCCAGGTCCACCCAGAACCTGAACTGAAGCAACCCAGGAATGTTTTTGCCCTAGTTATGGCGTCATCATCCGGGTACAGTTTGGTTGTAATGGCACAGTGAGCACAGGAGCCACATCTAGCCATACCCATCCTACTGAGGGTGGTCAATAAAACGCACAAAAGGTGATGGTAGCCTGTTTACAATAATTGTAAACACTGGCAATAGGTTGGGGTAGCACTCCAACCCATTGTTCTTTTCCTCCGTATGTGACCTCATTCTGGACCCAGCTATATGCAAGTCATTCCTTACCCTGCTCCTTACTTTTTGTTTTTTTTTACTTTCAACAAGACCTTTATTGACTGTTTGCAAGGTTAACACAGCAAGGTGCCTACATCCCAGCGGGCCGGCACTGCATCTCATATGAGTTCATATCTGAGGGGGTATGGGAAGAATCACATCAAGCCGCCTACAACCCATCGGGCCGGCCACATAAGCAGGGCATGCAAGTTAGTCAGCTGACTATTCAGGTCTCTAACAAACATCAATAACCTGAAAAAACGTGAAAAGGCCACAGTTCCCTTGCCACTGATCATCATCTGGGTCGACTATCACTGCCACAGTTCCCCGCCATGTGCCGCCATCCCACTCCCCCACCGCTCCCAAGCCAGCAGATTGCAAAGCACCAGCCAGACCGCCTCCTCTAATAATTCATGAGTCTACCTCTTCCCGGTGTCCCTCCCCCTCCCGGTCTCCCACCCTCTCTGGCAGCTGGACTGAGTTTGTGTCATCAGTATCAGTATGTTTCAGGAGGTAAGTTTGCAGAGGGGCCCAAATGTCCCGTGGGTGAGTTGTAGGTGGCATAAACTCAGCATAAGTGTGAAGCTGATCTTGAAAAACTATAAGATCGTTCATCCACTCCTTAAAATTTGGAGCACGTCCTCTACCCCAACGGCATGAAATCCGTCTTTTTGCCAACAGAAGGGCCATAGAAGTGTATTTTCGGATCTTAACAGGCAATTTCTCAGTGTACCCCAAGAGTGCCACAAGGGGTGTATCAGGCAAGTGCACTCCGGTCATCTCGTCCAATGCGCTAAAGGCCTCCCTCCAGTATTTCCGGATCAGTGGGCAATCCCAGGCCAAGTGTCCAAACCCTGCACCCTCCGCTCCGCATCGGTCACAGCGGTCATTGTCATGCAGCCGGAGACGGTGCAGTCGGGCAGGTGTATAATAAAGTTGGTGTAGACATCTATAATGTATGAGTCACAATCTGCTGTTAGCCGAGATGTCGCCAGTCTGCCGACAGCAGAAGGACCACTGTTCTTCCGTGAGGGGGTGTCCCATGTCTTCCTCCCACCTGGCCTTGGCCGGGACGGGGTCCCTCTCCCTCTGCGTAGTGGTGTACAGTCGTGAGACTACATGCTCTGGGGGATCCTGTTGTAGTATGACGTGCAGGGGAACCATGATGGGTGGTTCGAGTGGGAAACAAGGCGCAAGGGCACGAACGTCCTGTCTGAGTCGCACATAATAGAAGCGTTCCAGCGGGGTGGGGGAGGAGGCACCAAAAAACTCTTCACTGGTGCAAAAGGTCCCTCGTGTGTACAGTCGACCCCAAGTGAGCCGAGAGAGCTTCCGTAACATCCGACAGCATCCCCCCTTCTGTGTAACAGGTATGTCGCGCCGTCCCCGCAGAGGGGCCAGAGGTGAGTATAATAGGGGACTTTGGAGTCTCTGCGCGAGTGGTGCATTGGACGGTAGTGGAGGCCAGGTGTCTAGGTACAGTGGGCGCGCTCAAATATGCTGAATAAGGAGTGGGAGCCATATGTCCATCTTCCACTGCCAGATGAGGCATGTATGGGGGGGTGTATCCAGTAGGCCGCAAAGTGAGCCTGAGTGCAGATAAAATATAATTCAATGTCAGGGGCCTCCAGACCTCTGGCGTCAAAGGGACGCGTGAGGGCCTCCCAAGCCAGTCTGGGCTTCTTCCCGCCCCATGTCAGTCTGATCAGCTGTGATTTGATGCTGTTAAAAAAATGGCGGCTCGGAGCGTAGGGTATGTTAGTAAACAGGTAGAGAAGCTTAGGTAAGATCACCATCTTAATCAAAGACACTCTGGCGGCCATGGATAAGAGCATCGCAATCCATCCGATTATTTTGTCCGTCAATTGATCCAATTCGCGGCCATAATTGTCCCTCATCAACTCTTCCCGGCAGCGGGAGACGCGGATGCCCAAATACGTAACCGATTCTGCGCACCAAGCCAATGGATAATCAGGCTCAAAACGCGGGATGGAGTCAGTTGGGGGGAATATCTGAGATTTCCCCCAATTCACCTTTACCCCCGACAGTCTGCCGAACAGTATCATTACACGAAGGATTGGATTAAGGCTTACGTCGGGGTCTCGCAGATATAGCGTCAAGTCATCCGTGTATAAGGATATAAAAATTTGTCTCTCCGGGTAAACCAGGGCGTGCTCCCGATGGTGTTGTCTGATTTTAGCCGCCAATGGTTCAATGACTATAGCAAATAGAAGGGGTGACAAAGGGCACCCCTGTCGGGTGCCTCTGGTTATCGCAAAGGGAGCCGATTGTGCACCGTTAATACGGATCCGTGCCTGCAGGCCTGAGTACAGCAGGTTGATCCAGGCCAGAAGGGGGGGAAAACCCCATTCGCTGCAGCACGAAGGCGACGTAGTCCCATTCCAGGGAATCAAACGCCTTAGTAGCGTCTAGGAATATTGCTGCAGCGTTGGTCTCCAGGTCCATGTCCTGCAGTAGCGCGAACAGCGTGCGCAAGTTATGGGAGGTACCTCTAGTAGGTACAAAGCCCGACTGGTCCGGGAGGACCAATACGGTTCTCAGGGGGCTGATACGGTTGGCAATTCATTTAGCTAGAATTTTCGCATCCACGTTTATTAAGGAGAGGGGCCTGTACGAATCGCAATAGTTAGCATCTTTACCTGGCTTGGGTATGGAGATAATGTGGGCTTCCCGCATAGAGGGGGGAAGAACACCAGACTCCCTAGCCTCCTCAAACACGTCGCAAGATCGGAATGAGCAGGTGATGAAAGGTTTTATAGAATTCCGCCGGGAGGCTGTCCGGCCCCGGCGCCTTCCCAGATGACAGCTGCATTATAGCGGTTATCATCTCCTCATCCTCGTGATGACGTAACAGAAATTTTTGTTGGCCATCCCCCAACCACGCGATCGCAGTGTCTTCAAAAAAGGAATCAAACTCAGTAGAGTGATCTCTTTGGGCCTTATACAGACACTTATAAAAGCTTCGGAAGTTTGCCACTATATCTGCAGTATCCCTAGGGATCTGGCCATCGGCATCCTCAATCTCTAGGACTGTATTCGAGAACCGCGGGGCCGGATTAGGGATGCCAGCACCCTACCCGGCCTGTCTCCCTCCCCATACTGCCGCGCCCTAAAGTACTTTCCCCTGAATTTACACTCGCTTTCCACAGTGTCTTGGTACTCCTCTAGTGTACTTCTAAACTGTGCCTGCAGCTCGGGCGTCGGCGCTGTCTGTAGTTTAGTTTCAATATGTTTGAGATCGCCCTCAAGCCTCCGCAGTCTGGCCCTGATATCTTTCAGGATCCCCCCGCTCTTGGCAATGCACAGGCTTCGAATGGTTACTTTAAATGCCTCCCAAATCGTGGAGTAGTGCCCGCCCGAGTTTTCGCTGCGCGGGAAGGAGTCTATGATCTCCTGTTCAAGTTCTTGTTTAAAAACTGGGTCAAGCAGGGAAAGTGGATTCAGGCGCCAATTCAAAAATGGAGAGCTTTCGTGCGGAGGGGTGAGAACGATGAGCACCGGGGAATGGTCGGAGTAAGTGCGAGGGAGATGGAGGGTGTGTGTCAGCCATGGGATAAGCCCTTTAGTGATAAGCCACGTGTCAATTCTGGACCAGGAGGCCCGAGCTGTGGTGAAGCAGGTCCCTTCCCTCTGTAGCGGGTGCATATGTCGCCGCGCATCAACGAGCTCATGATCAGCAACAATAATTTTTACAGTGGATTGGGATGTAGACCAGTGGCGTGGTTGCGGGTGTGAGCGGTCAAGAGCAGGCTCAATGGTGACATTTAGGTCTCCTCCCCATAGCAAGTGTGTGGAGCCTATTTCCAGGATTTTACCCCATAGTAGTCTAAAAAATTCAGGGTCATCGGAGTTGGGCCCATAACATCAGACAAATCTGAAGGTCTGTGCGGCTAATCTTCCCCAGGCAATGGAATAACAACCCTGCTTGTCTACCAGAGACCCTATAGGAGTGTATGGGAGAGTTTTCCTCACGAGAATGCATGTGCCTCGGGCATACGATGAGTAGGAAGAGAAACTGGCATAGCTGGCCCAGCGAGATGCAAATGTAGGGGTAGCGATAGGATTAAAATGGGTTTCCTGCAGCATCGCGCATTGTATATTGTGACGGTCTAAATACCCCAGGATGTGGCGGCGCTTGCGCGGGTCACCTAGTCCTCGTACGTTCCATGTGAGGAACCGGTATGTTGGATGAGTCGGGGGATCAGTCACGGTGGCAGACATAATAATACGTATTCGTCAGCAATGTGTGTCAAGTGGCAGTCGCAGAACGGTTTCGCACCTAGGGTCTGATGACCAGTGTCTTGTGGCATGTCATTAATCTGTAAAGTTCTGTGGCAAGAAGTAAACTTCCCCCCTCCCACATCAGCAGCCCAATCCTGCCGTGGTCCCCTTCCCTCCCTCCCACCCCACAATTCCATGTCCCGAGAGACACCGCACCTTCCATCAAAACAATAAGACTGAGGGAGAATATCAAACAACCAAAACTTTTCTACCCCAGCCGAAGTATACTAACAGTAGGTAGGGTTCACCTAATGGGTGGGTTCCAGAGGGCATCCAAAGCCTCCTCGCAGAAGCGAGGGCGTTCGGGCAACATTAGAAGGTCATCTTGTGCCAGTTCATATATTAAGTCTATGGCTTAATGGGATCACCAATGCGAAAATATGGGCAGTCTGCAGGATAAAGTCATTACCAGCTGACAGGTCACAACAATGGGACAAAGAACTTACCAAGTCTGTCCCGTCCAGTGCATTGCAGTCTCAGTAGCGCTGGGCAGGGGGGGGGGAGCGCTCCCCAGAAGTCCATACATACCATCCTGTTCAGTGTCTGTGTCGCATTTCTTGCCCTCCGCGCCCATCGGCCATGACATAGAGGATGATTCCAGGCAAGGGCATCTAATGACGGCAAGTTCTTGTCCACTATGCAAAGGTTAGTGTAGGGCCGGTGCGGCATTTCGTCACCCTATGTCGGAGGCGTCGCCATGTTCTTCCAGGGGGTGGGGAGGAGAGGCGCGGGCCGCCGGCTGCTTTGGCAAGCTTTTCAGAAAGTCCTGTGCCTGTTCGGGGGTATTGAAAAATATCTGTTTCCCCAAGTGCGTGATTTTAAGCCGTGCCAGGAAAAGCATAGCGTAGGGCAAATTGAGCTGCTGCAGTTTCTTTTTGACTGGGATAAACTTTCTCCTCTGCTCCTGCACGGCCATGGTAAAATCGGGGTAGAGAGAGATTTCCATACCTTCAAATCGGAGCTGCCCATGTTCTCTGGAGTAAACAATGAAATCTGATGTTTCCTGAAACAAATGTCATCATGTACAATTGAAACTCCCTTGTGATTCGGTGCACACGAAGGTAGGGGTTTCGTAATCAACTATTTCTGGGAACATGCATTATTGAAACCAATGTTATGGTGAACATCCATATGTTGCACTTACTTTGTTCCATATAAATGTAAGTGTGCGGGCCTTAACCTTTACCCCTGTTGCACGACATTTTCTGAGTTTAATTGCTGCATTCTACGTAGACTTCGCACTTTGATAATTTTGTGCCAGACTTCATCTATCTCCTATGCAAATGAGTAGTCCACGCTCGCTCACATACGATTACCGACTTAAAGCGGCTTAAATTAACTACGTCATGGGTCGGGTTACATTAACTCATATATAGGCAATGCACGCCTTCTTTCACCCTTTATATCCCTAATTTACTTAGTTAATCATACAGATTGACACTTTTACTGTCGGCATACGTCAGCCAAGCGCGCTGACACACTCGCGCTAGCTCCAGCTGCCTCAGGTCTTAGAAGCGACCATGGTTGCCGGGCAACTTCCCTGGTACGTCATTCTGCCTACGTCAGGTAGGACTGCCCTGGCTTGCCTTCATATAGCAACCGGCCTGTCAGTTGCGGCTTCCTCCAACTACGAAAGGTGGTGCTGCAGCGTTAGTCGAGATCGCTGATTTCTATTGAACCAAAGTAGGTACTCTCCCAAAGCTTCCCGTCACCAAAACCTTTTTACTCAGCCACGAGCCCTTCCTTAATGCGCGCTTGTCCTTACAGATAATCGTACGGAATTTCATTTCGGATTGGATCCGAAGCATTTCATTCACCAGATACGGCCTCTCTTACAGGAAAACGCATTTTGAGGTGAGCCTCTTCTAAGCGCTTAAGACGTTTGTGTTTATCCCGCGATTGTCACGTTTTATAATTAATCTCCAAAATCGGTCCGAATGTTTCAAATGGAGGGTATTTGCTTGATTACTCGCAATTCTCCTTTTGACGTAGTCCTTGTCATTTAAATATTGTCGAGGCGCAGCTTCAATGTTTTTTGATAATTAGTGTTAGTGTTGTCTTGACGTCATCCCGCGCTTTATTTGACTTTCAGAGACCCCATTGGATGAGGCGCTCTGTCCTTGAACACCTGAATGCTTGATTGTTAGGCCATCCTAGACCATATGGCTAGGTGAGTTATGGCCTCTCATTATTAACTAATTATATTTAGGACCACACACTAAAATAATTACACATCACATTTTTGATACGTACTTTACTTGCTCCTGCAGGTTGCCATCGTTTATTTTAATGTCCTGATGAAGACCCTACATGACGATTTAGTGTCGCTTACACTGGGTTGAAACGTCGACGATAATAGCTAGGACCAGTTCAAGACCTGTTTCTATACATGCTCTGATTTATTCGTGAAACGGTGTCATTGTAATTCTCTTCAATACTGGCCCTCTTCTTGTATATTTTGTACATAAAAAGTTTTTTGTATTCAATCTTTGTATATAGTATGCACAATTCTGTCACTTATGTCACTTTGTCACTGATTCACTGATTCACCTTACAGTTTATTACTTTGGTAACCTCGCTTTACAAATGACATGGGTGTTTATATAAATGATGCAATTTATATATAAAGAACAGCATTTCACCCTCCAAAGTTGGCTTTACCGTGATTTGTACTTTAACGTTGTGTGTGTCCTTTATACTTCACAATTTATGTGGTCAATTCTTGATTGATTCTTCAATTGCCCTTGATTCATTTGTATAACAAAGTAATTGTTTTGCTCATACCCGACAGAACCATTGTTTTCTTATAATAATCATACCCAGGTTCTGAGGGACACAGGGTCACCCCATTGTTTAGACAACATGTTCTCTGGACAGGCGGAGGGCAGCGTTGTGGTCCCGATAACTCAGCATCCGGGCTATGATCGGCCGGGGAGTGGCCCCCGGAACGGGTTGTGCAGACAGGGTGCGGTGCGCCCGCTCCACCACCAAGACCGGCAAGAAGGCCTTCCTCCCAAACAGCGTTATAAGGAGACGCTCAACAAATTCCTCCATTCGCCCTGTAGTAGTCGTCTCAGATACGCCAAAGATTCGGAGGTTATTGCGTCGAGAGCGGGATTCCAAATCCTCATTCTTGGCTGCTATCACCTTGAGAGCCCTCTCCATGTCCGAAGTCTGTGACGTGGTAGCAGTGGCAGTGTCCTCGAGGTCCGAAATACGGAGCTCCGCCTCCGTCAGCCGGTCCTCATGTTTGTCTACCCTGTGCGTGACTCCGTCCAAGCTTGCATTCATAGAATTCATCTTGGATTCGATGGAGGTCAAGCTGGACTGCATGATGAGCAGGAGTTCCTTTAAATCTGCAGTGGAGGGAGGTTGGGGTTCCACGTGATCATCCTCCTGTTCTGCCTGTGAGCGGGTGGCCTTTCGTGCTTCAAAAGTCAGCTTTGGCTGGCGGCCGTCTGGCTTCCCCATCTCCAAGGGCTGGGATGCATGATATTGTACCGAAGCAATAGGGAAGGGGGACCGTCCGCGAGCGCCAGGTCACTCACTTTCTCTCCGCCCTGAGTGTAGTGTGTGTACAGATCTTCTACGTGGTGCTCAGTTCATTAGTAGACCCCCAGGTCCAGGGCAGCAAAAAGGTACGGCGTCACAGCAGCGTCCAGCCGAGGGAGAGTTCCTCCGCAGCAAGGCCTATGTTCAGCCTCCACTGGCAGCGGCGCGCTCCCAACCACAGCGTTGTTCCAATCAGCCCCCGGCTCTCCTACAGCCTCATGCGAGATCCCATCAGATAGGGGGGCGTCCGCATACAGCCCCCAACCCCCCAGCAGCGACAATACGAGTTTGGTCGCCCTATGTGACAGGGGGGAGAGATCTCCTCAGGCGGGTGCCCTCAGACCGATGTGGGTCTCGCACTTCCTTAACTCCCTCTCAGAGGGCAGCCCAGTCCTAGGAGTAGTATCTTCAGGATCCAGGCCCAAGCTTCCCAGTCTGCAATGGAAGCTCCCCCTCAGTGTTCCCTCGTCGATGTCAGCAAGAATCCCCTGTCGGGCGCTGCAGATATCAGGCCTTAGGTGTTTCCTGCAGGGGACCAGCAGCGCTATCCCCTCCGCCGTCCCAGGGCGCTCCAGCGGCCCTCCGGCAGCCCGTGAGTCATTCGAGGCTGCAGGGGGGGAGGGGGACCACAGCCGTCGTAGCAGTACGCCGCCTCCACGCCTCAGTTTTCCAGCGAGCCAACTTTTCCCAGAGATTAGCTCTCTTTACGTTGAGAAAGGCGGCCTTGAAGTCTACTCAACTGTAGTAGTATTGATGCATGTTTATAGCTTAGTCGCAAAAAATTAAATCCATAAGCAATCTGTGTTACAGCTGAATTATGGTTTTTAGGTAGCATAGTGCAAGTTAATGTAATGATATAATTAAAGTTCTTCTCTCTTTCTCATCTGATTTCAGAAAGAATCCAGTACATAACATACAAATGTTGGGTTTCCCTTTTAATAGTATACTGTATTGGTTTACATGGTCATTTGACCTTAAATATCACTTAAATAGTTGTTAGTAGAGTAGAAAATTGTTAAACAATAGAAGTCTAGTCTATTTGTTATATAATGTGCTTCTTTACTACAGTGTGGGCTATGTCAGTAGCCCAATCTTATATATAACCAATCACGCTCTTTCTTTCAAACAAGCGACATCTTAAATAGTATATCATTGGACAGTGTTCTGTGCCAGTACATCCATGTTTCACTTTCCTAGATTTAGTGAGGGTTTCCTGAAGGTTGGTGATATTTTCCCCAAAATATGGCTTCTGTGTGGATCATTAGACATAGTTATATATTTTGGGCTTGAGAGTATGCCAAGAAGCGATGAATTGAGCATAATTTAGATAGAGACGATTATATTGGTCATCTCACAGGTGTTCCAATTGAAATAGAGACGAAAGGGACATTTACATCTTTGATGACTCTATTTCCTCACAACCATGTTGTAAATTCAAATATTTGTCAAAGGATAAAATGGAAATACTCATTAGCAAATGCCATAAAGTATGAGAAAGCATAAAGATGTATAAACAAAATGGTGTCTGCCTTCCTTCCCAAGAGATCACACGATGTCTTCGATATATCACCTAAACATTATCTTTTCAAACGCTGACCTATATCGTGCACAAGGTGTACAATAATGTCTTCATTAATAACATCCGGGTATTCCTGCACAGGCATATGTAAATCCAAAGTACACACTTCAAATCAAAGGCTCTTTTAAGAGCCAAACAAAACAGATAATGTAGTAAAGGGTCCTAGGGATGTTTATAGACCTGTATCGGATTACTTTCCCTAAAAATACTATATGAAGCAACAAATCCGATGGTCTGTTAGTTGAACAGAGAACCAGACAAACATATAACATGAACAGTATTACGCAGCAATCAAAAACAAAGTAAAGAGACCCTCGTGAAAAATATGATTTCCATCAATTACCAGAGTGGTCAGTGTCATCATTTGGATATCCTTCCTACCATCCACTGATACCTCTTGATCATAGAGGAAAACAATGTGGATTTAGGTTTCAATCAGGTCAAAAGGAAGGAAACAACAAAGAGACAAGCTCTCGAATAATCACAATCGTTCAGTGATAGAATTTAGTGCAGTGCGTGCATGTGAGATTAAAAAAGGATTTAGAAGAGAAAACACTTTAATTGAAAATATCTCTTATAATCCTTTTTAAAAATAGTGCAGAAGCAGCTTGAAAATATATGCTGCCATGTTGTTCCTTGGTTGAGAACATATTGATCTCTAATACACGACCTCGTAAATAAACAAGCGATTAATGAACTACAGGTTCCGCCTTGGGTGATGTCACTTTGTAGTTTATAACCAAGATCATCACACGCAGTCAGCCTTTCATCATATAGAAGCCGTGTACATGCTGTTTTATAAACACACGTTAATCGATAATACAACAAGTGGTCTCTAATTCTGAATATAGCTGGTTGAGAGTAAAAAGTATGCTTCTTGATAATGTAAACACGTTAATGAAATCAGAAAACCGGCAAGAGAAACTACAACTTCCGGGTATCTAGACGTCATTTTGTAGTTTGGATATACGTCATCTCCCGACGCTGCAGTGTTCCTTAATTAATTGCAGCTGGGTTTGTACGACATAAAAGAAGGTCCTGGAACCTATCCATCACCTCCATTATTCAGTTCAGTCCGAGCTTGAGGTACCGACGGACAAGTAAGGAATGGCCTTTCTTTGGGGCTCCGTGCGTGCACTATGTATTATTGTTTAGGGAAAATCGAACACGCTTTTTGCCTTCCTCCTTCTAGTTTAAATGTGCATGGTGTTAGAGCGACTGCCGAGTTAAATAATATTGACGTTTTTTATATCTGAGCCGCTTCCCGAGTCTTAGCTCCCGATTTTGTCCTGTGCTCACATCCCATCTCGTTTTCATTCTAATACTAGGAAAACGATGCACACGGGGTTAGACACAGTGTGGCATGAATTACCTTAGCACAACAATAATACCATCATGTTTTGATTTTGGAACAACTTACTTAATGTTTGCACAGACTATCGAGTTTATTTTATATGCTAGCTGAGTTTGAAGGGCCCACTTTATCTCTGCTCTTTGGGGTTAGGCATTACATTGAGCAATTATATATGTACGCACATGGGGGACCTTGGGTAACAGAGGGAATAAGAAGTAATAATGTTAGACAATGACTTATCCCTACAACTAATATAAAGATACACATGGACAATAGCGAGAGTATATACATCTATATACCGGACTGACACACTAGATACTGTAAGGAGGTATTCGGTCTTTCAAGAAAAGAATGAGCTGATGCCTTCATTTATTGACTCTGGATAGAGCCATGATCATTTGAATTCATTTTTAATTTAATTCATACTTCAGTTTTGTTAATGGAAAGTGAGAGGGCAATTTAAAAATTACAGATTTCAGTAATAGTACGGGGGACAGTTTGATAGTTCTATTCTTGTTTTCCTCTCTTTTTATTTTCTGTTTATTGCCCAGAGCAGGGCCTCCTAGACCTGAACTGTTGCCGGGTGAGGTGAGGTCCTATCCTCGTACAAAACAGGTGAGCAAATCAGTTTAGTGAATAGTTTTTGCTATATATATCATATAAGTATGAGTGTCTGTGGTTATACTAGATGTTCCACAGGATATATAACCATTTTGAAGTTGTTTTGGAACATGACTTACTGTTTTATTTTGAGTACTACATTGCATATATATATTTTTTGTTATAGGTTTCAACTGTATCCTGTTTGTATAGAGGAATGTAATTCGTAAGGCTGTATTGAATTTTAAATTTATATCACTTTTTCACTTCATTTATAATGCAGTAGCAATTCAAATTTCATCAAGGTCCTGAAGAAAGCCCATGACTAAAAGTTGAGAGGGCTGAAACATGTTGACCACATTGTGAGGCAGCATATATTTTTAATAAGGATTATAAGAGATATTTTCAATTAAAGTGTTTTCTCTTCTAAATCCTTTTTTAATCTCACATGCACGCACTGCACTAAATTGTATCACTGAACGATTGTGATTATTCGAGAGCTTGCCTCTATGTTGTTTCTTTTAAGAGCCAACCTAAGAGAACATAAGTAAATATAAAAATATATATGTTTATTTATAAATAATATATATTTTTTAACACTTTTATGATACCGCTGTACTTTCTACAGACTTACGCGATTGTACTGTGGTTCTCAATATTTTTCAGAAAAAAAGCATTTAAGCATTAGCAGATATTATTCCCTTCATATGTGTACTAAAGTAAACTAATACTAATCAGGGGTACACACAAAACGTAGCCCCCCCTTTCTTTGACCAAATGCTGCAAAATTTTCAGTCCTCCTAAAATGAAATGGAGACAGCAGGTCTGCAAACTTTTCCACATTTGTCAAACAGGTGCAAAGTTACTAAGAAGCAAAATTCAGAAAAATCCCTACCTTTGGTCACCTAACTATAACTACAGGGTAGCTACCGCAACTCTGTAATAAATAAAAACATATATAGAAAAGTAGGGAGACACTCTTGTTTGATCGTGGTCAGAAAGTTCAAAACCTCACCCCCAGGTTAAGTCTTACTCTTAGCAAACAGGAGAAAGATCTAAGAGCTATGTGCAATAGATATTGGTCAGTTGTGCAGAGTGACCCTGTTCTAGGACCCACACTGCCTATGCCGCCATCAATTACCTTCCCGAAGGCACCATGTATGAGAAATGCCTTGGTGAAGACGAGTCCGTAGGTAGTGGCCAGAAATATATGGCTATAGCCAAGGCATGGTTTCTATAAATGTAGCTCATGTAGAGCTTGTAAATTTGTTAAGAATATAAGTGAATATGTCACTCCGTATTGTGAGAAACCGCAACCTATTACAGGGGTGTATAATTGCAAAACCGAGTACGCAGTCTATGTTTTAGAATGTGATTGCAGACTGCAGTATATTGGCAGTACAAAGCTACAGGTCCATAAAAGGGTGCTACAACACTTGAGAGCAATCACAAATAGAGACCAGTCATACCCAGTCGCAAGACACTTTGCTCAGTACCACAGTATTAATTTGAATCACATTAGATATTTTGTAATTGATTCTGTCCCGAAATTGGTGTCATGGTGGCAATCAAGAGAGGTTGCTGAGACGACAAGAGGCTCACTACGTTTTGCATCTTGATTCTAAGGCTTCCAATGGTTTAAATCTTGACTAGGATTTTCTCACTTTTCTCTAGGAATGTGTATTCATTGGTTTTCCTCATGGTGGCTGTGTATTTATACACGACATACATATTTGAGCTACTATGTGTTCCACTGCTATCTTTCTTTTATTATTTATTGTTTTTAATAACACACTTCTGGGTGGGGATATAAGTTGTAGGTACAACATAGAGGTGTTAAGAACAATGGGCTTCCAGGGAGTATGTTGTTGCTTGTTGTCTCTACAAAAGCAATGACATGTAGGTGTTTTATTCTAATATGTCTCCCTATGAACTTAAATATTGGGTGTTTTACAAGAAGGGTTTCATGTGTAGTTGTCTTAACTTGATTCTTAGGCACTTTTTTCTATGGCATCTTTGAATATGGATTTATCCTGTTATTTATATGAATTTATTCTGTGAGTCCAATAATTTTTATTAACATCAATTTTGAATGTTATAAATGCTACCCTTTTCACTCTTGATATATAACCCATTTACATATTTATATATCTTTACCATATTCTGGTGAAGCATGTTTTTGCTGACGACTGACATCATGGATTTAACCAGTAAAACCTTTTTATATTTATATGTCACTTTGTTATTACAGGTATCATGTGGTTATTGTTTATCCAACAATTTTTGATTTGTGTACCACTGTGTAATTCATGAACTGTGTAACAGTATCATTATTGTATCTCTATGTTGGACTTCATTGCAACTGGATGAATTGGGTTTTATTAGATGTGCAAAGTATGTTGTTTATGTTTATATACCATGTGATGTCTATAAAAAGATGCTGCACTCTTGTGGCACGTATGTGATCAAGGCCAAGATTGGCCAAAACGAGTCATGTGGACAAGACTACAATAAACAACAGAGAAATTTAAAATGGTGTCTGTGCCCATCTCTTGGAGGAAGTTATGGGGATTCTTGATATACATATATATGTGTGTGTGTTTATATATAGTATTAAACATGTATGGAATTTATTTAATTTACATTATATTAAATTCATAAATTAAAATATTTAACATTTACTACTATAAACTCTATAGTTAAAAAGACGATTTTTATTAATATTTTAGACAATATTAGCGTCAACAATGTTTTATTTCCAATATTTATGTAGATACCATTATAAGTATAGGAGCATGCTATTGTGCGAAACTATCTTTTTGACATCATAATTTTTTCAATTATATTGTTTACCATGATCAGTGATCCAGTTGGAGTATAATTTTTAATGGTTTGACTATAACAAGTTTGGATGCATACCATCATCTGGCTGACAAGAGTCCTGTGTTAAATATAAATGATGTAGGACATAATGCGGCGTAGACTGTGCCGGCTAATTGCAGTAATGAATTAACATCAAGAAGGGCAACTCAACTGGAAAAATCTGGTGGACTTGAAGTTTTGAACACAATTTAAAGTAGGCTGATGAAGAGCTTAAAGAGGCTGTTGGCGATCTGTTGCAGCGTGGAATGCCAGTATAAATGTGTCCAAGACAAAGTCCACTGTTCAACTTTTCTCAAAATGCAGCATGGACAAAATGTTCTGTATAACCCTAGTTTTTATGGGAAGTTTGTCATCAAAAGCCTCCTATCAGGGTAAAATAAAGAGTCTTATTTTGACTTCTCTGAATTATTTGTGTGCAGTGTTGGAGGAGAAGATGAGACTGGTAGTTCAGGTTATTCCCCTCCCCTTAGTGTTACCATATAATTAGACTTCATGTTTCATAATCAGTGGCGTAACAATAGCCCCCATTGCCCAGGGGGCCCTGAGCCCCGGGGAGCCACCTTCTGCACTGTGCAATGGCCCCTGGCATGAGAGCTCCTGACGGGGTCTAGAGTGTGGGGGTGGGCCGCAAGTTTCACTACTCCACTGCTTATAATGTGTCTGCCATTCAGAGTATTTTTGACGTTTAACAAAAATGTAAAGTTGCAATACATGGTCAGGAAATAGCGCATAGTGTTGGAGACTGTGCATGGAAATTTTTAGAGTCACATGAAGAAAAGTCTTTTTAAAACCAAGAAGGTCATACAGACTGTTGTACTGCTTATGGATGTTTATTGCTTCAACATAGCGTATTGTGAATTTATTTAGAAGTGTTCCATGTGTGCATTTTTGATTGTATGTTTAACTATTTAAAGTCATGGATTTTGAGTGTCATGTAAGAATGCAGTTCAGTTAATTGATAGATGGATCTGCTTTAACCGTAATTACTATTTTATTTAAGAGTGTAACAGTAAAAATAGAATGTGAACATTATATTCAGTGTGTTGTGTAGATTTTTAAGTGCATGCTTGGTGAATAGAGAGCAGAATGTGAGTTTTTTTGTGGTGAAAAAAAAGTCAGAGGCACATAAGTGAAAAAATCAAAGGCAATTAAAGGTGCACCTATTGGGGAGAGGAGAGGATGCGCTGTAAGGAGGGAGAATGTGGCCTAAGGGGAGAGAGTGTGGCGTAATGGGAGAGGATGTGGCGTAACGGCCAGGAGAATAGAACAGCAATGTTATTTTTAGGTCTCGCCTATGCAGCGCGCATGTGCTGCATAGGCAAAAAGACCTTTAGCAATCGCTTCGGCTTTTCAGCCGAAAACGTGCACGCGTTCCATTGTGCACGTGTGGCGATTGCCTTGCAGGAGTGAGCTTGACACGTTTGTAATTAACTTGCAAACACATGGTGCCCTGGGCTCGCTCTTGCAAGGGAAACGCTTTGTGTGCTGTCGCACTCCCCCCACCCCTCCCACTTTTAGCGCGAGGAGCGCACGCGCTTGTCTGTAGAGCAGGATCTTCTACCGTTGAGTGCGAGTTTAAATTTTTTTGCAGTTGTTTTGCCCATTCTATCAATATCACCTTAAAAGAATTATTTCATAAGTAAAGCTGTGGTTCTTCTGTAATAGTTATTCATTTATCCCCGTAGTGGTGAAGTCGTAGGTTGTCTTGTGACCCCAAGATTAAGGAAATGGAGGCCGTTTATTTGGGGTTTAGGCCCGCATCGACAGACCCTTTAGTAGCTCGTTTCAGTGTTCCTTGTGGAGGTGGGGCACGCTGTTGTTTGTTGGGCTTCTCTGTTTCTTTAGGTGGCATACAGTGGCGCTCAGAGCGGAGTTTCAAATGTTTACTTCGGGTTTTATCAGTCTTCTTGTCACAAGTGTACATTATCTCATGTCACTCTGCCATGTCACTGTTGCATTTACCAAATGGTTCTGCTATAGTTTGGCTTCTCGTTCAGACACACACTGCCTCTCACCTGTCCCGGATAGGTTACTGCTCTGCTCATTGCCACGGGTTAGCCCACTTTCCCCTCTGTATAGGACACACAGTCTAAGGTACTCAGACCGATGGTCTAATATTTGTTGGGTTATCAGTCTAAAGTTTCTGCCTGCGGAGCCAGAAAAGCTCTGCCAGCAGAAGGATGACGGTTCACCGACTCTAAATCGCGCAAGATGACCGTCAGCTTGGCAGACAGGCTACTCATCTACTCCAGCGCCTGGATACCTCTCGGGTGATAAGTGCGCTCTACAAAGCCTTCCAAATATAACATAACATAACCACTCCAGCATATTTGGCGGGGTACCCTGTCCACCAAATGCTAAATAGCCCCTTAAATTATCTAAACCTAGATGTGAAGATTTTCTATCTTACTTTATCCACATAAAAGTTTTATATGTGAAGTCCTCACTTTCCTTCATATGAATTTACGACTCTGTTGATGAACACCTCATTCGGATTGCATTTCACTGACCTCCATCTGATTCTCACCTATGAACTGCCTTCAGGAATTACTTGAAAATGCAGAAAAATCTACATGCTTTGCATGACTTTCTCATTCTGAAAATACATCTCTGCTCTCAAAACTATACCAATTGGGGGAAATTTGTGAATTAGGAAAATGTTTTCAAGGCAGAATTTAAAATTAATTTAATGGTGGAAATTAACAAAACCATCAAATAGACCATTCAATGAAATTATAAACATTATGCAAACCAACAGTTTACTCTACAGAAATCTGTGGAAGTAGAATATTTAGAAATTCCACTTTGAAGTTCCAATATTTCATCAGAGCCACATATGCTGTTTCTTCGTATGGGCAGAAGCCTGAAAATTGTGAGAAATCCCACTTTTTTCACCAAGGTGGAAAAGAACCTATAACAAGAGATTGTTTATAGATTCTGTAGAATATAAACGATTTTCAGTCTTATGAACATCCCTTATTGGTCGTAGGCATTCATTAGGACTACAGCCTGAACCCGTGCTTAATCTGAGCCGGTGGTTGCTGGTGGGGCCCAGCGGTGCACATTTTTAGGGATTGACACTCATTTCTCACAATCGGATACTGCCCACTAGTCGAGAGGGAAAGGAGGAACCGCCACGGGAGAAAGCAGGATCCCGCAGGGAGATAAATGGGCATAGAGTGTCTGGTAGTGGATTAAAGTGGCATGAGGTGGATTAAACAGCACGCAGCCCTGGTAGTATTCGGCGCACTGACATTTCATAGTGCCGGACGCATGCGTCTGAGCATATCTTTGGCACCGGCATTCATTCTTTTACAAAGTAACCACGAGAACTAACTGTACTGCACTACCTACGATTACACCCCTATATTATATGGTCCTAAGGCATGTGTGTACATTGAAACATTGGTATTCTTGTGACCGGCAAGATTAAAATATGGCAGTTATTCGTGAGCCGTGTTTCCAGACTTGGCTACTGACTGAAGAGTTCCCACACATGAGCATACACTGATGATTTTTCACCGTCTCTTCTTGTACACGATCGTGATTCTTTTGAGAAACCGAGGCATTCTTTGCTTGTTAGTATAAAGAGTTCTGTGTAAAAATACGACCAAACCACGTGGGACAGTGGGGCATGCTGTGTTTCATCAGTGAAACTACTTACTGACTATAATATTTTCGGTCTCCGTTGTGTTAGCTGTAGGAACAGTGCCTTTGTTCAAGTCGTACTATTAACTTTTGAAAAACTTAAGCCTATTGGCTTGGAAGGTCCTTTTTGTTTTTCCTGGTTACCTCCTGAGCTGCTCGCTGCCCCCGGAGGTATCAAAGCTGCATGCTCCTCTCCCAGTGTTGGTTTGGCTGGCAGTCTTCTAATATATATGTGCCACTTTATGAAGTGCCTGCTTGATGATGCTTAGAAATCAAGGGCTCGTCTTTGTGCAGATTCACATGGGGCGTTTATTTTGCTAGTTCTCAGGTGCACTCCTTTTGTCTGCCTGGTAAATACAAGGCTATGCTCTGGAATGCGGAAATAAAGATAAGCTAACCTTGGGCAAAAATAATCAAAATGAATACTGTGAATGTAATAAAGTTCAACTAATTGCTTGGAGATTAAATTTCCATGCTGTGCCCCCAAATTATTAACCATTAGTCCGGATTTACACATAAATATTAGGACAGATTCAGAGAGCTGGGAAGTATACTACCATGTCTCAGTTTAAATGAAACATGGTGACAACTGAATGTATTGCCAAGGAGAGTAATGTTTATGTGAAGAATAATGGTGTCAACAGCTAAGACACATTTGATGAAGTGGGAAACATATTCAAATTGCTGCTTTGGGAAGACAAAAAAAAATATTGAAACAACTTCAAAAGGAGGCATGGCTCTCAGCATTAAGAAATGTTATGAAAAATTGTTGCCTCTGTGACTTAGCAAATAATTTACAATTTGGAATAGATCTGAATGGCAATATTAAAAGTATCAGCGTGATCATATTACTCAATAAAATGTTTTTGAAAATGTAAATGAATGATATTTTTAGGAAGTAAATTGTTCCTACTTCTCTGCTGGAAAAAGAGTATCCTGGTAAGATGCCTCTACATCTCCGCGTGATGTTACAAGGAAAATAATTTTTCAATCCAAAAATATGTAGTTTATCAAAACTACCTTCTTTATGGAATTCGGTTGCAATGTCTCAATGACTATTTGAGCAATAACTTAATGATAAATCGTCAGGAAACTATTGCAGCTATTGTTAATGTTTTTTGTTTACCATCTTTGAAGCAAAACCTTTAACCCCTTGTGTGCCCCGCCCTTTCCCCGCCCTGTGCCGGGCGTTGAATTAGCGGGCGGGGTTCATGACGAGATAGTCTTGTCATGGGCACAGCGCAACCGCGGCCCATGACGAGACCATCTCGTCATGGGTACTCAAGGGGTTAAACTTCATGCAAAAGAATGGCTTTCTTCTTTAACTCATTTTATGCTTCATTGATTAATAATGTCAATCACTATTCAGATGCTGGAATTTCCTTTCAAGGTATTGTCTTTGAGCAATAAATTCAATAAATGCCGTAAAATGTTTCTTAACTAATGGCAGACTAGGTTGTGTCACGCAGGAGTTGCGTCACGCGATTGCTGAAACCAGCGTGGAAAGGAAATGAACCCACTGAAGCTGGGGAAAGGAACAGAAGTAGTTGTTAGTCTGCAGGATCCAAGCATTCTACAAAGGTAGCTCCGGGGCTCAGAAAAACAAATTATGCAGCTCAAGCCGGCATGAATAGAGCAGCAATTTACATCCATCCAGAGCAACAAAGTCTGTTGGTGCCCTGAAGCAGTGGGGCAGCTAGATCTGCTGCCACACGGGGCGACCTTAAGTTTGCTGCCTGGTGCTGGTAAGAGTGCAAGGGGTGGGGGGGGGCAACCGACGGACAACTTGTTCCGTGGGGTGGGGGATTTATGATGTGGTCTGGCGGACAATGGACAACCTGTTTTTGGGGTCGGGGTTGGTAGTCGACAGACACGTCTTGCTCACCTCTGCCGGGGAGAGGCAACATGAGCTTCCTTTTATTAGGTTGGTGCTAATTTTGGAAGGTCAGCGTATGAAGGGAAAGACTGGGGCACAGAGAACTCAGCAACATAATAGAGCTTTAATCTATGATTTGGAGCAGTCCTATCACACAGGAATCCTGATGGGTGGTTGAGGAGTAACTACATAAAACTTCTAAAGAAATGTAAGCTGAGACTCATCTCACCCCCAGCAGAGCATTAACATGGAGCTGGCACTGCTGAATGCCAGGGTTACCGAATAAGAAGGAATTCTGGTCTTGATTCCACGTTGTGTATCTTTCTTCTTATACCCTTCTCCCTTCCTTTATCACACTAATACAGGTTCTATTTAACTTCTGCTTCTCCCTACTGTTATTGTATTCAAATCTTTCTCTTCACCCTTCTTTCTTCCTCTTCTTCTGTTCTTTCTGTCAATCTGAATCAAATACTGATGATGAAAAATAAGCTCTGGTCCACAAAAATGAGTACCTGTGCCTACCACTCGCAAACTCTTGCATAAATTAAGCACTCACTCCTATAGGTGGCACGCTCAACTGTTGGAGGTTCTACACCAATACACATAATGCTGGGTCAGCAGAACAGACATTCATAAATAGGGAGGGCCCGATTCACAGAACTAACTTAAGACAAAATCCTAAACTTACTACTTTTGGTATTCACAGAAGGCATTTGGTAGCAGTAAAGTTAGGATTTTGTCTTAAGTCTGTCTTAAGTCCGTCTTAAGTTTGTCCTAAGTTTGTCTTAAGTCTGTCTGTGAATACCAAAAGTAGTGGGACAGACTTAAGACAGACTTAGGACAGATTTAGGACAGACTTAGGACAGACTTAAGACAAACTTCGGACAGACTTAAGACAAACTTAGGACAGACTTAAGATAGACTTAAGACAGACTTAAGACAAAATCCTAACTTTACTACTACTAAATGCCTTCTGTGAATACCAAAAGTAGTAAGTTTAGGATTTTGTCTTAAGGTAGTTCTGTGAATTGAGCCCAGGGTGTTTAATTGAAAAGAGTGACTCAGACAAAGTCTATTGAAATATGTGATGATTCAAAGGCAAGAAAGAGTGAATACATTGAGTTCTCAGATGCTACAATAGAGTGCCGTCTTGCTGAATTGATGGATGGATCAGACAAGATGTCTCTCTGTCCAAGTGGAGATTTGGTCAGTGGAGGTGTAAAGCATTAAGATACAGTGAAAAGGTAGGAGTCCATGTCCCTACTCTCTTCTACCCCCACCTTGATAAAAGTTTGTCTTTGGAGTATCAGGTGTTTATCTCTAACTTGCATCAGAGATTCTACTTAATCTGAGTAGGAAATGAGAGCAATGATTAGGGATTATTGTGGGGTTTGTTGTTTGAGGATCTGCTGATGACATCTACTTCAGCACGGCAACTGCTTCTCATTAGTTGTGAAAGGGCCTATTGTAGGAAATGGTTAAGTGTTGCATGAAAAGTTAGACGCGAGGCCAAAATGTAGACCGGAGGCACACCAGTCAACACAATCTCGTATCCAAGCAATGCCTGAACTCACAGTAGGCATGCACATAAAAGACTGGTCTCTGATGGGCAAAGTTAGTTAGGAACACAGCTGGAATGGAAAAGTGAATGACAGTGTATTAGATTGGAGCAGGTTCTACCCAACACTGACGGCAATAATAACTGCAACCACCATAAACATTGACAAACTGGGCATACAGATATCAGCCTTAAAAACATGGGCAATATATACAATGCCGTTTGACACTAAACTAGAAAGATTCAACTTCTTGTATATAAGAGATCAAAACTCAGTGTGAGAGAGAATAGAGTCCCTCATCTGCAGTTCTGTAGAGGAAATCTGAATTGACAGACGTCACGAAAAACAGTGTAGTGGAAATAAAAAAAGCATTCTTACTTCACAAAAAACAAGAATCAATATCAAACGTCTGGCACTCACAAGTGAAGGATCATAATGATATAAACACATAACAGTCGCCTAGTCACCCAGAGCTGGCTCCCCCTCCGCTCCAGGAGTCACTATTGCAGTCACAGGAAGGAGAAGCAGAAAAAGGTTTTTGGCCGGGATCAACTGTCAACTCAACAGATAATCCAATTCAAAATAACCCAACTCCAAACCCAATAAAAACCGTATGGGGAGGCACTAAACCTTCCTGTGAGAATGTCACTTCGAAGAACAAGTTTCAACCCATGCTTTCAAGGAAAATCTTAAAAAAAGGCTGAGAAAACTTTAAAAAACTGCCCAACCAGGAGGCTTCACACCAGAAAATCTGAGGCTCTGAAAGGCCCCCAAATCTATCCATTCTTCAGATACCCTCAAAATATTAAAACTGACGGACATTCCCTGGAGCAAATAAAGATATTTACATAACACAGTGCAATGAGTGATGAAGGCAATAGTGTGGCAAGAATACAAAGGCCCTCTAGTAATGTATCACAGTAGCTCATGAACTCGCAGGGCGCCTTTAACTTGCATCAGAATTCGCAAGCTCTTAGTAAACTAAGCATCCCCAAACATCACAGGAAAGAGTCACCCACAATGACACACAACAGAGCGCACACCCAAATCCACTGGAAAGCACGGACAGGCAAAATAATGCTCAGCCAGTCCCACCTGCCCCAGGCCAAGACACACTTGGACGCACAGTACCCGAGTGGGGAGTGAGAGAACAGGAAAGGGCAACAGTTATCTAGATTGCAACATCACAAGACCCAGAAACAGGGCTAGAAAACAACACAATGATGCAATGAGAAACTCGGGAAAGTAAGCACAATACACCAGTATCCAATGAAGAGAGCCAATATGAAGGCCCAAATAAAACAAGCATTGGCATAGCCAATAGGTCTCGCCTTTGGGACCTTATAAGTATTTAGTTATGCAGCACAATATCCTTGGTGCAACATCAACTGTTGCATGGCTAAACACTTATAAGGCCCCAAAGGCGAGACCTATTGGCTATGCCAATGCTTGTTTATTCTTGAAGAGAGGAGATGTGTTATATGCTGTCAGTGAATGTGGATGCTTAGATAAAGCCCCTGCAATCACACATTTTTTTTTCTTCCAACAATGTGATCTTCCCTTGGTCTTACTCGGTGTGGGTGATGGCACGGTGGCCCCCTCTGCGTATCTGTCTAACTTTCCTCTGCTTTCCTTTCAACAGCTAGACCTGCTTTTAAGCAAGACCAGGTCAGGGTCCCCTTTGGACCCTTGTCCTCTTAAAGTTTTTAAGGAATGTCGGGAAACTCTTATGCCCCCGCTTCTGAGTATTATGAGCCGGGCAATACAGGAGGGCACTTTTCGCTCTTCGTGGAAAAGTGCGGTGGTTAAGCCTCTACTAAAGAAGCCATCTCTAGACCCTGAAACCCTTAAAAATTTACGCCCGATTTCACTGCTTCCTGCTCCTGCAAAGATGCTCAAAATCCATCTTAATGAGCATCTGACGGCATTCTTGGACAATTCGGGCTGTCTTGATCACTCCCAGCATGGTTTTCGGAGACATCATAGTACGGAGTCGGCTCTTACGGTAGTATTTAATACCATCCGTAAGGAGGTTGACCAGGGCCATACCGCTCTTCTGGTCCTGTTGGACCTGACAGCCGCCTTCGATACCCTATCTCCCTTGGTCCTAACATCTCGTCTCAGGGAGATGGGGGTGGAGGGCTTGGCCTTGAGCCTTCTGGCCTCCTTCCTTGACCAGAGGGAACAGAGGGTCAAATTGGGTGAATTCCTATCTCCATCCCTACCTGTTCTATGTGGGGTCCCTCAGGGGTCGGCCTTAAGTCCTACCCTTTTTAACGTCTATGTGGCCCCACTTGCCAAGTTGATAAGACCTTATGGGATGGAGGTGGTATCATATGCTGACGACACCCAGATTATGGTGTCCCTTTCCCACTCGGGCAGTACCTCCGCTCTCAGCTTTAGGAACTGCATGGAGGCAGTTTCTTAGTGGATGATTTACAATTCACTAAAGCTGAACGGGGAAAAAACCGAGGTTCTTATTTTTGGAGGAAACAGGGACATTTGGTCCTCCAAGTGGTGGCCCCCTTCTTTGGGAGTGTGCCCTGCGCCCACGGACTCGGCCCGTAATTTGGGAGTTCTGATCGATCCCTCTCTCTCCATGTCGGAGCAGGTTAATAGGACCGTTGCTACCTGTTGGGGGATCATTAGGATCCTTAGGAAGATCAGACATTATCTGGCTCCGCATGCCCGCAAACAGATTGTTGTTGCATTGGTCGCCTCACGGCTTGATTACTGCAATGCTCTCTATGCCGGCATAAGGGCCTTGTGGCACGTTTGCAAACAGCCCAGAATGCGGCAGCCAAATTTGTGCTGAATGCTTCTAGGACCTCTTCGGCTACCACTGCCAGGAAGAGTCTGCATTGGCTCCCGATCCAAGATAGGATCGTCTTTAAGATCCTTTGCATGACCTACGGGGCTTTATCTGGCGTGGGGGCCGAGGGGGTGAAGGACCTGCTTGTACCTTATGTCCTGGGCAGAAACCTTCGCTCTTTGAGAAAGAGTCTGCTGTCAGTTCCCCGTTTTCGAAGAGTTAAATGGAGAGGGAGGGCCTTTTCATCTTTAGCCCCAAAATTCTGGAATACTTGCCCCTCTGAAATTAAAACTCAATATACTGTCCCTACGTTTAGGAAGGCTTTAAAGACATGGCTCTTTGCCAAGGCCTACCCGTAGTTTTGGTTCCTGGTCTGTTTGATCTTTTTGTGTTAGGCGCCTTGATGCCTTTGGGCTTAGTTGCGCATTTTCATTCATTCATTCATTCATTCATTCATCTGGCATGTTCAGTTGCTTTGGTGTGATTGGTCAGGACAGCTGGAGAGCTTATAAAGATCTGGATGGAGCAGAGTGTGTGTCCTATTTCATGGTAGGCTTTTTTGTTGCATTCTGCTTTCTCTCGTTGACTTGAAGAGTTACCTCTTTATTTCATAAAGAGCTTACAGAGAACCAGGAGTCAACAGCATGCATTTTCTTTTGGATTATAGCAGCAGCAATGTAATGTAATAATAGCAGCATTTGACCCTGATTCTGGGAGCTCTAGGACCAGGGGGAACAGAAAAATGGGATGGTGATGGTCTACAGACGTGGGCACACGGAACACGCCCCAATTTGTTGTGGACACAGTTCAGAAGCATCATTGGGTTTGTGGTGGGTTGAGGTGCAATTATATGATCTTGTAAAAACACCATAAAGGTTTTAACTTATTAGGCTGATAGCATGTCTTACAGACTTCACAAATGTGGGTCTCTTAATCTTGACCTTTCTGCTGTATTTTCCATCAAAACTTAGTTCATAAACTATTCTGCAACATTCGAAGGCACTGCTATTTCAAATGGCCAAGGGCACAGTGCTGAAGACAACAAAGAAAAAACCTAATCCTGCAACAGTGGATCTATGTCAGCAGAGGGAACAGAGCATTTTTCACAGCTGTAATTTAATGGTAATTAAAGCTAGAACCAGAGAGGCTGCAAACATTTATTTTTCTAAAGCAGAGTCATTGTTTTCTGTCCGTGTCCTACACAGTGCCCCCCACAACAGGTTTTGGTACATGAGTGATCATAGGTAAAGGGAGGTCGTGACCTGCCCAGGATTAAAACGTTTGGTCAAGAGGAAAAGCAGGAATTCAAGCCCAAGTGTCCTGCTTTGCCTAATCTGTAACCTAACCACCAAAGTGACCAATGGTGATACAACAGCACGCAAGGTTCCTCGCTGCTTTGACCATTTAATCTAATAACGGGAACACTCCCGCCTCCCCTTTTCACAGCCATTCTATTTTAAGTCCTGCCCCTCCATCTGGTACTGAATCGCACTATGAAAACGTTAGCAGGTCTGGGGAGGCCATAAGAGCCAGGTTTACTTGCTGTGTCCTCACTGCTCCTTCTTAACACTACGCAACCTCTTATAGGGAGTCCGAAGTTGTTGAACCATTCAGTGTGGTTTATCACAGACATTCTTTTACAAAATTCTGCTCAGTGCAACAGTCCTCTGCAACCTGGTGCAAATGTCGTCAACCCTCCCCTATCAGCCCCATGATCATCTAAACACACAATCTGATTTTATATAGCTAAGTAACGATCGAAGGACAATATGTAGTGCTTCTAGCGGCAGGCTCAGGCTTATTAATCTGAGACATTGATGTAAACATTGTTCACAAATCATTTACTCTAGTAAATAAAAATTGACATACCTTTCAGTACTCATCTTAAAATTCTTCCTTTATTACAATCTTACCCCCCCCACATATTCTGTATTTTAGTAATTTGACACACACTGATCCTCATTCACCTTCGCATGATGAAACTATTATCATTATTTTCATTTGTATCAACGTTAATGTGTTCGAAACTACCATTATGCCCAGTGTCTTCTATCCTCTTTGAAGGAACAATGCAGGCATCCTTACTTCTACAGTATTCACCAAGCTTTGTAGAACCACAGCCCAAATTTGTGAGCGAAAAACTTTCACGACACACCTAGAATTACAGGTATAGTTTGTGTTGCACAGAATTTGAAATCGAGCTCTCGGTGCACAAATATTCCTAACCTTAACAAATTTGCAACATCTGCTTTTCTTTTGTTTCTGCACATCAGTAGCCTCAGCCAGAGTATGGAGCTGTTGTAGCCTGCAGTGTCCTGGCCTTGTCAGATGCACATGCCTCTCTTCAGGGCCAGAGGCTACTTAGAGAATTTAATCTAATTACTTGCTGGAAGGCTGGTAAGATTCAGTCTGACTGTCACATTTAAAGCATGTGCTCGATTTGTTGATCACTCCTCCCCAGTCCTAAAGGTCAATACACTTTGTTTACAAAGTAAAAGCAAAATGAAACCAGCAGATATGTACCCTTGTGTTCCTAGAGGTGTGTGTTCGCGGCATAGTCCTATTTAAATAATTGTAAAGCAGAAAAACTACTGGCATATTTACGTTTCTTCATATCTCTCTGTCTTCAACGAGATCAAATATTGTCTGTAACACAAGCTGAAAAAGTGCCTCAGGCTAAAAAAAATCTGAATGTACAAGGACTTTCGCAACCCACCAAAAATTGGCTAGTGACCGACAGTTTGGGCAATGCTAGTCTAGCACATTAAGTACTTAATGGAAAATGTTACCCGGTAACATACTCTGCTCATTCCTGCCATCTAGTGCTGGGCATGGAAGTTGTAAGTTGTAAGTTGTTTTTCTTCGAAGAAGTCTTCAGATAGGTTGTGACTCCTCTACAAAACTCATAATCTACCAGAACATAGACGTCACCTCAGATTTTAGTTTTCCCTAACAAGTGAGTGAGGTAAGTGGAGTGTATCGAAGTAAAACGGTAACTGTGTAAAAGTGCACTGCGAATGTATCCTGTGAAGAAAACATCTGAAGCATGGTCTCACATCTCAAGAGGTGGGAGGGCCCATGTGAATCTACAACACTACAAACTGATAGTTACAGGTAAAGTAATATTTTACATTTGTAGCATGTGTTACTGCAGATCACATGCTCTGCATGGACCATAAAACAGTGCACTTCTCTCCAAAGTGGTGACTAGTGAACAGGTCAAAGAGATGTTTGAAATAAGGTTTTAAGCAGAGTTTGCACGATTTGTGCCTCTTGGTGGATGTGAATGTCCACACAGTAATACTTAGAGAATGTGTGTGGTGTTGAAAATGTAGCAGAGTTCCATATATCTGTTAGTGGTATGTTAACGAGAAAAGCTATTGTAACACCCTTGTTTCTTATAGAATGTGTTCAGCCTAGGCAATGAATGCAAAGTTCAATTTACCTTAGCACAAAATATTTTTATGCATTTAACTATCCATCTTATAAGTCCCATATTTAAAATTTTGCAAGTGGGGTTTGACAAAAGCAATAATAATAATAATAATAATAATACTGGATTTTATACAGCGCGAACAGCTACCTCGCGAGGAGGTGTCCCGGCGCTAGTAGATCACTGATAACCTTAGGCATAAAAATAGGAGAGCTAGCGTGGCTGGGAGAAGAGCCAGGTCTTTAGCAATTTCCTAAAGCAGGGTTCGGAGGGGGCCTGTTGGATAACTTGTGGCAGGGAGTTCCACAAAGCGGAGACGTTGGCTGAAAAGGTCCGACCGCCTAGCCGGGCCTTTTTTGCCCGCGGGATGACCAGTTGGACACGGTCATTGGATCGTAGTGCACGGCTTTGAAAGTATCTAGGAAGGCGGTTTTTCAGGTATTGTGGGCAGGAGCCATACAGAGATCTGAACGCAAGCGTCAAAGCTTTGAATTTTATCCTGTTGGCTACTGGTAGCCAATGCAGGGTTCGAAGATGCGGAGAGACTGACTGCTTGAAAGGAATTCGCAGTAACAGTCTCGCAGCCGCATTTTGAACTACCTGAAGCCTGTGAGTCAAGTATTTTGGGAGGCCCAGGTATAAACCATTGGCATAGTCCAGCCGTGAGGTGACAGTCGCATGGACAACCGTTTTTCTACAACTCTCCGGTAAGAGCCTTAGGATTTTTCGGAGGTTTCTCAGCTTGCTAAGACAGCACCCGGCCACTTGTTGGACATGGGATGAAAAGGACATGTTATCATCCCATCTCACTCCAAGATTTTTTGCCGAGTGACTTGGTGAGGGGGGCGGGCCCATCTCCGTGGGCCACCAGAGTTCAGGGGCGGGGGGGGGACCCTTGCTGAAGAAGATGACTTCAGTTTTATTGGCATTCAGTTTTAATTTATTGGTGTTCATCCAGTGTGCTATATCCTGGAGACAGCCTTTGAAATTTGAAAAAGAATCATGCGTCATCTCCGAGTATGGAAATACCAACTGGGTGTCGTCGGCATATGAAATTGCCTTGACACCCCAGTTGGCAATTAACGTGAAAAGAGGAGCCAGGTAGATGTTGAACAGAAGGGGGCTGAGGGCCGATCCCTGCGGGACTCCACATCCAAGAATTTTGGGTGTGGAAGAGAACGTCCCAAGCGCTACCTTCTGCGTTCTAAGTGATAGGTAGGAGTTTATCCACCCTAGTGCTCTGTCCTGAATGCCTATCTCTGCGAGCCGGCTGAGTAGGCTGGCGTGGTCCACCGTGTCGAAGGCGGCCGACAGATCCAGGAGTACCAGCATTGCTGAGTCTCCTGCATCCATCGACCACCTCACTGACTCGGCTACCTCTATGAGCGCTGTTTCTGTGCTGAAACCGGGACGGAAACCCGATTGAGTTTCATGTAGGATGTTATTGGTTTCCACAAATTTACTCAATTGTCGCTGTATAATTTTTTCCAGCATTTGTCCCGGGGCAGCAAGTAGGGATATTGGGCGGAGATTCGTAAGGTCGTCTGGGTCCCCATTGGGTTTCTTCTTTAGGGGTAGAAGAGTAGCATGCTTCCAGACGTCCGGGAAAATGCCCGAAGCAATGGAAGAATTCCAAATACATTGAAGTATCGGGGCTACCGAGTCTGCAATGGCACTCCATAGTTTAGCTGGGCAAGGGTCGTCAGGGGAGCCGGATTTGCATCGGCTAAGTTCTTGCCTTACCTCATTCAGTGGAATATGCATGAACTGGGTAAAAGTCTCTTCTAGCTCGCCTTTATTCGTTATGTCCTGCTTCACTGTTTTTGTTATTGGACCAAAAGAGTCGTAGACTTTTTTAATTTTATGATCAAAATACTCAGAAATTTGCTCACATAGCGTAGCTGTGGGTACAACCTCTCTTTCAATGCATTTTGGCTTAAAAAACGACTGTACCACTTTAAAAACTTGTTTGCTGGACTGATCTGCCTGAGAAATTGAGTCCGCATAAAAGCGCTTTTTGCTTTTCCTAATAGCTTTCCGGAAATGTTTAGAAGCTTCCTTATACCTAGCTTTTTCTTCCGGACCGTAGTTTACTCTCCAGAGTCTCTCCAGTTTTTTACAGACCGCTTTCTCATTCCTAAGTTCCTGCGAGAACCAGGGAGCTGAGGGAGAGTCTCTTTTAGATAGGGCCCGGGAGGCTGGAGCAATGGAGGAAACCATCTTTCCAATCCATTCATTGAGAAGTGTAGCATCCGTATTGGTATTATTTGTCAGGGAAGGGATGGTTTGCGCAAGGACCGGGCACATAGTATCAGGGGTCAGTTTTTTCCATTGCCTCTTCAGGAAGTACCGTTTACTCGAGACAGGGGCATCATTCGCAATATTCAGTGTGAATGGGACGAGTGCGTGATCTGACCATGTCAGAGGCAGAGGTGTCTCAGACTGCACATTCTTGATGTTAGAAAAAATGAGATCAATATTGTGGCCCCCTGTGTGAGTAGGGCCCTCATTGATCAGTCTGAGACTGGCCGTATTTAACGTGGATCTGAGCAGCTCTGCCATGGCACAGTCGGGTTTATCCATGTGGATATTGAAGTCGCCTACCACAATAAAAAGGGGGTGGAGGAGCGAACTCTGGACAATCGTGTCCAGTAGAGTAGTAAGGTAGGGGTCTGTACCAACCGGGGGGCGATAAAACACTAGTCCTGCTAGTGACAACTGAGGGCTCACTTGAAAGCAAAAGTGGAGGCCATCAATACCTTGAATAGCAGTGGGGGCAGAGGATGTCAAAATTAAATGCTCTTTAAAAATAATGGCTACACCACCGCCTCTTTTTGTCCCAGGGCGGTTGGCGAGGCATGTTTTAAATCCCAAAGGGACTGCAAGTGCAATGGAGGTCAAGTTGTCCTCCTTGATCCAAGTTTCAGTTAAAAACAATATATCCCATTCCTGCTCTTCAAGTAAAAGCCAGACATCGTCTGCGTGTTTGGCTAAGGATCTGCAGTTAAGAAGGCCCGCCCTGAGGTTTGTTTGAAATAGGGATTTGGGCTTAGGGGATATCACAGAGGCATCGCTGCCAATAGCTATCCCACAGTTGTTACAGATCTGAGGGAGTTCGAGGGTCACAGGGTCAATACAATGGGGGCAGCACTTGGATGGGGGATCGAGCGCCTTTAGGTCTTCACCTGACCACGCTATCCTTCCACCTTGTGGAAAGCAATAAAGAGTCACTTCATCTCCTTCCTACCTATCTAATACATTAGGGTTTGTTGACATCTAATGTGTGTAAAAGCTCTTTCTGCCACAAGGTGTAGAAAGAAGATTGTCAGTTCATTGGTTTGACCAATGTTGAAGGGGGAAACCACTTTTAGCAAGAAATGAGGATATGTCATCAGGACAACTCTACCCCTGAGACCCTGGATGAAAGGCTCCTTTACTGCTACCAGGAATGCTACTTTCTGAGAGAGATACTCCATCCTTCAAGAGTGCAATGGCTCAAATGAACCCAATGAGTCTAATGAGGATGGCATGTTCAATATAGGGAGCTGCTGTATCCATCGAGAAAATACTCTTTTAAGGCCCTCCATGAAAGCTTTGATGACTGGATTTTTTTTAAATACATGTTGTGTGTTTTGCATGTAAACAGCTACCACTGCTAAATGTAGTCCGACTGATGTGTATGCAAACCCCACTTTCTGAAGGTTCAGCAAATACCAAAAAATGTCCTGACTGACGATTTCAAAAGATCCGTCAGCTTGTTTATGCAATAACAAAGAGCTTCTACTTTGCCACATATCAATCTTGCAGGCCTCACACAGCATTAGTATGCACTCTTCTGGAAGTCTGAGGTACCCAAACCCAAGGATCCAAATTTCTAGGTTGATTTACTGGGCATTTGGATGCCCCACAAGATCCTAATGCTAGGTTAGAAGGTCTGCCCAGATGGACACTTTCTTGTATGGATAGACAGACTGTGCCAAAAGAACTGATTACCCAAACTGCCTCACTCACGTTGGCGCCTCAAGATTTACATGAGGGGGTCACAAGTATTAAAGGAAAAGTGTAAGCAAATACCCCAGACAATTGATACATGGTGCATTGCCCATGCAGTCTGGGTGTGGGTACCAGGAGGCGAAGCTTGAGTAGTTTGTGCTTTCTGTGGAGGTGAACAGATCAACCATTGATTTCCCCCCTCTCTCAAAGTACTAGCGGAAGTACTTGGGGATTCATCTCATTCTTGTACACTTATTGATACTTCCTCCTTAGTGGGGGTACAAGGTTATTCTCTGCTCCAGGTAGATGCTCCACTAGGACCTGGATCTAGTGAAGGCCTTGCCAAGTGCTATAGTGATTCGGCTAATACTGACGCCTGGGCCAAGTGATTGCCCCTTGTGTCCATGTGTAATACGTGTTGCCTGTCCTCACAGGACTGTTTTCTTTTGAATGAGTGTGTAAAACATTCTGAGGCCCAAATGGATCAAAGTCAGCTCTAGCAGGCTGATGTGACACTTGTAATTCTCGTGTACAGGAGCCCTAAACAGTCATGTATTTCAGAAGTGCCTCCGTGCCCGTGAGTGATTTGTCTGTGCTAAGGGTCAGCTGCAACTCAGCGTCCACGAATAGGCCTTCCTGCCACAAGTTCCTATAGCTCCACTACTTCAGAGAGTGCTGAACCCCAGGGTTCTACCAATACTGGATCTTTCCATAGACTTGTTGCTTCTGACCATTTGAAGCCGAGAATTAATTACTATGACCATACATTAAGCCATCTCCCACAAAAGCTTCGCAACGGTTCTTACTGTTAGAGGATGTGATGTCTGATGGAGTTAGCAGCCTTTGAAATGCTATCACCCCTGTTGATTTGGCTAGACTGTGCCTATATTATTTGCAGGAAATAGGAGGAGAGAGGAAAAGAATAATTAATCTGTCCCCCAGCTCATATCAAAAACACAAAAAGACTGATGACATATCGAAGTAGATCCACCTTCTAACATGATTCCATTAGGTTTAAAGTAATGCCCTAACCCTCTTGTTGTGGAAAGATTTAACACCTAATGTATAAATTCCTATACACAGGTGGAGATCCGTCGTCCATTGAGAGCTCAAAAGTATACACAGGGATCTGAAAAGAGAGTTAAAACTGCCTAATAGGATACCCAATCCTTTGGTTTCATTTGTGGGTTCCTTTGACAATACAAATGTATCCCCATTCTGTTTGCACTTAGTTATCACTAGTCATAAAGTTATCAAGTAGAGTTAGCCGCACAAACCAGTAAAAACGTATACTTGTGGTATATGACAATGGAACTTTTTTCACGTTGTCAGACAAAATGTTCTCAGCCCGGGAAAATATTAGGGCATTAACCTCTAGTCACACATTCATCAAGTGTGTTGATGCATCCTCTCACAATCTTGTCCCACCATCGGTCTAGACTTTGCATGTGATTAAGAGGTTAAAAGTGCTTTGAAGAAAGGCTGAGGGCAGAGATGGGATTTTTTGCTATTGATGGTAAACCCTAGCCTGTGCAGGAGTGGCACAGCAGCCTGAGTGTGTTTTATGCATTGCTGTTGCCTGCTGCTTTTCTTTATCAGTTAATCATCTAAATATAGAAGCACACGATTGGCAGGCTTTGTAGAGACCCTTGGGTCTGTTGTTACTCTGAAGGGTAGAACTTTGAATTGGTAGTGTTGTTCACTTACCCCACACCTAGGGTACTGATGGCGTGCCGAATGAATAGGGATGTGAAAGTAAAGGCCCTTGTGGTCAAGGGTGACCATCTGAGATTCAGTGCAGAGCACAGGAATGATGTCCTGCAGGTTTGTCATCTTTAAATACTTTTTAGGATGTAATAGCTTAGTGGTCGGAGGTTTTGGATAGGCCACAGGGTACCGTCCTTTGGGATGAGTAAGTACAGGGAATTTACCGGTTGAGCACTTAAGCATGGAGCCACCAATTCCATGGCATCTTTGCTGAGAAATGCTTGCACTTTCTTTTGTAGCTTTCTTTAATTTCAAGATTGATTACTTGATGACAAGGGAGAATGCGTAGTGTGGATCTCCAAGTAGCATGCTTGCTTGACAACTTATAGGACCCCCTTGTCTGAGGTTATTTCTAACGATTGTGGAAGGAATAACCAAATTATTTACCCAAAAGGTGTTTTACACGAGGGGAGGGGAGAATATAGGCAAGTCACTGCTTGGAGGATGAGGTGACCTTTTAAGAGGCTCCTCTACCTTTTCCTCAGTCATTGACTCTATAGAAACTTTGGGTGAAGGACTTCTGAGCATGAAGTTCCAACCTGCAGCATCTTGTGTTGACAGACCGAACAGCTCCATTCCTCATGGTCCCAAGGTAAGCAAAGACTGCAAACTCATTGGCATTCTGACAATGAGAACTTTTAATTGCATTTAAGGCTGATTGGAAGTCTGTTTTCTCCATGACCCACACACATACAATTCATTTTCATACGACCTGACCTACAGAACCCCTAAGGTCAAGGTCTAATACAAACCATTGATATTGAAAATGTCTTTCGATGATGTAACTGAAGATTCTATTCATGAAGTTGAACGGACACGCTTGACAGTTTCAAAGCTCAAGAAGTACATCTGAAAGTACGTCTGAAGCCGATGGCAGAAAAAAACAATCTGAGTAGGAGTCTTTGTCCTGGTGCACTGTAGGTTTCAGGGTGGAGTGATGAGTTATATTGAGACCGAAGACTTCCTAGAAGAAAAACAACTTGCAGGGTTCACGCCCAACACTGAATGGTGGGAGTATGCAGAGCATGTGATCTTTAGTAGCATATGTTACAAACATTACACTTCCCACAAACAGGCTCTCAGATACTTCTTACCTTGTGAGTGAAAGCAACACCTTTGAACCGAGGAAAGGAGGATTACTTAGTCTTTTTCTCACTTTTATTTGTGCGGTCAAGGCGGGCAGTGTTGCCTGTCCAGTTGTAAGAAACAGAGTCACAATGACTGCTGGATGGCTGAATTGTTTATTGTTGGTCATCTTCATTTTCAGTTGCCATTTTCGATTCTCTGGTTGCCACCCCACTGAGGTAACCCTCAGGCTGCATACTCAACAATCACCTTCTTACATTACAGAGTGATTCTTGAGCTACGTTTAACTGCTGTGACTGGATTCGAAACTCTAACTTTGTACAGCACCCTACCCTGGCTGTTTCCCTCACACCTCGTCACATCGTCAGGGGGACTTGTGCACTAACCATGTTGTTTGTATTGTCATCATGTTACCAATGTATTGTGTCAATGCAGGCTTCATTATGTTGATGGCTTATGCTGCTGCCAATGGCATTCCAGGGATCTCTCTTGTATTAGTGGGGCACTGGCCCGAAGTAGGCAAAGAGTCGCAGGCCAGTACCCCACTAATACAAACTAAAACTGACAAACTAATTAACCATGTGGACTCATTGAAGCAATAATGTCAAAGTGAGTTATATAATAAGGCATTCATTTCATAACCTCCAGTGCCATCACCTCTAGGCAAGCAAGACTCTTAAAAACACTGATGTTCTGTGGTCAGCAGGAAAAATGTGATAAGACACTGGTATCTTCTACAACAGCTGGACCAGCGCAGCCTCCATATTGCATTGTAACTGCGGGCATGGTGAATGCAATAGCACAAAAGCTGAGTTCACAAATATCCAGACCCAACATTCATAATAAGCTACACCAGAAGAAATATGGGTGAAACAGAATTATGCTGGACGCTGGCTGCATTAACCCCTAAGAACTGCAACAAGAGAGTAGTATCTCAAAAATTGTTTTTACCACAAAGCAGGGAAAGTAACTCAGCAAGGAGGACCGCAGCTGGAGCTACTATACAGTGTTGCTCAGCATTTCACTCCACTTAGCAGGCATTTCTTTTCAACTTCTCCTTGAGCAGCACCTGAATTTAACAGCAACGTTTCAGCCAGTCCTCTTCAACTGATTCTTTTACTCCACTATACTCCCAGTCTCCGAAACTTTTGAAGCATTCAGTGGCTTCCCAGGGCTTCTGTCGCCTCTGGCTCTTAACTACTCTCTATACAGAACCGTAGTTTATCCTCAGCTTTTGCAATTACTATTATGCAGCAGTTCAGCAACTAGTTGTAATGTCCACCGAGACTCATTAACATCATTGCTTTCGTATTTCATAGTCACACAATTCCTCTCCAATTTGGCTATCATATTTCTAAGAGTTGAAAAGTTATCATGTCTAAAGATGCAGATCTCAAAAATCCCTGCCAACATGTTTGGACGCTAAGGTCCTTATTACGAATGGCCTGGATCAGAATACTTTATTTATCAGCCTTGTAAATGCTGATACTTCAGAGATCAGTATTTATCAGAGCTGAAAAGGAGCTTCTGCCACAAGGTTTCCCCATCCAAATGGAGAATTACATGTTAAATTTGGTACAGTAGCAGTTGGCCAGGCCAGGTCACTGGTAATAAGGGGCCATTGTGAATTCTCAAGGCTTTGCATGCTCCATACAGTTTTCCACCAACTCACATTTCCATTTCTGCTTTAAACACATAACATATTTAAATTCTGATTTACCTGGGTGACCAATTACTAAATATTCCACGCAAATAGTCTTTCTCTTTTATCACACATTTGTTCGCCTCTTGTATTCCATACTGCTCTGTTGATTCAAGTATAGGACTTACAGATAACTCCTTACATCCATAGTCCTAGCTGTGTGCCTCAGGCATGTGATTTCCTAGCCATCCTTCCACTAGATCAAGCTCACAAAATTGCTCGCCTTTTTTATGTATTTTGTGATGTCCAAGAAGATAGTCCTTACGATTAAAGCTTTTTCCACATACACTGCACTGATAGGGTCGTTCACCTGTATGCATTTTTTGGTGTCTAAGA
Source organism: Triturus cristatus (assembly GCF_964204655.1). Lineage (NCBI taxonomy): Eukaryota > Metazoa > Chordata > Amphibia > Caudata > Salamandridae > Triturus > Triturus cristatus. The sequence goes on along the minus strand of NC_140592.1, from coordinate 762,205,499 downwards.
AGAACTCCACTTTGATTGAAGCTTTTTCCACATATAGTACAATGATGAGGTCTTTCCCCGGTGTGTGTTCGTTCATGGGTAATAAGTGTTGACAACGCAGAAAAGCCTTTTCCACACTCTGTACAAATGTGTCTTCCTTTTACTTTATGCGCCTGCTGATGGCCAGTGTATCTGCCCCTCTGGGTGGATTTCACAATTTTAGTAGATGGTCTGCAATCTTGCAGTGGAGCAGAGTCTCGAGGAATAATGTCATTTCTCGCTTCACTCTCACATGCTTTGTTTGTTTCTGACCTTTGTGCAAAGAGTGATGGTTGATTTAAGATGCCATCATTTTGCCCTTCAGCAGTGCTATCTCCTCCCAGTTCCTGATGACTTCCAGACCAAATCTGGCCAATAGAACTGTTTCTCTCATGCACACGATGGACAACGTTTGCTTGGATCTGCTTTACTGTGCATCTGTTTCGTGCTGTTCTGTAGCTGCATTTTAAATATGTCCCCATATTTCTCTTTTGGTTTATGCTTCCATCACCTATTGGATTATAAATAAATATACATTAACTGCTTTTGGTTTGTGAAATGTTACACTTTAACAATATATATGCAGACAATATTCTGGAGGAGAGCAGGCAGTGACTTTCCAGCTGGACAGATCCTAGTAGAATATGTGTTGTGAAGGTATTCGAAGTAGGTACCATAATGCTCTGGGCCAGATCATGTAAAATGCACTGGTGGCAGGCAACTTTACACTAGTTAGGGCTGTTTTGCTGGAACGTTTGTATAGACGACCAGTGGAAAAATAACATTTGATCTGACTGACAGGAGCAAATATGATTTTTTGTATGAGTCAGTCTGGGCAGATGTTGTATGATTTGCCCCTTTGTGTCTAGGAAGACAGACATGTTACTTTTCTCTCATTGCTGGTGATAGAGTAATTTCTCCCACAAGGTCAATATAGACACTGCTCCCAGCCCAGAACTTTTCACCTAAAAATGATTGTTTTCAGAAGTGTTAGTGTATTTAGTTCAATGGAAGCAAAATAAAACGAAAGCACCCAGAATGCAATGGTTTATCGCATGAATGTCCAGAACTGGAAACAGTGCCCGCAATCACCTGGAGGACTGTGAAACAGTATTATGGAATGGAAAATTGTATAGGCAAAGAAACGAGTGGAGCATATAATCAGACATAAAATTAAGATTAATATTTTACAGTAAAGTAGATCCAATGTGAAATAAAGTGTTTTAAATAGTTTTATGATTATTTTGCTTTTTACTTATCGGGATATGTCAAACAACTATTTATAATTTTAGTTTCATACATATTTTAGTTAAAGCAATTTATGTTGATCTATCCCTCTTTCATCAGTTTTGACTCTCTATCAAGTGTGAGTAATTCAACATTCATCCACATGAAATATAACAAAAGACAAAAGGAGCAAAAGGAAATGTACCTCACAGGCACTTGGCTGCAAATACTATCCACAATCCTAGGCAGGGGTCACCAAAGCGCCATCACAGGCACCTATTTTCTACATAGATATTGACATAAAGGCCCAAAATAAGCAATGGGGAAACCAAGTACTTCCTCCTGAAACCAATGTCCCCAAGGATAGAAATTGCATTGGTGTTGCAACCTTTCACTTAATCTGAACTGTGATGTTCCTCACGAAAGATATGTGTCATGTATACAGCTCTTGACTCAATACCCAAAATTTCAAACTATATTGGAAGCGTTGTTAGGTCAAATGTATTATTATCAAATGCTCACTAACACATAAAAAAGGCATAGGAGTAATAATTACATCAGATGCAAAGGTCGACATGTTTCAGCACTACAAATAACTACAGAATACTTTCAGGACCACCACAAAGGCATTGTACAAAAGTAAAGCCCTCATTAAATTTTAAGAAGTTCACAGAATCTCAATTCAAAGGAATACCTATCACATATGGGTCAGCACATTTATTCTCCAGTCACCACGAAAACTGCCATTATATGTTGCAAGAACGATAGTAGCTGCTATAATACACTTGATATTATGTTACAAGGTACCCTGAGGGACGGGAGGTTGTGATACTATGTGTACGCATCAAAGAAGGACTGTCATGAGTCAGAATGCCACTTTGGCATGTGTGTCCATGAATGAAATATAGATATACAATGTTCTGATGGGATTAAGTACATTTAATTTACTCAAATCCTCAATCACAATTGTTTATAGTTGAATTTTGGTATGTCAAATTTGTTCTATGAGATTATGGGTCACACACTTTCTCAATCTCAGCGAATACGGCGTATTCGTTCTCCCCCCTATTCTCAACAGTAAAAGCCTCATGTTGTGGTATGACATCCAGAGGAATATTGGTAACATGAGAAACAGTTCGTAGTGATCACGACCACACTTGTAAGGTGTAATCCAAGAAGAGTTTATTCAGGTAAATAAACAGGTAGTATAAATCCTTAGAAAGTCCTTATCAACAAGTATATCAGTCCTGTAGGGCAACCTGTAAGTCACCATTAACAGCTCCACCAGGAACAGCCTTCTAGCTGCTCAGCCCCATCCACCAACTGTCATCACTCATCCAGTCACACAGGCATTCCACACATAGCCCACACACCAACATTCCACTCAGAACACTCACACAGGCTGAACAGCTAGGGACAGGATAACATAGGAGATAACATAGTAGAACAACTTTAACATCAGAATACTACACAGTTCTCTTTTTCCCCCTTTCCTGCAGCACGTCTGATAAACAGACTAGCCAGTCCGACGGTGTCGCAAGTCTCCCCATCGGGTCCCAAGCAGCAACTTGTGCTAATGTCATTAGCAGCATATTACTGGCAGACTATTATCAGAAAATTACTGTTGGGTAAACACAGTGTCTGAGTGTTTCAAGGTTGCTATTTTGATGATAAGCATGACAGGGTGACTGTCACGGATCTCAAAACTCCCAAAATCCGAAGGATGCAGCTTGAAGGTGGGAACATATAAATCAAAACAAATACAGCAGGACGAAAAGATAAGTAAAAAAGAGAGACCTCTGGTTCAAATGGGTAAGGTTTCTGTTGTTTTTTCCTGGGAGTTATACCAGCACATACGTAAATAAGCACATTGCATAAAAATAATTTATGTAGAGGCTGCTAGTTCCCACTGGATGATTCACTGCCTTCACCACCGACTATAAACCACAAGAATTCAGGCACTGTGAAATCTGGTCGCTGAACTCATCACACATTTCTGACCATGATCTCCGGGTTGGGTAGCAGGCGGAGGTATACCAGTGGGTTCCTCTTGTCTCCTAAGCCATGTCTCAGCGAATCTTGGGGGTTAGCCCTGGAGAGAACCCCTCGGAATCTCTAAGATCCTAGTAAGAAACAATGCTGGGAATTCCCCAGTGGCCTCAGGAATAACTGGGTTTCAGCTAACCATACCACGCCTGCCTGGCAGCTAACAAGAGTTTCTCAGGCTCAAGGTGTGCATACAATATGTGGATCATGGGCAGTCATTTGGTAGGAGGCCGACACATGCAACTTCTGCCTGGAAGCTCTGGCTACTTTGTGATGCATGGAGAAGGTGAACAGAAGCATGAAAGTCACTTTAGAGCTCTTCTTATGCCTACCACAGCTGGCAATTTCCTTCATCTGAAGAACAGGTGTTGTGGGGCAGGAAGGTCTTTGTCAGACAGCACAACCTTTTTGTAAGACAAAGTAAGTCTATTAGCTACAATTTGGAGACCAAATTGTATTTACAGCAACAGCTTTTGGACATGTTTTATCCCTATTCCTATGAAGAGTGGTGCTGGGATGGCTGGATCTCTGAATATCTTGCACACAAAATAATTAATTTCATAAATGTACACAATGTCTGCCATTCCTACCTCCCAAAAGGCTAGCGGCATGGATGTATAAAATTTAATTCAAGGCACTTATGGAGCGCACAGCTGCCTCTGGAGATGCGTCCCACAATATCGGTTAGCTCATAAATGAAAAGGGAAAAGCTGGCAGACTACACACCTATAAGACAAGTGTCAAACAGAAGAGTTTTGAGACTGTCGAAAAACAGATTCCAATAGACTGCACCATAAACTAAGTGGCACTACTTGGAAGTCAGGTAAGTGAAGAAATGCGCCCCTCTTCTGACTTTGTGTATACGGGGAACTTGGAGCAGTTTGAGATTATTTGATTTCAGAGCTCTTGATTGAGTATATGATTTGAATCACCTCCTCAGGTAAAGAGGACCATTGTGAGTGAAGACCCTAAAGACGAGGGTAATTGCCTTAAATTGGATCCTCTTGATGACAGGGAGTGATGAGACACTGGAGAGCGTGGGGGAATTTTCAAAATTAGATGTGCTGCGGAATTCTGGATTATTTGGAGCTGTTGGATTAATAATGCTGACAAACCCAAGTATAAGCTGTTGGTGTAATCCAGTTTGGCTGTAACCAAGGACCTCGATTTAGACAGATTCTTTCCTACCCCTCAAAAGCATGCTTTTGTGGAGAAGGAATTCTTAAGCACTGCAACAGCATGATCTTTGTCCTAGCCTGTCAAGATTAGAAAAGGGATATTATACGATGTGCATTCAGAGCCTCCTCACTCAAAAGAATCAATTCTATGCTTGTCACAAGAGCTAAATGCTCAAGTGCTGTGCAAATGAGCTCACCACACATTACTCTTCACAGCTCTACTGGTGCCTGGTGACATCTCTGACAAAGTGCAACAAAGTCTACCATACTGAGTATTACTACTATCTGTGTCTTGGTGCTACAGACGTGTACAACCAGCAATAACTTGTGCAAATCCATCAAAACCTTCTTCTGGTTTTCTTTCATTATCCCCTTCTCTTCCCTCCTTCTCCCTCTCTAGTCTTTCACTCCACACCCATTACCATACAATAAGATACTGTAGTCCTCTCAACCAACACAATCCATTCACCACACCAACACTAACCATTCAACCCTCACACCAATACACACACCTCCTACCCTCTGATATGAAGCTTATTGTTTATGAGCTATACTGTTGCCTTTCACTCAGCTTATCAGTATCACCCCTTGGGTGGATTGCTCTCTATGTATTTTCTTTCCTGTATGCATAAAACCTAATAAAACCTTTCTGAAATTAAAAAAACCTTCTTTAGGTTCTGTCTATGATTTACTGCACCAACTTACATTTGTCTGGGTTTTGCTTAAATAATCGCTAGGAAGTATTTCACCTTCACGAGACCTCCCACACTGTGGGGCCCAAGATGTTGCTATGAACGCAAATCTAATCATAACAATAGGACTTTGATGAACAGGGCCGGGCATGTTAGTTTGAAAACTAACACAAAAAAAGGGACATCTGAAATGGTTAACTGTACAGGATCTGAATCCCTGTTTCATATGGCTCCCCTCAGGCTACTTCTATATTGTTGTGTGAATGTAGGCAGCTTCTGGTGATATACAGACCCTCATGTGTGTCAAGTTCTTCTCTTTTTCTGTGGTCTTCGATGTCAATGGCGTAGGTCTTGCCCTCTTCATTAATACCAATTGATGAAGCAGATGTGATAACTTCTGACCCTGTTGTAAAAAAAAAAACAATTTCCGAGTACACATGTTCTCCTATTGTGAATGAACCCACATTTCAGGCATTTTCACCCATTTTTTAAAGCCTTATTGTTTTTTTTGAGTCAGCATATTTGAGACTAGGAGGTCTCTTTATATATCCTCATATACCATACCTGGACTGTATCAAATAAACGTATTTAACAAACTAAGTAACAAGTGGTTCTCTCATAGAGAAGGCCTTTGACAAAGTGCATTGGAGTCTTGGGCTGGATGAATTTTGGCCCCAGATTTCAGAGATATATAGAGAGATCCTGGGTGCAGCCCATGGGCCCAGGTCTGAGTACTCTTAGGTCCTTTCCCAAATGATAGGGCACCAGACAGGGTTGCCTGCTCTCGCCCTTATTGTTTGCTCTGGTTATAGAACCCCTTGCCGAATGGCTAAAAGTGAACCCACAGGTAAGGGGTTTCCATTGGAGCAATGGCCAAAAGGATAGGGTTTCCTTTCAAGCCGATGATATACTCTTTTTTTGTGCATGTATTTTTGACATCCTAAATATATATAGAGATATTTCCGGATTTAAGGTTAACTGGGGCACTACTAGTTATGTGCATTTGTTTGGGGAACCACCCTAGCTGCCTTCGAGATGTAGGTATGAGAGAGGCAGGGGACTAGTTTCTCTACTAGGGGATGAAAATTGCACAAACGCAACAGAGAAGCTGGGAATTGAACATTGTTCCCCGATTAGCCAATTAAAAGAGGAGATCAAGATGTGGACTACCTTACTACTTTTGTTGATCAGCAGGGTGGCTTTGCTCAAAACGATTTCCCTTCCTTGCTTTTGGTATGTGTTGCAGAATTATCCCTATATTTTGCCATCCACTTTTTTCGGGAACCTCCAGTCCTTGAGGCTAACATCCCTGTGGTATAATATAACACAGCGGATCTGCTTTGTTAAATGTAGGCAGGGCATGTATGATACAGGTCTGGGTTAGACAGATATCAAACCATATTACAGCACCATACAACTCATCCCATTTGATGACTAGTTGCATGGAGATAGACATGCCTCGATCTCCCGACTGGAACTAAACACGCAGTGGAAATATGACCCGTTGACGCTATTGTATGGCAGGGCTATTCTGTCTGCCATTCCCTCCATTGTTAGAATACTATTCCTTTGCTGGCATGACGCCCTCAAACATATAAAGTGGCACGGTATCTCGACGGATTCCATTCTGTTATGGCAGGGTACAAGGTTGGGATGGGTTTTGATAGGTATTTCCAACTTGGGCAACATCTGGTCCCATGACCATAAAAAATCATACACCGAGCTGGCAGAGGAATTTCAACTGCACAAATTTCTGTTTTTCCAGTATCTACAACTGAGACACGCCTTAGAGTGTTACCACAATAAATAGGAGGAGATTCTGGAGTGCAACCCACTGTAGGCCAAACATAGGATAGAGGAACTGGGAGGTACAGGTATATTGTGATTATACCGCTCTTTACTAATTAATTCTCCAGACCCAATACTTTCCTTAAAATGGAAATTGGAAGAAGATGTGGGCCAGATGGATGACAAGGATTGGGAGGAGGCTAAAGTGGCGGCAAGGACCCTCGCCATATCCTCTGGGGTTAGGTTGATCCAAGTTAAATACTTCCATAGATTTTATTACAGCCCAGAATACTTATGGAAGATGGGTAAAATACCAAATCTCCACTGTACCAGATGTAATAATCTTAGAGCTACTTACTTTCCTATTGTATGGGATTGCACTGTCATTTCCCAATACTGGCAAGAGATAGCTAGCTCCTCAGGCAAGGTGGGAGGGGAGGCAATACATATAGACCCCAAATGCATCATATTGGGTATAATAGATAAATGGAGGGGGGCACATAGCAAAAGAATATTAGTTGGTCTAGAGCTGCTGCTGCCTAAATGAGACAATGCAAAGCACTGGCTGTCATCAACAGCTCCCTCAAAGGCAGACTAGTTAAAGACTTCGGAGCTGCAACAAAAAAGTAGCACAAGCGGGTGTCTGGGGCAAATGGTGCTACTAATTTCAGACCTTTGTTTTAAATATGTAATCCTTCTATTTATTTTTAGCTGATGGTTGTACAGCCTGTATATTTCTTCTATGTAAAGTGGAAATTATGTAGATTTGTGATAAAAGAAGATCATGATAGGGTGGTTGAATCCAACCATAGGTATGAAATAAGAAACGAGGACCCAATTTGCTACATGTCATTGAAAGTACTAAAAGTCAGGGACCAGATAGTGGACCAATATGTAACACAGTAGAGATGAGCAGGGCTCAATCACAGTTTTATAGAACCAATGCACCAACTAAGACACATTCATAAGTAAGGAGCACATAACAGGATTATGTCCAGTGCAAAAAACGAGAGATAAGAAATGATCGTGTTACTTTCATTTAGGCTCCTTTCCTAAATATAGACTTCTGGATGTTTGAGGATTCACATACATATAACACCTTTAGGAAAGGCTCTGTGCAGTAGGGAAATTGTTACTAACATCATCAGTTTATCGGTTTGGATATTTATAGAGGTCATCGTACAGCCTGAAGGATGTCTCTTGGAGCTGTGTCTGCATCGGAAAGTAAAAGACTGATTAGATGTTGTAGTCAAACAGCTACGTTGTTAGCTTTTTTTTTACTTCATCATGTTTACTTCCTCTTTGAAGGGAAGAAGAAGACTGTGCCTTACCTTGAACTCAAAAGGCCTGAAGGCTCTGCCCCCTCTCCCCCCATTTAGCTAAACTATATTCTGGAATAACAATCTCAGTGAGGCTGGTAGCAAGTGCCACACCACAGGCTTTGAGGAAACATTTATGCTGAGACAAGTTAAAGACCGGTATTTAATGTTTTATGAACTAAACACAGCATCATCTTAAATGTAATCCTCTTTTTAATGGAAAACCAATACAAGATTCTAGTCTGAATTTGACTAAAACATGGTCCAATTTACTACGGCCAAAGATGGCCTTGGATACAGCATTTTGATTAAACTGCAGTCTAGCACCATTCTTCTTTGATGGGCAAAGAAAGATAGCTGTATATCAGACTTTCATGAGCAGAACTATTGTCTGACTGAAATATTCTGTCCTAAATATGCATTACAAAAATATTGCGCCATTGGTTGTAGATTTTCCATTAACTCCAGTGGAGCGATATGTTTGTAAACTATGTTTAGGAAAAGGTATTTGTTTTAGGCAATAACTACGTTATGATATTCTGGTACCAAGAAAGTCAGCATTGCAATAATTAATGGGAGAATGTATCAAAGCATTGATGATGAGCAATTTCTGATTAAGATTGAAAGGAAAACAAGTGTCAAAAAGTACACAGCTAAAAGACGCAATTTTTTTTCATAGGTGATATCTAGCTGTTTAATATAAGTTTATCACCTAATAAGATGCCTACATTTCGTACCGCTGGCACTGGGTCAGGACAGACTCCCATGCAGTAGGCCACAATGTGTTATCTCAGGTATTAGGAGAATTGCAGATTAGCAGAATTTCGAATTTGGACTGCAAGAGCTTAAGGCAATTCAGTGAAATCCACTTCTACACTTTACCTGGTTAGGTCATTAAACAGACCTAGTTAATTAAGGACCATTTGACAATACTGTATTTACTTTGCTTTTACTATTAGAACCGTGATGAATGTGTATAGTTATGACATGTAATTCAATTGTGTACATTTTCCATCGCCCTCCACAAGTTTGTTCGCTCTGCTAAGCTATTTCTCACCCTTATTCTTTTTACTCCTCGTTCTGCCAGTGGGTCCCACACAAACTTCTTCAGACCCTTTCTCCCTTGAAAATCAATATTTGTATTCATGTTTTAAAGGATAAGGCCCAGAGTGCCTTGGGATACTTAACAATACAGAAGCAAATCATTCAGATTAGATGGCTTGTAACACATTTAAGCCTACACTTGTGGACATTTATGAAACCTTTCAGAGGATTTTGTAACAGCCCCAAGCTTAAAGACACATACAAAGACCTGTTCTCAGAATGCTGTACTATGCTTGACCAGACCTTGCAATTTGTCACACTGAACTGTTTGCAGCTTACCAGAGTTGAGGCAGATGCTACTTTCTTCTCTGTCTTTACAATGCAGTTTCTCCAACTGCCCCCTGTCCTCAGAATTGTGAAATGGAAAACCTGTTGCAAAATATAAAAATGTAAAAGAAGTTTATTACAAATATTGTTTTGGTTGAATGAGTAACAGAGGGTGTCAATTGAGTTAACATAGCTATATCCTTTTGTATCTATCTAAATCAATGTATATCTTCAAAACACTTTTCAATGTGAATTTACAAGTTAGGGGCGACAAAGCCTTGGCATAGAGCAGGATACAACGGAGAACATTATAACCTTAGAGAAGCAGAACAGTTATATGACTTTCTTAATAAATGATGCAGAAATATAGACATACTTATGCATACACCAAGTTTAACATTCCAAAAAACGATTAATATCAGCATGTTTAAAAGCTAGATATGTAGATCAACAAAATATGCAGAGAAAGTGGCACACTGAAAACAAACATTTGGCCACAACTCTAGATTTGGGAATACATTAAAACATATTCAATTCATCTTTATTTAAAAGTCTGAGACAATCATAAAAGCAAGCATATGTAGAAATAATATACAAATATTATAAAATATACAGATATCTACAAATTAATTCATTTTCAATAAAAGACAGATCAACCTTTTTCTAAAACATACATCCTCATTAGGCAACATCTGTAAAAAATGCAAGGCAACTCTACATTGTTTAAATTTATGTATCTTTAAAAGTGGCAATACAAATTTCATTCTAAATGCCCTGTAAAATTTACAAAAAAGTGTCAGGTGAAAGAGAGATTGTGGAGAGAAGCCACCACTCGCACACTTCAATCCAGCTAATGTACTGAAATGCCCCAAAAGAAAGCACAATAAGTAACACATGATACTTGCTCTAAATGTCAAAAACAAGGCCCTCTCCTAACTGTTACACATCAAGGACCGATAGAGTTCTATGCCAATATTTGTTTTTAGATCAGCATATTTTCATACAAGAGGCTTTCTCAATTCCACATCATCCCTCCAAGTCCGACATGTTCTAAAAATAAGTGTTTAATAATCAATTTGTCGTACTTATGTATTCGGGGAGAGGAGTTGGCCTAACGGCTAGGGCGGTCGACCTCGAATCTGGGGAACTGGGTTCGAGTCTCGGCAATGACGCTGAACTGGGCCAATCACTTAATTTCCCCGTGCCTAACAAAACTGAATGTGTGTCCTCATGTAAAGTAACTGGTGCTATGTAAAGCGCGCTGATACCCGATTCGGGTCAAGTACGCACTATATAAATCTCTGTAAAAAAAATATATATTATTTAAGCTTGATTTTCAAATAAGGAAGTTCTACCTAGCTCAATTAAATTGTGCTTAACATATTTTATCCATGGGATGCTCATGCCATGTTCACAGCAAACACTAACACAATCACTCATTATTGCATGATTCAAAGTGGCCTGGAAATTATTCCATAGCGATAACTATAGCAGGATATTATGCTCAAGGTAAGATAAGGAGAGCTTCTCATAACAGCAGAAGTATGAAATACAGTGTGGAAGAGAAAGAAGGCGGGTGCAAAAAAATCTAATCTCCTTTGTTTGGAGTGCTCCACAATCTGCATAACCCGATATATCACACACCCATAATCCACAGTTAAAATTATTTTTTTGTATAAATCTCTAAAAGAGATGAGATAGGCTTACACCCAAACTACCTGACAGATGTTAAAAATCAAACTCACAGTCTGAGAAAACTTTGCACAGCAAAATGAAATATTTCCTGCCCAGGAACCACTGAACTTGATCGAACACAAGTCAGAGATATGGAAAACGAGCCACACAGATAAGTTAATTGCCATTGTTGGAAACAATGCATAATAGATGATGTTTAGGACCACAAGCCATGGTATGAGACTTAAAGAAATTTGTACACAAATTAAAGTCCGCCATAAAATTAGAAAAGGGTTTGACCAAGCAACGCAATGCATTCGGAGTTTGAGCTAGCAGCACCGCGTCATCTTCATATAGGAGCACCGGTATGAGGGTGAAGTTAACACGAGGGACATCTAGAGTCGCTTCTTTCAAACAACTATTACGTTTTTTCATGTACAGAATAAACAATAGGGGGAGCTAAAACACACCCTCATTTTGTCCAAATCTGACCCTGGTGGAGAGTTGGTAGAGAGTGAACAAGGGTTGCATCTAAATCAATCCCCAGCAAGAGCACCCATAACTTGGCCCGGTTAACCTTGTCAAGCACAGAGAACAAGTCCATAAAGGTCCGTTACAGAGGACTGCGCCTAGCTATGGTATATTTGCCTATCAACAAATGCAAATATAGGTACTGTTCCAATGTGCCTAGCCTGTCTCTAAACCCATACTGGCAAAGTGATAAGATGTAATCATTCGTCCATTCCCAAATTATGTTAAAAATGACCCTCCTTAAGATTTTAACTGTTGTATCAATTAAGCTGATATGTCTATAACATTTGGGATCAGAGTGGCTCACTATTTTATAAACAGGGACATTTACCAAACTTGACCTAGAGGAAGGCAGATAAGATGTATCAAGATTGTTAAATACATTAGCAAGTAATGGGGCCCAAAAGTAAACGCTGAATTTGAAAATATCAATTGGTACCCCACGGGTCCAGAGGCTTCACTAGAAGAACTCTGGTTGACAGCGATAGCAGATTCATCAGCTGTAAAACACAACCTACTAATTACCCCATTAATACTTAACAAGCATTGGCAAAGCCAATCGGTCTCTCCTATGTTATGTTATGTTATGTTAGGGTGCAGTGGTGCTTTTAGGTATAGGGTTCATGCTGCAGGAGACGCTCACGGTTGAGGGGGCCTGCACAAAGAGGCTGCAGGCGGCGACTGGGAGTCCACTCTGGGCAAACCCAAGGTTGGGCTCAGCCTTTGAGGGTCTCAGGAACTTGTTGGTACCGTCACCTTCCTCGGATTCGGTGCAGAGGTACTTTGAGGTGTCGCGTGGCGGCAGTCAGAGGCTCTCTCTTTGTCTTGGTTCTGCAGAAGAGGGGCAAAAAGGACAACCGGGTCACTCACGGTGTGGGTGTCATTGTCCCTGAAGTACCTCGACATGGAGGCCGGTCTTCCGCGGCGTTGGTGTCTGGGCTGGACACAACAAGCCTTGGTTGCTGCAAGGGGTCTGGTATCCCAGGTGTTGGTACTGTGCGACTCTTGTTCGGTTCTGGCATCCCCATACTTGAAGGCAGGACGGATCTGACCTGTGGGAGCACAGCGACCTCCTCCTGGGCGGCTGCAGCATCGGTAGTTCAGGTAAGTGGCAGGACAGTGAACCGGACCTTGCTTCTTTGGTGCCTGCGGCGGAATAGCTCCTCTACTACAAGGGAGTTCTCTGGTGATTTGCAAAGCACTGACAACCCTCCGGGTTTCTTGGAGTCTGCACAGCGGCAGGATGAGTCAGTGTCTCCACGAGGGTTGGGTGCAGCAGGCAGGCTGGCAGGGTTGGCACCAAGTCAGTCATTGCTCCTCTGTTCTCGTGTCAGCAATCTTCTTTGTCCTCTCCTTCTTTGTGTCCATTGAATCTGAGGTCCTGGCAATAGGGGTGCCACCTAAATACTGTATTTAGGGGTGTTACAGGGACTGTCAGTTAGTAACCAATCTGCGCCCTACCTTTAGGGTGACTATAGCCTTCATATGACCACTTTCTCTGGAAAGTGGGCATAACCCTAACCAAGAAGACCTAATTCCACCAAAAACCAAGATGGTGGAATTATCCTAGTCGTGTTCACTTCAGGTAGCCCACCTTAGGGGTAGTCCTAGCCTGAGGGTGAACACACCCCTTGACTAGCTAATTTTCCCACCTGTCCGGGTGCCAAATGGGCCTGGGCAGGGGGTGGCATTTCCCCTGTCTGGGGGAAGGCAGGGTTGCCTATCGCAGGTGGTGGAGGCCTTTGGAGCCTCCAGCCTTGAAAGGCAGATTACAAATCACCCTGCTTGGAGGAGATGACAACACCTCCTGCCAGAGCAGGCATTGTTTCCGACCTAAGAGAGCAGGGGCTCTCACCTTCAGGGGTCAGAAACGCACCTGTGGTGGCAGGCTGGACAGGACCAGTCAGCCAATACACTAGAGGTCGGTAGGTTTTCAGGGGGTACCTCTAAAGTACCCTCTGGGTGCATGTATTAATAAATCCATCACTGGAATCAGTGTGGGCTTATTCATATGAGGTGTTTGATACCAAATACCATAGGTTTCAGTGAAGCTATCATGTAGCTGGAAAACTCGTTGTGACCAGTGCCCAGTACATAGCTTAAGATGGCTTCACTGTTCATGTATAGTGTCAGTAACTGAACTGGCCTGCACAGGGGCATATCTGCTCAAGCAGGTATGTCCTCACATGTAATATAATGCTCCCTGTCTTAGGGCTGTAAGGACTGCTGTAGGGACGACTTACAAATATGAAAATATAACATGCAGTGTTAGGGGACATGGCACCCAGGGTGTGTGCCATGTCGTGTTTTCACTTTAGTGCACCTTATCATGCAACCTGCAATGGCAGTCTGCAAGAGGTGGCACAATATATGCTGCAGCTCTTAAGGACCCTCTTTAGTACCTATGCCCTAGGTACCCGGGGCACCACATACTAGGGACTTACAGAGGTGCTAAAAGCCTGGTCCATTGAGCATCAATTGACCAGTTACCTTATTTTGGGAAAAGAACACTAACACTGGGGACCAGATTTGCAGGAACCCAGTGCACTCCAGTCAAAGTTGCATCAAATACCAGGCAAGAAGTGGAGAAAACTACTGCAATAAAACACAGTTTCCTACACTAGCTAACACGCTTTGCAGTACATTGGGAGTTCTAAAATTAACAACAATACAGTCCCCATTTAGAGGCTTATGGGATGGTCCAACCGAGTACTCTCTTCGGGTCATTAAAATGTCGTTGTTTTGTGCAATGCAGATTCCAATAGGCTTACACAGTCAGTATAACACATTACATATCAACTGATCACTTGTATGTACGTAATAGTCTTGTAATACCGACCAGGACTATTACATAAGGACAAGCAGAGGGAGAGTGTGTGGGGGGTAGGCTCAATACATCTAGCTTCTAAAGGAAATTATCCTAACAAGGAGCATGGTGGGTAGAATTACAAAAGTCAACCACACACACCAAGCTAACAGGAGCGTACACTGGGGCAACTAAGGGGAGGTTTAACAACTGGGGCAGCTGGGGCGCAGGAGGCAACAGGTTCGGAGGGCCGCTAGAGTTCCCATTATCTGTCTGCTGAGCACCCAGAGACAAAACGGAGCCATTGCTCTCAGCCACTGGCGGAGCACCCTTGAGAACAATCGGAAAGTCACTAATATTAGTAAAAATGGTAGAAAACGCCCACATTGATTCTATTTTGTTCAATTGAAGACTTCCTTTCAAAACTGATTCAATCCTATAACACAGATCATTCATGAAATCATATCACCCCTCGAAAAAGTTTCACCCTTTTTTTTCCTTTTAACTGGTGACTCATTAGGCGTGGAGGTTTAGTTAACTGCAGACAACAGACTCCTTTGGACATGCTCTTGCACAGTCGAATGACAGCAGTCCCCATCTACAGAAGCACAGGACAGTTGGTTTAGGTTTGCAAGCAGAAGAGGGGCCACCCCCTTCCAACAACAACCTTCTCTCAGTCATAGCAATTTTTTGGGAAGTTACACCCACAGCATGCTGTAGGATAGAATCTATAGTTGTCCTCTTTGAAGTAGAAAAAATATATTCAGAGTTTTCCTTTTGCCAACAGTGAATCCCACCAAATATAAAATGAATGGAAAGTTGCCCAGCTCAGTCTCTTCCTGCTGAGTGAATTGAAGACAAGCGCCCTGCTCACAGCAGCCCGCCTCTCAAGGTCAACGGATTGTGGTACAGGTAGTCCTGGCCCGAAAGAGCCCAAAAAAGCATATGGTGCAGCAGAGTCCACGATCTAAGATAAGTGCCCTGTTCTGCACAGTCCCCCCTCTCTGGGGCAAAGAATGTTGTTACTAGTAGTCCTGCAGGGGCGGCTCCTCCATTTTTTTTTTAAACAAACTTTATTGCAAGTTTATTACGACAAGACAATATACATTACAACGATTACTGCAGGATGGGCCGTACCTAAATAAACCGCTCTCTCCAGGGCCCCTGTCAAGCCCCCCTGATCAAATTCCGGTATATCGATACCCCTCTACCATCTCCACCATAAGACAGGGTCTTTCCTATAACTCTCCATGCTCCTATCCCGTCCTGCACCTGCGATATCAAGGCCCCTGGGATGAGCACCCCTCCCCCTATCCCAATACCACCCTGCTGTTCTGCCAGCCCTCCCCTACGGCAACAGTGTCAGGTTAGGCACGGCCTATAATCCCATCCAGAGCATCCGGGTCAACAGTGTCCTACTAGGCCTCGCTGCAAGCCTCCTCAATAAATAACTAATTAACTAAACCCCTTCTGCCCACCCCCAGCCCCTCCAACTCCCCCCCCACTGCCAGACATGTCGCTCCCTCCGCTATCTTCCAGTATCACTGATGAGCCCCTCTGATTGGTCCACTGGTAACGTACTGCCAGGTGGCGAATGAACAGAAGTAGCCACTCAAAACCCGCTATCCCCCAACCCCGCCGCCCGCTCGGGGAGGGCAGATCAACCATGCGTGTGCCCTAGTGGAATCGTGAAGGAGATCAGTCCGGGTCAGCAACCGACGTCCTAAGCAGGTCCACCAACGCCACCCACGCTCTGGCTGCAATCAGCATTTTATCATTATCAGCTCTCTAGGCCATTTGGAGCCTGAGAGTCCCCTCGGAGTCAGCCCACTTTGTAAATTCTCGCAACCAACGCGCAGCGTTAGGCGCCGTGGTCACTTTCCAGTGACTGGTGATTTCTCGTTTAGCTAGAACTAGTCCCAAGTCAATAAATTTACTAGTCACCTTGTTACGGGCAGTGTGGGGAAACCAGTGAAGTAAGCAAAACCCCGGGGTCTGTTCAATGTTTCTATCTGTCGTGTCGCCCAATGTAGCCGTTACCTCCTCCCAATACTCATGCAATTATGGGCACTCCCAAAACATATGCAAAAACTCAGCATTTTCTGATTTGCAGCAAGGGCAGGCGGTGCGGGATCCAAAAAATGTGTTAATTTTGAGCGGGGTGAGGTATGCCCTATGGAAGACATAAAACTGTATCAGCTGAAATCTCGCATTTCTAGAGCATTTCCACGCCCGCTCCATTAGATTTTCCCACGGTCTCTCCTCAATGGGCATCCCAAGGTCCGCCTCCCATTTGGTCTGCAGCCTCTCCAAGGGGGACCTAAGCTCCTGAGTAAGACGCCTGTAAAGGCAGGTTACAGCTTTAATCGTCCCCGCTGCATACACTACATATTGACAGGGGAGAGAGGTCGGAGGCTCCTCCATCCCCCTCCTCCAGTGCTTCCGGATAGCTGCCGTCACGGCAGCATGTAAGAGAAAGTCCTGTCGGGGCAGGTCGTACCGCCCCAAGAGGTCCTGGTTAGTTAAAAGCACACCATCCTCATAGAGGTCTCCAATAGTGGTGACCCCCACATCCTCCCAGTTTCGCAGACTCTGCCAATCCCCCCGTGTGGCAGAGCCTCGCAGACCCTCAACGGAATCTCCGGGGCATACGGAGGATTCATCTTGGCCCTCCTACTCGCCTGATTCCAGCACTGCCGCACCACCCACAGCTCCCTCGGGGTCTCCCGCTCTCGTAGGGGGAGCTGGAGAAGCGTCCGAGAGAGTCGACGCAGATCCAGACCCAAGCCCCCGCGGCCCTCCTCCAGGCGCAGTTCCCTGGCCATCCATTTAGTAAACCATTGAAATTGGGCTGCATGGTGATAGGCCTCAAAGTCAGGGGCTGCGAGTCCCGCCTCCCGTCTGGGGCGCTGCATGGTAGTAAGCGCCACTCTGCGTCTCCCAGACCCCCACAAAAACCCCGTGGTCATAGCGTTAAGCTGGGTGAAATACTTTGGCGGTATCCATAGGGGGAGGGAGCCGAAGTAATACAGAAGGCGTGGCAGGGTGACCATTTTTAACAATGCCACCCTTCCCGCCACTGAAAGGGGAAGGGTCCCCCAGAATTCAAAATTGCTCCTGGCGGTCCGCATCGCCCTTCCGATATTCCCTTCCAGTAGATCATGGGGCTCATGGTAGATCCGGGCCCCCAGATAAGTTAAGCAGCTGCTTTCCCACCTCACCTCTGCAACACCTAGAGGTGCCCCTCTACCCCCCCCGAATAGGGAAAAGGCACGTCTTATTCCAGTTGACCTTGAGGCCCGCCACCCGTCCCAGTCTGCCCAACAATTCGCGGGCCCCCCGCAGCTCCTCATCAGCATTGGCGAGGAACATTAGTAGATCATCCGCGTACAGGGCGATGCGATGAACCTGACCCCCCCCCCCCTTCCAATCCCTGGAAACAGCGTCCCAATCGGGCATGCACCGCCAGGGGCTCTATCGCCAGCGCAAACAGGAGGGGAGACAAGGGACATCCCTGCCTCGTCCCCCTGCCCAAACTGCAGGCCTCTGAAATCACCCCCCCGTGCGAACCCTGGCAGTCGAGAGGTGGTATAAAATCCTTGTCCAGTCCACAAATCTCTCGCCCAGACCAAACGCCCTAAGAACTCGAAACAAGTACGGCCACTCCAAGCTATCGAATGCCTTCTCCATGTCAATCAATAAAATACATGCCTCTTCCTCGAAGTGCCCTGGATTATGAAGCAACTGACATAAGCGGCGAACATTCATGGCCGTGTTCCAGGAAGGAATAAACCCGGCCTGATCAGGGGCGGCTCCTCCATGAGTGCGGAGGAGCATCACCCCACTAAAGAAGACACAAGAATAGCTGAACATCAAAATGGCAAAACTTATTGATTACCATTTTATTTTTTTCAGCAACCCGTCCTGAACGTAGCGTCAGGACGGGGCGGGGCAATTGCTGCGAGTGGCAGCAGGGATCTGTGCACTTATGTTTTAAGTGTGCATGTGCTTTTGGCCAGCAGTCTTGCAAGCCAGTCATGCGCATTTTAAACTTCTATAACCTAGCTGTTCCAGGTGACATATGGCTAAGGCCAGTGGGAACTGGATGATCCACCTGTCTTCTGAGGCACAGATCACTCAAACCCAATGACTTCAGTTTGCGATTTACTCGAAATGTCAAAATTCAAAATTTTGCTGTAAGACCCGCAGCCTAACTATTTACTCCTGGCACGTTTCAGGAGGTCAACCCAGCTGAAATGTGTCAAGGGAAAATGCAGGGTACAAACTCTAACACATACAGAAAGAGGTGTCGTGAAACCTCTTTCCACATTTAATTTCCTCAATTTCCTCTGCAAATTCGTAATTGGAGGTATTTACCTCATCTGGTAAATACTTCACTCTGGAGGAATGTTATTTTGGAGGGGTCGATAAATGCAAAAAGATGAATACACTTTTTAGAATTAAATCCTTGTAATAACAGAACCCATCAGACTGATGTTATACATTACATAGCCCCTGGTACGCTTTTGCTCTATCCCATATGCTGTCAGGGGCAATAAGTTACAATAACAATTTGTGACAAACTATCATTGGCAAACATTTTTTGATCTAATTTGGTCTAAGCAATGGAGTATATGCTTATACGGCTTACTTCAATTCCAATTTGGTTAGCAATAATTACTCACGTGTGGCCCTGGAGATGCTCCCTTGCTTCTCACAGTCAAGGGGGTCCACGCAATACAATTCCTCCTTGATTTTTATGTTTGAGGAACCACCCGGTAAAATATCAGTAAGCCCTGATAAAAATAAAAACCACATAAAACAAGTAGTTGTATAAGGAAACTTCATATTTGAATACATGTGTTCAATTAACAAATTAAGAAATATGGTGTCTTTAATAACATTACATGACATTGACAGATAACATGGACAAGATCAATCAAATATTGATATAAGGAGCAACAATTGATGACAAAAGCTAAGAAGCTGATAATGCAGTCATTTATTTTCAAGAAAAAACAGAGGTAGGCCTCCCAAACATTTGTAATACTCTTAAAGTAGCGAGAGACAAAACTGTGATCCAGATTCAAATAAGTACTTTGCATTCGTAAAGGCAGTGCAGCGGACTTTGAAAAAGCAAATGCACACAATGCAAGTTGCAAGGAAATGGTATCCGTCCCACCTTGTTACTCACAACGGAATGCACTGGTGTTTTTCTATTGCATTTGTAAAGCATAGAATCGATAATGAATGCTGATGGCCACGGTTGATCTACAAAATTTTAGGGCCCGCCGCAAAAGGGGGAAATCATGAGTTCCCTCTTATTTGAATTTGGCCTGATAACCACAGAAAGTGACATCAGAATGACATAACAGGAAGTGACATTGACTTATCATACTCTTTGGTAACAGTGAAGCAACTTTACAAGATGTGACTTCCTTGGACATCAAAGAAATTGATAAGAACATGAATAGCAAGCCTAAATAAAATGAATACCTATCTCCTATAGATCAATTAAGTGTATATGCATAGCATTAATCTCACTAGCTGCAAAAGATACCCCCAATATCTTTTTCTGACAGGCCAATGGTACTAGCACAATGCCATATGCATGCAACACCAGGTCTAAAAGGCAGTTGAACTGTGAAAGGGTGATAATAACGTAATAACTTGTTTTTAATTTAGTGCAGGACTGCTGATGTCTGCAGTTTCTAAAAACTGTAAATAACAGATGTTACTATTAGCTCATTGAAGGTGCTTCGTTTACCAAACTCGACAGGCCAGAAGACTGAGCCTGCCTTGCACGATTCAAACTTATAGCCCCAATAATGCCACATTTTATTAACAGGGGGACTTCAGCTCAGTGGCGTATTCTGCTGTCAGTAGGCCTGTGTCAATATGCCAGGCTCAGTCCAACTCCAGACCAAGTGGTCATTTTTAAGGACATTAATGTGAAAAGAAAAAAGCAGTCCAGCCTGCATTACCTTCTTCCGCTGCCTCTCTACCCACATATCTCTTCTCAGTCCCCTCCTTCTCAACCTCTTATAAACATATGTCTCTTATTTGTGCCTCTAATTATGCCTTGCCCCTTAAGTGCTACTTTCTGTCGATGGCTTTTGTTTTTCTCTTACTAATCGCCAAAGGTATCCCATCCAGTGTAATGAAAGCTCGGCCCTTACCTCTCGTGGCGATTCGAGAGTTTAGTGCCGCGCTTTCATTACACTGGATGGGATACCTTTAATAATTAGTATTTGATTCGGGAGGACGTACCCACACCAGGGAATACCTCTCTACCCTTCCGGTTTAGGTGAACGGCTCTTCTACCTTAGCCTGGTAAAATATATTTTGTTTTCTCTTCCCTGCTTACTCTTTCGCCTCGCTTCCATTTCTCCCCAGCCCTTGCCTCTGGCTTTTTTTCTCATTCTCGCCTCACTGTTGTCTGCTTTCCTTTTCTCTTAGCCTCTACCCTCTCCTTTGTCCCTCTCCTTTTGCAATTTGGTCCTTTGCTCTGATTTCTTCTCCATTTTATTACCAATACTGTCCTGTTCCCGTATCAACACTGTCCCTGTTCCCCATTTCGTGCCTATTTCCTTTTTACTTTCTAGCTTTTCTTTTGTCCTGTCCTACCCCTCCACTTCTTACATATTCTCCTCTTTCCACCACCGCACGTTCTTTCCTCATGTCTTCTCCGCTTCCTGTTTTCAGTTTTCTCCAGACCTTCGCCATCTCTTTCTACCCAGTCTAGCCTTATATTCATAACCAGCTGCGCTGCCCAAACCTCCTGTTCTTTCCGCCTCTTCCTCTCCCAGAGGTCGACTGGACTATGGACCATACACAGTGGAAGGAGAATCAGGCATCTTAGCAAAGGCCAAGAAGGATGGGAAAGGGTCCATTACATGTCAATAAGAGCCTCAGACAAGGCTTTACATGTGAAGGATTTGGCCTCATTACTGACAAACTTTCAGAGAGGTCGGATAGGGGCCTCTGCAGTGGGTTGGCGAGAGGAGATGTGGTCTGTGTGTGTGTGTCGTGAAAGTCTATTCTGGGACTGAGCTGCACTCTCTTCAGTGGAGGTCCAGGCAAGCTCATGCCATGCCACAACACATATAAAAGCTTCTAGATTTTGCTTGAACGCTTCACTGCTGCACTGCACAGCCCATCAAAGGGGCTGAGCAGTGGTTAATTTGTAAATAAATAAGTGCCGGGGATCTCCTCAGGAGGTAGCTTGCACCAGCCCATTTCTCCTCATAGCGATGCCTTAAAACCGAACCAACTACTTACCATGAAATTGAGAAGAGGATGTGGCCTAAAGGCAGAGCTGCAGACCTTGGAGCTAGGGAACCGGGTTTGAGTCTCGGTGTCAGCTCAACATCCTGTGATTCTGGGCAAATCACTTAATCTCCCCGTAAATGAACGTGTCCTTAACTGGTGCTCATGAAAAGTACCAGTGCTGAGCACCGGAAACCATCATCTCAAATTAGGCACTGGGGCAGAGCCAGAGAGATGTAGTTGGGCAGTGGCAGGTGTAGGTGGGGACTGACATCGGCTCGGTGCAGCCGCACGTTCTGCACATGCCTAGAACCGGCCCTGCCAAGGGCAAATTGAAGCCATTTACAAAGTGTGAGCTGACAATATCTGGTAGCACCGGCTGTGTGTGTGTGTGTGTGTGTGTGTGTGTGCAAGCTGCAGCCATCAGGAAGTGCAAACTATGGTCCTTTGGACTGCTGCATGCCTTCCAAAATGTCTAGTGTGACACTTTTTTGGGAACCGTGACCCATGACCATCCACTGGCAGTTAAATTCCAGTAACGGGGGTCTGCTGTCCTATGCAGGCCTCCGCATAAGTATTCAAGACTGTTCGTAAAGAGGTGCAAAGCCAGTGTCGGCTTAATAAGGCATGCACCCACTGTGCAGAGTCCCTCTGCACATCAAAGGATTAATGAAGCACGAAGGCTGAGGCTGCTCTTCCTGCTATGAGAACAACCAGTGAGAGAATCCGATCCACTGTGCTAAAACCTGTACCCACTTTCTCAACATCAAACATGGAAATCCTGCCAATGTGCAGGCAATTTGGCTCAGAAAAATCATGAGACTAATATCGGAAAGACTGTAAACCTCTACAAATTTCAAATAAGTTGTCAGGGCACCAACATGCTTAGCTAGCAAAATGTCATTGTGTACACAAACTAATGATGCAGGCAATGCACCTCTGCGACGTGCAGCAGATGCACAGCAATCTGCCCCTCTGCCATATTTGGCGTGCAAGGGTAAATTACCAATAAGCATTGCCATCGTCTCTTAGGCAGTTAATAAATGGATTTATTGTCACACCGATTAATCTGAGTTCCCTTACTGTAACAACATTGTAGCTGTGCTATGTGACGTCTTACACAGCCTGGGATAGGATAGAATTTATAGAGCGCACTAAAACCCATAGGTGTGAAGGCGCTACAGCGGAGCAAAGGAGTCAGCAGAGGTGAAGTGGCCAAGAAAAGGGTACTAAGATGATAAAAGCCCGGTTTTCAGATGTTTTTTAAAGGACATGAAAGAGCTCACATCTGAAATATAAGCAGGTAGGTCATTCCATAGTTTGGCAGCTGATACCGAAAAGGAGCATTCACTCCATCTAATCTTCAAAAATCTGTGGATCCTAAGTTTTTTGCAAGAAGAAGATCTCAGTATCCTTCCTGGAATGTACCTTTAAAAAAGCGCATTCATATGAGAGGGGCCCTTATGACGAAGGGCCTTAGAAACTAGGCACAAAGCCTTAAAAGCAATAATGAAGGGAACGGATACCCTCCCTAACGGAATGCTGCTTTGGTTTGTTCAGAATGAGACGAGCTTCCGCATTTTGTACAACCTAAAGTTTGTTCAGGGAGGAACTATTAATGTTCAGGTACAAAGCATTGCAGTAGCCCAACCGTGAGGTGACCAGGGCAATGATGCCTGACTGGTGTAATTGCGATGGGATGTAGGGGATGACCTTTTTCAGGGTCCTAATGATGTAGAAACAAGTGCTGACAGGGCAACTGACCTGAGTCATCAAAGATGAGCCCAAGGTTTTGGCTGGCCTGACAGGGGTGGGGAGAGGTCGACAGAAATCTGGCCACCAAGTGCTTGACCAAATGGAGTTTTTAGAACCAAACATAAGCACTTCAGTCTTGGCTGCATTAATCTTCCGGGAGTTGTCCTTCATCCAGCAGATGATGCTGGGCATGCACTCGTTGAACTTCCCTGCCACCAACTGCAGGTCCTTGGAAATAGAGATGATGATTTGTGTGTCGTCAGCATTCGACAGCACTTGAAAACCAAATGAACGCACCAGGTCAGCCAAAGGAGCTACATAGAGATTGAAAAGGATAGGACTCAGAGATGAGTCCTGTGGTACCCCACATGGGAGCCTTGAAGCCTCCACAGCAGATAGTTTGAGCCCTGTTAGACAATTAGTGGAGAAGCTGCAAGGCTGTCCCACTGACCCCCATTTGCTGCAGACGCTGAACCATCCATGCCGGTGAGACAGTACCGAATGCTGCCGAGATGTGTGAGAACTTCAACCACGTACTGCATCCCGCTAAGGACAGGTCCTCATCCGTCAAACAATCAATTTATGTGCGCACAGAAATGGTCAAATATACCATGTAATACCAAGAAATGTCACAAGCGTGCCAAGAAATCTAGTGACTCAATGTGCTAATGTAACCACTACAGTGTCGCATGTTTAGTGACATTGTCACAGCTTTGAATCCCACGTATAGGCTCAACTTCCATCCTTCCAAGGGTGATCAAATAAGCACCACTGAGTTGGTTAACATGAACATCTGTAATCAGTATAAAAAAACAGCTTTGGTGGTGAAAGTAGGCTTTACAAACAAACTGTAATGTATCTATTATATAATTCAAAATATGGATATAAGAAACACATTTACAACATAGCATGGGAATTGTTTGTGGCTCAGTAAGTTGCACGAGACTTTACTGTTTTCCAGAACGCAAGTCATCGTACACACAAAAAGCAGACCCCACCCCTCTAGCACTGCCCTAATCCCACTGAGATATCTTCCGTCACCGCTGGGGGCTCCAGCCACAAGCCCCGATAATCCGCCCACCTCTTCCAAATTTTATAATGCTTGCGCGGACAGCCCCGGGCCACAAAAATGGGCTGTTCCAGCCCCATACAGAAGTCTAGGCCATTTTTCCAGGCGGCCACTGAGGGAGCTCGCTCATCTTTCCACATCCTGGCAATATCATGTTTCGCCAATGTAAGGCCCAGCAGCATAAGATGCTGTTTGTAAATATTGCCCCGATGCCATCCATGACATGTAACAGCGCGAGCGGTGGCGTGCGCGGGAGCAACCATCCCAGGACCTAAGATAAACAAGAGAAGATCCCCCTTCAAAATCGCTCAAGTGACGAACAATGCCAGACCGTATGTATGAATGTGCCTTCCGCCCTACCACACCTGAGGCATTCCGGGGAGGCTATCAGGCCCGCCCGATACAGTCGCACCCGAGTATAGTATACCCGGTGTAAGTATTTGAATTGGACAAGGCGGAGGCGCATCGCGATGGCTGCTCCACGAGGGGCGACCACGGCCTCCCTCCAATCCTCCTCCTCCAGCGAGCCTACATCCTCCTCCCACACCCTCCGCAGTTTGTCCAGAGTGGGCGCAGTGTGTGTGACCAGGGACTGATAGATCCGCAAGATCTTTTTAGTTGCAAGATTCCACATAAAGACTTTCGCCTCCAATGGGCTAAAGTCAGGGATGTCCGCAAGGCCCTCCAGGCTGGGGGAGAGCGCGTGACGGAGCTGGAGGTAGCGGAAGAACTGTGTCCGGGGCATACCAAATTCTTCCTGTGGGTCCCGAAACGATTTAAGGGACCCATTCCTCATCACGTCGCCCAGGGTGGAAATGCCAATGTCGTCCCAACCGCCGAACCCTTGCAACGCCGCCAACTCCGGCAGTTGTCCATTATGCCATAAAGGAGTTTCCCCCGTTAGTGTGTTCCACCACCCCATTCTCCTTAGGGACTGTCGCCAAATCTGAAAGACCACTCTGGACACCTGCGGCAGCGCATTCCGCAGCGTTGCTGAGTATAGGATTGTGTGGAGAGTATGCCGCCCCATGAAGTGCCTCTCTGTTGCATAAGCCGGATCTCCTCGGTCTCCGTACCACCACTCGTTGAGGACCAGCAAGTGCGACGCCTGATAGTACGATAGCATGTCGGAGGTCGCCAGCCCTCCACAGTAGGTAGAGAGAAAGCACGTGCGCAACGCCACCCGCACCGCCCCCCTGTCCCCACAAAAACCGGCCCAGCACCGAATTCACCATTCGGAACCAGCGAGGCGCAATCGGGTACGGGTGATTCTGAAGTTGATACAATAAACGGGGAAGTGCCACCATCTTAAAGATCGCCGATCTACCATATATCGTTAGCGGCATACGGGACCAGGGACTTCTAGATGTTTGAGGATTCATATACATATAACACTTTTACGAAAGGCTCTGTGCAGTAGGAAAATTGTTACTAACATCATCAGTTTATCGGTTTGGATATTTATAGAGGTCATCGTACAGCCTGAAGGCTGTCTCTTGGAGCTGTGGAGTCTGCATCGGAAAGTAAAAGACTGATTAGATGTAGTCAAACAGCTACAATGTTAGCTTTTTTTTTACTTCATCATGCTTACTTCCTCTTTGAAGGGAAGAAGAAGACTGTGTCTTACCTTGCACTCAAAAGGCCTGAAGGCTCTGCACCCTCTCCCCCCAATCAGCTAAAATATATTCTGGAATAACAATCTCAGTGAGGCTGGTAGCAGGTGCCACACCACAGGCTTTGAGGAAGCATTTATGCTGAGACAAGTTAAAGACCGGTATTTAAGGTTTTATGAACTAAACACAGCATCATCTTAAATTTAATCCTCTTTTTAATGGAAAACCAATACAAGATTCTAGTCTGAATTTAGACTAAAACACGGCCCAATTTACTACGGCCAAAGATGGCCTTGGATACAGCATTTTGATTCAACTGCAGTCTAGCACCATTCTTCTTTGATGGGCAAGGAAATATAGCTGTATATCAGACTTTCAAGAGCAGAACTATTGTCTGACTGAAATATTCTGTCCTAAATATGCATTACAAAAATATTGCGCCATTGGTTGTAGATTTTCCATTAACTCCAGTGGAGCGATATGTTTGTAAACTATGTTTAGGAAAAGGTATTTGTTTTAGACAATAAGTACGTTATGATATTCTGGTACCAAGAAAGTCAGCATTGCAATAATTAATGGGAGAATGTATCAAAGCATTGATGATGAGCAACTTCTGATTACGATAGAAAGGAAAACAGGTGTCAAAGAGTACACAGCTGAAAGACGCAATTTGTTTTCATGGGTGATATCTAGCTGTTTAATATAAGTTTATCACCTAATAGGATGTCTACATTTCGTACCGCTGGCACTGGGTCAGGACAGACTCCCATGCAGTAGGCCACAATGTTTTATCCCAGATATTAGGAGCATTGCGGATTAGCAGAATTTCTGATTTGGACTGCTAGATCTTAAGGCAATTCAGTGAAATCCACTTCTACACTTTACCTGGTTAGGTCATTAAGCAGACCTAGTTAATTAAGGACCATTTGACAATATTGAATTTACTTTGCTTTTACTATTAGAACCGTGATGAATGTGTATAGTTATGACATGTAATTCAATTGTGTACATTTTCCATCGCCCTCCACAAGTTTGTTCGCTCTGCTAAGCTATTTCTCACCCTTATTCTTTTTACTCCTTTTTCTGCCAATGTGTCCCACACAAACTTCTTCAGACCCTTTCTCCCTTGAAAATCAATATTTGTATTCATGTTTCATGGGTTAAATCTTTTATTGATTTTCATAACAGGAGACAAAAAGACCCCCAGTTCCCTGAGGACAGTGCAGTAAAGACAACAAGTGTCGCAATAGATAACATTACTGAAGTAAGATGAGCGGAGCGGGTCTACGGGAAGAAACAATAAGTGGGGGTGGGAAAAAACAGAACAAACATTTTAGAACCCAACTGTACCTCCCTCCACCCCCCACCCCTCCCCCCCTCGTCCACTAAAAAGAAACAAAAGGGGGAAGAATGAGTGCTCAGGTGATCAGCGCGGCCGCTTGGAATTACGCGAGGAGCTAGCTTGCGGGATTTGTGTATCAGCAAGGTGAAGAAGTCTGAGGTATTGGGGGCCTGTCAATTCTCGGAATTCAGCTGGGAGCAAGTCTAGGAGGGGCCGGTTGATTGCTATCGCACTGGGCGCAGCCACTCAGAATATCCTTGCGCACTGGTGCTCCACCCAGCCACCAACACACTCTGGATGGCTACAGAGGCTTTGGCAGGTACTGGGGATGGAAAAGCTCACCCTCAACCTAGCTGGCAAAGGGTCTGAATTCCCAGAGCTATGGCGACCCTTTTTGACCTTGCTCACAGCTGTATTCATGTTTTAAAGGATAAGGCCCAGAGTGCCTTGGGATACTTAACAATACAGAAACAAATCATTCAGATTAGATGGCTTGTAACACATTTAAGCCTACACTTGTGGACATTTATGAAACCTTTCAGAGGATTTTGTAACAGCCCCAAGCTTAAAGACACATACAAAGACCTGCTCTCAGAAAACCTGTTGCAAAATATAAAAATGTAAAAGAAGTTTATTACAAATATTGTTTTAGTTGAATGAGTAACAGAGGGTGTCAATTGAGTTAACATAGCTATATCCTTTTGTATCTATCTAAATCAATGTATATCTTCAAAACACTTTTCAATGTGAATTTACAAGTGAGGAGCTACAAAGCCTTGGCATAGAGCAGGATACAACGGAGAACATTATAACCTTAGAGAAGCAGAAAAGTTATATGACTTTCTTAATAAATGATGCAGAAATATAGACATACTTAAACGCATACACCAAGTTTAACATTCCAAAAAACGATTAATATCAGCATGTTTAAAACCTAGATATGTAGATCAACAAAATATGCAGAGAAAGTGGCACACTGAAAACAAACATTTGGCCACAACTCTAGATTTGGAAATGCATTAAAACATATTCAATTCAATTAATCTTTATTTGAAAGTCTGAGACAATCATAAAAGCAAGCATATGTAGAAATAATATACAATATACAGATATCTATAAATTAATTAATTTTCAATAAAAGACAGATGATTTAAGAAAACACCCTTTTCTAAAACATACATCCTCATTAGGCAACATTTGTAAAAAACGCAAGGCAACTCTACATTGTTTAAATGTATGTATCTTTAAAAGTGGCAATACAAATTTCATTCTAAATGCTCTGTAAAATTTACAAAAAACTGTCAAGAGAAAGAGAGATTGTGCAGAGAAGCCACCACTCGCACACTTCAATCCAGCTAATGTACTGAAATGCCCCAAAGGAAAGCACAATAAGTAACATATGATACTTGCTCTAAATGTCAACAAGCACTGGCATAGCCAATAGGTCTCGCCTTTGGGGCCTTATAAGTGTTTAGAGAGAGCTATTGGCTTTGTTAACGTTTTTAATATGTGTTGCAGAGCATTGTTAATGTTGTGCAGCATGTTTAAAAGTTATGTTATAATTAAAAAAGTGTTATAACCATTTGTCACTTTATATATAACTTAGAAAGCATTATATACAACTGAAGTATACTAATAAAAACCAGAATTAACACCAAAAATGTGTTCTAGTTTTGTTGTTTATGCAAGCAAGGGGGCAGTGGGGAGAGGGGGGAGTAGAGGTGTAGGGAGGGAGGAGTGGAGGTTCAGGGAGGGAGGGGATGGGGGTGCGGGGAGTGGAGGTGCGGGGAGGGGGGGTGGGGGATTTAGGGGAGTGGAGGTGGAGGGAGGGGGTGAGTGAGGGAGGTGGAGGTATTTAGGGGGGAGAGAAGGTGGGAGAGTGGGGTTGGAGGTAGAGGGAGGAGGGAGTGGAGGTGGAGGGAGGTGGGAGTGAAGTTGAATAATGGCACGATTGACGAGCTAGTGTGATATGCCCTGGGCAGAAGTGACGAACTTTAGGGTAGGTTTGCTTGTCGGGTACACCAATAAGGAGCAGTATTGCTGAACTTTAGTGAAAGTGGACGTGCCCCGTACTGGAGTAAGGGCCCTGTTCTGGCGTAAGAGCAGAATTGACGAGCTGCTTTAGTGGGGGTGGGTGTGCCCTGAGCAGATTTGACGACCTTTAGTGGGGCTGAGATGTCCAGGGTTGGAAAAAAGGGTGTTACAGGGCAGAATTGTGGAGCTCTGTGGGAGGTGGGCGTGTCCAGGACTGGCGTAAGAGGCATGAAGCAGGGACGCTCGTGGGGCGCTGTAAGAGATGTGCGTCAATGGACGGGTTGGGAGGATTGATTCATGTTTGAAGGGCAGCTGCCTATGGCTCTTGGGGCAGGAATAGGGGCGCTGCAGGCCCACCTTTATTAAAAGAAAGATGTCTGGGCGCTGAGACAATATTTTAGAGATTAGACAGAGGGAAATTTGATAAAAACGGGTTGAAATCGTACAGCAAAATAGCTATGCAATACTGAACTAAAAAGAAAGGCACAGTGTCGTGTCAATAGCACACTCCAGTGGCAAGAAAAAACAAGGTCTTGATGCTCCAGACAAATGCCTGACGCATCTGTCAAAGCGCCTGATGTCGAAAGTGTGACATTTGACCAGCAGGAGGGACGCTGCATGCCGGAACGTGTAGAAGGGAAAACACAAATGTACTACAAGACACCAAAGCGTTGTTAATTAAGAGTTGACAAACATCACACGTGGTCACCTAGCAACTGTGCGCTTCCAACTACTTGCCACCCTGGGTAGGTTCACAGGCAAGGGTAAGGGCAACTCTAAAAGCAGAACAAGCATTGCGGCACCAACGCTTTACTTTTAATGTTAAAAGTAAAGCGCGGGTGCAGCGATTATATCAAAAGTAAAGAAATAGATATTTTTTTCTATTTCTTTACTTTTGGTATAATCGCGACACACGTGCTTTACTTATAACATTAAAAGTAAAGTGCGGGTGCCGCGATTATACCAAAAGTAAAGAAATATAAAAAAATATCTATTTCTTTACTTTTGCTATAATCGCAGCACCCGCGCTTTACTTTTAATGTTAAATGTAATGCACGGGTGCCGTGATAATAGCAAAAGTAAAGAAATAGATGTTTTTTTCTATTTCTTTACTTTTGGTATAATCGCGGCACCCGCACTTTACTTATAACATTAGAAGTAAAGCGCGGGTGCCGCGATTATACCAAAAGTAAAGAAAACACGCTACAAGACATGCTTTAGTAGGTGAGTTTTCAAAGTGCGGCTGAAGGCTGGCGGTGTGTGAGCGCAAGCTTGTCGCCAGCCAGCAGCACTTTGAAAACTCACCTACTAAAGTCTCTCCCAGCACCGCATGCGCGCTGACTCAGCGAGACTTAAAAACAAGGCCCTCTCACAACTGTTTCACATAAAGGACCGATAGAGGTCTATGCCAATATTTGTTTTTAGATCAGCATATTTTCAAACAAGAGGCTTTCTCAATTCCAGATCATACCTCTAAGTCCGACGTGTTCTAAAAATAAGTGTTTAATAATCAATTTGTCCCCCTTATGTATTTGGGGAGAGGAGTTGGCCTAACGGGTAGGACGGTCGATCTCGAATCTGGGGAACTGGGTTTGAGTCTCGGCAATGATGCTGAACTTCCTGTGATTCTGGGCCAATCACTTAATCTCCCTGTGCCTAACAAAAATGAATGTGTGTCCTCATGTAACGTAACTGGTGCTATGTAAAGCGCGCTGATACCCGATTCGGGTCAAGTTCGCGCTATATCAATCATATTTTTTAAAAAAATGTATTTAGGCTCGATTATCAAATAAGGAAGTTCTACCTACCTCAGTTAAATTGTGCTTAACCTATTTTATCCATGGGATGCTCATGCCATGTTCATAGCGGACACTAACACAATCACTGATTATTGCATGATTCATAGTGGCCTGGAAATGATTCCATACCAATAACCATAGCAGGATATTATACTCAAGGTAAGATAAGGAGACCTTCTCATAATAGCATGAAATATAATGCGAAAGAGAAAGAAGGCGGGACCAAAAAAATCGTAATCTACTTTGTTTGGAGTGCTCCACATTCTGCATAACCCGATATGTCAGACACCCATAACCCACAGTTAAAATTAATAGTTTTGTATACATTTCTAAAAGAGATGAGATAGGCTTACACCCAAACTACCTGACAGATGTTAAAAATCAGACCCACAGTCTGAGAAAACTTTGCACAGCAAAATGAAATATTTCAAGCCCAGGAACCACTGAACTTGATAGAACACAAGTCAGAGATATGGAAAACGAGCCACACAGATAAGTTAATTGCCATTGTTGGAAAGGATGCGTAATAGATGATGTTTAGGACCACAAGCCATGGTATGAGACTTAAAGAAATTTGTACACAAATCAAAGTCCGCCATAAAATCAGAAAAGGTTTTGACCAAGCAACGCAAGGCATTAGGAGTTTGAGGTAGCAGCACCGCGTCATCTGCATATAGGAGCACCGGTATGAGGGTGAAGTTAACACGAGGGACATCTAGAGTCGCTTCTTTCAAACAACTATTACATTTTTTCATGTACAGAATAAACAATAGGGGGAGCTAAAACACACCCTTGCCTGACTCCACAATGCAATGTGAACAGGCCAGTGAGTTCCTCATTTGGGCCAAATCTGACCCTGGTGGAGAGTTGGTAGAGAGAGAACAAGGGTTGCATCTAAATCAATCCCCAGCAAGAGCACCCATAACTTGGCCCGGTTAACCTTGTCAAGCACCGAGAACAAGTCCATAAAGGTCCGTTACAGCGGACTGCGCCTAGCTATGATATATTTGCCTATCAACAAATGCAAATATAGGTACTGTTCCGATGTGCCTAGCCTGTCTCTAAACCAATACTGGCAAGGTGATAAGATGTTGTAATAATTCGTCCATTCCCAAATTATGTTAAAAATGACCCTCCCTAAGATTGTAACTGTTGTATCAATTAAGCCGATATGTCTTTAACATTTGGGATCAGAGTGGCTCCCTATTTTATAAACAGGGACAATTACCAAACTTGACCAAGAGGGAGGCAGATAAGATGTATCAAGGTTGTTAAATACATTAGCAAGTAATGGGGCCCAAAAGTAAACGCTGAATTAGAAAATATCAATTGGTACCTCACGGGTCCAGAGGCTTCACTAGAAGAACTCTGGTTGACAGCGATAGCAGATTCATCAGCTGTAAAACACAACCTACTAATTACCCCATTAATACTTAACAAGCATTGGCAAAGCCAATCGGTCTCTCCTATGTTATGTTATGTTAGGGTGCAGTGGTTCTTTTAGGTGTAGGGTTCATGCTGCAAGAGACACTCGCGGTTGAGGGGGCCTGCACAAAGAGGCTGCAGGCTGCGACTGGGAGTCCACTCTGGGCAAACCCAAGGTTGGGCTCAGCCTTTGAGGGTCTAAGGACCTTGTTGGTACCGTCACCTTCCTTGGACTCGGGCTGTGGGGTGTCGGTGCAGGGGTACTTTGAGGTGTCGCGTGGCAGCAGTCAAAGGCTCTCTCTTTGTCTTGGTTCTGCAAAAGAGGGGCAAAAAGGACAACTGGGCCACTCACGGTGTGGGCCTCATTGTCCTGAAGTACCTCAACATGGAGGCCGGTCTTCCGCGGCGTTGGTGTCTGGGCTGGACACAACAAGCCTTGGTTGCTGGAAGGGGTCTGGTATCCCAGGTATTGGTACTGTGCGACTCTTGTTCGGTCCTGGCATCCCCATACTTGAAGGGAGGATGGATCTGACCTGTGGGCGCACAGCGACCTCCTCCTGGGCGGCTGCGGCATTGGTAGTTCAGGTAAGTGGCAGGACAGTGAACCGGACCTTGCTTCTTTGGTGCCTGCGGCTGCGGCGGAGTAGCTCCTCTACTACAAGGGAATTTCTCTGGTGATTTGCGTAGCACTGACAACCCTCCTGGTTTCTTGGAGTCTGCACATCAGCAGGATGAGTCAGTGTCTCTACGAGGGTTGGGTGCAACAGGCAGGCTGGCAGGGTTGGCGCCAAGTCAGTCACTGCTCCTCTGTTCTCAGGTCAGCAATCTTCTTTGTCCACTCCTTCTTTGTGTCCATTGAATCGGAGGTCCTGGCAATAGGGGTGCCACCTAAATACTGTATTCAGGGGTGTTACAGGGAGTGTCAGTTAGTAGCCAATCTGCGCCCTACCTTTAGGGTGACTATAGCCTCCATATGACCACTTTCTCTGGAAAGTGGGCATAACCCTAACCCAGAAGACCTAATTTCACCAAAAACCAAGATGGTGGAATTTTCCTAGTCGTGTTCACTTTAGGTAGCCCACCTTAGGGGTAGTCCTAGCCTGAGGATGAACACACCTCCTGACTAGCTAATTTTCCCACCTGTCCGGGTGCCAAATGGGCCTGGGCAGGGGGTGGTGGAGGCCTTTGGAGCCTCCAGCCTTGATAGGCAGATTACAAATCACCCTGCTTGGAGGAGATGACAACTCCTACTGCCAGAGCAGGCGTCATTACCGACCTAAGAGAGCAGGGGCTCTCACCTTTAGGGGTCAGAAACGCGCCTGTGGTGGCAGGCTGAACAGGACCAGTCAGCCAATACACTAGAGGTCGGTAGGTTTTCAGGTGGTACCTCTAAGGTACCCTCTGGGTGCATGTATTAATAAATCCATCACTGGAAGCAGTGTGGGCTTATTAATGTGAGATGTTTGATACCAAACACCATAGGTTTCAGTGAAGCTATCATGTAGCTGGGAAACTCGTTTTGACCAGTGCCCAGTACATACCTTAAGATGGCTTCACTGTTCACGTACAGTGTCAGTAACTGAACTGGCCAGCACAGGGGCATATCTGCTCATGCAGATATGTCCTCACATGTAATATAATGCACCCTGTCATAGGGCTGTAAGGACTGCTGTAGGGACGACTTACAAATATGAAAATATAACATGCAGTGTTAGGGGACGTGCCATGTTGTGTTTTCACTTTTTAGTGCGCCTTATCATGCACCCTGCAATGGCAGTCTGCAAGAGGTTGGTGCTGGGTCCATCAGAGTGGCACAATATATGCTGCAGCTCTTAAGGAACCACTATAGTACCTATGCCCTAGGTACCCGGGGCACCACATACTAGGGACTTACAGAGGTGCTAAAAGCCTGGTCCATTGAGCATCAATTGACCAGTTACCTTATTTTGGGAAAAGAACACTAACACTGGGGACCAGATTAGCAGGAACCCAGTGCACCCCAGTCAAAGTTGCATCAAATACAAGGCAAAAAGTGGAAAAACTACTGCAATAAAACACAGTTTCCTACACTAGCTAACAAGCTTTCCAGTACATTGGGCATTCTAAAATTAACAACAATACAGTGCCCATTTAGAGGCTTATGGGATGGTCCAACCGAGTACTCTCTTCGGGTCATTAAAATTCGGTTGTTTTGTGCAATGCAGAATCCAATAGGCTTACACAGCCAGTATAACACCTTACATATCAACTGATCACTTGTCCGTATGTATGTCAGGATCCGACCGAGCCGCGCCACCCAAGAACTACATTACCCATGAGCCTCGGTGGGCTCACAGGATAAAGGAAGCGCGGGCGCACAGGAAGCTGCGCGTAATTCTTGGGACACAGAACTTCACTCTTCCTCGGCGGCGAGCGGAGGAGAGAGGACGCGGATCGCCGTTTGAGTCACGGCGCTGGGCAGGACGAAGAGAAGAGGAGGGTGCGAGCGGAGGACGCGAACCGCCCTTGAAGACGAGCAAGCCGTTGGTGCGAGCAGCCCCTGAGACGTGCCCGTACAGGTCACGGGAGTCTCATAGCGTGGCACGCACTAAAGGAGGACAGAGCGTCTCGGCAGAGGCGTCGGCCGACAGGTGAGGAAACCGCAGCGGGGCGCCATCTACTCCGGAAAGCCGGAGCGAGAGCCGCAGAGGATAGTTTCTTGGTGAGTTAACCAAGTGGGCCATTCACGAGACATTAGCTCGCGGGGAACAGTGTGCCTGGAGCGGAGACACAGGTACTGGCTGGACAGGATCGACCCGGGGCGCAAGGACATAGGGAAAGACTATAGGGGTTACAGCGAGGGAGAGCTTCATCTCCAGTGGATCTTCTGTTCGTGACTTTGGAGCGGGACTATTTGGGGATAAGGAGTAACTTGCTAGCATTATGTCAGCACTGTTGTTTGAAGTGCGTGTCTTTGGTTTTTCTTCTTTGGGTTAATAGGTCCCCAGAGGGCATTGATAGCCGGCTGGCTACAGGTGTTGTGACCTTTGGTCAAGTCAGGTATACATTCTTCCTTGTGAGACGATATTGAGAGTAGTGATTTGTATGTACGTTATCCCTGTCTGTTTTGTTGTTTCAGATCCTTTTAATCCACTGCTGTCCCTTCCCTTCCTTTCCCCCGCCTGATCTTTCGCACACCCAGTTCCCTATAGTGGTTGGGTGTGGGTCATATCTGGAGGTGGACCATTATTCTGCTGCAACCGGATCCTGCGAAGCTGGGCCTGACAGAATTACGCGCCCACGAAATATAGCTACGCCCGGCTCGGTTGCAGTAGGCCATGGCCACCATGGATGAGGTTCTTCAGGCGCTGCTGGCAGTTCAGCAGGAATTGGTCGCTTCTAAAGCGGAAACTGCAGCTTTGAGAGACCGAGTAGAGAGAATGTCAAGAAATCCTTTTGACGCCGCGCCGGCGGCTTCGCAGATTCAGGTCACTGTGCCTCCGCCCATCCCCCTGGCAAGTCCCGAGAGATATGCGGGGGACCCCCTGAAGGTGCAAGTCTTTTTGACACAAATCCTGCTTCATTTTTCCTGCAAACCGGCGTCGTTCCCCACTAACCATTCCCGAGTGGCATTCGCCATTTCATACTTAGTGGGGGATGCCGCTAATTGGGCGGTCCCTCTTGTCAGAAACAATGACGAGGTATTATCGGATTGGGAGGCGTTTCGAAGTGAGTTCGAAAAGGTGTTCGACAGGAGAGCTACCACGCTTAGTGCCGATAGGGACTTACTAGAACTAAAACAAGGGAGAGGCGACTTAATCACCTATCTAACCACCTTCCAGCGGTTGGTGGCAGAAACCGCCTGGCCAGAGGAGAAACGTATGTCCCTATATTATCAAGGCCTACGTGAGGAAATGAAGGACGTGCTGGCGCAGATAGATCCACAACCCCGCACTTGCACGGACATGATTAATTTGACCTTGCGGTTGGATGGGAGGATGATGGATCGAGGAGAAAAGAAAAGGTGGGACAAGGCAGCGTACAGAGGAGAGAGACCGGTACGTAAGCCGGTAGTAAGCCCCGACACCTCCTCTGAACCAATGGAGATAGGGGTAGTAAAGAGCCCACTAACCCGAGAAGAGAGTGTCGTAGGGTACAGGGCTTATGTATGTATTGCGGCAAAAAAGGACATTACGTCAGGGAATGCCCTAATAAGCCGAAGCCCAACGAAATGTGGACCAGACCCAAGAAGGTAGCGGTATCCACCTTGGCCCCTGTGGGTAATGCCGAAACCAAGATAGGGAGAGAACAGGATAAGGAATCCGGATGGCTTCTGCCTTCTCTGGCAAAAACAGAAGCTCCAGATACTGAAGCCCATATCGTGCTCCTCAGTTCTCTCACGTAGGGGGATTCCTGTCATCCGGTTAAGGCCATGGTGGATTCGGGAGCCACCGGGAACTTTATTGACAGTGGGTTGGTCACGAACCTAGGGTTGTTCCGAGTACCGTGGAGAACCGCGGAGGAAGTATACGCGGTGGATGGAAAACCGCTTAAATCAGGGCTGATTGTGGAACAAACCGAGGAGCTACTCATGAGTGTGGGAGTAGGGGAGGTGAAACACCAGGAAAGGATCTCTTTCAATATAATCGATGCCCCTCAATATGAGGTGATTCTGGGCATGCCTTGGCTAAGATACCACAATCCCACGATAGATTGGAAAAACAAGACGGTGCGATTCGTTTCCGACGTTTGTCGGGACCATCTCGTTCCCCTCACTTGCCGCTCACAGAGCGAGTCTTTTGCCCATCCTCACTATTTAGCCACTGCAGCCGAAAGGGACGTAGAGTTGCCTGCAGAATAGTCACAATATCAGGATGTATTCAGCGAAAAAGAAGCCGAGCAACTGCCTCCACACAGGGAATACGATTGTCGTATAGACCTGGTGGAGGGGGCCACCCTCCCGGCTTGTAGGGTATATGCCCTTTCAGGGCCTGAAACGAAACACCTGAGAGAATATTTAGACCATTACCTCGCCATAGGGTTTATAAGACCATCCCGGTCCCCGGCAGCTTCGCCCCTGTTTTTTATTCCAAAGGCGAACGGTGAATTGAGAGCGTGTGTGGACTATCGCGTTCTCAATAAAAACACAGTTCGCAATCGATACCCGTTACCACTCATCCCGGTCCTGTTGGACCAAGTGAAAGAAGCCAAAATATATACACGTTTGGACTTACGTGGAGCGTACCATCTGGTACGCGTACGGGCTGGGGATGAGTGGAAAACGGCATTTAAAACCCGATACGGGTTGTTCGAATATACTGTAATGCCGTTCGGGTTGTGCAACGCCCTGGCGGCATTCCAGTATTTTCTGAACGATGTGTTGAAGGAATATGTGGATGTCTGTGTCGTGGTGTATATTGACGACATCCTTATATATTCGGACACCACAGAAGAACACGTCCATCAAGTACGTCGAGTATTGAATACCCTACGATCACATGCACTTTATTGCAAATTAAGTAAATGCGAATTTGGAGTGACTCAGGTTGAGTTCCTAGGGGTCATGCTTAGTCCGACCGGGTTGCGCATGGCAGAGAGAAAGGTGGTGGCAGTCCAAGAATGGCCCACTCCCAAGAACGTACGTGAGGTCCAAAGTTTCTTGGGCTTTGCGAATTACTATCGCCGATTCATCCAACACTTCTCGCAGGTAGCAGTACCTATCACGAGATTGCTGAAAAAGGGAGTGCCATTTCAATGGACTGACGAAGCGGAAGCGGCTTTCGCATATCTAAAAAACGCTTTCACGACTGCACCTGTACTAGCGCACCCAAGACCAGAACACCCCTTCGTGGTGGAGGCTGATGCCTCGGACGAGGCAATTGGGGCCATTCTATCGCAAAGGAATCAAGACACCGGTCACCTACACCCCGTGGCGTATATGTCCCGAAAACTAAATCCCGCTGAGAGGAATTATACTGTGGCCGAAAAAGAACTCTTAGCAATTAAGAAAGCCTTTCAAGAATGGAGGCATTATCTCTGGGGAGCCCAACATCCCGTCACAGTATATTCAGACCACCGAAACCTCCAATACATGAAATCTGCGAGACACCTTTCCCAAAGACAAATGAGGTGGATGCTGTTCTTCGCTGGGTACGATTTCGTGGTGACCTACCGTCCAAGAGCGGATAACAAGAAAGCGGACTCCTTGTCCAGACAGAAGACCTCCGATCATGTCCCTCCAGAAAATAAGCTGGAACCCATAATCCATCCCTCGAAGGTGATATGTGTGGTACGAGCGGAAAATTTTCTGTCGGAGATAAGAAAACAGAGCCCACGGGTGGATTGGGAGAACTGGGCGCAAGGTAAGGTCGATCGGTCAGTGAAAGACGGGTTACCGTTTTATAAAAACAAGGTATTCCTGCCGTCCAAAGAACTACAGAAAAAGGCATTCGAATGGTGTCACGTCTCCCCGTTAACAGGACATCCAGGAAGAAAAAAGACCCTGCAAATAGTACAACGCCACTTCTGGTGGACCTCTCTCCCCAAGGACATCACCTCCTGGGTGGCGCAATGTGAAGTGTGCGCGAGAGCGAAGACTGACACAAGGGGAAGACAAGGACGACTCATGCCTTTACCCACTCCACGTCGCCCCTGGCAAAACATTAGTATGGACTTTGTCACAGGTTTACCTCAGGAGAAAGGAAACACCGCCATCATGGTGGTAGTGGATGGGCTCACGAAGATGGGGCATTTCATCCCTTGTGTTAATCTCCCCACCACCAGTGCCACGGCACAACTCCTCTTACACCATGTGGTCCGGTTGCACGGCCTACCCGAAGTCATCATTTCGGACAGAGGCCCGCAATTCATAGCGAGGTTTTGGAAAGGATGGTGTAAGGCCCTACACATCGAATCTTCTCTATCAACCAGTTTCCACCCACAAACAGATGGACAAACGGAGAGGTTGATCCAGACCCTAAAAAAGTACCTTCGATGTTACGCCCGAGAGGCTCAGGATTCATGGATCGACATGCTTTGGATGGCGGAACTGGCATATAATAATGCGTGGCACAGCTCCATTGGCCTCTCTCCGTTCCATGCCACGTTTGGATTCGAAGCGAAGGTTCTGCCCATCTCCATTCCCGAAGAAGTACGAAATCAACCCTTGGTACTGTCACAAGCCAAGAAACTTCTTTCAGTACATCGACAGGTGAGAAAACACCTAATGCAAGCTAAGGCAACCTATAAAAGATGGGAAGACAGACACAGAAGAGAGGGACCGCAGTACCAGATCGGGGATCGAGTCTGGTTGTCAACAAAGAACATCCGATTTAAGATGCGAAGCATCTTTCATCCCCGCTACATAGGGCCCTACCAGGTACTCTGTCAAATCAATCCAGTGACGTATAAATTGAAGTTACCGGGTACGCTACGCATTCACCCGGTATTTCATTGCAGCCTTCTAAAGCCGGCACGAGGGGCCCGCCAACAAGCTCCACCTCCGGTACTACAGGATGAAGGCCTGGAATACGAGGTTCGGAGCATAAAAGATTCCAAGCTAAAAAGAGGAGAGTTGTGGTACCTCATCTCCTGGAAAGGATATCCAGCAGAAGATGACTCATGGGAACCGTGGAACAAT
Source organism: Triturus cristatus (assembly GCF_964204655.1). Taxonomy (NCBI): domain Eukaryota; kingdom Metazoa; phylum Chordata; class Amphibia; order Caudata; family Salamandridae; genus Triturus; species Triturus cristatus. Next base: position 762,164,925 of record NC_140592.1, on the reverse strand, counting down.
GTACACGCGCCCCGAGCCATACGCTCCTTTCACCGCCGATTCCCTCTTAAACCCGGGCCTGGTAGGCGCTAGGGGAGGGGGACCAACTGTCAGGATCCGACCGAGCCGCGCCACCCAAGAACTACATTACCCATGAGCCTCGGGGGGCTCACAGGATAAAGGAAGCGCGGGCGCACAGGAAGCTGCGCGTAATTCTTGGGACACAGAACTTCACTCTTCCTCGGCGGCGAGCGGAGGAGAGAGGACGCGGATCGCCGTTTGAGTCACGGCGCTGGGCAGGACGAAGAGAAGAGGAGGGTGCGAGCGGAGGACGCGAACCGCCCTTGAAGACGAGCAAGCCGTTGGTGCGAGCAGCCCCTGAGACGTGCCCGTACAGGTCACGGGAGTCTCATAGCGTGGCACGCACTAAAGGAGGACAGAGCGTCTCGGCAGAGGCGTCGGCCGACAGGTGAGGAAACCGCGGCGGGGCACCATCTACTCCGGAAAGCCGGAGCGAGAGCCGCAAGAGGATAGTTTCTTGGTGAGTTAACCAAGTGGGCCATTCACGAGACATTAGCTCGCGGGGAACAGTGTGCCTGGAGCGGAGACACAGGTACTGGCTGGACAGGATCGACCCGGGGCGCAAGGACATAGGGAAAGACTATAGGGGTTACAGCGAGGGAGAGCTTCATCTCCAGTGGATCTTCTGTTCGTGACTTTGGAGCGGGACTATTTGGGGATAAGGAGTAACTTGCTAGCATTATGTCAGCACTGTTGTTTGAAGTGCGTGTCTTTGGTTTTTCTTCTTTGGGTTAATAGGTCCCCAGAGGGCATTGATAGCCGGCTGGCTACAGGTGTTGTGACCTTTGGTCAAGTCAGGTATACATTCTTCCTAGTGAGACGATATTGAGAGTAGTGATTTGTATGTACGTTATCCCTGTCTGTTTTGTTGTTTCAGATCCTTTTAATCCACTGCTGTCCCTTCCCTTCCTTTCCCCCGCCTGATCTTTCGCACACCCAGTTCCCTATAGTGGTTGGGTGTGGGTCATATCTGGAGGTGGACCATTATTCTGCTGCAACCGGATCCTGCGAAGCTGGGCCTGACAATGTAATAGTCCTGTAATACTGACCAGGACCATTACATACGGACAAGCAGAGGGAGAGTGTGTGGGGGGTAGGCTCAATACATCTAGCTTCTAAAGGAAATTATCCTCACAAGGAGCATGGTGGGTAGAATTACAAAAGTCAACCACACACACCAAGCTAACAGGAGCGTACACTGGGGCAACTAAGGGGAGGTTTAACAACTGGGGCAGCTGGGGCGCAGGAGGCAACAGGGTAGGAGGGCCGCTAGAGTTGCCATTATCTGTTTGCTGAGCACCCAGAGACAAAACAGAGCCATTGCTCTCAGCCACTGGAGGAGCACCCTTGAGAACAATAGGAAAGTCACTAATTTTAGTAGAAATGGTAGAAAACGCCAACATTGATTCTATTTTGTTCAATTGAAGACTTCCTTTCAAAACTGATTCAATCCTATAACACAGATCATTCATGAAATCATATCACCCCTCGAAAAAGTTTCACCCTTTTTTTCCCTTTTAACTGGCGATTCATTAGGCAGGGAGGTTTAGTTAACTGCAGACAACAGACTCCTTTGGACATGCTCTTGCACAGTCAAATGACAGCAGTCCCCCAACTACAGAAGCACAGGACAGTTGGTTTAGGTTTGCAAGCAGAAGAGGGGCCACCCCCTTCCAACAACAACCTTCTCTCAGTCACAGCAATTGTTTGGGAAGTTACACCCACAGCATGCTGTAGGATAGAATCTATAGTTGTCCTCTTTGAAGTAGAAAAAATATATTCAGAGTTTTCCTTTTGCCAACAGTGAATCCCACCAAATATAAAATTAATGGAAAGTTGCCCAGCTCAGTCTCTTCCTGCTGAGTGAATTAAAGATAAGCGCCCTGCTCAGAGCAGACCGCCTCCAAGGTCAACGGATTGTGGTACAGGTAGTCCTGGCCCCAAAGAGCCCAAAAAAGCATATTGTGCAGCAGAGTCCACGATCTTAAGATATGTGCCCTGCTCTGCACAGTACCCCCTCTCTGGGGCAAAGAATGGTGTTACTAGTAGTCCTGCAGGGGCGGCTCCTCCATGAGTGCGGAGGACCATCACCCCGCTAAAAAAAGACACCAGAATAGCTGAAAATCAAAATGGTAAAACTTATTGATGACCATTTTATTTTTTCAGCAACCCGTCCTGAACGTAGTGTCAGGACGGGGTGGGGCAATTGCTGCGAGTGGCAGCAGGGATCTGTGCACTTATGTTTTAAGTGTGCATGTGCCTTTGGCCAGCCGTCTTGCAAGCCATTTTAAACTTCTATAACCTAGCTGTTCCAGGTGACATATGGCTGAGGCCAGTGGGAACTGGGTGATCCACCTGTCTTCTGAGGCACAGGTCACTCAAACCCAATGTAGGATGACTTCAGTTTGCAATTTACTCGAAATGTCAAAATTCTAAATTTTGCTGTAAGACCCGCAGCCTAACTATTTACTCCTGGCACGTTTCAGGTCAACCCAGCTGAAATGTATCAAGGGAAAATGCAGGGTACAAACTCTAACACATACAGAAAGGGGTGTCGTGAAACCTCTTTCCACATTTAATTCCTCAATTTCCTATGCAAATTCTTAATTGGAGGTATTTACCTCATCTGGTAAATACTTCACTCTGGAGAATTGGTATTTTGGAGGGGTCGATAAATGCAAAAAGATGAATACACTTTTTAGAATTAAATCCTTGTAATAACAGAACCCATCAGACTGATGTTATACATTACATAGCCCCTGGTATGCTTTTGCTATATCCCATATGCTGTCAGGGGCAATGAGTTACAATAACAATTTGTGACAAACTATCATTGGCGAACATTTTTTGATCTAATTTGGTCCAAGCAATGGGGTAGATGCTTATACGGCTTACTTCAATTCCAATTTGGTTAGCAATAATTACTCACGTGTGGCCCTGGAGATGCTCCCTTGCTTCTCACAGTCAAGGGTGTCCACGAAACACAATTCCTCCTTGATTTTCATGTTTAAGGAACCACCCGGTAAAATATCAGTAAGCCCTGATTTAAAAAAAACACATAAAACAAGTAGTTGTATAAGGAAACTTCATATTTGAATACCTGTGTTCAATCAACAAATTAAGAATTATGGTGTCTTTAATAACATTACATGACATTCACAGATAACATGGACAAGATCAATCAAATATTGATATAAGGAGCAACAATTGATGACAAAAGCTAAGAAGCTGATAATGCAGTCATTTATTTTCAAGAAAAACAGAGGTAATAATAATAATAATAAAACATTTATTGAGCGCATGGCTGCACAGTTGTGTATCCCCGCGCTGATTGCTGAAAAATCTCATCCGCGACAACCGGACGGAAAAGGGCCAGAGTTATTGAGGGAAGAGGTGTGTTTTCAAGTTCGCTCTGAAAAGGGTTTCAGAGGGTTCTATTCTTAAATGAGTCGGAAGGGCGTTCCAGAGTTTCACTCCTAGAAAACTGAAGGAGCGGCCCCCGATTTTGGCTTTATGAACGCGGGGTAGTTTGAGAAGGGACATTCCTGAAGACCTCAGATGACGAGTAGGGCGATGGATGGTCATGAGGCTTCTAAGGTATGAGGGGCCCTTGTTGTGGGCTATCCTGTGAATATAGCAGAGGCTCTTGAATTTAATTCTTTCCCTTACGGGGAGCCAGTGCAATTTGGACAGTGCAGTCTTGGCCGAGATTCTTTTCGGAAGGCCTAGTACCACCCGGGCGGCTGCATTTTGTACACATTGCAGCTGGTGAAGAAGTTTTTGGTTAATGCCCAGAAGAAGGGCATTCCCATAATCCAGGTGCGGTGTGATAAGAGCATGTACAATGGTTTTCCTGGCTGTGATGGGTATAAGGTCAATGATTTTTCTAAGGATTCTTAGTGTTCCGATGCATTTGCCAATGATCTTGTGGACTTGGGATTTACCTGAAAGATCCGAGTCGATCATGATCCCGAGGTTCTTGACTTTCTCAACCGGTTGAGGACAGTCGCCAAGCGATATAGGCCACCATGCTTGAGACCAAAGGGAGGTGTTGTTCCCAATCACAAGCACCTCAGTTTTGTCACCATTTAGCCGGAGACAATTACTGTCCATCCACCTAGCGACCGCAGTCATGCACTCCGAAAAGTTTGCGGCATGCTTGTCAGTATCCGGAGTAAGCTTGAACATGAGCTGCGTATCATCGGCGTAGCTAACAATGCCCACGCCGAAGTTCTCTATGATTTGAGCCAGGGGTTCCATGTAGATGTTAAACAAGGTAGGGCTCAAGCTAGAGCCCTGTGGAACCCCATAACTCACGGACCGCGAGGATGATTTAAAAGGCGGGCAGTGAAGCTGGAAAGTTCTGTTGGAGAGAAAGGATTTAATCCACTCCAGTGCACCGTCTTTCACTCCAATGTCAGAGAGTCGGGACAAGAGCGTGGCATGTAGCACCGTATCAAAAGCGGCGCTTAAGTCCAACATGACCAGCGCTGCAGTTTCACCCTCGTCCACCATCTTGCGGATAAATTCCGTGGAATACAAGACGGCAGTTTCCGTGGAGTATTTGGGTCTAAAGCCGGATTGGGTGGGATGGAGGATGTTTTCTTGCTCTAAGTACGCCATGAGTTGGGAGTTCACTATTTTTTCTATTATTTTGGCGCAAAGAGGCAATAGAGATATTGGTCTGAGGTTTTGAAAGTGAGTAATAGGAATGTTCGGTTTTTTTTTCAGGGGGATGACTTGGGCGTTTTTCCAAGCCTCAGGGACGAGACATTCTTTGAAGGATAGGTTGACGAGATGGCAAATTTGATCCATGAGAGTACTGTCCATGATGTCTTTGCATTTGTCTAATGGACACACATCGTTTGGGGAGCCTGAGTGGATACTGTTGATTATGCTAGACAGTTTTGCTTTGTCCGGAGTGAAGAAACGAGTAAGAGTGGATTTATGAGGGCAGGGAGGTATCGTACCCAGAGTAGAGGGCGCGGAAAAAGTAGCGTGGATTTTGTCTACTTTGTTGACAAAGAAATCAGCAATTTCTTCACATAACTCATCAGAGTATGTGTCTTGCGTATCCAGGCTCGCTGTGTCTGTTAGTTGTTTATAAATCTGAAACAGTTCTTTAGAGGGATTTATAGACTGTTCAATTCTATTTTGGTAAAAGAGACTTTTTTCCTTTCTTATAAGTCTCTGATAGGCTTTTAATTCACGTTTGTAATTTTCCTTCAGTTCCATGGAGTAGTTCTTTCTCCAATTTCTTTCAATCCCTTTGCACCGGGCTTTAGCTGCCTTTAATTTTTCTGAAAACCACGGTTCAGATTTTGTTCGCCTGGCTGGGGGTTTGCAAGTCCAGGGGGCGATTTTATCAAGTGCCTTACCCAACCAGAGTTCGTAAGAATTCCAGGTGTCTTGAAGGGATAGACCTTGGGGGGGGGGGTGAATTTTTAATTCGTCAGAGAGGCGTTCTGGGGTGTAGTTTTTCCAATTTCGACGTTTGGCACATACAGGTTTGTGGGCATTATCCTTAATCCTGGTCTTGGGTATATTGAACGTAATCATGTGGTGGTCTGACCATATTATAGGGACCGGAGGTTGTATATTAATGCCTTCCCAAGTCGCGAAAATGGGATCGAGGAGGTGGCCCTGTTTATGTGTAGGTGAGGTGGAAAGCAAAGTGATCCCCAGAGCGTGCAAAGCTGTCTTAAGGAGTTGAGCTTCCTTGGCAAGTAGATCTTCAAAATGAAGATTCAAGTCGCCTAGTATCATGAAGTTGTTGTATTTGATAGCTAGTTGCGTCGCAGTATCAATTAGTTGGTTACAGAAAGGAGTAGCATTGCCAGGGGGCCGGTAAATGAGAAGGCCAGTTATGGACATGTTAGGAGACACTTTAATGGTGAAAAAGCCACATTCGCTATTAGTGATGACTTTGTGAGTGAGGGTGCACTCCAGTTCTTTTTTGAAGATCATTGCAAGGCCACCACCGCGCTGTATCGGCCTGTCAATTCTCAGTAGGCTGTAGCTAAGAGGAACAGCCTCGAGTATGTCTGGAGATGAAGAATCATCTAGCCAGGTTTCTGTTAGAAACAATATATCGAAGTCATTGTGAAGTAGAAGGTCACGAAGTTCCAGTTTGTGTTTAACCATTGATCTGCAATTAAGTAGCATCAGGTTAAGACAGGTTACAGGGTTATTAAAGATGGAGGCATCATCAAGGCGAAAGTAGCATGAGTTGCATTGAGATGATAATACGTTAGGGTCTATGGAGTGATGACATGATAAGGTGGGGGTCTTACCTATTTCGAATATCGCCTCGCGAGTGTAGCGTATTGACTTAGGAAGGAGCGCTCTCTCGGATGTCTGCGTGTTGCCCCTGTGGCCGGAGTCTCCTGTCCCGCGTCCCGTCTGGTCGCGGACGGGCGCAGACGGGCAGGACTCTGGCTCGACTCCGGCGCGCGATCGGCGTGCCCGCAATGCGCGTCCGCTGCGCGGAGCCATGGACGTAAGGTTTTAAGCGCTCGAAGCGCGACGTGCAGCGCGAGCCCTCACCAAGATGGCCGCTGCCTGACTTCCTACCTCTCTGTGGTCCCACCTGGAGCCGGTCTAACAGTCGACCGCTTCCCAGGACAGGCAAGAGTACGAATAGACTAAAATAACGTTGTCCCAGCAATGTAAGGGGAGCGGCGCTCAAGTAACTTGAGTATAGGAAAAGATTTCAACTTTAAAAAAAGTTTGAGGGGGGAGCGGACACAAGGGAGGAAAATGAAATACAGCACACTATATAAAAAAAATCAAAAAAAATCAACCTCCCGGCTCAAGCCTCAGGAGGAGAATACCAGCAATCACTGTTACTGCACAGAAAATCCGGTTTTAAGCGCTCGAAGCGCGACGTGCAGCGCGAGCCCTCACCAAGATGGCCGCTGCCTGACTTCCTACCTCTCTGTGGTCCCACCTGGAGCCGGTCTAACAGTCGACCGCTTCCCAGGACAGGCAAGAGTACGAATAGACTAAAATAACGTTGTCCCAGCAATGTAAGGGGAGCGGCGCTCAAGTAACTTGAGTATAGGAAAAGATTTCAACTTTAAAAACAGTTTGAGGGGGGAGCGGACACAAGGGAGGAAAATGAAATACAGCACACTATATAAAAAAAATCAAAAAAAATCAACCTCCCGGCTCAAGCCTCAGGAGGAGAATACCAGCAATCACTGTTACTGCACAGAAAATCCGGTTTTAAGCGCTCGAAGCGCGACGTGCAGCGCGAGCCCTCACCAAGATGGCCGCTGCCTGACTTCCTACCTCTCTGTGGTCCCACCTGGAGCCGGTCTAACAGTCGACCGCTTCCCAGGACAGGCAAGAGTACGAATAGACTAAAATAACGTTGTCCCAGCAATGTAAGGGGAGCGGCGCTCAAGTAACTTGAGTATAGGAAAAGATTTCAACTTTAAAAACAGTTTGAGGGGGGAGCGGACACAAGGGAGGAAAATGAAATACAGCACACTATATAAAAAAAATCAAAAAAAATCAACCTCCCGGCTCAAGCCTCAGGAGGAGAATACCAGCAATCACTGTTACTGCACAGAAAATCCGGTTTTAAGCGCTCGAAGCGCGACGTGCAGCGCGAGCCCTCACCAAGATGGCCGCTGCCTGACTTCCTACCTCTCTGTGGTCCCACCTGGAGCCGGTCTAACAGTCGACCGCTTCCCAGGACAGGCAAGAGTACGAATAGACTAAAATAACGTCCTCCAAAACATTTGTAATACTCTTAAAGTAGCGAGAAACAAAACTGTGATCCAGATTCAAATAAGTACTTTGCATTTGTAAAGGCAGTGCAGCTGACTTTGAAAAAGCAAATGCACACAATGCAAGTTGCAAGGAAATGGTATCTGTCCCACCTTGTTACTCACAACGGAATGAACTGGTGTTTTGCTATTGCATTTGTAAAGCATGGAATGGATAATGAATGCTGAGGGCCACGGTTGATCTACAAAATTTTAGGGCCGCCGCAAAAGGGGGAAATCATGAGTCCCCTTTTATTTGAATGTGGCCTGATAACCACAGAAAGTGACATCAGAATGACATCACAGGAAGTGACATTGACTTATCATCCTCTTTGGTAACAGTGAAGCAACTTTTTTTTTTTAATGTATTTTTATTGACTTTCCACAGCAATTATCCAGACATCGAATTGCAAGGCAACAATATATTCGTGCTGAGCACCAGTTATAGAGAATTGCAATATGCCAACGGGATACATAGATAACACTGTCGCCAGTATCTAAATACTCCATGCGTCATTTTAGTTTTATATCGTAACATTTTGTTCCAAACTATGCTCTTCTAAAACAGTGAAGCAACTTTATAAGATGTGACTTCCTTGGACATCAAAGAAATTGATAAGGACATAAATAGCAAGCCTAAATAAAATCAATACCTATCTCCAATAGATCAATTAAGTGTATATGCATAGCATTAATCTCACTAGCTGCAAAAGATACCCCCACTATCTTTTCTGACAGGCCAATGGTACTAGCACAATGCCATATGCATGCAACACCAGGTCTAAAAGGCAGTTGAACTGTGAAAGGGTGATAATAACGTAATAACTTGTTTTTAATTTAGTGCAGAACTGCTGATGTCTGCAGTTTCTAAAAACTGTAAATAACAGATGTTACTATTAGCTCATTGAAGGTGCTTCGTTTATCAAACTCAACAGGCCAGAAGACTGAGGCTGCCTTGCACAATTTAAACTTATAGCCTCCATAATGCCACATTTTATTAACAGGGGGACTTCAGCTCAGTGGCTTATTCTGCTGTCAGTAGGCCTGTGTCAATGTGCCAGGCACAGTCCAACTCCAGACCAAGTGGTCATTTTTAAGGACATTAATGTGAAAAGAAAAAAGCAGTCCAGCCTGCATTACCTTCTTCCGCTGCCTCTCTACCCACATATCTCTTCTCAACCTCTTATAAACATATGTCTCTTATTTGTGCCTCTAATTATGCCTTGCCCCTTAAGTGCTACTTTCTGTCGATGGCTTTTGTTTTTCTCTTACTAATCACCATCCAGTGTAATGAAAGCTCGGCCCTTACCTCTCGTGGCGATTCGCGAGTTTAGTGCCGCGCTTTCATTACACTGGATGGGATACCTTTAATAATTAGTATTTGATTCGGGAGGACGTATCCACACCAGGGAATACCTCTCTACCCTTCCGGCTTAGGTGAACGGCTCTTCTACCTTAGCCTGGTAAAATATATTTCGTTTTCTCTTCCCTGCTTACTCTTTCGCCTCGCTTTCATTTCTCCCCAGCCCTTGCCTCTGTTTTTTTTTCTCATTCTCGCCTCACTGTTGCCTGCTTTCCCTTTCTCTTGGCCTCTACCCTCTCCTTTGTCCCTCTCTTCTTGCAATTTGGTCCTTTGCTCTGATTTCTTCTCCATTTTATTACCAATACTGTCCTGTTCCCGTATCAATACTGTCCCTGATCCCCAATTCATGCCTATTTCCTTCTTCCCTTCTAGCTTTTCTTTTGTCGTGTCCTACCCCTCCACTTCTTACATATTCTCCTCTTTCCACCACCGCACGTTCTTTCCTCATGTCTTCTCCTCTTCCTGTTTTCAGTTTTCTCCAGACCTTCGCCATCTCTTTCTACCCAGTCTAGCCTTATATTCATAACCAGCTGCGCTGCCCAAACCTCCTGTTCTTTCCGCCTCTTCCTCTCCCAGAGCTCGACTGGACTATGGACCATACACAGTGGAAGGAGAATCAGGCATCTTAGCAAAGGCCAAGGAGGATGGGAAAGGGTCCATTACATGTCAATAAGAGCCTCAGACACGGCTTTACATGTGAAGGATTTGGCCTCATTACTGACAAACTTTCAGAGAGGTCGGATAGGGGCCTCTGCAGTGGGTTGGCGAGAGGAGATGTGGTCTGTGTGTGTGTGTCGTGAAAGTCTATTCTGGGACTGAGCTGCACTCTCTTCAGTGGAGGTACAGGCAAGCTCATGCCATGCCACAACACATATAAAAGCTTCTAGATTTTGCTTGAACGCTTCACTGCTGCACTGCACAGCCCATCAAAGGGGCTGAGCAGTGGTTAATTTGTAAATAAATAAGTGCCGGGGCTCTCCTCAGGAGGTAGCTTGCACCAGCCCATTTCTCCTCATAGCGATGCCTTAAAACCGAACCAACTACTTACCATGAAATTGGGAAGAGGATGTGGCCTAAAGGCAGAGCTGCAGACCTTGGAGCTAGGGAACCGGGTTTGAGTCTCGGTGTCAGCTCAACATCCTGTGATTGCTGAGCACCGGAAACCATCATCTCAAATTAGGCACTGGGGCAGAGCCAGAGAGATGTAGTTGGGCAGAGGCAGGTGTCGGTGGGGGACTGACATCGGCTCGGTGCAGCCGCACGTTCTGCACATGCCTAGAACCGGCCCTGCCAAGGGCAAATTGAAGCCATTTACAAAGTGTGAGCTGACAATATCTGGTAGCACCGGCTGTGTGTGTGTGTGTGTGTGTGTGTGTGTGCAAGCTGCAGCCATCAGGAAGTGCAAACTATGGTCCTTTGGACTGCTGCATGCCTTCCAAAATGTCTAGTGTGACACTTTTTTGGGAACCGTGACCCATGACCATCCACTGCCAGTTCAATTCCAGTAACGGGGGTCTGCTGTCCTATGCAGGCCTCCGCATAAGTATTCAAGACTGTTCGTAAAGAGGTGCAAAGCCAGTGTCGGCTTAATAAGGCATGCACCCACTGTGCAGAGTCCCTCTGCACATCAAAGGATTAATGAAGCACGAAGGCTGAGGCTGCTCTTCGTGCAATGAGAACAACCAGTGAGAGAATCCGATCCACTGTGCTAAAACCTGTACCCACTTTCTCAACATCAAACATGGAAATCCTGCCAATGTGCAGGCAATTTGGCTCAGAAAAATCATGAGACTAATATCGGAAAGACTGTAAACCTCTACAAATTTCAAATAAGTTGTCAGGGCACCAACATGCTTAGCTAGCAAAATGTCATTGTGTACACAAACTAATGATGCAGGCAATGCACCTCTGCGACGTGCAGCAGATGCACAGCAATCTGCCCCTCTGCCATGTTTGGCGTGCAAGGGTAAATTACCAATAAGCATTGCCATCGTCTCTTAGGCAGTTAATAAATGGATTTATTGTCACACCGATTAATCTGAGTTCCCTTACTGTAACAACATTGTAGCTGTGCTATGTGACGTCTTACACAGCCTGGGATAGGATGGAATTTATAGAGCGCACTAAAACCCGTAGGTGTGAAGGCGCTACAGCGGAGCAAAGGAGTCAGCAGAGGTGAAGTGGCCCAGAAAAGGGTACTAAGATGATAAAAGCCCGGTTTTCAGATGTTTTTTAAAGGACATGAAAGAGCTCACATCTGAAATATAAGTAGGTAGGTCATTCCATAGTTTGGCAGCTGATACTGAAAAGGAGCATTCACCCCATCTAATCTTCAAAAATCTGTGGATCCTAAATTTTTTGCAAGAAGAAGATCTCAGTATCCTTCCTGGAATGTACCTTTAAAAAAGCGCATTCATATGAGAGGGGCCCTTATGACGAAGGGCTTTAGAAACTAGGCACAAAGCCTTAAAAGCAATAATGAAGGGAACGAATCCCCTCCCTAACGGAATGCTGCTTTGGTTTGTTCAGAATGAGACGAGCTGCCCCATTTTGGACAACCTGAAGTTTGTTCAGGGAGGAACTATTAATGTTCAGGTACAAAGCATTGGAATAGTCCAACCGTGAGGTGACCAGGGCAATGATGCCTGACTGGTGTAATTGCGATGGGATGACCTTTTTCAGGGTCCTAATGATGTAGAAACAAGTGCTGACAGGGCAACTGACCTGCGCATCAAAGCTCAGAGAGTCATCAAAGATGAGCCCAAGGTTTTTGGCTGGCCTGACGGGGGAGGGGGGGGAGAGGTCTGCAGAAATCTGGCCACTAAGTGCTTGACCAAATGGAGTTATGAGAACCAAACATAAGCACTTCAGTCTTGTCTGCATTAATCTTCCGGGAGTTGTCCTTCATCCAGCAGATGATGCTGGGCATGCACTCGTTGAACTTCCCAGCCACCAACTGCGGGTCCTTAGAAATAGAGATGATTACTTGTGTGTCGTCAGCATTTGACAGCACTTGAAAACCAAATGAACGCACCAGGTCAGCCAAAGAAGCCACGTAGAGGTTGAAAAGGGTAGGACTCAGAGATGAGTCCTGTGGTACCCCACATGGGAGACTGAAAGCCTTAGCCTTGAAGCCTCCACAGCTGACAGTTTGAGCCCTGTTAGACAAAACAATGAGTGGAGAAGCTGCAAGGCTGTCCCACTGACTCCCACTTGCTGCAGACGCTGAACCATCCATGCCGGTGAGACGGTATCGAATGCTGCCGAGATGAGTGAGAACTTCAACCACATGCTGCATCCCTCTAAGGACAGGCCCTCATCCGTCAAACAATCAATTTATGTGCGCACAGAAATGGTCAAATATACCATGTAATACCAAGAAATGTCACAAGCGTGCCAAGAAATCTAGTGACTCAATGTGCTAATGTAACCACTACAGTGTCGCATGTTTATCGACATTGTCACAGCTTTGAATCCCACGTATAGACTCAACTTCCATCCTTCCAAGGGTGATAAAATAAGCACCACTGAGTTGGGTAACATGAACGTCTGTAATCAGTATAATATACATCATTGGCGGTGAAAGTAGGCTTTACAAACTGTAATGTATCTATTATATAATTCTAAATATGGATATAAGAAACACATTTACAACATAGCATGGGAATTGTTTGTGGCTCAGTAAGTCGCATGAGACTTTACTGTTTTCCATAACGCAAGTCATCGTACACACAAAAAGACACTAACTTCTCTGCAGACCGAGGCATAAGGAGACTTTAGAAAACAATAGACTTGCAATTTAATTGCTAAATTCAATCATTATTGGAGGTCTGACAAAAAACTATCTACTATGGTCAACTCGAGGAAGCTCGTAGGCTAAAACAGTCGAGCAAAAAACATATTAGATGACGTAATTGGATACATAACTATTGGAATCTATCACTCACATTACAAAAATAAGAAGAATCTTTGAATTACTGAATATAAGGGTTTCTACATGGATCCTTAAAAAATGTAAATGCCAGCATTTGTAAAGCGCACAGCTAGCTCCGGAGAGGTATCCCGGCGCTGGGGGCCCTCGGGAAGATTAAGCAAGTTATTGCCCAGAGTCACATGGTGCTGGGCTAACCTGCTGCCGGTGCCAGGGATCGAACCGTGAACCCTGTGGTCTGGAGTCAGGCACCCTGGCCGCTGCGCCACACCTCTTCCATGCTGCAAAACGGGTAAAAAACAGTGGAGTACCTCATCAAGTACTTGAGACCATAAATACTGAACTGTTTGATAAAAGTGCCAGCCAGGAACTTTTTTTTATAGTTCTCAATAATAACCTTTCCCTTTACGGTGCAGCGTTTTGTTCTCCAATACTCAACTTTATGGTTTTATTTCTTTTAATGAGGAGCTAATCCAAAGGGCTGTCTGGGGCTACTTCCTGAAGATAAGTCGAGCAGTGATTTCAGTCACAGGATGAAGCATTGAATCAAGCCATAGCTGAAAGACACTGCCACAATCAAGAAGTATAAAGCTCCTATAGAGAATGCCTGCCAGAGAGATGATGCTATTGGAATAGATCAGGAATGAAGATGTTTCTCCTAAATGGTGGTAGAGTTTAAAAGAAGTAGGTTAGGACTAGCTCAGGATGTAGAAATTAGTTTGAGTCTATTTCGGGCAGTAGTACACAAACCTACACACAGACACACCTGGGATATGGTTTGCTCCATACCATAAACAAATTCTATTTAACACTAATTTCAGCTGCTGGAGTCTTTACTAAGAAAGGAATGTTCATTGTGCAAAAGTGGAAAATGTACAAAAACTAATAGAATAGCTACCTTACCTGATCTAACGGCAGTGGCACTTTTTTCTCCTCCCGCACTATCCTGTTCTGTTGTACTGGGGTCAAACTCTTCACCCATTCTCAAAATAGTGCCAGAATTAGGAACACAATATCCTGTTAGAAAAGTACAAACAAGTGCATTGTAATTGTAATTATTAGTTGGTGAAACTGGAAAGTTAATCTATCAGAATGTGGATGATAAAGTGAGTGGCTAGGTTTTTTTAACAGAAGCCTTTTGACTTGGGAAAGACACATTTATTAGGGAAAATACACAGCACTACTACAAAACTCACATTATATATCCACATATATATTGTTGTGACTAGTCCTTTATGATTACTGAATTAATATGGGATCAGGATGGTCTAGGACAGTAAGTTCATTAAATGCAGCAATTAGCTTCCCAAATCCACTTAGACCCTTTTCCTCTTTCACACGCTCTTTTAGCGCTGTAGGTAGCTGAGAGGAAAGGAGGTCTCATTGTCTCACTCACCTGAGGTTATCAACCAGAGTCTTTGCAGTCAGGTAGAACTAGACTTAGGGTAATACCATATACATATATGTGCTTGTGAACTGACAGTGTAATTTACATATCTAAAGCGTATGCTTCTATCTACTCCAAGACTAACTTTTATGTGCTGTGGATCTAACCTGTATGTGCTGTGGGTGTCGAGTAGAACTACTCACATAAACAATAGTTAACTATACTATTCAATAAAAAATAAATATCTTATATATAAGTAAAACAAGCACCATCAAGAATTTAAAAACAAAGCTGAACTAATAAATACATCTATGTATGAAAGACACACTTCTACAAGTTCTACATTAAAAATCATCAGAATAAATACTGATACGCTGAGCTACTCTATTGCCAATAAACATTGTCTTTGAAAAGATGTACTTCGAAATTGCTGATAAAAACAAATACTGGGAAATAATTTCATTATTTAACTTCAGTACATTCTTGGGTTTGCTTGGTATATTGTATAGGTATTCTTCTGAAGTAGCTTCACTTTAGGCCTGCATGTTATTTGCCTTGAGGTTCGACTGTAAATATCAATGGTGCTTTTCACTAGGTTAATAGGATGTGATAGTAACTTCTCAGTAGAATAACGTTGGCATACACTTAGTTTATGAAGTATTGTCATCATTCATTCATGTACTCGAATAAAAACACAGCTCAATATGTTTAGTTATGGTGCAGACATTTTTGAATAACTTGACAGATTTCTGTTAAGCTCTGAATACTTATGGGGCTGTAAAAAATGCTTTTTACATTTCTTATAATTGACTTGGAAATTTCTCTTCCAAGATGTATGAGCGATGGCTTTTCTAGCACTGCCTCAGCTGGCAATCAGAAAAAAAAATATATATATATATTACCTACTGGCGGTCGCCAGTAGGTAGTTATAGTTAGGACCCCTTTTCCATAGGAAAACCTCAACATTCTATTTTGAATAACTTTGGCGCCGGTCGATGAATCCTCGCGAATTTCTCAAAATAGGTGGGGCGCTACGCTCCGCTCCTACCCTGAAAGTCTCGGGGGGATTCGTCAAGCGGGGGCTGAGATAAAAGGGGGGTCCCAAAACGCGTTTTTCCCATGCATTTTTCCATAGGACCTTTAGAACGAGCTACAGCCCGAACGGCTGAACAGAATTACTAGAAATTTGGCAGAGAGGTAGTCCCTAGGTCAAGGAAGTGCCTTTTGTAGGTTTGGTGTAAATCTGTTCAGTAGATTCTGAGAAAATAGCCTTTAAATCAATATATATATCTGAGCCCGCTTACGGTACGCTTACCGTACGCTTACCGTAAGCGTACGGTGGCGTGCGCGAGCGCGATTCTGATTGGCTCTTAGATCTTAGTAAACATTCGAATCGGCCGAAACCAGGAAGCGGCGGCCGCCATTTTGTCTCTCGCACTGAGTGTTGTTTATCAAACAAGATGGCCAAAAACATGTTACGGGGCTGTTTTGACAACTCCCTCCCACATAGTCATGTTGAGGGAGTCCCCAAACATCCCCCAAGAGCAAAAACGGTTTTATTTTTTTTTCGGCAATTTCGCCGAGTACGCTTACCGTACGCTTACCGTAAGCGTACGGTAAAAAAAAATAAATAAAAAAAACACTATCCACACTTACCCCACCCTCTCTGCTTTTGGTGGCCGTAGGCCACCAAATGTACAGGGCTTATTAATAGGAAAAAAAAACTAAATTTTGGCAACATGAAATTATAAAATCGAAATAAAAAAAACACTATCCACATTGACCCCACCCCCTGTGCTTTTGGTGGCCGAAGGCCACCAAATGTACAGGGCTTATTAAAGTTGATAAAAACCGTGCACGGAACGAACTGCGTTAAGTGGGCGCGCACGCCTCGAATGGCGTAAAGTAACTTAGCATTTAAAAAACCGTACAAATTCACTGAAAAAACCATAGGTTTCACACACGTTATAGTTAGGAATTAGCATTTAAAAAACCTTGCAAATTCACTGAAAAAACCATAGGTTTCACACATGTTATAGTTAGCGGAAATTTTACTGATAAAAAACCAGAGAAATTGCCCCGTTATAGTTAGTGCTGGCAACTATAACTCACGCGACCGCAATCTTCTGCTGATGACATATGTGTCTTTATGAAAAAAAAATATTTGTAATATATGTATAGCTAAAAATGTATGGAAGAAGACATGGGCAAATAAGTGTCTAAATACAGTATTAGCATCAGCAGAAGATTGCGGTCGCGTGAGTTATAGTTGCCAGCACTAACTATAACGGGGCAATTTCACTGGTTTTTTATCAGTAAAATTTCCGCTAACTATAACATGTGTGAAACCTATGGTTTTTTCAGTGAATTTGCAAGGTTTTTTAAATGCTAATTCCTAACTATAACGTGTGTGAAACCTATGGTTTTTTCAGTGAATATATATATATATATATATATAATCTACTGGCGGTCGCCAGTAGATAGTTATAGTTAGGACCGAGTTTCCATAGGAAATCGCAAAATTCTATTTTGAATAACTTTGGTGCCGGTTGACGAATCCTCGCGAAATTTTCAAAACTAATGGGGCGCTCCGTTCAGCTCCTACCCAGAAAGTCTCGGGGTGATTTGTCAAGCGGGGCCGAGAAAAAGGGGGGGTCCCAAAACGCGTTTTCCCCATGCATTTTTCCATAGGACCTTTAGTCGCAGCTACAGCCCGAACGGCTGAAAAGAATTACTTGAAATTTGGCAGAGAGGTAGCCATAAGGTCAAGGAAGTGCCTTTTGCAGGTCTGGTGTAAATCTGTTCAGTATTTCCTGAGAAAATAGCATTTAAAAGCATATCAATATCTATACGCGCGCACTGTGCGCACACCGTGCGAGCACCCTAACGTGCGCGAGCGTAATTCTGATTGGTGGTTACATGTTAGTCAATGTTCGAATCGGTCGAAATCAGGAAGTGTCGGCCGCCATTTTGTTTGTTTTCAGTGCGCGAGTGAAAAAGGAAGGTGGCAGGGTAGAGAGTTCCTGACCCCCTAGCGTTTGTCAGGGGGTCCCTGAAGGACCCCCGTTATAGTTAGTTCAGATAACTATAACTCGCGCGACCGCCACTCTATCACAAGGATGATGTCATCAGTGATGTCATGAGTGATGCCACTGACCATGTCATGAGTGATGTAATATGTGACATCATGAGCAGTGGATTGCGGGCGCGCGAGTTATAGTTATCTGAACTAACTATAACGGGGGAATTTCATTGGTTTTTTACGAGTGAAATATCCACCTAACTATAACATGTGTGAAACCTATGGTTTTTTAAGTGAATATATATATATATATATATATATATATATATATATATATATATATATATATATATATATATATATATATATATTCCACAAACAACAATCGGCACAAAAATACAACACCCAACAAGTTTCAGTCACCAGGAATAAAAATTGCAAATTGGCCACTGCCCTCGAGTGCGGTCCTTCCTTCCTGTATGTCTGGGAGTTGGGAGATATTGATTCCCTCTGTCATCATGTTTACCTCAAGCGCTGTTGGAAAAGAAAGGCCACTTTTTGAAAAAAGTAGACAATTTGAGAGAACTCAAAGTGTCTTGCATGGGACAGAAGAGGCAACCAAGTTCTTACCCACAGATTCTTCTCCCTGGCACACCAAGTGTAGTTACACTGCCTTTAAATCAATCATAAAACTGGATTTGTATCTGTCTCCTCTCACATTATTCGTGACACTGTGTGTGGACCTCAAAGCTGCTCTGTGTTTCATGTATTTTGCTGAGTTTTTCTTTGTGCATTCCCTCCTTTTAAGAAATATATGTACCCTCATAATTGTAAAAATATTGTTGATTTCCATGGGGAAAAATATTTTCTAGAGCTAAAAATAACGACACAAACAATCTTTTGATCTTGCATGAAGGGTAGTGGAGGACAGAATTACAGCATTTTCTACGTTAACTCATAGTCACCAGAATAAAGAAACCCATTGATTGACAATGGAGGATTTTGGAACTGGAGAAAAGGTTCCATTCGAACCCTTCCTCCTGCAGACTTGCGTTGCAGTCAAGAGACAACCAAATTTGAGAGCTAAATTAGTAAATTTGAAATTCCCTGTCAGTTAATCCCTGAGTTTAGAAATAGGAACATAGGGCAGATCCAATGGAACTTCAAAATGATTGTTTCGTCTGTGAGCTCCCACAAAGCTCCCTTCACTTGAGTTGCGCTTCTGCACTGGGGTGGTGGTGTAGCGGGCTAGCGGTGGATATTGATGGAGGAATGGGAAGTCCATCAGGAGATCCTGTTCTTGGACAGTGATTCGACGCTCAACTGGTATTTTGGAGGTTGTCTATCCCCCCTTACTGGGCTGCATATTCATGAAGATGGTGGCAGAAGTCAAACTACTAAGGCAAGCGTGCCACCTAGACAAGATCTGTAGAGAGGGAGAAGGCAGGCAGATCCTCGGGTGATATCAGCACGTGGAGGGCAATGCAGAGGGAGGATCTTTGGTGAGAGCAGTTTTCTCTCCCACAGAGCAACGGTCTCTGGAGTCTGTGAGAGAAAGGCAGAGCACACATTTCTATGCTGGGTTAAGTTATTTGGCTCAGAGAAAACTCCTGATTCTTTGTAGCAGATGGGAGCAGACTGACCATTGGAGACAATGTGCCTAAAAGAACTGAAACTAAAGACTCAAAGAGAAAACAGAGATGTATTCACATAGAAAGCATTGTCTACCAGGCAATGTCATGAGGCTGAGTCCGAGATGGGTGCTACTGTGCTGCGTTTGTCACAGGCTTAGTCCAAGGAGAGCTGGCAGTGATGTCTGTGCTTAAACAGATTGAAAATAAGATTTTGTCATCATCAAATAAACTTTATTCGATTCATTGAATCATAAAAGTAAGCATCATACATAAAACATCCTTAAAATTTTCCAATACAACATTTGGGGTGGATAAATATTTAGATTTCACAATATAATTTTTTTTAAAACATGATCTTAAGCTTTCATTGTATTCTATCACTATGCGAAAATAACTGCATGGATTTAAACCCTTCAACCGCATTACCTGGATTTCCTAACACAATTCATATTGTTTCCTAATTGATAATGCAGTTCTAATAAAATTAAGCACAGCACGACAGATGGCAATCGAAGATAAAGATAATAAATAATTGAAACCTTCTTGATGCGAACTAGGACAAATTTCCTTCAAAATTGGCCCAATAAAACGGGCCCTTATATCCTTATATAATGTGCAAAAGAGCATAAAATGCATTGTGCTTTGTTGGGCTAAATTATTACATGGACAGGGAGTCAGTCTCTCACACCAGCTCACTGGGTTAGGAAAAGCCAGAAAAAAGTGCACTGTGCAGAAACGAAACCTAGTCAGAAGGAAGCGTGATTGTGTATGGGTGCTAAAAGATAGTTACAATTCCTGGTCTCTTGGCTGCCTATAAACCAAATGCTCGTCGACCGAGTCAAGCATTCCTAATTCTTTGTAATAAGAGTTTTTTATGATTGGTTTCATATTAGCTGGTATGCTTTTGGGATTGTCATAATCATTTCCCAGACCAATCTTATTGAATGCATTTTTAACATAACGGAGCCAAGGAATGGACAATACATTTTCCAGGCTCATACAGTCCTTAATGATCTCACTAGTAAATGACAATTCCTCTGAAGACCACACTTTCCCCCATAAAATTAATGGGGCAATTTTAATTCTGTCTTCAACATAATCCACTCCCAATTCGGAGTGACAAAATTTCATAGGAGAACTAATAGAGACCACCAATAGTCTTTTTAAAAAATTGTTTTCCAGAATTTGTAACTGGCTACATTTTTGATAGCCCCATACTCATGCCCCATAAGTTGTAACTGACCAGCATTTTGATTTATACAAGGTAAGCATTTCCGCGTCCGGCTTATGACCCAACTTGCACGCAAAGCGGAACAAGCCCTCTATGATTCTGCTAGTGTGTTGGGCTCTCACTATGATCAGATGATCCCAATTCAGTTTATTGTTGAAGACGTTCCCCAGATATGTAAACTTAGATACTTTTTCTACAGTATTTTCCTTTACCACAAATTTCCTCGTTTTTGTTTGTTTTGGGCCACACACCATAATAAAAGACTTACTAAAATGTACTTTAAGATCCAGTGCCATCATAAAGTCAGTAAAAGCCATTAAAGCTTTTTGTAGGCTATTAGCAGTTAAAGTCATCAGTACCGTGTCAGCCGCATATGATAAAAGGGGAACCCACTTTCCTCCAATGCTCGGATAGTCCAGCTGCTGATCCAATAAAAATTTCTCCACTCCATTTGTATATAAAAGGAATAAAAAGGGGGCCAATATGCATCCCTGTCTGACACCCTTAGTAGACGCAATAGGCCTAGTTTTTTCGCCCCCTGGTCCATAGCATATAGAGACAGAGGTTGTCGAGTGCAATTTACGCAACAAAGTAATAAGTGCTTCCTCAAAACCCATTCTTTCCATTAATGTCCACAACTTCCCACTATATAACCTAGCTGTTCCAGGTAACATATGGCTAAGGCCAGTGGGAACTGGGTGATCCATCTGTCTTCTGAGGCACAGGTCACTCAAACCCAATATATAATGACTTCAGTTTGTGATTTACTCGAAATGTCAAATTTTGCTGTAAGACCCGCAGCCTAACTATTTACTCCTGGCACGTTTCAGGAGGTCAACCCAGCTGAAATGTATCAAGGGAAAATGCGAAGTACAAACTCTGACACATACAGAAAGAGGTGCCGTGAAACCTCTTTCCAAATTTAATTCCTCAATTCCCTCTGCAAATTCGTAATTGGAGGTATTTACGTCATCCGGTAAATACTTCACTCTGGAGAATTGGTATTTTGAATGGGTCGATAAACGCAAAAAGATTAATACACTTTTTAGTATTAAATCCTTGTAATAACAGAACCCATCAAACTGATGTTATACATTACATAGCTCCTGGTATGCTTTTGCTCTATCCCATATGCTGTCAGGGGCAATGAGTTACAATAAACATTTGTGACAAACTATCATTGGCGAACATTTTTTGATCTAATTTGGTCCAAGCAATGGGGTAGATGCTTATACAACTTACTTCAATTCCAATTTGGTTAGCAATAATTACTCACGTGTGGCCCTGGAGATGCTCCCTTGCTTCTCACAGTCAAGGGTGTCCACGAAACACAATTCCTCCTTGATTTTTATGTTTAAGGAACCACCCGGTAAAATATCAGTAAGCCCTGATTTAAAAAAAACACATAAAACAAGTAGTTGTATAAGGAAACTTCATATCTGAATACCTGTGTTCAATCAACAAATTAAGAATTATGGTGTCTTTAATAACATTACATGACATTCACAGATAACATGGACAAGATCAATCAAATATTGATATAAGGAGCAACAATTGATGACAAAAGCTAAGAAGCTGATAATGCAGTCATTTATTTTCAAGAAAAACAGAGGTAGGCCTCCAAAACATTTGTAATACTCTTAAAGTAGCGAGAAACAAAACTGTGATCCAGATTCAAATAAGTACTTTGCATTTGTAAAGGCAGTGCCGCTGACTTTGAAAAAGCAAATGCACACAATGCAAGTTGCAAGGAAATGGTATCCGTCCCACCTTGTTACTCACAACGGAATGAACTGGTGTTTTTCTATTGCATTTGTAAAGCATGGAATGGATAATGAATGCTGAGGGCCACGGTTGATCTACAAAATTTTAGGGCCCGCCGCAAAAGGGGGAAATCATGAGTCCCCTTTTATTTGAATGTGGCCTGATAACCACAGAAAGTGACATCAGAATGACATCACAGGAAGTGACATTGACTTATCATCCTCTTTGGTAACAGTGAAGCAACTTTTTTTTTTTTAATGTATTTTTATTGACTTTCCACAGCAATTATCCAGACATCGAATTGCAAGGCAACAATATATTCGTGCTGAGCATCAGTTATAGAGAATTGCAATATGCCAACGGGATACATAGATAACACTGTTGTCAGTATCTAAATACTCCATGCGTCATTTTAGTTTTACATCGTAACATTTTGTTTCAAACTATGCTCTTCTAAAACAGTGAAGCAACTTTACAAGATGTGACTTCCTTGGACATCAAAGAAATTGATAAGGACATAAATAGCAAGCTTAAACAAAATGAATACCTATCTCCTATAGATCAATTAAGTGTATATGCATAGCATTAATCTCACTAGCTGCAAAAGATACCCCCACTATCTTTTTCTGACAGGCCAATGGTACTAGCACAATGCCATATGCATGCAACACCAGGTCTAAAAGGCAGTTGAACTGTGAAAGGGTGATAATAACGTAATAACTTGTTTTTAATTTACTGCAGGACTGCTGATGTCTGCAGTTTCTAAAAACTGTAAATCACAGATGTTACTATTAGCTAATTGAAGGTGCTTCGTTTACCAAACTCGACTAGCCGGAAGACTGAGCCTGCCTTACACGATTCAAACTTATAGCCCCCATAATGCCACATTTTATTAACAGGGAGACTTCAGCTCAGTGGCGTATTCTGCTGTCAGTAGGCCTGTGTCAATGTGCCAGGCACAGTCCAACTCCAGACCAAGTGGCCATTTTTAAGGACATTAATGTGAAAAGAAAAAAGCAGTCCAGCCTGCATTACCTTCTTCCACTGCCTCTCTACCCACATATCTCTTCTCAGTCCCCTCCTTCTCAACCTCTTATAAACATATGTCTCTTATTTGCTGCCTCTAATTATGCCTTGCCCCTTAGGTGCTCCTTTCTGTCGATGGCTTTTGTTTTTCTCTTACTAATCGCCAAAGGTATCCCATCCAGTGTAATGAAAGCTCGGCCCTTACCTCTCGTGGCGATTCGAGAGTTTAGTGCTGCGCTTTCATTACACTGGATGGGATACCTTTAATAATTTGTATTTGATTCGGGAGGACGTACCCACACCAGGGAATACCTCTCTACACTTCCGGCTTAGGTGAACGGCTCTTCTACCTTAGCCTGGTAAAATATATTTTGTTTTCTCTTCCCTGCTTACTCTTTCGCCTCGCCTCGCTTTCATTTCTCCCCAGCCCTTGCCTCTGGTTTTTTTTCTCATTCTCGCCTCACTGTTGCCTGCTTTCCCTTTCTCTTGGCCTCTACCCTCTCCTTTGTCCCTCTCTTCTTGCAATTTGGTCCTTTGCTCTGATTTCTTCTCCATTTTATTACCAATACTGTCCTGTTCCCGTATCAACACTGTCCCTGTTCCCCATTTCGTGCCTATTTCCTTTTTACTTTCTAGCTTTTCTTTTGTCCTGTCCTACCCCTCCACTTCTTACATATTCTCCTCTTTCCACCACCGCACGTTCTTTCCTAATGTCTTCTCCGCTTCCTGTTTTCAGTTTTCTCCAGACCTTCGCCATCTCTTTCTACCCAGTCTAGCCTTATATTCATAACCAGCTGCGCTGCCCAAACCTCCTGTTCTTTCCGCCTCTTCCTCTCCCAGAGGTCGACTGGACTATGGACCATACACAGTGGAAGGAGAATCAGGCATCTTAGCAAAGGCCAAGGAGGATGGGAAAGGGTCCATTACATGTCAATAAGAGCCTCAGACAAGGCTTTACATGTGAAGGATTTGGCTTCATTACTGACAAACTTTCAGAGAAAGGTCGGATAGGGGCCTCTGCAGTGGGTTGGAGAGAGGAGATGTGGTCTGTGTGTGTGTGTCGTGAATGTCTATTCTGGGACTGAGCTGCACTCTCTTCAGTGGAGGTCCAGGCAAGCTCATGCCATGCCACAACACATATAATGCTTCTAGATTTTGCTTGAACGCTTCACTGCTACACTGCACAGCCCATCAAAGGGGCAGAGCAGTGGTTAATTTGTAAATAAATAAGTGCCGGGGCTCTCCTCAGCAGGTAGCTTGCACCAACCCATTTCTCCTCTTAGCGCTGCCTTAAACTGAACCAAATACTTACCATGAAATTGGGAAGAGAATGTGGCCTAAAGGCAGAGCTGCCGACCTTGGAGCTAGGGAACCGGGTTTGAGTCTCGGTGTCAGCTCAACATCCTGTGATTGCTGAGCACCGGAAACCATCATCTCAAATTAGGCACTGGGGCAGAGCCAGAGAGATGTAGTTGGGCAGAGGCAGGTGTAGGTGGGGGACTGACATCGGCTCGGTGCAGCCGCACGTTCTGCACATGCCTAGAACCGGCCCTGCCAAGGGCAAATTGAAGCCATTTACAAAGTGTGAGATGACAATCTCTGGTAGCACCGGCTGTGTGTGTGTGCAAGCTGCAGCCATCAGGAAGTGCAAACTATGGTCCTTTGGACTGCTGCATGCCTTCCAAAATGTCTAGTGTGACACTTTTTTGGGAACCGTGACCCATGACCAGGCTGATTCACTGCCAGTTAAATTCCAGTAACAGAGGTCTGCTGTCCTATGCTGGCCTCCGCATAAGTATTCAAGACTGTTCGTAAAGAGGTGCAAAGCCAGTGTCGGCTTAATAAGGCATGCTCCCACTGTGCAGAGTCCCTCTGCACATCGAAGGATTAATGAAGCGCTGAGGCTGCTCTTCCTGCTATGAGAACAACCAGTGAGAGAATCCGATCCACTGAGCAAAATGTCATTGTGTACACAAACTAATGATGCAGGCAATGCACCTCTGCGACGTGCAGCAGATGCACAGCAATCTGCCCCTCTGCCATGTTTGGCGTGCAAGGGTAAATTACCAATAAGCATTGCCATCGTCTCTTAGGCAGTTAATAAATGGATTTATTGTCACACCGATTAATCTGAGTTCCCTTACTGTAACAACATTGTAGCTGTGCTATGTGACGTCTTACACAGCCTGGGATAGGATAGAATTTATAGAGCGCACTAAAACCCACAGGTGTGAAGGCGCTATACGGAGCAAAGGAGTCAGCAGAGGTGAAGTGGCCCAGAAAAGGGTACTAAGATGATAAAAGCCCGGTTTTCAGATGTTTTTTAAAGGACATGAAAGAGCTCACATCTGAAATATAAGTAGGTAGGTCATTCCATAGTTTGGCAGCTGATACCGAAAAGGAGCATTCACCCCATCTAGTCTTCAAAAATCTGTGGATCCTAAGTTTTTTGCAAGAAGAAGATCTCAGTATCCTTCCTGGAATGTACCTTTAAAAAAGCGCATTCGTATGAGAGGGGCCCTTATGATGAAGGGCCTTAGAAACTAGGCACATAGCCTTAAAAGCAATAATGAAGGTAACAAATCCCCTACCTAACGGAATGCTGCTTTGGAGTGTTCAGAATGAGACGAGCTGCCCCATTTTGTACAACCTGAAGTTTGTTCAGGGAGGAACTATTAATGTTCAGGTACAAAGCATTGGAATAGTCCAACCGTGAGGTGACCAGGGCAATGATGCCTGACTGGTGTAATTGCGATGGGATGTAGGGGATGACCTTTTTCAGGGTCCGAATGATGTAGAAACAAGTGCTGACAGGGCAACTGACCTGAGTCATCAAAGATGAGCCCAAGGTTTTGGCTGGCCTGACAGGGGTGGGGAGAGGTCTGCAGAAATCTGGCCACCAAGTGCTTGACCAAATGGAGTTTTGAGAACCAAACATAAGCACCTCAGTCTTGTCTGCATTAATCTTCCGGGAGTTGTCCTTCATCCAGCAGATGATGCTGGGCATGCACTCATTGAACTTCCCTGCCACCAACTGCGGGTCCTTAGAAATAGAGATGATTACTTGTGTGTCGTCTGCATTCAACAGCACTTGAAAACCAAATGAACGCACCAGGTCAGCCAAAGAAGCCACATAGAGGTTGAAAAGGGTAGGACTCAGAGATGAGTCCTGTGGTACCCCACATGGGAGACTGAAAGCCTTAGCCTTGAAGCCTCCACAGCTGACAGTTTGAGCCCTGTTAGACAAAAAAATGAGTGGAGAAGCTGCAAGGCTGTCCCACTGACTCCCACTTGCTGCAGACGCTGAACCATCCATGCCGGTGAGACGGTATCGAATGCTGCCGAGATGAGTGAGAACTTCAACCACATGCTGCATCCTGCTAAGGACAGGCCCTCATCCGTCAAACAATCAATTTATGTGCGCACAGAAATGGTCAAATATACCATGTAATACCAAGAAATGTCACAAGCGTGCCAAGAAATCTAGTGACTCAATGTGCTAATGTAACCACTACAGTGTCGCATGTTTATCGACATTGTCACAGCTTTGAATCCCACGTATAGACTCAACTTCCATCCTTCCAAGGGTGATAAAATAAGCACCACTGAGTTGGGTAACATGAACGTCTGTAATCAGTATAATATACATCATTGGCGGTGAAAGTAGGCTTTACAAACTGTAATGTATCTATTATATAATTCTAAATATGGATATAAGAAACACATTTACAACATAGCATGGGAATTGTTTGTGGCTCAGTAAGTCGCATGACTGTTTTCCAGAACGCAAGTCATCGTACACACAAAAAGACACTAACTTCTCTGCAGACCGAGGCATAAGGAGACTTTAGAAAACAATAGACTTGCAATTTAATTGCTAAATTCAATCATTATTGGAGGTCTGACAGAAACCCATCTACTATGGTCAACTTGAGGAAGCTCGTAGGCTAAAACAGTTGAGCAAAAAATACATTAGATGACATAATTGGATACATAACTATTGGAATCTATCACTCACATTACAAAAATAAGAAGAATCTTTGAATTACTGAATATAAGGGTTTCTACATGGATCCTTAAAAAATGTAAATGCCAGCATTTGTAAAGCGCACAGCTAGCTCCGGAGAGGTATCCCGGCGCTGGGGGCCCTCGGGAAGATTAAGCAAGCTATTGCCCAGAGTCAGATTGTGCTGGGCTAACCTGCTGCCAGTGCCAGAGATCGAACCGTGAACCCTGTGGTCTGGAGTCAGGCACCCTGGCCGCTGCGCCACACCTCTTCCACGCTGCAAAATGGGTAAAAAACAGTGGAGTACCTCATCAAGTACTTGAGACCATAAATACTGAACTGTTTGATAAAAGTGCCAGCCAGGAACTCTTTTTTTATAGTTCTCAATAATAACCTTTCCCTTTACGGTGCAGCATTTTGTTCTCCAATACTCAACTTTATGGTTTTATTTCTTTTAATGAGGAGCTAATCCAGAGGGCTGTCTGGGGCTACTTCCTGAAGATAAGTCGAGCAGTGATTTCAGTCACAGGATGAAGCATTGAATCAAGCCATAGCTGAAAGACACTGCCACAATCAAGAAGTATAAAGCTCCTATAGAGAATGCCTGCCAGAGAGATGATGCTATTGGAATAGATCAGGAATGAAGATGTTTCTCCTAAATGGTGGTAGGGTTTAAAAGAAGTAGGTTAGGACTAGCCCAGGATGTAGAAATTAGTTTGAGTCTATTTCGGGCAGTAGTACACAAACCTACACACAGACACACCTGCTATATGGTTTTCTCCATACCATAAACAAATTCTATTTAACACTAATTTCAGCTGCTGGAGTCTTTACTAAGAAAGGAATGTTCATTGTGCAAAAGTGGAAAATGTACAAAAACTAATAGAATAGCTACCTTACCTGATCTAACGGCAGTGCCACTTTTTTCTCCTCCCTCACTATCCTGATCTGTTGTACTGGGGTCAAACTTTTCACCCATTCTCAAAATAGTGCCAGAATTAGGAACACAATATCCTGTTAGAAAAATACAAACAAGTGCACTGGAATTGTAATTATTAGTTGGTGAAACTGGAAAGTTAATCTATCAGAATGTGGATGATAAAGTGAGTGGCTAGGTTTTTTTAACAGAAGCCTTTTGACTTGGGAAAGACACATTTATTAGGGAAAATACACAGCACTACTACAAAACTCACATTATATATCCACATATATATTGTTGTGACTAGTCCTTTATGATTACTGAATTAATATGGGATCAGGATGGTCTAGGACAGTAAGTTCATTAAATGCAGCAATTAGCTTCCCAAATCCAATTAGACCCTTTTCCTCTTTCACACGCTCTTTTAGCGCTGTAGGTAGCTGAGAGGAAAGGAGGTCTCATTGTCTCACTCACCTGAGGTTATCAACCAGAGTCTTTGCAGTCAGGTAGAACTAGACTTAGGGTAATACCATATACATATATGTGCTTGTGAACTGACAGTGTAATTTACATATCTAAAGCGTATGCTTCTATCTACTCCAAGACTAACTTTTATGTGCTGTGGATCTAACCTGTATGTGCTGTGGGTGTCGAGTAGAACTACTCACATAAACAATAGTTAACTATACTATTCAATAAAAAATAAATATCTTATATATAAGTAAAACAAGCACCATCAAGAATTTAAAAACAAAGCTGAACTAATAAATACATTTATGTATGAAAGACACACTTCTACAAGTTCTACATTAATAATCATCAGAATAAATACTTATACGCTGAGCTACTCTATTGCCAATAAACATTGTCTTTGAAAAGATGTACTTCGAAATTGCTGATAAAAACAAATACTGGGAAATAATTTCATTATTTAACTTCAGTACATTCTTGGGTTGGCTTGGTATATTGTATAGGTATTCTTCTGAAGTAGCTTCACTTTAGGCCTGCATGTTATTTGCCTTGAGGTTCGATTGTAAATATCAATGGTGCTTTCCACTCAGTTAATAGGATCTGATAGTAACTTCTCAGTAGAATAACGTTGGCATACACTTAGTTTATGAAGTATTGTCATCATTCATTCATGTACTCGAATAAAAACACAGCTCAATATGTTTACTTATGGTACAGAAATTTTTGAATAATTTGACAGATTCCTGTTAAGCTCTGTATACTTATGGGGCTGTAAAAATGCTTTTTACATTTCTTATAATTGACTTGGAAATTTCTCTTCCAAGATGAAAAGGCTTTTCTAGCATTGCCTCAGCTGGCAATCAGAAAAAAAAAAACAAAAAAAAAATATATATATATATATATATATATATATATATATATATATATATATATATATATATATATATATATATATATATATATATATTCCACGAACAACAATCGGCACAAAAATACAACACCCGACAAGTTTCAGTCACCAGGAATAAATATTGCAAATTGGCCACTGCCCTCGAGTGCGGTCCTTCCTTCCTGTATGTCTGGGAGTTTGGAGATATTGATTCCCTCTGCCATCATGTTTACCTCAAGCGCTGCTGGAAAAGAAAGGCCACTTTTTGAAAAAAGTAGACAATTTGAGAGAACTCAAAGTGTCTTGCATGGGACAGAAGAGGCAGCCAAGTTCTTACCCACAGATTCTTCTCCCTGGCACACCAAGTGTAGTTACACTGCCTTTAAATCAATGATAAAACTGGATTTTTATCTGTCTCCTCTTACATTATTCGTGACACTGTGTGTGGACCTCAAAGCTGCTCTGTGTTTCATGTATTTTGCTGAGTTTTTCATTGTGCATTCCCTCCTTTTAAGAAATATATGTACCCTCATAATTGTAAAAATATTGTTGATTTGCATGGGGAAAAATATTTTCTAGAGCTAAAAATAACGACACAGACAATCTTTTGAGCTTGCATGAAGGGTAGTGGAGGACAGAATTAGAGCATTTTCTACGTTAACTCATAGTCACCAGAATAAAGAAACCCATTGACTGACAATGGAGGATTTTGGAACTGGAGAAAAGGTTCCATTCGAACCCTTCCTCCTGCAGACTTGCGTTGCAGTCAAGAGACAACCAAATTTGAGAGCTAAATTAGTAAATTTGAAATTCCCTGTCAGTTAATCCCTGAGTTTAGAAATAGGAACATAGGGCAGATCCAATGGAACTTCAAAATGATTGTTTCGTCTGTGAGCTCCCACAAAGCTCCCTTCACTTGAGTTGCGCTTCTGCACTGGGGTGGTGGTGTAGCGGGCTAGCGGTGGATATTGATGGAGGAATGGGAAGTCCATCAGGAGATCCTGCTCCTGGACAGTGAGTCGACGCTCAACTGGTATTTTGGAGGTTGTCTATCCCCCCTTACTGGGCTGCATATTCATGAAGATGGTGGCAGAAGTCAAACTCCTAAGCGAAGCGTGCCACCTAGACGAGAACTGTAGAGAGGGAGAAGGAGGGCAGATCCTCGGGGGATATCAGCACGTGGAGGGCAATGCAGAGGGAGGATCTTTGGTGAGAGCAGTTTTCTCTCCCACAGAGCAACGTCTCTGGAGTCTGTGAGAGAAAGGCAGAGCACACATTTCTTTGCTGGGTTAAGTTATTTGGCTCAGAGAAAACTCCTGATTCTTTGTAGTAGATGGGAGCAGACTGACCATTGGAGAAAATGTGCCTAAAAGAACTGAAACTAAAGACTCAAAGAGAAAAGAGAGATGTATTCACATAGAAAGCATTGTCCACCAGGGAATGTCATGAGGCTGAGTCAGAGATGGGTGCTACTGTGCTGCGTTTGTCACAGGCTTAGTCCAAGGAGAGCTGGCAGTGATGTCTGTGCTTAAACAGATTGAAAATAAGATTTTGTCATCATCAAATAAACTTTATTCGATTCATTGAATCATAAAAGTAAGCACCATACATAAAACATCCTTAAAATTTTCCAATACAACATTTGGGGTGGATAAATATTTAGATTTCACAATATACATTTTTTTAAAACATGATCCTAAGCTTTCATTGTATTCTATCACTATGCGAAAATAACTGCATGGATTTAAACCCTTCAATCGCATTACCTGGATTTTCTAACACAATTCATATTGTTTCCTAATTGATAATGCAGTTCTAATAAAATTAAGCACAGCACTACAGATGGCAACCGAAGATAAAGATAATAAATAATTAAAACCCTCTTGATGCGAACTAGGACAAATTTCCTTCAAAATTGGCCTAATAAAACGGGCCCTTATATCCTTATATAATGTGCAAAAGAGCATAAAATGCATTGTGCTTTGTTGGGCTAAATTATTACATGGACAGGGAGTCAGTCTCTCACACCAGCTAACTGGGTTAGGAAAAGCCAGAAAAAAGTGCACTGTGCAGAAACGAAACATAGTCAGAAGGAAGCGTGATTGTGTATGGGTGCTAAAAGATAGATAAAATTCCTGGTCTCTTGGCTGCCTATAAACTAAAAGCTCGTCGACCGAGTCAAGCATTCCTAATTCTTTGTAATAAGAGTTTTTTATGATTGGTTTCATATTAGCTGGTATGCTTTTGGGATTGTCATAATAATTTCCTTATTGAATGCATTTTTAACATAACGGAGCCAAGGAATGGACAATACATTTTCCAGGCTCATACAGTCCTTAATAATCTCTCTAGTAAATGACGATTCCTCTGAAGACCACACTTTCCCCCATAAAATTAATGGGGCAATTTTAATTCGGTCTTCAACATAATCCACTCCCAATTCGGAGTGACAAAATTTCGTAGGAGAACTAATAGAGACCATCAATAGTCTTTTAAAAAAATTGTTTTCCAGAATTTGTAACTGGCTACATTTTTGATAGCCCCATACTCCTGCCCAATAAGTAGTAACTGACCAGCATTTTGATTTATACAAGGTAAGCATTTCCGCGACCGGCTTATGACCCAACTTGCACGCAAAGCGGAACAAGCCCTCTATGATTCTGCTAGTGTGTTGGGCCCTCACTATGATCAGATGATCCCAATTCAGTTTATTGTTGAAGACGTTCCCTCGATATGTAAACAGTATTTTCCTTTACTACAAATTTCCTCGTTTTTGTTTGTTTTGGGCCACACACCATAATAAAAGACTTACTAAAATGTACTTTAAGATCCAGTGCCATCATAAAGTCAGTAAAAGCCATTAAAGCTTTTTTTAGCCTATTAGCAGTTAAAGTCATCAGTACCGTGTAATCCGCATATGATAAAAGGGGAACCCGCTTTCCTCCAATGCTCGGATAGTCCAGCTGCTGATCCAATAAAAATTTCTCCACCCCATTTGTATATAAAAGGAATAAAAAGAGGGCCAATATGCATCCCTGTCTGACACCCTTAGTAGACGCAATAGGCCTAGTTTTTTCGCCCCCTGGTCCATAGCATATAGAGACAGAGGTTGTCGAGTGCAATTTACGCAACAAAGTAATAAGTGCTTCCTCAAAACCCATTCTTTCCATTAATGTCCTCAACTTCCCTCTATTGACTGAGTCAAAGGCACTAGATAAGTCCATGAAGGCCAGGTGGACTGACCCACCCTTGGCCTTCATGTACTTACCCATAACTAGGGACAGGTTGAGACATTGTTCATTCGTTCCCATTCCCTTCCGGAAACCATATTGTGATTGAGATATAAGACCAGAGTCATTAGCCCAGGTTTCCAGACGGGCGAGAATTACCCTCCCCAGCATTTTACATGTGGCATCAATTAGGGATATGGGCCGATAGCATACAGGATCATTCCTGTTGCCTTTCTTATATATCGGCACCACCACTGCCTTTTTTTCCACGTGGTAGGGATGCGACCCACTATTATTGCCTTAAAAACATTTGCCAAAAATGGAGCCCATAATTGGAGATTGCCCTTAAACATGTCTAGGGGTACCCCGTCTGGCCCTGAGGCTTTTGCAGAGATGCCTTTTATTAGCGCCTCTTCAACTTCGCTGGCAGAAATAGATAAACTCATTTGGGTCGCAGTTTCCAAGTTAATAATTGTGTGGTCTTTTTGATGTTGCAAGGATACGCCGTTTGGATTAAATATTTTCGAAAAATGGTTTACCCAGGATTCCCCCGTTATAGTTGATTCCATGTTTCTAACAGCGTCTGTAAAAAAAGGACGGTTTATGACTTCCCAGAAGCCCCTGGAATCCTTGAGAGCGCTAGCTCTCTCCAAGTCGTCCCAGGCAAGTCTTCTTAATTCATCCTTCCTGAGCCCAATTATTTGTTTATAAAGTTGTCTTGCCGAACTTATTAAGGCCTTATCACGGGGGACCACGTGCAAGGCTTTTTTAAGGTCTTTTTGGGCCCTAGAACACTCTGCATTAAACCATCTAATTTCCTGCGGGGCGTTGTTCTTCTTCACTACCCTAGTCTAATTGTTGGCGACCTCTTTACAAATGTCTTCAAAACACTGCATGACCACCTCCGAAGTAGAAGCCTCAGATAAACATGTCAAGACTTTTCCAGTATTAGCTTTGACAATACTCTCTTCAAATTTTACAGCATCTATTTTAGACCATTTTATTTTCACCCCCTGACTAGGATTATAATTCATAGAATATTCATCACCTTTACCCTTTGCTGCCATTATTTGCAGACTAGTCGTCAGAGGGTTATGATCACTAGTAGGATTAGGTTCTACCGAAAAGCTTTCCACCAAATGTGAATATGTACGTGATATCAGCATGAAATCTATAGTGTTAGTCCTGCCCCCGCCCATAAATGTTGGATACTGGATAGGAGGGGTACAAACCAGAGTATCAAAAAAGCAGAGGTCATTGACTAGAACTATATCATTTAATGCTTCGCCCTGCGGGGTTTGTTTAAAATGAGCAAAAGGTTGGTTTTCAATATCTAATATCCCACACGCCGCATGCTTACTATAACGGCATAGGGTGCAATTAAAATCCCCTGTCCATATTATGCATACAGGGAAATGAACACTCGCAGCCTTATTAATCTCCTCTTTAAGGGTGTTAATAATTCCACTCTCATTTTGATCAAATATATTATAATACCAATTAATCAATAGTATTGGGACTTCAATTAAATTAGATCAAGATAATCTGGTACCAGGGCGAGTCCACAATATTCTCTATCTTTACTGATCCATATTTGACAGAGATCATGCTCACTAAACCTCCCTTTGCCCACCCTGCAAGTGACGGAGTTGCGTCTACTGTAAATGAACAAAAGCCGTCAATAACCACTTCCTCTCTGCACCATGTTTCCTGGAACCAAATTATATCAAACGTCTTAATATATAATAGCCAAGCCTCATCAGAGAGTCTAGTTCTAATACCCGTAATGTTCCAGGAGACCATTCTCAATGCATGGGCATATTGTTGGTCAATGGCCACCTTATCTCCCCTTCCTTCAACAATAGGCTGTTCTGCATGCTCAATACTTATAATACCGTTAACCCCTTCCTCGCAATCTGTGTCCAGATGTAAAAAATAATTTGGACTATTAACTAAACTATATAGTGGACGAGGGGCCTCAGTACTTTTTAATGAACCGGGGCCTATATTAGATTCATTATTTAGGTAATCAGTATTCCTTCTGTCTCTCGTTTTAACTTCCGGTTGGTCTATGTCTCCGCAAGATTTTGTCATTGTCGAGTGTACAGGAGACTATGGAAAAGAGAGAGCGGGAAGCGCAGCGCCAGAGTGGGACGACATCGCTGAATTCCGAGGCGGCAGCGGACTACAGGCTCCAGGAGGCTTAGGGGCTTAGTGACCAGCAGCGGCCCCTCCCTCCCTTTGCACAGGACTTCAAAAAGCACCTCGCGCTTCCCGCGTTGCGGGATCGCGCGCGGGACGCGCCGGGCGAAGCCCGGGCCAAGGGCCGGCCCGTCTAAGCCCGTCAAAGACCGGAGAAGACTGGACTGGGCCTCCCCCTATTGATTTTAATTACAGTAAGGTTGCAAGACTTTATTCAGTACAATGTTATTTTAACTGTTATTTTGTATATACTATCGACGCCCACATCCATAGTGACATCTAGCGTGTGATCTTGGTCATTTAGATAGGTTTAGTAAATATGGTATTAAAAAATATCCCGCTCACTGGTGGGGCTGGAACTGGGATAATTGGCACTATAGACGCCTTTTTTACGAAGGCTGTGACTGTTTTGGAGAAGGAGATAGCCCTAACGGAACAAAGACTATCCCTTGAACCTGTGTTTATGAGAAAGTCGTCCTTGGGGAAAATTGCT
The DNA here is from genome assembly GCF_964204655.1 of Triturus cristatus. Lineage (NCBI taxonomy): Eukaryota > Metazoa > Chordata > Amphibia > Caudata > Salamandridae > Triturus > Triturus cristatus. The sequence goes on along the minus strand of NC_140592.1, from coordinate 762,129,522 downwards.
AATGTACTGTCTCCCGACCCAATAGAGACCCAAAACGCTCACTTATCATGCCCACAACAAAATCTTTCCACAGTATTGGATATAACTGGCGTAGACACAAGCTTAGAATCTTTCATGGCTTATCCAATTATGGAACCTTGTCGACGAAAAAGCCTTCTACCAATTAATAACAAGCCACCATCTGATTGCACTAACCGCGTATTAGTAGAGGGAAATGTCTCCAGTTTAAAACGTAAACGAGGTGGAAAGCAGCATAAGGGTGGGCGCTATAAAAAGAGCAAAAGTACACTACCTATGCACAACGAAAAGGGGATAACATATAGGGATAAAAACCCCATACAAGTTGAAAATACTGTTCCCAACAACATAAACTCGACCGTTGATATAACGGACAGTCCACCTGTAATTGACAGAAACACAGTATGCTCATTGGATAACATTGAGCATTTAGTCAGGTTTTTGATTCTCCCACTGTTAGAACGTACCAGACGCTTAGGCACACAGTTAGAAGTCCTGGAAAAAATCACGAGGGAGAACTCAGCCTTGCTAAAAAAAATTAGGGGACGATAAACTCATGACATATAATCCTACTGTAGCACCCAAAAATACACAATCATTACTACTAAGTACTAAACTTGGACAAGGTAATATAAACTTGGCTCTACAGGAAGGTGAAATGACGATGATGGATATCGATAACACCACACAAAATGAAAAGGCCAGAAAGGTAACTAATACAGACAGTCTTAATTCATGTATAAATGAAGTCTCTGATAATATGGCATCCGGGTTACAAAAAGTAAGAGAAAATAATGGAAAAGGTCATAAAAAAAGAATTGATCTACCACCGGACTCCTATCCCTACGTAATTGTACTTGCAGGGGTCCCAGAGTGGAGTAACATTAGGGATGAAACCACGTCTGAATTAAAAAACAAGGTTATGTTTTGGCTAGGGAAAAACAGACCTCTCAGACCTGATTTATGTGGGGAAATCATTAATGTTCGCCGTGTAAATTGGCTCGGGCCTACAGCTAAAGATATTACTGGGGATTGTATCATCGTAAATTTCAGAGACTCAAGAGTTACCGAATTTATTCGTGGCTTTCCAAATTATGGAAACCCTGGAGGAATTCGGTCTTTGGATTTAAGTTATTTTTATCCACCAGCTCCCCCTGTTGCTGTCACTGGTCAGAGACTGACTACAATACGTTATGAAGGAAGGCCCCCCTACGTCAGAAATCATCGTAAAGATAACAGGGTGCCTATGACGCATGGTGGTTTCAGACCGTATAACCCTGACCATTATCATCAGATAGGGAATTTATTTAATGTCCCAACGCACAACAGATTTGACACTCTATCAGGCTTGGGGGGGGTGGATTGACCAGCACGGGAACAGATTATTGATACCTGTGTGGAATATTCCACCCCTGTTCAAGTAGGGGACAGTCAGGAAATGGGGCTTCCCTATGACCGAGCAGCACAGGATTTGGCTAGTATCAAACTTAAACTTAATGAAAGGGTGGACAGGACACTTTTGGGAATCCAAGAAGAGAGAAAGGGCATTACAGAAAAGATTCTTGCCAATACTACCAACCCAAGACATGCCACACATGATAGGACTGAAAAAAACTGGTCTATTATTTACTGGAATATCGCTGGCCTTAGGACAAAATTGGATAATCCGTTATGGCATAAACTAATTGAAGACCACGATGTTATATGTCTACAGGAATCCTGGGCGAAAGACGTATATCATTTGAATGGTTTTAGAACTATTTTTACTCCGACAATTGGCTCAGTGCATGGCAGAGCTAAGGGTGGGCTCTGCACATATGTCTCTAACCGTTTTACTTGTCAAACTATCGAGGTCTTTCATAATACCACTTATTACCACATTGTTGGCCTACACATGAAGAAAAATTTCTGTATTCTGGTTATTAATTTTTACAATAATGTTCCCCCGGCAGACTCAGCTTTAATTTTTAAAAAACTTAGCTCGGAAATCAACTCCATACTTTGTAATAAAGGAAAGGAGTGTGTCGCCATATGGGGGGGGGGATTTTAACTGCACTATTTGTAATAGAGCCAGGAATGGAATTTGTGGTCTAACTTTGGATAAAGAGTCCGCACCAACACATTTTGAACATAATGGTAAGGGCGACGCCCTAAATGAGATTCTTTTTGTGAATCACTTAGGGTTTGCAAACACTTTATGTCAACCAGAAGTTCTGTTTACTCCCACCTTTTGTGGTAGGGGACTCTCCTCTGTAATTGATTTTGTTTTGATTTCTTCGTGCTTTAGGAGTAGTGTTAGAAACTTTGATGTTTTAGAATTATCCATCAGTGATCATTTTCCCATTAAGGTGGAACTTAGTAACCCCTGTGTTATCCTCGATAGCACTCCCAGGCCACAATCTAGAGATATTGTTATCTCTAGACAAAACGGATACGCCATAAAATGGTCAAAAATTGTACCTGCTGACTTTCTTTCTAACCTAATTAAGACATGTAACACATGTTTCAACACTTGTCTGGATATTGCCTCCAAAGATCTAGAAGTAGTAAATGATTTTAAATCTATTGTAACATGCATTAAGGAAAGTCTGTGGGTTAGTTTGAAAAAAGATAATAACAGAAACAGGAAAAAGGAGGGATGGTTTGACCAAGAGTGTACGAAGGCACACTCTAAACTTAAATTGGCATTAAATGGACAAGTAAGGGATAAAATCCAGATCAGAGAGCTTCGTAAGTCTTATAAACTGGCAATCAAGAATAGGAGGGCCAGCTTAAAGAAGGAAGCGTGGGAGGAACTACTAAGTGCTTCAGAACGGAGAGATATGACTGCCTTTTGGAGGGCAGTAAACGCACCATATTTTAAGGATGACACCAAGGCGAGGATTGAGATAGCCATTGGTGAGAATGAATGGGTGAGTTATTTCGAGTCCCTTTACAGCCCCGTTGACCCTTTGAGTGATTCGATAAAGTAAGATTTACCTAACATACCCACAAAATTTAAGAGTTTGAACCTCACATTTACCTTGAGTGAGGTGTTGAAGGGTATTAGTTTGAGCCAGGGGGGCAAGGCACCAGGCCCTGATGGGGTACCTGTAGATGTTTTTAAAGATAATCTTACACTATGGGCTCCCCTATTAACTAGATTTTTGAACGCTGCTTGTAAGTTAGGTCTCCCTAACACCTGGTATGAATCAATAATAGTACCAATCTTTAAAAAGGGCGATAGGGAAAGCTGTAAATGCTATCGCCCTATATCCCTACTCGATTCTACCATCAAAATTGTGGGCAGGGTTATTCTTGAAAGGTTGCAGGTGTGGGCAGACGAGCACAAGATTATCAGCGACTTGCAATATGGGTTCAGGGAAGGGGTCGGGACTGTTGATCAAGGACTCAACTTATTCATTCTATTGGAAAAATATACCAAGGCCAAGGCCGGGAAAATGTTTTTAACTTTTGTAGATTTAACTTCCGCCTTTGACTGTGTTACACACAGCAAACTATGGTTAATTTTAACACGATTGGGAGTTGAGGATAATATTATTTGTTTCCTAAGAGAGTTGTACAATGGGGCCAGGGCTACAGTTAGATTCGGTCTAAAGGGAGAATGCACCAGAATGTTTAATATTGCGAGGGGAGTAAGACAAGGATGCGTCCTTGCTCCGTTCTTATTTACAATCTACATCAATGGGCTTGAGGATGTCTTGCTGAGGGACTGCACAGATATGCCATCGGCAATAAAACGCCATATCCCGGCCTTAATTTATGCCGATGATGCCGTTCTGATGGCAAGGACCCCTGTTGTAATGCAAACTATGATTACTTCCTTTTCCACCTTCATGACTAGTTTGGACCTGAGGGTGAACTGTACAAAAACTTATTCCATGAATTGTGGCACTAAAACTAAACAGAGGAAAAAAGCTATGTTCATAGAGTCTAAGCCATTAGAACATATTTCTACTTTCCCCTATTTAGGAATTATGTTTGAATGCTCAGGTCAGTGGAATGCTGCAGTTAAGGGGAGAAACATGCAATTCACTAAGTCCATAATGGCCCTTAAACTTTTTAGTAAAAAGATGGGTAAGAAACCATTGAAAGAGTTATTGTGTATTTACAAATCCAGTTGTGTGGCCGTGGCAACTTATGGTGCAGGAATTTGGGGTTACTCAAATGTAGCTAGTATTCAGCTAACAGAGAATAGTTTTTTGAAATTTCTTTTAGCTACCCCAGACGGCACATCCACTTTTAACGTCCATGCTGAGCTTGGAATGTTATATATTGAGGACCTCGTTAGACTTCAACCTGTCCTCCTGTGGTATAGGGTTTGGACTACAATTGAGTGTCATCTGAATCGCCTCATATTGAGGGATACCCTAAATCTGGAGAATGTGCACCGAATAAAATGGCTGAAGTATATTAAAAGCTTCTGCGGCCACATTAACCACCCGGAATTTTATGATGATCCTGAGTCTATGGCAACGATCTCTAGGAAGGAACTGAAAAGGTTATGCATTATGTACCTAGAGGAGTTAAGAGAACGAACGGAACTGACAAAGAAAACTGTGATGTCCCATCAATTGATTTTAATATCGCAGGATATCCAACCATACTTAACCCTGCGGTTGACGGAACATGAAAAGTTCCTGCTGATACGTTTTATACTTGGGTTTCTTTTTAGGTCTGTGAGTTTTCCTGTACAGAATGATTGGTCAGCTGGAATTATTAAATGCCCCTGTGATAATATTTCCTCCCAATCGGACATTCATATTTTATTATTTTGTAAATATTATGTTATACCTAGGGAAAGGTGGATTAAGCCAATCATAAAATATATGAATCTTAGACAATGCCGACCTGCTTTCTTGATTATACGAAAACTTGAGGATATATTCACGGTCGCCTCGGTTTCTGTATTTCTAAGAAATGTTTTCCATTTAAGAAAATCGATACTGTTTTAAATGTATTTTAGAGCCCATGTGCCTTTTAACACTCATTTTATTTTACCACTATTGACTTGAAATTATCTGAAGTATGAAATGCTTAAACTTGAAATTTGAATTTTGGATTATGAATTGTGATATAATATGTCTTTTTATGTACTTTCATGGTTATCATTGTTTTATAACCGAATAAAGTCTTAATGAATGAATGAATGAGTGGATTGTAATGAGTAAGCTGGAGGAAGTTACATCCCTCTGTAGGCACGAGATGAAGGCAGAAAGAGGAGGTGGATCAGAGAATTCATTTTAAGCAATCTTATTGTCTAACTTGGAGTTCCAAAGTGAATTCCTGGAAAATGAGGGGAAAGCCCCTTGCCCCAGGACTCTAGGATAGCTGCCTGCTAATGAATCAGAGGTCTTGAAGTATTTGCTGAAGAGCTAGTTGCACAATTAAGTAGTGGCAGCTGATGGTGATTCTGACATAGATCTTAGGAGGACCATAAAGCTCTCAGCAGGGCTATGGAAATGTTCAGGTGGACATACACTAATCCCAGACAGAAGTCAATTAAACTTAAAACTTAAAACAGATTTTAGAAGATTGGATCTTAATTGGAAGGAAGCAAAAATACACAGATTCCCAAATAGGAGTCATGTCACACGTCAGAAGAGACAGGAGTACCAGAAAATCAAGATTTTCTGGTACTGGTACTGGTACTGGCGACCGTAAGAGTGAAAAGTGAAGGGAAGACCTTTTTTTCACAACCACAGGTGAACTAGGAAATATCTTTGTTCTTGCAACATGGTTTAACTGTCACACTGCCAATCGCATATCCTGTATTGGTATGTGCCGTCTAGTTCTTGTGGTGCCTGATATCTTATTTCGTAACTTAAGGACGTTTGGTACTTTCACTGTGGTACTTAATTGTTTCCCCCCTCTTCTTAACTACTCCTAAGCCCTAGCCATCGACACGTCCCATGACCACACATTTCGAAGATTGAAGAGGCAAAAAAATACGCCATAAATTGTTATTTGGAAGTTATGACCCAGAGTGACTATCGTTATGGGGAATGTTCCATTTCTATTATGCTGAAAAGTCAGTGTTTGTGTATGTATGGTTAAGCCTGCCTTCCTCAATAAAGATTATTGAAAGCTAATATCAGGGACACCATCAATAAAGAGTAATTTCCCCTGTGGACACCGCTTGGTATGCAGCCACACAAAACATTACCCAAAAACTTATGTTGGGTTTAGGATCACATGGATACAAAAACAGTTTACTAACTGCAGCACTCTTACTTGCAGTCACATACAACAGTATGAAAATACATAAAATTTAATTATGTATTCAGAAGCATAAAAGTGCGGTTGGGAATTCTATTTTCACAACGAAATTGACCTCCTATTTCAAGGAAACCATACATATTGAACAGTCTCTGTAATGGACTGTCCTCCAAAATTGAAAAAAACTGGTGGGAAAACAATAGAATGTGCATTGCTAGGTTAGAGCAGAAATAAATACATAGTCTGAGTAGTAATTGGAGTGAGGTTAGCTCATGAGGCCCGGGAACTCAAAAACACAGATAGGTGTAGAGTACCTGCAGGACTGTAATAGTGCGTGTTTCTTCTAAGGCAACTCACCGCATCTCTCCCATAATATTCACTCACTATCAGGCACATGCATCAAAGCTTTTTGCAATTGCAAATGGTGCGATTCGCAAAAATCGGCCGTTTGCGATCGCAAAAATAGCTTTTGCGATGCATGAAACAAGTTGCCACTCGCAATGTAAGAAATGTCAAATTTTTGCGATTTCTTGAATTGCGATTGCATTTAAGGAATCGCAAATTGCGATTCCTTTAATGCAATGCAAGATACCTTTAAAAATAGCGATTTCGCTATTTGATCCCGCTATTTACCGTGGAATCATACCACATGGTATATAGCGAAAACTTTGAAAAATGCACGAAAGTGCATTTTTCAAAGTTGTAGGGCATGTGTGTGCACACCATATGTGCACGGATCAATTTCAGGGGTGCATCAGGGTGTCCTTTGACACCCTGGCACCCTTGAAATTGCATGCGCAATTTGTGAGTACCTACTGGTACTCGCAAATTGCGCTTGCAATTTCCCATTCATTTCTATGGGCCTGTAGGCCCATAGGAATGAATGGGAAGCTATTCCTTATTTGCGACTCGCAATTTTCGAATCGCAAATAAGAAACGTGTAGGAATCGCTATTATTATAGCGATTCCCACATGCATAGGATTTTGCGAGTCCTTAATTGCGAATCCATAATATTCTCAATTAAGGACTCGCAAAATCCTAGCTTGATGGATTTGCCTGTATAGGAATAAGAGACTAGGTACTATTCTGTCATTATTGAGTGATGTCTGAACGAACAGGACATTCTTATTTCTCCTGACCATTCATGCATTATTTCACACAGTTGTATTACGTTTTAAAATGGAGGGTATAAATAAAACATACATTTTGTCTGAGCAATGGCCCGATAAATCAATTCCACGCTTTAAACTTTCTGACCCAGTTCTTAGGTTATAGCCAGTTACAGTAGATGATTTCCAATTTTATTTTCAAAATCAAAATAAATACGTCATTGTCAATTATTTCTGACCTGTGCCAGGATCCCCAAAGTTGTCCATTTCAACTGCATTCTCAGCATCCTTCAAATGTTGATTGGGCATGAATAACACTTCAGGTTCAGCGGCAAAAAGTTCTATTAAAAAAGAAAAAATGCATGATTTTCACTTTCCCCAGCAAGAAGCTGTATTCAAATAGCTAATTTATTTAACATAAACACTGCAAGCTCATCACCAATAACCAGGCACACAAAAAACGCACAATTGTAAAGAGGAAAAAAGAAGGTACACTCAAGTAATTATAAACACATATTTAAACTATAGTTGCATATAGACAATGGAACTGCAGACGTAGACTGGAAGGAACAGAAGTGCATCACATTTAATAGTGGTAAACAAATGGAAATTATGGTTATATTTGTATCAATTAATGTATAGACATGGCAATCAAATCATGAGGCAAAACCAAAGGAAATGATGGACGGAGTGTTGAACATTGCAAGCACTCACCCCCAGTCAACTGATCTGGGTTTAATCCATCACCGTTCTTTAGCCCACTCTGCCACCCCAGTTCAGACATGGCCATATGCAAATCAGTCTGACCCTGTGCCTCATGGGAACAGTCCAGCCCGAACTGCCAAGCCATGTCTTCCCTGGACCGGAAACAAGCTTCCTAGGACCGGTTTCTGGCATTTCAGCCGTCTTCAGCCAGGCTTGCTTGAATCCAGTGGCAAAGTGAGCAAGGGACTCACGTCTGAGCATACCCTGCCAACTTATGGCGAACAAAGCAAAACCAAAGGAAATGATGGACGGAGTGTTGAACATTGCAAGCACTCACCCCCAGTCAACTGATCTGGGTTTAATCCATCACCGTTCTTTAGCCCACTCTGCCACCCCAGTTCAGACATGGCCATATGCAAATCAGTCTGACCCTGTGCCTCATGGGAACAGTCCAGCCCGAACTGCCAAGCCATGTCTTCCCTGGACCGGAAACAAGCTTCCTAGGACCGGTTTCTGGCATTTCAGCCGTCTTCAGCTAGGCTTGCTTGAATCCAGTGGCAAAGTGAGCAAGGGACTCACGTCTGAGCATACCCTGCCAACTTATGGCGAACAAAGCAAAACCAAAGGAAATGATGGACGGAGTGTTGAACATTGCAAGCACTCGCCCCCAGTCAACTGATCTGGGTTTAATCCATCACCGTTCAAATCATGAGACAATGTACACACTGTCCCTTCTTCACAGACAATTGGAAATCAGGACCAAAACTCCACACTCCTATAAATCACTTTCCTTCTGCATGCTAGTGAAGTTACAAGCTTCATTTTAAATGTATTTTATGTTTGTTACATGCCAACAAAGTGAACATACAAACACTAACAGCCATTAAAGAGTGGACATTTTAAAATTCATTTCATACATCTAAACTATTAAGATACACATTTACAATATTCATGCTCATTTTATTTCATCAGATCAATCTTTAAAACTTTACCCACTCCTCATATTTGTCCATCTACATATTATATTCACTGAAAAAATTAAATGTTACAGTGACGCTTTAGTTAGGCGAAAATGTCAGTGCCAAAGTACTGTATTAAGGACCGTTTTAAACTAAAATAACACTGAAATTCACCAGTTATTGTTATCTCTACTAACTAAAACTCGTGCCTTAAGGTAACTATAACTCGCACCCCCCACCATGCACAATCTTGTCATCAAAGATGTAATTTCAGATATTGCAGTGATGTTATCAACAATGTCATAGAACGTGTCATGAGTGATGTAATAGGGGAGGTAATTAGCAGTGCAGGCGAGGGCACAAGTAATAGTTACCTTAGAACATGAGTTATGGTTACTAGAGATAACTATAACTGGTGAATTTCAGTGACTTTTTGAGTTTTAAACCTTACATTGGTATTGAAAGTTTCACCTAACTATAACGTCACTTAAACCTTTGGTTTTTTTCACTGAATTTGTAGTTGTTTTTTAACATAAAGTAATATTTTATTACCATACGTAAAGCCAACACCACCACGCACGGCATTCATCAAAGCGCTACGTAGGGTTGGTCGCAGAACCTGGCATGCATTCCCCCTTCCCATGCCCACTTTTGGCCATTGCGACTCTTCCCCAGAAGCAAAAAAATATATTATTCGGGAGGGAGTGGAATCCCTCCCCTATCCTGAATGGGCCCCCATCCCCCAGGGTCATACTTTATAAGGCAGGGGGTGCATGGCCACCCTTTCCAAGCCTCAAGAGGCCCCAGAGACGCAATGAAAACATTAATAATAGGGGAGGGGGGGCATGATCCTCCTCCCGAGCCCAAACGGGCCCCAAAGACCCTATCCCTCGGGGCCATACTTTAATTATAACCCAAATAGCATAAATTAATTATAGGAGGGGTGGCGCTTGGCGCCCCTCCCGAGCATTGAGAGGCCCCGGGACACCATTCCCCGGGGCCTTTTCCATTTAAATGCACTTGGGGCTCCCACAAAACATACAGATGGGGCTGCAGAGCGAGCCCCCGCAGCCCAAGCCGGCTCCCGCATGGAAAAGAGCCGGTCACGGGGGCTGGGGTCTCACGGAAGGGGGGCAACGCGTTCCCCTCCCCTCTAGTTACTGTTTGGCCCTAGGGATAGTGCCCCAGGGGCCCATTTGGACTCCGGGAGAGGGGCTGCATGCCGACTTCCTTAAAACTAATGTGCTTGGCCCCAGGGGATGGGGTCTGCTGGACCTCTTAAGGCTCAGGAAGAAGACAAGCATGTCCCATCCCCTTTTTTCATAAACCTGGCCCCGGGGAATAGGGACCCTGGGACCCATCTGTGGCTTGGGATGGTGGGCCACATGCCCCCTTCCCAGAATATCATAAAAATGAAAAGGCTGGTGGGTGTCCATTTATTTTTAAAAGCCAGAATCGCGTGGGACTCCAATGGGGCTGCAACCTTTTTAAAAATATTTTGGCCACACAGGGCCTAGAAGGGCAGGGTATCCCGAACCTGTACACTTGCATTATTTTTTTTAACTAATCGCAGGACAGGGAACGAAGTCACTGAGTCCCAAAATGGCTGCCTGCAACATGTTTCCTCATGTTGCAGGCAGCCAATCTGAGGGTTGCTCTTGCGGGAGCGATCTGGACGGCCCATGGGTAAAGAAGCCCCCCTGGGTCAATCAGATGGCTCTATTTTTTTTACTGGATTGAGCGGCTCCCGCAAGAGTCTATCAAACTCAACTGTCCAGATATACAAAGACTTTTGGCGCTTAATATCTCCAAAACTACTGAACCGATTTACACCAAATCACAAAAAGCAGGCTTTCTGAACTAAGAGCTATAGCAGCATTTCATTAACCTTTGAATCTGTATTTTACTAAAAACTGAAACTAACTGTTGTGGACGTTTATTTAGCAGACAAAAAACAAGATAGGCCTAAGAGTTTGCACCACTTGCATACAGATTTGGCTTAGTCTCTTTATTATAAGAAGTATTTGTCCAACTTCCAGCAAATTCTACTGAATGGAGCCACTCCACCCTCATCATTAGCACCCAGAGTCTGACCTCTTGTGATTGTTTAAAGAATAAATATTTCTGGAGCATGGGTTTACTCGCTGTCTATTCTATGCGATTCTATTCTCCATATTGGAGTTTCTTATCAGTAGTTTTATCTCTATCTTCCAACCTTGACTAACCTCCAATAGCTACCCACTCGTCTCCTTGGGTCCCAGGTGTTCTAAGATTCATGTTCTAGTTGTAAGCAACAGACCTGGTGACTCTTCACCAACTGACTTTTTTTTATTATATGTGACTCTGTTCCTTCTACTTTCAAGTCAGCTCGATGTATATGTGATAAAACCTTTGCATAGAATTTATACTAAACTCTAATCTTAATGCAAAGTTTGATGTTTCCTTACACAATGATAACAAGTTTACCAAAAAGCCATCTCCACTTTAGAATTTTCAAGTTTTCAAGAAATAATTTCAGAGCCATTTAACAACAGGCATATAAGCTTTGCTTCAACGGAATGTACTAACATCTCAATTGATCTTCTACCGATTTAGTTGTCTACTTTATATAGAGCTCCAGCTACCATTTTTGAACAAGATACCATTCCCTTTGTGTGGATCATGGGTAGATTGCTTGCAAAGTTTACACCTAGATATGCATACCAGTGTACATCTTTCAATTCCTTTCCATCTAACTTCAAAGTGTTCTTCAGTCTGAAATTTCTCGTCCTAAATGTTTTGTCTTCTGAATATTTAATTTTAAGAATTTATCTTAACAGCATTGACAGAATCGTTCAGTGATCTCTGAAAGCCAATGGAAGTTCTATCAAATATTATAGCATCATCTGCTTAGTAGACACTAAGGGCCTAATTACAATGGCGGTTCGTCGGACTGCCGGCTGCCATCGTATTGGGCAGGTGACCGTCCGACAATAAGTGGGCGATTCCACCAAGCCTAATATGATCAGCCTGGAAAGTGTTTTTTTCTACTGTGACTTGTGCTGCGGCCCAGGAAAAGGGCTGCAGCAGAAAAAGACACTTTGTGCACATACATGCACTGTGTGCCAGGCACCATGTGGTGCCTGACACAGGTGCATGGATGTGTGGAGAGGCAGTGCATGTGCCCCCAGGGCCACTTAACAGTTGCCCATGGGGGACAGGGGCCCTCTTGGGGCCTGCAAAGTCTGTTTTCGTCTGCCTTTTGATGGCGGTGGGACCGCCATGGAAAAGCAATCCGAAAGGGACATCCTAATCCCTATGACGGTGCAGGCACCGCCTTCATTGTAGGGATAGGATTCCGACCACTACCCCAATGGGCTCTTGGATCCTGTCAGAGGAAGCAGTCTTACCCCCGACCACTGCGGTCTAACCAGCTGCATCAAAATTTGCCCTGGATTTTGGGTGGACCGCCATTGACGGCCTGTCGGTGGCGATCTGCCCAACATCGTAATTAGGCCCCATGTATCTCTTAGCTCCATGCTCAGTGGAAATCTTTGCACTTTACTAAGGAGTACAGGAGCATCAGCAATAGTTTCTTCTATATCCACATGTGGGATTACTGCAACATTTACAATACCAGTGTTGTATATATGACTGTGTCCATGATGACATTTTGTTAGTCTGTAACAGATTGTGGCAGGCTGGACTGGATGAGGTGCAAAGACAGATTCAATTTTACCATATTTAGCTATTTTGACAGCCAGTTAACGTGCATTTCACAAACACAATTCGCCTTAACTTAAGAAGCCACCTTTTCACATACAAGGTGTTATAGACCACAGTATTTTGGTCCCAATGGGCAACATTAAAATATTTTAAAATATTACTTCTGTTACACCCTAAGGCATCTGGATTGAATTACAACCCAACATCATCTTCCATAATGGTCAAAAACTAGTGCTGCTCTGTGTGCATGTGAGTGTTTTTGCATGCAAATGCATGTCCATATATTTGTTTTAATGCAAAGTGTGTCAACAGAAGAGTATCTGGTAACAACTGAGTACATTTTTGTAATCAAGAATTTAAAATCCTTGTTTATCCTTGAAGATGCACTGATTTTGTCACGTCCCTTTCCAGTACCTTTTTAACCTCTCATCACTTGGTAGTAACTGCCATGTCAACTGGCAGGAATCCACGCCAGGAATCAGGGGAGTGTACCTATGCATGGGAGGAGGTAAAAGAGCTAGCCTTGCAGGTGGTGTAAAGGTGAAGGCGTGAAGTCTGCATGGGAGTGGAGTAAGAAGATGACCATTTCATGGAATGGAGTGGCTACGTGGATTGCATACAGAGGAGTATAAACAGAATTTCCACTCTGAGGGTAAACGTTGGGAGAATAAGCAACACTAATCGGAACCCCACACATGCCATTCTAAAGTTTCTGTTTGCACTCATAGTAATGACAATTTGAAACACACCTTAGTCTCTCCAAAGTTGGCCACCTTGTTAAAGTGGCAGGTCGACAATATAGGCATTTGGAAAAATATGATCCAACAATGCGTCTACTGTTTTAAGATCAAGAGAGATCAATTCTGCTCTGCTACTTTGTTTTAGAAATAGCGAATACTACCATGTATCTCCAAGTCCTGAAGGTCCTTGAAGCAGGCATCTCCCTTTTCTTTAGGACCTAATGAAAATACTGAGGTTGCAATGAGAGGACCTGTTAAGAAAGGAAAAGCAACATTAGTTAATACATGCTACTGCAAATTGATCAAATATAGCATGACCATAGAAAAGATGTTTACATGCCTTTTGTTCATGCTCCAGGCGCACCTGAAATTCCTTTACCAATAGATTATTCTGAGGAATTATAGACTTACACTGCTAGGGAAGCACAGCCACTCCTGCCTTTAATGCACCAACCGTGGACAAAGCAGGTGTAGAAACTATGGGTTTGGGATCTATGTCAGTGATACCAAATACAGTACCACTGTCTGGCATTTTGAGGTCGATGGACCCAAGAACAACAAGAATATTATCGTCCTCCTTTTATTTAGATTTGTTTCTTTTTTATTCTGTTTTCTAGAAAAGCATAAAAGTCATAATAATAGAAGGGAATTATTAACAATCAAAAGTAAGTTAAAAACATCCATATGGGTTAGTACCGACCTCAAAATGTGTCCCACTTATGTAGCAAAAGCATTCTTTTTTAACACATTTTTTCATTTGTGCGTACTTTTCTACTTTTTTGTAACCGGATAACAAACAAGCGAGGGACGTTTGCTTTCCACAGTTCTATAATCAAAGAACTAGCATTGCAACAAAGCACCATCTACATCTAGCAATAAGGGTTGTGCCAAGATGTTTTGAGCTTTCCAATAGAACTGGGATTGGATCTGATATCACGTTTTCCATCCCATTACTTATGAATGCAAATATATCACTGCAGTATGCCTGTACTTTTGTTCCTCATCGTGAACATCTTGGACACTGGTGGGATATATTCTGATTTCGCATCTGTACACATTCTGAAGTGTAATACATAACCCATTAAATGAATAGGTTCATTCTTTTAAAATCTGAACCCAGGTGTGCATTTTTTCAAAGGTCTGAGACCTCTAACCAGATCTCTTTACTCACCCGAGTATCTATCTGTTCTCATCCTTTTTTTTTATTACTATCTGAATTATTCCTTTTTGTTTATAATTGACATTACAAAGATAACTGACCTATTGACCAACACTTTGATATCTGTGTCTCTGGAAATATTTTTTTTACTAATACTGACAATATTATTGCCTCATTTTACATGCCAACACCAGTCAGTATCATTAAATCATGACTTCCAGCCTCATATCCATTTGAGACATGGCCCAACTGACTCTTAAACGGGAAACAACATTATAACGCAGTCATTACAACATACTACCCTTACAATGCAGCTGTTACAACGCAACTGCCTTAACATTGCATGCCATTACAACGCATGTCATTACAACGCATGTCACTACAACGCATGCCATTACAACGCATTATAAGGTAAGTAAAGGAGATTTTTTTAGTTTTAGGGTGGGTATGGGTTTTGGGGGTACCTGGGAATAGTAATTTTAACCTCTACACTATCCAACACTTTCCCTACTGTTGCACTCACTGGAGTGGGAATAGTAACTTTTACCCCTACGCTATCCAACACTTACCCCACTGTTAACCTAAAAGTATTATGCGTTGTAATGGTATGCGTTGTAAAGGTAGTTTTAAAAAATGTTTTGTAATGGCAGGCGTTGTAAAATCATGCGATGTGATGGTAGTTGCGATGTAAAAACCGCGTTGTAAATGCATGCGTTGCAATTGTTTGCGTTGTAACGTCATATATTCCTCTGGAACACAGGACATGTGTCTGACTTTGTGTGAGTGCAAAGATAATACTTTAAATAATTACATTGTTGGCTTCCCATAAGAAAATATTAGGACCCCTTTACGGAAAATGTAAGAAACCAGCAATTAACGCAATGTCTGTATTTTTGCACCACATGTTGTGACCTGCAAATAGTGCAACAATTTCAGTAATGCCCGATATATTTCTTTTATTCTTTGTTTTCTACAGCACACAGTAGGACGGCGGGAATCGGAGTGCTTTACAATGGTACTAGACAAGAACCCACACCAGAACACTCATACTGGATAGTATCCTGATTGGCACTGGGCTGTTACTCAAGAAATGAGGGAATCTTAAGTTTCCGAGATGAATGTTCCTATTACAGAACAGCTGACAGGCCCATGCGCATTGAGTATCTGATCGAGTATCTGGGAGGAGCGGGAGAGATTGTTGAATGTAAACCAACCAGGATGTTGTTACATTTTGCTGCCTACTCTGTACTTAGGGAGGAGGAGGAGATCCTCGTTGGTGAGAACACCCCAGCACACAAAATGTTGTTACAGGAATTATTCAAACGTGCTGAATATTGGCACAAATTCGAATACAAAAGTAATTAGTTCTTTTCTTTTTAATCCTTGAGTCTTCAAAGAGAGCCTTTCACAACAGCCGACACGTGTTTCGTCGCTTAACAAGGGCAATCGTCCCGCGACTTTATCAAGGCTATGGTCCATTCTTATGTTTTCCTCAAATTGTGGTGATATTTCTGACCCACAAGGGGTTCTGTTTCTTTACGGCATCCACACGAGTTGTGCGTCTATTATTGGGTTCCAGTAGCTTGCTCAATATCTATATCGTGACAGATGCTTCCAAGTGCATGGACGCCGGATAACGTGAAGTCCGAGTACGGAGCTAAACCCCCCTTTTGAATCGGAACACCACTAACACTGGTAGACCGAGTAAGGGTCTGGTGGGACGGCCTTCAATACAGGCAGGGGCACAGAGTTCCTCCTCAGTTCACCTAGACCATCAATATAGGGTCTCTTCGGTGCAGGTCAGTCTGGGCCAGGGACGCTACCCTGAAGACTCTTCCTCCCACTCATCTTCCCAATCTGAATCGGAGCATTCACAAGGAGAATTGCAACCGGTGAAACGCAAATCTCAGCATGTTGATGACAACACACTGGACAATCGCCCTCGTAACCTCCTCTTTGATCAGGATGACATCGTTTAGCCTCAATCAACTGACTGGGTGCCCTGCCCTGAGGTGGCAGACTATGTCCACACTCACCTGCGAAAAGAATTCAAGAAAAAGGTGCGCAATACCTTAAGTTCCGTATGCACACAACGATCACTTATGAGGAAAGTCGCAGATACTCCTGAATTAGATACCAGCATGGAGATGATAATTAACAATTTGCAAAGGACCCCAATTAAAGGGATTGACTGAGGCTGGCACGGCTGCCAGGACAAGCTGTTAGACCTCTACGGGCCTCTAACCAAAGGTTTGGAGTTAGTGGTTCAGGCCAATGACTCCAATGCCACGGTGGATCAGAGATTTTACTGGAAGGATCCCAGTGTGCTCTCTGTCTGCTTGGCAACCCAAACTGCGCCATGTCAGCTCAGCGCTGCAGATCTGTATTGATAGACCCTGAGTTGACTGAACTGGCCTCTTCGGAGGCAAGTCCTTCAGCGAACTGCCTTCTATTTGGCGACAGATTTGTCAAAGATCTGGGCAAGTAGGATGCCACCTGTTCCGCTTTGAATAAAGCTCAATCTAATATCAAAAATATGTTGCACCCTGGCCTTTTTACAAGGGCCAGGCACTTCAAGGGGCGAGGGCCAGACAGTGGTTACCCCCAGATCTTCTTCAGGGGCTATGCTTCCAGAGGCAGCGCATCCTATTTGGGATCTTCCAACTTCCACCCCTACAACATCGAGGTGGCTACTGTGGTGGTAGCACAGCAGGCGACACTGACTTTACAGTTAAATCTCAATTCTTGTTCAGAAGTTGCATTGAGGGGCAGCGTTCAGTACTTCTTACACAATCAACGGGCGATTAGTCACCATCCCTGGGAAACAGTGCAAAGCTTCAAAATAGATTTTTGCACCACTCCTTCTCAGGAATCCATTTCTCCCCTCTCCCCCTCTCCTTTTTTCTCCAGAGAGTCTCTTTATCGATATCAGGGTTCAAAACTTGCTTACCAAAACCTGCTTACCTGTGACCACCATATCTCTGGTACAGAAATGGGGTGATGATTTTGTCTGGTTCTCAACCGCAGGCACCTCAATTCTTGGGTGGTGTATCACCATTTCAAGGTGGGTGGGCATTCATCTTGTGCAAGACCTTTTACAGGAAGGAGATAGATTGGATGGTGTGATTTGATTTGAATTATGCATATCTGTTGATTCATATGTAGTACGGGTTTACCGCCCTGCCCTTCGGCCAGTCCTCGGCCCCTGGGTGCTTCACCAAGATTCTTCGTCCAATCCTACAGTTCCTCAGAAAAAAGGGGGTACGTCTGATCACATATCTAGACAATATTCTTATTGGGGCGCAAAGCAGGGAGACGGCTTTAACCAATCTTTCGTGGGTGGTGCAAGTCCTCCAAGATTTGGGTTTCATAATCAATGGGGTGAAATCTCTCCCAACTTTGAGTCTGGAGTTCCTAGGATTATTAGTTGACTCAGTTCTGGTGCAGCTCAAACTGCTCCTTGCAAAGATTGCATCAATTAAGGAGTTAAGGAAAGCCTCTACCTCGCAGACTATATCATTGAGGATTTTGGCCAGGTTGGCGGGCTTCCGTCCTCGTCGATTCAAGCCACATTTCCTGGTCCCCTTCATTATCGGGCTTTACAGCACTTCAAGATTTAACATCTACAGGAGGGTTTATCTTACTCGGAACACATAGTTTTGTCGGATGAAGCCAGGACGGAAATCGCCTGGTGGTTAGACCATATAGAAGCCTGGAATGGCAAGGCAATTTTTGCCTCAGTTCCGGAGATGGTCATAGAGTTGAATGACAACAGATGGGGTTGGGGAGACAGATGCGGGCCAGTAGAGATGGGAGGCAGATGGTTCTCACATGAACTGAATCTACATATCAATTGCCTCGAGCTGTTGCCGGGGCATCTGCAGTATGGATTTTATCCCCGCACAAGGTCAAATGTTACATCCTGCTTCGGAGGGACAATGTTTCAGCAGTTTGGTACAAAAACCAGCTGGGGGGGATGAGGTCACGTCTGTGAGTGACGATTGCCAAGGATTTCTGGCATTATTGTCTACAACATAAGCTATCAGTGATTGTGGAATACATTCTGGGTCATGCGAATGTGGTGGTGGACTAGAACTCTCGGTTTGTCTGAGATTCCAGCAATTGGAGTATTCACTCTCGCGTCTTCAGAGCCCTCAATGAATTATGTGGCCCCTGCATGGTGGACTCGTTTGACTCTCTCCTGGCGCTTACAGATTCATTAGTGTGGTGAACAGGAAATTGATACCCTGGGGTCCACTATACCAGTGATCACTAATTTCCCTCGGAACTGGCTACTCAAGGTTTAGCCTATCACACAGGGAACAATTTTAGGTCTGCTATTTCAGTGGGTAATCTTGGTTCTGATGGCAGACCTGTGGGTGAGCATCCGTTAATCTGTAAAATGTTCCAGACTATCAGGCTTGTTCGACCCCCTTAACTGAAATATTTTTTGAAGGGCTTTGCTGGCAAACGAAGATCCTTTGAGGAAACAGTTATCAGCAAAGTTGACTCTACTTTTATGCCTCATTTCTTGTAGGCAAGTATCCGATGTGAGGGCCTTGGATAAAACAAGTAGAGGTTTTACTTCTACGGGGTTTCCTTACAGATATCTAAAAGCACTAAGACAAATTTATGTTGCATGTCTTGTCTTGTCTTATCCTGATATAGAATAAAAAAATGCTAGTAAAGTGCCCAGAATTTTCAGTTCAATTATAGACACAGAGGCGAGGATTATCCCGCCCAGTGTTATGGTTTAGATTATGTAGAATATACAGAACTGTTGATGTTGTTAACGTCCAATTTTAATTTGATATTATTTTGTATGACCCACTTTTTGATTTCAGATTCTTCTTTTGAAGAGGTTGGGTGTTACGATTCTTTTTTCTTCCTGACAGGTGTGGATAATAAACCAGCAGAGAAGCTGTAGTAGCGTGCGCGGTTGGAGATCCATCTGACGGAATCTCACTTGAAAGGTTCGCCTATGGGGTGTCATGTTTGGATGCGCCCGTTGGTGTGAATTTGCTGTTGGTTCTTGGTATCCACTTGGAGAACGGTCGTTCATGCCCAGTTGAAGTTATGGTTTTCGTAAAGAAAGAGGACGGACACAGGTTTCTAGAGCTTATATATGGAGACTGTTATAAACTGATTTGTGGACGACATTGGGCTAAAGGCTTAAGGAATGCGTAGTTTAAAGCTTTCATTGATTTAATTGGCTGCTGTAATTTTATCAATAAAGAGAAGCATAATTCTCACCTCGGTGTCCTTAATAGAACAGAAAATTCTTGACGCGTTAGCTAGAAAAAATGTTATTCACCAAAATGTAAGGGGTAGCTGAAGTGACATCACACACCTTTTGATCTGAATGACACCACAGAAGTGATATCACAATGACCTTTGACTCTAAATATTCCCACAAAGCGATCTCACATGTTATGGTTTAGATTATGTAAAATATACAGAACTGTTGATGTTGCTAACATCCGATTTTAATTTGATATTATTTTGTATGACCCACCCTTTGATTTCAGATTCCTCTTTTGAAGAGGTTGGGTGTTACGATTCTTTTTTCTTCCTGACAGGTGCGGATAATAAACCAGCAGAGAAGCTGTTGGAGCGTGCGTGGTTGGAGATCCATCTGACGGAATCTCACTTGAAAGGTTCGCCTATGGGGTGTCATGTTTGGATACGCCTGTTGGTGTGAAGTTTGCTGTTGGTTCTTGGTATCCACGTTGGAGAACGGTCGTTCGTGCCCAGTTGCAGTTATGATTTTCGTAAAGAAAGAGGACGGACACAGGTTTCTAGAGCTTATATATGGAGACTGTTATAAACTGATTTGTGGAGACATTGGGCCTTTGCTCAAGGAATGCGTAGTTTAAAGCTTTCATTGTTTTAATTGGCTGCCGTAATTTTATCAAGAAAGAAAGAGAAACATAATTCTCGCCTCTGTGACCTTAATAGAACAGAAATTTCTGATGCGTTAGCTAGAAAAAATGTTATTCACCAAAATGTAAGGGGTAGCGGAAGTGACATCACACACTCTTTGATCTGAATAACACCACAAAAGTGATATCACAATGACATTTGACTCTAAATACTCCCACGAAGCGATCTCACATGATCTTGAATAAATTACAATAATTGACATTGCTGAAGTTCCATAATAACAGCATTACTAATATAACACAAATGTTTATTTTAGATACCACCTCCAATAGGGTGTAGATAAACAATGCCAGGGGAACCTTACTCCTTTCTCTTTACGTTAAAATAAAATATTATGTGGTTGCTATGTTGTCACCTCAAGAATATATAGCGCCACAAAATACAGAACTGTACCGGAAGCCTAAATTATTTTAAGGTTTTTAAAAATATATATATTTTTTATGTATTCACAATAATGGAACATAGTAACAATTTGTTTAAAAATGTGCATTTCATCATGGGTGCCCTCTTAGGCCAAAAATGAGATCCAATATTACAGTGCCAGAATTTTGCCATTAGTGCTCTCCATCTATCAGGGGTGCCTTCTATATTAAACATTACCTCTAGTATACCAGGGCCAGCATTTTGGTTGCTTCCTCCTCAATAAGCCACAATTGTGCTCCTTTATGCCAAGAATGACCTCCAATGTGCCAGTCTCAGCATTGTGGCATTGGTCCCCCATGCTAAAGAATTTGCTCCAGTATGCCATTGGCAGAATTTTCCCATGGGTGTCCAGAAATGCCAAGTATTACTTTTAGAATGGCAATGCCAGTATTTTGTCACAGGGGCCTGTCATGCTAAGAATTGTATTTAGTATACAAGCCCAAGCCTTTTGCAGTGGTTGGCTCTAAATGCCAATAATTGCCTTCTGTATGCCCCAGCCAACTGCATACTAGCAAGCATAACACCACATTCTCTCTCAAGCTCACATAAATTCACTCACTCAAACTCATTAATTCGCAATCACTTGCATTCACTCATCCTCACTCACTTCTACTCACTCTCACTCATAAATTCTCACTCACACTCTTCCACTCACGCTTACTCTCACTCATATGTTCTTTTTCACTCAGTCTTAATATCACTCACTCTGACTCACTTGTTCTCCCTCCTTTGAGTACACTCACTCACTCATTACTCTCACTCATACATTCTCTCTCACAATCACTTGAATTCACTTTGTCACTCTTTTCACTTGTTCTCACTCATTCCCACTAATAGTTACGTTCATTCATTGCCACTTGTTCCTAAGCATTCTCACTCACTCACTCACATTCATTCTCATTCACACTCTCTCACTCTCTCTAACATGCTTCACGTTCAGTCTTATTCATTCTCACTCACTCTCACTCACTTTCAATCCCACAAGCACAAGCATGCTCGTACATAGAAACAAACACTCTCATACTTACACAGGCTCCCTCTCTCACACAAACACACTCTCCCTGCCCCAATGGACACAATAAACTAATTTTATTTAACTTACCTCGGCTTTTTAGCGAATGTCCTGTTACAGCTCCTGTGCTCCATTTTCATTATTGTATCAATAATGAATAATAAACTATTATTCATTATTGATACAATAATGAAAATGGACAGAAAACAAGAAGGCAGGAGCACTGACGCCCAAAAGGGTGACTGCTCTGTGTTCTTGCCACTGATGTTATCAGGTCAGAGGCCAGGGGATAGCAAAGCAGAGAGGGGCAGACCCAGAGAGCTCCCTACTTATATTGTAAGAAATGGGTGTGTTCAATAGTTGTGCTGTTAAAACTGAGGCGTAAAGTGAACCGGCCACCAGTTCCCTACTGAGTTAGCTTGGAATCCTGCAACAGAGCACCAATGGAAGATTGCAACTGCGGTCTTGGCGCATGCATTCAAGAGTTTGGCTCACCGATTCACAGGACATTGGCCATTACAAGCTTGATGGGCTAAGATAATTCATTGGTGAATCGGAAGCAAGTGAATGGAGCCAACAACTGCAGAGATGTGCTTGTGACTGCCAACCGCCACTGCAATTTAGAGGTAGCAGCTTTTGCTACGTCACAAAGAATTATGGCAACTTTACTCAGCTTTTGCTGGGCTGCCCCATTGACATGCACCACACAAAACTATGTCTGTTAGTTCTTCATAAACTAGAGAGTTCTACTGGAAATATCATAGGTTTTCACTCTAAAATTATAAAATCTAAATGTATTAATAGAATAAAGTCTCTAAGAGAAATGTGGCCTGGTAATAGTCCTACAAGTTACCAAATTCATTTCAGAAAAATTACATACAATCAATTTCTGAGAAACGCTCATGTGTATCAGGGTGCTCTAGTCATGCATTATGTACTCTGGAACATAAACAGACAGTGTAACTTCACCCAGGGAACTGAAGGCTTGGTGTATTTGCTTCATCACACTCTTGTAAAGTTCCTTCTGCCAGTGGTGTAAAAGCTTCCACTCCTCTTCGGAGAAACAGGCGGCAACATCGCAAAATGAGGCTGGCACCTTGAACAAAAAGTAGTACACCACAGATGCATCAACATCATACATTACTCTGTCATGTACGAGGATACCTGTATAAAGGTTTATTTGGTCATTTTTATGGCCATGTCAGTGCGCGTTATGCTAAGTTTACGCTTGAGATCCAGCTCTAAAGACAAACATGCGAGCCTTCTCTCTGTCAGAAGTAACACTCTGCTCACGCTTTGGAAAGCAGTCCTCTCTTAGATCATAAACTAACCCTAACTTAAGGAAAAGTAAAAGACAGATTCTCCCATATTCTCTTTAAAAAAATACCACTCTCACAACTCCCTCCATTTAAAAAATGATCACAACTCTGTTAATTGTTTAGAATCCCAATCCTCCATATGCAAGTAGCTCATCTAGTCTAGATATTTTCTTTTTACTTTGGGACTTGTGGTTCGATTCATGCCACCATCAATTCAAGACTACAAGTTTCAGGGCACATAGAAAACAAGCATTTCCAATGCAATAGGTCTCGCAATTGCGAGATTTTGAGCTATTGGCATTGTAAATGACAATGCCTTTTATCCGTGTTTAAAAAACCTGCAATAACAAAAGGCAATGTCATTTACAATACCAAAAGGTTAAAGTTTCTAAAATGCGAGACCTATTGCATTGCAAATGCTTCTTGTCTACAAGCGCCCCATGCTGCGCTTTCAGTTAATAGAGGCCACGCCCCTTTCTTTATACAAGCCGTGCCTAAAGAAAGGTCCGTAGCCGCTATTAAAGTGAAAGTGCGGTATGGGGCACTTTTACCAAAAATGAATTTGTTTGTCAAGTTGACAAACAAATGCTTTTTTTTGGTAAAAGTACACAGTGAAAGCGTTCATGGCACGCTGAATTTTTCAGGACAGCATGTAGTGCCTGCGGTACGAGAAACCATTAAAGAAAATAGTGCTTACAAACTAAATAAGACGTACTGTGTAACAACCAAAGTAAAAGGGCCAGTCCTCATGGGAGGTTAAAAATGAAGACAAGGCGGTACTAAGGAGGGACTAACAACCCTATTAACGAATCAGAAGTCAGCATTTATGAAGGACAATGACACAAGCCAATTACAAATATGGGCGGAGAGTGAGTGGGGCTTCAAGTCCAGACTCCAATACAGCATGGCTCGCAAAGCAGCGCATGCGTTGCCCAGGCTCGACCTAAAAATAAGGACTTGTAGAGCTATTCATGCATGCACTGGGGAATTTTTAGTGCTCCTTTTGTAGAATTTCTGGAAAGGTTTCTACCCAATATGGCTCCTCTCATTTGGGTGATAAATCAAAGCATGGCAAAACCATTAAATTATAGTACCGGTCTGGCTTACTCGATGCCTTGTACACCTTGGTGGTCCATCCACCACTACATAAGACAGTTCACTGTGAACACCATGGCAAATCTTTGGCAAATCACTTAAGGTCCCTGTGCCTAAAAATGTGAAATGTAATGTATGAATTGTATTCGTGAAATCTCCACTTAATATACAGTCTTGTAGATCGTCTGCCATTCCTCCAAGTAACGGACAGTACTAGATTCGTGTCATAATATGCCAACAGATTTCCAGTGTCACATATATTTGAACTTCATATTTGACTTTTTGCTTTGTTTCCAAATCCCACTGTTGGGTGGCACTAATCAGACTGTAAGACAAACACCGGCCGTGCGACTACTTTATTTGTCCTTTCGACTTTCACCTTTCACCCCTCACATATAAAACCAAAATGAACTACAATTACATTGCTGTAATATCAAAGTGGGGTACACTTTCATACAGTGAAGTAACAAAATACTGGAGGACCACAATTTAGACATGTAACTAAAACTGCAACCAACCTAAATTCAGCCAAAAACATCCATTCGTGTATCTTAAAATTCTCTAAAATAGAACATCATTGTTTCTTTGATTTTCGTTTAAACCTTTTTTTTTTCCTAAACGAGGTTCCAGAGTGACATTGCGAGGAACATAAGTAATAGGTGTGGGTTTGAAATATTCATCACAATCTGCTAAAGAAATTAACTTAGAGAGATATGGAGAAAAAGGTGGAAATTGTTTTGTTTCCCCCTGTTATCTTGCAATGAAATGGATGAAAAGTTGGCGGCAGACAGCTAAACATGTCCTTTAAAAAATGGATTACTCCTGCTAAATTGGGCGTGCTGGACTGTGTTATTGTTCATACAAGGAGAGTCCTCTTGCTACCAATAAGGCCCATCGTTATACGTCATAACTTACCTTAGCTGAACCCTGGTGGGGACTTCCTTTTCTATTCTTCATGGTACACACTCCCTCCCCCTAGGCAAGCACACAGACCCTCTTTTAAAGTATTCCTAATAAAGAAGCTGCTGGAGGGGAGGCAACGATACCGATGAATACCCCCCACAACTACTGCACTCGAAGACACGCTCGTGCAAAAAATATAATTGGGCTGTGGTGTATCAACAGGATGTTACTGTAACCCTGTTCACTGCTCCCTTGCGCATGCTCAGTGTGGGTCATCAGATGACCGATAAGTAAAGCGCACAGAAACACTACCTCCGTGCATATGCTCAGTGTACGTTTATTACATATGACCTGCTCAGTGGAGATCCACTATATGCAGATGAGTGGGTGCAGGCGTTTGCACCGCCTCTTCACTATTTGGGACGAGAGGGCCTTTCAGCACAAGCAGTGCGCATTGTGAGAGACTAAATTGTCGATCTCCAGTTGTGTTTAGAATTAAGGGTATTTATTTCACGGAAAAATATTTTTTTTAAAAATATTTATTTTTTAATAAAACGTTTCTGTTCCCAATAGGAATCATTGAGGTTTGCAGAGCATACAAAGCAGACATAAAAGGTTTTGGGTGTCCAAAACCTTTTCATAACGTCACTTTATATTGATATTAGAAATATGACAAAGAAATGTTGCTAGGATATGAATTTACCTTAAATGGGTGAAAAGACAAGAGGCGTTTGTCAAAACAGGAACAAGTTGGTTTAATCAAACACTGCAGCCAGGAGAGCCTGGACAGAATGCTTCTGTTCAAAATCTCTCATTGTACAAAGTTTTGTCTGTCAATTTATACAGTTCATGAGTGTGAGAAGTTGGCCTGATATATGCTATCCACTAATTCTAGTGGGCACCTTGTATCATTCCAAACAACCCCTTATGGCGATTAGTTAAAGACAACCTTTATTGAAAGCTATCCTAGTGGTAGCTATGGAGAACAGCCTTCAGGCTAAGTCTCGAAGGAATGTAAAGCAGCTTGTTTTACCAGTCTATAATCTCTTGAATGATCAAATGAAAGGACAACCACACCAGGTATATATTCAAAATATATGTATTTAAGATAGAACACACCCCTCTAGTCTCTTTATGAGACTGGAGTTCGAAGTACTTAATTTACAAGTTAGCAATAAACAGTAATAGCACAAATACACGTTTGGGCCCTGGGTGCGTAATCGCTGGGACCCCAAGGAACCACCCAAGGTAGTGACACAGGGGACCCATGGGGACTGCAGGGTGTAAACACATTTGCGGGTTCCCATTAGCTTCTATGGGCAATGTCGCGGTTGGAAATTTAAAGATTAGGGACACTTAGAATCGAGTCAGGACCAAACCCTTAGGTTCTAGGGCTAGCACCCACGGGAGCACCGGAGTACTCGAGTTACCTCACCCAGGGAAGCCGGGTGCATAGGTGTCTTTTGGTGTCGGGTCGCGTCATCGATTTCAATGGAAGCTGGCGAAGAACTGCTGCTGCCGTGAAGAGGAGAAGTTTGCGAAGAGATCCAAGCCTGGCTCTAGGATGGAAAGAACCTGAAAGCAGAGGGGACAGAGTCTGGGTCACTTGCCAGTGACCTAGGGCACGATGGACCAATGCCCACAGATGTCGGTTGCTTCAGGTGAGTTGACGGGTGTCTTGACTCTTCAGCCACGAGGTCCAGGAGGCATCGACGAAGTCCATGAGCCGAATTCGAGCTGTCCCACAAAGTCTGTCGAGTGCTGCGGTGTCTGCAACCACATTGGACCCAACAAGGCTTGGCAACGGCAAGTCTTGTGGAAAGAGAAGAAGGACATCGGTGCAGACCAGCAAGGTCTGAGGGACTCACCCAGCAGGGGTAAGTCAGGGCACGTCTGGAGCAACCAGGGAAGCCCAAGTAGAAGAGGAGTAGCCCCTGCAACCGGTTTGAACTGGACGATGCACAGGGACACCAAGTGTGCCCCCTGTGCAGGACTTCAAAGCACCAGAGAGTGCTCCCGCCCAGCCCCAATACACATCTGCCTGTCTGGGGAGGTGGTTACACCTCCCTGCGACAGGAAACCTATTATCCAGGCCTCCCCTGTCGGAGCTTCGGTCAGCAGCAGGAGGCCAGACCCGTGTCTGTGGCAGAGGCAAAAGTTAGCATTTACCACGAGGTTATAATGCACCTAAGAGTATATTAAGAGTATATGGTCAGGCTGCACCACAAACAGCACAGAGAAGGTACTCCGAACACTGCAGAGGGGCTCTGCTCATGTAGGGGCACCCTCTCACATACAAACCAAGCACTCTCCCTTCAGGATTGTTAAGGCCTGCCATAGGAGTAACTTATAGGTTTTATATGTGTGTGCAATGGTAGTGATATAGGTAGCCTATACCACTGTAAGGGGTGCAAGCACACCCTTACCCAGGCTGCAGTAGCAGACCTGTGGTGCCATTTTGGAGTGCTTCCCAGGGGTGGCATAATACATGCTTCAGCCCCTGGTAGGCCTCTGAGGTACCTATGCCCTAGGTACATAGTATACCATATACTAGGGGCTTATAAGGCACTCCAGAATCTAATTAGATATGTACCTAATGTACATGCACCCCATTTTAGAGAGGAAGTAGCTAGGCTGTGGTCCTGATTAGCAGGGCCACAGCCAGACTAAGGTCGAAAAACAGTAAAACACCAACAAAAAGTGGGGGTACCCATGTGAAGCAGATCCTACTCTCCTACAATGAGGAATAATACAATGTTCTCTACATTCCAAAAGAGCATATTAGTCATAAATCAATCACATGTGCTAGGGTGACCAGAATTTTAAAGGCAAAAAACAGGACATTTCACAAAAATAGAAGAAGGACTATAATTTTACATCAAGTGAGCGCACAGAATGACAGCGCTCCTCAGCAGAGAATTACAAAACAGGCAGTAAGAACATACATAAGATGCAATTTTTACACCCAGTAGCTTGCCTGTGAATTAAATTGCTTTCTTGGAACAACTGCTAACTATCCCCGCTTTGTAAAACATAAAAAAACACCTCCCCCCGTTTTTAGTCGACCCTCTCCAAAAACCGGGACATGAGCTAAATTTCTCGAAATCTGCCCGGACAGCTGGTGAAAAACGGGGACCGTTCTGGCATATCCGGGACGCCTGGTCACCCTAACGTGCACATCTGATAAGGACACATATGGCTCTCGAACTTGGGGCGAGGGAATGTGGGCCAGTGTTTATGTGTCCAGATGTCCGGTGTGAGGGGCACTTGATCGCTATGTGTGGTGTGCATGTCGTGTCCTGATTGGTTGGAGTGTACCTGTCTACATGTGGTGTCTAGCTTTGTGGTATTTCTGGGGAACGCAAGCCTTTGGCCAAATGGGTTTTACTGGAGCCAATTACCTCAGACTTGTTTGTGGTGCAATTATCAATCTGTGGAATCGATCAGGGTTTTCCCTGGGTGTGTGTTTGCCTGTAATTTATGGGGAACACCACCAGTGACTTGTTACACGATAAGTGTGGGCATGGGTCACAGGGCCTACCTGACCCCGTATCTCTGACTCGGGTTGATTGGGAGGTCATCTTGGGTGAATCCAACAGCAATCATGTGAGTTCATTAGAATGCCTAAATATAATATAGCAGCCGTGGGTATAATCTTTATCGGCATTACCAAAATTGTGCATAGTTGTCATCTTGCACATTAACAATGTCCTTACTGGTGTTGTTAAAGGTATGTTTGCTTTGATCTGAATGTACATTGACATTGGTGTTATTGGCAACAATAATATTATCGTACAAGCATACATTGATATCATTACTGCTGATGTCGGCGCTTCTGTGCAGGCACAAGTTACGGTATGCATTGACATAGCATTGAGAAGCATGTGGGCACAGGCTGTGCATACGTTCAGGTTGGATTGACTGATATTGCTGTTGTCTGGCCTGCACATATCATGACATTAATTGACATCGTATTCACCCATCCCAGCAGAAAGAATCGCTGTTCATTCACATTAACGTTTTAGTGCTGACCAAACTCTCACTTGTTGCTTTCTCTTATTACCAAACCTACCAACTTGTGAAATGTTTTCACCTGTCAGGAGGGGTTGGGCCTTGGACTTTCTGAGCAGAGCCTGAGGCACTTTAACTCACCACCTCCCCCTCCCACACAACAAGCAAGCATTGGAAAACCCAATAGGTCTCGTCTATGCAAGAGCTATTGGCTTTGCCAATGTGTTTTAGACATGTTGTGCAACAGGAAGGCTGCTGTTCAGCATGGCTAAAAGTTAGTGGCGTAGAAGAGAATGGTGTGGAGTGTCCTAGAGTGGAATGGCTAAGAGTGGAATAGAGTGCTGTAGGGTGGAGTGGCAGAGAGTATCATTTATTGGAGTGGCATAGCGTGGAGTCGTGTAGAGTGGCATACACTGGAGTGGCATAGAGTAGAGTGAACTGGTGTAGAGTGCATTGGTGTAGAGTGTTGCAGAGTATAGTGGTGTTGAGTGTAGCGGCATTGAATTCAGCGGCGTACAGTGCAGCGTCAAAGAATGCAGTGGCGTAGATTAGAGTGGAGCATAGTAGAGTGGATTGGCACAGAGTGGTGTAGAGTGCAGTGGTCTAGAGCGGTGCAGAGTGGAGTGACATACAGTGGTGAGAGTGGAGTGGCGTAGAGTTGAATGATGCAGTGGTGCAGAGTAGAGTGGAGTAGCTTAGAGCTCAGTGTCGTAGGGTGCAGAGTAGAGTGGAGTGGCATAGAGTACAGTGGCGTGTAGTGATGCAGAGTAGAATAGCATAGAGTGGTGCAGAGTAGAGTATAGTGTCGTAGAGTGCAGTGGCATAGAGTGGAGCAGTGCACAGTAGAGTGGCGTAGAGTTCAGTGGCAGGGAGTGCAGTGTTGCAGAGTAGAGTGTCAGAGTGCAGTGGTGTATAGTGAAATAGAGTGGGTTAGAGAGCAGTGACATAAAGTACAGTGATGCAGAGTAGAGTGCAGTGGTGTAGAGTGCAGTGTCATAGAGTGCAGTTGTGTAGAGTGCTTTGGCATAGAGTGCAGTGGTTAAGAGTAGAGTGGTGTAGAGTGCAGTGGCATAGAGTGGAGTGGCACAGGATGGAGTAGAGTGGAGTAGAGTGCAGTTGCAAAAAGTAGATTGTTTCAGAGTAGAGTGAAGTAGCGTAGAGTGGAGTGGTGCAGGGTAGAGTGCAGTTGTGTAGAGTGGCATAGCGTGTAATGGAGTAAAGTAAAGTGGTGTAGAGTGCAATGGCATAGAGTGCAGTGGTGCAGAGTAGATTGGAGTGGCATAAAGTAGGTTGGCGTAGAGTGCCGGGGCATAGAGTTGAATGTTACAGAGTAAAGTGCATTGGTATAGAGTGTGTTGGCATAGAGTGCGGTGTAGAGTGCAGTGTTGCAGAGTGGCATTGAGTACAGTGGCGTAGCGTGGAGTTGTGCAGAGTAGATAAGTGTGGCCTAGACTGGAGTGGTGTTGAGTGCAGTGGTGGAGAGTAGAATGGCAAAGACTTTATTGGCAAAGCGTTGAGTGGTACAGGGTAGAGTAGAGAGGCGTAGCGTGAAGTGGCAGTGAGTGCAGTGGCATAGAGTGGAGTGGTGCAGAGCGCGATGGCATGGGGTGGTGTAAAATGAAGTGGTGCAGAGTAGAGTGCAGTGGTGTGGTGCAGAGTAGAGTGGAGTGGCGTAGTGTGGAGCATTCATGGTTTGGTAGCGCGCTACCATTATAGACAACATATTTTCAATTTAAATGACCAATACATTTGCACTGACATACAGTTTTACTAATAAAACTATAGAGTGCACAGACGAAAATGTGTAGAAATTGCATCACCTAGCGTAATGATTTATTTTGATCATATTAAAATAATTTTTTTCAACTCACTTCAGAAATAACAAAAATATGCTTAATTTGTGTTTCTAATTCTGATATATTCTGAAATACTCACACAGTTCCTCAAAAATGTTTTAGTGTGATAGAAAAAAACTCTTTCCTACCCCCAGTATCCAGCAAGATAGACACTTAAATCATCTCCCTTTCAAGCCAGACAAAGAAAAGTATAGTCGGAAGACAGTGCCTGACATCTGACCTCGGTCTTTGAATGCACAGCAAATGTGATGAGATAAGAATAAGATTTACAGGCCTGTTTACAGAAATCGAGGACTCGGAAGGATACTGTAAATAAGGTTTGGGCAACGAGACAGGCGAACTGAACCTGGAGAACCTCAAGCAAATGAAAAGCAAGAAAATTTACGTCACAAACAACAAAGCCAATGGCGAGCAATGGGCAGATGCATTCCTAGGTCAACTTTCTGAAACTCCCCAAGATGTCTTTAGCAAACAAGCCGGATGCGCTGTCTGCTAGGCTGCGACCTAAAAAGCTTCTGAGGCTGCAGCCAATGCCCTCTGGAAGTATGACGTCCTGTAATGGACATTGGCTGTGTGGAGTCTCCAAACAATTAGATGGAAATCTCCTTTCTGCAGAGCTTCCACTTAATTTCGTGTACACCATGTGAATTTGGCTCTTCACAAGGTGACAATGTGAAGAGAACTGATATTGTGTGACACACGGGGGCACCAGGGGAATTCTGTAATATGTTGAGCACTATCCAGCAGTGCAAACATTAAAGATTTCTTACTAGCTACAGTGACCAAGACAAATCTGAATGATCCTATACATTCTAGCAGACCAATGTTTGGAAAAAATATCGAATGTTTAATATAGGGAGACAGAAATATCGGAAAAAAACGATCGTCATACAAAAATATCATGATGCAGAAATATCGTTGTCAAGAATATTGATATTTTAGGTAAGTAATATAATTGTTAAGAATATCGTTGTTTTTAATATAATTTTTCAATAATATAGTTGTTAAAAATATCATTTTTTTGATTATTTCGATGTGTTTTAGTATATAAAATAATTTTATGTGTTATTGTTTGTATGATTGTTATTCATTTTTTAAAATTTAGTTAATAATTTTAAGTGATTACCATTTTTGAATTTAATTGCTAATGGTAAATTATAGTGTTGTAGCGGGCAATTGGGTTTGTAGGGAGATAGGGTGGGAAGTTCATTAAGTAATAATTAATTATTAACTAATTAATAATTTTAAAGTAAGTATGCAATTGATATTAATTTTGTACGTTATGTTATATTGATTTATTTTAGTTGTATTTTCGGTGCGGGTTGCTAGTTTGTAGGGATATAGGGTGGGAAGTTAATTAAGTAATAAATAAAAAAATTAGTTAACAATTTTCATTAATATTTTAATTAATTAATAATTATGTATATTGTGCAATTATTATAAATTTTAGTTATATTTTAGATGTGGTCTTCATGATTTGTAGGGGTATAGGGTGGGAGGTTTATTAAGTAATAATTAATTACAATGTATTCATTGTTAAATATTTAATTGATTGTTAAAATGTAAATTGTTTTATACTTATTTGTTTTAGTTATATTTTGGGTGTGGGCTGCTAGGTTTGTAGAGGTTTCGGCTGGGAAGTTAATTATGTAATTAAATAGCAATCATTTATAATTGATAATTAATTTTTATATTGTTTATTGATTATGTTAATTGCAAAAAAGTCTAATATATATTTTACGTACATTAATATTGTTTCTATTAAGAGTTGTATAGTTTTTTAAATACATTATTGACCTTATTGTGGGCATGGGGACAAAATGCTCAGGAAAACAGGTCTTTGTAATGCAGGTTTTTATTGAACAAATACACCTCCTCCTTTGAAAAGCCAGCAGGAAGGCACGTGACAATACTTCTTGTCTGGGTCTTCTTCTTCCTGGCTGCAGACACTATGTCCCTGGTCTGTACCTCGATCTGACGTCGCTCCGGTACATGCAAGAAGGAGAGGAAAGCAATCAGTATTCTTGCTTTGACTTTCGTGGGGGGACGGGGAGTGAGGGATCACCAGTGAGTGCTCGGCGCTACTTAAAAAAAACAAGTGCAAGTGGTACCAGAAGTCGGATAACGGAGCAGGAGGTCTGAGTGGGGAAAAGAGACACCCTTTACGAGTCGGACCTCTCCCGTGCCCCAACCCACCCCGCAACCCGGCTCCGTACCTTGGAAAGCCACGCCTCTCCTGAAGTGTGGCCCGGCGAAGCGTGGGGACAGTGGCCTCCTGGCTGCTTCAGCTCCTCTTTAATCTCCTTGGATCGTAGGACTGGTCTTGCTAGCTCCAATGCTCATCTCCGGTATCCCACTCTCGCGCTGGAATCCTCCTCCTCCTGGTCCCTTCCGGAAGCGTGCTTCTCCGAAATGACGTCGTCTTCCCGTCTTATTGGCCAGCTGGTGCTGACGTTGGATTGGGAGGCAGGTTGTCCCCCGGCTGGGGTTGAATTAAAGGGGCCGCATTCCCAGATACCAGTGTCCGCTTTCGAGTCAGCAGTCCACTCGTTCTGTTAGGGGATAAAAGGCTTAGTGACGGAGGGAACTGACCACCATTTCGCATCAGGGTCTATAGGATCGTAGGGCAGCCCATGACAGTTATTCAAATATGTAATGAGTTTGAAGTGAAGCACTTTCCCTCCTATAGCACAGACTGAAGTGAGAATAATATATTTAACCCATTTAAAGTCCAACACTATCCCTACTGTTGTACAGACTGGCATGGGAATAGTAAAGTTAACTCCTCTGAAGTCCAACACTTTCCCCACTGATGCATAGACTGGAGTGGTAATAGTAAATATTTGCCCCTCCGAAGTATACTGAAGTTTACACCTCCAAAGTCCAACATTTTTTCTACTGTTTGTAGGAAGGTAGAGTTTTATGTAGTGAGGCTGGTCAGGTTTCACTATACAATACTCTACAAAATACCCCAAATAGGCCCTTTGGATTCATACTAATAAATACACAGCTCAGTCCTGGTAGTGTGACATAGAACAGTCAGGCTTTACTAGAGGAACATGTGTTAGATATTTCCGAGTACCAACATGGGCAATATGTATTTGACACAACATTAAAGAAATTCAAAATCAATTTATAAAAATAACCAGATTTTAAAATACATTTACACACAAAAATGAAGACAATCGGATATATATACCGGGGATATGGTTTTTAGACGAAAAAATAAATCAGTGTATTTCACTATTGGAAAACGTTAACGTTGCAGTCAATGAGAAAAGGCACTAGTGACAATCGGTCACTTGCAGGTCAAGTCCAGTGGAAACCACTGGGGGTTAAGGTGATGCAAGTCCCATGACCAGGTTAAAAAGGCATTTAAAATTTACATGACTTGTAGGGCCTTGGTGCTCAGTTGTCCTTGCTACCTCTGATGCTGAAGCAGGAGTTTATGGGATGCTGGTTTTGCTGCTTAGAAAGTGCTGGTGAGGAAATGGATGCAAAAACTTGATAATAGTGCCACTGGGGTGGTGGGTTGAAGATGCTGCAGGGTTACCTCGAGGATTAGCGTCAAACAAAGGTAGTGGTAGCAGGATTGGCCACCAACAAGCCTTGTCAGCAGCAAGCTCAGCCTGGAGTCACTTCGACTTTCCGGAATCCAGAGACAAGTAATAGCTGCCTGAACCTTGCTGGAGGTCAGGGCTACATTTCCCACAATGCACTGGACCATTTACTTTAGGGCGATCCCTCAGCAGGCCTGATGGTCAGTGATTCTTTGGTTCCAGGAAGATGGTTTTACCTGTGGGCTGCAAGGGGCTAGTACATCTAGTCCAAGGGAGATCTGGAGTTGCCTTTGGCTCTCAAAGGGGTTCCTCTTTCCTTTGGAACCAGTCTCTGGTCTGTGACGAGTTGCAGTCATGAAGTTGCAGGGTGGTTGCCACAGGTGCCGGTTATCACGACTTTGCTTTGTGCAGGTCCTGAAGTCGCAGACTCGGGTCTCTTCTTTGTCCTTGGTTGCAAGTCTATTCAGATCCGAGGTTCTGGTGCCAGGGATGCCCCTTAAATCCTAGATTTAGGGATGTTAGGGGTGGATGCAAGTAGCCAATGGGTTAAGGTGAACACATTGGGGGGGGGGGGGGGGGGGTTACTACCTTTTCTACCCAAATCCCTAATTTCTGCCACTTTTAAAAATGGCAGAATCCTTCCTTAGCTGTACATATTAGGTAGCCCGCCCTAGGGGTGTGGATAGGCTTTAGGGGGTGTCCACCTCCTGACTACCTCATTTTCAAACCTGCCCGGTAGGAGATGTGCCTGGGGGCAAGGAGTTGGCTGTTTCCTCCTTTGGGAGGCATCCAGAGGCGGTGTAAACTTTGAAGCTCACCGCCTTGATGCCACCTCCTTCCCAGGCAGGCCTTTATTTCTGACACTGTGAGTGTTCACACCTCCCGGCAGAGGGTCTGATTCTTGTCTTGGCAGCAGCAGCTGGACACAGAAAAAGTTGCGGCAACCAGGTGGGCAACCTCTAAGGTAGTAACCTGGGTGCATGTCACATGAAATCCAATGTGGGAATCATGTCAGATTTGATGAGACACGTTGTTTGATAACAAACATGACCCTTTTCAGAGGGACCATAATGGAACTGGCAACCTTGGGGTGCCCGGGTGCCAGCCTATGTTATCCGATTGCCCCCTGAACACTTATAGTAGCTCTTAATGGAAAGAGGCTACTATAGGGGCATATAAGCTTGCACTTATAAGTCCACACCTTTAATATAAGGCACTCTGTCTCCTGGGCTTAGCAGGCCTTCCTTAGGGGTGACAGATATATATTAAAAATAGTGCTGTGACCTTGCCACTCATGGTGAGGGCAAAGTCGATTTTTAGCAGTTCACACTGCTCATGCAGTCTGCAGTGGCAGGACTGCTGTCATCTGTTTACTTGGATCACTTAGGGTGGCACAATCAGTGCTTCTGGCCCTGGTGACCCCTTTAACTTCCATGCCCAGGGTACCACTGGTACCATTTACCAGGGACTTAAATGGGAGTTAAAGTCCTTGCCAATTGGGATTCACATACCTCATATTTACGGAGACAGCACTGGCACTGGGGCCTGGTTAGCAGGCTCGAATGCACTTTCGGAGTCATAACCGGTGAAAAAAGTGTGGGGTGACCAACCAAAAAGGGCACTTTCCTACACGTTTGCATAGTCTGGAGTGGGAATAGTACATTTAACCCCTCCAAAGTCCAACACTTTCCCTACTGTTGCATAGAGTGGAGTGGTAATAGCAAATGTAACACTTCTGAAGTTCAGCACTTTCCCTACTGTAGCAGAGACTGCAGGGGGAATAGCAAATTTAACCCCTCTGAAGTCCAGCGCTTTCCCCACTGTTGCATAGATGGAGTGGGAACAGTAAACATAGCCTCTCTGAAGTCCAACACCTTTCCTACTGTTGTACCGACTTTAATGGGAATAGAAAATTAAACCCCTCCGAAGTCCAATACTTTCCCTACTGTTGTACACACTGGAGTGAGAACAGTAATGCTTTCCCCTCTGAAGTCCAACACTTTTCCCACTGTTGCATAGATGGAGTGGGAACAGTAAACATAGCCTCTCTGAAGTCCAACACCTTTCCTACTGTTGTACCGACTTTAATGGGAATAGAAAATTAAACCCCTCCGAAGTACAACACTTTCCCTACTGTTGTACAGACAAGAGTGGGATAGTAAATTGAATCCCTCCAAAGTCCAACACTTTCCTGATAGGTAAATGTGTTTTTTGAGGTTTTACATTTATAATATTGTTTATGTTTTATTTTCACAGCCATACATTCTAAATATAAAAAAACAAATATAATGTAAAATAAATGATTTTATATATTATGTTACACTATATATTTATTTATATGAACACAAACCCATATATATGTATATCTATGTGTTTATTTAATTATATACTTAAATATAATATTAAGATTCCGATCCGTTAAAAAAATTTACCGTCCGACTCGTATCTGTATTTTTTTACATACAAATCGTACAAGTCCCGTACAAACGGCGAAGTACGATTCGTACGTGAAAAATACATACGAATGACCTCGGGAAAAGTCTACGAGACGTCCCCGGACAGTTTTACGTACGAGTCGTAAAACTGAAGTCCGAGCGCACAAGTCCGATCCGTACCAGCGTCCCGAATACACAAGCGTATGGAAAACGTCCCGTACGGATCGAACTTTGCACGACCCCTACCCCGGGTACACTTGTGCCCAGGGTATGAGTCGTACGGCCCCCCCAGCCTCCCACGTACGTCTGCACCGTACCCCCCACCCCCGTATGTACGGCGCGTACCCCCCACCCCTGTATGTACAGTGTATACCCCCCACCCCCGTATGTACGGCGCGTACCCCCAGCCCCGTATGTACACACCGTACCCCCAGCCCCCCGTATGTACGCGCCATACGTGCTGGGGGTACGGCATGTACATACGGGGCTGAGGGTACGGCGCATACATACGGGGGGCTGGGGGTACGGCACGTATATACGGGGCTGGGGGTACCGCGCGTACATACGGGGCTGGGGGTACGGCGCGTACATACGGGGGGCTGGGGGTACGGCGCGTACATACGGGGCTGGGGGTACGGTGCGTACATACGGGGGGGCTGGGGGTATGGCGCGTACCGGGCCCCCTATTCCTCGTGCATCGCGGCGTACTTAGCTTTTCCGGCACTTTTTGGCTCCCGTTAAAATATAGTTGTGCGGAGTGCTGTGGGTACGAATCGTACTTGCTGGTCCGTAAAACGCTGCCTGACTCCGTGCGGACGTCGCGTACGCGCTGTCCAGGATCGGAATTGTATGTATTTTTTAGCCGTACGGTGTTTTTTACGATTCGTACGGAAATGGTATTTCTGTACGAATCGTACTTGCTGGTTTGTACGGTGGAATTCCCGGGTACGAGTCGTATGGAGAAAACGCTGCGTATGACCATTTGTAACCGGGTTTTACAGGATCGGAATCGGCACCCAAATGTTAGTGGAATTTAATTTACATTATGTTAAATTTATGTATCAAAATATTTACCATTTAATAATTTAAACACTATTTATATTAAAAAAATCTATATTTTTGTATTTGTTTTCCGATATTAGTGTAAATAATATTTTTTTCCAGATATTTTTGTGCTTACCATTATAAGTATGGGGACGCTATATTATGGTAAATTATATTTTTGATACAATATTTGTGTTGAGCGATATCGTTTACCTCGATATTGTGTCAGCAGACCTCAACATCTAGTTCGACAAGATAAAATTAACTGCAACCACAAGTAACACAGGTAGGGTTGCCACCTGGCCGGCTTTTTACCTGCCTGACCCATATTTTTAAGTCTAGGTTGGTAAAATACTAGGAAAAGGAGAGAAATCTGGTATTTTTCCTTTCTGCAACCACTTCCCCTAAATAATATGCATAAGTATCCCCAAAGGAAAGCCTATAGAGTCACATGGCAGGGAGCTATATGTTACTAAGCAAGACATATGATTTTCCATGTGTCTGAGCAGCAACACTTCCAAATTGTATTTTTGCTGTGGAACGGTTAAGAGCCCCAATGGCTTACATAGGGTTAAACAGCTGGCACTCCAACTAGTCTAACTTCTGAATGGGATCACCTAACAGGGTCAAGTAAGGTATCAAATTAATTGGGACATTAAATCCGACCTGATGCCCAGGCCAGATTTAAAGTCACTATTAGTATTAACAACGTTTAGAAAGTTGCCACTCTGCACTACTACAGCTAGCACAGTGACACATAGATGGTTTCTGATCACCAAGGAAGACGTGTGAACGACTCTCAGGCCTGGGAATAAAGGCAGTTGCCATAGAGCGAAGTGTCTCGTCCTGTCCCAGAAGGGCCACTCAGAGTGTTAGCCCAAAAGATTGGCTTCAAATGTGGAGCTGTCTTTGAAGGGCTGCTTGTGACAACCTCTCTGAGCAGGATGCCTTAAGTTCCTGCAGACAATTAAGAGACAGAGCTAAGGGAGGGAAACCTGTGTCCAAATCAGTTTTTCCGTGGTTGTGCAGCCCACTGATAGCCACACCTCTAGGGTGGGATACCCTGTTCCCGACGACCGCAGAAGGGTCATGCCATCTTGAAAGGGTAGGAATGGGGCACTCTGGGATAGTCAGATGCCACACATCACTGGAACTTCATCACTTGAGAGGAGGGGACGCCGTATCCTGTTGGCTAGTGACCACGTCGTCCCCTTGGGGTACATTCCTTTGATACGTAGAGCACCCCTGGCACCCTGCCCCTCAGTTAACATTGGAAAAGCAAAGAGGGCCAAAGAACGACTGCCCTGCTGCCCTTGAACCAAGCAAAGAATGGCTGCGCCATCGAGAGTACTGCACCTGCTGTACTTTTGGACTAGCAAGACTGGGACTGTGCCTGCAACTCCTGACCACAGAAAAAGTCAGTTTTCCAGCTTCAACAAGACCAGTGACTCGTAGGATCAGTTTGCTGATCTCCTTGAACCAGCACTAGGACTACAAGAGCTTATTGAGTCTTAACAGACATAGTGATAGCCACCGAAGACTTTTGCCACTACCAGTTGCTGGGCACAACAGAGGACAAATCCAAAATTGCCAAAACCTACACCTGAGTCTGGCAGACCCGGGAGTGCTATTCAAAGTCAGATTCATTGTTCCCAAGGGACACCAGCCCCCAACAAAGAGTTTGCATCCAAACATGGTACAGCGTGACCAGTAGTTCAGCATCAGCTGTCTGGCTACTACAACGTAGAAGACTTCAAGGGACCCTGATCTCCGTGGCCCAAGTCATCCCCATCATCACCCGTGGACCAAGGACCAACACCCAAGAAATCCCTGTTGACCATACCACAACCGGAGAAACCTTTTAAGCATCTTTGCCTCCATCCCTCAGCATCAGGCCCACTCCATTGACTTCTACGGACGCTGTCCTGTAAAGTTGGAACTTGCTTAAAAAATTCTCTGGTGGCAAGCAAACTGACCAAAGTATTCTTTCTGGCCCCCTAGACCCTATTCCTGCTGGATTTGGTCGCCCAAGCTAGGCCAGAGTACTTGCACTAACTAAGTTTCAAACTTTATGTTTGACAATGCTTGTTTGCGGTTGCATTTAAAAGTGATAAAAAAATTCAAAAATCTGTATCTCCAGAACACACTGGTGGATTTTAATGATCGAGGTCTCTCAAAATTCCAAATAAATACACTCTATTTTTATGAAGTGTTGTGTCTTTTTTATTGGTGTGTGATTTTCCTATTTTGTTATTTGGTGTTGCCACATGCTTTACACTGAGTGCCTTTGCCAGACCTTACTGCTCACAGCCACAGCTATGCAGGGTTGAGCTTAAGGTTGAGTAAATGATACTGACTGGACCCAAGATGGTGTATGTTTGTGTGCTGCGCGAGATGGCCCCACAGCCATATCATATAGCACACCCAGATCATTGCAATGGCTATTTCCAAGATCCTAAGCAAAACCAGGGGGGATGATGGACGGAGTGTTGAACATTGCAAGCACTCACCCCCAGTCAACTGATCTGGGTTTAATCCATCATCATTCTTTAGATCACTCCGCCACCCCAGTTCAGACATGGCCATATGCAAATCAGTCTGACCCTGTGCCTCATGGGAACAGTCCAGCCCGAACTGCCAAGCCATGTCTTCCCTGGACCAAAACCAAGCATCCTGGGACCGGTTTCTGGCTAATCAGCCGTCATGAGCCAGGCTAGCTTGAATCCAGTGGCACAGTGAGCAAGGGACCCACGTCTGGGCATACCCTGCCAACTTAGGGTGAACAAAGCAAAACCAAAGGGGATGATGGACGGAGTGTTGAACATTGCAAGCACTCAACCCCAGTCAACTGATCTGGGTTTAATCCATCATCATTCTTTAGCTCACTCCGCCACTCAAGTTCAGACATGGCCATATGCAAATCAGTCTGACCCTGTGCCTCATGGGAACAGTCCAGCCCGAACTGCCAAACCATGTCTTCCCTGGACTGGAAACAAGCATCCTGGGACCAGTTTCTGGCTAATCAGTCGTCATCAGCCAGGCTAGCTTGAATCCAGTGTCAAAGTGAGCAAGGGACCCACGTCTTGGCATACCCTGCCAACTTAGGGCGATCAAAGCAAAACCAAAGGGGATGATGGACAGAGTGTTGAACATTGCAAGCACTCACCCCCAGTCAACTGATCTGGGTTTAATCCATCATCATTCTTTAGCTCACTCCGCCACCCCAGTTCAGACATGGCCATATGTAAATCAGTCTGTTCCTGTGCTTCTTGGGAACAGTCCAGCCCGAACTGCCAAGCCATGTCTTCCCTGAACCAGAAACAAGCATCCTGGGACCGGTTTCTGGCTAATCAGCCGTCATCAGCCAGGCTAGCTTGAATCCAGTTTGAATTCCAAGATCCTCCCATAACTCTAGGATAGATCCCAGAACAATAATTGCTAACCATGTACAATCTACAGCCCAACCAGCACACAACGTTCTATGTCTAGGTTAGTTATGAAGAACTGACCTATATATAGCCTGGGCATTACATAGGAATGTCAATTCATATATACCCCCCAACCCTCACTAATGCTAATACCATAACACTCAGTGGCCAAACAGCCAATTGTAGTTCAAACAGTCTGCATGAATATCCGTTTATACTAACCCAGAAACACTTGTCTAGAGAAACCAGCACTACCTGCACCAACTTTGGTAAAAAACGACACCAACTTTGAAGTAGGCGTACTGCGTTTACTAGAATGCAATGTGGCGAACTGTTCTGAGATGAGAGGCAGTGTGCTCCTTTCTCCTTGTTGCTTAAAATGCTCCCTTGAGCCAATAAGCTGACGAGCTCACCTGGGATGCACCTGTGGGCCTGTGAAGTGGTACTGTGACCTGTGAAGACTTGGGCAGCATTTCAGCAATCCCAGATGAATTTATTCTGCTCTCTATTACTTCTGATCTCTACTGATGAAGGGCTTAAACCAGAAACACGTGTCTACAGATAACAGCACTACCTACAACAACTTTGGTGAAAAACGA
This sequence comes from Triturus cristatus, assembly GCF_964204655.1. Classification (NCBI taxonomy): domain Eukaryota; kingdom Metazoa; phylum Chordata; class Amphibia; order Caudata; family Salamandridae; genus Triturus; species Triturus cristatus. The sequence continues at coordinate 762,087,279 of NC_140592.1, read as the reverse complement.
CAGCAACTTTGAAGTGAGCATACTGCATTTATCAGAATGCAATGGGGTGAACTGTGCTGGGATGAGAGGCAGTGTGTTCCCTCCCACGAGGTGACAAGCTAACCTGGGATGCACCTGTGAACTGTGAAGAATCTGGTAGCATTTCAGCAACCCCAAATGACATTTCTCTCCTCTCAGTTGATGAAGGGCTTATCCCAGAAGCACATGTTTGGAGTTAACAGCACCACCTGCGCCAGCTTTAGTGAAAAACTACAGCAACTTCGACGTAAGCGTACTGCATTTACCAGAATGCAATGGGATGAACTGTGCTGGGATGAGAGGCAGAGTGCTCCCTCCTCCCCACTCCTTTATACTACTTGATTCACATACACTTACATTAGACTCAACCCTGATAGGTCATGTTCATCACACAGTACGGTCCAGTCCACAGCAAAACTTTGCATATCCATTACCAGCTGAAAAGGCATTGAATAACTGATTTAGATATGCCACACACCACTGTCTCCAGAGGAATCTAATTTAGTACACAAGTGCACGTTCCAGCTGACTACATACTATGACTGCTCCTGGCCATTTCGCAATGACAAACATGTAAGGGATGATTGTCACTAGGCTCATCCAAGCATATCTCCTGACTTCTTTTTCCAATCTATTTCTACTCAGGACCATAAAAGGACAATGAACAAACCTAAAAAATCTCAGAATAGACAATCTTGTGTGGTAATCAGCGTAGTTGGGTGTCACTGTAAGAAATACCTTAAAGAAGTGTGCAGAGCTGATTAAAGCAGCCAACTTACTATAAACCCTAAACTTCGTGCCTGTCTAACATGTCTTTGGCCATCACACTACTAAGTGCCACATTCCATAACTCGATAACTACACCTCAGTGCTCATCATGCTCATCATCGAAACACTTCCCACTTAGAATCAAATCAAAGACAACACACTTCCAGTCACACCCTACACCGTGTGGCATGCAACTCATGTAAACAAGCACTTCAATGCCCAGCCTATAGGGTAGTAATCACTGTATACATGTTAAAATACAATACAGAAGGAGAGCTCTCAAGTTTCTAAGGTATATGTTTGAATAGCTCATGCAGTTCAAGTTGCTTTCATTTCATGATGGTATTAGTAGTCATGTTTCACCCATTACAAAATGATGACTGCAAGTGCCAGAATCCAAAGAAAATATCTGCACTGAATGTGTTACTCATGGATGGACTTGGAAATATTTAAATCTCCGCAGAGCAGCCAACACATGCAAACTTCTCAACCTTAGTGTAGTAACACTGTCAGTAGACAGACTGGCTAACACACTCTGTTTAATGTAGAGCCTAGGCATTGCAGTGGTAGACTGCAGAAACCAGCAAGAACATAGCCCTGCTGGGTGAAGAAGGGAGGCTGGCTGGTGGGTGAAGAACCCCAGGGTGTGTTGCACCAGCAAAAGACGAGTGAGTTGAGTGGTATGTACATGACGCACAAACAACTCTGGATAGTACAAAACATGATCTTCCCATCCTCTGAATGAATGAAAGGCATCAATAGTAATCATCCACCACTCCAAGGATTCTCTTGGTGCTGGCATGGGACGTTTTGGCCTAAACAAATAAGCAAGACTATGCTAAAGGTTGCCTGTGGCCCATCTCATAAACTATGCACCACACAAGAGACTCTACCTTTCTCCTCACCTTCTCTCCTCACCTTCTCACCTCTTCACCCTAGGCTTCCCCTACACACCATTCTTATGTCTGCAACATCACCACCTTCCTTTATCCTACCTCTCGTTGCCCTTCACTTCTTACCTTAGCAACTAACATCCCCTCGCCGCCACCCTACCAACCCGGTCAAATCGCTCCTGCAGATTCTAGGTGTAGGAAGCTGGCTCTCTATATACTATACAAAAATGAGGTATAGTGTGCAGAGAGTCCAGTGGATTCCCAGAGGCTTTACAAAGGCTAAAGCAGATAATACTAATGCTCTCTTTTGTGGTAGTGTGGGTGAGCAGTTAGGCTTATGAGAGGACAGTGTTAAACATTTGTTGCACACAGTGGCAATAAATAAGACACACACTCAATGAATAAATCCGAGACCAATTTATAAAAATAATACTTGCCTATATTTATTTTTCAGAATCACAGGACTTCGTCATAGGTAAATACGTTTTTCAATAAAAATACTTTTCAGTTTAAAAAATGGACACCCTGCAATTTTCAGACTTTGCAATGTTAACCTATGGGAGGAAGAAAATATTCAGCATACATGGAAATAACATCGACTTACAAGACCAGTCTTCAGATGTTAAGGTCAGTATTGGGCAAGGTTCAGTTCAGCACCAACAGTACACCACCAGCTGCACAGGGATGGTCGGGTGCAGGGTGCCAACACAGAGTCGGGTGCCCAATGCAAGGCAATGGAGAACGGCCAAATTGAACAAGGGCTACAGGCCCAAACCAGGAGGCCGGTCGAAGGGAACAAACAGCTGGGCAGGTAAGTTGCGATGCTCGGGACGTAGGGACACCTTTGGTCCTCTTCACCAAAGCCCTGGGCAAATGGGTACAGGGATGCCTTTTGGTGTCGGAAACGGCTTACCGGAGCAGGTTGCGGTTGGGGGGGTCTCCGTGCAGAGGCTGCACGTGACGTCGAGGAGTCCATGAGAGGTCAGCTGACGGTGGACTCAGGCTCTGGAGAACTGGGGAACTTTGCTGGAACAGGTGGGCCACTTCTACTCGGGCCGGAGGCGTCGGGTGCAGAGGTGGAACTGGGGGCAGGCTTCACTGTTCTTCAGGTCACAGAGTCTTTACTTTGAAGATGGTTGCTTGGTGAACAGGTCCGCTGTTCTCGGGAGTCTTGATCTTTGTTGAAGTCAGTCAGTCCTCCCAGGGTTCTTGAGGTCGCGTGGCTGCAGGACGAGTCATCTTTTGGTGCAGAATAGTCGAGAGCTGCAGACAGGCCAAGTCAGTTGGTCTCTGTAGTCTTCTCTGTTGGTGCGACTCTGTAGTGTCCGGCTCTTCTTAGGTCATCAGGAACTGAAGTTCAGGCATCAGGGGGTCACCAAAAAACAACATTTAGGGGCATTCAAAAGGAGTGCCAGGTAGTAGCCAATGGGCTACTTACCTTAAGGGTGACTAAATGCTCACCCCCATGTGGGAGGTGGACATATCCCTGATCCTGATTGGAGTAGTCCCACCATCTTCAAGATGGTGGGCACTGAAAAAAGTACTTCACTTTGCCTCTAGCACCTGAGGGGAGGAGTTGGCAGAGGAGGGCACCCCTCCTATTCTTTCTACATTTCCCGCCTATTTTCCCGACAAAAAGGGAGTGAGGACAGGAAGGAGCCTACTCCCTCTAATGGGAAATGCTGGGGTCATATTACAAAGGTGGCAAGGCCTTTGGAGCTGCCACAGATGGCTCTTCCTGACCCAGGGGAGGTGTGAGCACTGCCACCCAGTAAAGGCATTGTTCTCGGCCTTCGAGTGCGCAGGCACTCTCCCATTGAGGCAGCAGGCTGGCTCAGGCCAGTCGGTGACCATACTAAGGATTGATAGGTTTCAGAGGACCTCTCTAAGGGGTCTTCTGGGTGCACTTTTGAATAAATCTGACACAAGAATCAGTGCAGGTTCATTACGCTGAGATGTTGGTTACCGTTTACTAGGGACTTACATGTGAGCTAAAGGGATTCCAAATTGTGGAAACAACAGGGATAGTTTAGGGAAGGAGATCTGGCACAGGGGACATGGTTGGCAGGGACCCTGTGTAATTCCAGTCGAAACGACATAATTGTCCCGGCATAAAGTGGGGGCTAATAATGTCCAAAATAGGCAGTTTCCTACACTAGGGTGCAACAAAGACCTTATCTCATCTGTCCACCCTTCTCTCTCTTCATCTCCTTTTCCTATCAGTAAGAGCATCCCACCTTCTTCGTCCAACCACTATCTATGCTTTAACCATATCATCAAATGATAAATAAAAAAGAAACACCTGAACATCCATGACCTGATCTCAGATTTCAATCTGGAACTTCTTTCCATTACTAAAACTGAACTAAATGATGACGTAGCCCCCACTCTATACTAGGCTATTAATTATGCAAGGCTACCAAACAGTGATAAGGAACTGCTGACCAACAACAATGGCAGAGGAAAAGTGGTCTTTTTCAAGAGCTCCTTTCCCACCACCAGCTTTACATACTTCTCATCAGCATAATAAGAATCTTTACTCAATTACAACCATTGCTCACCTTCTCCACCTATAGTCCTCCCATACTACAGACTCCGCCCGAACAACCAGGGCTTTATCATACATACCGAGATTCTCACTTTAGGTGAGACACTCCAAATGTACAGAGTAGGTGTTAATTTCACTTTCATCTGCGTAAACTGCCCTACACTCCTGTATGTTTTTCTTTTTTACTAAACCTCTTTCTTAGATATTCCCTTATTTGTACATGTTTTCTTCTCAGAAGCCTTTTCTCACTACCATCATTGACACCAATTTCAACCATTACTACATTTACATATTTTAGATCCTGAGTATCTGGTTCAACATACCAGAATGGGCTCAAACCAGATTCCTCCTCCTAAACTCGAAAGTCCTGAACTTTATCAACTGGTCTGGTACACCATTCATGCCACCTACACTCCTCCAGTGCACATAACTCTAACAGATAACCAGTCCATCTCCAGGAGTGCCCACCATGCCATGCAATTCCAGTTTAACCACACTACTGTGTCTTCTATACTACCCACATCACACACCAAGATTCTTATCAGACCATAGAGTAAGTTTTGCTTCATCACTCTCCATTCTTAACTGGTGCGTACGATGCCAGTCAACACAATTACAATGGTAGCCCACCTCTGAACCTTATTGATGCTATCTTATCAAATAATAATAGATGACGCACCTACACAAGAACCGGGGTGGTGTTGTCCTCGAGAACATATGAGGCAATATGTTCCTGAGGAGATTATATAGAGAGCAAATAAAGCTTACTCAATTAAATAAGACTCAAGAAGGCTTAAGACCAGTAGAAGTTAGAAACCATGAAGTTTTATTACATATTTAGAGTGCAACACAGAAGGCAAAAAAATGGTTAGTCATAATGCATGAAAAATCAAATGCAGAGAATTATCCTAAGGCTCAATTACATGTAGCAAAGAGTATGACATTAGGTTAAGTCTCAAAGTAAAAATATTCTGATTCCTCAGCAGGAAACAGACTGACAAGGCTCACCTCTCAACGAGTCGGGGCAAACCAGACTGGATCATTTCCAAATTTTGGGTCTTTTAAAGTAAAACGCACAGCAAAAGGCACGTAGTCAGCCTAAAATGAACTAAATGCTGCAGAAATTAACCAATCACAATATAGCGATATACGAAAATATCAAACCAAATAAAATGATAATTAATCCCTATTTGACCCTATGTCAACGGATGTGGCAGTACAAATCCAGTTAAACACAAAGCAATGACAAGCTCATAAATGAATGGGCTTACAAAGACAAAGGCAGGAAAAGACCTTTAATAGTTGTGAGGATTTGGGTGTATTTTATGGTATGACTGGGTGTCATTACCATGTAATGCACTTGCAAAAACTCTCTTGGGTCCAGTAAGGCTTGTTTGTGAAACCTTAAGCTCAACCCTGGGTAGCTGTGGCTTCGAGCAGCAAGGCCTAATCTAGTGTAAAATATTTAACAGTATCAACAATGAAAAAAATATCCACACAACATGAAATAAATCCTACACTACTTTATAAATATAGACTATATTTCTATACATTTTTAGAGACCAAGATGAGCAAAATCCACCGGAGGGTTCAGGAGATACAGATTTTTAAAGAAAACTTAACTCACAGTTTAACTGCAAACAAGCACTGGTAACTGTAAACTTCGTAAACTTTTTAAAAGTTTGTAAGCAGCGGGGATTCCTCCATTAGGGCGGAGAAGCATCACCTACCATGCTGCCAGCACAGCACACATGAAAAATAAAATGGTAATAAAATGATTTTATTACCATTTTATTTTATAGTGCAGTCAGCTTGCCAAACATGCACACTTTAAACCTCTACAACCTGAGCTGTCTTAGACAGCTGGGCGAAGGGCAGGCACAGGCCTCCTAAGCCTGTAGAAGAGCTGAGTCAGTCTGCTCCAACCAATCCTGGTACTTCTCTCATGCTGGTTAATAGCATGAGAGTAGCATCTGGTTGGTTAGGGGAGTTGGCACAGAGACCCCTCGCTGCCTTGGAGCCACAGACTACGGGAACGAAGAGAAGTAGGTAAGTACTTTAATTTTTCATTTAAAATAGTTTTTTTTGTCCACTGTCAGACAGGGTGAGAAACTTTATTATTTTTTTTTTTTTGTTAAAATATTTTATTGAGGTTTTCCAACCGTCGATCCAATAAACCAATGTTGCATACAATAGCATCCGATATAAGACCCAGTCATCAATGTACATATCAGGAGAAACCAGATCGTCAACATTTGCTACCCTAACTCCCCCCCCTACCACCCTCTCTACCCCCTCCCCCCTCTGTCGACAGCGTGAGAAACTTGCCCTTCTTTGAGCCTCAACTCCAAAGCTCTCAGTCGTGGGCCGTTATAAACACTGATTATATTGGGTCACAATTGAGAGCTTGGGGGTTTCTAACACTGCCTGAAAGTGGGTTGAAATATTCGCCTCATCACCCCAGCACTTTCAAATACAAGCAGCCACCACTTTTTGTAAGAGTTGTGTTCGGCTACGCTGGTCTGACTGGGGCAACTAAATCTGATGGGATGGAGGTGTAGGGGGGCAATAAGGAGTATTTGGACAGTTACTTGACCACCAAAGTGTTTTCCAGTGCAGTTCCAAACTTTAAAGCACAAACCCCATAGACTTCAATGAAGTGGTCCTGATGCAGCGGACGCACGAGATGGTAGATGCTCAAGGGTGCTCTGGGTGCAGTATAGTCGACGGGGTGCTATTCCAGTTATTCCTCGGTCCACGGGTCAGGTGGGGTGACTTTGGCCACAGATGTCAGGATTCCTCAAAGTCCACTTTGAGACAGTAGAAGGCCAGCTGGGCTACAGGTCTCTGTCCACAGCAGTTCCAGCGATATCCTTTAGCGGAGGCTGGTGTACCTCTTGGGTGTCCAATCTAGACTCAGATGACACTCATGGGTCCAGCTGACTCGGGTGCAACTTTTGGTCATTGAGGATCAGTCTCTTGGGGCACCCAACAGCAATCAGAGACGATTCTCCCAGAGTGGCTACTGACTTGCCGGAGTGGACTACTTCAACTTTGATGGCCCTAATGTTGGTTCAAGGGGGTCAATCGACTAACCCTAAGGGTCTCTTCTGTGGTCTGAGGCTTGGGAGTGACTTTTACCAAAGCCGGGAGCCACAGCACAGTCCTATCTTCGGTTGCCCAAAATGCGGCAGGTGCAGTTCAGCAGATAGTGCAGCCTCTTTTGAAAAGGCCAGGGGTCAGCAGGGCAGTCCTTCTTCAATCCTCTTTCCTGTTCCGGCATGATTTGAGGTTCAGGGTGCCAGGGGTACCACATTTATGCCCAGAAAGTGCCCTGGAGGGATGATGCGGTCGCTAGCCAATGGGCTACCAGCTACCCACCCTCTTGGTGATGACTTTCCGTCTATGTGTGCATCTAGCAATCCCAGGGTGCACTATTCGGCCCACTCTCAAAATGTCTGAACCCTTCCTTGGATGTTAGGTGCTTGGTAGCCCACCCTAGAGGCATGGCTAATTATGGGCTACACACCCATGTGAAAACCGGTTTGTGCACTGGTCTCCCCTCTCTGTCCCCACCACCAGCCTGTCTACCTGAAAAAAGGGCAGCTTCCCAGAATTGTGATCAACATTTGCCCAACGAAGGCACTTTGCCTTTTTTTTTTTAAAACTAACTTTATTGTCTTTTACAGATACCTCCTTTAGTCTAGTCAAATTAGTTCAAAAAATGGGCTAACCTAGAACTAATTGCAATACAATTTCTGTGAGTGGATTGTTATTGAAATTTTTCCGTAGAAAACGATGGTGAAAAGTCTACCACTCTATCATGACGCGTTAATCCAATATGGCGGATTTTTCAAAATGGCTGCCCATTATTTGAGATATAGGGTATAACTGTTTATATGCCCATGTGTGGTATCATTTTATATGTTTTTAGGGACGGGAAAGTAAAAAATAACATCAAAAAATTGTTACTGATGACCATAATATCAAATAATCGCGGAATATGTCAGATAGACAAAGTTTGTATAATTTTTTCGTTGACTTATATGACAAAGTGTGAAGGAACGTAAATATTACAATTAACTTTTGAAATAAAAAGTTTGCTATTGTTAGTGTTTTGTTTTTGTTGTTATTGTTAGTTTTTTGGTTAATCAAAAATGTTTCATTTATGTGTTACAGGTTCTTGCGAGTTGCTGTGAGATACAGTGAAAATGGACGTAGAAAAGTGTTTCATTTGTGATGTGGTGTTTCAAGAAGATGACGATGTATCTGTACTCACTGAAAGAGGAGTGACTGGAATTCAAAAAACATGCAAGGAGAGAAACATATCTAAGTTTCACGTTTGTGTTGGGCAGAAAGTTCACAAGAAATGTAGAGCGCGTTTTGTTAACTTGAAAACTCCGTTCCAGGCGAAAGAATCAGATCCCACAACTTCTCGTGTTCTACGGTCGTGTGAAACCCCGTTTGATTTTAGAATTTTTTTTTTTTCTGTGGTACTGAGTTAAGTTTATACTTCAGGGAGAGGAAAAAAATGCATGGTTTAATGCACGAACAGTTGAATTCAAATCATCCGTTTTACAAAAATGCAACGAACGCAATGATGAATGGGCAGACAAAGTTAAGAGACGTATCCAAAATGTGTCTGATTTACATGCTGTAGATGCACGCTACCACAAACAGTGGGGCCCAATTATCCCTCACCCTCCCCCCTGCACTGCTGTCTCCTATGGTCATTGGATGAGCTCTATTGATCACCGTGCTGCTCCCTATTGCGTATTTCTGCGTTACTCTCTCGCCTCCTTTCCGGGTCTATTCCCTCACAGTTTGAAGGTTTCTAAGGGTCCTCGCCCCCTGGAACCTGCACTATTCCCCCCTCCTGGTTCTGCCTCCAGGGGCTCCCCTGCCGTGATGGTCTCTCGGGGGTGGTGGCTTCAGACCTAGGGGAAGGCGCTTTGCCTTTGAAGCTTGCCTTTTGGGCTAACACACTGAGTAGCTTCCTGCGAAGATTAGGTGACACCTCCCCCTGTACCAGGCTGCTATTGTTTCTAAGCCTGGGAGCCATTCACACTACTTCCCAGGTGGACAGAAAGCTGTTGAGTGGCCAGTGACCGTGTGAGGCCACTGGACAAACTGGGTCACAGAGTGGCAACTTTCTAAATGTTGCATTTCCTTGATAGTGATAATAATTTGATTTGGGCATCAAGTCGGGTTTAATGCCATGATTAATTTGATACCTTACAGTACCCTGATAGACAGTCCCATTAAGAATTTGGCCAGGCTGAGGGGTCAGCCGGTAATCCTGTGTTAGCCAATGGTGCTACTAACTCTCCTGCAGCAAAAAGAACAATTTAGAAGTGTTGTTGTTAAGACATGTATACAATTTGCATGTCCTATTTAATAATATACAGCCTTCTTCCTTAGGGCTCAATAGGCCTTCCTTAGGGGAGACTTACATATATTGTTAAGGGAAGTGGGGGTTTTGCCATTGTTTTGAATGGCAAAATCGAACTAGCAGTGTTACCATTGCCCTTTCAGTCTGCAGTAGCAGGCTGGGACCCGTTTTGTACTTTGTCACACACAGGATGGCAAAATCAGTGCTGCAGCCCTGGGCGGACACTTTGCCTTACATACCCTGGGTACCATATACTAGGGGCTTATAAATAAGTTAATCTCTGGCAATTGGGGGTAGCTGATTCGACATACACTTTGTAAGGGGTTAGAACACTGGCACTGGGTTCTGGTTAGCAGGCCTCAGTGCATTCTCCGAGTCGATAAACCAGCAGCATCAGTCCAAAAGTATGGGGATGAACATACAAAAAGACATGCATTTCCTCACAGTTACAAAATGTAAGGAAAGCTTCCATCAGAGTTCTTCTAGAACTGCATGTCAAAACAGAGCATTCCATTAATGCACATTTTACAACATGCAATGTAAGGAGAAATGGAAACACACATCATAACTGTTTTGACATTCAAGATGGAGTCAGACTAAGGGCCTTATTGTGATGTCGGTCTGATCGCAACCTACATCTGCTGTCGCAGTCCGACTGCCTCATTATGATGTGCGGCGGTCAGATGCAGCGGGAGGTGGGACCAACCAACGCTTCTATTGGGCTCAAGCAGCCCGTCCAACCATCGGTTGGAATGTAATTCCCTACAAAAAGGGCGGTGCCTGCTCAGGCACTACCGTATGTATTACGATGTCCCTTTCAGACAGCCTTTCAATGGCGGTCGGACCACCATTGAAAGGCTGTCGGAAACGGACTTTGGGGACCCCTAGCAGGCCTCATCCCTTCGCGACCTCCGCTATTAGCCCTGGAGGGCACCTGTGGTGTCCACTCAAACATCCATAACAAGCGTGCCAGGCACCACATGGTGCCTCGCACACGATGCATGGATGTTTGTAAACATCCATTTTTATCAATGTGGCTTGTGCTGAGGCTCTTTTCCGGGCGCAGCGCAAGCTACAATGGAAAAATGGATGTCTCTGACTGCCTCATGGGAGGTCACATCCTAATTTGTAGAATGAAACCGCCGACTACGGTTTCGATTCCTAGACGATGTAGGTCGGATGCGCATCTGACCGACATCGTAATCGGTGCCTTAGTTTGGGCCTAGTTTGGCCAAGCACAGGAAAATTGAATTTTTAAATGCACCCTAAAGAAACAAGGTCTCAACTTGACTAACCAGCACAGTTTCTAAACTATCTCCAATTGATCATTCCTTGGCAGACATATCAAAAGTTCAGTCTTTACTTAGATCTCTGCCTTACGCAAAGACAAAAATAGAGGTCTCCATTGACACAAAAAAAATTGCTTCACTCCTACTATTTGCCCTCTACTTTGCTTTTGATATAGTGTATCACCTCACCCTACTACAGAAACTGACACTGAAATTCGTAGTATTGTCCTTAATTGGATTTCCTTCCAACTTGCTGAAAGATCCAACATCATCTCCCTTCTGACTTTCTCTTTGGCACCTTTCATCGCTGTTGTAGTCATTCGACAAGGATCTTCTGTTTCTCATTTCTTCTTCAATGCATACATCAGATCTTTAATGGACCTCATAAAATGGATCAAGATTACCTGCTACAACTATGCAGCCCCACCCAGATGAGCTTACAACTGTAAAGTCCCTCAGACCTTCATTCCTGTTGCCTATACCATTGCTTGGCTGCCGTGGACCACTTGATGCCACTCAACCACCTCAAGCTCAAATCATCCAAAACAGAGTTTCTCACATGTGGGACCTGTAGAAAGTTTGACCCTTCTCTTTCTGGCATCTGGAGTGCAGATATCTACTAGCAACTTATCAGAAGTGAGAAACCTACAAGTGATCGCTTACTCAGGAGTGTCCCTTGCACCAAGCATAGAGCCAGTAGGTGGGCGCAAGAGCAGTGGCCCTCTCTGACTTCCTTGTCTTTCCCTTGACAGGGGCTCAGCTTTAGGAGCTGCCCTTGGTGTGCCTTGCTAATCACCTGTGGAGGCTGTTTGTTTTTTCAGCCATTTACCCATGAAAGTTTTTTAAGCAAATTTTCCCTGGTTTGTGCAGCTCTCTTGGCCTGTCTCATCTCTGCTCTCTTTGCTTTTCTGAAATACCTGAATGTACTTCCCCTAGTGTGACCAGAGAGTCTGAAGAATCCCTCCATTCATGTTGTACAGTGAAATGCACGTAGGTTAATTTTTTTGCAGGTATAAATATGCTTAGTTTGTATATGTGAACTAGCTTTGCAGTGATGACCCCTCATTAAAGGGCTGGATACAACAATTTATTAAATTGAGCATGGTCACAGCCTCTGCTCTTGGGGGGCAGAGACTAGGATTCAGTCTTCATACCGATCAGTTCTTAGGACAATAAAGAAGGGCTGTCCCCATTCAATGCTAGTATGTCTCCCTGTTAAGAATAGCGGAGTCTGATTTCCTGGCCCATTTATTGCTCGGCCACTTCACCGTGGAATCACTTCTAGGGGAATGAAGGCATGTTACCATAAATGCCCATTCAGAGCTTGGCCTCTCTCTAAAGGATAACTTCTATGGTTTAGAGGGGAGTGCTCTTTGCTTTCCCAGTCCATGCAGTGCTTAGACCCTCTCTTAAAGAATTACATCTATGGGTGAGAGAGCACGTTTATTGTTTAGCCTCTCTCTAATCAATCCCTTAAACACGTGGGCGTATACAGTGCTCTTATGGTTCATGCACTGTTTTAGCTATCTCTTTGGGACCATTTCCAGGGTTGGGAGGATACTTCACTATCCATACCCTTTCAGCTCCATGGACAGTTTAAATAGATCATATGTAATGGTAAAATGGTGCATGCTGATCTAAAAGCCCTTTCAGAGACTGGCCTCTCTTTGACAAACCACTTATAAGGGTGAGCAAGCACATCACTCATCGTATCCATAATCTTTTAGCTTTTTACCCTGGAGGTGAGATGGGTAATGTCTCTATATCTATTCAATGACTGGCCTCTCTGCACAAGAATCACTTTGAAGTAAGTACACAGAGACACTTCTGAGTTTTCATGTCGAGGTTTAATGTGTACAGACTACACAGTAAAGCGTTTGCTCAACCAACAGCCCTGCTCAACCACCAAAACACTATTTGAACCCCACCATTTCACGCTACCTAGGTAGCACTCTAAAAAGTTCCAGAATTAAGTACATATCATCAAAGAGAGGCAAACATTACAGGAACACAAGAGCTGACAATTACTAAACTTCTACATATCTCACCTTCCTCAAAAAAAAAAAAAAAAAAAAACAACTAAACTTAAAAGGAAGAAACTTATTAATCTCGGAAATGGCTAGGAATGAACTTAGCCCTGGAACTCCTTCTTGGAAGCACACAACCGTGTGCCACCAAACTCTGATTTTTCATATACTAGTTCTGAAATGACACACCAGTAGTAATTCAGGTTACCTTTGCTCATCATGCGTGTCCCCAAAAGTGACAGGTGCCACGCCCCCTCGCTGTGTCCTTAAAAGTGACTGGTGCCACGCCCCCTCACTGTGTCCTTAAAAGTGACAGGTGCCACGCCCCCTTGATGAGTCCTTAAAAGTGACAGGTGCCACGCCCCCTCGCTGTGTGGTTATAAAAATCACCCCAGGGCAGGTCATGTACTGGTCATCCGGTATGTCCCTAAACTTCAACCGGAGCCAGCCTTCCCAGGAGAATGAGTCCCAAACACAGCTGATTACGCAGCTCTTCCCACGACAGGCCGTAGGTTTAATTAACAGATGTCAAAATGCTAATGGGAACATCTAACAAACAAGGCCCCGCTTAGAAAATGTACCCTGGTCATCCGTCATGTCCCCAAACTTCAGGCGGAGCCATTATTCCCAGGAGAATGAGTCCCAAACACAGCTGATTACACAGCTCCTCCCAAGACAGGCCGCAGGTTTAACAAACAGATGTCAAAATGCTAATGGGAGCATCTAACAAACAAGGCCCCTGTTAGAAAATCTACCCTGGTCATCATTCATGTCCCCAAACTTCAGCCGGAGCCATCCTTCCCATGAGAATGATTCCTAAGCACAGGTGATTACCCAGCTCTTCCCATGTGAGGCCGCAGGTTTAATTAACGGATGTCAAATGTTAAAGTGGCATATGGCATAAGCTGTACATCTGGCAGAATATGTTCCCACCAGTGGACCCCACTACCTGGTTCTAAACCCTCCCCTCCATAAAGGTTGGTGACCTAATTAGCATGCCAGGACAAGTATAAAAAGCACACTTCAGGGGTCAGCAGAAACAGACATTTAAAAACCCAATTTGGAACGCCTTGTTTGGCCTGTTTGCTGCACAGACGTGCATCAGAAACTTAAGGCCACAATGGAGCAAAGCAACTTCTCAAAGATTGACGCTGCCTGCTACTCGTTAATGGAGGTAAATAAACAAGGGGTACATTGTGACAGGCTTCTGGGGGTTATTTAAAGTATTGGGGCAATGCATTTAAGGTGAAAAATGCTGGAGTTTTAAAATGGTAATTAGTGCTATGTAGGATTGTGTTTATGCTGTTTTAATTAATGTTTAAAGCGTTGTGGCCGGCTGGTTAATCTGAATATTTTTAGAGGTACATAGGGTGGAATAATGTTGTATTTTTAAATGTTACTTAATACATTTGGGGGGGTGTATTTAAGATGCATAAGACAGAGGCGGTAGTAGGCTACGTGCTGATGTAACCATATATTTTACGACCCCTAGAAACATTTTACACAATTTGGGGGTGGTCCTGTAAGGTTGTCAGCGCACACCTAAATAATATACATGGTATACAGATCAAAATAAAATAAATAATACAGTTTTGTACTCACCATGATGTGTCCCTTGGGGATGTCCTGTTGGGGTGGGTTCTTTGGATGGTTCTATGCCATGAGGAGCGCAAGGGTGCTGGGGGTTTGATTATGGCTCAGCCAGTCTAACTGGGGGGTCGTTGTCCGTGGGTTTATGCTGGAGGTCCAAGGCTGTCACAAGGGTGCGGGATGATGGATGGGTAGTGGTTGGAGCCCACTGACCAGAAACCGGTGATTACACCGCTGAGCCCCCCCCAGTCCATGAACAGCGCTCGGGGGTATTGCGGCAGGATGGTGGATGGGTAGTGGTTGAGACCCACTGCCTCGAAACCGTCTGAGGGTGCCCCCCAGAGCCCGCTTCCACACTGTGGGGCTCTGGGAATTTGAGGGTGTAGCGGTGGGGCCCATGGCCGAAACCCAATGAGGCCCCCAGAACCCGCTTCCACGCTGTGGGGCTCTGGGGATTTGCTGGACTAGCGTTGGGGCTCGTGGGCCCGTCGGCTTTAATTAAGCCAACAGGGGCTGTCGGGCTCCATACGACGGTCGGATGGGCGCTCTTTGTAGCCCAAAACTGCTGAGTAGACACCCAGAGCCCTCTCCCACAATGCAGGGGCTCTGGGAGCATGTACCCCAATGGCGGCAGTAGGGGCCCACTTAGGCAAACTACGACGTCCGTCCACAGAGGTTACCTACCCGTGATGGCGCTCTGTGACTGGACTGGCTCGCGGGGCGGGCCGCGCTGTATCCAGCGGCCAAAAACTTTAAGGTGTAGGCCCAGAGACCGCTTCTATAGTGCGGGGCCCTGGGGCCAGTGCATGCTGCAGCCGGTCCCATAGGGCTGAGCTTCAGCATCCTTTCCGAAGGCAGGCACCGCCCATAGTGACGTCGAGGGAATCCGCGTAGACGTCACGGTAGGAGGGACCGCTCTTCGGATAGGACAGGGAGGACCTGCCTTAGAGCCTGTAATGCACTCATAAGCCTGTATTGCGTTTACAGCCAGGGGCCTCGTTAGCAGAGACCCCTGTTTGTTAATCAATTGCGGGGCCTCGGCCAGCCCGCCCTGGGTGGGGGCTTTACTTATGTTTTAACTCCCCCCATTCCTGTACGCTATGAACGGGTGTATGTGTAAAAAAATATATATAAAAATAATAATAATTTAACAGAGTGTGCTGCCCCAGAGCGTATTTTGCTGCGTCTGACCATTCCCCTGACATATAACACAACAAGTAACATTAAACCTACAACATGCCAGGGTTGGGGGCTTTGTCAATGAATGTTAGTTGCATAAGATAAATAAGCAACTAATACGGTGTGGTTTATATATCATATTTAAAATGCTGCAGTCCTGAAATGAGGAGCCTCTGGATAATGTATACAGAGATGTTTAAAAAGCCCCTCATGCAGCGTTCATTATCTCATGCAATTCCCGGCAATAAGTAAATAAATTAATAATTGTAAACACAGTAACTGTGATTAATGTTTATTCTGGAGAGAGAGACATGTGGGTTTGTCAGTGTTGGTGGTGAGTGATCATAAAATAGACCAGAGGTTTAATATGCATGCTGTAAAGAATGTGTACCCTGTAGACCATGCTGCGCATTAATGTATTTGGGGCAGATTGTGACTGTTTTTTCCTAAGAGATATCCTATTGTTACATGCATTTTATAATTTAACATCCTAGCATAGAGCGGAGCTTATTAAATGTTGTCAAAGAACAGAAGGCATAGTCCAGTGTATAGATATGCACGTAGGTTAATGTTGTACATGCGTTGGGGCTTGTGTGTAGGAATGAGGGGTTCTTATTAAAAATTAAACGTCAAGGCAAGGTTGTTTTCAATTTTGAATTTATGATTTGCGTTTCCTAAGGTGTATGTAACAAACTGTAATGCTGTGTTTATGAGATGTAGTTTTAAAACCGCCTTTTTTGATCTAACCCGAAACACAGGACATCCCAGTAATAACCATCGCCGACGCAGAAATGCTCACCCTGCAGTCAGGTATATGTTTTTAGAGGTGTATAGTTCTGAGTATTTTTTGTACACCGCTGTATCAGAAGCTCTGCTTTTCTAATGGTATTCTCATGTATGTATGATTTTATAGATTATGATGCCGCTCTACAACTAGATCTTGACGATCTAGAGCAGTACCTGAGGCTCAAAATGCGTCGCCGAGTGTGCAGGATGATGCAGTTCTTACAGGTAACTCAAAAATGCCAGGGTTCTTTAAACTGTCCAAGACTTAGGCTTTGTTAGACCAAAAACCATAGTGGTAAATTGTAGGAGGGCTCCTCAGAAGGGACTGCTAAGGCCGTGTTTATACTGCAAATGTGATTATTATTTTTTTTGCAGGGCCCACGGAAACATGCACGGTCGGCGGGGATGTGCAAGAGACTGCAGAGTTGCAAACAAAAGAAAGGCCGCTAAAGAGGAAAGCTTCAACATCTGGAAAGGGATCGGTGACAAAGAAAGGAGCTGGGAAAAGACCTCTAACAGGTGTGTTTTTACAAAAGGGTGCGAAAAAAAGAACTCTCTGGGTTTTATTCTCGCAAGTAGAAGGGGCCACCGCCATGTAGTACTGGATGTATAAAGTGGGGTGCGTGTAGAGGACAGAGGCCAGGGGATAGCAAAGCAGAGAGGGGCAGACCCAGAGAGCTCCCTACTTATATTGTAAGAAATGGGTGTGTTCAATAGTTGTGCTGTTAAAACTGAGGCGTAAAGTGAACCGGCCACCAGTTCCCTACTGAGTTAGCTTGGAATCCTGCAACAGAGCACCAATGGAAGATTGCAACTGCGGTCTTGGCGCATGCATTCAAGAGTTTGGCTCACCGATTCACAGGACATTGGCCATTACAAGCTTGATGGGCTAAGATAATTCATTGGTGAATCGGAAGCAAGTGAATGGAGCCAACAACTGCAGAGATGTGCTTGTGACTGCCAACCGCCACTGCAATTTAGAGGTAGCAGCTTTTGCTACGTCACAAAGAATAATGGCAACTTTACTCAGCTTTTGCTGGGCTGCCCCATTGACATGCACCACACAAAACTATGGGGCCTATGCATCAACAATGCCATTTGCGATTCCTTATTAGCGAAAAATAAGGAATCGCTAATAAGGAATAGCAAAAGGCTATGCATGTAGGAATCGCTATTCAAATAGCGATTCCTTAATATTCCTTATTACCGAATCGGTAATACCGAATCGGTAATAAGGAATACCTACCCATTCATTCCTATGGGCTTGGAGGCCCATAGGAATGAATGTAAAGCCAGTCTGTATTAGCGATTGGGTATTACCGAATCGCTAATAGCGGGAGCACTTTCAAGGGTGCCAGGGTGTCAAAAGGACACCCTGTTGCACCCCTGAAAATGATATGTGCACATATGTTGCACACACACATGCTCTAAGGGCATGTGTGTGCGCAACATGAAACTTTGAAAAATGCACAAAAGTGCATTTTTCAAAGTTTTTGCAAATTACCATGCAGTTCATCTTCATGGTAATTTGCTCCCCCTATTAGCGAAATCGCTAATTTTTTAACTTTGATGCATTGCATTTAAGGAATCTCACTTTGGGATTCCTTAAATGCAATCGCTATTTAAGGAATCGGTATTTAAGGAATCCCTATTTAAAGAATCCCTATTTAAGGATTCCTTAAATAGCGATTTCTCCTTTTGGGTTGATGCATTGGGATTGGGTATTTTTTACTTAATACCAGGAGCTATTACCGAATCGGTATTTTACCGACTGGATTTTGGGTTGATGCATGAGGCTGTATGTCTGTTAGTTCTTCATAAACTAGAGAGTTCTACTGGAAATATCATAGGTTTTCACTCTAAAATTATAAAATCTAAATGTATTAATAGAATAAAGTCTCTAAGAGAAATGTGGCCTGGTAATAGTCCTACAAGTTACCAAATTCATTTCAGAAAAATTACATACAATCAATTTCTGAGAAACGCTCATGTGTATCAGGGTGCTCTAGTCATGCATTATGTACTCTGGAACATAAACAGACAGTGTAACTTCACCCAGGGAACTGAAGGCTTGGTGTATTTGCTTCATCACACTCTTGTAAAGTTCCTTCTGCCAGTGGTGTAAAAGCTTCCACTCCTCTTCGGAGAAACAGGCGGCAACATCGCAAAATGAGGCTGGCACCTTGAACAAAAAGTAGTACACCACAGATGCATCAACATCATACATTACTCTGTCATGTACGAGGATACCTGTATAAAGGTTTATTTGGTCATTTTTATGGCCATGTCAGTGCGCGTTATGCTAAGTTTACGCTTGGGATCCAGCTCTAAAGACAAACATGCGAGCCTTCTCTCTGTCAGAAGTCACACTCTGCTCACGCTTTGGAAAGCAGTCCTCTCTTAGATCATAAACTAACCCTAACTTAAGGAAAAGTAAAAGACAGATTCTCCCATATTCTCTTTAAAAAAATACCACTCTCACAACTCCCTCCATTTAAAAAATGATCACAACTCTGTTAATTGTTTAGAATCCCAATCCTCCATATGCAAGTAGCTCATCTAGTCTAGATATTTTCTTTTTACTTTGGGACTTGTGGTTCGATTCATGCAACCATCAATTCAAGACTACAAGTTTCAGGGCACATAGAAAACAAGCATTTCCAATGCAATAGGTCTCGCAATTGCGAGATTTTGAGCTATTGGCATTGTAAATGACAATGCCTTTTATCCGTGTTTAAAAAACCTGCAATAACAAAAGGCAATGTCATTTACAATACCAAAAGGTTAAAGTTTCTAAAATGCGAGACCTATTGCATTGCAAATGCTTCTTGTCTACAAGCGCCCCATGCTGCGCTTTCAGTTAATAGAGGCCACGCCCCTTTCTTTATACAAGCCGTGCCTAAAGAAAGGTCCGTAGCCGCTATTAAAGTGAAAGTGCGGTATGGGGCACTTTTACCAAAAATGAATTTGTTTGTCAAGTTGACAAACAAATGCTTTTTTTTGGTAAAAGTACACAGTGAAAGCGTTCATGGCACGCTGAAATTTTCAGGACAGCATGTAGTGCCTGCGGTACGAGAAACCATTAAAGAAAATAGTGCTTACAAACTAAATAAGACGTACTGTGTAACAACCAAAGTAAAAGGGCCAGTCCTCATGGGAGGTTAAAAATGAAGACAAGGCGGTACTAAGGAGGGACTAACAACCCTATTAACGAATCAGAAGTCAGCATTTATGAAGGACAATGACACAAGCCAATTACAAATATGGGCGGAGAGTGAGTGGGGCTTCAAGTCCAGACTCCAATACAGCATGGCTCGCAAAGCAGCGCATGCGTTGCCCAGGCTCGACCTAAAAATAAGGACTTGTAGAGCTATTCATGCATGCACTGGGGAATTTTTAGTGCTCCTTTTGTAGAATTTCTGGAAAGGTTTCTACCCAATATGGCTCCTCTCATTTGGGTGATAAATCAAAGCATGGCAAAACCATTAAATTATAGTACCGGTCTGGCTTACTCGATGCCTTGTACACCTTGGTGGTCCATCCACCACTACATAAGACAGTTCACTGTGAACACCATGGCAAATCTTTGGCAAATCACTTAAGGTCCCTGTGCCTAAAAATGTGAAATGTAATGTATGAATTGTATTCGTGAAATCTCCACTTAATATACAGTCTTGTAGATCGTCTGCCATTCCTCCAAGTAACGGACAGTACTAGATTCGTGTCATAATATGCCAACAGATTTCCAGTGTCACATATATTTGAACTTCATATTTGACTTTTTGCTTTGTTTCCAAATCCCACTGTGGGGTGGCACTAATCAGACTGTAAGACAAACACCGGCCGTGCGACTACTTTATTTGTCCTTTCGACTTTCACCCCTCACATATAAAACCAAAATGAACTACAATTACATTGCTGTAATATCAAAGTGGGGTACACTTTCATACAGTGAAGTAACAAAATACTGGAGGACCACAATTTAGACATGTAACTAAAACTGCAACCAACCTAAATTCAGCCAAAAACATCCATTCGTGTATCTTAAAATTCTCTAAAATAGAACATCATTGTTTCTTTGATTTTCGTTTAAACCTTTTTTTTCCCTAAACGAGGTTCCAGAGTGACATTGCGAGGAACATAAGTAATAGGTGTGGGTTTGAAATATTCATCACAATCTGCTAAAGAAATTAACTTAGAGAGATATGGAGAAAAAGGTGGAAATTGTTTTGTTTCCCCCTGTTATCTTGCAATGAAATGGATGAAAAGTTGGCGGCAGACAGCTAAACATGTCCTTTAAAAAATGGATTACTCCTGCTAAATTGGGCGTGCTGGACTGTGTTATTGTTCATACAAGGAGAGTCCTCTTGCTACCAATAAGGCCCATCGTTATACGTCATAACTTACCTTAGCTGAACCCTGGTGGGGACTTCCTTTTCTATTCTTCATGGTACACACTCCCTCCCCCTAGGCAAGCACACAGACCCTCTTTTAAAGTATTCCTAATAAAGAAGCTGCTGGAGGGGAGGCAACGATACCGATGAATACCCCCCACAACTACTGCACTCGAAGACACGCTCGTGCAAAAAATATAATTGGGCTGTGGTGTATCAACAGGATGTTACTGTAACCCTGTTCACTGCTCCCTTGCGCATGCTCAGTGTGGGTCATCAGATGACCGATAAGTAAAGCGCACAGAAACACTACCTCCGTGCATATGCTCAGTGTACGTTTATTACATATGACCTGCTCAGTGGAGATGCACTATATGCAGATGAGTGGGTGCAGGCGTTTGCACCGCCTCTTCACTATTTGGGACGAGAGGGCCTTTCAGCACAAGCAGTGCGCATTGTGAGACACTAAATTGTCGATCTCCAGTTGTGTTTAGAATTAAGGGTATTTATTTCACGGAAAAATATTTTTTTTTAAAATATTTATTTTTCAATAAAACGTTTCTGTTCCCAATAGGAATCATTGAGGTTTGCAGAGCATACAAAGCAGACATAAAAGGTTTTGGGTGTCCAAAACCTTTTCATAACGTCACTTTATATTGATATTAGAAATATGACAAAGAAATGTTGCTAGGATATGAATTTACCTTAAATGGGTGAAAAGACAAGAGGCGTTTGTCAAAACAGGAACAAGTTGGTTTAATCAAACACTGCAGCCAGGAGAGCCTGGACAGAATGCTTCTGTTCAAAATCTCTCATTGTACAAAGTTTTGTCTGTCAATTTATACAGTTCATGAGTGTGAGAAGTTGGCCTGATATATGCTATCCACTAATTCTAGTGGGCACCTTGTATCATTCCAAACAACCCCTTATGGCGATTAGTTAAAGACAACCTTTATTGAAAGCTATCCTAGTGGTAGCTATGGAGAACAGCCTTCAGGCTAAGTCTCGAAGGAATGTAAAGCAGCTTGTTTTACCAGTCTATAATCTCTTGAATGATCAAATGAAAGGACAACCACACCAGGTATATATTCAAAATATATGTATTTAAGATAGTACACACCCCTCTAGTCTCTTTATGAGACTGGAGTTCGAAGTACTTAATTTACAAGTTAGCAATAAACAGTAATAGCACAAATACACGTTTGGGCCCTGGGTGCGTAATCGCTGGGACCCCAAGGAACCACCCAAGGTAGTGACACAGGGGACCCATGGGGACTGCAGGGTGTAAATACAACTGCGGGTTCCCATTAGCTTCTATGGGCAATGTCGCGGTTGGAAATTTAAAGATTAGGGACACTTAGAATCGAGTCAGGACCAAACCCTTAGGTTCTAGGGCTAGCACCCACGGGAGCACCGGAGTACTCGAGTTACCTCACCCAGGGAAGCCGGGTGCATAGGTGTCTTTTGGTGTCGGGTCGCGTCGTCGATTTCAATGGAAGCTGGCGAAGAACTGCTGCTGCCGTGAAGAGGAGAAGTTTGCGAAGAGATCCAAGCCTGGCTCTAGGATGGAAGGAACCTGAAAGCAGAGGGGACAGAGTCTGGGTCACTTGCCAGTGACCTAGGGCACGATGGACCAATGCCCACAGATGTCGGTTGCTTCAGGTGAGTTGACGGGTGTCTTGACTCTTCAGCCACGAGGTCCAGGAGGCATCGACGAAGTCCATGAGCCGAATTCGAGCTGTCCCACAAAGTCTGTCGAGTGCTGCGGTGTCTGCAACCACATTGGACCCGACAAGGCTTGGCAACGGCAAGTCTTGTGGAAAGAGAAGAAGGACATCGGTGCAGACCAGCAAGGTCTGAGGGACTCACCCAGCAGGGGTAAGTCAGGGCACGTCTGGAGCAACCAGGGAAGCCCAAGTAGAAGAGGAGTAGCCCCTGCAACCGGTTTGAACTGGACGATGCACAGGGACACCAAGTGTGCCCCCTGTGTAGGACTTCAAAGCACCAGAGAGTGCTCCCGCCCAGCCCCAATACACATCTGCCTGTCTGGGGAGGTGGTTACACCTCCCTGCGACAGGAAACCTATTATCCAGGCCTCCCCTGTCGGAGCTTCGGTCAGCAGCAGGAGGCCAGACCCGTGTCTGTGGCAGAGGCAAAAGTTAGCATTTACCACGAGGTTATAATGCACCTAAGAGTATATTAAGAGTATATGGTCAGGCTGCACCACAAACAGCACAGAGAAGGTACTCCGAACACTGCAGAGGGGCTCTGCTCATGTAGGGGCACCCTCTCACATACAAACCAAGCACTCTCCCTTCAGGATTGTTAAGGCCTGCCATAGGAGTAACTTATAGGTTTTATATGTGTGTGCAATGGTAGTGATATAGGTAGCCTATACCACTGTAAGGGGTGCAAGCACACCCTTACCCAGGCTGCAGTAGCAGACCTGTGGTGCCATTTTGGAGTGCTTCCCAGGGGTGGCATAATACATGCTTCAGCCCCTGGTAGGCCTCTGAGGTACCTATGCCCTAGGTACATAGTATACCATATACTAGGGGCTTATAAGGCACTCCAGAATCTAATTAGATATGTACCTAATGAACATGCACCCCATTTTAGAGAGGAAGTAGCTAGGCTGTGGTCCTGATTAGCAGGGCCACAGCCAGACTAAGGTCGAAAAACAGTAAAACACCAACAAAAAGTGGGGGTACCCATGTGAAGCAGATCCTACTCTCCTACAATGAGGAATAATACAATGTTCTCTACATTCCAAAAGAGCATATTAGTCATAAATCAATCACATGTGCTAGGGTGACCAGAATGTTAAAGGCAAAAAACAGGACATTTCACAAAAATAGAAGAAGGACTATCATTTTACATCAAGTGAGCGCACAGAATGACAGCGCTCCTCAGCAGAGAATTACAAAACAGGCAGTAAGAACATACATAAGATGCAATTTTTACACCCAGTAGCTTGCCTGTGAATTAAATTGCTTTCTTGGAACAACTGCTAACTATCCCCACTTTGTAAAATATAAAAAAACACCTCCCCCCGTTTTTAGTCGACCCTCTCCAAAAACCGGGACATGAGCTAAATTTCTCGAAATCTGCCTGGACAGCTGGTGAAAAACGGGGACCGTTCTGGCATATCCGGGACGCCTGGTCACCCTAACGTGCACATCTGATAAGGACACATATGGCTCTCGAACTTGGGGCGAGGGAATGTGGGCCAGTGTTTATGTGTCCAGATGTCCGGTGTGAGGGGCACTTGATCGCTATGTGTGGTGTGCATGTCGTGTCCTGATTGGTTGGAGTGTACCTGTCTACATGTGGTGTCTAGCTTTGTGGTATTTCTGGGGAACGCAAGCCTTTGGCCAAATGGGTTTTACTGGAGCCAATTACCTCAGACTTGTTTGTGGTGCAATTATCAATCTGTGGAATCGATCAGGGTTTTCCCTGGGTGTGTGTTTGCCTGTAATTTATGGGGAACACCACCAGTGACTTGTTACACAATAAGTGTGGGCATGGGTCGCAGGGCCTACCTGACCCCGTATCTCTGACTCGGGTTGATTGGGAGGTCATCTTGGGTGAATCCAACAGCAATCATGTGAGTTCATTAGAATGCCTAAGAATAATATAGCAGCCGTGGGTATAATCTTTATCGGCATTACCGAAATTGTGCATAGTTGTCATCTTGCACATTAACAATGTCCTTACTGGTGTTGTTAAAGGTATGTTTGCTTTGATCTGAATGTACATTGACATTGGTGTTATTGGCAACAATAATATTATCGTACAAGCATACATTGATATCATTACTGCTGATGTCGGCGCTTCTGTGCGGGCACAAGTTACGGTATGCATTGACATAGCATTGAGAAGCATGTGGGCACAGGCTGTGCATACGTTCAGGTTGGATTGACTGATATTGCTGTTGTCTGGCCTGCACATATCATGACATTAATTGACATCGTATTCACCCATCCCAGCAGAAAGAATCGCTGTTCATTCACATTAACGTTTTAGTGCTGACCAAACTCTCACTTGTTGCTTTCTCTTATTACCAAACCTACCAACTTGTGAAATGTTTTCACCTGTCAGGAGGGGTTGGGCCTTGGACTTTCTGAGCAGAGCCTGAGGCACTTTAACTCACCACCTCCCCCTCCCACACAACAAGCAAGCATTGGAAAACCCAATAGGTCTCGTCTATGCAAGAGCTATTGGCTTTGCCAATGTGTTTTAGACATGTTGTGCAACAGGAAGGCTGCTGTTCAGCATGGCTAAAAGTTAGTGGCGTAGAAGAGAATGGTGTGGAGTGTCCTAGAGTGGAATGGCTAAGAGTGGAATAGAGTGCTGTAGGGTGGAGTGGCAGAGAGTATCATTTATTGGAGTGGCATAGCGTGGAGTCGTGTAGAGTGGCATACACTGGAGTGGCATAGAGTAGAGTGAACTGGTGTAGAGTGCATTGGTGTAGAGTGTTGCAGAGTATAGTGGTGTTGAGTGTAGCGGCATTGAATTCAGCGGCGTACAGTGCAGCGTCAAAGAATGCAGTGGCGTAGATTAGAGTGGTGCATAGTAGAGTGGATTGGCACAGAGTGGTGTAGAGTGCAGTGGTCTAGAGCGGTGCAGAGTGGAGTGACATACAGTGGTGAGAGTGGAGTGGCGTAGAGTTGAATGATGCAGTGGTGCAGAGTAGAGTGGAGTAGCTTAGAGCTCAGTGTCGTAGGGTGCAGAGTAGAGTGGAGTGGCATAGAGTACAGTGGCGTGGAGTGATGCAGAGTAGAATAGCATAGAGTGGTGCAGAGTAGAGTATAGTGTCGTAGAGTGCAGTGGCATAGAGTGGAGCAGTGCACAGTAGAGTGGCGTAGAGTTCAGTGGCAGGGAGTGCAGTGTTGCAGAGTAGAGTGTCAGAGTGCAGTGGTGTATAGTGAAATAGAGTGGGTTAGAGAGCAGTGACATAAAGTACAGTGATGCAGAGTAGAGTGCAGTGGTGTAGAGTGCAGTGTCATAGAGTGCAGTTGTGTAGAGTGCTTTGGCATAGAGTGCAGTGGTTAAGAGTAGAGTGGTGTAGAGTGCAGTGGCATAGAGTGGAGTGGCACAGGATGGAGTAGAGTGGAGTAGAGTGCAGTTGCAAAAAGTAGATTGTTTCAGAGTAGAGTGAAGTAGCGTAGAGTGGAGTGGTGCAGGGTAGAGTGCAGTTGTGTAGAGTGGCATAGCGTGTAATGGAGTAAAGTAAAGTGGTGTAGAGTGCAATGGCATAGAGTGCAGTGGTGCAGAGTAGATTGGAGTGGCATAAAGTAGGTTGGCGTAGAGTGCCGGGGCATAGAGTTGAATGTTACAGAGTAAAGTGCATTGGTATAGAGTGTGTTGGCATAGAGTGCGGTGTAGAGTGCAGTGTTGCAGAGTGGCATTGAGTACAGTGGCGTAGCGTGGAGTTGTGCAGAGTAGATAAGTGTGGCCTAGACTGGAGTGGTGTTGAGTGCAGTGGTGGAGAGTAGAATGGCAAAGACTTTATTGGCAAAGCGTTGAGTGGTACAGGGTAGAGTAGAGAGGCGTAGCGTGAAGTGGCAGTGAGTGCAGTGGCATAGAGTGGAGTGGTGCAGAGCGCGATGGCATGGGGTGGTGTAAAATGAAGTGGTGCAGAGTAGAGTGCAGTGGTGTGGTGCAGAGTAGAGTGGAGTGGCGTAGTGTGGAGCATTCATGGTTTGGTAGCGCGCTACCATTATAGACAACATATTTTCAATTTAAATGACCAATACATTTGCACTGACATACAGTTTTACTAATAAAACTATAGAGTGCACAGACGAAAATGTGTAGAAATTGCATCACCTAGCGTAATGATTTATTTTGATCATATTAAAATAATTTTTTTCAACTCACTTCAGAAATAACAAAAATATGCTTAATTTGTGTTTCTAATTCTGATATATTCTGAAATACTCACACAGTTCCTCAAAAATGTTTTAGTGTGATAGAAAAAAACTCTTTCCTACCCCCAGTATCCAGCAAGATAGACACTTAAATCATCTCCCTTTCAAGCCAGACAAAGAAAAGTATAGTCGGAAGACAGTGCCTGACATCTGACCTCGGTCTTTGAATGCACAGCAAATGTGATGAGATAAGAATAAGATTTACAGGCCTGTTTACAGAAATCGAGGACTCGGAAGGATACTGTAAATAAGGTTTGGGCAACGAGACAGGCGAACTGAACCTGGAGAACCTCAAGCAAATGAAAAGCAAGAAAATTTACGTCACAAACAACAAAGCCAATGGCGAGCAATGGGCAGATGCATTCCTAGGTCAACTTTCTGAAACTCCCCAAGATGTCTTTAGCAAACAAGCCGGATGCGCTGTCTGCTAGGCTGCGACCTAAAAAGCTTCTGAGGCTGCAGCCAATGCCCTCTGGAAGTATGACGTCCTGTAATGGACATTGGCTGTGTGGAGTCTCCAAACAATTAGATGGAAATCTCCTTTCTGCAGAGCTTCCACTTAATTTCGTGTACACCATGTGAATTTGGCTCTTCACAAGGTGACAATGTGAAGAGAACTGATATTGTGTGACACACGGGGGCACCAGGGGAATTCTGTAATATGTTGAGCACTATCCAGCAGTGCAAACATTAAAGATTTCTTACTAGCTACAGTGACCAAGACAAATCTGAATGATCCTATACATTCTAGCAGACCAATGTTTGGAAAAAATATCGAATGTTTAATATAGGGAGACAGAAATATCGGAAAAAAACGATCGTCATACAAAAATATCATGATGCAGAAATATCGTTGTCAAGAATATTGATATTTTAGGTAAGTAATATAATTGTTAAGAATATCGTTGTTTTTAATATAATTTTTCAATAATATAGTTGTTAAAAATATCATTTTTTTGATTATTTCGATGTGTTTTAGTATATAAAATAATTTTATGTGTTATTGTTTGTATGATTGTTATTCATTTTTTAAAATTTAGTTAATAATTTTAAGTGATTACCATTTTTGAATTTAATTGCTAATGGTAAATTATAGTGTTGTAGCGGGCAATTGGGTTTGTAGGGAGATAGGGTGGGAAGTTCATTAAGTAATAATTAATTATTAACTAATTAATAATTTTAAAGTAAGTATGCAATTGATATTAATTTTGTACGTTATGTTATATTGATTTATTTTAGTTGTATTTTCGGTGCGGGTTGCTAGTTTGTAGGGATATAGGGTGGGAAGTTAATTAAGTAATAAATAAAAAAATTAGTTAACAATTTTCATTAATATTTTAATTAATTAATAATTATGTATATTGTGCAATTATTATAAATTTTAGTTATATTTTAGATGTGGTCTTCATGATTTGTAGGGGTATAGGGTGGGAGGTTTATTAAGTAATAATTAATTACAATGTATTCATTGTTAAATATTTAATTGATTGTTAAAATGTAAATTGTTTTATACTTATTTGTTTTAGTTATATTTTGGGTGTGGGCTGCTAGGTTTGTAGAGGTTTCGGCTGGGAAGTTAATTATGTAATTAAATAGCAATCATTTATAATTGATAATTAATTTTTATATTGTTTATTGATTATGTTAATTGCAAAAATGTCTAATATATATTTTACGTACATTAATATTGTTTCTATTAAGAGTTGTATAGTTTTTTAAATACATTATTGACCTTATTGTGGGCATGGGGACAAAATGCTCAGGAAAACAGGTCTTTGTAATGCAGGTTTTTATTGAACAAATACACCTCCTCCTTTGAAAAGCCAGCAGGAAGGCACGTGACAATACTTCTTGTCTGGGTCTTCTTCTTCCTGGCTGCAGACACTATGTCCCTGGTCTGTACCTCGATCTGACGTCGCTCCCGTACATGCAAGAAGGAGAGGAAAGCAATCAGTATTCTTGCTTTGACTTTCGTGGGGGGACGGGGAGTGAGGGATCACCAGTGAGTGCTCGGCGCTACTTAAAAAAAACAAGTACAAGTGGTACCAGAAGTCGGATAACGGAGCAGGAGGTCTGAGTGGGGAAAAGAGACACCCTTTACGAGTCGGACCTCTCCCGTGCCCCAACCCACCCCGCAACCCGGCTCCGTACCTTGGAAAGCCACGCCTCTCCTGAAGTGTGGCCCGGCGAAGCGTGGGGACAGTGGCCTCCTGGCTGCTTCAGCTCCTCTTTAATCTCCTTGGATCGTAGGACTGGTCTTGCTAGCTCCAATGCTCATCTCCGGTATCCCACTCTCGCGCTGGAATCCTCCTCCTCCTGGTCCCTTCCGGAAGCGTGCTTCTCCGAAATGACGTCGTCTTCCCGTCTTATTGGCCAGCTGGTGCTGACGTTGGATTGGGAGGCAGGTTGTCCCCCGGCTGGGGTTGAATTAAAGGGGCCGCATTCCAGATACCAGTGTCCGCTTTCGAGTCAGCAGTCCACTCGTTCTGTTAGGGGATAAAAGGCTTAGTGACGGAGGGAACTGACCACCATTTCGCATCAGGGTCTATAGGATCGTAGGGCAGCCCATGACAGTTATTCAAATATGTAATGAGTTTGAAGTGAAGCACTTTCCCTCCTATAGCACAGACTGAAGTGAGAATAATATATTTAACCCATTTAAAGTCCAACACTTTCCCTACTGTTGTACAGACTGGCATGGGAATAGTAAAGTTAACTCCTCTGAAGTCCAACACTTTCCCCACTGATGCATAGACTGGAGTGGTAATAGTAAATATTTGCCCCTCCGAAGTATACTGAAGTTTACACCTCCAAAGTCCAACATTTTTTCTACTGTTTGTAGGAAGGTAGAGTTTTATGTAGTGAGGCTGGTCAGGTTTCACTATACAATACTCTACAAAATACCCCAAATAGGCCCTTTGGATTCATACTAATAAATACACAGCTCAGTCCTGGTAGTGTGACATAGAACAGTCAGGCTTTACTAGAGGAACATGTGTTAGATATTTCCGAGTACCAACATGGGCAATATGTATTTGACACAACATTAAAGAAATTCAAAATCAATTTATAAAAATAACCAGATTTTAAAATACATTTACACACAAAAATGAAGACAATCGGATATATATACCGGGGATATGGTTTTTAGACGAAAAAATAAATCAGTGTATTTCACTATTGGAAAACGTTAACGTTGCAGTCAATGAGAAAAGGCACTAGTGACAATCGGTCACTTGCAGGTCAAGTCCAGTGGAAACCACTGGGGGTTAAGGTGATACAAGTCCCATGACCAGGTTAAAAAGGCATTTAAAATTTACATGACTTGTAGGGCCTTGGTGCTCAGTTGTCCTTGCTACCTCTGATGCGGAAGCAGGAGTTTATGGGATGCTGGTTTTGCTGCTTAGAAAGTGCTGGTGAGGAAATGGATGCAAAAACTTGATAATAGTGCCACTGGGGTGGTGGGTTGAAGATGCTGCAGGGTTACCTCGAGGATTAGCGTCAAACAAAGGTAGTGGTAGCAGGATTGGCCACCAACAAGCCTTGTCAGCAGCAAGCTCAGCCTGGAGTCACTTCGACGTTCCGGAATCCAGAGACAAGTAATAGCTGCCTGAACCTTGCTGGAGGTCAGGGCTACATTTCCCACAATGCACTGGACCATTTACTTTAGGGCGATCCCTCAGCAGGCCTGATGGTCAGTGATTCTTTGGTTCCAGGAAGATGGTTTTACCTGTGGGCTGCAAGGGGCTAGTACATCTAGTCCAAGGGAGATCTGGAGTTGCCTTTGGCTCTCAAAGGGGTTCCTCTTTCCTTTGGAACCAGTCTCTGGTCTGTGACGAGTTGCAGTCATGAAGTTGCAGGGTGGTTGCCACAGGTGCCGGTTATCATGACTTTGCTTTGTGCAGGTCCTGAAGTCGCAGACTCGGGTCTCTTCTTTGTCCTTGGTTGCAAGTCGATTCAGATCCGAGGTTCTGGTGCCAGGGATGCCCCTTAAATCCTAGATTTAGGGATGTTAGGGGTGGATGCAAGTAGCCAATGGGTTAAGGTGAACACATTGGGGGGGGGGGGGGTGTTACTACCTTTTCTACCCAAATCCCTAATTTCTGCCACTTTTAAAAATGGCAGAATCCTTCCTTAGCTGTACATATTAGGTAGCCCGCCCTAGGGGTGTGGATAGGCTTTAGGGGGTGTCCACCTCCTGACTACCTCATTTTCAAACCTGCCCGGTAGGAGATGTGCCTGGGGGCAAGGAGTTGGCTGTTTCCTCCTTTGGGAGGCATCCAGAGGCGGTGTAAACTTTGAAGCTCACCGCCTTGATGCCACCTCCTTCCCAGGCAGGCCTTTATTTCTGACACTGTGAGTGTTCACACCTCCCGGCAGAGGGTCTGATTCTTGTCTTGGCAGCAGCAGCTGGACACAGAAAAAGTTGCGGCAACCAGGTGGGCAACCTCTAAGGTAGTAACCTGGGTGCATGTCACATGAAATCCAATGTGGGAATCATGTCAGATTTGATGAGACACGTTGTTTGATAACAAACATGACCCTTTTCAGAGGGACCATAATGGAACTGGCAACCTTGGGGTGCCCGGGTGCCAGCCTATGTTATCCGATTGCCCCCTGAACACTTATAGTAGCTCTTAATGGAAAGAGGCTACTATAGGGGCATATAAGCTTGCACTTATAAGTCCACACCTTTAATATAAGGCACTCTGTCTCCTGGGCTTAGCAGGCCTTCCTTAGGGGTGACAGATATATATTAAAAATAGTGCTGTGACCTTGCCACTCATGGTGAGGGCAAAGTCGATTTTTAGCAGTTCACACTGCTCATGCAGTCTGCAGTGGCAGGACTGCTGTCATCTGTTTACTTGGATCACTTAGGGTGGCACAATCAGTGCTTCTGGCCCTGGTGACCCCTTTAACTTCCATGCCCAGGGTACCACTGGTACCATTTACCAGGGACTTAAATGGGGGTTAAAGTCCTTGCCAATTGGGATTCACATACCTCATATTTACGGAGACAGCACTGGCACTGGGGCCTGGTTAGCAGGCTCGAATGCACTTTCGGAGTCATAACCGGTGAAAAAAGTGTGGGGTGACCAACCAAAAAGGGCACTTTCCTACACGTTTGCATAGTCTGGAGTGGGAATAGTACATTTAACCCCTCCAAAGTCCAACACTTTCCCTACTGTTGCATAGAGTGGAGTGGTAATAGCAAATGTAACACTTCTGAAGTTCAGCACTTTCCCTACTGTAGCAGAGACTGCAGGGGGAATAGCAAATTTAACCCCTCTGAAGTCCAGCGCTTTCCCCACTGTTGCATAGATGGAGTGGGAACAGTAAACATAGCCTCTCTGAAGTCCAACACCTTTCCTACTGTTGTACCGACTTTAATGGGAATAGAAAATTAAACCCCTCCGAAGTCCAATACTTTCCCTACTGTTGTACACACTGGAGTGAGAACAGTAATGCTTTCCCCTCTGAAGTCCAACACTTTTCCCACTGTTGCATAGATGGAGTGGGAACAGTAAACATAGCCTCTCTGAAGTCCAACACCTTTCCTACTGTTGTACCGACTTTAATGGGAATAGAAAATTAAACCCCTCCGAAGTACAACACTTTCCCTACTGTTGTACAGACAAGAGTGGGATAGTAAATTGAATCCCTCCAAAGTCCAACACTTTCCCGATAGGTAAATGTGTTTTTTGAGGTTTTACATTTATAATATTGTTTATGTTTTATTTTCACAGCCATACATTCTAAATATAAAAAACAAATATAATGTAAAATAAATGATTTTATATATTATGTTACACTATATATTTATTTATATGAACACAAACCCATATATATGTATATCTATGTGTTTATTTAATTATATACTTAAATATAATATTAAGGTGCCGATTCCGATCCGTTAAAAAAATTTACCGTCCGACTCGTATCTGTATTTTTTTACATACGAATCGTACAAGTCCCGTACAAACGGCGAAGTACGATTCGTACGTGAAAAATACATACGAATGACCTCGGGAAAAGTCTACGAGACGTCCCCGGACAGTTTTACGTACGAGTCGTAAAACTGAAGTCCGAGCGCACAAGTCCGATCCGTACCAGCGTCCCGAATACACAAGCGTATGGAAAACGTCCCGTACGGATCGAACTTTGCACGACTCCTACCCCGGGTACACTTGTGCCCAGGGTATGAGTCGTACGGCCCCCCCCAGCCTCCCACGTACGTCTGCACCGTACCCCCCACCCCCGTATGTATGGCGCGTACCCCCCACCCCTGTATGTACAGTGTATACCCCCCACCCCCGTATGTACGGCGCGTACCCCCAGCCCCGTATGTACACACCGTACCCCCAGCCCCCCGTATGTACGCGCCGTACGTGCTGGGGGTACGGCATGTACATACGGGGCTGGGGGTACGGCGCATACATATGGGGGGGCTGGGGGTACGGCACGTACATACGGGGCTGGGGGTACCGCGCGTACATACGGGGCTGGGGGTACGGCGCGTACATACGGGGGGGCTGGGGGTACGGCGCGTACATACGGGGCTGGGGGTACGGTGCGTACATACGGGGGGGCTGGGGGTACGGCGCGTACCGGGCCCCCTATTCCTCATGCATCGCGGCGTACTTAGCTTTTCCGGCACTTTTTGGCTCCCGTTAAAATATAGTTGTGCGGAGTGCTGTGGGTACGAATCGTACTTGCTGGTCCGTAAAACGCTGCCTGACTCCGTGCGGACGTCGCGTACGCGCTGTCCAGGATCGGAATTGTATGTATTTTTTAGCCGTACGGTGTTTTTTACGATTCGTACGGAAATGGTATTTCTGTACGAATCGTACTTGCTGGTTTGTACAGTGGAATTCCCGGGTACGAGTCGTATGGAGAAAACGCTCCGTATGACCATTTGTAACCGGGTTTTACAGGATCGGATTCGGCACCCAAATGTTAGTGGAATTTAATTTACATTATGTTAAATTTATGTATCAAAATATTTACCATTTAATAATTTAAACACTATTTATATTAAAAAAATCTATATTTTTGTATTTGTTTTCCGATATTAGTGTAAATAATATTTTTTTCCAGATATTTTTGTGCTTACCATTATAAGTATGGGGACGCTATATTATGGTAAATTATATTTTTGATACAATCTTTGTGTTGAGCGATATCGTTTACCTCGAAATTGTGTCAGCAGAGCTCAACATCTAGTTCGACAAGATAAAATTAACTGCAACCACAAGTAACACAGGTAGGGTTGCCACCTGGCCGGCTTTTTACCTGCCTGACCCATATTTTTAAGTCTAGGTTGGTAAAATACTAGGAAAAGGAGAGAAATCTGGTATTTTTCCTTTCTGCAACCACTTCCCCTAAATAATATGCATAAGTATCCCCAAAGGAAAGCCTATAGAGTCACATGGCAGGGAGCTATATGTTACTAAGCAAGACATATGATTTTCCATGTGTCTGAGCAGCAACACTTTCAAATTGTATTTTTGCTGTGGAACGGTTAAGAGCCCCAATGGCTTACATAGGGTTAAACAGCTGGCACTCCAACTAGTCTAACTTCTGAATGGGATCACCTAACAGGGTCAAGTAAGGTATCAAATTAATTGGGACATTAAATCCGACCTGATGCCCAG
The DNA here is from genome assembly GCF_964204655.1 of Triturus cristatus. Lineage (NCBI taxonomy): Eukaryota > Metazoa > Chordata > Amphibia > Caudata > Salamandridae > Triturus > Triturus cristatus. Next base: position 762,052,807 of record NC_140592.1, on the reverse strand, counting down.
GCCAGATTTAAAGTCACTATTAGTATTAACAACGTTTAGAAAGTTGCCACTCTGCACTACTACAGCTAGCACAGTGACACATAGATGGTTTCATAGAGCGAAGTGTCTCGTCCTGTCCCAGAAGGGCCACTCAGAGTGTTAGCCCAAAAGATTGGCTTCAAATGTGGAGCTGTCTTTGAAGGGCTGCTTGTGACAACCTCTCTGAGCAGGATGCCTTAAGTTCCTGCAGACAATTAAGAGACAGAGCTAAGGGAGGGAAACCTGTGTCCAAATCAATTTTTCCGTGGGTGTGCAGCCCACTGATAGCCACACCTCTAGGGTGGGATACCCTGTTCCCGACGACCGCAGAAGGGTCATGCCATCTTGAAAGGGTAGGAATGGGGCACTCTGGGATAGTCAGATGCCACACATCACTGGAACTTCATCACTTGAGAGGAGGGGACGCCGTATCCTGTTGGCTAGTGACCACGTCGTCCCCTTGGGGTACATTCCTTTGATACGTAGAGCACCCCTGGCACCCTGCCCCTCAGTTAACATTGGAAAAGCAAAGAGGGCCAAAGAACGACTGCCCTGCTGCCCTTGAACCACGCAAAGAATGGCTGCGCCATCGAGAGTACTGCACCTGCTGTACTTTTGGACTAGCAAGACTGGGACTGTGCCTGCAACTCCTGACCACAGAAAAAGTCAGTTTTCCAGCTTCAACAAGACCAGTGACTCGTAGGATCAGTTTGCTGATCTCCTTGAACCAGCACTAGGACTACAAGAGCTTATTGAGCCTTAACAGACATAGTGATAGCCACCGAAGACTTTTGCCACTACCAGTTGCTGGGCACAACAGAGGACAAATCCAAAATTGCCAAAACCTACACCTGAGTCTGGCAGACCCGGGAGTGCTATTCAAAGTCAGATTCATTGTTCCCAAGGGACACCAGCCCCCAACAAAGAGTTTGCATCCAAACATGGTACAGCGTGACCAGTAGTTCAGCATCAGCTGTCTGGCTACTACAACGTAGAAGACTTCAAGGGACCCTGATCTCCGTGGCCCAAGTCATCCCCATCATCACCCGTGGACCAAGGACCAACACCCAAGAAATCCCTGTTGACCATACCACAACCGGAGAAACCTTTTAAGCATCTTTGCCTCCATCCCTCAGCATCAGACCCACTCCATTGACTTCTACGGACGCTGTCCTGTAAAGTTGGAACTTGCTTAAACAATTCTCTGGTGGCAAGCAAACTGACCAAAGTATTCTTTCTGGCCCCCTAGACCCTATTCCTGCTGAATTTGGTCGCCCAAGCTAGGCCAGAGTACTTGCACTAACTAAGTTTCAAACTTTATGTTTGACAATGCTTGTTTGCGGTTGCATTTAAAAGTGATAAAAAAAATCAAAAATCTGTATCTCCAGAACACACTGGTGGATTTTAATGATCGAGGTCTCTCAAAATTCCAAATAAATACACTCTAGTTTTATGAAGTGTTGTGTCTTTTTTATTGGTGTGTGATTTTCCTATTTTGTTATTTGGTGTTGCCACATGCTTTACACTGAGTGCCTTTGCCAGACCTTACTGCTCACAGCCACAGCTATGCAGGGTTGAGCTTAAGGTTGAGTAAATGATACTGACTGGACCCAAGATGGTGTATGTTTGTGTGCTGCGCGAGATGGCCCCACAGCCATATCATATAGCACACCCAGATCATTGCAATGGCTATTTCCAAGATCCTAAGCAAAACCAGGGGGGATGATGGACGGAGTGTTGAACATTGCAAGCACTCACCCCCAGTCAACTGATCTGGGTTTAATCCATCATCATTCTTTAGATCACTCCGCCACCCCAGTTCAGACATGGCCATATGCAAATCAGTCTGACCCTGTGCCTCATGGGAACAGTCCAGCCCGAACTGCCAAGCCATGTCTTCCCTGGACCAAAACCAAGCATCCTGGGACCGGTTTCTGGCTAATCAGCCGTCATGAGCCAGGCTAGCTTGAATCCAGTGGCACAGTGAGCAAGGGACCCACGTCTGGGCATACCCTGCCAACTTAGGGTGAACAAAGCAAAACCAAAGGGGATGATGGACGGAGTGTTGAACATTGCAAGCACTCAACCCCAGTCAACTGATCTGGGTTTAATCCATCATCATTCTTTAGCTCACTCCGCCACTCAAGTTCAGACATGGCCATATGCAAATCAGTCTGACCCTGTGCCTCATGGGAACAGTCCAGCCCGAACTGCCAAACCATGTCTTCCCTGGACTGGAAACAAGCATCCTGGGACCAGTTTCTGGCTAATCAGTCGTCATCAGCCAGGCTAGCTTGAATCCAGTGTCAAAGTGAGCAAGGGACCCACGTCTTGGCATACCCTGCCAACTTAGGGCGATCAAAGCAAAACCAAAGGGGATGATGGACAGAGTGTTGAACATTGCAAGCACTCACCCCCAGTCAACTGATCTGGGTTTAATCCATCATCATTCTTTAGCTCACTCCGCCACCCCAGTTCAGACATGGCCATATGTAAATCAGTCTGTTCCTGTGCTTCTTGGGAACAGTCCAGCCCGAACTGCCAAGCCATGTCTTCCCTGAACCAGAAACAAGCATCCTGGGACCGGTTTCTGGCTAATCAGCCGTCATCAGCCAGGCTAGCTTGAATCCAGTTTGAATTCCAAGATCCTCCCATAACTCTAGGATAGATCCCAGAACAATAATTGCTAACCATGTACAATCTACAGCCCAACCAGCACACAACGTTCTATGTCTAGGTTAGTTATGAAGAACTGACCTATATATAGCCTGGGCATTACATAGGAATGTCAATTCATATATACCCCCCAACCCTCACTAATGCTAATACCATAACACTCAGTGGCCAAACAGCCAATTGTAGTTCAAACAGTCTGCATGAATATCCGTTTATACTAACCCAGAAACACTTGTCTAGAGAAACCAGCACTACCTGCACCAACTTTGGTAAAAAACGACACCAACTTTGAAGTAGGCGTACTGCGTTTACTAGAATGCAATGTGGCGAACTGTTCTGAGATGAGAGGCAGTGTGCTCCTTTCTCCTTGTTGCTTGAAATGCTCCCTTGAGCCAATAAGCTGACGAGCTCACCTGGGATGCACCTGTGGGCCTGTGAAGTGGTACTGTGACCTGTGAAGACTTGGGCAGCATTTCAGCAATCCCAGATGAATTTATTCTGCTCTCTATTACTTCTGATCTCTACTGATGAAGGGCTTAAACCAGAAACACGTGTCTACAGATAACAGCACTACCTACAACAACTTTGGTGAAAAACGACAGCAACTTTGAAGTGAGCATACTGCATTTATCAGAATGCAATGGGGTGAACTGTGCTGGGATGAGAGGCAGTGTGCTCCCTCCCACGAGGTGACAAGCTAACCTGGGATGCACCTGTGAACTGTGAAGAATCTGGTAGCATTTCAGCAACCCCAAATGACATTTCTCTCCTCTCAGTTGATGAAGGGCTTATCCCAGAAGCACATGTTTGGAGTTAACAGCACCACCTGCACCAGCTTTAGTGAAAAACTACAGCAACTTCGACGTAAGCGTACTGCATTTACCAGAATGCAATGGGATGAACTGTGCTGGGATGAGAGGCAGAGTGCTCCCTCCTCCCCACTCCTTTATACTACTTGATTCACATACACTTACATTAGACTCAACCCTGATAGGTCATGTTCATCACACAGTACTGTCCAGTCCACAGCAAAACTTTGCATATCCATTACCAGCTGAAAAGGCATTGAATAACTGATTTAGATATGCCACACACCACTGTCTCCAGAGGAATCTAATTTAGTACACAAGTGCACGTTCCAGCTGACTACATACTATGACTGCTCCTGGCCATTTCGCAATGACAAACATGTAAGGGATGATTGTCACTAGGCTCATCCAAGCATATCTCCTGACTTCTTTTTCCAATCTATTTCTACTCAGGACCATAAAAGGACAATGAACAAACCTAAAAAATCTCAGAATAGACAATCTTGTGTGGTAATCAGCGTAGTTGGGTGTCACTGTAAGAAATACCTTAAAGAAGTGTGCAGAGCTGATTAAAGCAGCCAACTTACTATAAACCCTAAACTTCGTGCCTGTCTAACATGTCTTTGGCCATCACACTACTAAGTGCCACATTCCATAACTCGATAACTACACCTCAGTGCTCATCATGCTCATCATCGAAACACTTCCCACTTAGAATCAAATCAAAGACAACACACTTCCAGTCACACCCTACACCGTGTGGCATGCAACTCATGTAAACAAGCACTTCAATGCCCAGCCTATAGGGTAGTAATCACTGTATACATGTTAAAATACAATACAGAAGGAGAGCTCTCAAGTTTCTAAGGTATATGTTTGAATAGCTCATGCAGTTCAAGTTGCTTTCATTTCATGATGGTATTAGTAGTCATGTTTCACCCATTACAAAATGATGACTGCAAGTGCCAGAATCCAAAGAAAATATCTGCACTGAATGTGTTACTCATGGATGGACTTGGAAATATTTAAATCTCCGCAGAGCAGCCAACACATGCAAACTTCTCAACCTTAGTGTAGTAACACTGTCAGTAGACAGACTGGCTAACACACTCTGTTTAATGTAGAGCCTAGGCATTGCAGTGGTAGACTGCAGAAACCAGCAAGAACATAGCCCTGCTGGGTGAAGAAGGGAGGCTGGCTGGTGGGTGAAGAACCCCAGGGTGTGTTGCACCAGCAAAAGACGAGTGAGTTGAGTGGTATGTACATGACGCACAAACAACTCTGGATAGTACAAAACATGATCTTCCCATCCTCTGAATGAATGAAAGGCATCAATAGTAATCATCCACCACTCCAAGGATTCTCTTGGTGCTGGCATGGGACGTTTTGGCCTAAACAAATAAGCAAGACTATGCTAAAGGTTGCCTGTGGCCCATCTCATAAACTATGCACCACACAAGAGACTCTACCTTTCTCCTCACCTTCTCTCCTCACCTTCTCACCTCTTCACCCTAGGCTTCCCCTACACACCATTCTTATGTCTGCAACATCACCACCTTCCTTTATCCTACCTCTCGTTGCCCTTCACTTCTTACCTTAGCAACTAACATCCCCTCGCCGCCACCCTACCAACCCGGTCAAATCGCTCCTGCAGATTCTAGGTGTAGGAAGCTGGCTCTCTATATACTATACAAAAATGAGGTATAGTGTGCAGAGAGTCCAGTGGATTCCCAGAGGCTTTACAAAGGCTAAAGCAGATAATACTAATGCTCTCTTTTGTGGTAGTGTGGGTGAGCAGTTAGGCTTATGAGAGGACAGTGTTAAACATTTGTTGCACACAGTGGCAATAAATAAGACACACACTCAATGAATAAATCCGAGACCAATTTATAAAAATAATACTTGCCTATATTTATTTTTCAGAATCACAGGACTTCGTCATAGGTAAATACGTTTTTCAATAAAAATACTTTTCAGTTTAAAAAATGGACACCCTGCAATTTTCAGACTTTGCAATGTTAACCTATGGGAGGAAGAAAATATTCAGCATACATGGAAATAACATCGACTTACAAGACCAGTCTTCAGATGTTAAGGTCAGTATTGGGCAAGGTTCAGTTCAGCACCAACAGTACACCACCAGCTGCACAGGGATGGTCGGGTGCAGGGTGCCAACACAGAGTCGGGTGCCTAATGCAAGGCAATGGAGAACGGCCAAATTGAACAAGGGCTACAGGCCCAAACCAGGAGGCCGGTCGAAGGGAACAAACAGCTGGGCAGGTAAGTTGCGATGCTCGGGACGTAGGGACACCTTTGGTCCTCTTCACCAAAGCCCTGGGCAAATGGGTACAGGGATGCCTTTTGGTGTCGGAAACGGCTTACCGGAGCAGGTTGCGGTTGGGGGGGTCTCCGTGCAGAGGCTGCACGTGACGTCGAGGAGTCCATGAGAGGTCAGCTGACGGTGGACTCAGGCTCTGGAGAACTGGGGAACTTTGCTGGAACAGGTGGGCCACTTCTACTCGGGCCGGAGGCGTCGGGTGCAGAGGTGGAACTGGGGGCAGGCTTCACTGTTCTTCAGGTCACAGAGTCTTTACTTTGAAGATGGTTGCTTGGTGAACAGGTCCGCTGTTCTCGGGAGTCTTGATCTTTGTTGAAGTCAGTCAGTCCTCCCAGGGTTCTTGAGGTCGCGTGGCTGCAGGACGAGTCATCTTTTGGTGCAGAATAGTCGAGAGCTGCAGACAGGCCGGTAGAGCTGGGGCCAAGTCAGTTGGTCTCTGTAGTCTTCTCTGTTGGTGCGACTCTGTAGTGTCCGGCTCTTCTTAGGTCATCAGGAACTGAAGTTCAGGCATCAGGGGGTCACCAAAAAACAACATTTAGGGGCATTCAAAAGGAGTACCAGGTAGTAGCCAATGGGCTACTTACCTTAAGGGTGACTAAATGCTCACCCCCATGTGGGAGGTGGACATATCCCTGATCCTGATTGGAGTAGTCCCACCATCTTCAAGATGGTGGGCACTGAAAAAAGTACTTCACTTTGCCTCTAGCACCTGAGGGGAGGAGTTGGCAGAGGAGGGCACCCCTCCTATTCTTTCTACATTTCCCGCCTATTTTCCCGACAAAAAGGGAGTGAGGACAGGAAGGAGCCTACTCCCTCTAATGGGAAATGCTGGGGTCATATTACAAAGGTGGCAAGGCCTTTGGAGCTGCCACAGATGGCTCTTCCTGACCCAGGGGAGGTGTGAGCACTGCCACCCAGTAAAGGCATTGTTCTCGGCCTTCGAGTGCGCAGGCACTCTCCCATTGAGGCAGCAGGCTGGCTCAGGCCAGTCGGTGACCATACTAAGGATTGATAGGTTTCAGAGGACCTCTCTAAGGGGTCTTCTGGGTGCACTTTTGAATAAATCTGACACAAGAATCAGTGCAGGTTCATTACGCTGAGATGTTGGTTACCGTTTACTAGGGACTTACATGTGAGCTAAAGGGATTCCAAATTGTGGAAACAACAGGGATAGTTTAGGGAAGGAGATCTGGCACAGGGGACATGGTTGGCAGGGACCCTGTGTAATTCCAGTCGAAACGACATAATTGTCCCGGCATAAAGTGGGGGCTAATAATGTCCAAAATAGGCAGTTTCCTACACTAGGGTGCAACAAAGACCTTATCTCATCTGTCCACCCTTCTCTCTCTTCATCTCCTTTTCCTATCAGTAAGAGCATCCCACCTTCTTCGTCCAACCACTATCTATGCTTTAACCATATCATCAAATGATAAATAAAAAAGAAACACCTGAACATCCATGACCTGATCTCAGATTTCAATCTGGAACTTCTTTCCATTACTAAAACTGAACTAAATGATGACGTAGCCCCCACTCTATACTAGGCTATTAATTATGCAAGGCTACCAAACAGTGATAAGGAACTGCTGACCAACAACAATGGCAGAGGAAAAGTGGTCTTTTTCAAGAGCTCCTTTCCCACCACCAGCTTTACATACTTCTCATCAGCATAATAAGAATCTTTACTCAATTACAACCATTGCTCACCTTCTCCACCTATAGTCCTCCCATACTACAGACTCCGCCCGAACAACCAGGGCTTTATCATACATACCGAGATTCTCACTTTAGGTGAGACACTCCAAATGTACAGAGTAGGTGTTAATTTCACTTTCATCTGCGTAAACTGCCCTACACTCCTGTATGTTTTTCTTTTTTACTAAACCTCTTTCTTAGATATTCCCTTATTTGTACATGTTTTCTTCTCAGAAGCCTTTTCTCACTACCATCATTGACACCAATTTCAACCATTACTACATTTACATATTTTAGATCCTGAGTATCTGGTTCAACATACCAGAATGGGCTCAAACCAGATTCCTCCTCCTAAACTCGAAAGTCCTGAACTTTATCAACTGGTCTGGTACACCATTCATGCCACCTACACTCCTCCAGTGCACATAACTCTAACAGATAACCAGTCCATCTCCAGGAGTGCCCACCATGCCATGCAATTCCAGTTTAACCACACTACTGTGTCTTCTATACTACCCACATCACACACCAAGATTCTTATCAGACCATAGAGTAAGTTTTGCTTCATCACTCTCCATTCTTAACTGGTGCGTACGATGCCAGTCAACACAATTACAATGGTAGCCCACCTCTGAACCTTATTGATGCTATCTTATCAAATAATAATAGATGACGCACCTACACAAGAACCGGGGTGGTGTTGTCCTCGAGAACATATGAGGCAATATGTTCCTGAGGAGATTATATAAAGAGCAAATAAAGCTTACTCAATTAAATAAGACTCAAGAAGGCTTAAGACCAGTAGAAGTTAGAAACCATGAAGTTTTATTACATATTTAGAGTGCAACACAGAAGGCAAAAAAATGGTTAGTCATAATGCATGAAAAATCAAATGCAGAGAATTATCCTAAGGCTCAATTACATGTAGCAAAGAGTATGACATTATGTTAAGTCTCAAAGTAAAAATATTCTGATTCCTCAGCAGGAAACAGACTGACAAGGCTCACCTCTCAACGAGTCGGGGCAAACCAGACTGGATCATTTCCAAATTTTGGGTCTTTTAAAGTAAAACGCACAGCAAAAGGCACGTAGTCAGCCTAAAATGAACTAAATGCTGCAGAAATTAACCAATCACAATATAGCGATATACGAAAATATCAAACCAAATAAAATGATAATTAATCCCTATTTGACCCTATGTCAACGGATGTGGCAGTACAAATCCAGTTAAACACAAAGCAATGACAAGCTCATAAATGAATGGGCTTACAAAGACAAAGGCAGGAAAAGACCTTGAATAGTTGTGAGGATTTGGGTGTATTTTATGGTATGACTGGGTGTCATTACCATGTAATGCACTTGCAAAAACTCTCTTGGGTCCAGTAAGGCTTGTTTGTGAAACCTTAAGCTCAACCCTGGGTAGCTGTGGCTTCGAGCAGCAAGGCCTAATCTAGTGTAAAATATTTAACAGTATCAACAATGAAAAAAATATCCACACAACATGAAATAAATCCTACACTACTTTATAAATATAGACTATATTTCTATACATTTTTAGAGACCAAGATGAGCAAAATCCACCGGAGGGTTCAGGAGATACAGATTTTTAAAGAAAACTTAACTCACAGTTTAACTGCAAACAAGCACTGGTAACTGTAAACTTCGTAAACTTTTTAAAAGTTTGTAAGCAGCGGGGATTCCTCCATTAGGGCGGAGAAGCATCACCTACCATGCTGCCAGCACAGCACACATGAAAAATAAAATGGTAATAAAATGATTTTATTACCATTTTATTTTATAGTGCAGTCAGCTTGCCAAACATGCACACTTTAAACCTCTACAACCTGAGCTGTCTTAGACAGCTGGGCGAAGGGCAGGCACAGGCCTCCTAAGCCTGTAGAAGAGCTGAGTCAGTCTGCTCCAACCAATCCTGGTACTTCTCTCATGCTGGTTAATAGCATGAGAGTAGCATCTGGTTGGTTAGGGGAGTTGGCACCGAGACCTCTCGCTGCCTTGGAGCCACAGACTACGGGAACGAAGAGAAGTAGGTAAGTACTTTAATTTTTCATTTAAAATAGTTTTTTTTGTCCACTGTCAGACAGCGTGAGAAACTTTATTATTTTTTTTTTTTTGTTAAAATATTTTATTGAGGTTTTCCAACCGTCGAACCAATAAACCAATGTTGCATACAATAGCATCCGATATAAGACCCAGTCATCAATGTACATATCAGGAGAAACCAGATCGTCAACATTTGCTACCCTAACTCCCCCCCCTACCACCCTCTCTACCCCCTCCCCCCTCTGTCGACAGCGTGAGAAACTTGCCCTTCTTTGAGCCTCAACTCCAAAGCTCTCAGTCGTGGGCCGTTATAAACACTGATTATATTGGGTCACATTTGAGAGCTTGGGGGTTTCTAACACTGCCTGAAAGTGGGTTGAAATATTCGCCTCATCACCCCAGCACTTTCAAATACAAGCAGCCACCACTTTTTGTAAGAGTTGTGTTCGGCTACGCTGGTCTGACTGGGGCAACTAAATCTGATGGGATGGAGGTGTAGGGGGGCAATAAGGAGTATTTGGACAGTTACTTGACCACCAAAGTGTTTTCCAGTGCAGTTCCAAACTTTAAAGCACAAACCCCATAGACTTCAATGAAGTGGTCCTGATGCAGCGGACGCACGAGATGGTAGATGCTCAAGGGTGCTCTGGTGTGCAGTACAGTCGACGGGGTGCTATTCCAGTTATTCCTCGGTCCACGGGTCAGGTGGGGTGACTTTGGCCACAGATGTCAGGATTCCTCAAAGTCCACTTTGAGACAGTAGAAGGCCAGCTGGACTACAGGTCTCTGTCCACAGCAGTTCCAGCGATATCCTTTAGCGGAGGCTGGTGTACCTCTTGGGTGTCCAATCTAGACTCAGATGACACTCATGGGTCCAGCTGACTCGGGTGCAACTTTTGGTCATTGAGGATCAGTCTCTTGGGGCACCCAACAGCAATCAGAGACGATTCTCCCAGAGTGGCTACTGACTTGCCGGAGTGGACTACTTCAACTTTGATGGCCCTAATGTTGGTTCAAGGGGGTCGATCGACTAACCCTAAGGGTCTCTTCTGTGGTCTGAGGCTTGGGAGTGACTTTTACCAAAGCCGGGAGCCACAGCACAATCCTATCTTCGGTTGCCCAAGATGCGGCAGGTGCAGTTCAGCAGATAGTGCAGCCTCTTTTGAAAAGGCCAGGGGTCAGCAGGGCAGTCCTTCTTCAATCCTCTTTCCTGTTCCGGTATGATTTGAGGTTCAGGGTGCCAGGGGTACCACATTTATGCCCAGAAAGTGCCCTGGAGGGATGATGCGGTCGCTAGCCAATGGGCTACCAGCTACCCTCCCTCTTGGTGATGACTTTCCGTCTATGTGTGCATCTAGCAATCCCAGGGTGCACTATTCGGCCCACTCTCAAAATGTCTGAACCCTTCCTTGGATGTTAGGTGCTTGGTAGCCCACCCTAGAGGCATGGCTAATTATGGGCTACACACCCATGTGAAAACCGGTTTGTGCACTGGTCTCCCCTCTCTGTCCCCACCACCAGCCTGTCTACCTGAAAAAAGGGCAGCTTCCCAGAATTGTGATCAACATTTGCCCAACGAAGGCACTTTGCCTTTTTTTTTTTTAAACTAACTTTATTGTCTTTTACAGATACCTCCTTTAGTCTAGTCAAATTAGTTCAAAAAATGGGCTAACCTAGAACTAATTGCAATACAATTTCTGTGAGTGGATTGTTATTGAAATTTTTCCGTAGAAAACGATGGTGAAAAGTCTACCACTCTATCATGACGCGTTAATCCAATATGGCGGATTTTTCAAAATGGCTGCCCATTATTTGAGATATAGGGTATAACTGTTTATATGCCCATGTGTGGTATCATTTTATATGTTTTTAGGGACGGGAAAGTAAAAAATAACATCAAAAAATTGTTACTGATGACCATAATATCAAATAATCGCGGAATATGTCAGATAGACAAAGTTTGTATAATTTTTTCGTTGACTTATATGACAAAGTGTGAAGGAACGTAAATATTACAATTAACTTTTGAAATAAAAAGTTTGCTATTGTTAGTGTTTTGTTTTTGTTGTTATTGTTAGTTTTTTGGTTAATCAAAAATGTTTCATTTATGTGTTACAGGTTCTTGCGAGTTGCTGTGAGATACAGTGAAAATGGACGTTGAAAAGTGTTTCATTTGTGATGTGGTGTTTCAAGAAGATGACGATGTATCTGTACTCACTGAAAGAGGAGTGACTGGAATTCAAAAAACATGCAAGGAGAGAAACATATCTAAGTTTCACGTTTGTGTTGGGCAGAAAGTTCACAAGAAATGTAGAGCGCGTTTTGTTAACTTGAAAACTCCGTTCCAGGCGAAAGAATCAGATCCCACAACTTCTCGTGTTCTACGGTCGTGTGAAACCCCGTTTGATTTTAGATTTTTTTTTTTTCTGTGGTACTGAGTTAAGTTTATACTTCAGGGAGAGGAAAAAAATGCATGGTTTAATGCACGAACAGTTGAATTCAAATCATCAGTTTTACAAAAATGCAACGAACACAATGATGAATGGGCAGACAAAGTTAAGAGACGTATCCAAAATGTGTCTGATTTACATGCTGTAGATGCACGCTACCACAAACAGTGGGGCCCAATTATCCCTCACCCTCCCCCCTGCACTGCTGTCTCCTATGGTCATTGGATGAGCTCTATTGATCACCGTGCTGCTCCCTATTGCGTATTTCTGCGTTACTCTCTCGCCTCCTTTCCGGGTCTATTCCCTCACAGTTTGAAGGTTTCTAAGGGTCCTCGCCCCCTGGAACCTGCACTATTCCCCCCTCCTGGTTCTGCCTCCAGGGGCTCCCCTGCCGTGATGGTCTCTCGGGGTGGTGGCTTCAGACCTAGGGGAAGGCGCTTTGCCTTTGAAGCTTGCCTTTTGGGCTAACACACTGAGTAGCTTCCTGCGAAGATTAGGTGACACCTCCCCCTGTACCAGGCTGCTATTGTTTCTAAGCCTGGGAGCCATTCACACTACTTCCCAGGTGGACAGAAAGCTGTTGAGTGGCCAGTGACCGTGTGAGGCCACTGGACAAACTGGGTCACAGAGTGGCAACTTTCTAAATGTTGCATTTCCTTGATAGTGATAATAATTTGATTTGGGCATCAAGTCGGGTTTAATGCCATGATTAATTTGATACCTTACAGTACCCTGATAGACAGCCCCATTAAGAATTTGGCCAGGCTGAGGGGTCAGCCGGTAATCCTGTGTTAGCCAATGGTGCTACTAACTCTCCTGCAGCAAAAAGAACAATTTAGAAGTGTTGTTGTTAAGACATGTATACAATTTGCATGTCCTATTTAATAATATACAGCCTTCTTCCTTAGGGCTCAATAGGCCTTCCTTAGAGGAGACTTACATATATTGTTAAGGGAAGTGGGGGTTTTGCCATTGTTTTGAATGGCAAAATCGAACTAGCAGTGTTACCATTGCCCTTTCAGTCTGCAGTAGCAGGCTGGGACCCATTTTGTACTTTGTCACACACAGGATGGCAAAATCAGTGCTGCAGCCCTGGGCGGACACTTTGCCTTACATACCCTGGGTACCATATACTAGGGGCTTATAAATAAGTTAATCTCTGGCAATTGGGGGTAGCTGATTCAACATACACTTTGTAAGGGGTTAGAACACTGGCACTGGGTTCTGGTTAGCAGGCCTCAGTGCATTCTCCGAGTCGATAAACCAGCAGCATCAGTCCAAAAGTATGGGGGTGAACATACAAAAAGACATGCATTTCCTCACAGTTACAAAATGTAAGGAAAGCTTCCATCAGAGTTCTTCTAGAACTGCATGTCAAAACAGAGCATTCCATTAATGCACATTTTACAACATGCAATGTAAGGAGAAATGGAAACACACATCATAACTGTTTTGACATTCAAGATGGATTCAGACTAAGGGCCTTATTGTGATGTCGGTCGGATCGTAACCTACATCTGCTGTCGCAGTCCGACTGCCTCATTATGATGTGCGGCAGTCAGATGCAGCGGGAGGTGGGACCAACCAACGCTTCTATTGGGCTCAAGCAGCCCGTCCAACCATCGGTTGGAATGTAATTCCCTACAAAAAGGGCGGTGACTGCTCAGGCACTACCGTAGGGATTACGATGTCCCTTTCAGACAGCCTTTCAATGGCGGTCTGACCACCATTGAAAGGCTGTCGGAAACAGACTTTGGGGACCCCTAGCAGGCCTCATCCCTTCGCAAACTCCGCTATTAGCCCTGGAGGGCACCTGTGGTGCCCCCTCAAACATCCATAACCAGCGTGCCAGGCACCACATGGTGCCTCGCACACGATGCATGGATGTTTGTAAACATCCATTTTTATCAATGTGGCTTGTGCTGAGGCTCTTTTCCGGGCGCAGCACAAGCTACAATGGAAAAATGGATGTCTCTGACTGCCTCATGGGAGGTCACATCCTAATTTGTATAATGGAACCGCCGACTACGGTTTCGATTCCAAGACGATGTAGGTCAGATGCGCATCTGACCGACATCGTAATCGGTGCCTTAGTTTGGGCCTAGTTTGGCCAAGCCCAGGAAAATAGAATTTTTAAATGCACCCTAAAGAAACAAGGTCCCAACTTGACTAACCAGCACAGTTTCTAAACTATCTCCAATTGATAATTCCTTGGCACACATATCAAAAGTTCAGTCTTTACTTAGCTCTCTGCCTTATGCAAAGACAAAACTAGAGGTCTCCATTGACACAAAAAAAATTGCTTCACTCCTACTATTTGCCCTCTCCTTTGCTTTTGATATAGTGTATCACCTCACCCTACTACAGAAACTGACACTGAAATTCGTAGTATTGTCCTTAATTGGATTTCCTTCCAACTTGCTGAAAGATCCAACATCATCTCCGTTCTGATTTTCTCTTTGGCACCTTTCATCGCTGTTGTAGTCATTCGACAATGATCATCCGTTTCTCATTTCTTCTTCAATGCATACATCAGATCTTTAATGGACCTCATAAAATGGATCAAGATTACCTGCTACAACTATGCAGCCCCACCCAGATGAGCTTACAACTGTAAAGTCCCTCAGACCTTGATTCCTGTTGCCTATACCATTGCTTGGCTGCCGTAGACCACTTGATGCCACTCAACCACCTCAAGCTCAAATCATCCAAAACAGAGTTTCTCACATGTGGGACCTGTAGAAAGTTTGACCCTTCTCTTCCTGGCGGTAAACAGACATAATATCGAATTCAAAATATCGACAGGACAGAATATCGAGTTTTTAAAATAGAATGGACAGAATATCGAATTGCCAAAATATAGTGGTGAAGAATATCAAAAATCAGGTAAGAAATAAAATATCGATTTAAATAATATAGAAGTAAGTAATATCGACAGTCATAATATAGGGGCCGATTCCGATCCTGGAGAAACCGGGTACGAACCGTCGGACGGAGCATTTTCTCGTACCCGGTTAAAAAACATTACAAAAATGCAAGTACGATTCGTATGGAAACACTATTTCCGTACGAATGGTACAAAACACCGATCGACGAAAATATACATACAAATGTGATCCGGGAAAGCGCCGACGTGACGTCGGGACGCATTCAGGCTGCGTTTCACGAACCAGGAAGTACGATCCGGACCGACGTCACCCCGCACGGATTATATTTTCCGGCTGCCAAAAACTGCCGGGAAATCAGGACGACGCGCACAAGGAGCACCTGTACGCGACGGACAGCCATGGACCCGAACCTACGTGTCATCCCAGCCCTCATAGCAGTCCACCTGCTCTACAGGAACCGACGCAGACACCGCAGAAGGTCAGAACAACACCCAGGGGCAAGGGGGGGGGCAGGACACATAACCCCCACCCAAGTCACAAATCCTACATGCCCTGGACATACCTGACCTACAGGGCCTGGTCACTTCGAGGGGGTGGGGGCGTGTCCAGCAACGCATGCGTCCGCCACATCAGAGGTGGATGTTGACGCGAACCGGCAACACAACAATTCTGGTACGTACCGTACCCACGCCTTAAGAGCGTGGGTACGGGTCGTACCACGCCCACCCCTACGTCACCCCAACAATGGCAGTACGGCCCATACCCACGTTCTAAAGGCCTGGGTACGGGCCGTATCAGCATTGTTCGGGTGATGTAGGGGTACGCGTGGTAAGACCCATACCCACGCTCTGAAGGGCTGGGTACGGTGCGTACTCATACGGCACCCCATTGGGGGTCCGCACCGTACCCAGGCCTTAAGAGCGTGGGTACGGGCCGTACCGCCATTGTTGGAGTGACGTAGGCGTACGCGTGGTACGACCCGTACCCACGCTCAGAAGGCCTGGGTACGATGTGGACCCCTACGGCACCCCAACAATGGGGGTACGGCCCGTACCCACGTTCTAAAGGCCTGGGTACGGCCCGTACCAGCATTGTTCGGGTGATGTAGGGGTACGCGTGGTACGACCCGTACCCACGCTCTGAAGGGCTGGGTACGGTGCGTACCCATACTGCACCCCATTGGGGGTCCGCACCGTACCCAGGCCTTAAGAGCGTGGGTACGGGCCGTACCGCCATTGTTGGAGTGACATAGGGGTATGCGTGGTACGACCCGTACCCACGCTCAGAAGGCCTGGGTACGATGCGGACCCCTACGGCACCCCAACAATGGGGGCACGCACCGTACCCACGTTCCACAGGCATGGGTACGGTCCAGGAGGGGCAAGGGTAGGTGTTGTGGGTGCAGGGACGGACGACTCCACCACAGGGGGTGGGGCAGCGCCAAAGGTGGTGGTGAGAATGGCGCTGCACACGGTTGCAAGGTCCCCCAGCGTCTCCCCTGCACCCGAAGGAACCACAGGCCCCAAGGAGCGGGGGGTTAGAGGGATGGGTTGCAGCGCTACTGGGGGAGGGTGTGGACAGGGGGGGGACTCAACTACCCTGACCGGGGACTCCTTTGACCGCTTGCGGGGTGGTGACACACTGGGGCTCAGGGACAGAGCGGCCATGAAGGAATCTTTGTTTGAATCTTGGCCAGGAGAGCTGAGGGGAGTGGATTTGGAGGGAGTGTGTTGTGAGGAATGTGGACTCCCACTGTGGCTGCGTGTCTTCCGTTTGCCCCCCGACCCAGTGGGTGTGCCTACTTCACCCTGTGTGTGCGTGACAGGAGGTGTGCGCTTGGCCTTCCCTGGTGGTGTGGTTCCTGCGTCTGGTGGGGTGCGTGCATGGGTACGTCTGGGTGTGCTTGGGACAGGCATGGGAGTGGGAAGTGTGGATGGTGCAGGGGTAGGGGGGGACGTAGCGCTGCAGGAGACCCACTGCTGCAGTCAGTGTCGAGTCTATGGACCTCAGCAACTGGCGTTGGTCAGACTGCGCAGCTGAGATACCCTCCATGTATGCCTCCATCTGGGTGAGCACTCGGGTGTGGCCATGGAGGACATTAAGCATCGCAGTCTGACCAACCTGCAACTGGCGCAGGATGTCCACAGACTCGGCATTCATGGCAGCAGTGGAGACAGGGGCAGGGGGTGCGGTGCCTGGCAAGAAGGAGACACGTGGTGACCTAGCACGGCGGGAAGGGACCTGAGCAAGTGGGAGGCCGGTGATGGGAATGGAGGGGGCGGGTAGAGATTGAGTGCTGCTTTCAGCTGTGGGAGCAGCCTCCGCCCCATCTGGGAGCTCAGCCTCGGACCCGTCAGCGTCATAGTCGGTGGTGGGACTGGACAGGTCCTCCGCCTCACTCCCCTCGGCCTCCGTGCCACTCGATGCGCCAGACAAGACAGCACTGGTGCTCGATCCCTCCTCACGGTCCGTGCCAGTGTCTCCCTCGGAGTCCCCCGACGATGCTGTGGGCAAGGTGAAGAGACAGGAAATAATCAGACACCTGTATACATATGTCACATGAGTCAAATCTACATAGGTCACAGTGCATAGCCTGAAAAGCAACATGAGTAACATCTGCAATGCAAGGTACATATGTAGGCCCTGCAACACACAGTTGGTTGACCCACCATGCCACTGAGAAACAATGAAGAGCATGACACAACAGAAAATTACTTGATATCAAATTGGACAGAGGAGCCAGGCTCTGGGGACAATCGTGCACAGCATCTGCACCACACAGCGTTGCCAAAAAAGGGATGAGCAGGAACTATGTCTATTAACTTTTTGCACATGCTGCAAAGCTAATACATTAAACCATGCCCAACATGACTGGGTCACTGCACCTTGAGTGTATGTCCAGACAAACATCACACACAGGCCAGACCTAGCAAGGAGACTTCAGATTTTTACATGTATGCCTTGCCCGCACAAACCACCCCCTACCTGAGACAATGTGATTGAGACAGAGGAAGTACTTACACCTCTTACTCTGGGATAAAAACACATGGCCTGCACTAAATCCTGATTGTACACAAACTACCCCTGGTGCGCCTGTCCACATATATCATTGACAATCAACCATCATCAGATTGTCGTACCAAGACACACAGGCACTGCCCACTGTGAGTATGCACAAGCAAAATTGGGTCACACTGTACAGTGGACACATGTAGCACAGTTTACGTAAATACAGATGAGGCCAGGGTACAATGCCAGAGAGCCCAACCTATGCCGAAGACACAGAGAATGTCCACATTGTTGGATGACACACATGATACCTAGGAAAAGGTGCCCCAGGGCACGGTAGTGGCCACACTCCTCCATGGTCCTGGATGGATATGACTGCAACTGAAGCAACCGTCCCTGCACTATGCATTACTCCCACTCATGCACATCATGTCAGAGGGCATGCATGCTGTAAGGCAGTACACTTTTAAGACACACTCCTATGTCGGGACTCACCATCAGTGCCAACTGACATGGACCCCACAATGACTGAACTGGCCAGGGCACAGGCAAGGTCCCAAAACCTGTTACACACCACCCCCACACATGATGCTGCAAGCATTGGGCACTTGGATTAACTGCCAGCCTAGATAACCTTGTGCAAGAGTGACTACACACAGACCAGGGAACACATGGCAAGGAGGGGAAGGGAGGAAGAACAGCACCGGTTTACTTTGAGGAACAGGTCATGCACTGCACATTTAAACCCTGGCAGTGTATCCATGCAACTGCGCACTTCCAAAAGCTGGTGACACACAACAAACACACATGTACCTACCCCCTTCCTGCTGCTGCTTCTCCCGTAAGCGCCTATCCAAGTCGGGGAAGACCACCGCCAGCACACGCTTATGGATGTGGGTTAGACGCCAGGCGTCCACGGTTCTTGTGGCTCTCAGGTGAGTCCCCCAGCAGGACCCGTGCGATCCTCCTCATCCAGCACCGGATATCCTGCCAGCGTTTCCTCACCTGGGCTAGGCGCCGCTTCCGACCCTCCGTCTTCCTCACGGCACTGACGACTTGCTTCCATATCTCCCCCTTGGCATGGACGCCTACCTGTGAGGATGCAAAAGTGAG
This sequence comes from Triturus cristatus, assembly GCF_964204655.1. Classification (NCBI taxonomy): domain Eukaryota; kingdom Metazoa; phylum Chordata; class Amphibia; order Caudata; family Salamandridae; genus Triturus; species Triturus cristatus. Next base: position 762,033,750 of record NC_140592.1, on the reverse strand, counting down.
AATACTTTAATACACCTGAGCAATGACACAGAGACAGACATATTAATAATTTGTCTTGTTTGAACAGGCCATGGTATGCAGGCAACTCATTGCACCTTTGTCATAGGGACATTATCCTCTGGGGAAGGCCAAATGCACTACGTGGCATTGAAAGTATACAGGTGGCATGAGGGGTGCCACACAATCAATGATCCTGGATCACACTGTGCATCACAAGCTACACCAGGATTATGTACAGCACCACAAAGCAGTCACATGCCACAGCCCACTGACGCAACCTCAGCAGAGTACACAGACACACACAGGCACAGGACAATCACCTGCCATTGCCAACTGCGGGTACAAACCTCACTCTGCCCATGTGCCACTAGACTGGGGGGTGTCACAGGTGTGGGGCTGGCTCAGCACGTCAGTCACACAGCACTGCTCCCTGCTCACATCAGATGGGCAGGGTATATCCATCCCTCATGCAGCTGGTGTGCAACACTCCCCATATGCACTCACCCACATGACAGGGGACTTACACACACACACCAATGTCCAGGGGACGAACACATCATTTGGACACTCACAGCACAGGTACACTAAACAAACACACATCTATGGGTACTGTCACCTGTCACACTGGGGGGACCACAGAATCACATCAGGACTGTAGAAACAACATTCCCAGGAGGAGTAGCCAGGCAGAATGTGGCATGCACCATGCATTGATTGTCACAGTAAGCACTATGCAAGTGAGGAGTGCACACAGGAACTACAGCATGCTCTGCATGGGAGACATGAGGCCTTCCCCACCCTGGGACCCACTCTAAACAACATTGCATGTCTTTCACACATGGAAACAATGCCAGAAGTCACAGTCACAAAAAAGGGGCACAGTCTAAGCTAGTGGAGTCTGCACTCACCTGCTCCCCTGGTCGACCATACAGCATGGTGTACTGTGGGAGGATCACATCCACCAACGCCATATTCTCCTCCATGGTGAATGGCTGGGCCCTCTCCACAGACCTGGACATGGTGCCAGAGGAATCACGAGCAGCAGCAGTGTTGTGGAATGAAAGGATGTGCAGGCAAGTGTTCTCTCATGGGACCTGGCTGCCTTATATCTGCCTTGCTGGCCTATTTCATTTACAGGAGTACAGAGTGATTGGTCAGTCACATTAGCATCCTACGTTTCCTCCAATCCCTTTAAACCTACCCCAGTGAGTGGCTTTGCATGGTTTAAAAATTGAGCATGATGTCAAGTCAACAACCACTTTGCAACAAAGTATATTGTTTCCAACCGACTTCTGCTGGCCACCTGATGCAAAAATGCAAACTTTAAACTCGGTTTCCATGACAACCAGCATGCATTTAGGCCCTTATACTTGTCCCTCATGTGTCCACTATGTTATTTCAATATTTACACACAGGTACGGTGCGTTCCACGGCCCTAGGGCACCCCAAATGCAGTGAAACGGACCGTACAGGCGTGTGTAGGGTCCCTATCACTATGGGAGTGCTCGCGTATGCGTACGCCATAGTAATACGGACCGTACACACGTGTGTACGGGTCGTATTACTATGGCGTACGCATACGCTAGCACTCCCATAGTGATAGGGACCCTACACACGCGTGTACGGTCCGTATTACTATGGCGTACGCATACGCCAGCACTCCCATTGTGATAGGGACCCTACACTTGCCCTCAGAGCGTATGTACGGTGCGTTTCACACCTGACAGTGGTGACAGGCGGCACACAGACAGGAATAGAGCTGTCATACTTGGCCAAGGCTGGACATCAAGGCATTGTCTGTGCAGTACTACATGTGTCGGGCACAGGTGTGTAAGGCTGTGATGTGGCACATTACTCCTGAGGTGAGAAGCAAATCAATGTATGATGAGCTGTGTACACATGTCATGTGTGATGGTGCACTATGTGCCACACATTCCCTTCACTCCTTTGACATGTGTGCATGTAGTACAGACTTGTTGAGCCATGCATCACTGGCATGGCACAGTCACCAACACCCGCAACTGTCCCCTGATGCCAGGTACACGGAATATTACACCTGACATGTGAATGCCTGCGTTGCACGCTGTAACTATGTCATGTGTGTGTCATGTGTTCCCATAGGTTTGCTGTAGGTGTTTGGTCAAATGCATCTGCAGTTGCTGCAACCAACATGTGTCTGTGTGTAGATGGGCATGGCACACTGTTACGCACACCAGCCCACATGTGTAATCCGACGTAAGGTGTGTATGTATGCATCGACACGGAGTTTCAAAACAAGGACATATCTGCATACTCTCAATGTATGTGTGATCAGTCTTGACATGTACTCCTTCATGGCAAGGTGTGTGGTCTGTCCTTTTTCTATGACATGTGACCTGTGCATCTAGTGTTCCGCAACCTGTCTGTACGATAAACATCCTTCTTCTGCACATATGTGGATGTCTGTAACTCCTGTGATGTGTCTGCCTGTTCACTTACACTGGCCCACAGCTAGTTTCATGGCATGGCATATTGAGGTTGAGAATCGACGTTTGTAGCTGGCTCTTGGTAGGAGTGTCACCTGCCTGGCATGCGTGTCCAGGGCATATTGCACAGACCTGACTCTGTATGTAGCATATGTGTATTGCCTGTTGAACATGTGCTCAGTACATTGACATTGGTGGTGTACTGTACTCACTCTTCGTTGTCCCTTCAAATTTACTGCAGGGCTCCGCCTCTCCCTCGACCAATTCTGGACTTGGCTGACCTGAGGGAACATGACTGTATACGCTGCTACCGCTTCCCCGGACCGTTGATTGAGAACTTGACGACACGGCTGGCACCACACCTCCAACCGCTACACAGGTATCCTACTGCACTGACACCCAAGATGAAGGTGATGGCAGCCCTACATTTCTTTGCCACGGGTACCTTCCAATATACCATTGCTCATGTTGGTGGCATGTCCCAAACCATGTTCAGCCGTATTCTGCATGATTTTTTAGAGGCCATGTTGGATCACCTGGATGAGTTCCTTAAATTCCCAACTCCTGAGCAGTTGACAAGTGTCAAGCGTGAGTTCTATGCCCTGGGAGGGATGCCCCATGTCATTAGGTCCATAGATGGAACACATGTGGCTTTGGTACCACCACAGGCACAGGAGGTAGCGTATAGGAACCGTAAGCATTACCACTCCATTAATGCCCTTGTGGTGTGTCTTGCCAACATGGTGATTTCACATGTCTGTGCTCGTTTTCCAGGATCAGCACACGATGCCTACATCATGAGGCGTAGCAGGGTGCCTGAAATGATGCTGCAGCTGCGCAATGAACGAGCATGTATTGTTGGTGGGTATACTCTGGCAGTCCTGTATTTAGCGTCATCTTCCTGTCTTACTGCTTCTCCTGACCCACTTTTGTCCATGATGTTTCCATGTAGGGGAAGCTGGCTATTCCAACATGCCATGGCTGATCACGCCTCTCCGCAACCCCAGCACGGCTGCCGAGCACCGCTACAACAACGCCCATGGGCGGATCAGGCAAGTGATAGAGAGGACGTTTGGCCTCCTGAAGAGCCGATTCCGTTGCCTCCACAAAACCGGCGGCGCACTCCCATATGCACTGGTGAAGGTCTGCAAGATCTTCCTCGTGTGCTGCATGCTGCACAACATGGCTGTGGAGAAAGCTGTGCCACTCATCCTGGATCCGGATGAGCAGGACCATCCACCCGTGGAGGATGAAGGGCTTGGTGATGAGGCAAGTGATGTGGAGGAGGAGGAGGCGGTAGAGGACATCCGGAGTCGGCTCATACACAACTTCTTTGCTTAGTGGTGAGTTCCAGTGTCTGAGTGTGCACGCATTGGGCCGTGTGTGGCATGTGTTGCAATGTGTGTGTCCATCTGCATGTCTGCCAAGTGAGTCAGAGGTGTGTTTGGATGTGTCACTCGAGTGATGGTGCAATAGAAGAATGTTTTTCCAGAGTCATCATTGTCACCTAGCATGTTGACAACCTTATACGTGTCGAGTACATGCACATGCATGCGGATGTGCTTCTTTTGGCTGACTTCTTGTGTGTCTCTCATCCACAGGTACGTGCGCATGCTGTCTGCTGGTGGCATTGTTGTGCTCCTGCTATTCCTCATGAACACAGCAACATGTGCTGAATCAGCGTTACATGCACGGACAAGTTTTAAAATCTCCTTAGGGATGCAGCACATCTTTTTGGGTGTGGTATTTGTTTTGAATGTGTGTGTACTGCTCCTGTTCATGTTTGGTTACTTTGCATACATGTAGAATCACCATGGGGCACATGACATGGAGCTGAATTCACCTGAATTGATGGTCAGACTTGGTGACAGTCATCTGTAATGGGATTGTGGATTGCGATGAAGCCATCAATGTGTGTAACACTGACCTCGGAAACATACGGGTTGCACCGGGTTGACATGGTGTGTGAATTCCCTATTAGAGGCTCAATGGTGTATAGCAGCCTCTCCGTGAGCAGCAGGGGGTGTTTAGTTGTAACCCGTCACTTGTGTGCCAGTTTTATGGATTTCCAGCATCTGTGGTGCAAAGGGGGGTGCCAGTGTCGGTCCCACATGTTCATCCACATGACCTGTGTATGTGTTGACAGAGTTGCATTAGCATTCTGACACACATGACTAATAAAGGTGTCCCTCTGCCTCCCCTCCAAGGTGCCTCATCTCTGTCAATGGTGGTCTGTTGCCACTGTGCATGCGGCATGTCTGGCATAGTTATCAGAGATAGTGCATATGACTCTATGTGTAGAGTAGCAAGTTGCAAGCTGTTTGTCAGGGATTAGAATCTGTATTGTGCATGATGTCCATGGCTGTGTAGGTATTGTGGCATGTCAGTCTCCACGACGGCCACTGTGCTGCATGTGCATCCATTGTGTGTGTGTGTGCCATGTTGAACCAGACATTCCTTCCTTGACATACACCTTTTGCATAGTTCCTTCCTGAGATCCTTCTCTTTGTGTGCAACTTGTGGCATTGTTTTCTTGACATGGCGCATGCTGCTGCAGGCCCTGCAGCAAGGGCACCCAGTGTCCACGCAAACGAGCTGGTGTTCATCATGGATTGCTTGCTGACATGTGCTATGCTGATCAGCAGCATCTGTGCCTCATGCTGCAGCACACTCTGCATTATGCACAAGATCCCCAGTTCTATCCACCTCAAGGCAAGAGAGACCATCCCCAAGGTCAACTACAACATCCGTGTCTAATCCTACCCTGCACTCTACGGACATGTGCGTTACAACTCCCAAGATACTTGTCCACATCCAGGGTGCATCTGCACAGCTCTGCTTCTACATCCGGCGACCGTGTCTAATCCTACCCTGCACTCTACGGACATGTGCGTTACAACTCCCATGATACTTGTCCACATCCAGGGTGCATCTGCACAGCTCTGCTTCTACATCCGGCGACCAAGCCACATCAACGTCCAACAGAGATGGGGGGAATGGATCACTGCCAGCTGCAGGATGACCTTCTCAATCCACGCACACACTCAGGATGCAGCCCACAACTCCAACACAACATGTGCTGACATGTGCTATGCTGATCAGCAGCATCTGTGCCTCATGCTGCAGCACACTCTGCATTATGCACAAGATCCCCAGTTCCATCCACCTCAAGGCAAGAGAGACCATCCCCAAGGTCAACTACAACATCCGTGTCTAATCCTACCCTGCACTCTACGGACATGTGCGTTACAACTCCCATGATACTTGTCCACATCCAGGGTGCATCTGCACAGCTCTGCTTCTACATCCGGCGACCAAGCCACATCAACGTCCAACAGAGATGGGGGGAATGGATCACTGCCAGCTGCAGGATGACCTTCTCAATCCACGCACACACTCAGGATGCAGCCCACAACTCCAACACAACATGTGCTGACATGTGCTATGCTGATCAGCAGCATCTGTGCCTCATGCTGCAGCACACTCTGCATTATGCGCAAGATCCCCAGTTCCATCCACCTCAAGGCAAGAGAGACCATCCCCAAGGTCAACTACAACATCCGTGTCTAATCCTACCCTGCACTCTACGGACATGTGCGTTACAACTCCCATGATACTTGTCCACATCCAGGGTGCATCTGCACAGCTCTGCTTCTACATCCGGCGACCAAGCCACATCAACGTCCAACAGAGATGGGGGGAATGGATCACTGTCAGCTGCAGGATGACCTTCTCAATCCACGCACACACTCAGGATGCAGCCCACAACTCCAACACAACTTTGTGGCACTGTGATCCAAGACCCCATTGTGCCATCTCCATGCATCCAACCTTGGCCGGCCCACCATTCTCCACATCCACCTGACTCAAGCATGCAGGACATGGTTCTGCCACCTGTCTACACATACCTGGGAGTAGCACCCCAGGACACTTCACATGATCCCTGACCTCTGCGCATGACTGTTGCTCTTCTAAATAGGTCTGTAGGCACAGTTGTGCGGGCACCCCCTCAGCTGGTTGGGCCCATCACGGGTGAGTATGGTGCTCCATGTCTGTATTGGATGATACATTGTGACCCATGTGTGTCCTGTGCCAGACTCAGACCCCAGGGTATGGATGGGATGGAGTTACTTCTAAAATCAGGCATGGTTTGACTTTACAACACAAACATGTAGTGGAATAATGCAAAATGACGGCATCATCTCGTGATTGTGATGATTTTTATTTGTGGTGGGGTACGTGTTTGGGGGGATGACAAGAGGTGCTTGGCGGGAGTGTAGAATCCAAAGTTCACTGGGGGAGTTGGTATCCTTGCCATTGGTAGTTATCAGAGTCTATGCCACAGTCTTTGTCAACATTGGTCAGACAGTGACCAGCAAGTCCATGTGCCAGAGAATGTCATGTGATGATGTGCTGCTGTTGTGCCAGAGGGCCACATGCCAGGCCAGGTGACCTGGGAGATGGTGATGTTCCGCTGACTCTCACGGTCTTTTGCGTGGACGACCCACCTTCCTGCGGGGACCCTCAGAAGCAGGCTGTGACGATGCTTGTGATGCTCCGTCAGATGAATCCTCCTCCTCCTGATCCCTCCCTGTGGCTGGTGATGTTCTTCGCCTGGTGGCACAGGGAGGGTTGCCCATGTTTTCGGCAATCCGACTGAGTACACGGGTCATGTCCGTTTGCACCGTCACGAGCTCAGCCAGTCTTGCCTCCATCCGTCCTTGGTATTGCTGTTGACTGGCATATTGCTCGGCCTGCATGTTCTTAATCTCATTGAGGGTCTCCACCACCTGGCCCATGCCCCTGGTGTCACGCCGGTATGTGTCCAGGATGTTGCTGACGTGTGACATTACCGGTTCCTGAGCCAACTGGTCAGGTTCGCACCTCCGCCGTCCTCCACTCCCACCACCCCTGCCCACTTGCGCCTGGCTTGCCGTTGTGGGCACATCGGGTCTCCGGGACCCCTGAGGGATGGCATTTGCGGTGTCGCCTGCCTCCTCCTGGGTGCCCGGAGAACCTTGTCCCTCCTGGTCAGCCTGGCTGTGTTGTCGTGTGCAGGCAGGGCTCCTGTGTGTCTCCTGGGATGTGGCAGGAATGGGGGTGATGGTTGGCACAGTTGTACCTGACGCAGGTGCTGCAGGTGGTTGGACACCAGAGGGGCCAGGTTGGTCTGGGTCATCCACGGAGTGGTGAGAGTCGTCGCTGCCGGTGGAGTCCTCTTCACGCAGAGCCTGGTCCTGTGAGTCTTCCCCCCCAGTGTTGGGGGGAGATCGACGACGTTGACCTGTGTGTGAGAGAGACAATGTTAATTGTGTTACATGCGACATCCATGTTTCATTCATTTTTGAGTTGGCACAGTTCCTCTGGGTAGTTGGATATGTCTTGCATTCCTCTCACAGTGCACTTGTGCATGGGTATGTCCCTTGGCCACAGCTTTCGACACTTTACCTATGTGTGACACAATCTTAGTTGATGCATCTTTTTGGAACGCAGTCAGCAGTGTAGTGAGCGGGCGTAGCGAGCCATGCAGAGCCGCCTTACGTGTTGCACTGTACGTGGCCAAATGGTGTTTTTTCCATGCAATTTGAGAATGCAGGCAGGTAACTTAAGCATTTGTGACAGGGTTCTAACAAACACAGTGGGTGGGTATACTGGGTGTAAGGTTAGGTTTGTGCCTGCAGCACGGATGTACTCGTGCACAGATTGACACATGGCCCATTGTTTATCAAAGGAAAAGGGGGGGTAAGGCACTGCCAAACCTTGTCTACATGCACACAGTCCACCTGCTGACGAGCGGACATGGCCAAACCACCCAAGGGTGATTTGGTCTCCCTCTGTCTCCCTTTCTCCCTCCCTCTGTCAGCCTCCTCCCTCTGTCCGTCTCCCTCTGTCTCCCTTTCTCCCTCCCTCTGTCACCCTCCTCCCTCTGTCCGTCTCCCTCTGTCTCCCTTTCTCACTCCCTCTGTCACCCTCCTCCCTCTGTCCGTCTACCTCTGTCTCCCTTTCTCCCTCCCTCTGTCAGCCTCCTCCCTCTGTCTGTCTCCCTCTGTCTCCCTTTTCCCTCCCTCTGTCAGCCTCCTCCCTCTGTCCGTCTCCGTCTGTCTCCCTTTCTCCCTCCCTCTGTCACCCTCCTCCCTCTGTCCGTCTCCCTCTGTCTCCCTTTCTCTCTCCTTCTGTCAGCCTCCTCCCTCCCTCTGTCTGTCTCCCTGTGTTCCCCTCTGTCTCCCTCCCTCTCTCTCCCCCTCTCCCTCCCTCTGTGTGTCACCCTCTGTCACCTCAGCCCAGCTTCCTGGGCACACACAGTTTGCAGGTCTTTCAAAGGCCATTGGCTTGTTCATGTGGGTTTGTTTCTAATCTCCGGGCACCCATTGGGCGGAGTGTCTGAGTCTGCGCTGCTGCTGTGGCGGTGTGTGCTGACACTCTTTCAGAGTGATGTGTCTTCATTAGCTGCTGTTATGTGCAAATTGTGCCTTCATACCCATGTCATCCTGCTACGCGGCCACCATTTGCAGGCAACACAGTACTGTGTGGGGACACACTGTTTGTATGGCTGTGCCCTAGGCCATATGGGCTGAGGGCATTGTTGTGTGCTTCTGAGTTGCTCAATGTTAGTTTGAGGCCCACCCTCCCGGCATCGGGACATCCTGTCTTGTGTTGGTGTTTTGTGTGGCCTGTGACTTGGCATGGCCTTGCTTGGTGCATGGGGCATGGAGGTGCTAGTGGCATGTGTGTGTTTTTGGAGTGTGGTTGTATCCGGTGCTGGCTTTGGGGGGGTTGCGTGCATGATTGGGATTTTGGTTGTGTATAGCGTTCCCCCCATGTGAGGTGAGTTGTTTGTGTACTCACCAGGGTCTCGGACTCCTCATAGTCCGTGTACTCCCACCTGCGGCAGCGTGGCCATCACCTTCTCCTCCCAGGGATGGTATTGTACCCGTCTGCGGGGCGGCCCTCCTCCAGTGATGTTCCCCTGGTTGTGATCGTCCGTCATTTTGCGGCGGACCGTCCTCCGCAGATCGTACCACCTGGCTTGGCACTCATGCCTGGTCCTTCTGGTGGCCCCAACAGCATTCACAGAATTGACAATCCTCTGCCACATGGCTGATTTTGCTGCTATGCTGGTCTGTCTGACCAATGTTCCAAAGAGCTGTGGCTCAACTCTGATGATTTCATCGACAAGGATCTCCAGCTCCTCCTTTGTGAACTTTGGATTCTTGTTAGTGGGCATGGTGTGGGGTGTGGGTGTGGATGGTTGTGGGTGTGTGAGTGTGGTTGTGAAGGTGTGTGTGTGTGTGAATGTGATGAGGGGGTGTTTGTGATGGTGGTTGTGTGAAGGAGTGCAAGTGTAAGGTGTATTGATGGATGTAGTATGGTGCAGTGCGTTGTCTCTGTGGTCTGGCAGTAGTGGATCTGTTGCAAAGGATCATGGTTTGTGTGTGTTGGGCCTTTTTATTGGTCCATTTGTGGGTGTGGCTGTGTTTGAACTTTAAGTGGGTGTGTTATAAGGAGTGGTTGTGTTTTGGGCCTCTGTTTAGCTGTTTGGCGGTTGCAGGTCAGTGTATAGGATGTATTTGGGCTTGTTGGACATGTTTTGTCGTGTTGTGCGAATCAAATTGACTCTCCTTGTGTTGTTTTGCTTTGTCCTGGTTCAGTACGAGTGCTTTTGGCGTCTGTACGGTGCGTACATGGGCCATGTTGTTGTACAGTGCTGACCTTTGCTATGGCTTAGTACGACTCATACATGCGTGATGTTGGGTGAGGGTGCTGGTGTAGGGGCCTGGGGTAGGGTGCGTACAGACACGGGCAGGGTGTTGGTCCGCACCGTCCATAGGTGGTGGTGTTTCGCACCGTACATACAGGGGGGGCTGGGTGTACGCTCCGTACATACACTGGTGGGGTGTTGGTACGCTCCATACATACACGGGTGGGGGTACGCTTCGTACATACACTGGTGGGGTGTGGATATGCTCCATTCATACACGGGTGGGGGTACGCTCCGTACATACACGGGTGGGGGTACGCTCCATACATACACGGATGGGGGTACGCTCCATACATACACGGGTGGGGGTACGCTCCGTACATACACTGGTGGGGTGTGGGTACGCTCCATTCATACATGGGTGGGGGTACGCTCCAAACATACACGGGTGGGGGTACGCTCCATACATACACGGGTGGGGGTACGCTCCGTACATACACTGGTGGGGTGTTGGTATGCTCCACACATACACGGGTGGGGGTACGCTCCGTACAGACACTGGTGGGGTGTTGGTACGCTCCATACATACACGGGTGGGGGTACGCTCCGTACATACACTGGTGGGGTGTGGGTACGCTCCATTCATACACAGGTGGGGGTACGCTCCGTACATACACGGGTGGGGGTCCGCTCCATACATACACGGGTGGGGGTATGCTCCATACATACACGGGTGGGGGTACGCTCCATACATACAATGGTGGGGTGTTGGTACGCTCCATACATACACGGGTGGGGGTACGCTCCGTACATACACTGGTGGGGGTTCGCACGTACATCTGCAGCCGGGGGGGGGCGTTTGGCGCGTACATACGGGGGCTGAGGGGGGGTGTTCGGCACGTACATACGAGGTCTGGGGGGTGTTCTGCGCGTACATACGGGGTCTGGGGTGGGGTGTTCGGCGCGTATGCGGGCACATGTCTCCATGGTTGCTATAGGACTTCAGTCCGTACGGTGTTTTTTCCATACGGTTGTAAAATCGGAAGCACGGGACGGATCGTACTTGCGCGGTCGGACTTCATTTTTCCGATTCGTACGTTAAATCGTCCGGGGATGTGTCGGACACATTTTCCGACCCGAGGACATGTGGGGAAATTTTCCCAATGCGATTCGTATGGACTTTTTCCCATACGAATCGTACTTGGCAGTTTGTACGCTACTTGCACGATTCGTACGGACAAAAATCCGGATGCGATTCGTACGGGGTAAATTTTTAACGGATCGGAATCGGCACCTTAGTTGTTAAAAATATCGAATTTTTTTATAGTGTTTTAAGTGTTAGTATATGTGTTAAAAGTATGTATAAATTTTGGAATATATGTTTGAATATTTTTAAAGTAATGAATTTTATGTTATTTAATTTTTGTGTAATTTAATTCCGTAGCGGGTTGTGGGTTTATAGGGGATTAGGGTGGGAAGTAATTTAATTATAGTACATTAAATAATAATTTTTAGGAATTATTAATTATTTTTAATTTAATTTTGCGTTTTACTTCTGTAGCGGGTTGTGGGTTTATAGGGGAATAGGGTGGGAAGTAATTTAATTGTTATTAGGTAATTATTAATTGGTATTGAAAATTAATTGGTTGATTAATTATTAATTGGTAAATAATTTGTATTAATTGGTAATTAATTAGTATTAATTGTTTAATTGATAATTATGTTAATTGTATTAATTTATTATTTGTAGCGGGTTGTGGGTTTTGTATATTGCTAATTAATTTATTCTTAATTAATTATTAATTGGTGTTCATTTTATTTATAAATTTTTGGTATTGAAAATTAATTGGTTGTTAATTAATTATTAATAGGTTATTACTAAAAACACATTGGTATTTATAATAAAGTAATTATTAAATATTGTTTGATTGGTAATTAATTGTAATATTTTTATTTGGTATTAATAATTTATTTATTTTTAATAATATATTAAATTATTATTTTCCCTACTATTGCACTCACTGGAGTGGGAATGGTAATTTTTACCCCTACGCTATCCAACGCTTTCCCTACTATTGCACTCACTGGAGTGGGAATAATAATTTTTACCCCTACGGTATCCAACGCTTACACTAGAGTTGCACTCACTGGAGTGGGAATAGTAAATTTTACCCGCCCGCTATCCAACACTTTCCCTACTGTTGCACTCTCTGGAGTGGGAATAGTAATTTTTACCCCTACTCTATCCAACGCTTTCCCTACTGTTGCACTCTTTGGAGTGGGAATAGTCATTTTTACCCATATGCTATCCAACGCTTTCCTTACTGTTGCACTCTCTGGAGTGGGAATAGTAATTTTTACTCCTACGCTATCCAAAGCTTTCCCTAGAGTTGCACTCACTGGAGTGGGAATAGTAAATTTTACCCTCCCGCTATCCAACGCTTTCCCTACTGTTGCACTCTCTGGAGTGGGAATAGTAATTTTTACCCCTACGCTATCCAACGCTTCCCCTACAGTTGCACTCACTGGAGTGGGAATAGTAATTTTTACCCTTACGCTATCCAACGTTTTCCCTACTATTGCACTCTTTGGAGTGGGAATAGTAATTTTTACCCCTACGCTATCCAACGCTTTCCCTACTGTTGCACTCTCTGGAGTGGGAATAGTAATTTTTACTCCTACGCTATCCAACGCTTTCCCTACTGTTGCACTCTTTGGAGTGGGAATAGTAATTTTTATCCCTACGCCATCTGACGTTTTCCCTACTGTTGCACTCACTGGAGTGGGAATAGTAAATTTTGCCCTCCCGCTATCCAACGCTTTCCCTACTGTTGCACTCTCTGGAGTGGGAATAGTAATTTTTACCCCTACGCTATCCAATGCTTTCCCTACTGTTGAACTCACTGGAGTGGGAATAGTAAATTTTACCCTCCCGCTATCCAACGCTTTCCCTACTGTTGCACTCTCTGGAGTGTGAATATTAATTTTTACCCCTACGCTATCCAATGCTTTCCCTATTATTGCACTGTCTGGAGTGGGAATACTAATTTTTACCCTCCCGCTATCCAACGCTTTCCCTACTGTTGCACTCTCTGGAGTGGGAATAGTAATTTTTACCCTCCCGCTATCCAACGTTTTCCCTACTATTGCACTTACTGGAGTGGTAATAGTAAATTTTACCCGCCCGCTATCCTACGCAAAAAATATTGCATTTTTTTAATTAATATTACGTTAATATATATGTATTATTATTATTTCTTTACTTACATTAATTATTTATTAATTTTAAAGTAATTTAAGTATTTTTAAGTATGTTTCAGTTAATTACATGTTTTATTTCATTAATTTTACATTAATTTTAAGTCATTTACAATAATTCGATATTGTGACTAACTATATTTTTTACAACGATATTTTGGATTCTATATTTTTGTACTTACCTGTTTGGAGATAGGGCTTCGATATTTTGGCATTCTATATTTTTCCTTCAATATTTTGGCAATTCGATATTCTTCTTCTCGACATGTCGTCAGTGATCCCTTCCTGGCATCTGGAGTGCAGATATCTACTAGCAACTTATCAGAAGTGAGAAACCTTCTAGTGAAATCGCTTACTCGGGAGTGTCCCTTGCACCAAGCATAGAGCCAGTAGGTGGGCGCAAGAGCAGTGGCCCTCTCTGACTTCCTTGTCTTTCCCTTGACAGGGGCTCACCTTTAGGAGCTGCCCTTGGTGTGCCTTGCTAATCACCTGTGGAGGCTGTTTGTTTTTTCAGCCATTTACCCATGAAAGTTTTTTAAGCAAATTTTCCCTGGTTTGTGAAGCTCTCATGGCCTGTCTCATCTCTGCTCTCTTTGCTTTTCTGAAATACCTGAATGTACTTCCCCTAGTGTGACCAGAGAGTCTGAAGAATCCCTCCATTCATGTCGTACAGTGAAATGCACGTAGGTTAATTTTTTTGCAGGTGTAAATATGCTTAGTTTGTATATGTGAACTAGCTTTGCAGTGATGACCCCTCATTAAAGGGCTGGATACAACACTTTATTAAATTGAGCATGGTCACAGCCTCGACCCTTGGGGGGCAGAGACTAGGATTCAGTCTTCATACCGATCAGTTCTTAGGACAATAAAGAAGGGCTGTCCCCATTCAATGCTAGTATGTCTTCCTGTTAAGAATAGCGGAGTCTGATTTCCTGGCCCATTTATTGCTCGGCCACTTCACCGTGGAATCAATTCTAGGGGAATGAAGGCATGTTACCATAAATGCCCATTCAGAGCTTGGCCTCTCTCTAAAGGATAACTTCTATGGTTTAGAGGGGAGTGCTCTTTGCTTTCCCAGTCCATGCAGTGCTTGGGCCCTCTCTTAAAGAATTACATCTGTGGGTGAGAGAGCACGTTTATTGTTTGGCCTCTCTCTAATCAATCCCTTTAACACGTGGGCGTATACAGTGCTCTCATAGTTCATGCACTGTTTTAGCTATCTCTTTGGGACCATTTCCAGGGTTGGGAGGATACTTCACTATCCATACCGTTTCAGCTCCATGGACAGTTTAAATAGATCATATGTAATGGTAAAATGGTGCATGCTGATCTATAAGCCCATTCAGAGACTGGCCTCTCTTTGACAAACCACTTATAAGGGTGAGCAAGCACATCACTCATCGAATCCATAATCTTTTAGCTTTTTACACTGGAGGTGAGATGGGTAATGTCTCTATATCTATTCAATGACTGGCCTCTCTGCACAAGAATCACTTTGAAATAAGTACACAGTGACACTTCTGAGTTTTCTTGTTGAGGTTTAATGTGTACAGACTACACAGTAAAGCGTTTGCTCAACCAACAGCCCTGCTCAACCACCAAAACACTGTTTGAACCCCACCATTTCACACTACCTAGGTAGCACTCTAAAAAGTTCCAGAATTAAGTACATATCATCAAAGAGAGGCAAACATTACAGGAACACAAGAGCTGACAATTACTAAACTTCTACATATCTCACCTTCTTAAAAAAACAAACAAAAAAAAACAACTAAACTTAAAAGGAAGACACTTATTAATCTCGGAAATGGCTAGGAATGAATTTAGCCCTGGAACTCCTTCTTGGAAGCACACAACGGTGTGCCACCAAACTCTGATTTTTCATATACTAGTTCTGAAATGACACACCAGTAGTAATTCAGGTTACCTTTGCTCATCATGCGTGTCCCAAAAAGTGACAGGTGCCACGCCCCCTCGCTGTGTCCTTAAAAGTGACTGGTGCCATGCCCCCTCGCTGTGTCCTTAAAAGTGACTGGTGCCACGCGCCCTCACTGTGTCCTTAAAAGTGACAGGTGTCACGCCCCCTTGATGTGTCCTTAAAAGTGACAGGTGCCACGCCCCCTCACTGTGTGGTTATAAAAATCACCCCAGGGCAGGTCATGTACTGGTCATCCAGTATGTCCCTAAACTTCAGCCGGAGCCAGCCTTCCCAGGAGAATGAGTCCCAAACACAGCTGATTACGCAGCTCTTCCCACGACAGGCCGTAGGTTTAATTAACAGATGTCAAAATGCTAATGGGAACATCTAACAAACAAGGCCCCGGTTAGAAAATGTACCCTGGTCATCCGTCATGTCCCCAAACTTCAGGCGGAGCCATCATTCCCAGGAGAATGAGTCCCAAACACAGCTGATTACACAGCTCCTCCCAAGACAGGCCGTAGGTTTAACAAACAGATGTCAAAATGCTAATGGGAGCATCTAACAAACAAGGCCCCTGTTAGAAAATCTACCCTGGACAGCAGTCATTTCCCCAAACTTCAGCCGGAGCCATCCTTCCCATGAGAATGATTCCTAAGCACAGCTGATTATCTAGCTCTTCCCATGTTAGGCCGCAGGTTAAATTAACGGATGTCAAATGTTAAAGTGGCATATGGCATAAGCTGTACATCTGGCAGAATATGTTCCCACCAGTGGACCCCACTACCTGGTTCTAAACCCTCCCCTCCATAAAGGGTCATGACCTAATTAGCATGCCAGGACAAGTATAAAAAGCACACTTCAGGGGTCAGCAGAAACAGACATTTAAAAACCCAATTTGGAACGCCTTGTTTGGCCTGTTTGCTGCACAGATGTGCATCAGAAACTTAAGGCCACAATGGAGCAAAACAACTTCTCAAAGATTGACGCTGCCTGCTACACGTTAATGGGGGTAAATAAACAAGGGGTGCATTGTGACAGGCTTATGGGGGTTATTTAAAGTATTGGGGCAATGCATTTAAGGTGAACCATTTAAGGTGAAAAATGCTGGAGTTTTTAAATGGTAATTAGCGCTATGTAGGATTGTTTTTATGCTGTTTTAATTAATGTTTAAAGCGTTATGGCCGGCTGGTTAATCTGAATATTTTTAGAGGTACATAGGGTGGAATAATGTTGTATGTTTAAATGTTACTTAATATATTTGGGGGGGTGTATTTAAGATGCATAAGACAGAGGCGGTAGTAGGCTACGTGCCGATGTAACCATATATTTTACAACCCCTATAAACATTTTACACAATTTGGGGGTGGTCCTGTAAGGTTGTCAGCGCACACCTAAATAATATACATGGTATACAGATAAAAATAAAATAAATAATACAGTTTTGTACTCACCATGATGTGTCCCTTGGGGATGTCCTGTTGGGGTGGGTTCTTTGGATGGTTTTATGCCATGAGGAGCGCAAGGGTGCTGGTGGCTTGATTATGGCTCGGCCAGTCTAACTGGGGGGTCGTTGTCCGTGGGTTTATGCTGGAGGTCCAAGGCTGTCACAAGGGTGCGGGATGATGATTGGGTAGTGGTTGGAGCCCACTGACCAGAAACCGGTGATTACACCGCTGAGCCCCCCCCAGTCCATGAACAGCGCTCGGAGGTATTGCGGCAGGATGGTGGATGGGTAGTGGTTGAGACCCACTGCCCCGAAACCGTCTGAGGGCGCCCCCCAGAGCCCGCTTCCACACTGTGGGGCTCTGGGAATTTGAGGGTGTAGCGGTGGGGCCCATGGCCGAAACCCAATGAGGCCCCCAGAACCCGCTTCCACGCTGTGGGGCTCTGGGGATTTGCTGGACTAGCGTTGGGGCTAGTGGGCCCGTCGGCTTTAATTAAGCCAACAGGGGCCGTCGGGCTCCATACGACGGTCGGATGGGCGCTCTTTGTAGCCCAAAACTGCTGAGTAGACACCCAGAGCCCTCTCCCACAATGCAGGGGCAATGGGAGCATGTCCCCGAATGGCGGCAGTAGGGGCCCACTTAGGCAAACTACTACGTCCGTTCACAGAGGTTACCTACCCGTGATGGCGCTCTGTGACTGGACTGGCGCGCGGGGCGGGCCGCGCTGTATCCAGCAGCCCAAAACTTTAAGGTGTAGGCCCAGAGACCGCTTCTATAGTGCGGGGCCCTGCGGCCAGTGCATGCTGCAGCCGGTCCCATAGGGCTGAGCTTCAGCATCCTTTCCGAAGGCAGGCACCGCCCATAGTGACGTCGAGGGATTCCGCGTAGACGTCACGGTAGGAGGGACCGCTCTTCGGATAGGACAGGGAAGACCTGCCTTAGAGCCTGTAATGCACTCATAAGCCTGTATTGCGTTTATAGCCAGGGGCCTCGTTAGCAGAGACCCCCGTTTGTTAATCAATTGCGGGGCCTCTGCCAGCCCGACCTGGGTGGGGGCTTTACTTATGATTTAACTCTCCCCATTCCTGTACGCTATGAACGGGTGTATTTAAAAAAAAATAATAATAAAAATAATAATAATTTAACAGAGTGTGCTGCCCCGAGGGTATTTTGCTGCGTCTGACCATTCCCCTGACATATAACACAACAAGTAACATTAAACCTACAACATGCCAGGGTTGGGGGCTTTGTCAATGAATGTTAGTTGCATAAGATAAATAAGCAACTAATACGGTGTGGTTTATATAGCATATTTAAAATGCTGCAGTCCTGAAATGAGGAGCCTGTGGATAATGTATACAGAGATGTTTAAAAAGCCCCTCATGCAGCGTTCATTATCTCAGGCAATTCCCGGCAATAAGTAAATAAATTAATAATTGTAAACACAGTAACTGTGATTAATGTTCATTCTGGAGAGAGAGACATGTGAGTTTGTTAGTGTTGGTGGTGAGTGATCATAAAATAGACCAGAGGTTTAATATGCATGCTGTAAAGAATGTGTACCCTGTAGACCATGCTGCGCATTTATGTATTTGGGGCAGATTGTGACTGTTTTTTACTAAGAGATATCCTATTGTTACATGCATTTTATAATTTAATATCCTAGCATAGAGCGGAGCTTATTAAATGTTGTCAAAGAACAGAAGGCATAGTCCATTGTATAGATATGCACGTAGGTTAATGTTGTACATGCATTGGGGCTTGTGTGTAAGAATGAGGGGTTCTTATTAAAAATTAAACGTCAAGGCAAGGTTGTTTTCAATTTTGAATTTATGATTTGCGTTTCCTAAGGTGTATGTAACAAACTGTAATGCTGTGTTTATGAGATGTAGTTTTAAAACCGCCTTTTTTGATCTAACCCTAAACACAGGACATCCCAGTAATAACCATCGCCGACGCAGAAATGCTCACCCTGCAGTCAGGTATATGTTTTTAGAGGTGTATAGTTCTGAGTAGTTTTTGTACACCGCTGTCTCAGAAGCTCTGCTTTTCTAATGGTATTCTCATGTATGTATGATTTTATAGATTATGATGCCGCTCTACAACTAGATCTTGACGATCTAGAGCAGTACCTGGGGGCTTAAAATGCGTCGCTGAGTGTGCAGGATGACGCAGTTCTTACAGGTAACTCAAAAATGCCAGGGTTCTTTAAACTGTCCAAGACTTAGGCTTTGTTAGACCAAAAACCATAGTGGTAAACTGTAGGAGGGCTCCTCAGAAGGGACTGCTAAGGCCGTGTTTATACTGCAAATGTGATAATTATTTTTTTTACAGGGCCCACGGAAACATGCACGGTCGGCGGGGATGTGCAAGAGACTGCAGAGTTGCAAACAAAAGAAAGGCCGCTAAAGAGGAAAGCTTCAACATCTGGAAAGGGATCGGTGACAAAGAAAGGAGCTGGGAAAAGACCTCTAACAGGTGTGTTTTTACAAAAGGGTGCGAAAAAAAGAACTCTCTGGGTTTTATTCTCGCAAGTAGAAGGGGCCACTGCCATGTAGTACTGGATGTATAAAGTGGGGTGCGTGTAGAAAGTATTGTGGTGGAGTGTCTGTGGGTAGTGTAAACAGCTTATACAGGTTCCTTATTTTTTCTAATATATATATTTTTTTATCTTAAATTCTCGGAGCCGTTCAAAAGAACACTGGTGAAAATACATGTAAGGTTAAGAGGTCTGCAAAACCATTAAGGGACATACCAAAGACAGTCCAGAATGCAGAGCCTGCAGCAAAATGTGTGAGTAGGCGTGTACCCCAGGATAAGCTCTGCACATACTACACGCACATACAACAGAGAACCTGCACAGTCGTGAAATGTCAAATCAAGCCCTCCTCCAAAATGTTGAACACTCTTACAGGAATGTCTATTCTTTTTTTATTTATTTTTTTGATCCTCATACCGCCAACATTCTTGTTAGGGTTCGCTCTGATCCCTCAAGGTCTTATATAGGGATACCAACTGGTATACCAGGAGCCAATCAAGACTTATATCCCTCAAGCATACTGCTGCGTCCACCTCAATTCTCCTCTGCTCGATGATACCACCACTGAGAGGAGGATGTTACCGTCAGCAGGTTTTGGCTTAATCATAGGATTCACAATTCCTTATTTCTCCATCTTATTAATGGTGCCCTTATTCTCGACTCACTCATAGAGTCACATGCCATATCAGACTCACTGATATAAATTATATTTCTGAGACAGTCACTAAACAAAGGTGGATTTCCTAATTTCTATAACCTACATATCTCCCGTCTGGCCAAAAGAATCACAAAGAACAAAAATTTCGCATTACACAAAGATATCTGCAAATTTTCCTCCACACATAAACCAAAGAAAATTAACCGAGGGCAGATTGTAATCTGTATCCCAATCGTTTCCCTGATAAAGTCACACACTGAATTCCAATAAGAAGACATATTAGGACATGAACAAGTGAATATCGTCTGCCAATGGTAGCATACATCTAGGGCAATTATATACATTACTAGTAATCTTAGTTAACTTTGCAGGTGACCAGTACACTCTATAAGTAGTAAATAGATGATTTCATTTAAGTGATGCTGGTTTAACTACTGTTCGTAAATAATCATAAGATACACGCCACAATTGAGTTACATCCTCAGGGGGAAACATGGCGGCGGGCTGACGCCGGTCGCGCGAGCTCCCGATCCCAGAGAGGAGGGGGAGAGCGTTTGTTTAGAGGAAACAGCCATATTTTACTATTAGATTAACGGTATTTCTTGCAGTTAGATAAATTTCCTCCTTTCACCTTAAAACGTTGGCTCACCTGGTTCTGCGAGGCGTCCTCTGCCTTTGCTTATGGCTTGGGACGCGGAGTTGCAGCAGGGTGTCTGGTGCTATGCCGCGCGCTCGTTTCAGAGGGCTCGCGCAGTGTTCGCGGCAGCTGGCTTCCGGGGCTCGAATGGCAGAGTGAGCACAGGGCATACTCCTACGACGGAGCTGGCGGTGTTGGCGAAGAGTGGGCTGGAGAACGGAGTGAGCAGCGTCGGTCCTGGCAAAACATCTATGCCCCATAATATTCAAGCAAATCGGGAGCAGCGCGGTGTAACAGGAGGTAGGGAATTTGAGGTGACTAATCTTCAAGTTCAAGGCTCCGGGCGAGGGGCTCTGCGACCGATGGAAAGTGACCCTCAATTGTCGGCATCGCAGCTAAAACTACGTCAAGAAGCAAGAGGGACTGATGACGATTGTTGTGATAAGGGGAATACAGAGAATATAGTGAAACATAAATTAGGGGGTTTAGTAAAAAAACGCTACCAGCTTCGGTCACTCCCAGAGGCAAAGGGGAAAGGTAAGGGAGGCAAGGGTGGAAGCAGTAGGGACTTGCTGACTGATATTGAGTCCTGTGCAGTCTCTCCGAAAAAGAAGTTGTTGAAGATAGGAGGAAAGCCTAAACGCTGTGGCCCAAGGGGGGGGAGTGTGTCCGTAAAACGCGCGCCCTCCTTGAGATCCTATTTAAAAATTATCGAGCAGGTTGAATCCTCACAGGTACGCAAGCATATACCACCAAATGCTTCACTTACTTTGAAGAATCGTTTTACCCCGCTGGCAACGTTACCGCAAGGTGTAGAGTCACTAGGTGACAGTTTAAGCCCTGAGATGATCTCTGAGCCTAGTCCTGGCTCTAGTCCCGACTGCATTATTGAGACATCTGAGGGAATAACCATTGGAGGACAGGCAGAGAGTCCTAGTCAAAAAGATGATAACCCAAGTGCTGATAGAGGTGAACCTCTTATGGAGAAGATGTTTTTGGCTTTACGTCAAGACATCCTTTCAAAATTTGAGATATCGGAAACAAATCAAAAAGCGATTTGTGAGAAATGTGAAGTGCTTGAGGAGAAATTGGATGATCTTGAGTCACGTACCGGATTATTGGAAGAGGAAGTCAAAGCCCTCTCTGTAACAGTAATGGATAATTCCAAGGATATTGAGTCCTTAAAGAAACAGAATAAAATACTACAAGACGACCTGGAACGGCTTGAAACTCAATCTCGCCGTAATAATTTAAGATTCTTTAAAATTCCTGAGGGGGCCGAGAAAGTAGATGTTAAGGCCCTTATTTGCTGCCTTATGAGAGAAGTTTTGAAGGATAAGCCTGAGATTGATTGGGAGAAGGAGATCCAGAGGGCTCATAGGGACCCCTTTAGGTTGAGTTCAGACCGGAAGACCCCCAGAAAGATTTTGGTAAACTTCTTAACTTTTGCTGTTAAAGAGTTGGTGTTGCAACGGGCCCTGAAAGGGGGTTCTTTGAGCCATGATGGGTTTTCCTATCAAATTAGGTCGGATCTTGGTAAAAGGACTGCTCAGAGGCAGTGGGAATTGGGTACTAGAATTACCAAGTTACGGAGTAAGGGAGCACAAGTTCAGTTAAAATTTCCTGCAATGCTAAAAATTATGTGGCAGAACAAAATGTTTAATATAAGTAAACCAGAGGAGGTTGATACCTTCCTATCACAGATGGTATGATAAGATATCCGATTAAGTCTATGTTAACATGGTTGATACGGTGGATACGGTCGAGCTAAGGAAAACGTATCTTGATTTGGAAGAAATTTATGGATAGAAATTTATGGATTGGCTGTTTTATATGTTATGTTTCTCTTTTTTTTCAGCTCTCTCCTCTCCTGGAGGGATGGGGGAGGACGCAAAGGGCGGAGAGTATCGCCTTAGGATGAAGGGGGGGTTTCCCAGGGGGTGGGGAGAAGGGGGGGCACCGGGTGTAGGGAGCAGTGGGAGAGAAAAAAATAATTGTCCTCATTCGCGTATCTTTTCTAGGGGATGTGTTAAGTGTATATATGCTTGTGGATTTGAATCAAAATAATTGGGTAAGAATTGAAACTTATGGGCTAGAGAATGGATAGTTTTAAAATAGGTAACTTTTTGACTTGGAATGTGAATGGGCTAAGATCTAGGAGGAAATTATCTAGAGTTTTGGAAGTTCTTAAGGGAAGCACTGCTCAAATTATACCACTACAGGAAACTCATTTGGAAAATATTGAATGTAGACAATGTTTTAAAAAGTGTAGATGGGTTCAGGGGGTATTATGCTCGGATCAGAGGGGGAGTACTCGAGGAGTTGCCATTATCATTAAAAGTAATAATGGAATAAGATTACTTAAATATGAAACTGATTGTTCAGGTAGATGGTTGGTGGCAACTCTGGTAATTCAAAATTGGCCCCTGGTATGTGCAGTTTACTATGGACCGAATAATGATGATCCAGAGGCTTTAATCAAGATGGAATCCTGTCTATTAGAGACAACAGTACCTATTGTGGTGGGAGGAGATTTTAATCTAGTTATGGATAAGGGATTAGATAGGACCTCTAAGGTAAACTATATGAACCCATCTAGATCTTTTTTCCAGGTTAAAGAGCATGATGAAGGATTTTAATTTAATTGATATTTGGCGTATTAAGAGGGGGGATGCTCGGGAGTTCACTTTTTATAGCAAAAAGTATAGACATCACTCTCAAATCGATTTTTTCTTGGTAGACCAAGCGTTACTTGGAGATGTATTGGAAATTGTACATGTCCCCGCGATAGTGTCAGACCATTCAGTTGTTGCCCTCGCATTGAAGATCCAGCAAAAGGAAGGGCAGAGAAGATGGATAGTAGATAGAACCCTTTTCTTAGATGAGGGGACAGTTAGAGATCTAAGAGAAAAATCTGAGGTATATTTTTGTATAAATATAGGATCGGTTGGATATCAAATAGTTTGGGATGCTTATAAGGCCTATCTAAGGGGGGTCTTAAGATCTATAATGATAGGGAAAAGAAGGACGGAGAAACGAGATGAGGAATATAAGTTGGAGGAGATCAAGATCAAAGAAAGAGAACTACAGAAGGCCTCAATGGATGACTTAGATAATGTCCCTGCTTTAAGCAAAGAGTTAGAAGGGTTACAGGCAATGTTTCAAGCATGTATTGATAAAAGAATATCCGATAAATAGAAAGCCAGCAAACTTCACCACTTTGCATACGGAGAAAAATGTAGCTCCCTATTAGCTTGGAAAACTAAGGCGGATAGAGCCAGAAATAATATTCGAACACTAATTAGCAGAGCTTCTGGCGAAATATTGCATACTAATGAGGATATCTGTAAGGAGGCTTGTAGTTTTATGAATGATCGATAGAGGGAGGTCATTTATCCCGATCAAGAGGATATCATAAAGTGGTTAGAACAAACGGCTCTCCCTCAGCTTACTAATGAGCAACAGAAAGCACTAGAAGGAGAGATTACAGAAGGCGAGATTAGAGTTTAATGTAAGAGAATGATTAAGGGGAAAGCTGCAGGGCCAGATGGCCTTCCAGTGGAGGTATTTCTATCTAGCATTGATACAATAATCCCAGTTCTAAAAGTTCTGTTTAATTTAATCTACATCAGTGGAGAAAACGCTCCTGTGTCTTGGTCAGAGGCAATAGTGACCTTGATTTTAAAGTCAAATAAGGATCCGAGAACTGTTGACTCATATCGACCGATTTCTTTGCTGAACTCGGATTATAAGATTTTTTCTGGGGTTATAGCAGCTCGGGTAGCTAGGGTAATAAAACAGGTCATTCACACCAATCAAAGAGGTTTTATCCCTGGAAAACAACTAAATGAATTAACTTTTCAGTTGGTAGGGGTAGCTGACATAGCTGAGACGCGGAGGGAGCCACTTACAATAGTAGCGGTCGACGCAGCCAAAGCTTTCGATCAGGTGCATTGGCCTTATATGTGGGAGTCCTTATGTAGCTTTGGATTTCCACGTAATATGGTTATGGCGGTGAAAAAAATATATCGGGGTCCAAAGGCTAGGGTTTTGGTAAATGGGGTATTGTCGGATTGGTTTAATATCTCTAGGGGAACAAGGCAAGGTTGTCCCCTGTCTCCGCTTCTTTTCAATTTATATATTGAACCTTTCGCAAATTTTTATTAGAGCAGATACCTCCATCCTTCCGTTTAGTTCAAAAAATTATGAGGTTAAATTAGCCTTGTACGCGGACGATCTACTGTTGTATACAAGAAATCCGCAGTATGCCATTCCAAATTTAATGAGGAAGGCAGAGTTATTTGGGCAGGTCTCAGGCTATAAAGTAAATACAGATAAAACGGAGATTATGGAGTGGAATCAGGTCTCACAAAGTTATGGGGTGAAAACTCAAATACGATATCTAGGGATTTTAATTTCACAAAAGATTGAGGATATAACAAAAATTAATTGGAGGAAAACTAGCCAGGAAGTGGCAGGGTTGTTGTTAAAATAGGAAACCCTCCCCCTAAATATATATGGTAGTGTGAATTTAATAAAAATGATAATTTTTCCAAAGATTACATTTCTCTTTAACTCTATCCCTTTGATTTTTAAGAAAGAAGAAATTGCAAAACTCCAGGGTAAAATAGGTAGTTTTATGTGGGCGTCCAAAGGTCCTAGGATTTCTTGGAGAAAGTTGAGGCGGAGATTGGAGGTTGGTGGGTTGGCACTTCCCAATTTGCTTGTTTATAGTTATGCTTTCCATTTTAAAAATGTGCGGATGCTGGCTAATAAGATAGATAAGTCATCTAGAGGCTCACTCTTTTTTGCTATGTTGGAAGATATCCCGCAGGGCCAACGGTACTTCCTTTTCAAATTTGGAGATCCCAAGTTTTTTAAGAAGATAAGACTAAAGGTCTTGAAGGCTGCCTTGAACACTTGGATGTATGTTAGGAAGGTTTTTAAAGTCCCTTATTTTTCCAGTTATGCTCAAATATGGGAATCCCCCGTTACCCCCGAATGCTTGAGAGATCAACTTAGTCAGCCTCTGAAATTAGGCGGTATTCATTATTGGGCTGATTTTAAGCAGGGCTCAGACTTAATGAGTTGGGGAGACTTGAATTGTCTTTGTAAGGGGCAGCTAACAAGATTCAAGTACTATCAATTAAGCTCCTGGTGGGTTACACAGGTTTGGGAGGAGGAGGATGATGAAACAAAATTTTGTCAGGTGACGAGATCTGGCCAGTGGAAAAAAGAGGTGTCTTTCTGGTATTGGGCCTTTTTGGAAATGGATAAGGAATTAGAGATCGAAATTGTGAAGCTTTGGGGTCGGGAATTTGGTGAAGGAATGTCTATTCTGCACAGGGAGGGGGACAACAATGGAGACGTGCTTACAATCCCAGCCACCGTAATGCCTGTTTGGTGTAAAAGCGATGCTGCGTATCTGAAACCTCTGCATGCCTCAAAAGGGAATCCCCTCTCAAACAAATCCACCATTAACAAGAAGCCGAGGGATCTGGAACCCCAATAATGTCCTTTAAATCTCAAGAAGAAACAGGTGGTCCCGGAGTCCCAAACAAAGCCTTTAAACCTCAAGAAGAAACCTGTGGTCCTTGAACCCCAAACTACACCTCTAGATCTCTCATTAAAAATGTTGTGATGCCTGTGAATGAGCCATCTACATCCCAGATCTCTAATGGGCCAGCGGCTGTGATGGAGGTTGCAGAAGATCTGGTACAGCCCCAACCCCCTAAAGTGAATCGCCTCTCAAGAAAATATCTTAAGAAGAAGCAAGGGGTACCGGCGTTACAAGTAGAAACAGTAGCAGATCCCTTAATCAAGCCCATTACACCGCAGGACCCTTCCCATACCCTGAAGCCCTCTATAGTTCCAAATAAACCAACGGCACCGGTAGAGGGGCTCCCCCTAGAACAACCCCAAAAACCTGCTATAATCATGCCTGATGGGCTTAGGAACTCAGAGTCTGAAAATGCTCCACCCTCAGGAGTACCTTATAACGGCAGCAAAGGGTGTCTCAAGGCATTGACAGGGTTGGTAGACAAACTTGATAGACCAGCAGAAGCAGCGCACAAGGGTCCTTCTAACATGTACAATGGGGATTTGCATACGGCTGTTAGACATTCACCCGCCCACAACCCCGACAATTCCTTAGCCGATAGGGCCCTCGATTATTTTGACAGCCATTTACACTCCCCATGCCTTATGTCCCCTATCACCCCTCAGGGAGTGTACGACCCAACCACCCCCGCGTCCAGTGTAAACCCCACATCACCCCCAGCACTATATGATGATAACAGTAAGGGCTGGGACGACTGGACAAATCAGGGCTTGGAGGGCGTATTTAGTGGGGACCTTTCCGCGGCCACCCCAGGGTGTTCGCACTGGGACCCTGTTTCTCTGATCCCCCTAGGCCCTCCGTTACAGAATTTTGTTGTGGCAGACGGGGCGAGAGAAGGTCCAAGGGTGTTACAGGTCATTGTACAACCAGGCACTGTATTCATCCCTAATCCGATGCAATATGATTCTGTAAACCCAAAAGAGGTACTAGGGGACCATGTGAAAGACATACAGCTGGTGGTCAGAAAGCTAAAACGCCAAGCGAACACCGCCACCTTAAAATTGGGGATGTGTGGTAGCGATGACAGGGTCAGGCTGGAGGTGCAGCGGAAGATACTGCAAATGGTTGACCAGTGTAAAAGGGTGATCCTCCAAATGTGTCAAGCCACAGTGTCCGGCATATGGAATATTCCTGCGTGACTAGGCCTACGCCGTCCTCTAAATAACCAACATGCCCCAGGTATTAATAAAAGGACGCACAAATCAAAATATAGCAGTAAGGTCTACAAGGTACTGACAAAGTCCCTGCTCTTCATACGCTTGCTCAAGCGTAAAAGGTACATGGAACCCCTCAAACAAAGTCATACAGTTTCACAAACAGCGCCTGAATCACATTCACCAGTACCATGCACCCAGCATTACATAAGTTCAGGAGAGAACATCCCGAGGGGAGTGCATTTGAAGGGCTCGAGGGGTAGAGCGCCAACACTCCAACACCAGGAACACCCAGAAGGTCCGCGGGATGGGTCTGTAGCAGAGGCCTCTATGAGCACGTCACCCACAGGCACAAACCATACTGTTCAGATAGGATGGCGTAGGCTACCTAGAAAAGCATGGTCCCGTTAAAAACAAAAGTGGGCTAATAGCGCTAAGCAGCGCAGGCTTTTAATAAGTAAACTAAAGAAAGCCAGAATATGTGCTACAAGGCGGCTTAAAAGACCCCAGAGCCCTTGCTAAACCAGAATCCCCAAAATGATACAGCAGCAAGCTCCCCATCAAGTCAAATTCCTCAAGATGAGGATTCAGAGACCGTGTTTTTAGAGAGCGTTAGAAGCTACAGTCGTACTGTAGAGAGATTAAACGCTACAGAACACTATGAGGAGTTTAGGTTTATTAACCTTCACCAGATAAGGTCTTCCACTCATGGGGTTTTAGCCATACATCAGGCTGTGCAAACACTCATAGAATGGTTGTTACGCGATGTGGGTCCTAATGATTTTTTCCAATTACGCTTCCAGGGGCAGGGTATTGATAGCCCTTTGTTCACCAAACGAAGGTCCCTCGATGTGTTTGACGCCATTGAATTTTTAGGAAACCTCTAGAGGCTTTTACAGAGTAAGGCTGAACTAGTCGCCTATGGCACTTTCAGAGTCATAGCCCTCATTGTACGGGGTGGTGAGGGGGGTGTTTCCAGGTCTTTAAAGAGCATCCTATGCAGCAAGATAATTGGTAAGAAACAACGTTGGCTGCTCAACTTTAACAACGGAGCAGTCAACACCTGTCTGGCGGCCAGCATCGTGGGGTTGCTGATGGGGCGCAATACCACCGACGCAGTCATCATGTCTAGAGCGGCTGATGCCCATGAGGTTCTTGAAATACCTCCAGACTGCGTGGTCAGCTTTGGCAACATAGGTCTTTTTGAGAACTATTTCGCCGTTACGGTGAAAGTTCTTTATCACAACAGTTCTTGGAAGTACTTTACAACCGGGGACGTGTGAAAAACAAGACTGTATATGTCCTTCACCACAAAAATCACTTTTACGGTATCTTGAACCTTAAAAGTTTTCTGGGAGTCAAGTACATGTGCACACATTGCGACCATATATACAACACTAAGGCACATCATCAGTGTGAAATACACTGTAAGATGTGTCAGAGGGACGGTTACGTAGTAGACTTCGCCCTGAAGGTGAGGTGCCGCAACTGTAAGATGTTTTGTCGCTCGCAAGACTACTTGAGCATACACTGCAAAGCTGTTAAATGCATCCCTAAAATGGATTGCCGAGAGTGCGGCCGGTATGTTGCGACAGATCACAAATGCAGAGGCATGAAATGCCCAAGGTGTCAGACTCCATGTAGGGTAGGAATTGTACACCGGTGTTACATGGTTAAAGGCAGACCCCAGACCAAAACCGAAGACTACATAGTGTTTGATATGGAGTGCACACAAGAGACGGGGGTACACCAACCTAACTATATTTATGCACACCATCAAACTTCTGATGACTGCTGGGAGTTTGAGGGGCGGACGTGCGTTGGTGATTTCCTTAATACATTCATTCAATCCAAATTCAAAGTGTATACCATGCTGGCTCATAACTCAAAAGCATACGATTCATTCTTTATTTTACAAAATATGATTCGTGAAAAGGTACAAGTAGAACTCATCACTCAAGGTTCCAAGCGGATGTTGTTAATGGCTGGCCAGTCACAAATAAGTTTCATAGACACCCTGAATTTCCTACCCATGAAATTGAGCAAGCTGCCAAAAGCCTTAGGTTTCCCCGGGTGTAAAGGTTATTTTCCACACTTTTTTAACACCTGGGCGAACCAGAATTATGTGGGGCCCATGCCGCCTCTGGACAGCTATGGGGTTGAATATATGATGCCTGCTGCGAAAGAGAGCTTTCTACAATGGTACTCTGAAAACCGTGAAAAGAAGTTTCATTTTCAAACCGAGTTGAAATCTTATTGTCAGGCTGATGTAATGATCCTGCGACAAGCATGCAACCTCTTCAGAGATGTTGTGGTGTCTATGACTAAGAAAGTCAGGGTAATGAAACCCAAGTTGCCTCACATGACTAAGAAAGTCAGGGTCTTGAAACCCAAGACGCCTCAAATGACAAAGACGGTCGAATGCATAGACCCTTTTCTAAACATCACGTTGGCCTCCGTGTGTATGTCCATCTACAAGCACATGTTTCTAACCAAAAAGTATCGCTGTAGTGCCGCCAGACCTCTATAATGGTAAACAGAAACGTTATTCAACCCCGTCTAGCCAATGGCTCATGTGCGTTTCTGAGAAGGAAGGCATACATATTCAACACGCCTTACAGGGTGGTGAATACCGCCTGGGGCCCTATTACCTGGATGGGTACGATGTAATTAAGGGAGTGCCGACGGCCTTTAAATACAACGGCTTCTTTTACCACGGCTACGCTCAATGTTACAAACCCCACGAGTTTAACAGACTGATGGGTGCCAAATTTGAGCACTTACACAGACGTACTCTGATGAGGGCCCAGTATGTTGAAAAATGTGGCTTTGCTATGAGGGTTCTATGGGAGCATGAGTGGGTAGTTATGCTGACAACCGACACAGAGCTCTGCTCTTTCCTTCAGAGTCGTGATTTACCACAACCTCTGGAGCCTCACGATGCCTTATTCGGGGGTCGTACAAATGCCATACAACAGTACAGGGCCATTGGGGAGGGTGAGAAAATAGACTACTATGATTTCACCAGTCTTTACCCATTTGTAAACAAAATGAAGGTATACCCCTTAGGACACCCCACCATCATATGTAGAGACTTTAAGCCCATTTCCGAATACTTTGGGCTAATCAAATGTGACATCTATCCTCCAAGGCAGCTTTATTTTCCAGTGTTACCATACAGAGTCGATGGTAAGCTGATGTTCCCCCTCTGTCGAACATGCGCAGTGTTTAAAGAGATTGGTGGTTGTAGTCACACCGAAGAACAAAGGATGCTCACAGGGACATGGTGTAACATCAAAGTACAAGCTGCCTTAGAGAAAGGCTACAGACTCGGGAGAGTACACGAGGTGTGGCATTTTAAGAGGACCACGACACGTCTCTTTTCACGCTGCATTAATTTGTTTCTCAGAGACAAACAGCAGGCCTCAGGATATCCCCATTGGATTAGTCAAGATGCAAAGCAGAAATACATCAATGACTACCACGCTCACGAGGGATACGTTCACGGCCCCATTTGATAGAGGTCAACCCTGCCCGCCGACAGTTCGCCAAACTCTGCCTCAACTCCTTATGGGGAAAATTCGCACAGCGTATAAACATGTCAAATACGACCTTAATAAGAGATCCTGACAAACTGTTTAAGTACCTTTTTGCCCCTTGGTACGAGGTGTCCAGCTGCGAGTTTATCAATGATGAGACCACGGCTGTGTGTTGGAACTACACAAAAGAGTACCCCACAACATGTAACAACATAAACATCTTCATAGCCTGCTTCACGAGAGCCCACGCCTGTCTAGAGCTTTACGGGGTTATGGATAAACTCCAGGACCGCTGCCTGTATCATGACACAGCCTCTGTGATTTTTCTGAGTAAACCGGGGGATGAAGATCCTCTTCTTGGGGATTATCTAGGTAATTTGACCAGCAAACTCGATAAGGATGAACATATAATATAAATTACCTCATCCAGACCTAACACCTACTCCTACAAAACAAACACCAACAAAGTGTGCATGAAGGTCAAAGGTATAACATTAAACGTCAGCAACACCCTAAAAATCAATTTTGACAGTCTGAAGGATCTGGTGCACGAATACTCTGCATCGGACCATCGTGAAAATGATAAAACCATAGTTGTTAACCAACCATGCAGATCCAAAAGGAAGTCGGAAATTACAACACAGCCCCTACATAAAACCTTATGCGTTGTTTTTGACAAAAGGGTCCTGACTACGGACTATAAAACACTGTTGTATGCTTATTAGGCGCATTAGAGAGGTCACCACCACATTACGGACACCACATTACAGCATCCATTCTGCTGCGTGTTAGCAGGGCCCTCAAACTGTGGTTAAAGCTACTTTATAAAAAAGCTCTTAGAAAATGCTGCCGGTGCTTTATCCCAAACACCTAATTACATAGTGTGGCTTTATTCGTGCTGGCAAGATCTTTATACCGACCTGTCTCGCAGCTTTCCTCATATCAGATTTATAGAAGATATACCTGATAATCTCAACGACGATGAGCTGCTGCCACCGACCCTTGTAAACATGGTAATTGTCGTTGACCTTATGCGTGAAGGTGGTGACCATCCTGAGTTAGAGAGAGCTTTTACTCAATATTCACACCACTGCAATCTAGGCATATGCTACATTGTGCAGAACTTGTTTTACAAGGGTAAGAACAGTCGCTCTATAGCACCCAACGCCTCATACCTTGTTTTATTTAAAAATCTCTATGACAAACAGCAAATATCCGTCATAGCTAAGCAGATGTACTCGGGAAATACACACTTCTTCATGGAGGCCTTTAACGATGCTACAGCAAAACCCCACGGCTAAAATAACACTCTAGAAGACTACGAATGAGAGCTGATATTTTTCCCCCTGATCTCCCAGTCGCTTACACCCCAAAGACCAAGTCCCGAGCCTATAAAAAGCAGCGCTGAAGCCCTTTAGAGACATTTGTAGTCTGGCCCTTATAATCCCAGGTGTTGACCATATCTGACCGCCTACGCCGCAATTTGACCCTCTTGAAAATGCTGGTTACAGCCAGTCCACAGCACAGAAAGGCCCTCCTCTGTGCTGCTTCTGACGATTTAGTGTCGGACATTTCAGAAATAGCCCTAAACACCCTAAAAGGTAACGTCCCTATATCAAAGAGCCAGTTACAGGTGTTGAAGAAGAAGCAACATCTTATCAAGAAGCTCAGTAATAAAAGGGCCTCACTTGTTACAAAGAAGAAACTGGTGAAACAGTCTCGGGGTTTTATAGGCTCATTGCTGGGCATAGCTATACCCTTAA
This sequence comes from Triturus cristatus, assembly GCF_964204655.1. NCBI lineage: Eukaryota > Metazoa > Chordata > Amphibia > Caudata > Salamandridae > Triturus > Triturus cristatus. Next base: position 762,001,052 of record NC_140592.1, on the reverse strand, counting down.
TTACAAGCCTCCTTTCGGGCCGGTGATGGAGCATGCCGCAAAGATGTATTTGGTTCCTAGACAACAGCTGGAGCAACTGGGCTCTTCTGCGGACAAGACCTGGGATATATGGCGAAATGAGACTCTACGACTGGATGCTGAAATTAAAGACATTTTGAACCGTACGGATCTAAACCCATACGACAAAGCTACCCTTTACACCAGCACCCTTAAACATTTTCTAAGCTACTACAAGCAGTGGGACACCGAAAAAGATAAGCTAACTTTATATGCCCCGGACTCTGAACAGCCAGCAACGCCTGCACCTGCTATGCATCTCCAACAGCCGCAACTGGCCCAGACCCCGCCCTCGGATATCTTTGTTGACGACCTCCTAAAAAATATAAGTCAGAGGCACAGGGGGGCAGCTCAAATGTTGATCAATCAATCAATCAGTCCATTTGTAAAGTGCGCTACTCACCCGTGAGGGTCTCAATGCGCTAAGGGCGGGGGGGAGAGGGAAGGCAGCTACTGGTCGAACATCCATGTCTTGAGGCGTCTTCTGAAGGTCAGCCGGTCCTGGGTCTTGCGTAGAAGGGCGGGGAGGGTATTCCATGTCTTTGCGGCGAGGTAGGAGAAGGATCTACCGCCGGTGGTCATTCGGCGGATGCGTGAGACGGTGGCGAGGGCGAGGTCGGCGGAGCACAGTTGGCGGTTCGGGGTGTAGAAGGACAGTTGTTCGTTGAGGTATGCTGGTCCGGCATTGTGGAGAGCTTTGTGCGTCTGGGTGAGGAGCCTGAAGGGGATCCTCTTGTTGACCGGGAGCCAATGCAGGACTCGTAGGTGGGTGGTGATGTGGCTGTGGCGGGGGGAGTCAGAGGGCGAGGCGTGCGGAGGCATTCTGTATGCGCTGGAGTCTATTCTGGAGTGTAGCCGTGGTTCCTGCCTAGAGTGCATTGCCATAGTCCAGCCTGCTGCTGGCGAGCGCCTGGATGACCGTTATCCTGGTTTCGGTGGGGATCCATCTGTAGATTTTCCAGAGCATTCGGAGGGTGTTGAAGCAGAAGGAGGAGATGGGGTTGACTTGCTGGGTCATGGCGAGCGTTGAGTCCAGGATGAACCCCAGATTGTGTGCATGGTTTGTGGGAGTCGGGGGAGCTCCCAGCACGGTAGGCCACCAGGAGTCGTCCAATGCGGAGGGGGTGGAACAGAGAATGAGGGCCTCTGTCTTGTCCGAGTTCAGTTTCAGGCAGCTGGTCTTCATCCATTCTGCGACTGCGTTCATTCCCACGTGGAGGTTGGATTTGGCGATGGCCAGGTCTTTGGTGAGGGAGAGGGTCAGTTGCGTGTCGTCGGCATACGAGACGATGTTGAGGTGGTGTTGTCGGATGATGTTGGCGAGCGGAGCCATGTAGATGTTAAAGAGTGTTGGGCTGAGGGATGATCCTTGGGGTACGCCGCAGGTGATCGTGGTGGCTTCGGAATGGTACGGGGGAGGCGGACTCTCTGGGTTCTGCCGGTGAGGAAGGAGGTGATCCAGTCCAGGGTTTTGCCTCGGATCCCTGCGTCGTGGAGGCGTGTGCGAAGGGTGCGGTGGCAGACCGAGTCGAAAGAAGCCGAGAGGTCCAGGAGGATGTGAGCCGCGATCTCGCCCTTGTCTAGTATAGCCCTGATGTCGTCATTGGCGGCAATGAGGGCGGTCTCGGTGCTGTGGTCACTGTGGAAGCCGGATAGGGACGATTCCAGTACGTTGTTCTCCTCCAGGAAGAGGGTCAGTTGTCTGTTGGTGGTCTTCTCAATTACTTTTGCCGGGAACGGGAGCAGGGAGATGGGTCGGAAGTTCTTGAGGTCCTTTGGATCAAGGAGGGCGTTGATTTCGGCATGTTTCCAGCTCTCTGGGAAGGTGGAGGTCTCGAAGGAGCTGTTGATGATCTTTTGAAGTTGGGGTGTGATGATGGTACCCCAACTTCAAAAGATCATCAACAGCTCCTTTGAGACCTCCACCTTGATGAGTAAGCTCGCCGCTTCTAAAGGCCTAACAGCGTGGAATGAGTGAGGCGAATTTCTCTACAAGGGGCAGCCGGTTGTTGGTTCACACATGTACGATCTAGTCAAAGGTCTCACGCATCCCAATACCCTAACGCATCAAAATGCTCCTAGAGGTTGCGGTCAGTTTCTACGAGCCGCCGGTGAACTCAACATCCCTTCCACACTCGTGGGTAATAACGATCACCGCCGTATGCTTGAAAGTTTAAAGACACCCCTCCCTCCATCGCCAGCCGCCTCTGACGCCCCACGACTATCCCCCTCCTGGAGCACCCCACCTGCGCCGGCTGTACGGAGAAAAAGGCTGCTGTCCAAATCCCATACATGGATTAATTCTTAATGTTTCTACAGACTTTTTGAATAACTGTGCCTATTACATGTATAACCGTGTCTGATTTTTCTTCATATATTTCTTTAGTAATGGATGTCATAGTTATGCACAACCTACATAACTGTTTGTAATAAACACTTTTATAACTTTTCATCCCATCTCACTGGTCTTTTAAAACATTTTTAATTATGGTGTATGTGGCAGCATAGAAATACAGAGTCTGAATGCGTGTTTTAAAAGTGCCTTTATTTTAAACGTTCATCATTAAACATACACACGTTACAGGCCCTTACAATTATGACAAACGTTATATTCTGTTTTCACAGGTCTGACCGATGCCCTTGTGTTTTCTTTTACATATTTCACAACTAGACTGTCATTGTTAACAAGATCACTCGAATATAGATTTAAGAAATTTCTAAACTCCACACCCTCAGACATTATACTGATAAAATAAATACAGTGTTCCCCGCATGTGATGGCTAACGAATCCTGGACCCTTAGCTTGTTATACTCAACCGTCGCTGCAGCTTTTTTCACAAACTTGAATATGGGCTATGTATAGATACTGTGTTTGGGGAACCCTGCTGTACTGTCAGACACTGTAACCTTGTCACTATCTATAATCGCGGCCGCCCAGTGTGTTCCAACCTTGTCATGAGGATCGATGTTAAAGACTAGGGTGCCTGATCTTTCCGGCCCTATTTCGGCTGGTAGCCCATCGCTAGGGAAAACACCTAAAAAGTATTTCCTAACGTATTATGCCAAACGTTTTAAAGATAGTCAAACAAAATCTGTCTGGCATGGTTGATCTGAATGATGCTGTCAAATACTGAGAATACGACCATGTTCACATTCGCAGGTAGCGGATTACTAAATCGTATTTCAGCTCTTAGATTGCCGTTTTTGACCAGGTTGTAGTGATTGCCTTCTTCCATGTCGGGAGTCAGGTCAAATGCGAACAGCGTGTATCCGACCCCAAAGCCTTCTCTTGACACGGCTACCCCGCAGTCCCGTAGATGCTTCCCGGTTATCGAAACCAGCCCCTGATATTCCCTGATGTAGTTGGAGGTTATAAAACTGCGTGTGTAGGGTTTTGCAGGAATCACGGTGCCCTCGTGGACCAGCGCAGCGTAGTTGATGTTGTAGTGCTTAAAATTGAAGGGATTTGAGGCGTAGACGCCGCTAAAAGCTGTATTGTCCACAGATCCGAGGATGATAAGCTTGGGGAGTTGTCCCAGAAATAAATTCTGTTGTTGAGTTGATCGGGTACCAGCTGGAATGCTAAATACCTTCAGAGCTACTCTTTCCACCACATACTTGCCGTTTGATATTTGCAAAGCGTCGGCGTGAGCTAGTCTGATGCTCGGGGACACTTTCACCCTCTTTACAAACAGACTCGCTGACAGTATGTCCAGCTTCTACTGGTCTGCATCCCCGCTGATGAGACAGAATGAGTCCTTGTTGCACGTGAGCTTGATCTTAAGATCAATTCCGTTGATGAGCAGTTTATCTTGGAAGAAGAGGTCTGAATGTATGCGGCCCAGGAGGTCAAACTGTCGACTGCCCCCGCAAAACTTGCTCTTTTTACAAAGCCCTGATTGTCACCGTCCAGCTCCTTGGCTTCAAAGTGTTTGTATGTGTCCTTGTGGAAGAGCCCCGCTGAAAGCTGCGTGTCGAGGGTGTCGCTACTGTAATTTAGAATGCTCTCGAGGTAGGCTCTGTAGGCGTACATGTTATCGCTCTGTGTGATGAGACAATCGCCCAGGGTGATGTCCACCTGATTAAACAGGGTTGCTAGGGGGTAAGCAATCGTAGCCACTTTAGCGTCTGCTGCTATGGCGGAACCATCCGCTTTTACGATTTTACACATAAGATGGAGTAGCGTGTTGTTGAGATCCAAATACATATCCGTGGACCCTGATACATAAAACTCTATAGGGGCCAGAGGCGTCAAAGCTGCTAAAGGTGATACCTCCATGAAGAAGCTGTTTTCGATGCTTGTCTGCGTGGGCTTTAGAGTAAACATGTCTAACTCGGATTTGGCGCACTCACCCGATGCACATTGTACGAAGGCCATGCTTTAGTTTGCAATGCTTTAAAAAATATTTACTTTAGAGGCGGTTCTCTTCTTCTTCGAAGCTCTCTTCCGTCTTTGGGTTTTTCTTTTCTGAGCGCGCTTTGAAGAACTCCTCCTTTTTTTATAGAGGGCAGGTGGTCATCTGCTTCTCGAAGCACGGCGCTTCCTTTTAACACTCGCGTGAGGCCTGTACACCAAGCCAGCACCTTCTTGCGGCTGTTTGTTCATGCGTTCAGCAACCGCCGAAGTAACATGTGGGTTTGCAGTTTCATAGCCTCTTCTCAAGAAGGGTATAGCTCTTCTAAACAGACTGCGGAAGAAAGCTCCTAGACCGGCCCCGTACATAACCGGTGACCTTTGAAAGTACGGAGGACCTCCATATCCGGCCTGGTTTCGGTAATAGTCCCTGTACATAGAAGGGTCCCCGTATGTTTTCACAACCACCATGATGCCTGCTTAATAGCCTCCGTCGTGTCTCGGCCTTAAATGAAGCTTAACAATAACTTTCCCGTATTTAAAGGACACCGGGACGGACTGATCATCGAAGATCATAATTGAAATAGTGTCAAAATAGTTTTTAGAGACTGCGACGTAGTCGGGTTTGTTGAATTGAATATTGACCATCGTATTTTTTTTGCCATGGATATGGACCCACCTTAACAGCGGCGAGTAACTATCGCCGATCCTCTGGGCCTCTACAATATTGCTATACACATAGAGCGTGTAGAATCCCCCATTAATATCAGGGCACGTCTCATCCTGTTCGATCGGACTTCTCGCATTCTGTACTGTGCCTAAAACTCTTCTTAATTTACCGAAGCAGTTAAACGTCGTGGTACGATTAGGGGTTTTTAAGAAACACCTTCCTTCTGACATTATCTAGCGACAGATGAGTGTTCGTATATGTTTCGATGCTGCCTATGGATTTGTTGATGGCGTCGAAAACACTTGAAACGGTTGGGTAGTAGCCGTATGGGATGCTCTCATGCATGCTCACAGGGTCCTGCTCACGCTTTATGTAAAACTTTGCCTCGCTATGTGCAAATGTATTCCAGGTTCTAGGGTATTGGATTTCGGTTAGGGCTACCTCCCAATCCCCTTTCAGGTCCACAGGCTTAACCAATTTCATGGTATAATTAGAAGTCTGGTTGTCAGGGAACATGCCCTTAGAAGTGTTGGACGGCAGGGTGATGTAAAAGGGCGTTGTCTCCATCTTATCAGCAGCTTTTAGATGGTCCTCAGCTCACACACCCTTCAGGGAACTGGCCAACAACCAACTGTTAAATTTCTCTGGCCAGCCCCTCCATTTGACATATGCCTGGCTATTAGCACCTCTACCTTTCCTTTTCAGAATCTTTTCAACCCTATACACCCTGTGCGGATCGTCGGGTATCCTTCGTAACTCTTCCTTGTAAAAGACCCCCGACACCGCTTCCCCATCGTAGTCCTTTAACCTGTAAATGTGCAGCTCTTCTTTAAGCTCCACATTTTCAACTCTAAATATTTTGTCGCTAAAAGTCTGTCGGTAGCCCTTTGTAAAGACCCCTTTCAATTTTGAAATCCTTACATGATCACCTTTTTAAAAAATAGGCTTCTTCACCTTTGTAGTGAAATTACGTCCGTACACCGTTCTCCAAACAGATAAAGAATTACTAGGCGTTACCTCTACGAGCACTGTTTTGATGGTCCTGTGATAACTGGCATTATATACATCTAAAAAAGCCTGTAGAACATCAACGTATCTGTAGGTGTTGTGGGCTGTAAAATACCTCCACATCTTAGAATTTAACGTTCTGTTAAACCACTCTACAACCGCTGCCTTTACCTCTGTGTGTGTTACAAAATGTTGAACCCCGTGGTGCTCTAATAATTTCTGAAATGTCTTGTTTAAGAATTCTTTACCTGTGTCTATTTGTAGTTTTTGAGGAATTCGCCACTTCTCGAAGATGGCTTTAAAAGCGGCCGTAACGCTAGCCCCACTTTTATCGCGTAGCGCTTCTGCGTAGGTGTACTTGGACAAGACGTCTATCATGGTTAATATATAACGAGCGTCACTGTTATGCTTTGCTATATCTTGAAGGCTGATGATATCCGCCTGCCATTGATAATCTATTTGCGCATTAATGATTGTAGGGCGCCTCTTAAATCGTCTTCTGGTGGGTTCATGGAGTGAATACGCCTCCTCTCCTGATAACCAGGTCTTCACCAGGTCTCTGCTTACAGGTTCGTTTTCATCTACAGCCCATCTAGGGACTGGGCCGGAGCATTGGGTCCTTCGCACGGGTAGTTGAGAAGCTTTTCCCCCACTTCCGGTTGACACCGGAGCATCGCCATTTTGGTCGACGCTCTAGTAGTTGAACTACCACAGCTGGGCCCTATTTAGGAGGAGACATGCAAGCGCGCAGCGCGCGCGCCGGAGGCGCGCCAGAGGCAAGCCCGTCTGCACCCGTCCGCGCCTCGTCCGCTCCTAGCGCCAGATACGCTGTGCAGCCCGCACAAAGTCCTTTTACATATACAAAGGAACAACTTCTGGATATTAGGAACAAGGTCAGTGGGGGAGAGAAGGCCACTAGGGCGCCGCGGCCTAGCCCGGTCCTTGAATGTGGCTTGCTCAACTGTCGCTCCCTGGCCAAACACCATCTGGAGGTATCAAATCTGGTGGAAGATCTGCAACTGGATGTGCTATTTTTGACGGAGACATGGTGTAGTAGTGACTCCTCGGTAGAACTGGGGTTTGCCTGCCCGGAGGGCTACAAGATCTTTCATAAGCCCAGAACAACGGGGAGAGGCGGAGGGGTTGGGGTGATGTTCAGGGATATATGGGATTTTGCCCCGTTCAAGGTCGACGAGGTGGTGGGTATTGAATTATTGGGCTTCACCCTACAAGAACAGAGGGGAAGGCTCCTTACTGGGATGGTCGGATACAGACCCCCTAGTTCTAATACTCAATACCAGGCGCTCCTGGATGTCATCGCAGCCCAGTCACTGACTCACTCAGGAATGCTGATCCTGGGCGATTTCAATCTATGGGGGAATGGCAGTTTAGATGGCCACCTAAGAGACCTCAGGGAAACCTGTGAAAGTTGCAATCTGCATCAGCTGGTCCAACAACCCACCCATCAAGGGCACATTCTGGATCTTCTGTTTGCAGACTGTAATGAAACTGAGGTGATCAACATTCTACCCCAGACTTGGACTGATCACTCGTTGATCCTGTTTCAGATTCGCTTACCTGCTGGAGAAGTAACTAGGCCACCCCCCGTAACATATCGTATGGGGAGAGACTGGGCTAAACTTATGAAAAGGCGGACAGAGCCGCTTTTTTCAAAACCTGCCTCCCTTTGATCCCTACGAATCAGTGGGGACAAACTATCGTTTGTACCACAATTACATCTATGAAGTATTGGATCAGCACGTGCCTCTGAAGCGCCTGAAGGTCAAAACTAAACATTCTGCACCATGGTTTACTGAAGAGCTGAGCACTACTCGCAGGTCCTGTCGGCTGGCTGAGAGGAAATGGCGTAGGCACTATGCCGAGCATGACAAAGAGGCTTTCAAAGGGGTGCTAGCGCGGTACAAGGAGCTGATCGTTAAAGCCAAGGCTGACTTTTTTGCCAACACCATCTTGTCTTCATCGAATAGCGCTAGAGCTCTCTTTAAGATCGTTAGAGACCTCTCTACGCCCGCTAGTCTGGGAAATAAAGTGGTGGCCTCACAGGCACTATGTGACAAAATCGCCTCCCATTTTGAGGAGAAAATTTCTAAAATTGTTGGGGGCCTCTCGTTGAGTGCCGTCTCCCCCCAAAATATTCATAGTCAGAGGCCGGTGGAAGAACCAGGGGTGGTAACCTCTCTGGAGCATTTTACACCGCTCACAGATGAGCTGTTTAACTGCTGTGCACAGATTGTGAGGTCAGGGTCTCCGCTAGACCCCTTACCTAATAAGATTTGGAAAGAACATGCACAGGCACTGCTTCTTCGGATGCAGCAGATATGCTGCCAATCCTTGGAGGATGGGGTGGTGCCTGAAGCATGGAAGGTGGCAGTGGTCACTCCCCTGCTAAAGAAGCCATCTTTGGACCCAGAAGATCCCTCTAGTTTTCGACCTATCTCCTTGCTGCCTTTTCCTATAAAAATTCTTGAAAGGGTAGTGAGTAGGTCTCTCTCAGGGTATCTTGAAGAGTTCCATCTTCTGGATAGGAGTCAGTTTGGCTTCCGGCCAGGTCATGGAACGGAGACGGCTCTGGTCACCGTGCTAGACAATCTGCGGATGCGGGCGGACAGAGGCCTTTCATCTGTATTGGTCCTCTTAGATATGTCCGCCGCATTCGACACGGTTAACCACCGAATCCTGTTGAACAGACTGGAACTTCTGGGAGTTAAGGGACGTGCCATGAGGTGGATGCAATCCTACCTTACTGGGAGACAACAGGTGGTCACCCTGTCCCCCTTCACCTCCAGCAAGACCCTGGTAGAGCATGGGGTCCCTCAGGGGTCGGCCATTAGCCCCATCCTCTTTAATATTTACCTGCAGCCACTGATCTCTATAATCAAGTCGCATGGGGTTGATGTGGTCAATTATGCAGACGACACCCAATTGGTGTTCTCATTGGAGGGGAAGGGTGCCTTGACTATGGATGACTTCCAGCTATGTATGCGCCAGACTTCGGAATGGCTCAGGGCCAACTCACTGCAGTTCAATGGAGGAAAGACAGAGGTGATCTACTGTTCCTCTGCTGGAGTACGTGACATGCCCTATGATCTCAGATTGACCCCAGAGGCGGAACCCATTCTCCCTGTGACTACTGTGCGGAATCTGGGGGTCATGCTCGACAACAATCTTCAAATGGCCTCTCAAGCTAAAAAAACTGTGGGGGTCTGCTTTGCTCTCTTGAAGGCCCTACGACAGATTCTACCGCTTCTGCCAGCAGAGAAAAGACCTTCGGTGGTACGCAGCATCATCTTGAGCAGGCTGGACTACTGCAACTCTCTGTACCTAGGAGCTCCCCTTTACATCTTCCAGAGCTTGCAGAGGGTCCAGTCTTTGGCAGCCAAACTAGCGCTGAATAAGAAACACGAATCTTCGACCATAATGGCGCTACAAGAGCTCCACTGGCTTCCTATAAAGGAAAGGGTTAGCTTCAAAGCCCTATGCATTGCCTATAAAGCGGTACACGGCCTCGGCCCGATCTCCCTGCAAGAGAAATTGTCCTGGTATAAGCCTCAAAGGATGCTGCGCTCTTCAAATGCCTTTCTGCTAGCTACTGGCAAGGTTAAGAAAGCCAGGATGGGGGGCAGGGCCTTTGGCACAGTGGCAGCACGGTACTGTAATGATCTTCCGCTGAACATTAGACAGGCCAACTCTTTGATGAACTTTAGGCACAGCTTGAAAACCTGGCTATTCCCTAGGGAGAAGCCCTTGATCTTTTGATCTCCTAATCCTGCACCTTCTGGCCGACCTCGGCCTCTCTCGTAGTCTGCATGCGGCTACCTGACCGGTTAAAAGTTTCTCTCACCATCTCAGTCTAGCGCCAGGATACCCGTTGGGTGACAGTAGCGCTCTACAAGAATAAAATACAAATACAAATCTATACAGAGCTTCGGCGCTTCCCGAACTGCCAACTCCCCTTGTATCATAATAAAGTTTTCTTAACCCGGCCCCTGGCATGTTATCATCCGTTACACCCCAGGCAATGAATGACACTTGTTTTGCATAAGGACCTTTTATTAAAAGTAAAGAAAGATTTTAACAAAACATAAACAGAAGGTACTTTACATTTTCACAGTAAGTGTTGTAAGGATGGATTAAAACATAGCCATCTTGCGGTGTAACATTATACTACTTTGTTCTAAACACACGCTATCATGTAACGTTAAATAAGACCTTATTTAAAATAGTCTTCGGGGGGCCAAAGACCATATTTTTCTATTTTTTTTATACAGATTACACATATGCCTTTCTACGAGTCTTTCTATCATCTTTCTATCAAAAGCCTGCACAGCCCCTGCATACATGTTAAGCTTGGGTCATGGGCGTATCGGATCTCATTGCGTGCCGCTGACAAGATCCTCACCATATCAGGGTGGACATTTTTCTTTTCAGTGTACAGCCCGTACACCACCCTTATCAGTTTATACACCTTGTACGGGTCTAACAAACTACAAATTTATTGTATTGTTCTTGTTCTGTATGATTCGCACAAACATTTGTGCGCCGCCTGCTGAGGATCGTTCATTTGATGTCCGTGACAAAGGCTGTAATAGTCACGCTTGACACAGTTTAGTACCACAGCCGCGGTGAAACCCTTAACATACTGCCTGGCATTGTAGGACAATCCTGGATCTTCCTTTTCACACGTGCCATTCTTAGAGCCGCATACACACTTGTCGCACCCATCACTGTTTTGGCATGTGGAACTTTCAGCCTGTTTTGAACATCAAAGACAATTGAAAATTACATTGCTCGCTTTTCCAGGCCGCCAAACTGCCGCAGGCCTTTTTGGGGCTGCTCTCTAGGGTTCAAAAGAAGAAAGATTGACAGTCCGTTAGTTGAAGAAATAAAATACATCATTATGTAACTGCCTGCGCATAACATTTTTACTAACCTCCGCATTTTCACCGCCCTCTGCGGCGGCTCTGAAATCTTGAGAGTCGCTAATGTCCTGCGATGCCCCATAATCTTCGACTCTTGTACCCGGCTGTTGCACAACAACCTTCTCAGGAGCCGTATCCTCCTGAAAGCCCATGTCTTCATCGACGGATGTGTTAGGTGGAACTATCGATTCGTCATCTTCCTCCATGTCCACGAAACTGAGGCCAGCATATACGCTGCCACTACACGAGACCTAACTTTCGCTGCTGTCGACCTTAATCAGGGACATCCGGCATACGCAATCCTTGACACTGAATTCTTCCACACGCCGACAAAGGTCATTGCCAAAACCAGTAATGTCGCAGCCGATATCCTTAGGTGTTTCTTGTTGAGCATTCTCTTCCATTACCAGGGGTGTTAAGCTGTGGTAATATCTATTGATGATGATCTGGGAGTCACCCAGCATGGGCCTTTTCATGAGCAGGCTGTATTTCTTCATTATGCTATGGGCACCTTTTCGTATTCAGGCATCTGCTTGCTGTACAAGGCTCTTAAGGAGGCATTATATGTATACTAAACAGACCCTAAAAGGGGCGTGCACCTCTACACCACAACATGGCCAGCCATCGTCATAGGGCTCTGGTTCGCTGCCGTCTCCAAAAACAGCCCTGCCCCACGGCAGCCCACCCCTTGGGTCAAATGGTCACCTACATCCATCATGAGGGTTTGTCACTTTTAAGGACACTTCGAGGGGGCGTGGCACCTGCCACTTTTAAGGACACATCGAGGGGCGTGGCACCTGTCAATTTTAAGGATACAGCGAGGAGGCGTGGCACCTGTCACTTTTGGGGACACGCATGATGAGCAAAGGTATCCTGACTTACTACTCACACCACTGTCTCTAACCAGCACATGGCCAGAACTGAATTTAACTTTGACAATCTTAGAAAGATTCCACCAATTACCTCCCTCCACCTGTACAGCGTTGCCTGTGATGTGCAGAGCCCTGACAGGTTTACCAAACTTGGATTTGCCTTTTTTGACATGGACAGAAGACTTAATCCTGACCATGTCTCCAGGAACCAATGGAACAACTTTGGCACCCACTTTCTTGTCATACCACATTTTGTGTTTCTTATGTGACTGAGTAATATTCTCCTTCACAATGTACATTAACTGTTTGACATCCGACTCAGGTCTGAGCCACTTCAACATCCACCCAGGTTTAAAAGAGGCATTTGCTACATGCCCCCTCAGCAACTCAAAAGGAGTCACCGTGGTAGATGAGTGGGGTGTAGTTCTGTAGAACCAAACCATACTTCTCAACGCACTGCCCACATCCTGGTTTCATGCTTTAGCCCACTTAACAGACTCACCCACTTCTCTATCCATCCTTTCAACCAGGCCATTAGTTTGGGGATGGTATAGAGACCTCTTAAGATGGGTGATTCCACACGACTCCAGAACCATTCACATCTCACTGCTCACAAACTGTGTCCCATTATCAGTTATGATTTCCTCAGGAAACGCTTCCCTCATGAAGACCTCATCAAGGAACTTTATTACAACACTAGAACTGGGCTCCTTCACCATCATGACCTTGGGCCATCTAGAGGTGTAATCCATGAGAACAAGAATATATCCACACCCACCAGGCAGAGACTCACATGGCCCCATCACATCCAAACCTAGTTTAACCCACGGTTTCTCAGGACACCCATTTGGCATAAGAGGTGGAGTCACAACTTTGAGACTCTTGTCAGCAGAACAACATACACTACAATTCGTCACCACCTTATTAATCTCAGAGTCCATGCCTGGCCACCAGAAAGATTCACGGACCTAACGTTTGGGTAAAGTGGCTCCCAAGTGGCCTTCATGAGCTTTTTTTACTATAACATGCCAAGACGTAATAGCAACCCACCTTCCAAGGAAATTTTGCTTTTAACCTTACAATACCGCTGCATTAAAGGAGACAACACCTTTCCTCTGGGCCATCCAGACTTGACTAACTCACACATCCTGTAGAATCTGATCATTTTCAAAAGCATTTGCCCAATCTTTCTCTGAACTCATTTTAAGTTCAGGTATCTCTAAGGTCACAACCAGATGATCCTCACAGTCCTCATCCAAAAAATCACACAAGAGAATATCATCATGATCCTCGATTCCAAGAGGGAAATGAGACAGAAAGTCCGCTCTTATATTTTTTCCCCTTGAAATGTGACTCACATCAAAATGGTACTGGAAGAGCCTCATAACCATTCTTAATATTCTAGAAGTGCAGCACCTTACTCACACCCCCACCCAGGATGTTAACAAGAGGCTTGTGATCAGTCTGGAATAAAAACCGCCTACACCCCAAACATGTGGGTGAAATTTACCAATGGTCCACAAACACGCCAACAATTATTTTTCGATCACAGAATAATGCAGTTTAGCATCCCTTAACACTCTTGATGCAAAAACAACAGTATGTTCCACATTATCAATCTTCGGTGTCAAAGTTGCTCCTTACCCCACTTGGCTGGCATCAACCATAATTCAACAAGGAAAATTGGGATTGAAGTGTTTGAGAGCCTTGCTGCTTGTCAACGTAGACTTAACTAAGGCAAATGCCTCTTTACAATCATTGCACCTCTCAAATGTGACCCCCTTCTTGAGCAAATTGTTGATGGGATGCACCTTGGTGGCAATGTCAGGGATAAATCTAGAGTAATACTCACACAATCCCAAAAGAGACTTCAAAACTGTTTTGTCCATCGGAGGTGGAGCGTTAACAATAGCATCTACCAACCCCTGTCTAGGACTGATGCCCTCTTGAGACAACAAGGGACCCAAATATTCCACCTCGCGACATCAAAATGGTACTGGAAGAGCCTCCTAACCATTCTTAATATTCTAGAAGTGCAGCACTTACTCACACCCCCACCCAGGATGCTAACAAGAGGCTTGTGATCAGTCTGGAATAAAAACCGCCTACACCACAAACATGTGGGTGAAATTTACCAATGGTCCACAAACACGCCAATAATTCTTTTTCGATCACAGAATAATGCAGTTTAGCATCCCTTAACACTCTTGACGCAAAAACAACAGTATGTTCCACATTATCAATCTTCTGTGTCAAAGTTGCTCCTAACCACACTTGGCTGGCATCAACCATAATACAACATGGAAAATTGGGATTGAAGGGTTTGAGAGCCTTGCTGCTTGTCAACGTAGACTTAACTAAGGCAAATGCCTCTTTACAATCATTGCACCTCGCAAATGTGACCCCCTTCTTGAGAAAATTGCTGATGGGATGCACCTTGGTGGCAAAGTCAGGGATAAATCTAGAGTAGTACTCACACAATCCTAAAAGAGACTTCAAACCTGTTTTGTCCATTGGAGGTGGAGCGTTAACAATAGCATCTACAAACCCCGGTCTAGGACTGATGCCCTCTTGAGACAACAAGTGACCCAAAAATTCCACCTCGCGACAACAAAACTTGCACTTCTCTGATTTGAGGACAACTCAAAGATAGTTAGTACATTATTAACCATCTCAAAGATGGTTTGTACATTATGTAAGACAGTATCATGTGACGTCCAGTCCTTAGCAAAGACCAAGGCATCGTCCTGGAAACCAGGATACCATCTGCATCCTTGAGCAGATTCAACATTACTCTTTTGAAAACTGAAGTTGCGGAAGCTAGTCCGAACGGCATGCGTTGGTACTGGAATGTGCCTCGGGGAGAAGTGAATGCAGTGACATGTCTTGACTCCAGATGAAGCTCAACCTGGTGATGGGCACTTGCTAAATCTAATTTACTGAAATGTTTTGCCCCTTTGATACCAACAAATAAATCAGCTATTTTCGGCAATGGATGTGAGTCAACCCAGATTTTTTTGTTGAGGGATCTTAAATCCACACAGGCACGTAATTCCCCACTCCTCTTGCCACAATGAAGACTCAGTAGGATCAATGATGTCTTTGGTACACAAACTCTTCAACTAATTATCTAAATCCTCTCTCACACTAAAACACACCCCTCTGAGTTCGTGTTTGATGGCGACCGCACCCTCTTTCATGATGATTTTGTGCTTGAAACTCTGACTTTTTGCCAAGATCCTTGCCAAAAACTGTAGGAAATTGACCCTTCCATCTCTGACCATCATCAACATCACAGTCAACAATGAGTACCTGTTCTCTAGCCCCTGGTCGAAGACTCATCCCAAAGAGACCATGGTGGAACAACCCAAGAATGTTAAAGCCCTTTAAAGCTACGTAGACCATCTCTCTAATTTTTCTGCCCTTGAATGCCAACTCATCCTCAAGGTATCCCAACAATTGTATCCTGCAACCTTCATCTGACACAGGGGATCGATCAGGGGGAAACAGCTGTCTTGCACCCCATGTTTCCTCAAAACGTTTTTGAGTTATCATGCTGTTCCTGGCTCCTGAGTCTACCAACAGGTTCAAAGTTCTACCCCCAACACTGCCTTCCATGATAGGAACCACACAGCAGGATGGATCTCCTTCAACAGGTATGTTCCTAGAACACCTATTCTCATCCAACACTATGGAGACTATTTCAGAATCAGACTCTTCATCACAATCACATACAACAGTGACATTCTTTTTGTCAGATTTCCTTTTTAGGCAGACTTTGGCAAAATGTCCTATTTTTCTACAGTACTTGCACGTAACATTAACATCTTCCACCTTTGATGTGAGGCATATTACCGCAACACAAATACGTTTCCACCCCCATGCCCAGTATTATCAAATCTGCCAGGTTTAGAACCAATAGCAATGGAGTTGCTTACCGTTCTTTGTTTAGACTTGCACGCATTAACAACATTCATACTTTCTAAAGGTTTATCGTCTAATTCTTTTAAAAAGACTAATGAAGTCTCAATACTTTTGCAACCTTGATAGTCTCGTCTAGAGTGGGATTGCCCATACTCAATAACTTTTGCCTGATCTGCTTGCCTTGCAGTGACAGACACACTAATCTCTTATCAAATGTTCAGTAAATGCGACAATCAGCTGCCAATCTATGTAGTACTGATATATAAGTATCCACATCTTCACTGTCAGTTTGTCTCCTTTTGAAAAACTTATGCCTAATGACCATTAGACTAGGTTGCTTGTCAAATCTATTTTTCAGTTTTAGGACAGTCTCATGATATTCATCCATGTCACCAACTTTCTGTTGTGGTAGGTCTGGTAGATGTTTAAAGATGGAGCACCCTTTGAATCCAAGGGAATGAAGAAGCAAGCACTTTTTCCTTTCAGCCCCCAATCTGAGGGCTCCAATTGCTCCTAGGTAGGTCTCAAAAGCGTCATGCCAAATCTCCCACCTTACTGGCGGTTTTCCTGGATGGTCTAAAAATCCGGTGAATGATTTACCCCTTGCATTGTACACATTGCTCAGAACCAAAAGGTATTGCAATTATAAGTGTAAATAAAATTGCGAATAATGCTGAAACACCATAAATGTCACAGGTGTTGGATGAACCACAATTGCAACCAATCTGCACCAGAAAGGAGAACAAGAAATAGGAAAAATATAATGATGAGGAAAATGAAGAAAAGAGTAGAAAACAACACTGAGATGTGCACAGAAGACACAAGATAATAAATGTGCAGATCGTCAAGAAATAATACTCCAGCTAAAACAAGGTGGCATGCCCCCAAGAACACAAGCAGACAGAAAATCCTTAAATTAGCTTGTTGAACTTTGAGCAAGGTGTGCACAGCACTGAGTGCACTAGCACAATGTACAGAAAAATAAGGAGGTGTGCGAGGCAATCTTAACGTAGGTTTGGAAATTACCGTTTGCACCCAAAAGCCTGAAACCCTGGAACCAGCAGGGTTGAGACTGACGAGACTGCATGCAGTTGCAATTTTGAGCAATAAGAGAAACTTCCTTCCGGGGTCGATAGAGCACCCGTAGGAGAATCACGGAAGTTCTGTGTGGGAGCAGTGCGTCCAGGCAGCCTGCAGTGACATCTGGGTAGGGCGGAGCATAATCACGTACACTACCAAAATGGCGGCACTCTACGACAGCAAACGACTAGAGCGGCTGAAGCATGCTGGATTGCATTGCAGCCACAACACTTAACTCACTGTGGAAGTTTTCACCCTGGGCAGTTCGGCCCTGTATACAAAGGAATGACCACAGGGGGTTACAGAAAGCCTGGAAACACTGGTGCGATGAAGATCACAGCATGCTTCATTTGAGATGAGGAAAGTCTTCAGCAACCATCAGAGAGAACGAGGCACGTAGGTTCCACCGTGTAGCCATTCGTCGCCACAAATATGAAGTAAGTACACAGAGACACTTCTGAGTTTTCACATTGAAGTTTAATGTGTACAGACTACACGGTAAAGCAGCCGCTCAACCAACAACCCTGCTCAATCACCAAAGCACTGTTTGAACCCCACCATTCCACGCTACCTAGGTAACACTCTAAAAGGTTCCAGAATGAAGTGCATATCATCAAAGAGGGGCAAACATTACAGGAAAACAAGAGCTGAAAATAACTAAACTACTACACCCTTCTAAGTGTGAAAGTTCACATAATTCACCATACCCGTTTACTACTTGTCGTTTTCAAGATAGGATCCATTCTTGGAGTGACGGATACTTTATAATCAATTCCAGTTCAATCCTTGGCCTCACTTTGATAGCTGAAATGGATAGATAGGAATTTACTTTGCTCTCCTAACTCAAGAAGAGATTGGCCTCTTTCTGACCAATCACTTGCAAAGGTGAGATGATTCTTCACTGTCCCTGTCCATTTAGTACTTCCCCTCTCTCCTACAAATATCATACTGTACATGTGTATTCCTCCCAGCAGAGCCTTAAGTAACACTCTCTTCTGTGTGCAAAATGTGTTTGTGCAATCCCCATTTGGTGTACACGAAATCCTCTCCCAAGACCCAATCCCTTCAGTAATCTACAGCATTCCCCTGCTTCATAGCTTGATTTGGGCTATAAACATACCTATATATAAATATAATTGGCACAATGTCATGGTATGACCTAGAAGCTCCTCAAGGGCATTTGCAGTGTATGCATGGATCCTGGACATTTGATAAGTAGGAGGAGAGACCCTGAAAGGTTGGTGCAGAATTAAATAAGATATTAGCAACTCAATTCGCCTTTAATGCTGCAGAAATCAAGTGTTCTATGATAAAAACGGACACACAATTGGGTGATCGGCTCTCGCTATTGTGGGGTTCACCGGTGCTTACTTTTAGCCGGTGGTTGCAGGTGGGGCCCACCGCCAAGAATTTATCCGCATTAGACTTTCACTCAGAGCAATAGAGAGAAAAACACAGAAGGCAACGATGGAAGAGGAGAAAGATGGGGAAACAGTATCCATACAGCCATTTTGAGTTCGTCATTCCTTTAGGGGGACATATGATGGGCTTTGTCCAAGCCCTTTTGGAAAAGTAGATGACTTTGACAAACTAGTGCATTGTCATGTTGGTTATTGCTGATACAGTCACATGTTATTCAATAGTCTGACATGATGCTTGGGTCTTTCCCGGGCCTACCAGCCTTTCATAGACAACATCCTGCCACGAAAACTAGCAATTTTACAATAATCTGACACATACCACACACTGTATCAGCCTTACTGGCCTTTCAGAGGCAACAAGACTTTGGAAATACAGGTCTGAGGTATTGGTCAGCCATGATCCTGGCTCTGCAGGGTCCCTAAAGCCATCTCTGAACACTGTGACAAGTTGCACATGTCCTCAGCTTTCCTTGTGATGGCTTTTCAGAGGAATCAGCCTATTCAGTAGAGTCCTACATTCACTGTAGCCTGATATGTGATTGCCTATACCCCACCCCAACCGCAATTCAAGAGACACTGAAAAGACATGTGGCACACTGAACCCAAATCCGGTCAGCTATCTGAGGCCCTGTCCCTTTGAGATACTCTCCCGACACATGGCTAATAGTTGCATTCACACAACAGTTCCGGAATACCAACTCTGGAAAGTAGGCACCGGCCTAGGGGCCCCACTCCTTTTAGGGGTACCGCAACAACAGATCAAAATAATATTGAATTGATCTTGAAAGAAAATGACAATCAACCTTTCTTAAATTGTTTCCAATTAATTTTTGTTTAATAACATTAATATTAGTTAATATTTAGTTTTGTATAATAAAATTGGTTTATCAAAATTGTTGGTTGGTAAAATAAAATATGTATAAGGAGATCATTTGCGAGGGGGTCCTCGAAATTTCGGCTGCCTAGGGGCCTCTACAGGGTTTAATCCGGCACTGTTGCCCGATAGCACTAGATACCACAAACATTCATGGTGACCAGTCTGATATTTTACTGCCTCTTCCACACCCCTACTGGCCTCTTAAAGCCTAATACTGACATATGATTGACTCTAACTGGCCTGCTAGTCTTTCAAAGACACAGTCATGGCATATGACTGACTCTGACCCAGCCATGTGGCCCTCTGAAGAAAAGACGAAACGACCAGACAGGTGAAAGGTCAGCCCCATCCCAACCACAATCACTGGCTTGATGGGAAGCACCCCAAGCATAATGGGGATTATGTGTGACATACTGTGCGCATATCTGGCATGATGTTGATACTGCTCACCCTTGGCATTATGCTCGCCTGGCAAAATGATGATAAGTCTAAGCATCCATGGCATTGTGCTTCCCACCTATATTGATGCTGACATTGGCATGATGGTAATTCTTAACATATTGTAAGCATCCATGAGAGCCTGGTGGCAACCTCTGATATAATGTTGGCCATGGCATATTTCTTGAAATATTTGTGTATCCATGGCACAGTATAAACACCCCTGGGTTAATGCTCCCCCTTGCACAATAGTAGTAATTCTTGCACATGGTGGGCTTCCAAAGAACATGTCATGACGGTGCCCACCCCTCTCTATAGTATTAGCCCCGGCATAATGATGGAGTATATTGATGGTCATTTTTTAAGTACTAGAGATGCCCACTATACAATGTTGCCCACCCCTTTCTTAATTAAAGTTTTTGTTTAATGTAAAGTAACATATTATTACAGTTTCTAACTATAATGTTACTTTAACAGGCCAGTCCCTGCGCCCCAACCCCCTATGGGTGCCCTACCACTCACCACACAGGGCCATTGGCCGTGCACAGCGTGAGGTTGAGCATGGCCTGCATCCAACCCCCCCACAGGTATCAAACCCCCCACCTCACACGGCCTTTGGCCTTATCAAGGGGTCAACCAAAAGCCATGTGTGACATGGGGTTAGATAAAGGGCCTGGCCACAAGCCAGTTACCTCCCTCCCTGCATGCCCTTTGGACATGCGCAGCACGGGGTTGGGCACAGGGCCTGGCCTGAGGACAAGCCCTGCACCCAAGCCCCTGTGGGTGCCCAACTGCCAGCCATGTACGGCCTTCGGCCTCATCAAGGAGTCAGCATATCACATATATAATGCAGACCTAATGGCTTTGTCAAAAAGTCACCAATAACTAAAATTAAAAACATATTTAATAAATTCACACATTGCAATGTTTAATAATAGTGGTTGTCACAATTTAATTTTTAGTGAACCATTTTTAGTCAAAAAAATCATTAACAGGTTTGAATCTATTTAACATTTTTAAGCCACAAAGTGCAGTGCAACCACAAGGGTGGGCCTGCACTCCAGCCGAAGAGCATACCTTTCTAGCTCAGAATGCTTTACAAAATATGGAAATTGCTTCTGGGGTCATTAATTCAAAGTAACATACAGTTTTTTCAAATATGGCTGAAGGCTGCTGCACTCCCTGCAGCCCCCCCCCCCACTACATTAAAAAGGTTGCTGGTGCCCCTACCCTTCTAGGGGCACCACCAGGAATAAAAGTATAATTGAAAGAGCCCTAGGCCATTATAAGGCACTCCTTCAATGGAGCGGTGAATAATAAATGAGCAACTCTTGGTACTCTTTATTATTATTTGCATTTGTTTCCTTTTTTAGGTGCAAATCATGTGGCCAGACCCTTCACCCAACCCCCCGCAGGCAGTCAACACCCACATGAGCAGCCAACCAGCCACAGATGCCACACAATATTTTTGTTTTGGACCGCGATGAACCAAATAATTTTTATTTTTTTATTTTTAGTCCCTGAAGTGGGCCTCTATAAGGTCTAGAGGATCTGGGAGTATCCCTACCATGGCCCCTTAAGTGTTTTTAAAATTTGTTTTTTAGGACTTGGGACTGGGTAGCTGAGTCCTGTGATGGTGAGCACAACATTTTTCTTCATGTTGTGGCAGCCAATCACATTGCTCAGACCCCCGGTTGTCCCGTAGAACTAACTAAACAGAAAAATAAACCGTTACCTTTGAACTGAAATATTTTAAAGTTTAAATTAACTATCTATTATTACTAAGGAAAATAGAAATACTTTTAACTCAAAACTGACCAAATGAAAACAACTTTTGAAAGTTATATATACTATTTCCACTCCAAACCTAAAAAATTTGGGAAAGTGTTGAACTTAAAGTAGTTAGATTTACTATTTCAACCCCACAATTTGCCTCATTACTGAAAGTGTTGGACTTTGGGGAGGTTAGACTTACTATATACTATAGTTTACTATATCACAGGGGTCTTCAAACTGTGGGGCGCGACCCCCAGGGGGGCCGTGGAGTGATGCAAAGGGGGTCGCGCCTTCCCAGTCACACTTCTGCCCAGGCCCAAGGGCTTCAGCCCCCCCCCCCCCCCTTCCCCCGTCCTGTGTCTCAGCCTGGGCTGCTGCAGTGAAACTTGAGCTGCTGGGGGCTCAGCTGGGCAGTGTCTGGAGTCCTATCTCCGGCACCCCCCGTGTTTTTTCACAGGTCTTTAAAGACCATTTAACATGCCTTTGTAAACTGGTTACAGAGGCTTAGGTTTTATCCCTGGTTCCAGTACCCCCTGGGTCCCCACTGTGCCTATTCCTTACATTTGGATTTTACATTCACTGCCGTAGTGTGAGAATGCATTTCATGGAAAGGAATACAAAGTTGGCTTCCTGGGGGCGCCGTGAGTGAAAGTTTATTGTGCTTTTGAAGCACCTGCTGCAGCGTTTCTTTCCCCGGCAATCACCAGGCCTCACATAAATGTCAAGATAACTCGTGTGATTAATTATCTTCCTGGAGAGAGATCAAAATGTTGTATAGTTGAGGTTTTGACTTGGGTGATGTTAGTGCAGAGGGTTAATATGCCTGCTGCAAAGAACGTGTACCAAGTAGATTACAGAGTGTGTATGATTTAAACAGATCAGCAGATTACTGCTTTCAAAGAGACATCCTTTTGTTACTTGCAATGTATAACTTAAAGTCCTAATAGAGAATAGTGAGCTATTAACTTTCATCCTAGAACAGCATGCACACTACAAAGAATACATTATTAGACCATTGATTAATGTTGCAAAAAGGGTTAATTTGGCTAGAAATCAATTCTTATTATTAAAGGAAACTCCCAACTTTGCTGTTTCTTTTTCGGCTCGGAGTTTGTGCTTCTCCACACCAAGCACTCTTGAACTATGCTGCCAACCAGTATGGATGACATGTGACTCCTATACTTTTAGTCCTTTGGCTTATGTAACATTTCCTATACACTGATTTACACACTTATGATTGATTGTCTCTGTGTAATGTGTGTGTGATGCAAAGTGCTCGGACACCCTACACTGGTATGAGTGGCACTATATAACTAATTCAATGCATCTGAGAGTGTGGGGTTATGGAGACTTGGTCACTGTTAAAGGGTGCTAGTGAGAGAATCCGTGGTGGGGGTGGTCATTGTGGGGGGCACCAACAAACATTGTCGCACAGGGCACCACCAGCACTAAAGCCGGCCCTGGTAAGTATGCACAGATAAGCGCTGAAAATACCGCTTTAGGTGACTGCTTTTTTTTGTACCAACTGGGCCACCAAAATAATCTGCTGGCAACCCTAACCATAGGACTGGAAGTTTGTTGCAGGATCAGCACATTATTTATTTCCTTCACCCTCGATCCCCGATTAATGCCGCAATAGTTTAACTTAGATATTAAAGTCTACGCCCCCGTCAATAACATGCTGAGTTACTTCATGGGTCTGGGAATGCACCCTGCATTCAGACAACTCATTCCTTATTCTCGCCCTTCATTGTCACGCTCACCCTGCACTCACAGTGATCACAATGCACTCACACTGATCACCATGCACTTGCACCATTCACCCGCTCACCTTGCACTCACAGTGATCACAATGCACTCACACTGATCACCATGCACTTGCACCATTCACCCGCTCACCCTGCACTCACAGCGATCACAATGCACTCACACTGATCACCATGCACTTGCACCATTCACCCGCTCACCTTGCACTCACAGTGATCACAATGCACTCACACTGATCACCATGCACTCACACCATTCACCCGCTCACCCTGCACTCACAGCGATCACAATGCACTCACACTGATCACCATGCACTTGCACCATTCACCCGCTCACCTTGCACTCACAGTGATCACTCTGCACTCAAAATGCACTTGTCCTGCTCACACTATACCTCAACCTGCAGTCACACAAGTACACTACTCATCCTGCACTCATGTGACACTTCACTCACCTGTCCCCCTCACTACTCAATATGCAACTCACTCAAACAAGCCCATCAGTAATCATACATTCATTCATCCCATTCTGAACTTGCATCCGCACCCAAAATGAGAGAGGACAGCAAGGGAGTGAGAGAATTTGATTGAAGAGGTCAGGGATGAGGAGAAATGTGAATTGCCGAAGAGAAGTGTGGACACGCAAGAAGTGAGTGTGATCCAAAGGTGAGGGCTTCTGTTAGAACAAAGGGGAGATGTGAAAGAGGAATGGGGGGACTGGAGAGGTGTAAGATACAAATAGACAAAAATTTGAATGAAGAGACGAGGTGAATGAGAAGTGCTGAGGGCACGGGAGGTGACGGGGCCAGAGAGGCCATGAGATAAATGCGAGAGACTGTTAGAGATGAGGGCAGTGAAAGGACAGAATGGCAAGAGGTGATTAAAGGTGAAGTGAGAGGTTGAATGGGGAGAGTTCAGAAGTTGTAAAAAGGGGTGAAAGAAAATGACCTGCAAAGTGAGAGAGGGATCCGGGGTTAGGAGAGGAGAGAGGGATGGAAGGGAGGTGGTGAGAGGAAAGCTGCATGGGTCAAAGGCTTAACTCTACACAAAACCGCCAGGGTTTTAAGGGACCCCTGCTTCTTCCGGTCAGGGCCAGGTGAGCTTCTAATGTGGCAGCACGTATTGCTGCAGAGTGGAAGGCCCTTCTCAAAGGTTGACTTGAAATATTTCTGATGATAATTGCTGTATTTTGGTTATAAATGGGTACTGATTGGGTGAAATCTTTCCTCAGCGTTACTGTGTGTAACAAATATCAAAATAATGAAGCAATGCTATCCCAAAATACGCGGCATCACATAACCTTATTTACATTTTCATCCCACGCAATTTAGTCAACAGGTTTAGACATTTTTGTCAAGAGGGGGTCCTTACGCCTCAAAATGTTGACAGGGGGGTCTCGGCATCCAAAAGTTTGAAGACCTCTGCTATATCATCTCCCAATTTAAACACATTGTGAAAAGTGTTGGAATTCCCAATCCAGCTACACTAGAGAAAGTGTTGGACTTTGATGGGGATTTGATTTAGTATTCCTACTTCAAACCTAGCCACACTGGGAAAACCATTGGACACTTTGAAGGGGGCAGGGGGTGCTATTCTCACTCCACACCTAGCCACATTGGAAAAAGTGTTGGGCTTTGGGGAATGGAAAGGGGTTGGATTTACTAATCTAACTTCACACTTTGCCACATCGTATGCTTCACACTTAGCCACTTTGGGGGAGCTAGATTTACTATTCCTGCTTCAAACTTGGCCACATTAGGAAAGTGTTAGACTTTGGGGGGATGGGGGGGGGGGGTTAAGATGTAATAATTCCGCTCCAAACTTAGCCAGACTGGGGAAAGTATTGGCATTTGGGGGAAGTGGGTAAATGTACTCTTCCCACTCTAAACTTAACCACATTGGGGACAATATTAGACTTTGAGTGGTGTTGAGTATACTATTCCTACTCAAAGTGTAACTAAACTGGGGAAAGTGTTGGACTTTTAGGGAAATAGATTTACTATTCCCACTCCAAAATTAGCCACATTCAGAAAAGTGTTGGTCGGGGGAAGTGTGGGGGACTGGATTTACTATTTACTAGTCCCACTCTGCATTTAGTCACATTGTAGAAAGTGTTAGACTTTGGAGGACTTAGATTTGTTATTCTCACTTCAGTCTTAGCCATACTGGGAAAGTCCTGGCCGACAAAATATCGGCAATAAAAATATCGGCAACAAAAATATCACCCCAGAAAACATACTGAGGACACAAATATCAACTTTATATAATTTGTACAAAAAGTCAAACAGATTGACAATAAGACTATAGAAGACCATAATATCGTTAGAAAATGCATACATATATCAAATGTTAACTATGATACACTATATGAAGTTTAAAACATATACTAACTTTTAAAATAATAGTACACATATATGATTATGCTTATAATATAAAAAATATATAAACAAATTGATGTATTAAAACATAAAATAAAAATATACTTTGAAATAAGTGCAAACAATTATATTTTAAAAAGTATTATTTACAAATTAATAAAACTGAATAAAAAATATACTATCAAACACTAGAAATAAAAGATATAACAAATTTATACAATAGTAACAAAGAAATAAATAAATATTAAAGCATATAATTCACATTAAACTTGCAAAATGAAAACAAAAAATATACATTTCAACAACTTAAAAAGAACCAAATAAACCCAATGCACCTAGAGAGGTAAAATTCACTACTCTTACTCCAACAGGAGCAACAGTACGGAAAATGTTGGAATTTGGAGGGTCTAGATTTGCTATTCCCATTCCAATGGGCAAAGTAGGGAAAGTGTTGATCTTTGGAGGAGTCTGATTTACTTCTCCCACTCCAGAAAAATATAGAAAACAATAAAAAACATAAAAAAATTAAATACTACATATTTAAACACATAATCAACTGAACTCCCCCAAAGGAAAGATGCTGGCACTCCAGGATCTTTTTAAGTTGCCAATTTTATTTAGTAAAGTGTCTCGATATAAGCTTTTCTCAAATCTGATTGTGCCCTGCCACCCTTCAATACATATATTCATGCTAGTCAAATTCTCTCAGAGGTTGGTGTTTTTTTGAATTTTTTATCATTCTCAACAAAGATTACTGTGATATTGGCCCTGGTGATGTCAATATTGAACTATTCCAACACATTATATGCAGGGTTGCCAAATTACCTCCTGAATAGACTCCAGGTCGTTCAGAATGCAGCAGTAAGACTGGTTTTGGGTTTGCCGGTACAGGAAAACATTTCCTGTCATCTGCGTAATTTGCACTGGCTTCCCGTTGAAAAACAGGTTCTTTTTAAAGTAGCACTCTAAATGCATAGAGCTCTCCATCATTTTGGACCTGTCTTTCTTTGGAAGTGACGCTATTTGAGTAGCGTATCAAGAAGACTCAGAGGCAGAGCAAAACAAAAAGAGGGGACTCAGAGTTTCACTTTGCCACAAGTCAAACACCCACACACTAGCATTTCAGAAACACACCTCTCTCTATTTCACATGGCTGAGTACTGGGCCTCAGACTCTTGGTTTACCTTTGAACTGAAGTCGATACTCGATAACTTCTTACCTAGCTTTTGATGCAGTAGTCCCACAGATCCCTTCCTGAGTTCTTCCATGCTTCTCCTCCTGAGTACGAGCAACTCCATCCCAGACCAGTCATCATCATGACTCGAGCAAGATAAACGTGTAGTGCACTGCTGTTGAAGAACAAGTAGAGAAACAAATTTGCAGTATTTTGCATAGGTTTTTGTTTGTTAACTACAGTGACTGTTCTGCTCTATGAACAAATGATAAAAAGGGGTGGACCCTTATATTGAATCTGGCTAAGTGTGAAAGGCCCAATCACCTCCAGGGAAAAATGTTCGCCCATCACTTAGGCCACAAACATTGCAAATCAATGATAATCTCAAGAAATTTCCCGCATTACAGTTCAATACACCCTTCTCACTGTCAGCCTCCACATCAATCATCACTTTCAGTCATTCGATAATCTGATCACTTATCGGTGCAATGGTTACATGTTCCAATCCAAGCACTGTGGTAGGTACACTATCTCCCCTTTAATGCAAGCAGCAGATTGGAAGTTGGCATTCTTGACAATCAAACGATTGTCTGGGGCACCCAGCATAGATGATGAAAGAAACAGAAGGATCATATGAGTGGACCATACAGGTTAATTCATTTTCACAAAGTAAGTTTGTGCAGGCCAGTCACCTCCAGGAAAAAAATTATCACCCATCACTCAGGCCCCAAACATTGCAACTCAATCATCTCAGGCAAGTTTCCACATTATACCATCCCTAACTGTCTGCCACCACATGAATGATCAGTCATCATCATCACTTACCATTGCAGTAGTTGAAGTTACCTCTTCCAATCCAAGCACGGGTAGTTTAGGTATTAGGTATTCAATCATCTTTGATGCAGGCAACACATTGGCATTTGGAATTGGCAGGCAGTCTTGTAGATAATAAATGATCTTTTGAGGCAGACCTTCTAACAGATGCAAAAAGGTATAGGCAATAGGCATGTGTGGGGAGCAAGCATTGTCCCCAATGTCATGAAGGAATTGTGGAGGCTTCTTCAATGCACACTGGTCCAACTGCAATCCTGCAATATATGTTACGAATAAAAAAAGGTCAGGCAGCATGAATCTAACACCAAAAAAATTTATGTTCCTCTAGCTACTTTTTTTTCCGAAGTTCCATAGGGTCACTGGCATACTTAGGCTGGAAAGTAGAGTTTGCCTTCAAACTCAGGTGGTTTACCCAGAAGTTGGTCAGCTAATACATTTGATTCTATTTCGGACCAATCACCCTCCTCCTCCTCCTGCGCTGCTGTTTCAGGAACAGTGTAATTGTGTGGTATTAAATGTTGGTTCATTTTGATCATAGTCAACTTCTCCATGTTTTGAGGTGAGAGACTGGTCCTTCTCACTGTAGCAACCACACCAGCTGCACTGAACACACGTTCAACAGACACACTGGCGACAGGACAAGCCAGATACTTTATTGCCAGTCTGCTAAGCACTGGCCATTGGCACATCCTCCCATACCAATGCATCAATGGATTTTGATTCACATAGACCTTTTTGGATCCTCCACATACTCCTGTAGCATCCTGGCGATGGTAATTGGTGCTGCCACTTGGTCGACCTGTTTTGCCATTGCCTCTGCACTGGACTTGAGTCCTGCCAATTGAAACCAATTCAATGCAGAGATTGGGTCCAATCCTTCTGTTGCTGTTGTTGCCGTTGTTCTGGTTGTTAGTGTTGTTGGCTGCTGTGAGACAGAACTGCCTTCTCTAGAAGTTGAAGGTGGCAACCCAGAACTGCTGGGTGGGACTCGAAGTTCCAGCAGTTCTTTTTGCAGGTCTCCGGCTTGCTCTACAATCCAACACTTATATTTTTAAACAATCCCTTCAGAAAAAGGAATGAAAACGGACATCATTTTTTACACCATGGAACAAGTAGTGTGGCTCAGATGTACTCATTGGACTCGATGATGTAATGTTACAGCCTTATATTACAAGCCAAGTGAAGGATTAAGGACTCAACCAAGGCATGTGTTTCTGTGCTCTCATTCACACCAGCGAGGCGAACCTTTCAGGCACCTTCTTTACCTGGTCCTGTAGGAGATGAAACAACAGGATAGCTTGGCCCATCATACTGTCCTCCTTGCTAACTTCTCGTGTGAAAACCTCAAAAGGGAGTAGCATCTATGTCAGGCATTTGACTAGGCCCCATTTGTCCGCATCCATGGTCATAGCTTTCCCAACTGCATCCCCTCCTCTCTGAATGGCATAGTCATTAATCTGTTTGTACTGCTCAAACATACGCTACAACATGTAAAAGGTAGGGTTCCAATGTGTTGGCACCTCCTGTATCAGGGCTTTAACTGGTGCTCTATTATTATGCTGAATAATCCATAACTGCTTCTGGCCTTTAAAATAATGTCTGAAATGAGTGCAGATTCTTCTGCAGGTGGTCAGTATGTTCCTGACTATGTCTTCCTTTTAGAGGAAGTCTTGCACCACCAGGTTGATGCAATGGGTCAAACATAGGACCCCCAAATAGCCTCCGTCTGACATGGCCATGACTATGTTACTGCCATTGTCTGTGGCAACAAGTCCAATTATGAGACCTCTGGGTTTCAGCTATTCATACACCTTGCTGTTAAATTCCTCCAAGATGTTTACAGCTGTATGTAACTTTCTCCATGGCGAACATGGCCACTGTTGCATGTCGCCAAATGTTCTTAAAACTTTCTTCAGGGCCAAGACCTGAAGATATCTTTTGCTTTATCCCTGTAAAAGAGATCCAGTGTGCACTGTTGCACATGTAATCAGTCGCCTGACAACTAGTCCACATGTCTGTCATCAATTGGATGGTGTGAACAACACTTTGCTGCAAAACGTGTCCAATCAACTGCAGCACATTGTGATGCAGCGCTGCAACAGCACCTCTGGCAAAATAGGTCACACTTGGTAATTCCATTTTGGGCAGATGGCTGCCACAAATTCTAAGAATCCCACTTACGTACACACACAAAAAGAGAAGAAGTCCAGCGCTAACATTTTTGCCAGCTTCCCATTGTGCAAACATGCGGTTGGGTGGTTCTGGTCGTAGGGCCCCTCTTGCCCAAACATGTCCATAATAGTAGCCTGGATTTTCTTCTTTTTCTTGAGGTAGTGATAATCTGCTTCTTCTCCTCCCCACTAGCCACTTTCTTGGAAGCACATCTCTTTGGGGCCATATTGAAGCTGTCAGTTGTCAGTGGCACTTAGCTTGACAAGCTGAAGAGATGCCCGTGTTGCATAGTCAGTCACGTGTCACGTGGTGCACATGCCTTCTGTCTGGCAGTACTGTGGGTGATATCTCTTCTCATGTGCACCTAAAAGCAAACAGGCAAGAACATCAGTGAAACATGGCATTGTTGCAGTTCAATTAGTAGTACAAACAAACAATATCATTTAGTGTGGTTACTTAAGTTATTTTAAATAATTAGCAATACAGTCTCATTATCCATTCGCAAAACCATACCAACATAAACTTTCATGGTGTACAGTCACTCAGGAAGGATAAAAAAGAATAGCAACAAAACATACAGATGTAACTGCTTGCTTTATGTGCATCACTTTGGGATGTGGCACTCAGAGAGGTGCAGGTGACAATGGTATAATCCTTAGACAATGAATGCTGTTGTGCAGTGCACCAATTGTGGACAGGGTGTTGATGCCAGATGTTAGGAAATGGAGAAAAAAACTATATCAAAAGTAAAATAAAATTGAAATTACATGTTTTAAATAACAAATTACAATTACATTTTTGGGAAAAAACAAATGTAATTTAAAAGAAAAAAGAAAATTAAAGATCACATTTATAAAAAAAATTAACTACAAAAATAAAACACAAGAATAATAAAAATAAAAAACCTAACATTAA
Source organism: Triturus cristatus (assembly GCF_964204655.1). NCBI lineage: Eukaryota > Metazoa > Chordata > Amphibia > Caudata > Salamandridae > Triturus > Triturus cristatus. The sequence goes on along the minus strand of NC_140592.1, from coordinate 761,970,395 downwards.
AAAAAGATAATTTTTTTTATAAATCAGCAAAATTATCCTCAAGCATAATAATTTAGAAAACTGCTATCATTCTCAACTATCCATGCAAGCCTATGGCAAAGGGCTACACTGGCTGGATGAAAAAAATGCCTGCCAGCCAGTGCCACATGGTCATCAACAACAACAACTAGCAAGAAGGCATGGCCACAACAAAGAAGACATGCAGGCCTGTGGTAAAAGCACACTGACTGGCTATTCAAAATGTCCCCCAGCCACATGGTCACAACAACAAGCAGGAGGCCTGGAAAACAAAGAAGACATGCTGGCCTATGGACACTGACTATACAAAATGGCCCCTGGCCACATGGTATAGAGAACAAAGGCAAATGGAGGCCTTTGGCACACACACACACACACACACACACTGGCCAGACACCAGAGGCATGGTAACACAGAGAACTCAGCATTAATTCAACAATGCCAAAAACAAAAATTAACAGGGCTAGAATAATTTCAGCAACACGCATCCTTCAACGGCATTCCCCCACTTATACACTGTTTGCAGGGGAAAACATTTGAAATACCACAAAAAAACACATTTCATATTTTAATCCAATGACATCCATGGCCTAAATGATGTTTAAATTCAACAGACACCACAGAAACAGTTGTTTCATGGACCAATGACTAGTACAGAGCCTACCGGCTGGAAGGCCCATTGGCAGACATGGCCACATAGTGAATGTTGCACATTTATTAAAAGGCATGGAAAAAATGTAGTAAACTGCAAAAATGTTTCTATACAAAATAAAAAAAATTAAATGCAAAAAAACAACAACAACAACTAGCACGCAGATATGGCCACAAATAAAGAAGACATACAGGCCTATGACAAAAGCACAGTGGCTGCCTACACAAAATGGCAGCCAGCCACATGGTCATAACAACAAAAAGGAGGCCTGGAAAACAAAGAACACATGCAGGCCTATGAACACTGACTGATATACAAAATGGCCCCTGGCCACAGGGCATGGGGAACAAAGACAAATGGTGACCTAAGGCACACACACATCGGGCAGATAAACGAGGCATGGTAACACAGAGAATACAACATTAATTCAACAATGCTAAAAACTAAAATGAACAGGGCTAAAAATGTTTACAACAATACACATACTCCAAAGACATTACCCCACCTATACACTGTTTGCAGGGGGAAATTCCATTCATGGCCTAAATGATGTTACATTCAACAGACACCACAGAAACAGTTGTTTCATGCACCCATGACTGGTACAGCGCCTACTGGCTGGAAGGCCCATTGGCAGACTAGGCCACATAGTGAATTAACTCAATATTGCAAATTTATTAAAACGCATAGAGAACATGTAGAAAACTGTGCAAAATGTTTCTTTTACAAAAGAAGAAAAATTACATGCAACAAAATAGCTAAACCCCTACTGAAACTTCAGGCACCTACCACAATACATTTTAGAACACCCAATAAAAGTACAAATAAATCCAGATGCATGCCCCAATCAAACAACAACACCCTTATACACCAGTTTTTCAACTTACTTGTGAAATCTCAATTACAAAGTCCTTAAATCTAATGGTATATATGCAGCAGACAAGGAGAGTGATCCTTCCACCTCCAAATCCCAATGAAAAGTAACCAGGAGCGGAACAAAGCACTGGGAGGAGCCTGCTGGACAGGTACATGAAGTTGGAGTGTCTGGGGTACTTCCTTCCTGTTTGAAAAAAAGTTGGAAAAAATGCCTTCTTGAACAAAGAAAAACAACTCCAACGGCCAGTTTGAGAAGAAAATCCCCTCCAAATACCTCTCAGCTGCATCTCCAGCAGAAAAGCTGCTCGACTGCTCTGTTTGCAATGGCGATCGGCACTAAGAATACTAGGTTGGCTCCGTCACGGTGGAAGCCGTGCGAGGGAGCACTAAGTCTCGCAGGAGCTTGCTAGTAGTGCAAAAAGTCTCGCACATGCCCACAAGGGGCCCAAGACTCTTGGTGCTCGCAGTTGAGACCCAAAACAAAACTCAAGCGTGTGAATGAAAAAAAAACTCAGCTTCACGCCCAAAAGGCTGAATTCAGGAACTTCACGTTCTTCTGTGGAGCACGGGGTGCCCGAATTCCGCACTTGGAAACTCCACCTGGCAGACCCATCCTTTCTGGATGTGGTTCAATACTAGAACCTCTAGGGATATATATTGACTTCTTCATAAAAAACATGGTACAAGATACCACAACGTATGTAAAGGACACTACACACCTGATCAACCTCATTGAATCTCAACCTTTCGATCCCCAAACAGAACTCCTTGTCACCCTTGACATCGAGTCATTATATACTAATATCCCTCAAGACAAAGGTATACAGGTCATCAAAAAACACCTCGACCTGCGTCCGGCTCCACATTAGGTCCCCACAGAGTTTATAATTTCACTACTTGACATAGCCCTAACTAAGAACTACTTTATGTTTCAAGATCAGTTCTACAGACAGTGCATGGGTACTTCTATGGGGGCTGTTTTTGCCCCAAATGTTGCCATCCTTTTTGTTGACGATATTGAGACCAACATCATTCTCAATAGAGCTAATCCCTTTCTTCAAAAAATCCGGACCTGGCGTAGGTATATAGACGATGTCTTTATGATTTGGTCTGGTACCGACATCGAACTCCGATCATTCTGCTCCTGGCTTAACAACACCCAAATTGATCTTAAGTTTACTCATAATTTTGACAGCAACAAAATTGACTATTTAGATGTCACCATCAAGAGCGCCAATGGCGAACTCTACACTACCTTATTTAGGAAACCCACTGAGCGTAACACACTATTACAATATAACAGTGCTCATCCTAGAGCCTTGAGAGACGGTCTGCCTTACGGACAATTCCTCAGAATCCGAAGGAATTGTAAATTCAAAGAGGATTTCTTTTTAGAGGCAGAAATCCTATGCAAAAAGCTAACTGACCGAGGCTATCCGAGACGGCTAGTTAAACGCTCAATGAAACGAGCCTGGTATTCCCATCGAGAATTTTTACTAGAGCCAAAAGAAAGAGCACCTACCTCAAAGATCACGTGTGTGACCACTTTCTGCCCAGTTAGTAATAAACTAACCAAAATGATAAAAAAACATTGGTCAGTATTAGGCCCATTAGAGCTTAACACAGGAACCCCTCTTTTTGCTTTCAAGAGAGGCCGTAACATCAAGGACCACTTAGTCAGGGCCCAAAAACCCACACAGAAAGACAATACCTTACATTCTTTTCTTGGTCTTCCTCCTCTCCAAGGCCACTATAAATGTAACAATTGCATGGCTTGTGATTCGACTGTCAATACAAAGTTGTTTGAATTCAATGGCACTAAGCATATTTTGAAGTCTTTTTCGAACTGTAATTCACACAATGTGATCTACTGTATTGAGTGTCCGTGTAAACTGCTTTATATCAGACAAACCACGCAGAAAATCAAAGCAAGAATTTCGCAACACAGAAGTAGGATCCGTTGCAAAGTACAAACTGCACCACTAGTGGAACATTTCATGGCCAAAGAACATTCAGAGACTGATTTTACGTGGCAAGTGATTGAAAGCCTACATCCTAACCATAGAGGAGGGAATCAACAACAAACCCTTAATCGCCTAGAATGCAAATGGATTTTCAAATGCCATACCATTGAACAAGGGCTGAACACCCTGGACGCTTATAATACCATTCTATAACTTACACCTGCTGTTCTGGTATTCCTCCTTTTTTGGTTTTGCAAGCCACCTTGACCTTTTTAATATGTTTTTGTCTACAAATGTTTTTTGTCCACTATGTACATTGCCAAGCTGGTAATAGCACTCTGGATGTCAGGTATACTTCTACACCATTGGTACATGCCGCTAATATAATTTTTATTATATATAGTTTTTCCTTAAGAGTGAGTACATAGGTTGTTGACATAATATTGGTTGCCAAAAAACATTCTATCCTTCAATACTGATGTTGCTATTTTCTTTATGAGTGAATTTCTGTGTTGCTAATAATGGAAACATTGAATGTAATGTACTTCAATAATCCCTCTAGCACGATACGTTTATTGTCTAATTGTTCTGAACAGCTGATGTCTCACAGCCTTATTGCCCAGCGTCTTATCTCTGTAAAAATCTCCCCTTTGAACTCAGCCTATTCCAACTTCCCTCGAGTGACTCGGGCTCCACGGTAACACCAACACAGATCTGGCCTCACACGTGGCCAGAGCTCTGTAGTCTGTTCTCGACACACTTTCTCCCAGCTGTGCACGCAAATTAACCTCCACCTGAGTTTTACGAGATAATTCTCACCTGTTGCCTATACGTGCTGGCCTACACGTTCAGCTGCCATCAATTAGTTTAACACGCCCCCCGTCTGACATGGATAAATGACGAGGCTATTCAGTCCCAGTTCTCTGTCCCAGCGCGAAGCAGCACTTGAACAGGACTCGTTCTTTTTTACCGGGAGGCTCGCATTTAATGCAATTCCAGCGTAGAAAAAGTAAGTTTACATTGCGCACATTCCCCCTCCTTTTCGCTCACCGCATTAGCTGTTAACTCTCCTAGCTGGCTTAGCTGTTCATCATTTTTTAACTCACACACCCCCTCCATTCTTTTCAGATTAAATCCACACGGCACCTGACTCTCAGAGGTCCGGACATAATGAATTCATATGGTTTCCCAAGTAAGTCCGCACCTGCTGCTTCCCCTGTTTCCCCCCCCCCCCTTTATTTACTTCCCTTCCATTTAATTGCTTAAATACATTCGTTTTTCTCTAGGCCTCCTGCTATGACAAAGGGCCCCACTATGATGCATTAATTTGCACATGAAATCTCGTGATCCATTTACCATATTCCAAGTTGATAAACTCGACCCCTTCCTTACATCTACACTGACAGTAAGTCTTGATGGGGTTTTTGATGAATTTAATAACTATTGTTCACCCTGGACTATGGACTATTTGGCTGATCTGTGCTCTCTTGGCCCTTTTTTCGAATTTAAGATTAGGAATTATATTAGAGCTTTGTACTTAATTTATTATATTATTATCTTTTTTGCTGATGTAAACAGTCCCAATAATTATTCGCTCTAACAATTCTATGTTTTGTATACGTAGCATCACTCTAAAGAGAGCAATGTGCAGTTTATATTAATTTTTAAATGTGATGCTCCTTGCAGGGACTAGACTATGGTTCACTTATATTTTGTATTCTTGCTTTTTAGATTATAGATGCTCACTTTTTTGTCCTGAAGATGAACTCAACTAACTGAGTTTGAAACGTCGTCGACCGCTTACAACATGAACCCATCATATTAAGTTAAAAAGAAAGTGGTTCAATTCTTGTTGTCAAGTTCGATGTCTTCTTTTTAAGTTCACTTTCACTTTCTATGTCACGCTTATTGTCACTGAGTATGTGAGCACCTGAATTTGTTTCACTGTGTAATAAAATATCTGTTATACCGTGACCTTCTTGTCCCTGCTCTATATTAACTATCGCTCTTTCAAATTAATTTCAAAAAACCTTTATTCATACGCTTACCCATTTGTAAGGTTTTTCTAACTTGGACCTTTTTAGGCCATTTAGAACCATTGTGTTTCTCTTCAGAGTTTACTGCCCAGGCCTATTTTGGAACACTCTCTTGTACCAGTAGGTCAAAAGTTTGCAGCATTTTCTGTAAGCAACATACTAGCTTCAAATTCAACTGTAACAGATGTGGTTGACTAGTTAAGCATATCCAAAATAGCATATCTTTTTTTTTTAAATTGTTCCAGATCCACTCACAGATCTACTTAATTTTTGCTCAAAATCCCTACCTAATTTCAACTACCTGTATATTTACACCATCCAATCAAATATTTTCTTTATAAAGTAAGGTCCTGTCCTCCATTTTAACTATTTTTCATTTTGAAAATTGTCTCATTCAGCTCCAGCTTTCTCCTGTGTGCTACTCCTCCTTAACTTCAAAATGGTCGGAGCGTGACTTGTGGGCCATAGCTTTGTGTTTTGGCCTGAGAGTGTGTTAGAAAGAGTTGCATTGATAGGGACTTTGGTCTGCCTAATGTGGACATTACTTGGGTCGGCCAGAGAGGGTTAAAATGGCATCAACTGGTGCCTTTGGTTGAAAGCATTGTGGATTGCGAACATCCAGGCAATATGATTGTGCACTGTGGTGGCATTGACCTAGGCACACTTACTGTGGTTGGATTGGATATCCTAATGAAGAATATCTTTGGTCAATTGATGGCACATTTCCCTCACACTGACTTGGTGTTCTCCAACATTTGCCAAAGGCAGAATGGAAGTGGCCAAACAAATTCAGTCTACAGATAGACAAAGCCAGGAAACATGTCAACAAAACTGTTTTTTCATACCCCAGAGTCCATAACATGGGCATATATACCACAGCAATGTACCCTTTAACATGGACAAAATCTATAGAAGTGGTGAAGTTCCTTCCACAGAGAAAGGCAACAGGGTGTTCCTCAGCAACTTGAAAGACTGCATCCTGTTGTAAGTGTAGTTATCAGCTACACACAATAAACACAAAGGCTCTACTCAGAGTCACCCCTTTTCCCAGACACTGGTTCATTTTCTTTTTAAATCCTATTTTAAAATGTCTTATTTGAATTCAAAAATGTATTGTTAATCCACAAAGCAAAAGCACACATTCAATACACAACAGCACATTTAGGATTTGTGACTCTGTGCATCTGTCAATGGCTGTGTGAGTGAATGTTTAAGTGTCTGAGTGCATCTGTGGTGGATGTGCAAGTGTCAGAGTGGGTCTCTGAGTGGCTGCATAAGTGTCTGAGTGGGACTGAGAGTTGGGGTGTGAGTGGGTCTGTGAGTGGCAGTGAGGGTGTCTTAGTGGGTCTCTGAGTGAATGTGTGAGTGACTGGGTAGGACTGTGAGTGGGTGTGTTAACATCTGACTGGGTCTGTGACTGGAAGTGTGAGTGTCTGAGTGGGCTTGTGAGTGGGTCTGTGAGTGGTTGACTGGGTCTGTAAGTGGGTGTGTGAGTGTCTGAGTGGGTCTGTGAGTGGATGTAAGAGTGTCTAAGTGGCTCTGTGAGTGGAGGTAAGAGTGGCTGAGTAGATATGTGAGTAGGTGTCTGACTGTCTGACTGGGCTTGGGAGTGGGTGCATGAGTGTCTCAGTAGGTCTGGCAGTTGGTGTGTGAGTGTCTTTAAGTCAGTGTGTTAGTGTCAGTGTGGATCTCTGAGTGAGTGTGTAAGTGTCTGTGTGAGTCTGTGAGTGGGTGTGTCAGTGTTTGACTGGGTCTGTGAATTAGTGCGTAAGTGTCTGCGTGAGTGTCTGGGTGGCTCTGCAAGTGGATGTGTGATTGGGTGTGTGAGTATCTGAGTGGGTTTTTGAGTGGGTGTGTCAATGTCTGTGTGGGTCCATGAATGGGCATGTGGGTGTTTGTGTGGGCTTGTGAATGGTTATGTGAGTGGGTGTGAGAGTGTCTGAGTAGGTTTGTCAGCGGGTATGAGAATGTCTGAGTCGTTTTGAGAGTGGGTTCATCAGTGTCTCAGTGGGTGTGTGAGTGGGAGTGTCTGAGGTGGTTTGTGAGTGGGTTTGTCAGTGTCTAAGTGGGTCTGAGATTGCATGCCTGTCTGCCTGTCTGTGAGTGGGTGCAAGAGTGTCTGAGTGGGTGTGTGAGTGTCTGAGTGAGCCCCTGAGTGGTTGCATGAGGATCTGAGTGAGTGTGTGAGTGGGTGTGTGAGTATCTGAGTGAGTCTGTGAATGGGTTCAAGAGTGTCTTGTCATGTAGTTCCTACCAATCTGTAGGGCCTGTGCATTATTTGGACAACATAAACTAAGAGATTGGTGTCAAGACTGATTCCGGACACACCCACAGGATATGTTGGCCTATAGACCAGCTAGCACACAGTGCCACTGTAAGCCACCTTAAACTACCTGGGAGCAAATGGTTTTCTGGCAACCACTGAACATGACAACCCTGACCCCTCAGGGATCGTGGAAATACTACTGAACCTTTTGATCAGTCACTCGTGCTTACTTATTCTCAGAGAAATATACAGAGAATACACAGTGGGACGTTTTCAATAATATTTATTGAACCAACGATATTCTTGCATAAAATATGTGTGCTGCAATGATTAGTAGACAGTAACAGATAAACAGGATTACAAGCACCAAAAACATAAATTGTTGATGTAGTTCTACTATGGTGCTGAACAATGTATATATGCAGGGATATAAACAAGACAATAATCTAGCATACTCTGACTATGCAGACGCTACTCTAAGTGTACCTAGAGTGTCTGTAGGTGTAAAGCCAAGAATCCCCCTAAGGGACGATCCAACCCCATTACCTGATGGGATAGAGTGAAGCAACCCATCTTGGTCACGAACTGGGACACCCCTCATGAGATGGATGTCAGACCGCTGTGTGGTGATTTCTCAGCATGCAAGGACCCTTGGTGTCAGCAGAAGTACGTCCTCCGCTAATCTATCTGGATGCTCATCTTTTATAATAGAAAGCAGCCTTGCAATGTGGCATAGATTAGTGATGTTATGGATATGTAGATAGCTTTGTCACCTCATGTATGAAAATAGTGATGACATTTGTACATATTACGGAACAAAACCTTTTACCTGATGTTCAGAGCGATGTGATAATGTTGGATGAAGCTAGATGTAAGACAAATTTAGTTTCAGAGAAAGTAATGCAACATTGTCATGAGTGCAAATATGTGCAAACGGTCACAGCTGGAAATGTTATTTGTGAGGACAATGTAAGAAATATGCTGCTTGGCTACATGGGCCTAACACCCACTCCTCATACCAAGGGCCGATATCTAAAAAGCTATCTAAAAAGCCAGAGGACAATTTTAAAAATTGTAAAAACTACTCTTAAACGTTTACCAACAGGACGCTGGAGGGTGGCAATGGGGTCAACCGGGTGACAGTAGAGCTGGGCGCACAATGGGGCAACGAAGGCAGAGGGAAGGCAAAGGGAAGGTAGTCAACCTGCTTGCTATAGACGCTGACATGGTGTGCTGGTGTCAGGGAGGTAACAACGCTGGGCACACCGTGGTCGTGGATCCTGTGGAGTATGACTTCCACCTACTGCCCAGTGGTGTGCTGAATAAGAAAGCCACCTCCTTCATTGGCAATGGTGTTGTTATCCATCTCCCTGGGCTCTTTGAAGAAACTGAGAAGAACTGTAACAAGGGGCCAGGGCTCCAAGACTGGGAGTCGCGGACAGTCATTTCAGGCGGAGCATACATAGTCTTTAACTTCCACCAAGCTGCTGATGGAATCCAGGAGCAGCAGTGGCAGCAGCAGGCCAGTAAAAATCTCTGGACCACAAAGAAGGGCATTGGGCCCGTCTATTCTTCCAAGGCCTCTTGCACACAACTTCACATTTGTGACCTTCTTGCTGACTTTGAGGAGTTTACTCAAAAAGTTTAACGTCCTGGCAGAACAGTACCTCAACATGTATCCGACGCTGAGTATCGATGTGTACGGGGAACTCCAGCAGCTTAAGGAGTATGCTGAAAGGGCGGTGTTTACTTCATGTATCAAGCCTTGCACGGACCACTGAAAAAGATCTTAGTATAGGGGCTGATGCTGCCATGTTAGACATAGATTTTGTCACCTATCCTTATGTCACCTCCTCCAAATGTATGGTGGGTGGAGTCTGTGAAGGCCTCAGGATCCCACCTCGATACATTGGGATGGTGTATGGGCTGGTTAAGGCCTACACTACCCGGGTTGGACTGGGAGCCTTCCCAACAGAGCAGAATAACGCCATTGGTGATCTGTTGCCATCGCAGGACCGGGAGCTTGGGGTGACTACAGGGAGGAAGCAGCGTTGGGGTTGGCTGGACCTGGTCCTCGTTAGATATGCCCACATGATGAACGGATTTAGCGCAATTGCTCTGACCAAGCTGGATATCCTGGATGGATGGGAAGAGATTAAAGTCGGGGTGGAGTACTGCCTGAATGGGAAAAGGATTCCATACATCCCAGCCAATCAAGAGGTACTGAATAAGGTAGATGTGGATTACACGACTCTCCCAGGGTGGAAGTGCAGCACAGTGGACGCCCGGAGCTTCTCAGACCTGCCAGTAAATGCACAGAAATACATCTGGTTCACTGAAGAGTATCTACAAGTGCCAGTTAAATGGGTCGGAGTAGGTAAATCTCGTAAGTTGATAATTAAGCTCTTCTTGACCACACTCCGCCTTATCTTGCTCTCTAGGAGGGACCGGCTTCTCTCTTCTGTAGAGTGCTTCCCGTCTCCTAAGGACTGCAGCTGGAGATATATGCAGGATCAGTAGGGAGGAGAGATCCACTGATTCTCTGTTCGTGCAAATGAACTTTTTAATGAACCCAACCCTATTTTATATTGTAAATAAGCAGAGTGCATTGGAGCATGCCGATTGATGGCATGTTTTCTCCCAATACTTTAGCCTATATACCTCCTACCGAAGGTCCTCATTATTAAGAGAAATTCTAGGGGAGTGGGGGGGGGGGTCACCGGGAGTCTTTATCACTTTCATCAGTGTTTGTCTACCCAACAGCCTGCTTTCCATCCTTGGAGTGTCATCTCCAAGCCAAGTTTTCACAGGGTATTTTTCCCTCCAGCACTCTTGAGGACTGCGGACAGAGGTATAGACTTTTGGACCTAGAGTTGTGTATTTCCTTTGTGCATATGCCCACCCTACGTGTGAGTGCAGGGCTGATGAAGCTGGGAGCACTTGATTGCATTTATTTTTTTTGAACACCTTGTTTGATTGAGAAAAACTTCAAAAAAGGGATGTAATTATTGTACTCTTAAAATGTCTAAAAGCAGGCTTCCCAATAAAATATGTATTAAAAGTTTTAATGTCATTATATTATTTGAGATCCCACGCACTCCGAAAGCCATTGTGCCTAGAGAAAGGAAAAAGCTCTTTTGGTACATTTTGTGCTATAAAGGAGACCAAATTGTTCCCAAATGGAAAATGCCAATTGTTTATGTGTTATGAGTGGTATTTGCAACATTGCTGTTGCCCACATCTGAAGATGTTCCCAGAGGCGCACTTTGTAGCATTTTTATGGAGCAAATGTGATCCAATTCAGTGCCCACTGCAGCCGCTGAGGGAGGCATCGTGTCCCACAAGTTGTCAATAGAGCCGTTGTTCACATCCCTAGGAGCTGAAGCATCCCAGGGTGTCTCTAAGAATACATTCATCATAAATGGAATACGCTGAGGACAGCAATATTCATGGGCCTTTAAACGGTCCATAAGTACTTCAATATCCAGTGGCACAACCAATTCTGATCCAAGACACATATCCAGGATGCATTTGTGGCTGCAAAGCAGACAGCGGAAGACAGGTTGTATGCAGTCAAGCCAGATCGTCCGGACTAACAAGAACCAGTGATCATTTAGTTCTTGAAGCCGAGGTGTGCCAAAGCAGTGTCTCATGCGCTCATGGCATTGCAGCACTACCAGTGCTGTCTCCATTCCTGGTTGAACTGGCAAATGCATTGTAGAGCAGTTAGACTAAAATCAGTATTCATGCCACAAGTAGCAGGACATGCGGGAGCCCTCCAAAAACACTTTCCAACACGGAGTGCATGAAAGATGGTATAACTCTGAATATCGTCTGAAAGGTGCTAACCAAACCAGAGCCGATATATTTTAAAAAGTGCACTATTCTTTTTGTATCAGACATGTTAAAGATACGATGGACCAGCTCCCCAAAATGCAGTGGAAAGTTAGTATGGAGTAGTGTCTGTACCTCAGACGAGGACCTTGCAACCTGGAGATCAAACATCTCTTAGGCTGAAGTTAAGGCCACATCTTTTTGCAAAAGCATGGCTTTCAGTTTGCTTAGGGAATCAAATTCTATGTTGGAAACATTTATTGAAAGCCATAGTGCTGTCTCCCTAACTGTGCGGGCAGGTGGAAACAGTACTTGTGCACAACAAGTGACTAATAAATTTACTGTCACCAGATAAGCGATGCCTGGTTCCATTCCGCAGCAATCTTTATCATTCATTACCAAATAACTCCCATTCGAGAGTAGCCTGAATACAGGATGAATCACGGTAGCTGGGGAACCCTTCAAATAACAAAACAGGTTTGCCATTGAAGCATTGCATGCCCCATGGAGAGAAATGTCCTTTCAAACCAAGGAGCCGCTTAAGGTGTCTTTACAGTCGGAACCACTAAGAAAAACTTCTGTGTCCCCATTTCTGCATCCAAACTTGAATGGCAATTCCCAATACTCGTGCACATATCCTTACCCAAGCGCTTCATATCTGCCTACCTGTTGGTATTGGAGACAATATTGGAATTGAAAGGTCGTGAGCAGTAGGGTGATGTAACCATGGATTATCCAGTCAGTGGATAGTGCTTCAGTCACGGTGAAAGGTAATTGGTCTAATTTTTCAATGTGCAATGGCATATTTTTCGTTGCAAGTGTAGGAGCAATCCTATAATAATAAGAGGCTGGGTCTGATGTTTCAAAATTTGAAAAATAAACCAACTTCTGTGCAAAAGTCTTTGAACTACCTTTTGGCGGTGTTGGGCAGTGTTCCCACTGTGTGTAATTATAAACAGTGCGTGGGATACTACCTTTATGTTCAAAATGGTGACCATAATGCTGGTAACAGAACATGTCTCCAGAATTACTTGTACCATCATACAATTCATCATTAGAAAATGCAGCTGATTTCTCTAAATCTGAGAGCAAATTGAATATATGACGTTAGATTGCAAACAATTACAACGCATACTTTTACAACACGGTTTTTACATCGCAACTGCCATTAAATCACATGATTTTACAACGCATGCCATGTTGGACCAGGTGTCCCCTGTGGCGGGGACTTGTGTAGGCTCACTGAGACAGCTGCAGAGACTTGCCTCCCTCCTCTCATTTACTGCACTATGGATGGCCGTGTTGGCAATGATCGTGTCACGGTTGGACTATGGCAACGCCCTGTACATTGGCCTCCCTGAGAAGTTGCCAACCAAACTCCAAGTTGCCATGAACAATGCAGCTAGACTAATCTTCAGGCTCCCAAGATGGGTACAAACCCCCCCCCCCCCTATTGCAGCAGCTGCACTGGCTCCCTATCAAATAGAGATCCAGGTTTAAAGGTCTTTGTATTGCCCACAAAGCCATCCATGGCCGGGCCCCAGTTTACATTAAGGAGCACCTCAAAAACAATGTGCCAGGACGTACCCTTCGTTCCTCTGAAGCAGGCCTATTGGCCTGCCCTCGCTTCAATACGACCTCCAAAAGGGGCAGAGCCTTTTCTGTAGTGATCCCTCAACTGTGGAGCGGGCTGCCGGAAAGCCTTCATAGGGAGCCTACCCTCCTCCCATTCAGGAAAAAACTTAAGACGCTTCTTTTCCTGAAGCCTTGAGCACAACCTAGGCCAAGTCCGGTGCGTGTACATGCTGATCTTGGCGAGGTTTAGTCTCTCTCTCATATCACTAAGAGACCTGTCAGTGAACATGCTCTTTATAAGTCCCAGTTAACAATAACAATAACAATACCAGCGCATTTTTTTAAACTACCATTACAACGCATTCCATCACAACGCATACCTTTTCAATGCATACCATTACAACGCATATGATTGGCAACAGTAGGGTAAGTGTTGGATAGTTTAGGGGTAAAATGACTATCCCCACTTCAGTTAGTGCAACAGTAGGGTAAGTGTTGGATAGTGTAGGGGTGGAAATTACTGTTCCCACTCCAGTGAGTGCAACAGTAGGGAAAGTGTTGGATGGTGTAGGGGTAAAAATTACTATTCCAATCTACCCTAAAACCCATACCCACCCTAAAACAAAAAAATCTCCATTACTTACCTTATAATTCGTTGTAATGGCATGCGTTGTAAAGGTATGCGTTGTAATGGCATGCATTGTAGTGGCATGCGTTGTAATGGCATGCGTTGTAATGGCATGCGATGTAAAGGCAGTTGCATTGTGAAAGCAGTGCGATGTAATGACTGTGTTGTAATGGATGTTTCCTGAGCAAATTATGCACAGTTTCTATGTCTCAATTATCAGAGAAAGTGCTAGAGGTGATGATGTCATTTAAAGAAATTTTAAACAAATATGGAATTTTTAAAAGTTCTGTAGGACGATATACATCATATATGACGCCCTGTCCCATACAATTCCTTCAGGAACTGGAACCACTGTAATGTTCACCAGGGACAAGTCTCTTAGTTCATGGTGTGATGATGCATGTTTTTTAAGAACCAAGTTCACAAGTTGCACTGCAGAGTGTTCTGGGAAAATTGTCCATTCAGGAGTAGAAAAAAGACAGTAACTATAACAATCCAAAGTATCAGGAAAAGTAATCCAACTGTAATCCATAGATGTATCCAGGGGACAGTGAAGTAAATCTTTTTGACTCAATGTATGAATAACATGAGCCCAGGGCAGACCTTATTTCAGCTTTGCCATTTGTTCCCAGAGCATCTTGTGCTTTACTGTGCAACCTTTAGAATCCCTAAATCCATTTTGGCCCCAATAATGTAAATATTCGTTATAGGACTGGACACAGTAAAATGAATCACACACTATGAGTGTGGTGAATTCATGATCAGCATTTTGTAGGGCCAGTATCAGAGCTTTTAGTTCCGCTAGCTGCGCAGTGCAGTCTCCTAGAGACTGAGTGTGTGTTTTTCCATGAAGAAACTTTCCGTCCTACATGCGCCCTTTTACAATTGCGCATGCTGCTAGATATTGCTGTTTCATTTCTATGGCCGGCTGGGCACATCCATCTGTATAAATTATACATTCATATCAATCTAGAGGCATAATTTCATTTGGCAGAGGATATTCTTGTTCGTACTTCAGGAATGCTTGTGTTTGTAATGTAGAATCAAATCTGTAATCTACATATGTTGCAGTGAAAGAGTTAGCAAATTGAATCCATTGTGAATGCAGTGCTTTAGCATTTGGGAAGCTTGTATTTGTAATGGCCTCTATGGTCGGTACCAGGGTCACAACAATTATGCATTTCCCCTATGCTAGTGCTCTCTCTCGCACTACAGCATTCAGTACTGCTGTGAGTATGTTTTCTGTTGGTGCAAAATGCATTTCAGCTTTGTGTACAAATGTGATTTGTATGCAATAAGTACCGTATTGCCTTCATTGAAGTGATGTAGGTGTACCCAGTTGGTCCAGCGACCACGTGGATCACCAGGTTAGTTGTGTTAACACGTGTGAGTAAATGTTTGGAAGCTATCATGCAGCTTGTATGGAACATAGGATATCAGTATGTTCCTGTGTTCAATGGTGCACTGGAAAATCATGTCTAATTCAATCAATCAATCAAGCATTTGTAGAGCGCGCTGCTCGCCCGTGAGGGTATCAAGGCGCTAAGGGGCGGCAGCTACTGGTCGAACAGCCAGGTCTTGAGGAGTCTCCTGAAGGTCAGCAGGTGCTGGTCTGACGCAGGTGGGCGGGGAGGGTGTTCCAGGTCTTTGCGGCGAGGTGGGAGAAGGATCTTCCACCTGTGGTCGTTCGGCAGATGCGTGGGACGTGGCGACGGCGAGGTTGGCGGAGCGAAGCTGGCGGTTCGGGGTGTAGAAGGACAGTCGTTCATTGAGGTATGCTGGTCCGACGTTGTGGAGTGCTTTGTGAGCGTGGGTGAGGAGTTTGAAGGTGATCCTCTTGTTGACTGGGAGCCAGTGCAGATCTCTAAGGTGGGTGGTGGTGTGACTGTGGCGAGGGAGTCCGAGGATGAGGCGTGCGGATGCGTTTTGTATGCGTTGGAGTCTCTTCTTGAGTGTAGCCGTGGTTTCTGCGTAGAGGGTGTTGCCATAGTCCAGCCTGCTGCTGACGAATGCTTGGGTGACCGTTCTCCTTGTTTTGGTGTTGATCCACCTGTAGATCTTGCGGAGCATGCGGAGGGTGTTGAACCTGGAGTCGTTGGAGTTTGGAGAAGTGCACATTTTTCTAAAAATTGTGCCACCAGACTTTTGCCTTCACTTGAAAATTCGTACCTTAAAAATAGGATACTGAGGTGGGCAATCTTAGCTTTTTTTAAATTAAATTCATATCCCAAATGGGCGAACCCAAGATGGATGTCATCTACATAGGAAAATGCCTCCTCATCAAAATTTTGAAGTAACCTTTTTACCCTGTCTGTAAACAACCCGTATACATTAAGTATAATGGTGTTACCCAGTGACCCTAAGAACCTGGGTGTCTGAAATCAAAGGTAAGGTAGGTTCTGTCTGGAGTTAGATAACTACTTTGACAGCATTTATAAAGGAAAAAGGTAAACACACCTAGATTGATGTAATCAATATCAATTGTATTTGTAAATTAATTCATTTTTCTGGTATACAATTAGGGTTATATCTTAGTCAGGCTGTCACAAAAAACAATTTTGTTATTAAAAGGGCAGCGTAAACAATAAACTAATCAGTGATAAGGTGATCTAGAAGTGACAAAGTGCTTTGGTTGAATAACATTTATACAGTGCTGTACAAAATGTATATAAAATGTTCATTCAGTAGACATCACTCCCTATTTCATTGAATCTCCAATCCATATATGGTTCTGCTATTACATGGAGTGTAGAGAATGGGGAAAGATTGTGTAGGCACGTTGACGTTTCGACCCAAGAAAGTGTGTGAGTCAATTGAAGTCACATCGGGTCTTCTTTAGGACTAGGTAGGACAGCCAGTAGTAGTAACCATCAAAGATCTGATTAGTGCTTCGATTGGTCGATCCACCAGGGGTTGGATTCCAGTCAAGAAGGAAAAACGGCATCATTGTAGAACCAACGGGGGTAGGTTGAGTCAGAATCTGAATGCAGGAATGTAGATGAGTCACATCCACTGCCGTGCGAATCAAGGGGCTCTGGCCAGCCGGTGAAGGAACCTACCCCTGATGGTTCTACAATGCGGGGAGCCGACAGGGACCACGAGGACATTGAGATTCTCCTCCTCGTTCCCAACGCAGTAGAATGGGTGCCCCGGGTATCCCGGGTGAGCTCCAAGGCACCCAGCATAGAGAGGCCAGGCCCTGGCGGATAGAGTCCCCGGGGTCAAATCAGCCCAGGGAGACGGGCCTGCGCCCCCTCCCCTTCTAATAATTGGTGGGACCCCAGGAGATGGGGTCCCGAGACCAAAATAGGCCCAGGGAAGGGGGTCATGCAGCCCCCTCTTAAAATTACTATGAGTAGGGAAATGCACAAAATCACCTGGGAGCTCCACCCATTTAGCCCCTCTCCATCTACTTTAGAAGTATGCAGAAGTCTTCCCACCTTTTGCCAGGATGATGGACAGCTTACCAAAAGGCCCCCAGCATGTTTGCAGCCAATTTTGGTGAAGTGTTCTTGACGATGAGGAATATGAGGACATCTCCACTAAACAGAGAAGCACTTGCTTATATAGTTAAGAGGAAGTACCCTTGTTTGGTGGAGATTCTCCTCTTTGTTGTCTCCTTGTCTTCTCTATGGGAACATTCATGTTATCACAGATTTCTGGATGAAGAAGCATGAGGAATCACATTGCTGGAACGCATACAAGGTCACTGGAGACATTTCCTCATTGTCCATTGTGCAGCTGTAGTGTAGAATATGCACTAGACATTTACCCAATCAGATAGCACTTACTAATTAACCAGTAGAAAGTACTCCAGATTGGAAGACATTTTGTGACAAACTGTGGACTCTTGTTGGATAAACTGGCAGATGAGGGTCCGTTCTGGCCTGGTGCTCCTCATTTCACAGAAATAAAACCTGAACAGGAAGCACTTACACATATAAACATAGCAGGGGCCCCAGATAAAGCTCCACAACTGTAAAGGACAGATGTCCCTAACTTCCTGGGCTTCGCAAAGCAAGTGTATTTTCTCAAAAATTCCACATTGAAAAATGATCTGAAATTCTTGGTGAAGGTGAATGCATCATTGATCTATCAGAGCGCAATTTGCAGTGACTGTGACGAGTGGGTTCTTTCTTGGCCTCTCCTGGTGAGAGAAAAGTCCATGATTTTCCCTTTAAATTACTAGGAGTATGCAAATGTACAAATCACCTGGAAGCTTTGACTATTTGGTCCTCCCTGTACACTTTGGTAGTATGCAAATGTATTTGAGCCTTTTACCAGGATGATAGACAGATTACCAAAAGCCTTCAGCATGTTTCCAGCTGATTTCAGTGATGCGTTCTGGGTGCCAAAGAATATGAGGACATCTCCACCAAACAAAGAAACACTTACTTCTTATAGTTAAAAGGAAGGACCCCTGCTCGGTGGAGATTTACCTGTTTATAGTCTTGATGTCTTTCATATAGGAGGATTCATGTTATCACAGATTTCTGGATGAAGGCGCAGAGGATCACATAGCCGAAACACACATAAGGTCACTGAAGACATTCCTCGCTGTCCATTACACAGCTGTAGTGTAGAATATGCTCTACACATTAACCCAACTAGGTAGCACCTACTAATTAACCAGTAGAAAGTACTCCAGTTAGGTAGACATTTTGTGCAAAACTGTGGACTCTATCCACAAAAAAACAAAGGTTACATGGACATTATACTTAGGAAATAGAATTTTAAAAACCTTAGAAATTCACTGAAAATATAAAGGTTACAGGAATGTTATCGTGTGGCTCAGATTTTGCTCATACAAAATCATTCAAATGCAGCAGTTATAGTTACCTGAACTAACTATAACTTATGCCTCTGCAATGCACTGCTTATGACCTCATATATTACATCACTCATGACATGCTCAGTGATATCACTGATGACATCTCAAATGACATCACTGATGATATCATTCACAGAACCACTCACACATCCATTTAAACACCCATATAACCACTTATACACCGACTCACACACCCATACAACCACTCACACACCCACTCACTCATCCATGCCGCTCCTCACACACCCTGTCACTCATCCATACAACCACTCATACAGCCACTCATTTGCTCATTTACCTACTCACACAGCTACACACTCATCCATGCAGTCACTCACACAGCCATTCACTCACCCATACAGCTACTCACACACCTACTTATTCACCCATATAGCCACTAACATACTCACTAACTTGCCCATAAAGCCTCTCACCAGAGCCGCTCACACATCCACTTACATACCCATTCACACATCCATACAGCTACTCTAACATCTATGAATTCACCCATACAGCTACTCACACACCTAATTATTCACCCATACAGACACTCACACACCCATATAGGCACTCACACACCCATTTACACATGGATAGAAACAGTTACATAGTCACTCACATAATATATATTAGAAGTACTCATTAGTAGTACACAAAGTATAGTAATTTAAATTTTGTTATACCCTGACTTATATGTTTAACACACATAAACGTTTAGAAAACACTTACAATTAACGGATGATATAATCAGTGATATCATTTGAGATGTTATCAGTGATGTCACTTACCATATCATAAGTGATGTAATATGTGAGGTCATAAGCAGTGCATTGTGGGGGCGTAAGTTATAGTTAACTCAGGTAACTATAACTGCTGAATTGGAATGGTTTTGTAAGAGTGAAATCTGAGCCTAACTATAACGTCCCTGTTAGTTTTCAGCATATATGTATATTCCACAAGACAACCCAGTCCTGGTTGTCAAATGAGGAGCAATTATGGGATCCTTTCCATTAATTTTATTTCATTAGCCACAAAAAGCACTGACAGCCACGTTTCGTTACAACGCCTTTCTCAATGTCACGATAACAGTGCATGAAAAACATTTGAATAACAAACAAATTCATTGGTTTAGCAGCAGTGCAAAACAGTGAAAACATACTATATACAATTTTCCCCGTATTAAATTTGTGTCGACCATTTTAACACTGTTTATAATCCATATTGCCATCAGTTTACATGTCAGAAAATATCACAAATCAAATATATATATATATATATATATATATATATATATATATATATATATATATATATATATTTTGCTTCCACCAATTCCGGTCAACAAAACCAGGCTGTCATGGGCGGTCCGAGTCAAGACACCGGAAGCCGTTATATAACAGGAACCACTCGGACTCCTCGACGTGTTGCAAAATTCATATTTTAATGGCAAATGACTACGCGTTTCAGCATTACGCCTTGTTCACGCTCATAGAAGTCTCATTTCACCTCGTTTTTAAATTCATTATAACGAAAATAAACAAAGGACTCATTACAAACACTCGTAAGTTACTACTATCGAATATGGCGGCCATTTTGTAGCATATCAACTTGAATAGAAACCGTATATGTGACAATACACACATCCGAATATCCCATGCATTTCAACATATATATAGTTGAAAATTATTGATAAACAAATATGTAATGTTTTAAACTGTCGCCATTGACACAACCCTCTTATAGACAAGGTTTATCACAAATATCGTCAGTAAATACCAACTATCATATTTAACCCCAGTGGGTCATGACTCGAAGTCAATGGCGGCCATTTTGTAGCATATCAACTTGGATAAAAACCGTATATGTGACAATACACATATCGAATCTTCCATGCATTTCAACATATATATGGTTGAAAATTACACATTATTGGCAGACATATATGTAATGTTTTAAACTGTCGCCATTGACACAACACTTATATAGACAAGATTTATCACAAATGTCGTCAGTAAATACAACCTATCCTCTCTAACCCCAGTGGGTCATGACTCAAAGTTAACAACCCTTGCAATTTAAGGCTGAATAAACATTCCATTACCCAAGTGGGTCTGATTACATTATTAAATCTTAAAACCTATCTTTATTGTTGTGTCACAATTATTGATCCAGTTGACATAAGGCCATCTCCATTTTTCAAGCCGCAGATAACTGGAATGTCTGAAAATAAAAGGTTAAAATTATCAGTTCTTGAAAGCAACCGTTGCCCTCTAACATATTTATTTAATCATCTTATTTCTCATGTAGGTGGATAGCTAATTCTTCGCTTGAATTTAGACCTTTAGGAGTCAAACTCTCCAAATCTATGATGTACTTTGACTCCAATTTTCTTAGAGATAATTCTCTGTTTCCTCCTCTCATCCCCAAATTTATTGCATCAATCACTACCATACGTAATTTATTCTCATCTTGACAATGTTTTGCAAAAAAATGCCGGGGTATTGGTATTGTTTATTATTGTTTCTTATAGCCCGGATGTGTTCCAACACTCTCTTTTTGGCCTGATGTTTTGTACTCCCCACGTACCATTTTTTACATGGACAAATCAAAACATAAATACAATATGTTGTATTACAGGTAAGAGTTTTTTTGATTTGAATTTGGAATTTGGAATTTGGAAGCTCCAATTTATCCTCCAATTTATCACAATCAAAGCTTCCCCTACAGGCTTTGCATTTTCTGCAGCACTTAAAACCTGCTTTGCCTGTAGGCTTTGTCAGCTCCTTATCAGTCTCAAAATTCTGACTTAACTCATCTTTCAGTGAGCGACTTTTCCTAAATGTTATCTGGGGATTACTGCCAAGATCTTTTTTGATGTGTTCATCTGTCAGCAACACATGCCAATGTTTCTTAAAGATTTTACTGACTTCATTTGCTTGCCCTGAGAATGTGGTAATGAATCTTATGCCCTCTTTACTTACTTCCTCTCGATTTGGGTATAATAATTCATTTCTACTTACTTGTTCAACTCTTGATTGGGCTTGTTCAATAACTTTATCATTATACCCCCGTTCTTTGAATCGTTTGCACATGATTTTTTCTTCAGTCTGGTATGCAGGTAATGTGCTGCAATTTCTTTTAGCACGCAATAGTTCTCCATAAGGGATACTATATACGAGATTGTGTGGATGTGAACTACTTGCACTGAGAATACTGTTACCAGCAGTTTTCTTTCGAAATAATCTAGTTTCCAAGGTGTTCCCTTTGATTTCCAACAAAACATCCAAAAACTCCATAGAGCTTGTGCTAATGTGTTCAGTGAAAGCCAAATTGTACTCATTCACATTAAGTTTGTCAATAAAACCTTTCGCTGATCTTTCATCCCCTTTCCAGATGAAAAAAATGTCATCAATATAGCGCAGCCACAGGGTTACATTGGTCTCAAATTCAGTCATGCGTGAGACCACCTGCTCCTCCCACCAGCCCATGAATAAATTTGCATAGCTGGGGACGAAGCAGGTGCCCATGGCAGTACCCTGTGACTGCCTATAGATGACGCTGTTGAAAATAAAAAAATTATTGGTTAGGCAAAATCGAATCATTTCAGTAATCATCTGTGAATGGTACAGCAATGAAATAGAACGGGACTTAAAAAAATGTCGAATGGCCTGCAGTCCCAGCTCATGTTGTATACACGTATAGAGGCTGCTCACATCAAGAGTTACCAAAGTAAAACCTTCTTCCCAATAAATTCCATCAATCGTAGTGAGAAAATGCGTAGTATCTCTAAGGTAAGAAGGAAGAGCTCCCACATAAGGTCTTAGGTAATGATCAATATATCTAGATGTATTTTCTAACAAGGAGCCAATCGAGGAGATGATAGGTCTCCCAGGGGAGTCAAATCTGTTCTTATGGAGTTTCGGGAGTAGGTAAAGGATCGGAATTTTTGGGTGGGCACAATACAGATAATTAAATTCTTCCCACTCCAACAGTCCTCTTTTCCTCCATTCCACCAATAATTCTCTGTAGGTGGTATTAGATTTCAATATCTCTGCCATATTTGATTCACTGTAGCAATCACCTTCATTCAGTTGTCGTCTCCCCTCTGCCAAATATTTGTGTTTGTCTAGAACTACCACATTTCCCCCTTTGTCTGAATTGCAGATCACAATATTGTTATCCGCTTTCAGATTTTCCATAGCTATAACCTGTTCTTTGGTCCGATTTTTTCTATTGTAAGGGGTTTTATTGTATCTTATTTTATTCAGGTCAGCTAGCACTCCTTTTTCAAACACATCTATGGCATCACATTGTACATTGGGGAGAAATATAGACTTAGGTTTAAAACAACTTCTCGGATTCCTATCTAACTCCTCCCCCCATGATTCCACATTCCATAGTGTGCTCTCTTCAGATGGTCCACTTTCACTTATGGTATTTAATGTATGTAGCAACTCTAGATCACCAATGTCAAGATTACTCACTTCATCTGACGTGATTTTTGTCGTCAAATCATGTGGTTTCGTATTGAACCATTTCTTCAATTTTAATTTTCTTGAAAAGAAAAATAAGTAAATCCTTGTCTGGGCAAAGTTCATATTCGAGGTAGGACAGAAGGATAGTCCTAAAGAGAGGGTATGAATTTCTTCGTTGGACAGAACTCTGTTAGATACATTTATCACAGTCATGTTCTCTGCTTCCTGCCCCTTGTCTCCATTCCCACCGGGCCTGTGTCTTCTCCTCTTCCTCCTCTCTTTGGCTTTCCTATTCCCCGGTAGAACTGAGGCACAAGAAATCAGCAAAAGAAATGCGAAAAACGCAAAAAGGGGGCAGGGTAGAAACACCCTGACCACCTAGGCCTGCTCAGGGGATACCACAAGGACCCCCAGAGCCCATAAAAGCATTTTTGTTAAAAAAGAAATCGGCGAGATTCGCGCACCCAGCGCGAATTTCGGCCGAAAAAAAATAAAATGAAGCGCGGGCTCCCGCGCTTCTTTGGTAATTGGCCCCCGGGGCCAGGGCATTTAAAAAAAATAGTGTGGGGGGTCCCAATCCTCTCAGGCCCCCCCAGCCCCGGGGATCGCCAGCCCCTGGGGCTTATTAAAATTGGGTGGGGGGCTCTCAGGCCCCCCAGCCCTGGGGACAGCCACCCCCGGGGCTACTTCAAAATGTGGGAGGGGGCCACGCAACCCCCCTCCTGGAGCCTTGTTTAGGCCCTGGGGACCGCCACCCCCCAGGTCCGGCTCCTGCAGTGTCCCGGGGTGCCCACCCCCGGGACATTGTAGTTTGCAATGACAGGGCGGGAGCCTCACGGCTCCCACCCCGTCATTGCAAACTGCTTTCCTATTTGGAATATATATAGGTGATATGTGTGCAAACACGCCCTGTGGCGCGTTTTAAGTTGGGAAATTAATTCCTCTTCAATCCAGAGGTCCCCTAGGGGCCAACTAGCCCACCAGGTACCTCCAGTAAGTGCCACGGAGTTGCGTTGCAGAGTGTTGTAAAAAGGGGCGTAGCCTCTGAACACCTCTCTGCAACGCAGCTCCCTGGCGCATACTGGAGGTACCTGGTGGGCTAGTTGGCCCCCAGGGGACCGCAGGATTGAAGAGGAATTAATTCCCCAACTTAAAACACGCCACAGGGCGTGTTTGCACAGGTCACCTCAGGCCCCGCCCCCTTCCTTCCCCATTGTACAAATATTCCCCTAAAATCAGCCGAACTACGAATTCTGATTTACACCGCTGTTATCAGGAGAGAACCCACTGCTGCATCTTTTAGCCCAGCACTGACCCTGAAAAGTAATTCTAAGCGTACTTACCAGTAACTTGTATTTCCTTCCATAGGAATCCATTGTGTGGTTTTCAGTAGAAAAATTTCTAAGTGTCTATTTTCACAAACTAAAAATATTCCTAAAAAATCGTCTGTATGACTTAAACACGTTCTTTCAACTGTTTACAGGAGATGCACCAGTGCTGGATCCAGGATCCACCACAGAATAAGAAAAACTAACGATAACACTACTTACCTGCTAAGTGAATTTTCTGCCATAGGATAACATTGGTGATTCTATGTGAAAAAATTTCTAAGTGTCAACTTTTAAAATACAATAATATTCCTTAAAAATCACTACTGTAACCAAAACACTTTTACTCAACTGTTTACAGGAGATGACCAAGGACTGAATCTAGGATCCAGTCCTGTGGTTAGAAAAGTAAACATGCACCGGAGGTGTGGGCACCATATATTAATCTGCTGTGCAACGCAATTGCAGGAGGGCAGCCCATACCCGAATCCTGGAAGGGAGCGGAGATTGTCCCCATATATAAAAAGGGTGGTAGGGACGATCCCGCTAATTATAGACCCATTAGCTTGCTAGATATATTACAAAAGGTCTATGGTAAACAGATTCTGGATAGGTTGAATGATTGGATGACTGCAAATGATGTACTCTCCCCATGCCAAGCAGGTTTTAGAAGACGGACAAGTACCATAGACCAGGTGTTCAGATTGGTAACTATAGCCTGGAAATACACAAGGCTAAGATCTGGCTATCTATATGTGGCCTTTATCGATTTAAAGGCTGCATTCGATTCAATTCCCAAAGAACTTTTATGGCTAAATTTATTACAACAGGGGGTACCTAAAAATATTCTAGTGCAGTTGGTCAGGTTACATGAGAACAACTTTGCAAGAGTGCGTTGGGGCCAAGGGGGAGAACTCACTCAAGAGATACCAGTTAATAGAGGTGTGCGCCAGGGCTGTGTCCTGGTGCCAACCCTTTTTCTTTTATATGTTAATGACATGGTTGAGTTTTTGCAAAAATCCAATCATGATTCCCCGAAATTGGGGGGAATCATGTTTGTGCATTAACCTTTGCTGACGACACAATATTGTTGTTGCAAACACCGAAGGGTTTGCAATGTCTTCTAAACTCACTCAATGAATATTGTAAACTAAAAGGCCTGGAAATTAATCCTGCAAAAACCAAATATATGTCGATAAGGCCCCATAAGTGTTTTAAGAACGACATTAAGTTGAATGGAGTGAGTTTAGAACGTGTCCCTAATTTTATCTATCTTGGAGTGAATATTGATTCCAAACTCTCCTGGAACCCACAGATAACGAAATCAAGATCAATTTTAATACAAAATTCAGCACCAGTTTTAAAGAAACTTTTTCCAACCACGTCAAAGGCCATCACTCCAGCCCTAGAAGTCTATAGGTTTAGGGCCCAATCCGCTGCCCTATATGGCTCAGAGCTGTGGGGGGGGGGGTTCTCTTTTGAATTTAATCACGGGGGAAAACAAGATACTGAGGAAATTATTCGCTCTCCCCCAAAATACACCTGTGACCCCCCTAATGCTCGATATGGGCATAAAACGAATTGGTCAAAGGGCTGTTTGGATGACCTTGTCATATTGGATAAGAATATGGACGACAGAGGAACTTTATACCTACAGACAAGCATTGAGTGAACTTTTGGCCCTTGACACACATGTTTGATTCCCGTGGTTGATCCATATTCGTAAATGGTTATTAGATCTGGGTTTGAGCAGGTTTTGGGAATACCCGAACTTGCTGATCCCTGACTCAAAACAGGAAATTAAGACCATTTACTGGAATTTTATTAGGCACAATGTTATTTTAAATTGTGGAGCTGGTACACTTACTACTCAATTTCTGATGTTTAAAATAATCCCCCACTTTGAACAATTCTTAGATGAGATTGAACCCCTACTTGCCAAGGTACTGTATCTAAAATATAGGTACGGTACTCTCCAGATTAAGTATTTTACCTCTGAGTGGGGGACAGCTCAGAAAGGGGAAATTGATTGTAGGTGTACCCAGTGTCACTTAGGAAGTAAAGAGGATGTCGCGCATGTTTTATTCTTCTGCCCTGCATATAGATACTATAGAAATAAATGGATAAAACCCTTGGGCAGGAAATTATGTATCAGGAAAAATAGTGAAATGTTGCGCATTCTAAAAACTGACACCTCAAAGCTTATTGTATTTGGCATCAGTAGATTTTTATTGGCTGTCAATTTTATTAGGACAAAGAAAGGGCTCAAATTTTAACTTTATGAATTTTATAATATATTGTAATCATATGAGAGTTATATGGAAAACCAAACGCTGAATTGCTAATTGTTGATGATTGTATATAAATATATACTGGGAGAGTTACGATTATACGATGCTATGCAAAAGGTATAACCTTCTTATCTTGCACTTTGCACTTTATGGAAACAATTAGCCTTTGGCTATTTGCACAACCTGGCCTTGAATTATTATGGAGTAACCCATATGCTAAAGTATTACGAATGTTAAAGTATCTACGCACTATGCACTTTGATTCCTAGGGAAACAATTATGTTGCTGCTTACGATATTGCAAGGTCTTACCCACTGCAATGTGAATTATTAATGGATGGACTAAAGTTTTGCACATGTAAATAGATTTCTTATTTTTACGTCTTTGTATTTATGCTTTTATGATTCTTTGAATCGAATAAAGATGCTGTTGAATTGAAAAGTAATCCATAAAGTAACTAATTGCATTTGACGAGAAATTCACATTGAGCTCAATGTTGCATTGTGTGCCCATTGCAACAACTGTAACTACTGTACTTAAAATTCTATTGCCTATTTGCAAAGTATTTAAACTAAAGTAATTCATTCTGAGAAAGTATATTTTGTATTGTAATGTATAATGTAATTATAATGTAATTAAAAAAATAAAATATCTAAAAATAAATAGTTTAAAAAATGTAGTAAATCAGTATCAAAAGAATCAGTATAACAATCAATACATTAAAAATTGTCAGTTACAAAACCTTTGAAATTCACTGAAAAAACCATAGGTTTCAGGCCTGATATAGTTAGGAATTAGCATTTAAAAAACCTTTGAAATTCACTGAAAAAACCATAGGTTGCAGGGGTGTCATAGTTAGCTGGACATTTCACTCGTGCAGTTAAATTACATTATATTTTTAATATAAATGAAAACAA
This sequence comes from Triturus cristatus, assembly GCF_964204655.1. NCBI lineage: Eukaryota > Metazoa > Chordata > Amphibia > Caudata > Salamandridae > Triturus > Triturus cristatus. The sequence continues at coordinate 761,942,704 of NC_140592.1, read as the reverse complement.
ATGTTTTTAAAATATTGAAACTCTAATTTTTTTTGTTTTATATATTTTTTGATATATTTATATTTTTTTCTTAGTTAAATTTTTTTGCCGGAGTCACGTACTCAAAGCGTACCTTTCTCGATCATTGCGCGGAACCTAGCCACCATTTTAGGATTGTTGTGTAGGATTCGCGTAGGATGTGCGATGGGTGCGTATTTTTGTCCAAGATCGCTATGCGACGGGTACGCGACTCCAGGCGCATACGCAACACATACGTATTACTTTACGCGATGCTCACGCGCTTGCACGTGAAAAGCCCCGGGGGCTAATTACTAACGAAACGCGTGCGCATCTTCCCGTTTTTTTATGGGTCCTTGTGGGACCCCCTAAGCAGGCCTAGGGGGTCAGGGTGTTTCTACTCTGCCACCTTTTTGCGTTTTGCGCACTTTTTTCAAGGATTCCTTGTGCCTTGGTTCTACCGAGGCACAAAATGGCTGCCAACACTTCCTGGTTTGGAGTGCTGAGAGCAAGTTGACAGCCAATTAACATGCAGCTCGTGATCAGGAGGGTGCGCGCAGGGTGCGCGGATCCACCGCACTCATAGATATAAATGTGATTTTACTTTTGATTTTCTCAGGAACTACTGAACGGTTTTACACCATTTAAGCAAAAGGCACGACTCTGAACCAAGGGATACCTTTTTGACAAATTTGGTGTCATTCCGTTCAGCAGTTCGGGCTGTAGCTGCGACTAAAGGTTCCTATGGAAAATTGCATAGGGTAAACACGTTTTGGGACCCCCTTTTTTCTCGGCCCCCGCTTGACGAACCACCCTGAGACTTTCAGGATAGGAGCGGACCGGAGCTGGCCAAAAGTTTTGAAAATTTCGCGAAGATTCGTCAACCGGCGCCAAAGTTATTGGGAATAGAATGTTGCAAATTTCCTATGGAAAATAGGTCCTAACTATAACTACCTACTGGCGACCGCCAGTAGGTAATATATATATATATATATATATATACATATATATATATACCACTGGCTATATATAGTTAGGACTACCTTTCCATAGAAAATGGCTAGTAACTTTGGTGCAGTTTGAGAAATCTTCACAGAACTCTCCAAAAAAGTGCTCTTTTTTCCTCAGCTCCTTCCTGGAAAGTTTTGAGGTGGTACATCAAGCAGGGGCTGAGAAAAAAGGAGAGTCCCAAAGCACAATTTCCGTATGCAATTTCAATGGGGATTTTTGGAAAAGTACATCACATTTGGCAGAAAACTAGATCTTGGCCCAAAAAGTGTGCTTTAAGTGATTTGGTGTAAATCCATTCAGTAATGTTTGAGAAATTAAAGACTAAAACGTTGTATATCTGGACGGTTGGGCTCACAGGGCTCTCACGAGAGTCCCACTATCTAACAACTTTAAAAAAATTGGATTGACCGAGTAGGCTTTTACCCCCTTCAGCCACTTTGCTTCCACTGGAGTGAGGGTCCGGCAGGATTGGGTGGCTGCAAAATTATATGAACTGTTGCAGCAGCCATTACAGAACTAGGTGACTAAGGGCCTGATTACAAGTTTGGCGCAGCGGTCGCCGTTGGATTCACTGCCGCAAACTACGCGGTCCTCCTGCCATATTACGATGTTGTCAGATTTTAGAATGAAAGACTGCCGGAGCACCACCCCCACCATCAGCCATTCGCCGACCGCTGCGGTGTCAGTCGGGGGAAAGCAGTTGTCATAGGGCAGTACAGAGAAGTTTCTCTGCCGTACGAATTGTAAGTTGACTTTCCCACAAGCCTAACATGTCAGTGGGACACTCTGCTTCGATTTGTCGGAACCCGAAGGATTTGGGGTGCAAACTCCGCCATTTCCTTTTCTTCCCTTCTGTCTTCGATACAGCTCCCTTCCTCCCAGTCCCCCCTTCACAGCGCATATTGACCCCAGAGACACTGCCACTTTTGCCGCCGAAGTCCAGGTATTTTTTCACATGTGTCATGCATATGTGTACATTCAACACTTATGCAGTTAGAATATACACACATGCATTGACAAATATGAAAAAACATTCACTGCCGTCAGAAAGACCGCCGCCGGATGATCGGAGGCATCGGAATAAGGTGGGTGGACGGCTGCAGTAGTCTCCTTTGGACCTCCGCCGCATGCCGTAATCCCTCTAGATCATGGTTAAAAAAATAGGAGATGGCATGTGTAGCCCTTTTTGTCAATAAATAACCCAGGGGTTGGGCTGGGGTCCGGGGGGGTCAAACTATTTTTTTCAATTATGGGGGTGGATTCATGGGGCACATCTCTCTGAACCAGTTCTAACTCCGAGGACCCCACCCCTCAGGGCCCAGGATATTTTAATGAAACCGGATCACAAAAAAACAGAAAAGCTAAGGTGAGAAAAAAAAGGGGGCAGGGTAGAAACACCCTGACCCCCTAGGCCTGCTCAGGGGTTCCCACAAGGACCCCCAGGGCCAAGAAAAGCATTTTTTTAAAAAAGATATCGGCCGAATTCACACTGGGTGCGCGAATCCAGACGAAAAATTTAAAAAAATGAAGCGCGGCCTTCTGCGCTTCATTTAATTGAGGCCCCCGGGTGGGCCAGGTCTCGGGGGCATCGCAAAAATATACTAGCGGGGGCCCACTGGGGCCCCCGCAGCCCCGGGGACTGCCACCTCCCCGGGGCATCAGTCATATTGGGAGGGGGGCCGCTTGGCCCCTCTCCTGGAGCCCCTGGTGGCCCTGGAGACCACCATCCCCCAGGGCTGGCTCCTGCAGTGTCCCGGGGTGCACACCCCGGGACACTCCTGTTTGCTATGGTGGGGTGGGAGCACCACCCTATCGTAGCAAACTTGATTTTGGATTTCAAAATTCAAAGCATATTGCTTTTCCATACGGGGAGCTGAATGTTAGCAGCTCCCCAAGTGGAAAATCAATGCCGTCTCCCACAGGACGCGGGGAACTGGCATGATCGTGGGGGAACTGGGGTCCCCCCACGGTCCCCAACAGATAGGGCCGGCCCTGGGGTTTGGGTCCCCGGGGCTAGAAGTGGCCCGGGAGGGGGGCCACGCGGCCCACCTCCCCAAATAAATAAATAAATAAATAAAGGCCGGCCCTGGGGGAAGGGGGCCCCTGGGGCAAATAGAGGCCTCAAAGGGGGGGCACGCGGCCCTCCTCCCGTTTCTGCTTTTTTTTTAAAAGATCATGTGGACATGCCTCGGGGGATGGATTGGAGTTGGAAATTGGAGTCGTGACCCTACCGTGGCTCTCAGCCCCCAGCCCCCAGTGTGAACACGAAGGGTGCGCGGCTCTCAGCTCGGCCCCTAGTGTGAACGCGCTGGGTGAGCAGCTCTCAGCGCGGCCCCTAGTGTGAACGCGATGGGTGCGCGGCTCTCAGTGCGGCCCTCTGTGTGAACACGAAGGGTGCGCAGTTCTGAGCACGGCCCCTAGTGTGAATGCATTGGGTGCGCGACTCCAAGCAAAAAATTTTTTTTTCAAAAACTAAATTACATGTTGGGTTATTAGGTGGCTCTAAAAAGAGCCCCTGTGTTTATTGGAAGATTTTTGTAGCTACATGTAAGGGCCGATGCAGAGTCTTAGGTTGTTGAGAAGGACTCTGTTTGCCTTATCTGTGAAATGTACACCATCACTCCTGTAGATGCCATCCATATCGAAATGCAGATTGTTGTTGTATATGGAGCCCATCCTATTGTCTCTGAAATAAGCAGAAACGGCTTTATTGACATTTTTTCTAGCTTTCTCAATTTGTGCACAGAATTGATTGGACCACTTCCATTTCAGTCTTTGGCATTTATTAGAGTATACAAAGACAGTTTGGGGGAAAAGCAACATCAATTGTGCAAAGGAGTCCTTCATTAGCATTTCCAGCCCTACCCCAGTCAATGTGCCTAGGTCATTGCCTCCACAGTGGACAATCATGAGGTCAGGGGGTTGGAGATGTAAAAAGGTTTTAACCAAAGGCATCAATTGGTGCCACTTTAATCCTCTTTGTCCAATCCATTTAATGTCCACATTCTACAAAGCTAGATCTTTGTCAATACCTCTGTGTTCAGCATCCCTTTTGCACCAGAAAACATAGCTGTGTCCCACAATCCACACTCTAAGCATCTTGAAGGGACATGTTGATACACTGAAAAGATGTCTGTAGCAGAAGTAGGCAGTTGGTAGAATAAGAGGTATCTAAAATGGTGGATAAGATGCAGTTTTAAAAAAAGAAGAGAAATGATTGGCTGTTTAAGACGATTATAGAGTGAAAAATAGGGTGCATGTTTCTGTCTTTAAAAAGCATGTTTCTTATTGGTTAGTAAAAAATGTTTGAAAGGTACATTAGATAGGATAAGCTGATATTTTGGAAAGTCAAGCACACTTGCTGTTTGTATTTGCAACATTGTGAGCTGAAATTGAAAATATGCTGAACCTGTTCAGTTGAGTGTTCCATGACCTGTTACTATGGAAACAGGCATTAAGCAGAGGGGGTGAAGGGTTGAAAGTTATCTGTGGCATTAAAATGTGAATTTGTTATAAATATTAAAGTAATATGTTATTGCATTGAGATTTCCCAAGTCAGTGCTATGTTTAGAAGTGGTGTGTTATTAAAAAAAGTGGTAACATTATTTGTAGTATATTTTTGAACTCCCATATGGATTTGCGGCGCCATCGCTTACGATGCATGGTGGAGGCGCGACTCCAAAAAATTCCAGAAGCAGTTTGGGTTCAGTTAGAAGTCAGTTGGCAAGGGTTGATATGTGTAACAAATAGAAATGTGTTTTAGAATTTGAATTAATCTGGGAAGCAATGTGACTTGTTATTTACATGTATTGTGTGGAGAAAGAGAGGGAAACTTTGCCATTTCTGGTTTTGCTAAGAGCAGTGCATTATATTGATTGTGTGCATAAGAATATCTGGTGTGAGATTCTGATACTTAAAGAGATTCAAATCAATTTGAAAGGTGAGTTATCAATTTGTGAGGTGTACCATGTGGTGCCTTTGTTTTTATGGTTTAAATCTCTTTCTTGGAATTTTAAGGAACATATACCAAACATTCTCATAGCTACAATCATTCTGTCGTTTAACATTGCAGAATCTATGATCCAAACCGTACTAGCTTGGTCCGACTGTGCTGCAAGACTCTATGCGATTGAGAATGATCCATGTTAACACCATACAAATATAAAAATCTCAAGCCAAAAAAGAAATCCCAAAAACCTACCCCGTCCCCAACCAACCCCCCACCCATGCTCCACGTCCACCACCCAGGCTGTGTACACTCTATCCAACCTCCAGGTCTATGTCGTATGTTGCCCATCCGAGAGACGCAATAAGCGGAGATATCGGGGACAAGTGACTTCCCGAAATTCAGAAGCCAAGATGGACAAAAAGGGTTGCCAGAGTTCTACATATTTAGATCCCTCCCCTGCCAAAGTCAGTGTTAACTTCTCCATGCAAAGCACATGCCACAGTCGGTATAGCCAGCCTGTGAAGGTTGGGATGTGGGCGGTGCGCCAGTGTGTAAGTATGTTTTGCATTGCTGTGCCCAACGCAATCGTCAACTGACGGCCTTTCCGAGAACGTAGTGGGTAAGTCAAAGTATTAGGAAGGCCCAGAAGGACATATGAAGGAAGTCGTGGGATTTCTGTATCAAAATGTTTATCAATTTCATCCAGGATTTGTTTCCAATAGGGCTTGATGTGGACGCACTCCCACAAAAGGTGCACTAATGTACCCACTTTCTCACAACCCCGCCAACATGTCGCTGCTCTAGTGTGGTCCATAGCATGGATGCGTTCCGGGGTATACTACCAGTATGTAGCTATCTTTGTAAGGGTTTCGGTGAGTCCTGTGTGATAAGTGGAGTGACGTGCTCTATAGTATATACCTTTCCATTCTTTATGGGTGAAGGTCCTGCCTAGGTCTTTCTCCCAACGTGCCCAACCTGAGCTGTAGGTGTGAGCGAATCTGGCCTGAAGCATCTTGTATAAGTCAGAAATAAGCTTTTTGTCTGTTTTGCGTGTAATAAGCCAGTGTTCGTAGGGAAGAAGATGCCTGTCAGCCATGGGTCAGACCTGTTCACTGAGCGCCCAGTGTCGCGCCTGCAGGTATCGCAATCGCTCCTCCTCGGGCATTCCATAGTCTTGTTTAAATTGGGAGAAAGGGAGGACGCCCTCTGTATTATACATATGATAAAGGAATCAGCACCCAGAGGGTCGCCATCTGTTCTGCTTGGGTTTTCGGATCAGATAGAACCCGCTCATCAGAGCCTCTCTAACCCAGCCAGAACGTTACCCTCTCCCTAGGGCCTATTCACAACAAGTAACCACTGATATATATATATATACCACCTAAGGACAGGGAATTCCTACTATATATATATATATATATATATATATACATACACATATATATACATATATATATATATTACCTACTGGCGGTCGCCAGTAGGTAGTTATAGTTAGGACCACGTTTCCATAGGAAATCCGCAACATTCTATTTTGAATAACTTTGGCGCCGGTCGACGAATCCTCGCGAATTTCTCAAAATAGGTGGGGCGCTACGCTCCGCTCCTACCCTGAAAGTCTCGGGGGGATCCGTCAAGCGGGGGCTGAGATAAAAGGGGGGTCCCAAAACGCGTTTTTCCCATGCATTTTTCCATAGGACCTTTAGAACGAGCTACAGCCCGAACGGCTGAACAGAATTACTCAAAATTTGGCAGAGAGGTAGTCCCTAGGTCAAGGAAGTGCCTTTTGTAGGTTTGGTGTAAATCTGTTCAGTAGATTCTGAGAAAATAGCGTTTAAATCAATATATATATCTGAGCCCGCTTACGGTACGCTTACCGTACGCTTACCGTAAGCGTACGGTGGCGTGCGCGAGCGCGATTCTGATTGGCTCGTAGATCTTAGTAAACATTCGAATCGGCCGAAACCAGGAAGCGGCGGCCGCCATTTTCTGTGTTTCACTCTGAAAAAAAAAGAGTGAAAACAAGAAAAGGGGGCAAGGAGGAGAGTTACAGACCCCCTAACATTTGTAAGGGGGTCAAAGAAGGACAGAAAAGTACAAAAAAAACATTTATTGATTTTTTAAAAAATCACGGGGTACGCGTACGGTAAGCTTACGGTAAGCGTACGGTTAAAAAAAATAAATAAATAAATGAAAAGCAGATTTAAGAGTTTAGATATTAGGGAGCTCTAAAAAGAGCTGTTGTGTTTATGAAGTCATTTTTTAAGTGGTACCTACAAGTAAGTACCGATGCAGAGTCTAAGGTTCAAGAGGAAGACTCTGTTCCCTTCATCATTGAAGTGCACACCATCTCCTCTATAAATGTCTTGCATGTCATAACGCAAGTTGTTGTGGTAAATGGCACCCATACCATAGTCACGGAGGAAAGCAGAAACAGATTTGTTGACGTGCTTTCTTGCTTTGTCAATCTGCGGACAGAAATGATTGGACCAGTTCCATTTTTGCCTTTGGCATATGTTGGAAAACACAAAGGCAGTTTTAGGGAAAAGTGTAAACAGTTGTGCAAAGGTGTCCTTCATAAGCATTTCCAGACCTACCCCAGTCAAAGTGCCTAGGTCATTGCCACCACAGTGCACTATTATGAGGTCCGGGTGTTGGATTTGAATGAAGGATTTCACCAATGGCATCAATTGGTGCCACTTTAACCCTCTCTGACCAATCCATTTAATGTCTACATTTGGCAAAGCAAGGTCTCTCACCATACCTGTTTTCTCTGCAAACTTTTCACTCCAGAAGACATAGCTGTGCCCTACAATCCACACTGTGAACATCTTCAAAGGAGAACTGGATGCACTCAGGAGGTGTCTTTCAGTAGAATGGCAATATGAAAAGAAAGACAGTTTGGAAATGGAGGCATACATATTTTTAACAAAACAAAAAGAACTGATTGGCTGTTTCATACCATTCTAGAAAAAAAACTAGGCTGTATGTGTAAATTAATAGAAGCATGTTTTGTATTGGTACAAAAAAATGTGTAACCAAAGAACAGTACTATGGATTTGCTGTAAGGTTTGAAAAGTCAAGCACTCTTGCTCTGTGGAATTGAAACATTGTGTGGCGAACTTCTGACCTAACTCCACACAGCAGTGTTCCATGAGCTGTTGCTATGGTAGCAGGCAGAAGTCAAGTTGGGGGAAGGGTACTAGGCAGAAGTCAAGTTGGGGGAAGGGTACTTTTGGAAAAGGGTTGGTTTTCAACCAATAGAAATGTGTGATTACATTTGAAAAAAAGGGGGAAGCACTGAGATTTGAAACTTACAAGTATATGTGTGGAAAAAAAGAGGGAAAGTTTGCCATTATCTGGTTCTGCTGAGAGGAGAGAGGTGAACACAACAGAGATCCTGGCTCTGATAATCTGCTGTTTGAGTGTCACATTTCTTTCACAACTAACTAATTTTAAAGGTGAGTTTACAGTTTGAGAGGGGATGTATGTGGTAACTTAAGAAATGAATAATAGAAATGGGAATTGTTTTTGTTGTAGTTACACATGGTGGTTTCATAATGTGTCAGTCTGTAAAAGTGATTTACACTTGCCCCGAAAAAAAAAAGAGCAGTAAGTGTGCTTTCAAATTGGCAAAGAAATTTCGTTTTGGGACTAATGTGAAAACATGACTCTGTGTGCATAGAGGAATTATAGGCAGAGATTTATTGCGTCTTGCTCTGGTGATTTCACAGTTGCATTAGATGGAAAGGGGGAGCGAATTTTTGGGGGAAGAAGCAGAGTCTTAGCACACACCCATGTGCTTGCCATGTATAGTCATGCACAGTATTTACAAGCGAGTGGGGTTTTCAGGTTTCAGTCTGTAATGCAAATACATTCAGCATCACTAAGGCTGGTTGCCCTTGCTGGAGTGTAGGCAGTCACCGAGAATACACATGGTGGTGGTCTGAAAAAACAGCTTGGACATGTGCATTTAAATAAATCAAAAAAAAAGGTTTCATAATGTGTCAGTCTGTAAAAGTGATTTCCAATTGTAAAAAGTGATTTTCACTTGCCCCGAAAAAAAAAGAGCAGTAAGTGTGCTTTCAAATTGGCAAAGAAATTTCGTTTTGTGACTAATGTGAAAACATGACTCTGTGTGCATAGAGGAATTATAGGCAGAGATTTATTGCGTCTTGCTCTGGTGATTTCACAGTTGCATTAGATGGAAAGGGGGAGCGAATTTTTGGGGGAAGAAGCAGAGTCTTAGCACACACCCATGTGCTTGCCATGTATAGTCATGCACAGTATTTACAAGCGAGTGGGGTTTTCAGGTTTCAGTCTGTAATGCAAATACATTCAGCATCACTAAGGCTGGTTGCCCTTGCTGGAGTGTAGGCAGTCACCGAGAATACACATGGTGGTGGTCTGAAAAAACAGTTTGGACATGTGCATTTAAATAAATAAAAAAAAAAGGTTTCATAATGTGTCAGTCTGTAAAAGTGATTTCCAATTGTAAAAAGTGATTTTCACTTGCCCCGAAAAAAAAAGAGCAGTAAGTGTGCTTTCAAATTGGCAAAGAAATTTCGTTTTGTGACTAATGTGAAAACATGACTCTGTGTGCATAGAGGAATTATAGGCAGAGATTTATTGCGTCTTGCTCTGGTGATTTCACAGTTGCATTAGATGGACAGGGGGAGCGAATTTTTGGGGGAAGAAGCAGAGTCTTAGCACACACCCATGTGCTTGCCATGTATAGTCATGCACAGTATTTACAAGCGAGTGGGGTTTTCAGGTTTCAGTCTGTAATGCAAATACATTCAGCATCACTAAGGCTGGTTGCCCTTGCTGGAGTGTAGGCAGTCACCGAGAATACACATGGTGGTGGTCTGAAAAAACAGTTTGGACATGTGCATTTAAATAAATTAAAAAAAAAGGTTTCATAATGTGTCAGTCTGTAAAAGTGATTTTCACTTGGCCCGGAAAAAAAAAGAGCAGTAAGTGTGCTTTCAAATTGGCAAAGAAATTTCGTTTTGGGACTAATGTGAAAACATGACTCTGTGTGCAGAGAGGAATTATAGGCAGAGATTTATTGCGTCTTGCTCTGGTGATTTCACAGTTGCATTAGATGGAAAGGGGGAGCGAATTTTTGGGGGAAGAAGCAGAGTCTTAGCACACACCCATGTGCTTGCCATGTATAGTCATGCACAGTATTTACAAGCGAGTGGGGTTTTCAGGTTTCAGTCTGTAATGCAAATACATTCAGCATCACTAAGGCTGGTTGCCCTTGCTGGAGTGTAGGCAGTCACCGAGAATACACATGGTGGTGGTCTGAAAAAACAGCTTGGACATGTGCATTTAAATAAATCAAAAAAAGTGGTTTCATAATGTGTCAGTCTGTAAAAGTGATTTCCAATTGTAAAAAGTGATTTTCACTTGCGCCGAAAAAAAAAAGAGCAGTAAGTGTGCTTTCAAATTGGCAAAGAAATTTCGTTTTGGGACTAATGTGAAAACATGACTCTGTGTGCATAGAGGAATTATAGGCAGAGATTTATTGCGTCTTGCTCTGGTGATTTCACAGTTGCATTAGATGGAAAGGGGGAGCGAATTTTTGGGGGAAGAAGCAGAGTCTTAGCACATACCCATGTGCTTGCCATGTATAGTCATGCACAGTATTTACAAGCGAGTGGGGTTTTCAGGTTTCAGTCTGTAATGCAAATACATTCAGCATCACTAAGGCTGGTTGCATTAGATGGAAAGGGGGAGCGAATTTTTGGGGGAAGAAGCAGAGTCTTAGCACACACCCATGTGCTTGCCATGTATAGTCATGCACAGTATTTACAAGCGAGTGGGGTTTTCAGGTTTCAGTCTGTAATGCAAATACATTCAGCATCACTAAGGCTGGTTGCCCTTGCTGGAGTGTAGGCAGTCACCGAGAATACACATGGTGGTGGTCTGAAAAAACAGTTTGGACATGTGCATTTAAATAAATTAAAAAAAAAGGTTTCATAATGTGTCAGTCTGTAAAAGTGATTTTCACTTGGCCCGGAAAAAAAAAGAGCAGTAAGTGTGCTTTCAAATTGGCAAAGAAATTTCGTTTTGGGACTAATGTGAAAACATGACTCTGTGTGCAGAGAGGAATTATAGGCAGAGATTTATTGCGTCTTGCTCAGGTGATTTCACAGTTGCATTAGATGGAAAGGGGGATCGAATTTTTGGGGGAAGAAGCAGAGTCTTAGCACACACCCATGTGCTTGCCATGTATAGTCATGCACAGTATTTACAAGCGAGTGGGGTTTTCAGGTTTCAGTCTGTAATGCAAATACATTCAGCATCACTAAGGCTGGTTGCCCTTGCTGGAGTGTAGGCAGTCACCGAGAATACACATGGTGGTGGTCTGAAAAAACAGCTTGGACATGTGCATTTAAATAAATTTAAAAAAAAGGTTTCATAATGTGTCAGTCTGTAAAAGTGTTTTTCACTTGGCCCGGAAAAAAAAAGAGCAGTAAGTGTGCTTTCAAATTGGCAAAGAAATTTCGTTTTGGGACTAATGTGAAAACATGACTCTGTGTGCAGAGAGGAATTATAGGCAGAGATTTATTGCGTCTTGCTCTGGTGATTTCACAGTTGCATTAGATGGAAAGGGGGAGCGAATTTTGGGGGGAAGAAGCAGAGTCTTAGCACACACCCATGTGCTTGCCATGTATAGTCATGCACAGTATTTACAAGCGAGTGGGGTTTTCAGGTTTCAGTCTGTAATGCAAATACATTCAGCATCACTAAGGTTGGTTGCCCTTGCTGGAGTGTAGGCAGTCACCGAGAATACACATGGTGGTGGTCTGAAAAAACAGCTTGGACATGTGCATTTAAATAAATAAAAAAAAAAGGTTTCATAATGTGTCAGTCTGTAAAAGTGTTTTTCACTTGGCCCGGAAAAAAAAAGAGCAGTAAGTGTGCTTTCAAATTGGCAAAGAAATTTCGTTTTGGGACTAATGTGAAAACATGACTCTGTGTGCAGGGAGGAATTATAGGCAGAGATTTATTGCGTCTTGCTCTGGTGATTTCACAGTTGCATTAGATGGAAAGGGGGAGCGAATTTTTGGGGGAAGAAGCAGAGTCTTAGCACACACCCATGTGCTTGCCATGTATAGTCATGCACAGTATTTACAAGCGAGTGGGGTTTTCAGGTTTCAGTCTGTAATGCAAATACATTCAGCATCACTAAGGCTGGTTGCCCTTGCTGGAGTGTAGGCAGTCACCGAGAATACACATGGTGGTGGTCTGAAAAAACAGCTTGGACATGTGCATTTAAATAAATCAAAAAAAGTGGTTTCATAATGTGTCAGTCTGTAAAAGTGATTTCCAATTGTAAAAAGTGATTTTCACTTGCGCCGAAAAAAAAAAGAGCAGTAAGTGTGCTTTCAAATTGGCAAAGAAATTTCGTTTTGGGACTAATGTGAAAACATGACTCTGTGTGCATAGAGGAATTATAGGCAGAGATTTATTGCGTCTTGCTCTGGTGATTTCACAGTTGCATTAGATGGAAAGGGGGAGTGAATTTTTGGGGGAAGAAGCAGAGTCTTAGCACACACCCATGTGCTTGCCATGTATAGTCATGCACAGTATTTACAAGCGAGTGGGGTTTTCAGGTTTCAGTCTGTAATGCAAATACATTCAGCATCACTAAGGCTGGTTGCCCTTGCTGGAGTGTAGGCAGTCACCGAGAATACACATGGTGGTGGTCTGAAAAAACAGCTTGGACATGTGCATTTAAATAAATCAAAAAAAGTGGTTTCATAATGTGTCAGTCTGTAAAAGTGATTTCCAATTGTAAAAAGTGATTTTCACTTGCGCCGAAAAAAAAAGAGCAGTAAGTGTGCTTTCAAATTGGCAAAGAAATTTCGTTTTGGGACTAATGTGAAAACATGACTCTGTGTGCATAGAGGAATTATAGGCAGAGATTTATTGCGTCTTGCTCTGGTGATTTCACAGTTGCATTAGATGGAAAGGGGGAGCGAATTTTTGGGGGAAGAAGCAGAGTCTTAGCACACACCCATGTGCTTGCCATGTATAGTCATGCACAGTATTTACAAGCGAGTGGGGTTTTCAGGTTTCAGTCTGTAATGCAAATACATTCAGCTTCACTAAGGCTGGTTGCCCTTGCTGGAGTGTAGCACTCTGGACATGGGCTTTTTAAAAAATCTGAAAAGTGGTTTCATAATGTGACAGTTTGTAAAAGTGATTTTCACTTGCCCAAAAAAAAGAGCAGTTTGTGTGCATTCAAATTGGCAAAGAAATTTCGTTTTGTGACTATTGTGAAAAGAAATGTAGTAATATATTTAAATACAATAAAGGATTTTTTTTTAGTTTTTTTCAGGTATTGCTGAAGAACAGTGAACAAAATTTAAGATGCCTACAAAATCTAGAGTTCAAAAAACGCTAAAAAAAAAACTATATTTGAAGACAACTGGAGGACCAAAGTTAGTAGAAGATGCTCATGTTGGGAAAAAGAAAAAATCTTCTGGTAAGCAGAAAAAACAATTTCTTAAAAAAATATTCAAAACAAAGAAAAATGTACAAAATGTCTGTCCTGGAAAGAATGTAACAAAACGAAGAGAACAGCAAAAAATTGAGAATTTAGTTAATGCAAATATACCTTCTGCAACTGAAAAGTTTTACATAAACAGAAAAACAGCGTTTAAAGAGATACGTAGAAAAATGTTTCAGAGAAGAGTTATGTCCAATTTGATAAAGGATGTGAAGAAATATAAGCAAAAGGCTAAATTTTATAAGAGAAAAAAAGAAATTGAAGCCATTGCAGCAAAAGCATTAGAATTAAAAAGGAAACTATTCATTTTAATTTTGAATAGGATGCGTACATTAGATAAAATGGTTAATGTACTGAAATCACAAAGCAAAAGCAAAAGAGTAGTGAACAGAACAAACTTTTGTAAAGTGTTTTTAGGAAAGTGGATGCATAGTTCAAGTAGTGAACCTTTTTTTAATGAAGAGAGCTATTTTCAAAGTAATAGTTTGCTGCATGCAGTTGACACCAGAGGTCGTTCATACGAAGTAAAAAATGGTTGCATAATGGAGAAGGAGATAATGGTTCCAAGAGATGAGGTACAAGTGATGGCAGATGAGGCAATGGGGAGACGTCCTAAAGCCCCAGTGTACACTTGGAATTGTAGTAGTATTTGCACTGTGCGTCAGGAATCTATTGACAGATTTCGAGAGTTTCTAAGAGAATATAGTAAAAAAAGTGTAAAACAGAAGATTAAGGTGCTTCAAAGTCTGGATCCATGCAGAGTGAGAGAGAATACTGGTTTGCAGGGTCATTCTCTGGCTTGTCTATCTAGAAAAGTGTGCAATAGTGTTTTCCATCATTTTAGGATGCTGGCTGTTCATCATACTGAAATGAGAAAGTTTGTGAGACGGTTGTATTTTGCTAAAAGTCCAGCAATAAAGTTAAATGAATTGAATAGGGCTCTGTTCCGAGGAACGGTATCAGATGTAGAGAAGGTTGTTGATGAAATTCAGTTTTGTTACTTTGGTCCTGAACAAAACAGTGCAGAGAAGGACACAGTAAATGAGGAAGAAGTGGAAGAGAATGTAGAACCTTCTGTAAGTAAGACATTTAATGATCACATAACAAAATTTGCAATAGTCTCTAATGAAAGACCAAATGTTACTTGTATTTGTTGCCGCAGAACTCATTATAGAAAACAAACTAGGAATGTTGATCTCTACAGAAAGAGTGAAAATGAAGATAATTATAAGTGGAAGGATTTTGCCACATATATATTTCTTGAAAATTGTTTTGAATTGGGTGAAGATCAGCGTATTTGTAAATACTGTTACAACAAGTTAGAGGAAAATAGAATGCCGACCAGAGCTGTACATAATAATTTAGAATTGGATGCTATTCCTGCTGAACTTTCTGAATTAAATACATATGAGTCTATACTCATTCAATGTGTTCATCCGTTCCAGACCATAGTACGTATGGAGCCCAAAACTGGTAAATTACCTCCTTCAGATTTACTGAGAGGTTTAAAAGGTAGAGTGGTGTATTTGCCCTTGGATTTGAAAAAAAATATGGAAACTATTGATGCGGATACTTTGGAAACTGAACCATTAATTATTCTGGTTAATGGTGTACCTACAAAGAATAAGAAGATTTGGCAGGTGCTGGTAGATGTGCGGAAAGTACAAAGAGCAAATTTGTATTTGAAAAAAAATAACAAATGGTATGAATCAATTTATATAGAAGAAGAAGAAGAAGACGAAGATTTTCAAGAAGACACAGAAACACCAACTGGACAAATTGAAAAAGTGGACAAGACAAAGGAAGAAGAAATTTATGAACATTTTAGCATACATCCTCTTCATTCGAAAGAAGTTATGGGAGACAATATTGATCTCTTTCAGATGAAGAAAGCAAAAGGAACTCCCGTGAGTGTATGGGAGGAGAGCTTGGAAGCTCGATGTTTTCCCCAGCTGTTTCCTACGGGAAAAGGAGGACGATACGATGAACGTCCAGAACAGATTCCAGCTTCAGAGGATCGGACTACAAGACTATATGCTGAAGATCCCAGATTTCGACAAAGTATTCCTTATTTGTTCCATCTTTTATTTGAAAGCGACTTGTCTGCACTGTCTTATGCAGTAAATCACATTTTAAAAAGTGGAGTACATTTACAAAATGTGTCTGCTAAGGATTTTATGGAGAAAGTGCAGCACCGAGATGATCATTTGGAAACACAACTGATCAATCTGATGGCTTGTCAGCGTGGGACAAATGAATATTGGTACCGACGCCATGGTGAACTAAAATGCATGTTACGCAATTTAGGAACACCAACATGGTTCCTTACCCTAAGCTGTGCCGAGTACGCTTGGGATGATTTACTGGATTTTCTACGAGAGGCCAATTCAAACATTAAAAACATCGAATACAAGACAGCAGGAGAACTGTGCTCATTGGATCCGGTTAATGTTTGCAGATATTTCAATCATAGATTTGAGGCTATGATGTCCTTCATCTGCAATAAAAAAAATCCACCCCTTGGAGAAGTAGTGGATTTCTTTTGGAGAAAAGAGTACCAGGCAAGAGGTGCTCCTCATATTCATATGCTGTTGTGGATCAAGGATGCCCCAAAGTTTGGAACAGATACTGATGAAGCAGTGTTATCTTACATTGAAGAATATGCAACATGTGCTATACCAAAAAGCACAGAAGAGAAAAAGTTAAAGGAGCAAGTTTTACGTTTCCAAAGTCATCGGTGTGGAAAATACTGTCGACGGAAATACAAGAGCAAAGAAAAATACTACTCTAAATGTCGATTTGGATTTCCTAGACCTGTTCTTTCAAATGGAAGAGTAAACAGTTTTATGTCAGCTGTGAGACATACTATCACAAGAAAATCACCTAAGAATACCTACAACCTTAAAAGAAAAGAAGAATCAAAAAATATAAATGACTACAACCCAGTCATTTTATCCATGTGGAACGCTAACATGGATATACAGTATGTAGCTGACAATTCCATTGCTGTTGCACGATATGTAACGTCTTACATTACGAAATCAGAAAAAACAGAATTGAAGGAAATGTGGGAAGAGATTTCTCACGAGAAGACTGTCAGTAAGAAGCTGTACAGTTTCAGTTTGAAGATGTTATCGCATCGAGAAATTGGATCCTACGAATGTTCAGATAGGTTATCTTCTGCAAGTCTCTACTCGAAGTCAAGAAGAATAATTTGGGCAAGTTTAGGCCTTGCAGCAATGAGAAATCGGGTACTGAAATCTGTTGGAGAAATTGAATATTTGGCCGAGAATGACCCAGAAAGTACAGATATATTGAAAACAAACATGTTGGACACATATTATCCCAAGAGAAGTCATCATCTGGAGAACATGTGTCTCTATGAAGTGTTGCAGAACTACATTTATTCACGGAAAGCTGCAGAAGACATCAACAATGGAAAATATAAAGTCGTTGGTGAGGAAGGATGTTTGGTGAAGCAAACCAAAGGAAGTTTGATAAATAACAGGAAGCTGAGTTGCGACACTACCGACAAGAAAGAATTTTACTACTTGGCTCTTTTACAGTTGTTTAAACCATGGCGTACAGAGGATGAACTACTGGGAGAATTTCAAAGCTATGAGGATTCATTTAATGCTTGCAAAGACAGCATACAATGCAATACATTCACAACTTATCTGCAAATGTTAAATGAAGAAATTGAACAGGAAACTACAATTGCAGCAGAAATAGCTAGAGACAGTTCTCAGGACAGCCAAAGTTCAGGAACACACAGTCAAGATCCCCTAGGACAACCAATCGTTGAAAATGAAGCATCAATAGCCATGAATGAAGTGGAAACGGCTATGAATCAAGCTCAAGAAGAATTTATAGACTTAGAAAATTTGGAAAGACAACTGAATCAAGAGCAGCAACAAATTTATGAAGAGATCAAAAACAAAATTGATCACGGATTTCTACATGTAAAAAAAGAGTGCTCATGCACATCATTTCATCCAATCAGGATGTATGTAAGCGGACAAGCTGGCACTGGAAAAAGTTTCCTAATTAAAGTTATCAGAAGCTACCTAAAGCAAAAAACCGATTCTACTTTGTCTTGTGTGGTTACTGCTCCAACTGGGTTAGCAGCATATAACATAAAAGGATTCACCTTACATCGTTTGCTAATGTTACCAGTGGAGCATGAGAACAAAATACAATTCAACAAGCTAACTGGAGAAGCATCCTTGGAAGTTTCACGAGTATTGAAGAAGATGCAAGTTCTCATTATTGATGAGGTGAGCATGGTATCAAACTTAATGCTTGCCTTTGTACATTTAAGAATGCAGCAAATTTTGAAGACAGACTATGACGTGTTATTTGGTGGAAAACACGTCATAGTTTTTGGAGATCTTTTGCAACTTACTCCAGTTAAAGGACAACCAGTGTTTAATACTGTGACACATGAAGACACGAAGAAGTCATTGGGAAGCATCGGAAATACAAATATTTGGTCCTTCTTTGAGTACAAGGAACTTACAACTAATATGAGGCAAGCAAACGATGAAGAATATGGAAGTATTCTGAAAGATATCAGAATTGGACTACTCACAGAAGTTGGCAAAAAAGCATTACAGAGTCGGCTGCTACATAATTTATTTCCAAAGGAAGAAATAGTTGCAGAGAAAATATACAAGAATATTGCAGAAAACAAAAGTGTCATCTGCTTAATGCCAACTCTACGTGAATGCTCAATATTTAATGAGGAGCTTTTGAAATTGGAAAAGGAAGAGATCAGGAAATTGGAAGCAGTGGACAAAATTGAGGATGGAAGAATTACTGTCACAGTAACAGGCAAACTGAAAAATAAATTGGACTCACTAGAGAAGAACATCTCCAAAACAGCTGGATTAGAAAAAAATCTATATGTTTGCATGAACTGTAGAGTGTTTTTAAGGAGAAATTTGGATGTTGAGAAAGGTTTAGTTAATGGAGCGATGGGAAGAGTTGTGGGTTTTATTAATTATCAGAAAAAAGAAGGAATTGAATGTTTAAAAATAAAATTTGATCAGATAGATGAAGTTAAAGATATTTGTCGTTGTACAGTTCGTTTTATGCTTGTGAAAGACTTATATGTACGTAGGAAGCAGTTTCCGTTTTCTCTAGCATATGCTGTAACTATTCACAAGTCTCAAGGATTGACTGTAGATTGTGCATTTGTGAACATTGGTTCAACTGTGTTCAAAGAAGGTATGGCATATGTTGCTTTGTCACGAGTCAAAACATTATCAGGTTTATTCATGATAGACTTTGAAGAATCAAAAGTTAGTGCTGATACAAATTGTGTAAAGGAGTATAATAGATTAAGAAGAAGCTATGCTCCTCATTTAGGTCAGTATCCTGTGTTGGAGAAACGTGTAGTTTCTCGTAAAAGGAAAAATGAGAATATCTGTAGTGAAGATGTAGAGAAGAGGAAAAAAAAGAGGAGTGATGTAATTGCAAGCAAAAAGAAAAAGGAAAATGAAGAACAGGTTGTAGGATGTCATTTTGAAAATAGCTCTGGTGTCAACTGCTACGCAAATGTAGTGCTGAACGTTGCATTTTATCTGGAAAGTTTGCAAGAGCAGATAATAGTAAATCAGGGAAAAAGATTCTGTTCAGAGCTGAGTCTCCTTTTTCAAAAGCTGAGTAAAGATAAAACTCAAATAGAAAGTGCTACTGACATTAGAAAACTTTTAGATGTATGTTCAGGACGAACACAGTTTTCTCAAAATGAACAGCAAGATGCACATGAATTTTTGATGTATTTTCTTCAGGTAGTGGAAGAAGAAGGAGTTCCCATTGACATTTTTTTTGGTCTCTCTTATAAATGGGAACATAGTTGTGATAATTGTTATAATATAAGTGGCTCTATTGTTGATAATGAAAGGTTTATTTATTTGACATTGCCAGAGAGTAAAACAGTCACTTTTGCAAAATTAGTTAAAGATGCTAATCATAGCATGAAATGTAGTGAGTGTAATTCTGACATGTTTTCAACATTAATTTTAAAGGAATACGGACAGTATGTAATTTTAATGATGCAACGATGTAGAGCTGATGGTTCAAAATTGGATACTTTAATAAAGAAGTTTACAGGACAGCAATTATCAATTTCAGGAAAAACTTTTGTAACTGTTGCAATAATTTTCCATGATGGACCTACTGTTACTTCTGGACATTACACAGTTTATCTTAAATGTGAAAAAGGCTGGACACTGTGTAATGATTCTCAATTGATTTTCAAACAACGTTTGCCTTTTGATTTAGCAAATTCATATCTAATCTTCCTGAAACCTAAATTTTAGAGAGACTTGGCAAGATCTGGACAAAACAATTTTACCATTTTACTGGATTACCATTGCAATTTTGTAAAAAATTTTTTTTTTAAATTATCATTTGGCCTAATGGAAAGATAACCAATTGTAATGTGGACTTTTTTAATTTTTAATGAAATTTTGAAAAACAAATAATTTTGAGATTATCGGTAACTTCTGCACATTTTATATTTTGGAATGTTATTGGACTGCCATTGGAAATTTTTTCAAAAATGATTTAAAAAATTACTATTTGGCCATGTGGAAAAGTAACCAATTCTATTGTGGACTAAATAAATTAATCAAAAAATTTTCATGAACCAAAATGTTACAGAGAATCTGTGAGATCTGGACAAATTAAACTTTAGAATTTTATTGGATTACCGTTGGTAATTTAATCCAAACAAAAATTTAAAATTACTATTTGGCCTAAAGGAAATGAAATCAGATGTTTTTTGGAGTTATTTGAGATATAATATTGTGATTATACTTCTGAAACAAACATATCAGACGGTATTTTAAAGGAATAAGTATTGGTATTAGATGATATTTTTTTACAATATTATGCATTTCTATAATGTTAAGTTTAAGTAAAAAAAGAATCAGGGCTTTTTTAATACAATCTTTGTGATTGGTATTTTTTTTTGCCCGCTGTAAAATGATGAATGCAATTGCTTTCACAATTTATAGTGAAATGCAATATATTCTGAAAACAGCAAAAATAAGGCAAAAATATTTTTTGGGAAAAAATGTAAATATGTGTACTGTATTATAAAAAGTTTTTAAAATATTAATACTTTTTCCTTTTTTTCCAGATAGATATAGAAAATTTACGAAAACTACAAACATTTTTAAAACTATTTTTTAAAAAAAGAAATGAATAAATATTTTTTCAGTGAGTATGGTAAGTCAATAATAATAATTGTAGTCTCTCAAGGTCAATGTAATGTCATAAATGATTTTTAGTGTTTTTAAAAAAAAAAAAAAAAAAAAGTACGCGCACCGTACGCGTACGGTAAAAAAAAATAAAACATTTTTTTTAAAAACATATGTAAAAAAAAGATGAAAGATAAGGTTGGCTCTTAAAAGAACCGTTGTGTTCATGCAGGGACAGAGGAAAGAAAGATTGGGAATATTAGACGGTACGACAACTGTGCTGATCTATTTTACTGTTCACCAGGGAAACACTGGTCTCCCTATAAGTAATTAGATCGTGACAAGTGGCGCACCGTACTTCAACCCTCGCAAACCGAGGGTTAATTTCCAGAGGGCCAGCAAAAGGAGATTCTCCCCCCACAGATGAAGGGCTCACCTGACCTGCAGAAGAAGGAGTCAGCCCTGCAGATGATGGTCCAGGCTGAGCTGCTGTGGATGTACTGGCTCGTCTTTCTGAAGAGTTACCTCCAAAAAGATGACCATGTGTCCTTCTGTGTACATCCTGGAGGTGTCTCTTCATGGTGTGATTCCCAAAGGAATACTTCCTGTCAGGATTACCTCTAGAAAGTACACGCTGACACAGCCTGCAAGTAACTAAGGGTGCATTCACCTTTTGCTGGCCTTCAGGAAAAGTAAAATAATCCCAAACATAAGAAGGCTTTTGTTTCCTCGCTCTCTGCCTCAAGACAGTGCTGCTGGTGCTAGCCTCACTCTCAGAAGGGCTCTGCTGTTCTGCCATCGTATCCCAAAGACAAACCAGCTCCTTCTCCCAAGGGATCACAAGCAGAAATGAGGGGAATGGGTGTGGTGTAGGAGAGTTCTAGAACTGAAAGTAGTTTCAACCAATCAAAAGTTGTGTTTCATGATCACATGACCTACCGTACGCTTACGGTACGCTTACGGTACGCTTACGGCAAAAAGTACGCATGCGCGTAAAAAAGACACGCGCTTGCGCGCATGCGCATAACAGTCACTCCCCGACACTTCCGCGTAACGTGCGCGCGTGGCGTAAGCGCGCACGCGTCCCACGCGCAGTACGCGCGGCTACGCAAAGTGCGTAACTATACGCAAGCAGCGTAGAAAGATTACGGACGTTGCGTAAACCGTACGCTTACCGTGAGCTTACGGTACGCGTACTAAAAAAAAACAAAAAAAAAAAAAAAAACTGGAAATAAATTTTACATGTTTATTTTAAAAAATATATAAAAAAAACATATTAAAGAATTTTAAAAATTTAAGCATAGTCTTTATAAAAGGTAAGAAAATTAAATTAAAAATATGTTAGAAAAAATTGAAGAATAAAAAAAAAATTTGCATTTTAAAAACCTTGCAAATTCACTGAAAAAACCATGGGTTTCAAACACGTTATAGTTAGGAATTAGCATTTAAAAAACCGTACAAATTCACTGAAAAAACCATGGGTTTCACACACGTTATAGTTAGGAATTAGCATTTAAAAAACCTTAGAAATTCAGTGAAAAAACCATAGGTTTCACACATGTTATAGTTAGCTGGACATTTTACTCGTAAAAAACCAATGAAATTGCCCCGTTATAGTTAGTTCAGCTAACTATAACTCGCGCGCCCGCAATGCACTGCTGATGACGTCACATATTACATCACTCATGACATGGTCAGTGACATCACTCATGACATCACTGATGACATCTCAAATGACATCACTGATGACCTCACTGATGACATCATCCTTGTGATAGAGTGGCAGACCTCCTCTCACCCTAATATAACCTTTGATACACACATTCAAAAATAGAGACTAAAATTTTCAAAACAATGGACATACCAATACCAGTTACAACAACCTATTCAGTAATTCTAAGATCCACATAAACATCCACTCATTTACCAACAGTCCAATACAGTCACTCATACATGTACTCACTCATCATATGTACTCATACACCTATACATCCTGTTACACAATGCCACTCATCCACAGAGTTACTCAAACACATAGTCACTCATGCTAATAAAGAATCAAACATACATTTTTGCTAGCATATACAGTTATACACACACCACCACACTTACTTCTACAGAAACTTACACATACTTAGTCTTTTAAACAATCACTTATAGAAACACATACTTATTCATACAGGAACTCTTTCAATCTCTCACATATACTCACATATATACACCAATAGTCACATATACTAGTTTTAAACATATGTAGTTACTCATAAAGACACTATTGAGACAGTCATTCACTCACTAACACACCCATACACACACTCATCCACCCATACAGTCCTGCACACATGCTGTGTTCAACACACACAAAGAGTGAATCATTCATTCATGCACCTATGCACTACATAATACCCCCCACCGAACCATACAGACACTCAGACTGATACTCAAAAAACAACTAATAACCTATATAGACACCCATGTAGCTACTCACCAACCCATGCAACCACTTATACACAAAGTGAGAGACTGATACAGATATTTTCATATTTAAACATTACACAGTAAGCCATGTATTCACTATGATACACTTAATCAGTCAGTTACACAATAAATTTTTCAAAAACAAAGCATCCATTTAGACACTTATATACCCATTTATTCTTCCATTGACCTTGAGATATACATATATAAAACATATTTAATTTTCAGAAAAACACACATTCACTGGATGATGTCATCAGTGAGGTCATCAGTGATGTCATTTGAGATGTCATCAGTGATGTCATGAGTGATGTCACTGACCATGTCATGAGTGATGTAATATGTGACGTCATCAGCAGTGCATTGCGGGCGCGCGAGTTATAGTTAGCTGAACTAACTATAACGGGGCAATTTCATTGGTTTTTTACGAGTAAAATGTCCAGCTAACTATAACATGTGTGAAACCTATGGTTTTTTCACTGAATTTCTAAGGTTTTTTAAATGCTAATTCCTAACTATAACGTGTGCGAAACCCATGGTTTTTTCAGTGAATATATATATATCTAGACCTCTTATAATACAAGTGGCGGCCTCGCGATCCCAGACGGACCCAGGACATCCTACCCAGACGGCAGCCTTAGCCTCGCGGTCCCAGACGGACCCAGGACTTCCTACCCAGACGGCAGCCTTAGCCTCGCGGTCCCAGACGGACCCAGGACTTCCTACCCAGACGGCAGCCTTAGCCTCGCGGTCCCAGACGGACCCAGGACTTCCTACCCAGACGGCAGCCTTAGCCTCGCGGTCCCAGACGGACCCAGGACTTCCT
The DNA here is from genome assembly GCF_964204655.1 of Triturus cristatus. Classification (NCBI taxonomy): domain Eukaryota; kingdom Metazoa; phylum Chordata; class Amphibia; order Caudata; family Salamandridae; genus Triturus; species Triturus cristatus. The sequence goes on along the minus strand of NC_140592.1, from coordinate 761,918,705 downwards.
ACCCAGACGGCAGCCTTAGCCTCGCGGTCCCAGACGGACCCAGGACTTCCTACCCAGACGGCAGCCTTAGCCTCGCGGTCCCAGACGGACCCAGGACTTCCTACCCAGACGGCAGCCTTAGCCTCGCGGTCCCAGACGGACCCAGGACTTCCTACCCAGACGGCAGCCTTAGCCTCGCGGTCCCAGACGGACCCAGGACTTCCTACCCAGACGGCAGCCTCAGCCTCGCGGTCCCAGACGGACCCAGGACTTCCTACCCAGACGGCAGCCTTAGCCTCGCGGTCCCAGACGGACCCAGGACTTCCTACCCAGACGGCAGCCTCAGTACAAGTTCATCCCATGATTACCATAACATACAACAGGGGAATCAGTTTTACTATTTATCAGATCACACAAGAACTGCCAGTTTGAGCACAACCTGTTCTCTGGTTCGAGGGGCTCCTCTCTCCCTTATTCAGTTACCACTTACCTGATCAGGGTTAACATCTGTTCATGTCAAGTCACAGCTGACTAGAAGAATAGGCTACCCTCTTATACAAGAACACGCAGCACATGTTGATTCACTACAAACTGGATACTTTATTATTTATTATATACGCAATCACATAACATTACTGTGTAACACATAACCTGCAAAGAAAAGTGAAAGATTAGGTTGTACACTCTAATAAGAAAGGGGTCGACATCACCTTAGTCGTGTGTAGCCTGCACTCAATGGTCATCTAGGTTCCCTTCTCGTCTGTGCCTCGGCTCGCCTGGAGGTCACACCTCCGTAGTCTCCCTTCTCCGAGTCACTGGGACCTCTTCCTCATCGGCTACTCTCTCCTCTCTGGCAATTCTGCTAGAAGAGTATCTGTCTCTCGATTTTTCTCCGCCTTCAAGTTTGTCATCTGTCTTCCCTGGAATAAGTAGTAGCTTTACTGCTAACGGCTAGATGCCGCCTACGGACTGAAGTAAGTGCCACGTAACTGCCTCAGACTTTCACTAATATAGAGGTGCATTTCCTCATGGAAAATTCCGGCCCGTAACCTGCCGCCCACCAAATTCTTGTACCTCCCCGTACCAAGGACACTTTCCCAGCCGGCCGGCCTGATGTAGTGTCTTCGGCATGAAGAAAAATACAATCCTTCGATAAGGGCCGGTCTGAACCGGTTCTCTCCAAGCGAATAACACCTCATAACTAAAACATCCCCTTTAACCTAGAAGCATCTCAAGCTGCCGGAGCAGAAAGAAAGATGGGGTCTCTCCCGTTTGAGGCCTACCAGGCCTGAATTCAGCACGGCTCCATGAAATACCCTCACTACAGGGCAGGTTATCCCTAATACTAACGAATCTATCCCCTAGGATATGTGTGCAAGCCCTAATCTATGGGGAAGAACACAGGATCATGTCGAAGTGCCTAGTAAATAGACTTCATTCACTACTCTAACCCTTAGGCTTGAATGGTAAGAGACTGAAGTCACCCTAATCACCCATCAACACAATAGGGCCGGGAAAATCGAGCAGTACATTTCACCCTTGACTTCAGTCTATTATACATTCATTAAACAGAACTAACATCTGTGGAAGAATAATATGAAACAAAGCTAACTGATCTATGTCTAGTACCAAATGTGCAAAATTGAAGTAGTGAAGGAATACACTGAATAAAGCAACAGATAGAAATCAAAACAGCAATGGTAATCAGAATACCTCCTAATATTTGACGTAACAGATACAAATCAGGTAACCAATTAAAGAGCCAGTCAAACCAGCCCTGGTTAATGTGTTTTCTAACTTCCTCCGTCAAGTCATGTAGCCTGTCAATGTGAGCGCGAATGGATTGTGTATGATCAGACAAGTTAAAACAACAAAGACCCTCAAAATCCGAACAATCATGTCCATGTTTAAGCAAAAGATAATCAATGGCCGCTCGATTTTGCAAGATGGCTCTCCGTTCACCCTGGGCGTCTAACAGCATGTCAGACAGGACTGTAGAAGTATGATTAATGGATTTTACCATCCAGCAGGCCATTTTCTCAATAGATTTAGCATTATAAACCGCCAAAGCAGGAACACCAATAATTGAAATAGCCAGGCTAAGGTATTCAGACTTGGAATATAAATGCAAAGATGAGTCACAATCCTCCTGTAACATCACTGTATCTCGAATCACACGAGAATTGGCATTCGGATGTGACGAGAACATCAGTAAACTGAGTCTCGTAATGGCACAAGGGCCACCAGAAATATTTGCGGGGACATATGGCCAGGAAGTATTACCACATGAGAAAAGCCATCCGGCAGGTAGTAACATCGTGCGATAATGACTAGGGGTAACTACCAAACTTTTGCAAGTCATATTGTTCTGGACCGAAGCACATGTTTTCGGTGTCCTTTGAAAGCACAAAGTTCGCTCATGAAGGGTGAAGGAAGTAGCACCTTTCAATTTTAGACGCAGACATTCAGAAATTGCACTAGGATTACACGTAAGGAAAAAACACATATCTCCTTGTGTGATATTATAGGTAACTATTTGGGACTGGACGGGGGGTATCTGGTCTGGCAGTTCAGTACATAAGGGGCAATACGCATGGGTGGCAAAATCGCCCAGAAGAACATTGGGGCGAGCCTTTGAAATGTTAAAAATATTAGTCAAAGTTTCTAGCGAAGCAGGGACAGCAACCAGACAGGTCGCTAAGATGTCCTGTACAGATCTCATCGGCGTCAAACAAAAGTGAGGGGCATCGGTCACCCTTTTCGCCAGTAAGGTCCAAAAGTTCGATGACGAATCCCACGCAGCGAGGGAACGCGACACTCGGGTGCGTAGCTCATCCCGGGTTGACGGGATTCCTCCTCTCTCGTCGAACCAACCCGAAAATAGTCCGACGACGACACATCCTGCAGCAACAGTCCAAAGAATGATCTGAAAGAGAATCAAATACAGGCATTAATCATTCTCGTAAGTAACATTTGTCAGCCGGGACCGCTTCCCAGCTATCTTTCCCTGGTCTCATAACTAAAATGGTGTTGTCATGACCGGTGGCTATGACCTCTGCTTGTTCAGGGGGATTCTTAGGCGACTGCACCCAAACCCTGGCCCCAGGGTTATCTGTGGAGCCAAAACCTTTCTGGCCTCGTACAGTTAGCAAAGTTGGGGCAGTGCCTTTTACCATCCCACCACTGAAGACAGGCATTATGAGTAATTGAGCCACTCGGTCAGTTCGATGGATCAGCAAGTCAGCCTCACTGCTATTCAGCAGGAGCACCTTAATCTCTCCCTGATAATCACTGTCAATGACCCCTCCAAGTACCTGAATGCCTTTTACAGCCAGCCCCGATCTAGGGGCGATCAATCCAAAATTCCCGGGTGGTATATGAACACCAACACCGGTCGCGATGATGACCCGATCTTGACCTTTTATAACGGTGTCATCCATGGCATGCAAGTCTAAACCTGCCGACCCTGGGGTCGCTCTACATGGAGCCATAGCTCCGGGAGTAATTTCCCAGTACATCACAGTCTCTCTGATTTCATTTGGCTGAGCATTAACATTCGGAGGGAACAAACGCATAAGTGGAGATTCAGCATTTAGAAAAGGACGATTATTCAAAATTAATAGCGCTTGGGGCAAAAAGTCTCGCCAATTCTTATATTTGTCATCTGTCAATTTACGCAGCTGCTCCTTCAGCAGACCATTCAATCTCTCCACAAGACCCGAGGCCTGCGGATAGTATGGGATATGAAATACCCAGTCAATATTGTTTTCCACACAGAATTCCTGTACCAATCTTCCACGAAAATGGGATGCATTATCAGATTGAATTTGGAATGGCACACCATAATACATCATAATCAATTCCAATGTTTTAATGGTATTCAATTGGGTAGCTTGCTTACAGGGAAGGGCTACCAACAGGCCACTGTATGTATCGACAATAGTGCAAACATATTGACAATTCCTACTCATGGGAAGTGGACCGATGTAATCAATCTGCCAAATTTGAGCGGGCAGTTTCCCGCGATGTAAATGACCTTTAACAATTTGGGGCACTTTGCGCTGTCTGATATGCTGACAAATGGGACAATGTAAAATAACATTCCTGATCAAATCTAGGGGAATATAAATTCCTCGATCAGCAGCCCACCTGCTAGTGGCTTTCTCTCCAAAATGTCCTGCCTTCTGGTGGGCCCATTTCGCCAATCCCGCAATATCAGAATCTTGCCTGTCCACCACTGCCTCAGCAATTTTAGATTTCTCATCTGCAATGTTATGAAAAAATTTGTCAAGAGAATCTATCGGGGTGTGAGCATCCACATGGAAGATTGTAACAGTACTCTGTGGGAGCATCTCCCAAATCTCCTGCCATAATTCTTTTCCCCACAATTGTTTTGAATGCAATTCCCAATTATGGGAATGCCAAGTCGGTAACCAAACTGCCAGTCCATTGGCAGTAGACCAAGAATCGGTGAAAATATGACATGTGCCAGGTAACTCTTGTTTCAGAACTTGATAAACAGCATAAAGTTCAGCAAATTGACTGCTCTTACCTTCACCAGTTGTGCTCAGCAGTTTTTGCGTGATCGGATTATAGGACACCGCTTTCCAGTGCCGTTTCGTCCCTATGAACCTTGCTGAACCATCCGTAAACCAGACATGGTTTCTGTCCTCTGCGGACAAATCATCAAAAGGTCTACCCCACTTGACAGGAGACTCCTGTACTAAAGGTACGGAACATTCACTCTCAGTCTTAGTCGATGGCGCTCGCGCCACCTGCTCATGTAAAGATGCAACTCCCTTTTGTCCCACACGTGCCCTGTCTTGTATATACCATTTCCATTTAATCACACTCGCCTCTTGAGCATGTCCAATTCGGTGAGTTTTCGGCGAACTCATAACCCACTGCATGATAGGAATTTCAGGTCGCAAAACTATATCATGACCCAAAGTCAGTTGCTCGGTATCCACCAGAGCCCAATAACATGCAAGTAACTGTTTCTCAAAAGGTGTATAACGCTCACCAGCATCAGGTAACTTTTTGGTCCAGAAACCCAACGGCACTCTACTCCTGCCTTGCTTCTGCCACAAACTCCAATTCGCATAAAGGCCCTGTACAGACACATTCAAATCCACCTCACCATCACGTACGGGCCATAAATCCAAAGCATGTTGAATCGCCTCTTTTGCTAGGTTGAACGCATCTTGCTGTGGTTCATCCCATTCAAATGCATTCTTTTTACGAGTGACACGGTACAAGGGGGCCAATATTTGACTCAAATGAGGAATATGCTGACGCCAAAAACCAAATAACCCAATGAAGCTTTGGGCTTCTTTCCTATTCCTCGGAACTGCAAAATCAAGAATTTTCTGTTTAACCTGAGGGATCACTTCACGGTGTCCTTCATGCCAATTAATACCCAAAAATTTTACAGCCTGGGACGGGCCTTGTAATTTATCCGGATTGATTTCCCAACCTTTCTCACGCAGGCACTCAATGACTCTGTCCAATTGGGTCTGAACTTCCTCTTGTGTTTCGCCTTGGATCAAAACATCATCAATATAATGACACATCTGAATTTGGGGATGAACTGGTACCTCAGCCAAATGCTCTGCCACCAGCCGGTGACATATCGTAGGACTATGCACATAGCCCTGAGGAAGACTTCTAAACGTCATCTGACGCCCATTCCACGTAAAACTGAACTGTTCCTGACACTCAGGGGCAATCGGAATCGAAAAGAAAGCATTAGCAATATCAATGGACGCATACCATGTACCTGGATGTTTTTGGATTCTTTCAATTAGAGTAATGACATCCGGTACCGCAACAGTCAAGGAGGGTGTGTGTTTGTTCAATTCTCGATAATCAACAGTCATACGCCAAGAATTATCACTCTTACGTACAGGCCAAACAGGATTATTCCAAGCAGAAGTAACTGGGGCTATAACACCTGCATCCACCAACTCCTGAATAGTGGTACTAATCTCCTCATGACCACCTGGAATACGATACTGCTTCTGACAAACCACTTTTGTCGCCTGAGGAACTTTTATGGGGGGCATTCGTAAACGACCAACCCGTATAGGCCTGGACGATATATAATGCGTAGTTCCAAATTGGTAACATCCATCATCTAAATGCAAAGTCATTCCTCTCAAAATATCAATTCCAATTATGAATTCCAAGAGTGGCACCACTAGTACAGAGTATTCTTTTCTAGGGATTCTACCTATTCTCATTTCAAGTAACGTTTGAACGGCAGGAGTTTCCTTTCCACCTAATCCAGTAATTGTAAAAGACTGACCTGTAAACTTCTTTGATTTTCCATGAATAAGAGTGGCCTCCGCTCCTGTATCAACCAATGCTCGGGCCCTTTGGATATTACGATGTCTCCAATAAATTTCAATATCTACATAGGGTCTATTATCTCTGTGAGCCCATCTGTGTACTGGAGCTTGACCTATTTCCTAGTCATGCTTACTGCATTCTGTGTACCAGGATAAATCAGGATAAAGAATCTCACGTTTCTTAGGTATCGGTGCCTCCTGTTCATATCCATTCCCAGTACGAAATGGATTCGTATTATCTGCATTGCACTGCTGGTTTCGATCGGCCAAACTATGACGATCCTCTCTCCTCCTCAACTCAGGGGATTGATCCCTATCATCTCTACGTCTGCTGTAAACATAATCATTTTTTCCCCTCTCTCTTTCCTCTTCTCTCTCTCTGTCTCTCTCTCGACGGGGGGACATATCACGTACATAACGTCGATCATCACGATGAACAGAGCGCCCACGGCGGTCGTCATCACCGCTACCGTCAGAACCACCACGATCACACTCAGTCATCCGAACACGCCGGGCACCCTCCTTCCGATCCAAGCCACGTTTGCGAAACAACTCCCACAAACGAGCAGTAGTCTCACCGTCAATGTCCTCCCTCTGCACACCATCGGCCAGAAGACCAGAAAAGATATCACGTCTAGTAAGTTTATTGTCACCAGGAGTACGAGTGTCAAGCCGGGACTGACGTTCAGGTTTAAACCACTCACCCAACTCACCGAGTTGGCGTATCGATTCCAGTACCGTAGATAACACGTTACCAGTCTGATTAATCAATAAAGTCATCATGACTTGCTTATAAGCAACAGGGGAAGAACGAATAATACGATTCCGCACAGAAGATGTCAACGAACCATCAAGCAACCTGTCAGCAGTACCCAGAAAAATTGCCGTTTTCATCACCTCCTCTTTGAGACGTTGTGCAGCGTCGCGCAAAGTATACCACGGTTTGTCATTCACAGGCCAATCAGACTCAGTAGGATACTTTATATTACAACCCTCAGTCGCCAATTGAAGTAAAGAAATTTGACCACCACCATTATAGTTACGAAAATGATCCTGTACAGTAGAATCCGAACTCAAGGAACAAAACTTCAAACAATCGCCATTATCTAACATAATGCCAGCAGCGCCCAGTTCATAAAGGCGCACCATGCATGTGAGCAAGGTCTCACCAGCTCGCTGCCGAAATCGCTGCAAAATATCACTAATTTCCTGTTGAGTAAAGTCCTCTAAAGAGTCTAAAGAAACACCCTGCGGAGCAGCGGGAGACTGCTGCAACTTCCGACGAAAAACTGGATGCACCGAGACCGCGGGATGAGCATCACAAGGAGCTCGACCAGTACACGTAGAGGAACAATCAGCGGAAGAAGCATCAACCCCGCTCGAAGGACGAGCGCAATCACGGGGTGCACCATCAGAGGTGCGAGAAGCAGGCTTACAATCATGGCGGGAGCGAGAGGACTCGCGCTTGACAGATTCCTCACCCGAGGAACAAGAATCACTCGAATTCCAGATATTACCATCCCATTCATCAGGATTCCAATCCAGTCCGGCTTTCGCCACGACCAGACCGCGCCGATTCTTGTATTTATAACGAGCAATTCGCACAGCCGCCCTCTCGGCAATAGTCTGGTAAGTCTCAAGTTTGTCAGCAAGCAACTTATTTTGACACCGCAACAAAGTATGAGAATTCTGAATCTCAACAAAGTGCGCTTCCACATACTTAAGAGATATCTGTAGCTTCAATAACCTCTCATGCAGAATCCTGTACGCAGACAGAACAATCCAACCTCTGCGCCCCAAAATGGGAATCTCCTCACCCTTCGAGATGGGTGCCTTCTGTAAACAAGTAATCACATTAGCCGGCTCCGCCAGCTCCAAAGAAGAATTCCAATTCTCACTCAAACCAGTAGAATCAGCCCACTCACGGGCTAAGGCTTCATAAGGCGTTGAATCCCATCCGGGAATATCAACGGGCAACTTAAAAGTAGATTTTGACTTTCTAGAAAACATCGTGAAAAAGAAAGAAGAAAAGAAAGAAAAAGAAAAGAAAGAAGAAGAAAAACTATACACACAAGTATACCACAAATAATATACAAACAAAACCACGCACACGCCGAAAGCAAACACGAGACAACACGACGCACACAGGTGTCGAAAACGGTTCGTGACGCCAAATGTTCTGCTTGGGTTTTCGGATCAGATAGAACCCGCTCATCAGAGCCTCTCTAACCCAGCCAGAACGTTACCCTCTCCCTAGGGCCTATTCACAACAAGTAACCACCGATATATATATATATACCACCTAAGGACAGGGAATTCCTACTATATATATATATATATATATACATACACATATATATACATATATATATATATATATATATATCTAGACCTCTTATAATACAAGTGGCGGCCTCGCGATCCCAGACGGACCCAGGACTTCCTACCCAGACGGCAGCCTTAGCCTCGCGGTCCCAGACGGACCCAGGACTTCCTACCCAGACGGCAGCCTTAGCCTCGCGGTCCCAGACGGACCCAGGACTTCCTACCCAGACGGCAGCCTTAGCCTCGCGGTCCCAGACGGACCCAGGACTTCCTACCCAGACGGCAGCCTTAGCCTCGCGGTCCCAGACGGACCCAGGACTTCCTACCCAGACGGCAGCCTTAGCCTCGCGGTCCCAGACGGACCCAGGACTTCCTACCCAGACGGCAGCCTCAGCCTCGCGGTCCCAGACGGACCCAGGACTTCCTACCCAGACGGCAGCCTTAGCCTCGCGGTCCCAGACGGACCCAGGACTTCCTACCCAGACGGCAGCCTCAGTACAAGTTCATCCTATGATTACCATAACATACAACAGGGGAATCAATTTTACTATTTATCAGATCACACAAGAACTGCCAGTTTGAGCACAACCTGTTCTCTGGTTCGAGGGGCTCCTCTCTCCCTTATTCAGTTACCACTTACCTGATCAGGGTTAACATCTGTTCATGTCAAGTCACAGCTGACTAGAAGAATAGGCTACCCTCTTATACAAGAACACGCAGCACATGTTGATTCACTACAAACTGGATACTTTATTATTTATTATATACGCAATCACATAACATTACTGTGTAACACATAACCTGCAAAGAAAAGTGAAAGATTAGGTTGTACACTCTAATAAGAAAGGGGTCGACATCACCTTAGTCGTGTGTAGCCTGCACTCAATGGTCATCTAGGTTCCCTTCTCGTCTGTGCCTCGGCTCGCCTGGAGGTCACACCTCCGTAGTCTCCCTTCTCCGAGTCACTGGGACCTCTTCCTCATCGGCTACTCTCTCCTCTCTGGCAATTCTGCTAGAAGAGTATCTGTCTCTCGATTTTTCTCCGCCTTCAAGTTTGTCATCTGTCTTCCCTGGAATAAGTAGTAGCTTTACTGCTAACGGCTAGATGCCGCCTACGGACTGAAGTAAGTGCCACGTAACTGCCTCAGACGTTCACTAATATAGAGGTGCATTTCCTCATGGAAAATTCCGGCCCGTAACCTGCCGCCCACCAAATTCTTGTACCTCCCCGTACCAAGGACACTTTCCCAGCCGGCCGGCCTGATGTAGTGTCTTCGGCATGAAGAAAAATACAATCCTTCGATAAGGGCCGGTCTGAACCGGTTCTCTCCAAGCGAATAACACCTCATAACTAAAACATCCCCTTTAACCTAGAAGCATCTCAAGCTGCCGGAGCAGAAAGAAAGATGGGGTCTCTCCCGTTTGAGGCCTACCAGGCCTGAATTCAGCACGGCTCCATGAAATACCCTCACTACAGGGCAGGTTATCCCTAATACTAACGAATCTATCCCCTAGGATATGTGTGCAAGCCCTAATCTATGGGGAAGAACACAGGATCATGTCGAAGTGCCTAGTAAATAGACTTCATTCACTACTCTAACCCTTAGGCTTGAATGGTAAGAGACTGAAGTCACCCTAATCACCCATCAACACAATAGGGCCGGGAAAATCGAGCAGTACACCATCTCACAAAAGCTACCGCATCCATACCTGGGGTGAAATCAGGGTTATCCATCAGTGGTGTGAGTGGAGACGGGAAGGTAGTGAACTCATGCCTGAGGCAAGTCTGGTCTCAAATTTCCATTGGGACTCGCGTAATAAATGAAGCATATAAATTCGGGGGTCTATGCTGTTTGCGGATAAATGGTATTTCTTGCAGAGGTCGAGCCGCAACTGCTTGGTCTTGGAATAACCAGTGTTTCTCTGATTCCCACCGGCTCCACTCCACTAGCAGGCATAACTGTGAGGCCTGAAAATAGGCCTTTGTTTTTAAAGATAAAATATAGATCATGAAATTTGAAGTTTGAGATATATTTTGTAATGAAGAAATGTTTATTACAGTTTTTTGTAATGTATTTAAATGCTGTTTAATATAAATTCTGTATAGTATTATGTGTGTTTTGGAATAGGGATTGTCGATTATGGCAGTTTGTTTCAGTGTGTGGATATGTACATTACTAGTATACTGCATAATTTTAGGTGTTGATTTCAAATTGGAAATGCATATGTTGAGTTAAGGTATTAGTGATGAGACCAGTTTTTATTAATCTCTGAAGAGGTACAGTTGAAATATGCCACATCATTTTTGGTGCTTGGTTTAAAATTGAAGCTTCTTCTGTGAATTTATGAGGTGTAGATAGTGTTGTGGTAGAGAGACATCCATTTATGTTTTTCAGTAATATGGTGAGACTTATAGCAGAGAAATGTGAATGGTTCCTGCTTTGTATTTGGCTAGGTGTAATATTAAAAGTAGTTATAAAAAGGTAAAGTACCAGCAGAGATTCATGCACTACTTTAATCCCATAAGCACTGTCCTTGCAGAGCAGGCATTGCCCTGTCAGTACTCATACACTACTCCAAGCACCCATCCAGCAACATACACTTATCCATTCAGTGCTCTAATACCTAAGCACGTATACATTCACCATGCACTCTGTTTGCAGCACTGTAATTATTCCAGTTACTAGTCATGTACTTATGTAATGGCCTAGCAACTAACACAAGTACAGCTACAATATTCTGTGCACTATCCAAGCAGACCTCTAACCAGCTACATATTATTGATACACTCTTCTAAATACTCAGTTAGTACCTATGCAGTCTAGGAATCTTCCTGTCAGTCCCATGCACTTCTCCAATCACCCATCCAGCACTATCTACTTATCCTATCATTCCGCCAATACCTAAGCACTTATAAATTCATCATGCAGTCTGTTTGCAGCACTGTAATCATTCTAGTTAGTAGTCATGTACTTATGGAATGGCCTAGCCAGTAACACAAGTACAGCTACAATATTCTGTGCACTATCCATGCAGACCTCTAACCAGCTACATACTATTGATACACTCTTCTAAATACCCAGTTAGTACCTATGCAGTCTAGGAATCCTCCTGTCTGTCCCATGCACTTCTCCAATCACCCATCCAGCACTATCTACCTATCCTATCATTCCGCCAATACCTAAGCACTTATAAATTCATCATGCACTCTGTTTTCAGCACTGTAATCATTCTAGTGAGTAGTCATGTACTTATGGAATGGCCTAGCCAGTAACACAAGTACAGCTACAATATTCTGTGCACTATCCATGCAGACCTCTAACCAGCTACATACTATTGATATACTCTTCTAAATACTCAGTTAGTACCCATGCAGTCTAGGAATCTTCCTGTCTGTCCCATTCACTTCTCCAATCGCCCATCCCGCACTATCTACTTATCCTATCACTCCGCCAATACCTAAGCACTTATAAATTCAGCATGCACTCTGTTTGCAGCACTCTAATTATTCCAGTTACTAGTCATTTACTTAAGGAATGGCCTAGCCACTAACACAAGTACAGCTACAATAATCTGTGCACTATCTATGCAGACCACTAACCAGCTACATACTATTGATACACTCTTCTAAATACCCAGTTAGTACCTATGCAGTCTAGGAATCCTCCTGTCTGACCCATGCACTTCTCCAATCACCCATCCAGCATTATCTACTTATCATATCACTCCGCCAATACCTAAGCACTTATAAATTCAGCATGCACTCTGTTTGCAGCACTGTAATCACTCATGGAATCATTAGGCATTACCTATGTATTCGTGTAATCTCCCAAACATACTTCTGCAGTCATAGAATCATCAATGCATTAGCTATACACTGGTTCAATCACTCAGGCACTATCCTTGCACAACTCTAATCACACTGTCAGGATCTATGCACTCTTCCAATCATTTAGGCAGTGCTGATGCACTTGAAAATCATGTAGGCCCTACCTATACAATTATGTAATCACCCAGACACTACCCTTGCACTCCTGCAATGCAATCACCCTGTCAGGATCTATGCACTCCTACTACTACTTAGGCAGTGCACATGCAGTACCTTTAGACTTCTCCAATCACATGTACATTTGTGGTATACCGCATAATTTTAGGTGTCGCTTTCAAATTGGAAGTGCAGTCTGTCAAGTCTTAAGGTGTGCATGGAGTTGTGTGGGAAGTATGTCTCTACTTCCATATGTTGAGTTAATATATTTCTGATTAGACTAGTTTTTATAAGTCTCTAGAGAGGTACAGTTAAAATATGCCACATAAGTTTTGGTGTTTGGTTCAAATTTGAAGTTTGTTCTGTGAATTTATGAGGTGTACATAGTGTTGTGGTACAGAGGTATCCATGCATGCTTTAGGAATATGGTGAGATTTATAGCAGAGAAATGTGAATGGTTCCTTCTTTCTATTTGGCTAGGTGTAACATTAAAAGTAGTTGAAAGATGGTAAAGTACCACACAAACTCATGCACTGCTAGAATCCCCTAAGCACTAGGCTTGCAGTGCAGTCATCGCCCTGTTAGTATCCATGCACTCCTCCAATCACCCATCCAGCACCATCTACTTATCCAATAACTCCGCATGGATAGTACACAGAGGATTGTAGATTTTAGAGCCACCTAATAACCCAACATATAATTTAGTTTTTGAAAAAAGATATGCAGATCTCTAATCAGCTACATACTACTGATTCACTCATCGAATTCCCTAGGTAGTACCTATGCAGTCCATCAATCCTCCTGTCTCTGCCCATGCACTTTTGCAATCATCTATGCAGCACTATGTACTTATCTAAACACTCTCCCAATACCCTAGCAGTTATAAATTCACCATGTACTCTCTTTGCAGCACTGTAATCATCCAGTCACTGCTAACGTACTCATGCAATGACCCAGGCACCAACATATGTACTATTACAATCCTCTGTGTAGTATCCATGCAGATCTCGAATCATCTACATTACTACTAATTCACTCATCCAATTCCCTAGGTAGTACCCATGCACTCTTGGAATCTCCCTGTCTCTGCCCATGCACTTTTCCAATCATCCATGCAGCACTATGTACTTATCTTATCAGTCCGCCAATACCTTAGCAGTTATAAATTTAACATGCACTCTCTTTGCAGCACTGTAATCATCCAGTCACTACTCACGTACTCTTGCAATGAGCCAGGCACTAACATATAAAGTATTCTAATCTTTCAGTCAGTAGCCATGTACTCGTGCAATGATGCAGGTACTAACTATGCACTTCCACAATCGCATGTGTAGTACCAATGCTGTGCTCTCCTACACACTACTCATAGACTTGTCTAATTATCCAGGTAGTACTGTTCCACTGCTCTAATCATTGATGTAGTATGTTTGTATGTATTTTTATATCTATAGATGTGAATATTTATTTATAATTATTTCAATTATATTAAATTGTTTTCAAAACTTTTATTTTTTTGCAGATATTTTGCATAATTATTAAGACAGAGTTACAATGACAAAAAAAGAGCCTAAGAAAAAGAGAACGAAAAAAGGAGGCCTATGTAAAGAAAATACCAAAAGAACAATTAGAACCAGTACAACATGGATCCTTACTGAAAAAGCCTTCTGGTAAGAGAAGTAAAGAATTTTTGAAAAATGTTTTAAAGAGTCTTTCAAATTTTAAAAAAAAGAACAGAGAGATACAACAAGTACAGTGAAACAAAAGGTCAAGACAAATGTACCAAAAACTACAAAACTGGATTATCAGAAATAAAAATGTGGAAACCAGGAAGAAACAATTTTTTGAAATTCGAAAAAGATTGTATAAAAGTAGAGTTCTCCACAATTTGTTGAAAAAATTTAAAAAATACAAAAGGAGATCAGCATTTTACAAACAAAAAAAGGAGGTTCTAAGTGTTATTGAAAAAGCTTTCGAATTGAAAAGAAAATTGTTTATCTTAGTTTTAAAAAGATTGAATACTTTAAATACAATAATGCAGTCTATGAAGGACAAATGTAAAAGAAAAAGAATTGTAAATAGAACTAACTTTTGTAAAATATTTTCTGGAGAATGGAAGCATACTTCTAGTACGGAACCTTTTTTTTAATGAAGAAAGCTATTTTCAACAAAATGCATTAGTTCACGCAGTTGATACCTATGGTCATTGTTATGAACTTAAAAATGGTTGTCCAATTGAAAAAGAAAAGATGGTTCCTATAAATGTGGAAGAAGTAATAGCTGAGGAAGTTCAAGGGAGTTGTAGACAGGCTCCAGTGTTTACATGGGATTGTAGTAGTATTTGTATTATACGACAGGAATCTATTGATATATTACTTAATTTAGTAGTATTTGTAGTATACGACAGGAATCTATTGATATATTACTTAATTGGTTAAGAGAATATGGGGAAAAAACTGTCAAACAGAAGATTAAGATATTGCAATGACTGGGTCCTTGCAAAGTGAGGAAAAATACAGGGCTGCAAGATCATTCTCTAGCTTGTCTTTCTAAGAAGGTGTGTCAAAGTCGTTTTCATCATTTAAGTGTTAGCAGTACACCATTCTGAAATGCAGAAGTTAGTAAGAAGATTATACTATGTAAAAAGTCCTGCATTATGTCTAAATGAAATTAACACAGCTCTTTTGCATGGTTCAGTGTTGGATGTAAAAAATGTTGTGATGATATAGAGTTATGTTTCTTTGCTGGTGAAGAGGAGTGTAGAGAAAGTGAGAGTTTGATAAGTGTAGGTGTTGAAGAAGAGATGGAAGATACAACTGACGTGAAATTTGAAAAAGAAATAACAAAGTTTAAATTAGTTTCTGGTGAAAATATCAGCTATATTTTCATTTGTTGTAGACGTACTCACTATAAAATTCAAACTAGGAATGTAGATGTGTTTTTAAAAAGTGAAAAGGAAAACAGTGATAAATGGAGAGAATTTGCTGCTTATTTGTTTGTGGAAGGTCGTTTTGAGTTAGGTACTGTACAATGTATTTATAAATATTGTTACAATAAATTAGACGATAACAAAATGCCGGCTAGAGCTATCCATAATGACTTAGAATTATTAGCTACACCTCCAGAACTTAAAGATTTAAATACATATGAGGCCATCCTTACTCAATCTGTGCACCTGTTTCAGGCTATAATTCGTATGGAGCCTAAAACAGGTTAGCTGCCTCCAACAGATCTACAAAGAGGTTTAAAAGGAAGAGTTTTATATTTACCTTTAGATTTTAAGAAACATTTTGAAACTGTTGGTGGACAAAGAGAGGATACTGAACCTGTAGTCATTCTTGTTAATGGTGTACCCACAAAGAGTCAGAAAATATGGCAAGAGTTAGTAGATGTTACAAAAGTCCAAAAGGCTACATTATATCTGGTGCAAAACAATATTTACTATAAAAATGTAAATGTAGAAAAAGAAGAAATGAGTTTAGAAGATGAAAGACACATTTCAAGTGGACAAATAGAAAAAGTGGAGAACTCAAGAAAAGAAGAAATTTATGAACATTATACTATATACCCTCTACATTCAAAAGAACTGATAGGAGATACTATTGAATTGTTCCAGATGAAAAAAGCAAAAGGAACTCCCATGAGTTTATGAGGAAAAAGTTTGGAAGCTCGTTGTTTTCCACAGCTGTTCCCTTCTGGAAAAGGTGGACGATATGATGAACGACCAGTTCAGATTCCAGCTTCAGAATATCTTACTTTATGACTATACTCAGAAGAACCAAGATTTCGCAAGTGTATTCCATATTTGTTTCATCTTTTATTTGAAAGTGACCTGTCTGCACTTTCATATGCAGTCAACCACATATTGAAAACAGAAATTCATCTTTCACATGTTTCTGCAAAGGAATTCATGGACAAAGTTGAAGAAAGAGATGAACATTTACAATCACAGTTAATTAATTTAATGGCATGTCAACCTGGCACTAATGAATATTGGGATCGACGTCATGGGCAACTGAAATTTATGGTAAGGAACTTAGGGACCTCTACGTGGTTTGCTACACTTAGCTGTGCTGAGTACGCATGGGATGATTTACTGGATTTTCTACGACAAGCACGTTCAAATATAGAAAACATTGAATTGAAGACACCTGGAGAACTGTGTTCCCTGGATCCTGTAAATGTCTGCAGATATTTTATTCATAGATTTAAAGCTATGATGTCTTTCATCGGTAATAAAAAATAATCCACCTATTGGTGAAGTCACTGATTTCTTTTGGAGAAAGGAATACCAGCTAGAGGTGCTCCTCATATACATATGCTTTTATAGATCAAGGATGCACCCAAATTTGGAACTGTTTGGGATGAGACTGTTTTATCTTTTATTGAAGATTATGTTACCTGTGTGACTCCCAAAACAGGAGGAGAAAATATCTTAAGACAGCAAGTTTTACAATTTCAAAGTCATCGATGTGGAAAATATTGCCAACGGAAATATAAGTCAATGGATAAATTTTACACAAAATGTCGACTTGGTTTTCCACGTCCAGTAATTTTCAAAGGAAGAGTGAACAGTTTTATGTCAGCAGTGAGGCATACTATCACTCGAAAATCACCAAAAAAAACTTATATTATAAAAAGAACAGAAGGATCGAAGTACATTAATGATTACAATCTGGTGATTTTGAAGATATGGAATGCAAATATGGACATACAATATGTTGCAGATAACTCAATTGCTGTTGCTCGCTATGTCACGTCATATATTACCAAATCAGAGAAGACAGAATTGAAAGAAATGTGGGAGGAAATTTCACAGGAGAAGACACTTAGCAAAAATTTGTACAGCTTCAGCTTGAAGATGCTTTCACATCGAGAAATTGGATCGTATGAATGTTCGGATCGATTGACATCTGCAAGTTTATATTCAAAGGCAAGAGGAATCATCTGAAAAAGTCTAGGTCTTGCTGCAACATGAAATCGAGTTTTGAAATCTGTACAAGAAATTGAATACTTGGCACTGAATGAACCGGAAAGTACAGATATTCTGAAAACATATATGTTGGATACGTACTATCCAAATAGAAGTCCACATCTGGAAAACATAAGTCTATATGAAATACTGCAACATTATAGTTTAAAAAAAAAAAAAATGTTACAGAAAATATAAATGAAGGAAAATACGCTGTAATTGGATCTGAAGGATGTTTGGTAAAGCATGCCAAAGGAAATCTGATTAATCACAGGAAACTGAGTTGCGATACTCCAGATAAAAGAGAGTTTTTCTATTTAGCTCTTCTGCAACTCTTCAAACCTTGGTGGACTGAAATGAAATTACTTGGAGATTGTGACTGCTATGAAGATTCTTTCAATGCATGTAAAGATAGCATTGACTGTACAATTTTTCCAAATTATCTCCAAATGTTGAACGAAGAGATTAATCAAGAAAGAACTATGGGGCATATTATCAAGGATGGCGCTAAAATTATCGCCGGTTTACTGCCGCTAAAGTGGCGATAATGGGCTTGATAATATGCCCTGGAGAATTCCAATAGAAGCCCATGTTCACACCAGAACATGGACTTCTATTGGAATTCTCCAGGGCATATTATCAAGCTCATTATTGCCGCTTTAGCAGCAGTTTTCTGCCGCTAAACCGGCGATGATTGTTAACGCCGTCCTTGATAATATGCCCCTTTTGCAGCTGAAATAGCTAGAGATAGTTCTCAAGATAGTCAGAGTTCTGCTCCACAAAGTCAAGATCCACTAGGAGAAGCCATACTTGAAAATGAAGCAGCAATAGCAATGAGTGAAGTGGAAACGGTGATGCAGCAAGCACAACAGGAGAATATTGATTTGGAAAATTTAGAGGAACGTCTGAATACTGAACAGAAAGAAATATATGACCAAGTTACACAACAGATACAACATGGATTACTGCATGAAAAGAATGATTGCCAATGTACATCATTTAGACCTATTCTTATGTACATCAGTGGGAAAGCTGGAACAGGGAAAGGTTTCTTGATTAAATGTTTGTCAAGTTATTGACAAAAAACAACGGATTCACATTTATCTTGTGTGTAACTGCTCCAACTGGGTTAGCAGCACACAACATCAAAGGAATTACATTACATTGTTTACTTATGTTACCAGTAGAACATGAAAATAAATTGGAATATCACAAGATATCTGGAGAAGCTTGTTACGGAGTTTCAAGAGTACTGAAGAAAATGAAACTTCTGATAATTGATGAGGTAAGCATGGTCTCAAACTAAATGCTTGCGTTTGTACATTTGAGGATGCAGCAGATTTAAAAAACAAATTACGATGTTTTATTTGGAGGAAAACATGTAATTGTATTTGGTGATCTGCTACAACTTACACCTGTGAAAGGCCAACCGGTTTTTAAAATCCTTCTTCATGAAGACACTAAAAAATCATTGGGAAGTATTGAAAATGTGAACATTTGGAACTATTTTGAATATAAAGACCTTACTAAGAACATGCGACAAGCAAATGACAAAGATTATGGAAACATTCTTCAAGATATTAGAATTGGTGTCTTAACAAAGGATGGAAAAAAAGCTTTTGAAAGTCGGCTACTAAGAAACTTGTTTCCAAAAGAAAATATTGCACCTGAAACAATCTACCAAAAAATTACAGAAAAGAGGTCTATAATTTGCCTGATGCCAACATTAAAAGAATGCTCTACATTCAATGAAGAACTCTTGAAACTGGAGAATGAACCGATAATGAAAATGGAAGCCACTGATAAAATAGAACATGAAGGAGTAACTATTCTTCTGTCAGAGAAATTACAGTTAAAATTAGACTCTTTGGAAAAATCAATATATAAGACTGCTGGTTTGGAAAAGACCTTATATGTATCTGTAAACTGTCGGGTAATATTATGGTGTAATTTAGATGTTGAGAAAGGTTTAGTAACTGGAGCAATGGGGAAAGTTGTTGACTTTGTTAGCTATGCAAATAGAGATGGAATTGAATTTTTGAAGATTACATCTGATCAGATTGAAGAGGTGAAACATATTGCACGTTGTTCTGTTCGTTTCTTGCTTGTAAAAGATTTGTATGTTCGTAGAAAACAGTTTCCTCTTTGTTTAGCTTATGCAGTGACTATTCATAAATCTCAAGGTTTAAGTGTAGACAGTGCGTTGGTAAATATTGAAAGTTCTGTGTTTAAAGAGGGTATGGCAGATGTTGCATTGTCTCGAGTAAGAACGCTATCCGGATTGTATTTGATTGATTTTGATGTGCAAAAGGTTAGTGCAGATGTAAATTGTGTAAAAGAGTACAATAGGTTAAGAAGACTCTATGCTCCTAGCTTAGGTGAATATCCTATTTATGAAAAACGTTTAATACGTCCAAAACGAAAATATGATAAACATTTTACTGAGATTGCAAAGAAAATAAGAATTGAAAAGAATGATGAGTCTGGAAAGAAAATAGAAGGGAACACGGTTGCTAATATTGTAGGATATCAGTTAGAAAATAGTTCAGGTATCAACTGCTATGCTAATGTAATCGTGAACGTTGTCTTTTTTTTAGAAAATCTACAGCATGCAATTATGGAAAATCAACAATAAAGATTTTGTTCTTTGTTACATTACATTTTTGAAAAGTTGAAAACTGATAAAACAAAAATCCATACTGCTTCTGATGTGCGAAATCTTCTGGATATATGTTCTGGTTCTTCGCAATTTACACAGAATGTACAGCAAGATGCTCAGGAATTTCTTATGTTTATGCTTGCAGTATTGGAAGATGAAGGAATACAAATTGAAAATCTGTTTGGACTACGTTACAGATGGGATCATACATGTGACAGCTGTTCATTTTCATCTACCACTAAAATAGACACTGAACGATTCATATATTTGACAATACCAGATTTGATCTTTGGTCTTTCAACAAATTAGTGAAATCAGCTAATCAAGATATGGAATGTACTCAGTGCAAATCGGAAATGTTGTCAACATTATTTATAGAAAGATATGGACAATATATAATTTTAATGTTGCAACGTTATAGAGGAGATGGGATAAAATTAGAAACCAAATAAAAAAAATTGTGGCAGGTCAAGTGTCAATTTCAGGAAGAACTTTTAAAACAGTGGCTATTGTTTTCCACGATGGACCTACTTCAACATCTGGACACTATACTGTGTATTTAAAATGCATTAAAGGATGGACACTGTGCAATGATGCACATTTAGAGTTCAAATGTCGGTTGCCATATGAATTACCAAATTCATATCTAATATTTCTGATGCCATAATTCTGAGAAGATGTCAACATTAATTAATTGGTATATTTTGGATATATTCACAACAAATTATTTCAGAAACATCATTCAGCCTATTGGGAAGGTGTCAATATGAATTCAGAAGTTTATTTTGCATATCCTCAATGCAAATGTTTTCAGAAACATCATTTGGCCTATTGGAAAGATGTTCAGAATTACGGTTTCAATAATTGATTCTGTTTTTTCATATTGCATTTTGAAAAATGTGTTAGAAAGAAAGTGCTCATATATTTAATCTTTGTATTATATACAATGTTAATAAGGATGTTCATTTGTGAAAATGTAAATAGAAAATTGGGTTTGTAGTAGATATTTTCAAGATAGATGTGTTTTTTTTTTTAACAATCTTACTGATTGTATTTTGTTGCCCGCTGTCACCTGATGATCAAAATTGAAATCACTGTGTTTGGTGAAATTCAATAGAATCTGAAGACAGAAAAAAAGGCAATATGAATATGTTATGTAATTATAAAATGATGTTGTGGTCTTAAAACTATAAAATTATAAGTAATAACAGTATTTTTTCTTCTCTTTTACAGACCCTATTACTAGAGTTTAAAATATTTTAAATTTACATTAGAAAAAAAAGGAAAAAATGTTTCAATAAGTTTCATATCTACTTCAAAAGGTAAGATTAAGTCACCCAAGCATACCCGTGCACTGCTACAATCACCTGTGAACTATGTATACAATTTTCTAACCACCTAAACACTACTTATTTAGACCTCCAATTACTCAGGTAGTACCCATACAGTTCACCATGCACTTATCCAATATCTCTGCCAAAACCGAAACACTTATGAATTCAGCCCACACTTTTCTTGCAGCACTGTAATCATCCAGTCCCTACCCATGTACTCATGCAATGACCCAGACACTAACACATGCTGTGCTACAATAACCTGTGCACTAGTCATGCAGTCCTCTAACCAGCTACACATTGCTCATTCACATCTTCATTTTCACAGGTACTACCCATGCACTCCAGCAATGACACTGTCACTCCCCATGCACTCCTCCAATAATGCAGTCACCACCATGTACTTATCCAATCACTCTGCCAAAACCCAGGCATTTATAAATTCATCATACACTCTCCTTGCAGTATTCTAATAATCCAGTGACTAGCCATATACTCATGCAATGACCCAGACACTTACACATGCAGTGCTACAACAACATATGCACTATGCATGCAGTCCTGTAACCACCTAAACACTACTTATTTACACCTTAAATTACTGAGGTAGTACCCATGCAGTCCAGGAATGACCCTGTCACTCTGTATGCACTCCTGGTATCAGCCATCCAGCTCCATGTAGTTTTCCAATCACTCTGCCAAAACCCAAGCACTTATAAATTCACCACACACTTTCCTTGCATCACTGTAATCATCCAGTCACTACCCATGTACTCATGCAATGACCCAGACACTAACACATGCTGTACTACAATCACATGTGCACTAGCCATGCAGTCTTCTAACCACCTACACACTGCTCATTTACATATTTATTTTCACAGGTACTACCCATGCAGTCCAGCAATCACACTGTCATTCTCCGTCCACTCCTCCAATCATCCTCACAGAACCATATCCTTATCTAATCACTGTGCCAAAACACAAGCACTTATAAACTCACCCTGCTGTCAACTTGCAACACTTTAAGTATCCAGTCACTATCCATGTACTTGTACAATGACTCAGGCATTAAGACATGCAGTGCTACAATCAAATGTGCACAATCTATGCAGTCATCTAACCACCTCCACACTACTGATTCACTCCTTCAATTACCCAGGTAGTACCCATGCAGTCCAGCAATCACACTGTCACTCTCCGTGCACTCCTCCAATCATCCAGCCAGTACCATGTCCTTATCTAATCAGTGCGCCAAAATCCAAGCACTTATAAATTCACCATGCTGTCAACTTACAGCACTCTAAGTATCCAGTCACTACCCATGTACTTGTACAATGACTCATGCCTTAACACATGCAGTGCTACAATCAAATGTGCACTATCCATGCAGTCCCCTAATCACGTACACACTACTGATTCAGTTCTCCAATTACACTTCTGCTATCATGCAGGCTCTACTGATGCACTCATATTATCACCATGCACTACTAATGCACTTTCAATCAATCATGCTCTACACATATACTCAAGGAATCTTTCAGACATTACCATGCAATTATTTTTCTTTTTTTAACCAGGTAAGGTAGTTCTGAAAAGAACTCTTTTTTTTCTTCTTTTTTGTTTTATATTTTTTCTGTATTTTTTAAACAATTTAGAATTTTTTTTAGTGGTTTTTAAAAAACTGGAAAAAAATAAACAGAGTAAACAGTTAACATTTGGAATTAAACATCATTCCAAAAACAACAAAAAAACAAAAACATTAACAGTGGTGGCTGCGTTGTGCTGCACAAACAGCATCCACTGACTGTTCGCCATAGCAAATAACTGTTTTATACGTAATGCAGTGCTGCTGCTGCAAGAAAGCAAATTTGGGCCTAATGTCCATAGGAACTGATGATGTTGAGGCTCCAGAAGTACTTGCAACAGCTGGTGGTGGATCTTTTCTTACACGTTTAAGCTCTTCCTGTGCAAGATTCCGGGGTTGAATGATCCGCAGATGCTTGTACATGCTTGCTGTACCGTTTGAATATTTGTTATCACTGCCTCGCGACAGGACCCTCTCACACAGCAAACAGGTCACCTTTCTAGTATTTTTTTTTTTTTTTTTTTTTTGAAACCGTTTATTTCAAAGTTCAAAGAATATACAAAGATGGGCCTACAACCTTCAGGCCGGCCGCTAGCGAACAAGAGGAGCATATGATACACACAGTAGAACACATGCTGCGGCAAAGGGAAACGTACAGGAGTTAGCAGCGTCGATGGCCACACCATCCGGACCCCACATAACAGTTTCTTTTTAACATAAATAACAACAAGAAAGCAAACCACAAGGCAACCCACAATCGAAAACAGCAGCATGTGCTCCCCTAGAAGGGGGACCCTACCGATCCATAGGAGTATCAAGGGGGGGAGAAGGTCAGGACAGGGACTGGGTGGACTCCGTACCCGGTACCGGAGCGCTAAACCGGCTAAGGGGACGGGGCAGGCGATGGATCGGGCAATAACGGCGGGGCACAGATTCCCCCGCGGTAGGCGTTCCAGGGGCCCCATACTTTCACCCATGTCCCTGGCTCACCTTTCTAGTATTGACCTTCTTCTCCCCAGCAGGAAAGCAAAAGAATTTCCATACAACTGATTCTGGCCTCTTCTTCGGTGGTTCCTCCTGCAAGACTTCTTCATCTGAAGAAAGATGAACTGGTTGTTCTCCAAATGCCATTGCTCCAAACAATTTTTTAAAGCACACCAAAAAAAATTTCAAAGATGTTCTGCAAGCAGAAGAGATGTCTCTCATAAGCTGCTGCAAACAGAATGATTAAAATGGGTGGGGCCCTTCCACTGTTACAATGGGAAATGTTATGAACCAATCAAATACTTTTTTTTAAGGTCACATGGGTGTCGCGGGACCAGTACGCAAGGAGACCGCACCTGACACGACTGCTCAAGAATATATTTAACAATAATATAAGTTTATTACAAGTACAAATATATTATTTTTATAAATAGTTTAGATAATCTCTTGCCCTGATATGTACATTAAAGTTACATACATACAGTTTCACAAGATAAAAAGTTTTACGGGATACGCATACCCGGCGCGACACAGCACGTATATGACGGCACGTGGGTCCCGCCACCGCGCACACATCGTCTACCGAACAGAGCACATGACTCGAACTCATACGTATATGACGTTTTACGGGGCCATGCGTCGCACACCTGTCGCATACCAATCGAGCACATGACGTGATCTCATACGACTATGACGTAACGCGGGGCCACGCAACCATCGCAACCCTTACGCGACTCCTTCACAACTTTTCCAATATGGCGGCTGCAATACGCTTACCGGGTGTGATAGGTGTGTGTAGGGTACGCAACTCCAATATTTTTTGAAGAATAAAAATATATATATATTAAAAGACAAAGGATATTACATAATTAAATAAAAATTAAAAAAATAATGGAAAATAACTATACAATATTACAGTTACAAAATATTTTTCTAAAAAAAAACTTGCAATTTCCAGAAAAGCATATAAGATTGTATAAATATTAAATTTACAAATTAGCATTTAAAAAACCTTTGGAATTCACTGAAAAAACCATAGGTTTCAGGGACGTAATAGTTAGAAATTAGCATTTAAAAATCCTTTGAAATTCACTGAAAAAAACATAGGTTTCAGGACCGTTATAGTTAGAAATTAGCATTTAAAAAACCTTAGAAATTCACTGAAAAAACCATAGGTTTCAGGGACATTATAGTTAGTTGGACATTTCACTCGTACAAAACCATAGAATTTCCCCTTCACCTAACTATAACTCACGCCCCCGCAATGCACTGCTGATGACGTCACATATTACATCATTCATGACATGGTCAGTGACATCACTGATGACATCTCAAATGACATCACTGATGACATCACTGATGACATCATCCACGTGATAATCTGATGCACCTTCTCACACTCTAATATAACCTTTGATACACCCACTTAAAAATGCAGACTACCATCTTCGAAACCATAGACACACCAATACTAGTTACTACATACCCACTTACTGATTCCTATGGCTATACACACATCCACTCATTCACCCATACAGTTACTCATACATGCAGTCACTCATCAATAGAGCTCTATCATATGCACTCATACAGCTATACAGACACTCACACACCACCACTCACCCACCCCATTAACTCACCAACACAGCTATACACACACTCACCCACCTATACAGCCCTTCACTGATGCACTCTTGTACCCATACACCCAGTGAATCACCCACTCACACATCTATGCATAGAGTCACACCCCCCACACACCTACACGGACACTCAGGCACCCATACAGATACTCAGACAACCAAACAATAACCCATATAGACAATCATGTAGCTACTCATCAACCCATGTGGCCACTTACACATTAACTAAGAAACTGATATAGACATTTACACAGTTTTCTCACTAACCCATGCATTCAGTAAGATACACTTAATCAGTCACTTATACAATCAGTCACACATCTACTAGATCATCCATACACACACTCATACACCCAGTCATTCTTCAAAACACCTTGGCATATATATAAAACATATTTAAACTTTATACAAACACACAGTCACTGGATGATGTCATCAGTGATGTCATCAGTGATGTCATTTGAGATGTCATCAGTAATGTCATCAGTGATGTCACTGACCATGTCATGAATGATGTAATATGTGATGTCATCAGCAGTGCATTGCTGGGGCGCGAGTTATACTTAGGTGAACTAACTATAATGGGGGAATTTCTATGGTTTTGGACGAGCGAAATGTCCAACTAACTATAACGTTCCTGAAACCTATGTTTTTTTCACTGAAAATATATATAAAAATTGGCATATTCTCAAAAGTGACAATATCATGGGGGAAGATATTCCAGATCACCCCATGATAACTTTCAAAAAGGCGAGATCACTTAAGGATAGGCTAGTCAGTAGTCATCTAGTGAAACAACCTACTATACAGGGCACTCTGAAAGACATGCAGGGTTTCTTTCCCTGCGGTAAGTGCAAGGCCTGCTCAAATAGCAAGAGGGTTTTGACATACACAGTGCCTGATGTGAATCTTAAAAAACCTATCCTCAAGTTTCTAACCTGTAGCACATCCTATGCAGTTTATTGCCTTGTCTGTCCGTGTGGACTGCTGTACATAGGCAGTACCATTCATGCATTAAAGATTCGTATTTTAGAGCACAGGAGAGCAATATTGAAGAGTGACGCCTCATATCCAGTAGCAAGGCATTATGATGACAAACATCCTAACAGTAGAAACTTTTTACAGTTTTTTGGCCTTGACTATATTCCAGATAACATCAGAGGAGGGGATCGTCTTAAAAAGCTACGCAGGTTAGAATCACGCTATATTATAGACTTACAAACCAAATCCCCTCGTGGCTTGAATAGTAATGAGGAACTATCGGTACACCTGGGATCCTAGTAAAGAGTTGATTATGGTAACAGTAACATCAATGTAAATGTGTCGTGTGTGGTGGGGCAATGACCACTATGGTAAGCTTTTAACGTTGCCTTTTTCAGTTATTTTTTCTGCTTTTGTAGAAAATTAGTTGGGCAGTAAGGCCGATTCACGGTTTGATTGATGGCAATGCCGATACACGGCTTGATTTTGTGCAGTAGAGCAGATGCCAGAAAGCGTAAGCCGATACACGGCTTTATGAGTCAATATTTACGCAAAATTGTTGTTCAAAATATTGATGTGCTGGTACTTGAGACAATATGCCTTTATCATGTTTGCTAATTTTGACAATTCTGTAATTTGCATTAATTTGCATGTACCCAGTATGCATGTGTATATGTTTATTTATTCATATACTTGATTTTGAACACATTTCAAAATGGCGCTGCATTATCTGTGCACTTTACGCTGTCCTCTTTCTATGATAAAATCCATGATGCATTGAAAGATTCAAATAATGGCGTTTTACGGTGTGCTGTGAACACCGAGGAAGGCAGATCGCCGAAACGCGTCTGTTCTGGGAATAAATCTCGTTGACACGCTACCCTTGAGTGCTTAATTCTTTACGACTAGAGAATTCTGGAGCGATAATATATATATATATATATATATATATATATATTCACTGAAAAAACCATGGGTTTCACACACGTTATAGTTAGGAATTAGCATTTAAAAAACCTTAGAAATTCAGTGAAAAAACCATAGGTTTCACACACGTTATAGTTAGGAATTAGCATTTAAAAAACCTTAGAAATTCAGTGAAAAAACCATAGGTTTCACACATGTTATAGTTAGCTGGACATTTTACTCGTAAAAAACCAATGAAATTCCCCCGTTATAGTTAGTTCAGCTAACTATAACTCGCGCGCCCGCAATGCACTGCTGATGACGTCACATATTACATCACTCATGACATGGTCAGTGACATCACTCATGACATCACTGATGACATCTCAAATGACATCACTGATGACCTCACTGATGACATCATCCAGTGAATGTGTGTTTTTCTGAAAATTAAATATGTTTTATATATGTATATCTCAAGGTCGATGGAAGAAT
Organism: Triturus cristatus; assembly: GCF_964204655.1. Lineage (NCBI taxonomy): Eukaryota > Metazoa > Chordata > Amphibia > Caudata > Salamandridae > Triturus > Triturus cristatus. The sequence goes on along the minus strand of NC_140592.1, from coordinate 761,890,507 downwards.
AAATGGGTATATTACTGTCTAAATGGATGATTTCTTTTTGAAAAATTGATTGTGTAACTGACTGATTAAGTGTATCATAGTGAATACATGGCTTAGTGAGTAATGTTTAAATATATAAATATCTGTATCATTTTTTCACTTTGTGTATAAGTGGCTGCATGGGTTGGTGAGTAGCTACATGGGTGTCTATATAGGTTATTAGTTGGTTTTTTGAGTATCAGTATGAGTGTCTGCATGGTTTGGTGGGGGGTATTACGTAGTGCATAGGTGCATGAATGAGTGACTCACTGTTTGTATGTGTTGAACAGAGCATGTGTGCAGGACTGCATGGGTGGATGTGTGTGTGTATGGGTGTGTTAGTGAGTGAATGACTGTCTCAATAGTGTCTTTATGAGTAACTACATATGTTTAAAACTAGTATATGTGACTATTGGTTTATATATGTGAGTATATGTGAGAGTGAGAGATTGAAAGAGTTCCTGTATGAATAAGTATGTATTTCTATAAGTGATTGTTTAAAAGACTAAGTATGTGTAAGTTTCCGTAGACGTAAGTGTGGTGGTGTGTGTATAACTGTATATGCAAGTAAATGTATGTTTGATTCTTTATTAGCATGAGTGACTATGTGTGTGAGTAGCTCTATGGATGAGTGGCATTGTGTAACAGGATGTATAGGTGTATGAGTACATATGATAAGTGAGTACATGTATGAGTGACTGTATTGGACTGTTGGTGAATGAGTGGATGTGTATGTGGATCTTAGAATTACTGAAGAGGTTGTTGTAACTGTTATTGGTATGTCCATTCTTATGTAAATTTTAGTCTCTATTTTTGAATGTGTGTATCAAAGGTTTTATTAGGGGAAGAGGAGGTCTGCCACTCTATCACAAGGATGATGTCATCAGTGAGGTCATCAGTGATGTCATTTGAGATGTCATCAGTGATGTCATGAGTGATATCACTGACCATGTCATGAGTGATGTAATATGTGACGTCATCAGCAGTGCATTGCGGGCGCGCGAGTTATAGTTAGCTGAACTAACTATAACGGGGGAATTTCATTGGTTTTTTACGAGTAAAATGTCCAGCTAACTATAACATGTGTGAAACCTATGGTTTTTTCACTGAATTTCTAAGGTTTTTTAAATGCTAATTCCTAACTATAACGTGTGTGAAACCTATGGTTTTTTCACTGAATTTCTAAGGTTTTTTAAATGCTAATTCCTAACTATAACGTGTGTGAAACCCATGGTTTTTTCAGTGAATTTGCAAGGTTTTTTAAATGCTAATTGTTTTTTTTTCTTCTATTTTTTTTAACATATTTTTATTTTAATTTTCTTACCTTTTATAAAGACTATGGTTAAATTTTTAAAATTCTTTAATATGTTTTTTTTTAATATATTTTTTAAAATAAACATGTAAAATTTATTTGCAGTACATTTTTTTTTTTTTTTTTATTATTTTTTTAGTACGCGTACCGTAAGCTTACGGTAAGCGTACGGTTTACGCAACGCCCGTAATTTTTCTACGCTGCTTGCGTATAGTTACGCAATTTGCGTAGCCGCGCGTACTCCGCGTGGGACGCGTGCGCGCGTACGCTACACGCGCACGTTACGCGGAAGTGTCGGGTAGTGACTGTTATGCGCATGCGCGCAAGCGCGCGTCTTTTTTACGCGCATGCGCACTTTTGCCGTAAGCGTACCGTAAGCGTACCGTAAGCGTACGGTAGGTCATGTGATCATGAAACACAACTTTTGATTGGTTGAAACTACTTTCAGTTCTAGAACTCTCCTACACCACACCCATTCCCCTCATTTCTGCTTGTGATCCCTTAGAAGAAGGAGCTGGGTTGTCTTTGTGATACGATGGCAGAACAGCAGAGCTCTTCTGAGAGTGAGGCTAGCAGCACTACATTCCAGCAAGGGCAACCAGCCTTAGTGATGCTGAATGTATTTGCATTACAGACTGAAACCTGAAAACCCCACTCGCTTCTAAATACTGTGCATGATTCTACATGGAAAGCAGCTGGGTGTGTGCTAAGAGTCTGCTTCTTCCCCCAAAAAATCGCTCCCCCTTTTTCCTACTAATGCAACTGTGAAATCACCAGAGCAAAACGCATTAAATCTCTGCCTGTAATTCCTATTTCCACACAGAGCCATGTTTTCACATTAGTCCCAAAACGAAATTTCTTTGCCAATTTGAATGCACACTTACTGCTCTTTTTTTTTGGCAAGTTAAAATCACTTTTACAGACTGACACATTATGAAACCACTTTTCAGTTTTTTTAAAAAGCCCATGTCCAAACTGCTTTTTCAGACCACCACCATGTGTAACCTGGGTGGCTGCCTACATTCCAGCAAGGGCAACCAGCCTTAGTGATGCTGAATGTATTTGCATTACAGACTGAAACCTGAAAACCCCACTCGCTTCTAAATACTGTGCATGATTATACATGGAAAGGAGCTGGGTGTGTGCTAAGAGTCTGCTTCTTCCTCCAAAAAATCGCTCCCCCTTTTTCCTACTAATGCAACTGTGAAATCACCAGAAAAAAACGCAATAAATCTCTGCCTGTAATTCCTATTTCCACACAGAGTCATGTTTTCACATTAGTCCCAAAACGAAATTTCTTTGCCAATTTGAAAGCACACTTACTGCTCTTTTTTTTTGGCAAGTGAAAATCACTTTTACAGACTGACACATTATGAAACCACTTTTTTGATTTTTTTAAATGCACATGTCCAAACTGCTTTTTCAGACCACCACCATGTGTAACCTGGGTGGCTGCCTACATTCCAGCAAGGGCAACCAGCCTTAGTGATGCTGAATGTATTTGCATTACAGACTGAAACCTGAAAACCCCACTCGCTTGTAAATACTGTGCATGATTATACATGGCAAGCAGATGGGTGTGTGCTAAGAGTCTGCTTCTTCCCCCAAAAAATCGCTCCCCCTTTTTCCTACTAATGCAACTGTGAAATCACCAGAAAAAAACGCAATAAATCTCTGCCTGTAATTCCTATTTCCACACAGAGTCATGTTTTCACATTAGTCCCAAAACGAAATTTCTTTGCCAATTTGAAAGCGCACTTACTGCTCTTTTTTTTTGGCAAGTGAAAATCACTTTTACAGACTGACACATTATGAAACCACTTTTTTGATTTTTTTAAATGCACATGTCCAAACTGCTTTTTCAGACCACCACCATGTGTAACCTGGGTGGCTGCCTACATTCCAGCAAGGGCAACCAGCCTTAGTGATGCTGAATGTATTTGCATTACTGAGTCCAACCTGAAAACCCCACTCGCTTGTAAATACTGTGCATGATTATACATGGCAAGCAGATGGGTGTGTGCTAAGAGTCTGCTTCTTCCCCCAAAAAATCGCTCCCCCTTTTTCCTACTAATGCAACTGTGAAATCACCAGAAAAAAACGCAATAAATCTCTGCCTGTAATTCCTATTTCCACACAGAGTCATGTTTTCACATTAGTCCCAAAACGAAATTTCTTTGCCAATTTGAATGCACACTTACTGCTCTTTTTTTTTGGCAAGTTAAAATCACTTTTACAGACTGACACATTATGAAACCACTTTTCAGTTTTTTTAAAAAGCCCATGTCCAAACTGCTTTTTCAGACCACCACCATGTGTAACCTGGGCGGCTGCCTACATTCCAGCAAGGGCAACCAGCCTTAGTGATGCTGAATGTATTTGCATTACAGACTGAAACCTGAAAACCCCACTCGCTTCTAAATACTGTGAATGATTATACATGGAAAGGAGCTGGGTGTGTGCTAAGAGTCTGCTTCTTCCCCCAAAAAATCGCTCCCCCTTTTTCCTACTAATGCAACTGTGAAATCACCAGAAAAAAACGCAATAAATCTCTGCCTGTAATTCCTATTTCCACACAGAGTCATGTTTTCACATTAGTCCCAAAACGAAATTTCTTTGCCAATTTGAAAGCACACTTACTGCTCTTTTTTTTTGGCAAGTGAAAATCACTTTTACAGACTGACACATTATGAAACCACTTTTTTGATTTTTTTAAATGCACATGTCCAAACTGCTTTTTCAGACCACCACCATGTGTAACCTGGGTGGCTGCCTACATTCCAGCAAGGGCAACCAGCCTTAGTGATGCTGAATGTATTTGCATTACAGACTGAAACCTGAAAACGCCACTCGCTTGTAAATACTGTGCATGATTATACATGGCAAGCAGATGGGTGTGTGCTAAGAGTCTGCTTCTTCCCCCAAAAAATCGCTCCCCCTTTTTCCTACTAATGCAACTGTGAAATCACCAGAAAAAAACGCAATAAATCTCTGCCTGTAATTCCTATTTCCACACAGAGTCATGTTTTCACATTAGTCCCAAAACGAAATTTCTTTGCCAATTTGAAAGCACACTTACTGCTCTTTTTTTTTGGCAAGTGAAAATCACTTTTACAGACTGACACATTATGAAACCACTTTTTTGATTTTTTTAAATGCACATGTCCAAACTGCTTTTTCAGACCACCACCATGTGTAACCTGGGTGGCTGCCTACATTCTAGCAAGGGCAACCAGCCTTAGTGATGCTGAATGTATTTGCATTACTGAGTCCAACCTCAAACCCTTAAACTATTCTTTTTTTTTCCAGTACACCTTAATTTATCGTGAAAACATAGTCCATATTATTTTACATGTTCCTCACATTTAAATTTCTCCCAAAACAGAAAATGATAAACGCAACTTCAACAAAAAGAATTTCCATTTCTATTATTCATTTCTTAATTTACCATATACATCTCCTCTCAAACTCTAACCTCACCTTTAAAATTAGTTAGTTGTGAAAGAAATGTGGCACTCAAACAGCAGATTATCAGAGCCAGGATCTCTGTTCTGTTCACCTCTCTCCTCTCAGCAGAACCAGATAATGGCAAACTTTCCCTCTATTTTTCCACACATATACATGTAAGTTTCAAATCTCAGTGCTTCCCCCTTTTTTTCAAATGTAATCACACATTTCTATTGGTTGAAAACCAACCCTTTTCCAAAAGTACCCTGCCCCCAACTTGACTTCTGCCTAGTACCCTTCCCCCAACTTGACTTCTGCCTGCTACCATAGCAACAGCTCATGGAACACTGCTGTGTGGAGTTAGGTCAGAAGTTCGCCACACAATGTTTCAATTCCACAGAGCAAGAGTGCTTGACTTTTCAAACCTAACAGCAAATCCATAGTACTGTTCTTTGGTAACACATTTTTTTGTACCAATACAAAACATGCTTCTATTAATTTACACATACAGCCTAGTTTTTATTCTAGAATGGTATGAAACAGCCAATCAGTTCTTTTTGTTTTGAAAAAAATATGTATGCCTCCATTTCCAAACTGTCTTTCTTTTCATAATGCCATTCTACTGAAAGACACCTCCTGAGTGCATCCAGTTCTCCTTTGAAGATGTTCACAGTGTGGATTGTAGGGCACAGCTATGTCTTCTGGAGTGAAAAGTTTGCAGAGAAAACAGATATGGTGAGAGACCTTGCTTTGCCAAATGTAGACATTAAATGGATTGGTCAGAGAGGGTTAAAGTGGCACCAATTGATGCCATTGGTGAAATCCTTCATGCAAATCCAACACCCTGACCTCATAATAGTGCACTGTGGTGGCAATGACCTAGGCACTTTGACTGGGGTAGGTCTGGAAATGCTTATGAAGGACACCTTTGCACAACTGTTTTCACTTTTCCCTAAAACTGCCTTTGTGTTTTCCAACATATGCCAAAGGCAAAAATGGAACTGGTCCAATAATTTCTGTCCGCAGATTGACAAAGCAAGAAAGCACGTCAACAAATCTGTTTCTGCTTTCCTCCGTGACTATGGTATGGGTGCCATTTACCACAACAACTTGCGTTATGACATGCAAGACATTTATAGAGGAGATGGTGTGCACTTCAATGATGAAGGGAACAGAGTCTTCCTCTTGAACCTTAGACTCTGCATCGGTACTAACTTGTAGGTACCACTAACAAAATGACTTCATAAACACAACAGCTCTTTTTAGAGCTCCCTAATATCTAAACTCTTAAATCTGCATTTCATTTCTTTTTTAATTTATTTTTTCTTCCGTACGCTTACCGTAAGCTTACCGTACGCGTACCCCGTGATTTTTTTAAAAATCAATAAATGTTTTCTTTGTACTTTACAGTCCTTCTTTGACCCCCTCACAAATGTAAGGGGGTCTGTAACTCTCCTCATTGCCCCCTTTTCTTGTTTTCACTCTTTTTTTTCTGAGTGAAACACACAAAATGGCGGCCGCCGCTTCCTGGTTTCGGCCGATTCGAATGTTTACTAAGATCTAACAGCCAATCAGAATCTCGCTCGCGCACGCCACCGTACGCGTACGGTAAGCGTACCGTAAGCGTACCGTAAGCGGGCTCAGATATATATATTGATTTAAAGGCTATTTTCTCAGAATCTACTGAACAGATTTACACCAAACCTACAAAAGGCACTTCCTTGACCTACGGACTACCTCTCTGCCAAATTTCTAGTAATTCTGTTCAGCCGTTCGGGCTGTAGCTCGTTCTAAAGGTCCTATGGAAAAATGCATGGGAAAAACGCGTTTTGGGACCCCCCTTTTATCTCAGCCCCTGCTTGACGAATCCCCCCGAGACTTTCAGGGTAGGAGCGGAGCGTAGCGCCCCACCTATTTTGAGAAATTCGCGAGGATTCATCGACCGGCGCCAAAGTTATTCAAAATAGAATGTTGCGGATTTCCTATGGAAAAGGGGTCCTAACTATAACTACCTACTGGCGACCGCCAGTAGGTAATATATATATATATATATATATATATATATATATATATATACATATATATATATATATATATATATATATATATATATATATATATATAGATATATATTCACTGAAGAAACCATAGGTTTCAGGGGCGTTATAGTTAGCTGGACTTTTCACTCGTACAAAACCATTGAAATTCCCCCGTTATAGTTAGTTCAGCTAACCATAACTCGCACGCCCGCAATGCACTGCTGATGACGTCACATATTACATCACTCATGACATGGTCAGTGACATCACTGATGACATCACTGATGACATCTCAAATGACATCACTGATTACATCATCCAGTGAATGTGTATTTTTCTGAAAATTAAATATGTTTTATATATGTATATCTCAAGGTCGATGGAAGAATAAATGGGTATATTAGTGTCTAAATGGATGATTTGTTTTTGAAAAATTGATTGTATAACTGACTGATTAAGTGTATCTTAGTGAATACATGGCTTAGTGAGTAATGTTTAAATATGTAAATATCTGTATCAGTCTCTCACTTTGTGTATAAGTGGCTGCATGGGTTGGTGAGTAGCTACATGAGTGTCTATATAGGTTATTAGTTGGTTTTTTGAGTATCAGTGTGAGTGTCTGAGTGTCTGTATGGTTCGGTGGGGGTATTACGTAGTGCATAGGTGCATGAATGAGTGACGCACTGTTTGTATGTGTTGAAGACAGCATGTGTGCAGGACTGTATGGGTGGATGAGTGTGTGCATGGGTGTGTTAGTGAGTGAATGACTGTCTCAATAGTGTCTTTATGAGTAACTACATATGTTTTAAACTAGTATATGTGACTATTGGTGTATATAAGTGAGTATATGTGAGAGTGAGAGATTGGAAGAGTTCCTGTATGAATAAGTATGTGTTTCTATAAGTGATTGTTTAAAAGACTAAGTATGTGTAAGTTTCTGTAGAAGTAAGTGTGGTGGTGTGTGTATAACTGTATATGCAAGTAAATGGATGTTTGATTCTTTATTAGCATGAGTGACTATGTGTGTGAGTAACTCTATGGATGAGTGGCGTTGTGTAACAGGATGTATAGGTGTATGAGTACATATGATGAGTGAATACATGTATGAGTGATTATATAGGACTGTTGGTGAATGAGTGGATGTGTATGTGGATCGTAGAATTACTGAATAGGTTGTTGTAACTGGCATTGGTATGTCCATTGTTTTGAAAATTTTAGTTTCTATTTTTGAATGTGTGTATCAAAGGTTATATTAGGGGGAGAGGAGGTCTGCCACTCTATCACAAGGATGATGTCATCAGTGATGTCATCAGTGATGTCATTTGAGATGTCATGAGTGATGTCACTGACCATGTCATGAGTGATATAATATGTGACATCATCAGCAGTGCATTGCGGGCGCGCGAGTTATAGTTAGCTGAACTAACTATAACGGGGGAATTTCAATGGTTTTGTACGAGTGAAAGTCCAGCTAACTATAACGCCCCTGAAACCTATGGTTTCTTCAGTGAATTTCTAAGGTTTTTTAAATGCTAATTCCTAACTATAACATGCCTGAAACCTATGGTTTTTTCAGTGAATTTCAAAGGTTTTTTAAATGCTAATTTCTAACTATGCCTACAGAGATAGGACATGTGAAGAAAGAAGAAAAAACGCACAGAAAGAAAAAAAAGAAATGCAGAAAAAAGCAACAGAAGTCCTCAAAGATGAAGAAAAGTGCAGGAAGAAGGATAACGTGCAGAAAGAACAAACAGAAGAGCAGAAAGAAGCCTTGTTGCAAAATCATCCTGTACCCTCAACTTTTTCAGACGGATACTGGTGGTAACTGAGTCTGACTAACCAGTCCTAGAGCCAGGGCTATGTTAAAAGACACTCAGAATACAGTGAAAATACCTACATACACTAGGGAACACTTTGCGTTGGGGTCCCCCTGTGATTAGCATGACCTTCTCTGTAAGCCACTAGTATGTAATAGGGCAGGGGATTAAAACTACAGCTTAAAACGCGCCACAGGGCGTGTTTGCACACGTCACCTCAGGCCCCGTCCCCTCCCTTCCCCACTGTGTAAACACACCCTGTGGCCGTTTTAAGTTGGGAGATTAAGTCCCCTTAAATCCTGAGGGTCCCTAGGCTCCAACTACACCACTAGGTACCTCCAGTAAGCGCCACAGAGCTGCGTTGCAGAGAGATGTAAAAAGGGGCACGGCCTAGACCACCTCTCTGCAACGCAGCTCAGTGGCGCTTACTGGAAGCACCTGGTGGGCTAGTTGGCCCCCAAGGTCCCTCAGGATTGAAGGGTAATTATTTCCCCAACTTAAAACGCGCCACAGGGCGTGTTTGCACACGTTAACTCAGGCCCTGTCCCCTCCCTTCACCACTGTGTAAACACGCCCTGTGGCCGTTTTTAGTTGGGAGATTAAGTTCATTTGAATCCTGAGGATTCCTAGGGTCCAACTAGCCCACTAGGTACCTCCAGTAAGCGCCACAGAGCTGCGTTGCAGAGAGGTGTAAAAAGTGGCACGGCCTGGACCACCTCTCTGCAACGCAGCTCAGTGGCGCATACTGGAAGCACCTGGTGGGCTAGTTAGCCCCCAGGAGCCCTCAGGATTGAAGTGGAATTATTTCCCCAACTTAATATGCGACATAGGGCGTGTTTGCACACGTCACCTCAGGCCCCGTCCCCTCCCTTCCCCACTGTGTAAACACGCCCTGTGGCCGTTTTAAGTTGGGAGATTAAGTCCCCTTGAATCCTGAGGGTCCCTATGGTCCAACTAGCCCACTAGGTACCTCCAGTAAGCACCACAGTGCTGCGTTGCAGAGAGGTGTAAAAAGTGGCACGGCCTGCACCACCTCTCTGCAACGCAGAGCAGTGGCGCTTACTGGAAGCACCTGGTGGACTAGTTGGCCCCCAGGGTCTCTCAGGATTGAAAGGGAATTATTTCCCCAACTTAAAACGCACCACAGGGCGTGTTTGCACACGTCACCTCAGGCCCCGTCCCCTCCCTTCACCACTGTGTAAACGCGCCATGTGGCCGTTCTAAGTTGAGAGATTAAGTCCCCTTGAATCCTAAGGGTCCCTAGGGTCAAACTAGCCCACTAGGTACCTCTAGTAAGCGCAACAGAGCTGCGTTGCATAGAGGTGTAAAAAGGGGCGTGGCCTCAGAACACCTGTCTGCAACGCAGCTCCCTGGCGCATACTGGAGATACCTGTTGGGCTAGTTGGCCCTCAGGGACCCTCAGTATTGAAGGGGAATTAATTCCCCAACTTACAACTGGCCTGGGGGAGCATTTGCAGAGTGCTGCAAGGAGGGGGCGTGGCCTCCGGCGCAATGCCGGTCTTTTATTTTTTAAGGAGGGCTGTGTGGCCCCCCTTCTTTTTCTAATTTATTGGCCCTGGGGACCCCATCCCCAGGGCCTACACCCTAATTTTTTTTGTTGAAAAAAATTTATTTGGAAGGGGGCCACGTGGCCCCCCTCCCAAGACCTTAATCAGCCCCAGGGACCCCAACCCCCGGGTCATGGCCTTTTTTTTTTCAATTCTTTAGGAGGGGGGCTGCGTTGCCCCCCTCCTCGGGCCACTTATAGCCCCGGGGACCCCATCCCCCGGGGCCGGCCTTTGTTTTTTTTCTTTTTTTTTTTTTAAATACATTTATAGAAACACCTAGGACATGCTGGACAAACCGTATGTACCTATCACCATGACGATTTGTGTGATATTCATTAAAAGGTGACTATGCATACAATGAATCCACGTGGAATGTATTTACACCGCTAGTGAAGCTCTGACGTGTCTGACGCCCTACCGTGCCTAATCCCGGCGCCCCCGCAGATGGGTACTCTCCAAGTAGACACCCTTGTCATTTATTTATACAAACATGGGTAGCTATTGACGGGCACATTTAATACACACGTACACCAAGCCATTCAAAGGGGATTCGACAAAAATTCGACCAAACTATGCAAGAAACCCCCTCACGGTTAATAAAACAGACATCCACCGCCGGATGTGTAATACTTTTTATTTTACTCTCTGCAAAGGAGACGAACCTCACTTGAGAGTCACAGCGTGCTCCTGGCTGAGCCCAATGTTGTGTTACACCCACCAGTGCCCCCGAGTGCCACACACCTCTGTGTTGTATTCCAACAGCTGGTGCGTATGCTATGACACTCTCTAGCCCATGTGCACTGTAACACCACCCCGTGAATATGTCATGCCACACTTGCCTTCGCACGGATTATATTGCCCCATCTAACGTGCCTTCCTCGATGCCTATGTTATAACACACAGCGCTATGCCATACATATTACAATCTGGGATCCATATCTTTGTCACAGTGCATATGCAACGTTGCACTCCCCAGCACATATTTTATATTACAACTTTAGAGACTAGTTAGGTTACACAACACTGCCCTGTGCATATTACACTCCAAGGCGCATGTCGCATAGCACGCGCTAGTGCCTGTGCTATCTCGCGCTCTCCAATGAATCTGTCATTGCGTACAATGTATTGCATATTATATTTCACGCCCCGGTTCATCTTTTTGGTGCATAGTTTATACCATATCAAGTTTTCATTTTCAATCGTGCTCTTATGTTGTATATAACACTGCGTCCACCTACCCTTTTCACGGGCATTACATTTTGCGATGGGGGGTGGAGGGTCTGGGGATGTTTCTGCCAAGTGAGCCCGGAGTCACAGTCACAAACGTCCTCTTCTTCCTGAATAAAAGTGAGATTATGCTGCATACTTGTTCATATTTTAAGTAGTTCGCACAGACACACATTTTAAAAACAATAATAACTAATACCCACCTTCTCAGAACAGTTAGCTTGCTGCCCCATCCACCTCCTCCCTATCCTCTGATGTCTGAATCCATGGACTAGCCTCCTCCCTCCTGCCATGCATGGTCTGATGTGCTGCCACTGCCCTCCATTTAGCATGATTTACCAGTCCACTCCTCCTGCCCTCCATTGCCCAATTCTATGGCCCATCATTGACCTCCTGCTTAGCCTCTGTGCTTAGCTTGCTGCCCCTATTCTCCTTCCCCGTGCCCTCCAATGTCTTTGTGCATGCCCCTGCTCCATCCTTTTTGCCCACCATGTTCCATGGACCTGCCACTCCTATCTGCTCTGAGTGTTCTGTTGAGCTGCCACTCCCCTCCCACCTGCCTAGCATTGTCAGATGACTGTAACCTGTCCCTGCCACCTCCAAACTGCCTGTCCACATGCCATGCTCCTATCCCCTTCCTCCTGTCCTCCATGGTCCATTTTACTGCCACACCCTTCTGCCCTCACTGGTCTGTTGTGCTGCAACTGCTCCTCCTGCCTGCCCCGTGCGGTCTGTTGTGAGGCCCCTTCCCCTGAACTCTCTTGTCTTTGACCAGGTCTTGACCCTCCCTTCTATCCTCCATGGTCCTTTGTGCATGCCCCTGCACCCTTCTTCTTGCCCATCATAGCCATTGTGCTGCCACTAACCCTCCCGCTTGCCATGCATGGTCTTCTGTGCTGCCATGGCCCCTCCCACCTTCCCTCCATGGTCTGTGTGTATGCCATCATAGTCTCACTGTTGCTCTCTATGGTGTGTCTTGTTTCTAGTGCCCATCCTGCCTGACCTCCATGGTCATCTTGCTGCACCTGCCCTGCCCCCTTGCCCCCAGCCCTCTGTTTCCATGTGCAGACCCCTATTTCCTCCCTCCTGGCTTGTCTGTTCCATTGTAATGCCCCTGATCCGTCCCTCCTGCCCTTTATGGTCTGTTATGCTGCAGCTTTCTCTCCTGTCTGTCCATTATGGTCAGTTAGCTACCATTGCCTCTCTCCCCTCTGTTCTCTGTTGTCCATGTGCATGGTCCTGTCCCCTCCCTATTGCTTTCTATGGATTGTTGTGTTGCACTCCCATCTCGCATGCCCTGTGTGGTGTATTGTGCTGCTGCAAACCCTAATGCCTGCCCTGTAGGGTCAGTTTGGTGCACCGCTCCATGTCCCTCCTGTCCATGTCCCTACCCCAATTCCTCCTGCCTACCATGATCCAATGTACCATACTTGCGAACATTTTGAACTTGGTAAGAGGGAGATTTTGAAAAGAAACTGGGGTATTGATTTTCCCCTTTGAGTTACATTGAAAAAGAGGAGATTGTAGACAGGATTCAGATCAAATAAAGCCCGTTTGAGCTTAAAAACATTGGACGTTTCCTGGCTGAAACGGGTCTGTTGGCATGTATGGTTGTACTACCACTGCCTCTTCCTTCTGCCCACAATGGTCTATTATATTGCCACAGCCTCTCTTGCCAGTCCTGTATTGTTGGTTTGTTGCCCCTGCCCCCCTTTCCACTGCCCTCCATAGTCTGTTGTGCTGCCACTGCCCTTCCTGCCTGCCCAGTGTGGTCAAATTGTTGCCTCTCCACTCTCCTACCTGCCTTCAATTTTCAGAGTCCGTGCCCCTGGCCTCTGCCTCTCAACAGTATCCTAATGAACAACTAGATTGCTAACATTCTATATTTATTACAAAAGTGTGGAACGCCTGACGTCATCTTGATGTAATCAAAACTGTAATACCTAGAGCATTTCCGTTAGAAATTACATATATGAGAGGGTCTTATATGCATCAAAATTATGGTTAGTGCTCTAAAAAACTAAAATGAGGACATATTTTCTGAGTTTTCAAATAGCGACAAATAACTTTTAAATTATATGCAATCTTTATGTTTTTTTTATCCAGTTGACCACTTGATTAAATGTTGCACTTAGGGGAGAGGATGTGGTGTTACTTCCAGAGCTGCAGACTTTGCAACTGGGGAACCAGGTTGGAGTTTCTGCTTCAGCTCAACATTCTGTGATTCTGGTCAAATCACTTAATCTCCCCATGTCTATTACCAAAATGAATTTGATCTTGTGTGATGTAACCAATGCTCATGTAAAGCACTCCAATACCTGACAAGTCTGCACTATATAAAACTGCAAATACACAAAAAAATAAGTGTTTTGCACACTTCTGTCATTGGGCTACATGTGGGCTACATCTGGGTGATATTTGTGCTGCATTTGGGCTCTTTTGTCTCTGGTGGCCATCTTGGGAGATTTATTTGTTATGAAGTTTCCTAATTTCCTCATTTACTGCAGTCTCCTCAGTAGGAAATGCTTTCAGTATTTTACTTTGATTCCATCAAGAAGGTTTTCAGATATGTCACACATTTGCCATAAATTCAGAATGTTAGCACTCTAGTTGCTCATTAGATCACTGTAGTAAAGCTACTGCTCACCACAGAAGTCTGCTGCTTGTATTAAAAGTGCATGTTTCAGTCTGCATATCAGAATTTTTTTATGAAATAGAAGAGGATTTGAGAAGTCATTCAAAATGTGCCCTAATTTTTCTTTCTTCAGCACTAATCATAATTTCTATGGCAAAATTAACCCCCTCATTGTGTTCCTTTTTAAATTAAATGTTTTAAGTGTTACCAGTTTATTCCAATCAAGATGGCTTCAGGTGTGCCATACTTTTGTCATAAGTAAGACAGTAAGCGCTCTAGTTGTTCGTTAGAACACTCTGGGACATTCTGTCATTGGGCTATACTTGGGCTACATCTGGGTGATATGTGGGCTACATTTGGGCTCTTTTGTCTCTGGTGGCCATCTTGGGAGATTTATTTGTTATGAAGTTTCCTAATTTCCCCATTTACTGCAGTCACCTCAGTAGGAAATACTTTCAGTTTTTTACTTTGGTTCCATCAAGAAGACATTCAGATGTGTCACACATTTTCCATAAATTCTGAATGTTAGCACTCTAGTTGCTCATTAGATCACTGTAGTAAAGCTACTGCTCACCAGGGAAGTCTGCTGCTGGTATTCAAAGTGCACATTTCTGTCTGCATGTCAGAATATTTTTATGAAATAGAAGAGGATTTGAGAAGTCAAAATGTGCCCTTATTTTTCTTTCTGCAGCACTAATCATAATTTCTATGGCAAAATGAACCCCTTCATTTTGTTCCTTTGTAAATTAAATGTTTTAATTGTTACCACTTTATTCCAATCAAGATGGCTTCAGGTGTGCCATACTTTTGTCATAAGTAAGACTGTTAGCGCTCTAGTTGTTCGCTGGGAACACTCTGGGACATTCTGTCATTGGGCTATATTTGGGCTACATCTGGGTGATATTTGTGCTACATTTGGGCTCTTTTGTCTCTGGTGGCCATTTTGGGAGACTTATTTGTTATGAAGTTTCCTAATTTCCTCATTTACTACAGTCTCCTCAGTAGGAAATACTTTCAGTTTTTTACTTTGATTCCATCAAGAAGGCATTCAGATGTGTCATACATTTGCCATACATTCAGAATGTTAGCACTCTAGTTGCTCATTAGATCACTGTAGTAAAGCTACTGCTCACCAGGGAAGTCTGCTGCTGGTATTGAAAGTGCATGTTTCAGTCTGCATGTCAGAATTTTTTAATGAAATAGAAGAGGATTTGAGAAGTCACTCAAAATGTGCCCTATTTTTTCTTTCTGCAGCACTAATCATACTTTCTATGGCAAAATGAACCCCCTCATTTTGTTCCTTTTTAAATTAAATGTTTTAAGAGTTACCACTTTATTCTAATCCAGATGGCTTCAGGTGTGCAATACGTTTGTCATAAGTAGGACTGTTAGCGCTCTACTTGTTCTTTAGAACACTCTGGGAAGCTGCAGTAGAACACAAAGGAATCAACTGACAGTCTCTGCCCTTGTTGGATGTACATGTTTTACGGAGAATGTCAGACTTCATTCTCACATGACTGAGAAAGATAATGTGAATTTACAGAAAATATGCTCTCAGTTTAGCTTATAGATCACCTTCCAGACCTCTGTGGGAAAAGCATGAGAAAATAGCTTTCTCTCAAACATGATTCATGATATCACAGCATAAGGCTTTTTCACATGGTAAAATCACCTTAGAACACACCACAATTCCTCAAATGAGTATGGTACCATCAACAAATGATTTATAATGTAACTAAAGTCTTAAAACCTTCTATTAACTGCAATGCTTTTTAATGAGGTGCTATCATGTATATTGGTCCCAAGATGGCTGCCAACACTTCTTGGATGAAGTACTGACAGCCAATCAGATCTCACGATGAGATGTGTGGTTAGGCTCCGCCCAGATATATCTATCTTTTTAACTCTAATTTTCTCAGGATCTACTGAACGGATTTACACCATTTAAGTAAAAGGCACGAGTCTGAACTGAGGACTACCTCTTTGCCAAATTTGGTGTAATTCCGTTCAGCAGTTCAGGCTGTAGCTGCGTCAACAGGTCCTATGAAAAAATGCATGGGGAAAACGTGTTTTGGGACCCCCCTTTTTTCTCGGCCCCTACTTGATGAATCACCGTGAAATTTTCAGGATAGGAGCGGACCAGAGCTGGCCAAAAGTTTGGAACATTTCACGAAGATTTGTCAATCGGCGCCAACGTTATTCCAAATAGAAAGTTGCGGATTTCCTATGGAAAATAGGTCCTAACTATAACTAACTACTGGCAACTGCCAGTAGGTAATATATAGATAGATAGATAGCTAGATAGATAGATAGATATAGACATATATATTGGGTACATTTTAGAATAATAGCAAATAAATAGAAATTAACTTATTTTTACAAATTAATTCAAACAAAAATAACAATGTGACTACATCATTCTTCAGAAGAATTAGGCAACACATTTTTAAATGTAAAAAAAAAGAAGTAACACATTCTTGAACCTCAATATTTAGTTTATGTATTTTTAAAATAAAATACTAGCCACTTAAACCTTCCAAAAACTGATCCTGAGTGAGGGCAGCCACCACTTTGAGGGCCAAATCCCCGTGACTGAGCTAAGCAGTCCTACACTCTGTCTATGTGCAGTCCCCACCGGGGCCCCAGAGTCCGCCCAGCAGAGGAATCCAAAGGTGCAATGTCCATCTCGTGCTCAGAGAGGCCATCCAGGAAGGAGTGTAGCTTTCCTGGGTTGAGGAAGCCCTTGGACCTGCCATCCTTCATGATACTCATGCGTGCCTGTATGAACAGTCCAAATTTGATGTCCTGCTTCCGCAGTTAGGGCCGCAGAGCCAGGAAGGCCTTCCTCTTATTACTGAGCTCTCTAGAAAAGTCAGCCCGCCCTGTGAGCGTAGGGAGAAGATCCCTGGGACAGCTCTGGTTGTCCCAGCCCTTGGCGCATTCTGGTAAGCCAAAAATACCAGACAATGTCCCTTCAACTCCTATCCTCCAGTGCTGTGCATTTATTACGCTGTTGCCAAAGCACCCTGTCCTGATCCGGTGGCAGTGAGACACTCTTACACCATCGAGAGACGGCTCTCCACACCTTCCACTCTGTCCTTAAAGCTTGCTATGTCAGCCCGGATGGATTAAGTCTCCACAGTGAGGTCAGATATTTTGGAGTCCATGCCATCCAGGCGGTGGTCGACCGCGAGGACCTCTTGCAGGACGCAGTCCATCGTAGGGCCCGGTTGTGGACAGGAGGGGTATGTAGTGGCTGAAGCAGAGAACATTGTTGGGGGTGTGGCCATAGGAGGAGGCTGAGAGACTACCTCTGTGAAGAACAACTGGCAAGAGGACTTGCTGGTGGGCACCCCCAGTGCATTAGGAAGAGAGAACGGGAGTCCGGCCACCCAGCGTGGTGATGTGGATCGTAGCTGGTTGGTATGTGGGCCCCTTCCATTTTCAGGGGGAGGGAGGAAGCCCCCGTGGGAGCTGAGTCATGGGAGAACTCCTAACTGTGGATGTACAAACCACATGTGGGGCGTTCAGTGCCCATTGGGCGTTGTCACCAAGTAAGGCAGTCCGGGCTATGCAGCACACCGCAGACCCATCCGGGCCTACTCCATAAGGAATTAGACTGCTCCCATCAAATGGCACGCTGGTCCCAAGGCCAGTGGGAGCAGACAGCCCTGAAGAGTCACAGGCTGTTAGCGAATGAGGGGGTCCTCCCCAAGGAGCAGGGTTAGGGAAGAGAGTGCATCACCACCCGTCAGGGCGAAAGAGGCCTCACCAGATGTCCAGACCAGACCCAAACTAAGCTCCAGGGCACGCGAGTCACCAGCGGCCTATCCTCGAAAGGTGCCCAAAGAGTGCAGGAGTTCCACACCCGGGAGTAGGAGGGGCAATAGCAAAGTCAAGGAGGGAGTGATGTAATGGGCTGTGCACCACACTCATAGCAGAATGGCCCCACTGTCCAGCTTCTGTGGGAGGGGTCACCTGGGCTTCCAATGTTGCAAAAGGGGGAGAATAGCAGAGGATGAAGGGCGCAGTTACACGTACCTTGGAGGAGCCAGGTACCTGCTGCAAATATGCTGCACCGCACGGGTCACATCTCATGAACGGGATGCCTCAGTGCCACCGTCCAGTGGCCCTTATGTAGTTTCAATGGTAGTCTGATGGGCCAGGGGCATTGTTAATGTAAGCCATGGAGGAGAGGGGGCCGGTGGAAGTATTGTGCAGGCCACACCTGGTCCTCCAAGGTCCATGCAGCAGTCGTGGGGGGCTATGAGTGACCAATACATCCTGTTGGTAGGCCTCCGGAGGAACACTGAAGGGGCAGGGAACTCCTACATCTCAGCTGGTGGCAGAGGATAACAATGTGGTGTAATATTGCGGCCCGGTCCTTGCTGCGATCAGACAGATTGCCACGAGGCCGTCACACCAAATCTGGTGTCTCAACGGACTCATGGACTGTTCAGGTGAGGCCGAGCATGGGCCACGGAATATCGCTGGGGGGGGGGCAGTGACGCTGTACATTGGATGGGGGCCAAACGGTACGGGCCGTTGTAGAGAGGCGCGGCCCAGATGGAATTGAGGCTACTGCTCCAGTTGGTGCAGCAGGCCCTCCAACAAAGAAAGAGGTCCCATGGGTGTTGGCGGATGGTTGGCAACCCGCTGGGTCGGCCAAGTCTTTTAGAAGTGGGAGGGTAGCTGGAGCCGAATCAGGCTGGGATCCCACGGTCTGCAAAGCTTTGCTGCCGTCTCCAGGTTTGCTCCTGCATGTGGTGCTCACACACTAAGCGGCCATCTTTGTCCATGGTCAGACCACGCCCTTCTCATTTTTTGGGAGTTGATATTCAAGATCCATACCTAAATACCTTAACAAATTAATAAATAAACATGATTTGCAAAAAATCACATCAATACATAGCAAAGTAGCTTGAAGTACCATTCTGATATTTTGCATTCAGTTAGATTGTAAGAACAAATAACATGGACTTTCGTTTCCCTGCACTCAATAAATAATTTGCAAAAACAAAATCGGATTTTGGTGTAAGGAGAACCTCAGTATAATACACACTTTGCAAGGTCGTACTCCATGACATATAAAGATTGGATTCAGAAGCTGAACGGAGATCCAGAAATAAAGTACAAATATAGGGAAAACTTGATTTCCTTTTCCCTGCAGTTCATGTCACAAATACAGCTTTAGAAGTTACCTTTTCTCCACTTGTTTGCACAACTCTTTAGTAGTGATATCTCTTACTTGAACGTTAAGTAAAGGGAGTATGCGTACGGTGTTATGGTCAAGTGTACAGTAAATTTCTAAACAGAATTTACTTGTAGTTGAAAGCATTTAAGGCCTGAAGAAGAATTGGCAATTGCATTTTGGTCATGAAACGTGACCATCTCCTTAAAGTGTGATCTCACCAAAGCATTTCATCAATATATCAGCCCAAATCAAGCCATGCTGTTGCATTTTTTTTAATTAAAACAATTGATATAATGCCCACTGCAAAAAGCATGATGATGCGATGCACCGTGTAAGTTGTTTATGCAGCTCATAATAACCATCTGCAAAATCTTCAAATGCCCAAGGATGGCATTAAGTCTTTGGAAAGGTTGCGATTTGTAGTGGTGGGGCGTGGGAACCCAAACCAGCCCTGGCAATTTTAACGGACCAGCCCTCCTGCTGCTTTTGTTACAAGGGGCTGATATAGCAGCACCAATGAAAAACCACCCCCCATAAACAAAAACAACCCCCCACTGCTGCAAAATCGCCCCCACACTTCCAGCCTCCTGGGGAAAAGCCTGATGCCCGCTACGGCCAGTCCGTCCCTCTGGGGCGCGGATTCCTGGGTGTGCCAAATTTTCGTCTGCCCAGGTGACTGTTGGACCAAAGGCGAGCCCTACTTAGGTGTGTACCTGCTCTGATATCAGTCTTTGCCTCCATAAGGTTTGCAACATGCCTGTCAGATTACAAAGACAAAACTGAGTAACGACTGGGTAGGTATAGTATGAGGACTTATTTGGTGCAAGTACTATAGCAAGACCTGTCTAGGATAATGTGGAAACACTTCAGTTCTACAATAACCGGAGGAAGATGCGAGACAGACTTACATTTAAATCCGACTTTATAGTATATAACTCACTTCCACTCCAGTTAATGAATCCAAAGAACATATAATTCAAGACGCAGAACGTAATGTTTTAATGACACATTTTGCGACTGGTGTTAACATCACTGGTCCATTGCATAGGCAAAGGAAGACTGGGCAATATTTGTTTTGATTAAATTATATCTGGCTATCGAACTTGAGGAAGGCTCTAATTTTCAGCAAGTAGTTCAAAAAGTGAGCAATCAATGGGATTTTAGATACTTTGAATTAATTGCAGTGAATATTTTTTCCCCCATGCAGCAGGGGTAAGAAGGCTTATGCAGAATGTATTGTTGACAATGATAGTGGTTATAAATATGTATGACTTTTCAGGACTTCTTCTCACCATGGATTTCCATATAAATG
Source organism: Triturus cristatus (assembly GCF_964204655.1). Taxonomy (NCBI): domain Eukaryota; kingdom Metazoa; phylum Chordata; class Amphibia; order Caudata; family Salamandridae; genus Triturus; species Triturus cristatus. Next base: position 761,869,938 of record NC_140592.1, on the reverse strand, counting down.
TGCTGAGCAACCCAGGTATTAACCCACCATAAACATTGATGAGGGATGACAGACTTAATTTTCATTCCAGTCAAGGAGTGAAGGATAATTTGGGTGGTGGTGGAGCTACTGTAATAAAATGGGTTATTAGCTGTGCAGGATGTGAGTCATGCGCAAGTAATCGGTCCACTGGTGACTCCTTACCTGGTGCCAAGTACCACATTGTAGCACTTGACTCTCTAAGGGTAGCGAAGCATAGCAGTCAAAGGCCTATTCTGAGGAGCAAGTGTGGGATAGTAATCTCAATCCACTGGCACACAACAACGCTAAATAAATTATTGTCCAGTCAGTGCCTTTTCTTTGAAAAAGAAGTTCATTTATTGCACACACACTAGTAAATACCATGCATTAATGTACAAATATATACATAAGGCAGATGGAAATATCTTTGGTGCCATTCTGAAATCACGTTTGACATGTGGTGGATCATGACCCCATAATCATAATAGCGTCCCACACTATTCCAAATTTAACGTCACATGATAAAGGGGTGTCATAAAAAGTAAAGCAGGCTTTTTGGCTTTGTCACAGGGTCACCAGATCAACATATAAGGCACGTCTATTGGCTTTGTCAAGGGGTCATCACTTTGCAGTAAGCACATGTGTATACCTACAACGAAAACGCAAATGAACTAATTACTAAATATAATATGCATCGCTGTGAGGATCTAGGTGTACTACATAATACACATGTGGAGCCTTATCATAGGGTGCACTCACAGATGCCTTCCTGGGCCCAGTCAGTATTGTTTACTCAACCTTCGTTCAACCCTGGGTAGCTGTGTCTGCAAGCAGTAAGGCTTGGCGAAGGAACTTAGTGTAAAACATTTAACAGCACCACACAACAGAATAAATAAATCACACACCACGAAAAAGATATGACACCAATTTATAAAAAGTAGAGTGTATTTTTATGAATTTTTAGAGACCTTGTTCATTAAAATGCACCAGAGGGTTCCGGAGATAATGATCATATAACTTTTTATCACTTTTAAATGCAACCGCAAACAAGCAATAACAACGTAGAGTTTGAAAACGTTTCAAAAGTTTGAAAAAGTTAGTGCGAGTGTTCTGGCCTGGCTTGGGTGACGAAATCCAGCAGGGACAAGGTCTAGGGGGCCAGAAGGATCCATTGGTCAGTTATTTGGTCACCTGAGCATTTTTAAAGCAAGATCCCAACTTTATAGTACAACCGCCATAGAATTCAATGGAGAGATGCTGAGGGATGCAGGCAAAGCTGCTCAAAAGAATGCACCGATTGTGGCGCGGTTGATGGGGATGTCTCGGTGGTGGTTCCTTGGACCATGAGTGATGTGGGGCAACTTTAGCCATGGAGATCGGCATACCTCGAAGTTCTCTAAGTTGCAGTAGTCGGGCAGCCAATGCTGAACTACTGTTCACGTTTCACCATGGTTGGATGCAAAACGTTTGGTGGGGGTTGATGTCCCTTGAATATTGCAAATTTGACTTTGAACAGAACTCCTGTGTCTGCCATACTAGGGTGCATATGTTGGCTATCTCTGATTCTCTCTTTGTCGTGCCTGGTAACTAGTAGCAGCAAATCTTCTGCGGGGGCTACCACTCTGTCGGTTTGAGCTCTTTCAGGTCTTGTGTTTCTGGAGCTGGTTCCAGGGGATCAGACTCCTGATCCGGGGAGTCACTGGTCTCGGTGAAGCTGGGAAATCAACATTTCCCGGGCTCAGGTGCCACAGGCACAGTCCCAATCTCACTAGCCTAAAAGTGCAGCAGGTGCAGTCCTCTTGATGGTGCAGTCTCTATGCGCAGTTCAGGGACAGTAGGGCAATCCTTCTTCGGTCTTCTCTTCTTCTCCAATGTGAACTAAAGGATAGAGTGCCACAGTTTCCCAGAAACAAGTCTCGAGGGTACTATGCGGTCACTAGCTAATGAGCTACTGGGTCCCCTCCCTTCTAGTGAGGCAGTTCCTCTGATATGCAGTACCTGGCTATTCCATTCTATTCTAGAAGCACTAGCTCATAGCTACCCGGTAGGCATCCCAGCAATGGCAGTGTGGTGCAGAAAACATCACTTGACCATGAAGGGAAATTACAAGGACCCATTCTGGAAGACCATAAACACAGTGATCCACCCACAAGTATGTATGTATGTCAGAACCTCCCAGAAAAGGTATGTATCCCCACAATGTTGGAAAATACACACTAGTTGTTAAAATACCCCTCACACACCAAAAGGGCCCTTGGTGTCATGCTTCATCATAGGAGTCTTCCCGCCCCTCTACGGGACGGGGCGTGTGCTACGACCTACGTTTGCGTGGGAGCACTGTTGTTGTGAGACAACTATGTGTTGTGTAGGGGTGTGAGAGGAAGGGTCTTCCATTCTACCTGACCCTAGTTTTTCTTTTTTTTTCTCTTTTGGTTCCAGACCCACCGGGCAACGCCGAGGACCAGTACTTCACCCTATCGAGGGTCCTTGGGGAAACAGGAGAACCTTAACCAAGGGGAGGACCATTTCAACTGACTCTTGTGTTAAACCCAATAAAGAACTGAATAGAACATCCAATCTTGTATTTATAGCGTTATTCCCCCCCCTCCTGTGGCATCAAGTTGGGCCGCTTGACAAACCCCTATCAGCTAGGTCCTCTCTCTGTGAAATCTTGAAAGTGGCAGCAGAGCCTCACACACTCCGTTGCTAGTTATAGGCAGCATTGGTGGCTAGTGACATTTGAAAGTGGTGCGGTGTAAAATTTTAGCCATACTGCACTGCGGTGAGCTAAGCGAGCGAGCCCAACCAACCTACGGGGGGTTCTGGGGGGTTCTCCCCCCGAGAAAATTTTGAAAAAAGAGTGGATAAATGGTGCATTTTCAAGCAAATTTGAGGAAGCAGGAAGGTTAATAAAGCAATGACAGGCTGTTACAGTTTGTCTTAAACCCTTCCACCAGCTACTCAAATGGTCACAGGAAGGTGGTCAAAACATGCTGTCCATCTGCTCTATGACAATCAAATAAGAAAGGCTTCTTGTGATCATGCCAAGGAAGTGGTGTTACATTTTGCCTGACTTTGAATTTCATCGACAAATATCAAAGTGTACAATGAGTGGCACCTCTTAAGTTGAACCCCAACACATAATGCATAAAAGCTGTGAAGGAACTGTAAATTATTAAGTTCACCCAAAAAATGTCAGAATGCAAGATCCAATCCACACAATGTCCTGCCAGACAGAACTGATGCAGACGCATGGTGGATCGATTGGCCTATAGCTGACGGCTCAGGCAAACAAAATCTTCGGAGTATGCAATGCCACAGTAGAGCCACTCACACATTGTGTGTTGCAATCTTATAGTACGCTCAACAGTAAAATGGCAATGCAACAAGTGCACACACCCTTCATTGTCTCCTTTAAAGTGTGCTAGACAACATGGGTCTGAGTAGTAAATGTCACTGTATATGTTTCCTGTATGCGTACGCACGCCACTATGTCCGTGTATTTTGTTCATACTCATCAATTAACTAATTAATTGAAGAGACCTGCACCACCGGAATTCCACTTCATTAAGTTTCACCCAGTGACTCACACTCCTAACAGCAGCTGAAATCTTTCTGTGAAACACCTCGGGCGTATGAGAAATTACCAATGGAATCAGCCTAGGTATTCCTGATTCCCACGGTAATTCTTCATTTGTCAGTAGAGCCTGAGGGTTCCACTTGTAAGCAGCACCTTAGTATCTCTAGACTGAAAGTAGGGCGCAGAGTTACCGGGTGAATTACCAGGTCACTGGGAATGAGGCTCTTTGCAGTCTATCTAACTGTCCAATTCTAGGGACCTATGTTTGACCCCTGGGTACAGGTGAGAATCCCGGTGCAGCCACTCAGCCTTTCATCCTTGCGAGGTCGTCAAATTCATTACTGTTGAGTTTACTAACAATCAACAGCTGTTACTCAGTGCCCAAGGGTGAAGGTGCACTTTAAAACTACACGTATATTAAGTATGTGGAAAATGAAAATGCAGCCACATGGTTACCTCGTAGATATTACCACCGGACTTTTGCTGCTCAGATTTAAGAATGATTTATCTGAGTCTCTATATTGTTTTAGTACACAACAGATGCAATAAACCATATAACTAATAGCGGGTTTGTCCCTAAATGTATTGACCCTCATTAAGTGTGGCCCGTTCTTTCCAAACCCTGCACCAACTACTGTTTGCACTGGGATCAGAATTACAAGTTTTGGGGTAATTACAACATGCCTCGCAATTTTCCCCAAGTCAAATTTCACTTTACCAAAGGAATATACCAAATAAAGACAGCACGTCTGGATTTTGATGCGCACAGCACTAAAATCCAGGTCACTCTCTAATGTTCGGGTACAACTTGTGATAGCTGATGATTTACGGGACGTTTTAAATTCTGATCCCCTAGAGTCTGACAAGAGGCACCCCCAGCCAGGCCATCATAAACAAACTAAAATAAGCACAAACAGTTTGTAGGATAATTGGATTACCAAAAATACCTAACCTTTGCATGGGACTCTAAATATAGATTTACCGAGGACGGTAGGTCCTTGCGTAGCACTGCACCTATCCTGCACAACTAGGATTTTTAATGGTAAATAAATTGATTGAGAGACTTACGTTGCTTTGCGCCATTTCATGCCACACGGTCGTCTAAATAACACCCACACCAGCCGTGGCCGGCAAGCTCGCAGGAGGGAGGGGGGTGCCGGTGGTCACGGGTGGGGAATAAAAAAAGAAATAATAAAACGTACCTTACTGCCGGGTTCCGTGCTGCACCTGCTCCTGGCCGGTGTAATGGTGCAGCCGGGTCCCGTGCGTGTTCCTACTGCTTTCCCGCAGGAACAGGAAGCAGCCAGCAGGCAGCCTCCCTCCCCTACCCTAAGCCAATCACAACGCTGCAATGGCAGCGTTGTAATTGGTGTGGCGGAGCGGAAAGCGCCCCAGCGGGGTGCTTGTTGGGTGGCCATTTTGAAAAAAGAGAGAGTGCACATGACCGAGTTGGTCGGCCCTGGGGCCGACCAAACAGTCAGTACCCACAACAGTGGGCAAGCCACTCCCCCCTGCCCTCGAGCAGGACCGCCCACCCGCCCGTCCACAACCAGGCTCTTCTGCTTTCTCGCAGTTCGAGAAGCAGAAACTATGTTTCTGCTTCTCATACTGCGGGAAAGTAGTGCGGCAACACCACCACCCCCCCCCCCCCGCCCCTATGGAGGAGCCGCCACTGGTAGGCAGGTTAAAAATGTCACTCTTCCAAGATGCATAACTTGGGTCATGTTGGGTTAAATATCTTGATCCAGAGGTCACTTTGTTCTTGATTGTGACCTCTAGCCACCAGGACCAGTTTCAGCAGGCCTCCCGGCCACAAAAGGACCCGCTTTGCAGAGAGTTGGTTTCACTGGCTCTCAACACCAGCTTTTTCCTCTGCTTTGCCCTTCACAGGCTCCATGGCCTTTTGGCCATCTTGCAGGGCACCTGGGGGGCAGTGGAGTCCAAGTCTTCTCTCAGATGGTCTTCAGGTGGCATAATGGGGCAAGGCCACTGGCCCTGGAGAGACCCATCTAGTACTGGTGGTAGGCAAAGTCCTTAGTCCATCAGGGACATCAGGTGGCTACTTCTAGTAGTGCATGGTTCTAGTGGCATTACAGCCCAGGTCCAAGTCCTTGCTCTCTATCTCTCCTTCATCCAGTTGTTTATAAGTGTATGTAGAAAGTTCTAGATGCCAAGCCCCCCTGGCTGGTCGTAGGATGCCACATCATCCCTGTGCCAACCCTCCTGCACAGCATTCTGAGAAAATTCCATATGGCAGAACCCTTCTTCCATGGTCAGACCTGCCTGTGCCCACACAGAGGTGTGACTACAGTTATCTTCAAATCCTACCCTGTGGTCACTCCAAGCCAGTTCTGATGAAGCTCCCCCTCTCATTTGTTGTGGAGCTAAGTTAGCTAGAGGGACAATGGAAGCAGGTAGGTCTGGTGTCAGGTTTATCTGCTTGTGAGAGGCTAGGTCCCTTTGAAGTGGAACAAGTCCTTGGGCACAGCCACAGGCCATTCTGTCACGGAAAGGCCTGGACCACCAGTACTCAAGCCATTTGTCCTATGTCTGGGAGCAATCTAATTCTCACCCCAGGGGAGCCATGCAGGTGTCAGGTAACAGTTGGAAAGCACAGAAAGGCCTTAAAGGTTTTAGGCAGAAAACTGGTAACTTTTTAAAAGTACATGTTGCTTAATAATTACACAAAATTCTATTTTACCATTAAATTGGATTTAGAATAACTATAACCATGAATCCTTGAATTAGTTCACTAGCTGCCACCAACCAGAATTTAACATTTATTAGAACATTGGAATGTGGAGCACTCCATTGAATACAATGGAGTGCTCCAGGCTTCTACGGGCCGGTAAAAGCCCGCAGAGCAACATTTCAATGTTGTTTTTGCTCACAGCTGCTGCTGTGTACAAAGGCCTCTCAGAGCCCGAGGGGATTCAAACCCCCTCGGACTCCGAGAGGCCTTTGTTTTTAGTAATTAGAACATTCTTCCCTCTAGGCGCAGAATGCTCTAATTATCATAGAACCCTCCTAGCAGCCTCTACCGGCCATTAAAGGCTGGATCCCTTGTTAAAGACCCTCGCCTTCGGCTTGGGTCTTTAACACTGGAGCAGGCCTTTAATGGCAGCTAGAGCCCACTAGGTCGGGCTCTATGGCTATATTAAAAAGTAAAAATGTAGCATAATGTTTCTTTATGGAAGCAGCCAGCCTTGCTACAGTGAAAATAGCTTATGCGGATATTTCACTGTAAGGACATGTTCAGCATATACATTTATATGCCCTACTTTTAAATAACAGGCATCTTGCCTTTAGGGGCATTAAGGCCTAGTTATGGGTAACTTAATAATGTTTAAAAGGAAATATTGGGCCAGTAAAAAAGGTGTTACTTTGATAGGTCTAATATTATGTTTAAAACTGCTGCCACAGGCATGTTACTTGTGTGCAGCTTCTAGGCTGTGCATGACGGTAGTCTCTCATGCGCAGCCCACACGTGCATGCAGACGTGTGCACGTGTGTTCACATGTAACCAGCCCAGTAACCCTTACCCTGGCTGAGCTGCAGCACTCTTATTTTAAAACATGGACACTAGTGGTAAATACACTCAAATTACCATGAAATTACAGTAAGAATGAGGTAGCAATACTTACCCACAGTAAAAGTTAAATAAATGGGTGCTCAAAAGCAAAAGATCCTGGCAAGTAAATGGGCAGAACCTATTTGCAACAATTACTGACTTCCTTCTATAAATTAAATCTAAGAATACTAAATGGTGGTTTTCAGGTGGCTATTCCTGTCCACCCCACTTTCAGAGATCTTTAAACACTCTTCATTATATGTTCTTATATGTTCCTATCAGCATTGAAATGTCATTGAAGCACAGTATTTTCAATATAACCAGTACTTGTAGTTACCATATGCTCCAGGTCACTTCAAGATATGTGTTCTTACAATGAAATCCTCATATCCTCGGGCTGTGTTTTCTCACAATGCACTTGAAAATGTAGGGATGTTGTTGGGACGGGAATGTCCCCTGCGTAGTTTATATAAGAAATTGGGTTGTTAGTTAATGGGGGGTGAGCCCTTCTCAAGCAACAGCCATAATCATTGTCAGGATGAACATCAAAAAGTCACTAAATTAACCCGAGCTTAACCCTCTGGTAGCTTGGCACAAAAGGAGTCACGCTTAACTTAGAGGCAATGTGTAAAGTATTTATGCAGCACATAAACAGCAATAAAGTGAAAACACAATACAAGAAAAATATCACACCAATTTAGAAAAATAGAGTAAAATGTAATAAATTATTTTACACCAAAACAACAAAATTCCAATCAGTGGAACCAAAGATATTCAATTTCAAAGATTTAAGGTAAGTACAGTCCCTAAAAGCACAAAGCACCACCCACGATTATCTGGTCTTACAAGACCAGGTGATAGTCAGAAATTCATCCCGGCCGCGATGGAGTGCACGTCAAATGCAAGAACCCGGTTAGTCCTGCTGAAAATTTTACCTTCTAAAGTCTAGCATGAAAAGTTGCTGAAAAAGTTACCTTTTAAAGTCCAGCACGAAGAGTTCTGTATGCAGTGGAGGAGGCCACTAGGAGAAAGGAGAATGTTGGGGGTGATTGTCGCTGCCGTGCGCTGAGCAGGTCGGGCATCACTGCCAGTCATCTCTGTAGTATGAAGATCCTGTCGGACATCATGGACAGTTGGTGTTGGAGCTTTCTGTTGACGGTCACCGTGGGCTGTCATTGCTGTAGCACGAAGTGCAAATCTTGCATTAACGGTCGTTTCTGGTGGTCGATGTAGTGCGAAGTCAGGTTCACTGGAGCTTCGCGTTGGCAGATGGCACGGGCAGCAAGGTCTTGGCGTGTACTGACCTGTTTGCAGTCGCAAAGAGCCCAAAACTTCAAGAGTTTTCCTTTTCTTCAAGGAGGAGCTCTAATGATGCCACACCAAGGGTCTGGCACCTTGGAGGTACCTCTTGGAGATCAGGAGTCGACTCCAGCAGAGGCCAGCAGGGCTCAGGCAGGTCCAGCTGGAGGTGCAGTCAGGTACAGTACAGTAGATCATCTGGGCAGTTTCAGGGAGACAGTTGGAGCTATTTGTGTGCCTGTAGCTCAAAACAGTAGGTCAGTTAGCTGACCCTTTGAGTCACTTCAGCCTTTGATGACGGGTGTAGCCAATGTCAGAACAGTTGGCTTTTTTCATATCTGTGTTAGTTAAGGTCTTCTGATTTAAGTACAATTAAGTGTATGACTTAATTGCATATATAGGAGTTTTTAGCCACACTTCATCCATTTGTCTGTGGTTGAGTCATTCACATTTTTCTCCAACCCTCTCATGCATTCATCAAGGGACAATGCATCAGCTCACTTCAGCCACGGGATGATTTCACTAAGAGTTACAGCATGCTGCCCTTTAACAAACAGGGCACTGAAACGCAAAGTAGTTATGTTAAGTGCCACAGGGTAGTATGGTAAAAAGTTTTTTTTTTTTTTTAACTTTTTATTGTTTTTGTTGTGAACAAAACAGCAAGACACTTGAGTAGACATTTTGCTCGTATCTTTTGACAATACAGCACCCCAATATACACTCCAGAAGTAAACATCATATCTGCACTGTGGTACATAGCCGGCATCAACATTTCTCATTGCCGCCCCAATATCTACTACATCAGTCTGAATCAGAGGTGTCATCATGTGGCATCGGTGGCAGGTCACATATTCCTCCCCTGAATTTGTTCCATACCTCCATACCTTGTCCCACTTGCAGGGGCAAACCCGCCTGATAAACGCTGAGCGCTCAGCAAACATGCCTGCGTCCATATCCCTCCCCCATGCGGTCAGTGAAGGCACCCCCACCACCCCCCATTTTTGGGCTATGTTCCTTTTTGCTGTCATTATCCCCAGCGTGGCCCAGCTCTGGGCCTGACGACTGAGGTCGTTAGGCTCCCACACATTCAGTAAGCAGCGCCGGGGCTCCGGCACCAACGATACCCCGCACGCCTGCGACATTGTCCGCATCACTCGCCTCCAGAAATATTGGATTACGGGGCAATCCCAAATGGTATGATAAAAGGTTCCTTCCTCCCCACAACCACGCAGGCAGAAGGGGTGTAGTGCTCTGCCCATTTTGTGTAACAAATGTCTAGTATAGTACGAACGGTGCAAAATTCGGAGCTGCACCAGCCGCAGCCTTGAATGTATACCCACCTCGCGCCATTCCGGATCATCAAATTCGCCGACCTCATCGGCCCACTTCTCCCGCAAGGGCCCCATGAGGTCCGGCAGGTTATTGATAAGCTTGCGGTACGTGAAGGACATGGCCTTCTTAGGCATGTATTCCGTCAGTAACCTGTCTTCGGGGATGCCTCTGGAACCCCCCCGCCGGGAGCCAGCTTTGCGATCAGGGCATGTTTAATCTGAATGTACCGGAACCATTCCGAGGGAGCCAGCTCATATTGCTGTTGTAAGCGTGCGAACGGGACGACTGCCCCCTTCTGCCACATATCGCCTATCACCGAAATTCCAATGTTGTCCCAACCATCGAAGCCTTTGCTATCCCTCAACCGTCCCAACTGCTTTGCATCCCAAAGAGGTGTGAGTTGTGTCAAAACCCCCCGCCACCCCAATTTGGCCTGGGCCGCATGCCAGATGGACACAGTCTGTCTCAGGGGGCCGATCAACTTCGGGGCCAGTCTACCATTGTATAAAGGCGACAGTATACCCCTCTCGCCCAATATATCTCTGTCCGCCTTAAATGCCGGGTCCGACTGTGGCGCGTGGAGCCATTGATTAATTACCTTCAGCTGTGCCGCCCAATAGTAGAGTTGGATATCAGGGAGCGCAATTCCCCCATCATACCACCCACGAACTAATTTAGACTGCACAATGCGCGCCGGCCCGGTGCCCCATAGAAGGCTAGAGACTTGGGCCGCTATCGCACGGAAGTAGGCCGGGGGGACCGGATACGGCGTGTTCTCCAGCACATATAAGAACCGTGGCAAAGCCATCATTTTGAAGAGTGCCGCTCTCCCCAACAGGGTCAGTGGCAGCGCTCCCCAGTGATGCACATCCCGCTTGAGGCGGTCCATTGGGGGACACAGATTTCGCCGGAAAAACTCCGTCTGATCCAACATGATGTGTACACCTAAATATTTGAACGATCCTTCTGCCACGCGGAGCGAACAGCCCGCCAGCAGCTGCGGGGGAAGGCCATGCAGTACGAACAGGACCGACTTTGACCAGTTAATCGTAAAGCCGGACGCTCTGCCAAAGACTTCACAGATGTTAAGTAGTGCTAATATAGAACGTCTAGGGGAGGACAGATACAGCAACACGTCATCCGCGTACAGGGAGACGCGGTCCTCCCAGCCGTCAGACCACTTGAGGCCCCGTATCATGGGCTCCCAGCGTATCCAAGCCGCAAGTGGCTCAAGCACCATGGCAAAGAGCAGTGGCGACAAAGGACAGCCCTGGCGCGTGCCACACGTCAGGGGGAAGTCCTCCGACATATGGCCATTGGCCGTGACATTGGCCACTGGATTAGTGTATAGGAGTCGGACCCAGGCACAGAATTTGGGCCCGAAGCCCAGATGCAACAACACTGCAAAAAGAAAGGGCCATTCAACCATATCGAACGCCATTCGCGCGTCCAGAGAGAGAAGCACCACCGGTTCCCGCAACCGTTCCGCCCGGGCCAGCACCCCGTGCAGTCGTTTCAAGTTATGGGATGTACCTCTGCCGGGCATAAAGCCTGACTTATCTGGGTGCACAATCTCGGACAAGTGCGGCGTCAGTCTGCTGGCCAGCAACTTCTCGAGGATCTTGGCCTCTGCGTTAAGCAGCGATATGGGAAGATAGGAGGTACATTGATCGGCAGGTTTACCTAATTTTGGAATCACCACGATGGTGGCCGTGGGTTGGTCTAATGGGAGCTCGCCCGTCCGCAAGCTATGGGTAAACATATTTAGTAAATGTTGGGCATGCGTCTCGGACGGCCTCCTATAGAGCTCAACCGGTATGCCGTTGGGCCCCAAAGCCGCCTGTATCTCCTCCACCATGGGCTCGGCTTCCAGGGCCTCCCGCGCCACAAGTGAGAGTTTGGGCATCTTGAGGTCTCTGATGTATGTCAGCGCCTCCTCCACTGTCATAGAGGAAGCGGAAGAGTAGACCCCCCGAAAGTGCCCTGCCAGAGCACGCACCATATCGCGCGGGTCGGACGTCCTCTGCCCCTCATCCGTGCTAAGTTGCGCAATTCACCTATCGCCACTGTCACGTTTATCAAGCCACGCCAGCAACTTTCCAGTTTTATCACCCACGTCATAAACTGTGTGCCTTGAAGCTTCCAGGCGTTGTCTGGTGCGCTCTGCGAGGTGCTCCCTGTATTTCGTCTGCACCAATCGCAGACTGTGGGAGGCCGTGGGAGATGGGTCTTGGGCCTGGTGAGCCTCCGCCGCTTGAAGCTCAAGCTCTAGTGACTGCAGCTCAGAATGCTTTCCACGCTTGTACTCCGCAATGGAGGCCATAGCCTGCCCCCTAATGACCGTTTTGTATGCCTCCCAAAGAACAGTGGGGAAATCAACCGAGGCGGCATTTTCCTGAAAGTAAAGGCTCGTCACCTTCGCTATTGATTTACAAATATCAGGGAGCCGTAGGTAGCTGGGATGCATCTGGTAGATGCGGCGCCGCATCAAGTGATAGCGGGTGTATTGCAAGAGTATCGGGGAGTGATCAGATATCCCTCTAGACTCCCCTCGTCCGTGGAGGACACCAGTCATGGAGGTCGTTCATAAAAGCATTGAAGTCTCCGCCCAGTATCACCTCCCCCTCCGGTAGAGCCAGCAGAAACTCGCTGAGCGACGGGAGCGCCGTGGCATGCAGTGCAGGTGGAATATAAACAGACACTATGTTAAGGGGCCGCCCCTCCCATTGGTTATGGACCGCCGCAAATCGTCCCGACCCATCAGTTTTAACATTGTGCACTATTAAGTGGGACTGTCGGCGCACCATTATGCCCACCCCCCGAGATCCGGAGGTAAATTCAGAGTGTGTCACCATCTTGTACCCCCATCTATCCATCACTCTACTAGCTGTGCCAGTAAGGTGGGTCTCTTGAAGCAAGACCACCGCCGGGGCACACCTCTTAATACTCTGCAGGACCAGGCCCCGTTTGATTTTGTCTCCCAAGCCCCGCACATTCCACGTGAGTAGGGAAAGAAGCCGCACCGGGGTCAGATTGGTCTCAGTTGGTGTTTTGTGCGTTAGATCGGACATTACGGTAGGTGGGGCAAAAGGCAGTGAACACTGCGGATATACCGGTGTAGGACATGTGTAATGTAATGAAGGCGTGCATTGTTTGATTTAAGTGTCATTGCCACCAAGAACTCAAACATAGAAAAAAACCAGTGAAACAATCCCCAACCCCCAAATCCCCTCCCTGCCTCCCTGCCATACGGACCTAGAACTGCCCGCCACCCCAACTCAGCAGAGTGCTCAGACCCCTTAACCCTGAACAGTACTTGCGTGCAAAGGAGCGGGAGGTCAAAGGAAGACCAAGACATTCCCTGTCCCAAGGTCCCATAGTCTGTGCAATAAATCAGCATGAAGTAGGCCACTCCGGTGGTAGTAGGTCTCTGAGTTCACTATATATCATCGTGTCTAGAGAGGCTTCCGTAAGGGCTCTATCTGGCGGATCCCTCCTCCGCCTCCTCCGTCCGCCGGTTCCGACCACCAGGATCCTCAGATCCCCCAGACTGTCTCCCCCTCCGGTCCGAGCGCCCAGCACCTTGAATCTGTTGCCATCCCTCAAGCCAGTCATGAGCCTCCTCCGGCGTGTCGAAGAATCTCGTTTTCCCATCTGCCACCACCCTCAGCCGCGCCGGGAAGAGCATGGCATAGGGAAGCTCTCGGGCTCTGAGCTTCTTTTTGACGTCCAGGAAGCTCCTCCGCTGCGCCGCCACTGCCGCCGTGTAATCCGGGAAGAAGGATACCGTGGAGTTCTGGTGGCGGAGGGGTGGTGCCACCCGCGCCGCCTGGAGAATGGCGTCTCTGTCGCGGAAGTTGAACATGCGCGCCAGGACCGGTCTAGGGGGCGCACCAACCTTTGGCCGGCCACCAGGTATTCTGTGGGCACGCTCCACCGAGAAAAAGGCCGAGAGACCCCTGGGCTCCAGATTGAACTTTATCAGATCCTCAACATATAGGTCCATGGCAGGATGCCCCTCACTTTCGGGAATCCCAGTTATGCGCACGTTGTTGCGACGGGAGCGTCCCTCCTGATCGTCCAGCCTGGCTGCCATGTGCTTGTTCTCCGCCTCCAACTGGGACACTTTTTGTAGGAGATAGCTAGAATCTTTTGTTAAGGTAGCCATCACTTGCTCCACATCCGTGACCCTGGCTGACATTTTCTGAAAGTCGCACGGAGGGACACGTCCGAGGAAATTGTTCCCACGGTGGATTGTACTTGCGTCAGGGCAGCCATGATGTCCTCCAGCGTCACTTTCGACATCTCCGTTTCTGCTGCCACCTTCTCGGCGTGTCCGCCGCGGTCCGGCATGGAGCCAGAATCTTTATTATATGTGAACTTGTCCAGCTTGCTCTGCTGGCTTGCCCGGGCTCCCTTCCCACTCATGGTCGCTTCGGGAGATGCCGCCAAAAATATCCCTCATCCACCGCCAGCTAGTCGTCGGAGCGGGGAGCCCCGACCGGGTGCCGGTAGTCCGAGGTCAGCGCAGGAGTTGTCCACCACAGCGGGCCACACCCTCAGATACAGTATGGGTAGTCAGGCGTCACACCCAAAGCAGTACAGGGCCCAGCACCGATCACACCTGCAGCCTGCAGCTCACCTCGTCGATCTCATCAGGAGGAGGGAGCGCCGGGGGTCCCCAGCACCGATAGTCAGCAGCACCACCAGTCACTCCTCGGCTGCCCCACGGTGGGCTAGAGGCAGCACCGGCGACCGGAACTCCCCCGGAGCACGCCTCGGCCGTCACCTGCCACCCGTATCTTCCGGCACGGGAGGGCCGTGGCCACCGGGCCCGACCACGAGTCTTCTGCGGGGACGTCTTCCCCCGTGCCGCCCAGGCCCTGCCTCCTCCCGGCTCCGCCGATGCACTATGCAGACAGGGACGACCCAAGCGGGGCGCGATCAGCACGCACCCCACCAGGCCCGCCGTGAGCCGCGAACTCCCCCGGAGCGCCCCTCAAACCGGTCCGGATCTTCCTCGCAGCACCCGGGACACTCCGCCAACTCGAGGTCCTGACTTCAGTCACCGGCGCAGGCCGCAACCTTCCGGGCAGCGCCAATAACGTTCTGGGCCACTTAGAGACCCGGGAATTGAAGCAGGCGGGGTCGCTTAGCCTCAACTCCCCGTTCCAGGACCTTGGGGGTAAAATTAGATACGGATGATCAGGCGGATGTAAGGGGAGTCAGCCTCACCCTCGGAGCTCGGTTAAGCTGCGGCCATCTTGCTTGGCAGCTAGCCACACCTCCCGTAAAAAGTATTTTTAGAGATAAAAACATTTTTGCATTTAGCTAAGTTTTTTTAGATTAACAAATGCCCGGCAGCTTTCAGAACAATAAAGTTTTGTAAAAACCATAGCAAAACAGGAATTGCCAAAAAGCTGACGGACAAAGCCAGACCTATTGACTTTGCCAATGCTTGTTTTCTGTATCCGTGAAGTGAAGGTCTGCTGGCCACTCTTGTAAAGTTCCTCTGTAATGTACTAACCCAGTTTCCAGTGCTAAAACCCCAGTGTGCAACATGTGTGGTCCATACATTACCTGTACGAGTGAACCAGGATAATGGTGGCTTTAGGGTTCCAATTTGGAAGCCCCTGGGATGCTCATGTGCAGAAGATGGAAGTGAGGTTGTTTTCTGACAGCGAAAGCTTATTGCTGACATTTCTGAAGCTGGAGGGAGGAGACCTAGACACTGTAGACACCGAAGTGTGGGAAGAGGAAACAGTGTGCCCTTTAGAAATTCAAACAGGTTGCTTTGCAGAGAGGGACTGTTGATTAGTCTTCCTAAACACTGCCATTTGGTAGATGATGGTGGTGAAGGGTGAGACTGCAGTGTCTGTTCAGAGTGTGAATGGTCCTTTAGGTGAAGCCAGCCATTTGACCCTTTCCTGACCACTGTTTAGTGTGGGCCTTGATAGCCAGGTACAGAAAGCTCACATCTCTTTGTGACTCTGTTGTGGGTGCTCCAGGCTGGAGATTACTGTGCTGTTAGGAGCATCACTCTGTACAAAAGCTGTGTCTGGCCAAAAGCCTGGAAAGGTCAACTGCATAAAAAACCAACCCCACCAGTTCTAGGAGTACAGACAACTAATCAATCAATGAAACAGTACTTATAAAGCGCTGCTTATCACACTTAAGGGTATCCAGGATCTGTGCTGCAGGTATTAGTCGAAGAGCCAAGTCTTAAATCCCTTCCTGAAGTCTGTTAGTAACAGTACCTTATGGAGGTGGAGGGGAAGGGTGTTCCAAGACTTGGCAACGAGGTGGGAGTAGGAGCGTCCTCCGGTGTGGCAGCAGCGGATACCTGGTATCTGTAATAGGGTGAGGTGAGCAGAGCAGAGGTTCCTGGGTGGTAGGTGGAAGTTCAGGCGGTGGTTCATGTAGGCAGGTCCTTGGTCATGGAGGGCTTTGTAGGGCTTTGTAATCTACATTCCCTGTCTGCTCTTACTGCATACAAATGGAACTCACTGACTCTCTAGTGGTCCCAGCGCCACCTTCCCTTTGACGAAAATTATTTTTCATTCCTGCTTTTTTTTCTCTGTCACTGAATTTCGGTCAATCTTTTCCTTCAACTTCCCTCCTTTTGTGTTTTTCTCTCTCTTGCTCCTCTAGTGTAAGGCTGATGAGGAAAGATAAGTGAAGGTACCCAAAAACGAGTCAAATACAATTTATAGTACTTCACTAGTTATTTTTATCATGACGCTAGAGACAGTTGTTGGAAGATTTCAATGTGAAGCTCTCATTGGTGGAAATAAAGTAGGAAAACTCTTTGTTTTTATTTATTTTCCCTCACACACCCTAGTGGTGTCATGCTTCATCATCGGGACACCGCAACACCTACAAGTCGCGGTGGGCTCAACCAATATTCCAGGGAGCTCTTAGGTCATATCATAGGCCAGGGGATAAAGATAAAAAGTTAACAGTTAAACGCCAGTTTCCCTTTATTCTTGGGTTCAACAGGAATATTAAAAATAAAGACAGTAGGGTCCAATGGAATGTTATGGTCCTAAGACCCTAGGGCCAACATGTTTCGGTCCTCGTACGTCCACTGTTGTGGTGCTTGGACTTTCTTCAGGGCTATGTCGTCCCCTGGTGTATTTAGGAGATGGGAATTACCCTATCCTAATTATAATAAAGGGCAGGTAGCTGCTCCTTTTCAATCATTCTTATTTTAAATGACGTTATTCCATCTGTAAATGAAAAATAGAGGGGGAGAAGACAACAAAAGGGCATATGTTAGTGTACCGAACTCATAGGACACCAACTGCAGCCATTACGTAAGCAAACATCCCCAATTTGTCTCCAGCATGCTGTTATGTTTAGTGAATCTGTACCAAACATAGTGGATTAGACGCCACGTGTGATTGTTTTATGTGGCTATTGTCTCATTTTTGTGTTCAGAAACCCAAATCGTTCACACCGTGCATTTTACACTCACTCATCTGTTAAAATATATCGTTTTGGAGAGTAATAAAGTTATTTGAAAAAAAGTGGTTTGTATATGTAATAAAATTATACACAAGAGTATCTTACCCCACGTTAGAGATGGTAATTGTCCGTGTGGACTCTCACCTACATGGGCGTATCCCTGATATCGGTAATGGCGGTAGTGCGTTGAGCCAGCCATATGCAAACCCACGTCAATTTTCGAGTTGTTTGAAAGATTGTGGAAGCTGCAGATATGCAGCGAGAAACACACAAAACACAGACGACACCGCCGTTATTATTTCTATGTTATATCCGCTATCAGACTAACTAGAAAGTACGGTAGTATTGATGTTGGTGTCTGGTTCGTAAGGCATTACTCACGGTTTTACCGGTCTCACCCCTCAGCAGAACCTATTTGGCGTGGAGTCCATCGGCTTTGAGCGACAGTAACTCGCTTGCACCATCTCTTTAAAAAGGAAGGAGGGAGTCTCCCCGGACTGTTCATTTCCGGGTGTTTGCGAATTATCGCGAGATTACAGCGCGATTTTACTCTTAGATTCCAAAAACTTTCTAAAAGTCCAAAAACAATATTTAGTCCTCGGAGGAGAGGTTCCATTGTTGGATCGAAGGAACCTGTGGCATAACTGGGACGGCATCCGCCCGCCACTCAGAAGAGCGGAGGTGGGATGTTAACGGAGCCGTTTGCAATGGATTGTGGGATGTGTAGTTTAATCTGCTAGATGTATCTGCGAGTAGCAAAATTTAAACCCAGTGTCTTAGGTTTTTAGTATATGAGTGAAACATGTGCACGGTAATATACACATATTAGTGCCTTAGTCTTCTGTGCAGCATCATGTGGAGCGCAAGAGTCCGTTGCAAAGCACGTTTGGAAGTGCACTATATGGTTACTGTATATGAGATGAGACTGGTGGTTTTTAAGAGTGAGAGAACCGACTGTCCTCTTTCATGAACTGTGGGAACACACTATTTATTAGCACGACCCCTCATGATTAAAAAAAGGGGGGGGGTTGTTGTATATTCCACGACATGTCTATTATAACACCTCTTTGTGGGAGGAGAGTCTAGACATAGAAATACGTCTGTATGAGTCTATGCAGGGATAATCGACTGACATCTTTTATGAGCCGTAGGAAGGCACTATTTACTTATATGAAACCTTATGATTAAAAGAAGAATGTGCTACGTGATATGTCTATTGTAGAACCTCTTGATAGAACGAGAGTGTAGACATAAAAATTCGCCTGTGTGAATCTAAGTAGAGACAGACAGGGATGATTCAGCTCTTTTTGTTTAGGTGATTCCAAGGAATGGAATCATTGAGCCCATGGATGTGGGTTTTTAGACGGTACACCCACCGTTGTTCACGTTCGAGCAATTTTTTGGTAAGGTCTCCCTCACCTCTGATTTTTTCAATGACAGTCCATTGTATGTCCATGTCTGTGTGTTGCTTTTCGACAAAGTGCGCTGTCAGTCTGGTGGCCCTAGGGTCTTAGGACCATAACATTCCATTGGACCCTACTGTCTTTATTTTTAATATTCCTGTTGAACCCAAGAATAAAGGGAAACTGGGGTTTAACTGTTAACTTTTAATCTTTATCCCCTGGCCTATGATATGACCTAAGAGCTCCCTGGAATATTGGTTGAGCCCACTGCGACTTGTAGGGGTCGCGGTGTCCCGATGATGAAGCATGACACCACTAGGGTGTGTGAGGGAAAATAAATAAAAACAAAGAGTTTTCCTACTTTATTTCCACCAATGAGAGCTTCACATTGAAATCTTCCAACAACTGTCTCTAGCGTCATGATAAAAATAACTAGTGAAGTACTATAAATTGTATTTGATTCATAACCAGGAGGGTGTACTTCTCCTTGTACCTCTTGACCCTTCAAATATACATGACCACATGGGTCTGTATAGGTAGTGTTTAACCCAAAAACGAGTGCCTGTGGGCCCTAACTGCAACCACTGCCTTAAAACAAGTTCCATGACAGTCACAGATACTTTCAAGAGCAGGGCTGGCACCCCTGTCTCTCAGGGTAGCCAACCGACAGATATCAGTCTCAGAGAATAAACAAAAGTGGCAAATTAGGCATCACATGGAACACCTTGTCAAATCAATCTGTAGTAAAAACTGGATATTGCTTTATTGAGAAGATAAACTAAGGAAACAGATGCATTTTATTTGATTAGACTCCCTGAGCAGTCAGGGTCATGATGGCTTAACACAAAGTAATTCCACCCTCCACAGAATATGAAGCGCCCCTGATTCTCCTGTAGCTCTCAGATTTTCACTGGACTTGGACTAAATGGGGGGCCCCTGAAGAGATGTTTTAAGGCATGGGCAACGTGGAGAATTGCCCAGGGGGGGCCTTGGAAAGTGAACTTTTCTCTCTCTTATTCTATTTCGCTCTTTCAACCTTAAACATATAATTCAATATTGTTTGGGATCACAGGGATTAAATTAGTGGAATATTGGTCATACAATTCGAAGTTCTTCCGAGCAGGGGCCCCCAAAATCTTTCTTGCCCGGGGCCCCCAAAATCCTTAAGAGGACACTGGCCACCTGACAGAATTCCCCCCCCCCCCCCCCCCCCTGCACTGCATGTGTCTGCAAGGGTCTGCATTACACTGGCCATTGTAAAGATTTATGGATCCCTGGGGCAAGCTATATTTTTGTACCTTTGTTTGGAGCAATTTAGCATTCTATTGTCCGTTCTCTGCTATTTTAAGATCATATTATGCCAAACAAGATTGAATTATACGTTAAACTTTCGGGGACGCGGTCACATGTTTGCCAAGCGCCGTTTCCAAAGAGTTAACCAGCAGGGGATCCATCCCCAGTCGGTTTCTATGATAAGCCAGCAAGGGGCTGACGTCAGGACGGAGATACTGAAACCAAACAGGCCATTTTCACCTGCGTAACGCTCCACTAGAGAGGGTGCGCAGCCAGCTGCGGGTGTGAGAGACTGTAAGCGACTCTCCCCCCAGGTATCGGGTGCCAGCCGACCTCCAGCCCGCTCCTATCATGTCCGGAGAAGAGCCGCTCGGATTAGGGGCGCGGTGGTACTCTGCAGGAGAGGAGGAGGCTCGAGCCGCACTAGCGGGGCTCACTGGGAGCAGCGAACAGACAGCGACCGGTGCTGGTAGCCACCGTAGTCCGGGAATCTGGGACCAGACGCCGCCACTGCACCCGGGAAAGGACGAGGAGGAGCAGAGGTACCCAGGGAATTGGGACCAGGAGCGGCGCCCGCCCGCAGTCACCATGGAGACAGCATCCACAGGTACCCGGACAGAGCGCGCGCTGCTTCCCGTTATTAGAAAGCCGTTCTCGTTATGTAATTGATACCTGTGCACAAATATAGTACAGCGGGTGCCAACGTACCTTACGTGTCAGCATCGTTGCTTTTAAATAAGAGCCCACGTCTTCCGACATATTCTGTGTAGTGTGCATCTTCTTTACATTGCCATTTTAAAAGGAACTGTGCAAAGAGCCACAATGCACCTGGATTGTGTAATGCAGACAAACAGTACTACTAAAATAAAATAAAAACTGCCACTTTTGCGTCTTCATCCCTGAAAGTTCGCTTGCAATTCTCTGTTCTCATTGGTTTCAGGGCTTGCATCTCTACTGGTGTCTCCCCCACACCCCTCCTTTCCGTTGTATTGAGACAGATTCCGGAGCTGTGTAATGTATTGAGCCCGTGGCTGGAAACATCTTTTTTTATCACCACCCACCCGTGAGGAAACAAGGCATCTCCAAGAATTCTGTAACCCAGTCAGGTGGTCCAGAACTT